>NC_138040.1:39779717-40979717 GCF_964106645.2 Podarcis pityusensis
CTATTGGCTGCCATACTGCCATGTTGCAGTAAATGTCATTCACACACCAACAACAAGCAACAGATGTCAACTGTTATGCAAACAGACATGTTGGTTCCATGACCCACCCTGAATGCACATGGCCATTGCTTTTTCCTCATGGTTCATGATACATCTCTCCATGCTGTCCCCCTCCCCAGACTTCCTGCCATTCTTCCAGGCTTTACCCTTTCAGGATTAGTTTCTTTTCCGAAATACTAGCACATTTCTCATCCGCCAAAAAAGGTGCAAGCCTTGAAATGGGCAGGGATTGCACTGCATGCCAGGATGAGATCTCACAATGCAACACATAAAAAAAGGTGGAGAAATTGCTGTGCAAAACTCCCATGATTTTCTGGGTCGAGGAGCCTGAAAACAAGATTTATTTATTTTCCAGAATCAGAAGTGAGCACTAAACTTGTGCTGTATTCTATTGCATTCCTTTAGTTTTCTGGAACTGGTTTTTACATTGTGTAAAAGTTCGAATATAATGCACAGAATAACAGTTAGGGAAATGTCAGGAAAACGAAAAAAACGAAAAATGAAACTGCAGCATGAATACAGCCTGAGATTAACAAAGAGGAAGTTGGCACATTGGGTATTACCCAATGCTAGTCATACTCAGAGTAGACCCATTCATATCAATAACCATGGCAAACCTAGGTCCATTAATTTCAATTTAAATACAAGTAGAAGCTACTCGGATACAGCACACAATGCCACCCACTGAACTGGTTGTATTTAAAAAGGAAGGCAGATGCAGGTCTGCTGAGGTCAGTGGGGCATCTATATGCCCTAATGGACCCATCGCCACTTTGCCGCAGCATGCCCATGGCAGCAAGAGCATGGCTGCTTGCAAGACCAACATAAAAGTGGGAAATTCAGGTACATTTTAGGCAGAACTTACCTGCACGCTGCCTTCTATGTCAGAAGAGTGTTAGATTGCTAATGTCATTGTTGGGAGGGGAGAGTGCCCAGGTGATGCTCATGTGCGACCTGCAAATCCTGCAGCATGTGCCACGAGAGTATTAGATTTTTTTTGTTGCTTTTAACTGACATTAGTGAGGAGAAATCAACTATTTTATGGAAGCTAAAACTGCACAAGAATGGAGTGAGAATAATTTTCTATTCAAATGCATGCTCTCCAGCTCACAGGTGATAACAGCTTAAACATTAATTCATCCGAGAGTATTATGTGTTAAGAATGGCGCACAAAGTTAATTAAGACTTGGAAGCTTTTAAGTCCGATCCTTAACTGGCATAAATCTGCATAGTTCTAGTGACTTTCAGAGGACTTATTCTGTCTTATTCCAGATGAGAGAGGGAGAGGGAGAGGGAGAGGGAGAGAGACTTTAGATCTCCAGAGCCTTAAGGGTAAAATGTATACATACTCTAAAAATTCAAACAGTTTACATATTAATCATTTAGCAGCACATTATTATAACATCTGTCACAACATGTACAGAAGGCATTTTAACACTGAATTCATTGGTGGGCAACCTGTGGCCTCCAGGCTGCATGCAGCTCATTAAGCATTGCAACTCAATGGTAGAGCATCTGTTCTGCACACAGAAGGCCTCAGGTTCACTCCGTGGCATCAACAGGTAGGGCTGGCTGAGACCCCTTTCTGAAACCACGGACAGTTGCTGCCAGTCAATGTACAGCATACTGAGCTAGGCTGACCAATTGTATGTATCAGTATAAGATTCCTTATGCCAGAATTCTGTGCTCCCTACAACCTTCCACAGCCTGCCCAGGTTCCTACCGCCACCAAATTGACCCCTCCCCACATTTAAATGATAATTAAAAAATTCCCCATCATCCCTAGAGGATGATTTTTAATAACTGAACATGCCTCACCTTTTATCTGGTTCCATCCAAGTTCAGGTGGAGCCTTTCCCCTGTATACAAGTTATCCCAAAACATGTCCTAGTGACTACCAAACCAAACACATCCTTCCAGCACTACCATATCTATTATGCACTGAGACCACACTGTTGTGCTTGTCTAGCCAGCCCTGCATTTGGAACAGGTGGCAATTCAGAAAAGGCTACCTCAATTAAGGAAGAATCATAAAAGAAAGCACAGAATAAAACTATGTGCATCTCCTTCTCTGTCCTTCTCATCACTCAACTGCCCTCTTGATAGCTCTGGACCCGATCTCACCTGAGGTGATCCAGGGCTGCCACAACCTATTTTGGTTGAATCTCAGATCACCCCAAATCAGGCTGATTTGGTTGAGGATCTGGGATTCAATTAGAGCCGGTACCCAACCCTAGTACCTCAGGAAGTGGGGTAAACCTGAGCAGAGCTTTGGTTGAAGTTCTTCACACACAGGCAGAAGGTCCTACAGATTCTCAGACAACTGTGAGTAGCCTTTCCTGAAGTTCTGCAGACTGAAGGAAGTATCCATTTCTCTGCAAGCAGTTACTGTTCTCCCTCCCTCCTTTTATAATGAAAGCTCCATCTTTAAAACAAAAAACAAAAAATAACCAGACAAGTTTACTAAGACTACGGTTATTGATTCCTTTGAAGGAACCCTGGATGGCACCAGCTTAATCTTTTCATTCATATTTTATGGGTAATGAAAAAGAGGTTAATGCTCTTATGTTGATCAGATAATGTTTAAAAACTCACTTGGGCCCACAAGAAAGGCCTAAATAAATTGTGAGGCTTAACTGTACGGATGGCTGTATCCCGGAAGGCTTTGTAAATCCATGATTTTAAAATCCCAGTTTGAGCTTTACAAATGTTTTATTTAATTCTATACAATATTCCGACACCAACTTCTCTTCTTGCACTGAAATTCAGTCAATCAGGAAAGTCAGCTGAGAGGGGTCCTGCCCCACTAGCCTAAACACATTTATTTGGAAATAAGCCCTGTTAAACCTCGAAGGAACATTTCAGCCAAACACTTTCTTATGCAATCAAAATTCAGAGGTTATCTCAGGAGTATGAACTAGGAATGTAGGAGGCTGCCTTATATTGGTTTGGTGTATATATTGCAGCTTAGGGAAGAAATAAATAGTCTGATAAGGTTGTTGATTGAAAGAATATAGAATGGTTTATTACTCCTGGCAAACAAAGTGATTATGAGTACAAGTGTACATGTAGAGGAAGAGGACTTCCTTCGTCACTTCTATTGCATCTGCAGAGAACAGCATCAGGAGACTCTTTCAGTTGGTTCACAATCTAACAGAGTCACCTTCGTCACAGGGGCCTGCTAGGGACCCCAAGATCTCCTGCAATGATTTTGCAAAATTCTTTGCAGATAAAGTCACTCAGGTTTGGAAAGAGGTAGACTGTGGGAGCAGGGCCAGGGCAGAAGAGTGCTAGGGTCCTGTCTGGTCATGTTGCATGGGATCAGTTCCAATCTGTTATCTCTGAAGATGTGGACAGGCTGCTTGGATGAGTGAAACTGATCACCTGTCTCCTTGCTCATCCTGGCTTATAAAAGTGAGCCGGGAAGGGTTGGGCAATGGGCTCCGCAGGGTGGTGAACGCTTCCCTCTGTGAGGGAGCCTTCCCAGACCTGCTAAAAGAGGCAGTTATTAAACCGCTTCTTAAAAAAACCATCTTTGGACCCGGTCAATATGGCTAACTATTGCCCAGTCTCAAATCTTCCATTGTTGGTCAAAGTGATTGAGCAGGTGGTTGTGGAACAACTCCAGGGATGCCTGGAGAATGCAGACCATTTGGATCAGGATTTAGGCCTCAATCATGGGACTGAGACAACCTTGGTCCTGCTGGTTTCTGATCTCTGGCGCGGTAGGGACAAAGGTGAAAGCTGTTTCCTAGTTCTGCTGGATCTCTCAACGGCCTTTGATACCATCAACCATGACATCCTACTGGATCATATAGAGGATCTGGGGCACTGTTAGGCACTGGTTCTGCTCGTTTCTCCTGGGCCATGTCCAGAAAGTGGTGTTGGGAGGTGAGTGTTTGGACCCCTGGGCTCTAACTTGTGGAGTGCCTCTGAGCTATGTCCCATACTTTTTAACATCTACATGAAGCCACTGGGAGTGATCATCAGAATGGTTAGGTTGGGTGTTCATCAGTATGCAGATGATACCCAGCTCTACCTCTCCTTCAAATCAGAACCAGTGAAGGCATTGAAGTGTATGAGTGTCTGGAGACAGTTGGCGGATGGATGGTGGCTAACAAATTGAGGTTGAATCCTGACAAGACAGATGTACTGTTTTGGGTGGGTGTGGGGGACTTCCTGATCCTGAACAGGGTAACCGTGCTCCTGAAAGATCAGGTGTGCAGCCTGGGAGTCATTTTGGATTCACAGCTGTCCATGGAGGTGTGCAGGTCAATTCTGTGTCCTGGCCAGCTATTTCCCAGCTCCATCTGGTATGCAGGCTGAGACCTTACCTGCCCACACTGTCTCACCAGAGTGCTGCATGTCCTGGTTATCTCCCGCTTGGACTACTGTAATGCACTCTACGTGGGGCTACCTTTGAAGGTGACTCAGAAACCACAACTAATCCAGAATGCAGCAGCTAAACTGGTGACTGTGAGTGGCCACCGGGACCATATAACACAAGTCCTAAAGGATCTTCACTGGCTCCCAGTATGTTTCTGAGCACAATACAAAATGTTGGTGCTGACCTTTAAATCCCTAAATGGCCTCGGCCCAGTATACCTGAAGGAGCGTCTCCACCTCCATCGCTCAGCTTGGACACTTAGGGCCTCCTCTGAGGGTTTTCTGCTGATTCCCTTACTCTGAGAAGTGAAGTTACAGGGAGCCAGACAGAGGGCCTTCTCGGTAGTGGCTCCCTCCCTGTGGAACACTCTCCCTTCATATGTCAAGAAAACAAACAATTATCTGACTTTTAGAAGACATCTGAAGGCAGCCCTGTTTAGGGAGGTTTTTAAGGATTGGTGTTTTATTATGCTTTTAGGTATGTTGTAAGCCACCCAGAGTGGTTGAGGAAACCCAGATGGGCACAGTATAAATAATAAAATTATTATTATTATTATTATGGTCATCATGGAGTCACAAAGTTACAAGAAAGATCTAATATGAACTCACTGAAGGAGGGGGAGTGAGGAAGTAAAGCCTTAGAACAGGCGATTACTCAACAAGGAGTCAGTGAGGGAAAAATAGGTTGCCTTTCTGCCTATTACCTCCTGCTCCACTTCCCAGTGGTTCAGATAACTTACTGAAACCATTGTTGCATCACTCCCAACACCTGAGGCAGACCAATGGTCCATCTAGCACAGCATTTTCTGCACTGATTGGTAGTGGCTGGTGGGGAGTTTTATCACGAGCCCTTTCCCAGCCCAACCTGGGTATGCCAGGGGGCGAACTAGGGACCGCAGCTCTGTGAGGGGAATAGGGGATCTCCTAACAACTCTCAGCAGCCTCAACTACAGTTCCCATAATTCTTTGGGGGAAGCCATGACTGTTTAAGTATGGTGTGGATGTGACTTTTTTTTTCTATGAAGGAATACAATGGAAAATAGCAAGTTGTATATCTGATTTTGCAAATAAATGTCCAAATATGCATTATCAGTAGTCTAACTCAGCAAGGAAAGGTTTCACACACCACTACTAGAGAGAGTTCTTGTATTTTTCAAAGTGGCACTGGAGGGGAAATTCATGCTGCTTCCCCGCATCCCTGCAGCACAGAGTTGGGAAACAGCATATTTGGCAACCTTCCATCTCTGCAATTCTTAACTAACAAGCTAACTTCCTTGATTTTAAAACCCTTATATAAGGTATTAGCTTTAAGGGAGATGTTAACATGGCCATTATGAGGCTGTGTGACTTTGACTTTCATCCTTATAATATGAATAATTTATTTTTATGACAGCTTTAGCTAAAAGACCCAAGAGCGTATGTCAACATTTTAATATACCATTATGGCACAACACCTTGGAAAGAGAAAACAGTATCAAACACACTCGAAAACTTTGTTGCATAATTAATGAAGGGGAATTGAACAGTGAGGCAATGGAAGAGCGCAGTCAGGGAGGAGCTCTGCGTTTAATTCAAACAGCAGTCCTACTCCTGCATTTGTTCAAAGTGTGTGGACAAAGTGTGTGTGTGTGTGTGGGTGTGGGTGTGTGTGGAAGTGGGTACACACATGCTGGCATCACACCCACCATCTGATCCCTGTTTGCACCACCCCTCCTTTTAGGGGGATGGTCTGAAGAAGGCTTCAAAGAAGAAGGGGCTTGCTGAGTAGGGCCTTTATGTTAGCTTCCTGGCAGATGGGCTGCTATTGCTTAGCTGTTGGGGGATGGGAGAGGAGGTCAACATGGTTTAAACACACTGGCATAGCCCATTTGGCACCACTGCCATTGCATGTGCACCACACCAACCTCTGTGCAGCCTTGCCCCTCCCCTTCAGTGATCTACCTGCCTGGAGTCTCCACCCCATCTGGAGTGTCACTTCTGCATTTGACCAAATGTGCTTAGAAGCTTCCTTGTGACTAGGAACCCTGAATTACTAGGGTTTCCAGTTGCAAAGAAGCTTATAATTGCATGCAGCCAAATGTGCTTAGAAGTAACCTTTCAGACCTTACATAGGAACAAAGGAAATGAATCAGACCATTGACTCATATAGCTCAGTATTGCCTACACCAGGCTTCCTCAACCTCAGGCCTCCAGATGTTTTTGGCCTACCACTCCCATGATCCCTAGCTAGCAGGACCAGTGGTCAGGGGATGATGGGAATTGTAGTCTCAAAACATCTGGAGGTTAAGGAAGCCTGGCCTACACCATTGGCAGCAGTTCTTTGGAGAGTCAGAAAGGGGACTTTTTGATCCCTACCCTGAGATGCCAAGGACTGAGCCTGATGGCTGCTGCTGCTGCTGCTTCTTCTTCTTCTTCTTCTTCTTCTTCTTCTTCTTCTTCTTCTTCTTCTCCTCCTCCTCCTCCTCCTCCTCCTCCTCCTCTTTGCACCTGCAAATGTTTTGGGGTAAGCATACTCCTTTTATGTCCAATCAGTTCTGTAGTGGCTTGCTGAAAATCCTTTAACTTTATACCATAGCAGCTCAAGATTTTTTTGCCCTGCTTTTGTTGTGTTACAGTGCAAGAGAGTCACTCCAGACAGCAATGACGTGGTAACATTGGGGAAGAACCGCAGAACAACTAATGATATGCGGGTGGTCCAGAATAAATCCACCACTAATGTGCTAATGCACTATCAATGACATGTTGAAGAATATATCTGCAGAAAAACCCACCAGCATTGGAGGAAGAAGGATGAGTAACTGAAATATTATCCTACACAACTACATCACCTAAACCCTTAGATGGTGGTGGAGCGGGAGATAAATGTGATAACAGTACAATTCTGAAAACTTTAAAGTAAAACCCTCTTATGTAGCAGGATTTAGGGCAGGTTTTGTGGTATATTTCAGAACAGTCATTTCTGTTATGAAAAGCCCTCCTTAAAGCTGTTTCATAAATATTTTATGAGTTAGCTGTCTAATTTATTTGGAATGCATTAGCATACAATTAACCTAAGGAACTTAAAGGATTAGGGTGGGTGGGGAAACCCATCCCAAATTTAAAGCCTTACATATGTAGACTGAATAGAGATTTAGATCTCATTCTCATCACAGATACACTTCTGCAATGCTCCTCAAGATTATATTTGCTGGAATGTAGCTAGGACTACTAAAGAAAAAAGCTCACTCTCTTGCTTTGTATATAGGACCACGTCCTCTTTGAACCAGAGGCGAACAGGGCTCCAGTCTCATTGTAGTAGAAGCACAACCATGGAGAATGCAGTACTACGCCAATTATCCTCAATGCCCATATCTGCAATTTCAAACAAAGAACATCCTTCTAATGTCTGTGTGCCTCCAGATGGCAGCTTCCCAGGTGTTCAGACTGGCATTTATGTGCTATACTTGAAACCAGCAAAATGGGCAGCAGTTTTGTTGGTATTACAGCACAGCTCCACCTGTGCTGATTGCATGACTCTCATTAAGGGCACCTTTCTGCATTTTGGGGGTGATCAAGAACAGTTTGGGAGGCAGGGGTAGAGCGGTGTTACCCTTCACATCTGTATATATATTTGTGTGTGTGTAGATACGAGCTAAATACAAGGCTGTTCCCTTCAAAGCCACCCTTGAGATTATTCCAGTCATTATGCCCTCAATGACATAGTGCCTTTATACATTATGTCATCTACAAGGTGAAGACAATTGATGGTTATATCCCACTTCTTAATTGCAAGATTATTCAGCTGGTTACCAGTAGCATAAAAGGTGGCAATTCAGCACTGACAGAGAAAAGCAATGAATAAATCCACTTTGGTAGCATACATTGAAT
Source organism: Podarcis pityusensis (assembly GCF_964106645.2). Taxonomy (NCBI): domain Eukaryota; kingdom Metazoa; phylum Chordata; class Lepidosauria; order Squamata; family Lacertidae; genus Podarcis; species Podarcis pityusensis. The sequence goes on from NC_138040.1 coordinate 39,788,031, forward strand.
ACCATGAACAGTCAAAAGAAGTAGTTATAGTTATTACCTACATGATATCAGAGAAGGTGCCTGATGGATGAGTGGACAGGAAGAGTTCAAGAGAGAAGATGCCAGGGTTGCCATCAAGGCAGGACTTTGGGGCAGAAGTCCAGGTGTTCCAGTCAGCAGGAAGGCCCCCAAATATAGTAGGGCTGTCTTACCTTCTTCTTCTTCTTTTTAAGTAAGTGAAGTAATACACATTGCCATTTAAAGAACCTCCATGCCCCCTTAAGTCCATTTAGGTCCCACATTGAAAATTACCTAATTGCACCATTGCAAGGTGCCACAGTGGAAAAGTCTCTGTCTCTTGCCACCACCCACCTTAGCTGAGGACAGCAGCAGGAATAGCTTGGTAAAGAGAGATTTGCACATTTCAAAATTTCAGCAGACGTATGGCGCATCATAGCCTCAACTTACGCACCATTCATTTATTCAGTTTTGTTAGATCGCTGCTCAAGACAAACTCCTAAAGCAGCTTGCCCTCCAAAGTATTGTAAACATTTAGTAAAGCAATAAAAACACATAAGTAGAACAACTGATAAAATCCAAGGCACAACCTTACATTTTAAAGTTGCAGTTCCCACTGCACACCAAGTGAACAATTCACACTCCTTGCAGGTGTGGGAAGTTGGATTGGGCGGAGGTGTCACTCTGCCAGCACCTGCCAGACTCTGCTGGCCTCTCAGTGAATGTGCAGAAGGGGAGAAGTGCTACTGGAGCATCAGAATTCCTGCTTACAGCAGCTAGCAGAAAGCCCTGAACCAAGGCTCTCCTGAGGAGGAAGAGGCAGGGAAAAGCCCCCCTGAATCTCCTGGATTCTGAGCCAAAGCCACTATTCTCACATGATGACATTGGGCCCAAAATATGCCCAACTTGTAGGCCCTCTCCCACTTTCCTCAGCCAATGTGGCAGGACTATAGGTGTGGCGGTGGCCCTATCCCCCCCATAAAGCCCTGCTAGGCTGATGGTTATGTGCATATGCTAGGATTGCTCTCTAAGACTGCAGTCCTAGACCCACTTACATGGGAGAAAGATGCATTGGGCTCAGTTGGGATTTATTTTGAGTAGACGCGCATATGATCAGTAGCAATTAAATCACTTACAGCTCATCTTTTCACCGCAGTGGTAGAGAGATACTGTGATTAGTCCCAGTATGCACCAAAGTCATGTACTGTATACGTGGTTGGTTGGTTGGTTGGTTGGTTGGTTGGTTTATAAAGTGTGGATGCCCCATAAATATTACACTTTTAGCAGATGGAGAATGAGTCTACAAAATGTACTCATGAAAAGAATACATTGTGAAACTGCCCTACATGAGATGGCCAAAACTTTTTACAATAAAAAAATCATATGCCCAGGTATACAATTCTGTATTGTCTCTGCAGTGCTCTTTTGCTTAGGAACACTCACCAATAAGTTTAAGTTTGGTTCCACCCGCCTTTTTTGAAACATCTCTTCATTTCCCCCCTAGCAACATTTTACACTGGGGGGGGGGGGTGAGGGAAGAGAAAGAAAAAAAGACATACTACCCTGTCACCAAAATCTCATTACTCTTGCTGCTGCTCCACTCCATATGGTCTCCCTCTGGAGTTACAGCTAATTGAAATGGCATTTACCACCTGTAGATGCTGCTGAGAAGCCCCTGCCTCCTTCCCCATGCAGGTGATTCACACAGAGGAAGGAAGCCTCATTCCAAACACGTGCAGGGACTGTGATTCTCCCCTCATGCCAGCGTTGCGTAGCCTTTAAGGCAGCTGATGCTGGCATTTGAACATCCTATGTTTTGGATTTGACATATATAACAGAGACATTTAAACATTGTTCCTCACCATGTAGGGAAGGACATTCTGAACGCAACGATAGCTAGAACGGAACTTTTAAATCAGGCCTTAGGACTCATTCATGCTATTGCTGCTGATGTTTAGTATGGGCAGTAAGCTTCCTGTAACTCTACAGATTCTCCATTGTCCATATGATGTTCTCTTCTGAACCACTGCCTTCCTACAATTTCTCCTCCCTCAGTCCAGATTTTCTTATACCCTCTCCTTCTTGGAGGATCCCTGATAATGGGGGAATCTGCATCCAAATTAAAAGACAGGATGCATGAGCCCTTAAAGTCTGCTGTACATAGCTCTGGCTCAGTTCTTCCAACTCTAGGTAAAAGCTCCTAGTTTTATCCTTAAATGTACACCAATCCCATCAAAAGCCCAGCAGATCATGCAAAGGATATGCAGCACAACATCAAAGGGTTTTATTCATAACTCCCAAATTAGTTACCCTTATTCTTGGAACCATGCGTCTGTTAGAATTCCTGCTCCATGATTGCAGTCAAGGGATTGTTGTCTTTCACATGACGGTATATGTTTTGACTCCACAGACTGGGAAGTGATGGAGACAGGATGTTTGTGTCACTGTGTTCCATGAAGTGGGACTATTGTCCTTTTCTCTTTTCTCTTTGCTGTCTGATGCTAGACAGAGAGGGAGCCATGTTGCAGTGCTCCATGAGTGTTTATATGTAAATAAAGTAGATTAGCCAAAATGCTGAGTTGCTGAGGTCTGTCATGCGGACTGCACAGACTGCGGATCCCTAAGTGTGCCAGTGTCTGTTGGCATCGGTCGCTGTGATGTTCGGGCAGAAAGAAGCTTTTGAAGCTCCCAAATGAAAGACCAGGAGGGAGAGAACATGCCAGTTGGGCATGTGTCTCTGCCACGGTCCTACTCGAGTGTAGGCTGAGCTCCTGACAGTGTCTTCCTGCAAATACAATTGAAGAACACCTGGGTAAGGGCTGCAGTTCAGTGGTAGAGCATTTGTTTTGCATGCAGAAGGTCCCAGATTAAATCTCTAGCACCTCCAGGTAGGGTTGGGAACATCTGAAACCCTGGAGAGATGCTGTCAACCAGTGTAGGCAATACTGAGATAGATATACCAAGGGTCTGACTCAGCACATGGCAGCTTCCTGTGTTCCTATTGGCCTTCATGACATCCAACATCAATACGTTTTTGAGGGAAACAACATCTAGGGATGACAGTGTATGAATTTGGGTGGAGGGGATTTATTTATTTTTTTAAACTGCTCCAAGTTGTTATTCATCTTGACTCAGGTTAGAGTCTTCCCCCCCTTCTCTTTTACCCATACATCTCTAAAAAGGGGAAATGATCAGGATCTTTCTAAAGGAAATTGTTAAACTCAAAAATGTGTTTGTGTGTGTGTGTTGTGACAGCTTGCTTCTTGCATACAGCAAACACATTGCCGCAACTTTGGAAGAATGAACGTAAAAGTCAAGAACTCTGATGTACCTCAAGTCACCTTGAGCACCATCATGGAAGAAACATGGGGTGTAAATATGATAAAAGCTGTGTGATGAAGCTCTGGACTAATTTGTCTGTAACTGGGCAGGCTATATCTACTCAGAAGGGCCTACTATGTGTTTAAATTGCATCCCATTTTGTTTTCAAATCTCCATAATCGAGAGTAAAGGCTGGCATATAGCTTGGTTTTTCCAAATCAGGATTCCGCTTCTAATTCTGATTCAAATCAGTTGGTTTGATCTTAATTAAATGGGGATCTGAACCAAAGTTGTGATTCCAGCATTGCAGGGGGTTGGACTAGATGACCATTGGTGTCTCTTCTAACTTTACAATTTGTTTTTTTTTTATAAATATTTATTGGGTTTTACAATAGAAATAAACATAATAAACAGTGTAACATATATCTTAACATAATTTCACATTTTCTTTGGACTTCCTCACATCTCCCGCTCCCACTTTCATCGTTATAACATTTTGTCAGCAATTTATTATCTTATTTGCATTCTTATATCCCATCTGTATATTTATAATCTTATAATTCTCAAAAAAGTTCATATTTTCTCAATTTCACTTATTATCTTAAATCATCTAGTTTAGTGGTGCTCAATTATTTGTGATCTAGCATCCTGCTTAGCATTCACTCAAATTACAATGTTTTTGTAAATAATTCTTAAATTTCTTCCAGTCCTCCTCCATCCTTTCCTCTCCCAGGTCACGGATTCTGCCGGTCATCTCGGCCAGTTCCATATAGTCTATCAGTTGCATCTGCCATTCTTCCAGTGTGGGTAGATCTTGAGTTTTCCAGTGCTTTGCGAGAAGTATCCTTGCTGCTGTTATTGCATACATAAAAAATGTCTGGTCCTTCTTTACCACCCCTTGGCCGACAATACCCAAAAGAAAGGCCTCTGGTTTCTTAGTGAAGGTATACTTAAATACCTTTTTCAGTTCATTATAAATCATTTCCCAGAACGCCTTCACTTTAGGACAAGTCCCCCAGAGGTGAAAGAATGTTCCTTCACTCTCTTTACATTTCCAACACTTATTATCAGACAGGTGGTATATTTTTGCAAGTTTGACTGGGGTCATATACCACTAACTTTACAATTTGATGGTTCTATAGGCTGGACAAGATGCAAACCCATAGTTTACAACTCCCAGCTCCCATTCAATACAAACAAGTTCAACAGAATAGCAAGCCAACCCTTAATGCTGCTAAAACAGCCCTCCTTCCTCAATTATTAGGGTTCACAAATGCATTTTGCAATCTTACAGGAGGCTTCCTCAAGAAGCCAAAAACTATATACATATTAATTTTTAAAAAATAAAAAATAAAAATACCTCCATAGAAGATCAACCCAACAGCAAAATGGTTGCAAAGATCACACCAACATCATGCAGATTTTCTTCTTCTTCCGAAAGTGCCCTTAGCAAGGTGAAATAAATATTTAACTGTATCCTGGGCAGAAGCTGAAAATGAACATTTCCAAGTCATGGTTAAAAATTGATCCCTCCATGTGGTGGCATTTTTTCCCCCAGCCAAAAAAAAAAAAAAAAATAATCATTTAAGTTTAACTTCAGCCTAGCATTTGTCGAGAGCTACAAATGTCAGGAGATGTCCTCTTAGTTTAATTCATCAGTTTTACAGAGGCTGGTATGGTTTGAAAAGGGACCAAGTCTCCTGACAAGATCAATCATTTTCAGACAGCCAGTAACCATGTCATGAATATTAAGAATGATAGTCACAATGGCAATGTTTTGAGGGTTTTCTTTTTTTTAAAAAAAGAATCCAGTTTGACAGAAATGGAATTTAAAACTGCGCAAGTTAAAAAATTGGAAAGATGAATATTGGAGCCTTCATTGGGAGCTGAATGACACTCTGCTACAGACTGAATGAGAGAGGCAATCCAGAGTGAAATGTGAAGTGAAGTGAAATATGTCTGAATACTGAACTGGGCAAAAAGCAAGGATGCCTGAGGAATTTCCTCCTTTTTGATTCAGTACAAATTGACCTTATCCATACCTCCTAGAGTTACATGAGACGCAGAAATCAGTTTCACACAGGATTGGCACTTTCCAGAATTTTACGATGCAACTCATGGCTAAAAAGAAAAAAGAAAGAAAGAGGTTTAAAATATTTTGATGGGAGGTAATGCGAGATAAAGTGCATTTAGAGTGCACATTTTGAGAGAAATATATTAATAAGTGAGTTTTTAAACACCCTTCAGAAAGGTTTCATGCAGATTTCATACCCTCCAACATTTTTCTGAGGAAAATAGGAACATAATGATAATATGAAAATTATCCATAATGATAATTTTACTATTTACACCCCACAAATCTTACTGGGTTGTCCCAGCCACTCTGAGCAGCTTCCAACATACATAAAAACACAATAAAACATTAAACATTTAAAAATCTTCCCTATACAGGGCTGCCTTCAGACGGCTTGGGGGGGGGTGTCAGATAAGAAGAAGGAGAAGAGTTTGGATTTGATATCCCGCCTTTCACTCCCCTTCAGGAGTCTCAAAGCGGCTAACATTCTCCTTTCCCTTCCTCCCCCACAACAAACATTCTGTGAGGTGAGTGGGGCTGAGAGACTGCAAAGAAGTGTGACTGGCCCAAGGTCACCCAGCAGCTGCATGTGGAGGAGCGGAGACGCGAACCTGGTTCCCCAGATTATGAGACTACCGCTCTTAACCACTACACCACACTGGCTCTCCATATTCCATAATTCCATATCCTCCAACATTTCTCTAATGAAAACAGGGATATCCTACCATACCCTCCAAACATTTCTCAGATAATTCTTATACCCAATATGGTGGCATTCTGCATGTTTGTGTGTGCATATTTTTAGACTGTGCCATTCATATATATATATATATATTTCTGTGCCTTGCATCCTTTTTTTTAGCACAAATATACTCAATGGAGAACTAAGTGTACCACTCAGCACAACCTTTTCTGTTCAGCAGGAAATAGACGGCATACTTATTTTACATTATATTCTCTGCTCTACTTCTTTTGAAGAGCTGTTGGATGTGTGTTTCGGAAACAGCCCCTGCTTAAGAGAACTGAACAAATAACCAATTTGTTTGTTGATTTTACTGTCAGATTTCTATATAATCAGAGGTTTTGTGAATCATTGATTGCTCAGCTGGGGAAGTGTTTTTGACATTTTGTCCTCCTGTGGTATTCAGTGCCATTACCTGGTGTATTTTATATACCACAAAACAGATTACCATGTAACCTGGACTTTGAATGCTATTGTAATAAAGTGTCATTTGAGAAATGACACAGCAATAGAGACATGCATTTGTGGTGGCAAGGGCATTCAGCATATCATTAAACACATGGCATTCTTACTTGCCATTGGCTTGAGTGATGGGGAAACTCAAGGCGATTTCTGCCCAAGGTGGGTCTCCATTCTTTCCAATTTAGCTGGATAGACTTGCGAGTGTCCTTCCTCTTGATGCAATGCAACAGTTAATCTTCTTTTTGACTTTTTCATCAAGACAACTAATAAAAAAACACACCATCCAATAATGCTAATAACAAAAAATGCATTTCATGCTAACTTGGCTTCAACTGGACAAGGTCCAAAACATTCTGTTTCATGACACAGAAATAACATAATAAAGAACATCCCCCCCCCCTTGATGTTAGATGCACACATAAAAATACAAATATTTATGACCGTTGTATATCAATTAGCTCTGCAAAGTGAGTTCCTTATGTGACTTAAGGAATGACTTTACCAGGGCAATAATTTATTTATTTATTTAGAGGGGAAACTAAACAATTTCATGATGATAAGAAAGAGCACATTTCAAAATAAGAAGATACTAAAAGCAACTATTCACAACTAAATTATATGTCTGGACAGGCTTGCTGAAATAACAATAATAGTTTTGTTTTGTTAAGTATAGGGAGGATGCCTTCCTAATGTTGATAGAGGGCGTTCAGAGCATGGGTGCTGCCATACCGTATGTCTCTTGTGTTATAATCATACTGCTTAGATTAACTGGTATCATGTGACTGGTTACTGAAAATGTAATGTGGGTGGGGTGGCCCTAGAGGATTTTACATACTGTATTAATGCATTTATACCCCATTCTTCCAATGACCACAGGATGGTGCAAACGGTACAGTGGTACCTTGGTTTTCATACATCTCGGTTTGCATACGTTTTGGATTACAAACATGTCAAACTGGAAGTGCGTGTCCCAGTTTGCAAGCGAACAATTTTTTGGGGAGGCGCCATTGGCGAAAGCGCACCTTGGGTTACAACCTGTTTTGGTTTACAAACGGACCTCCGGAACAGATTACGGTTGTAAACCAAGGTACCACTGTACTTCTCCTCCCCATTTCATGTCCACAACAACCCTGTGAGGTAGGTTAAATGATTCTGTCATCTAATGCAGGGATGGGCAATCCACTGCCCTTGACTCAATTTTACGTGGGCTTTGGCCCAATTTCAGCAATCCTTTGCAAGGGTTCAAATGAGAGAGAGAGAGAGAGAGAGAGAGAGAGAGAGAGAGAGAGAGGCAGGCCACTGGATGGGTAGGGCAGAAGATGATGTTGAAAGAGAGAAGAGGGTGACTTGGGGTGGGGGATGACAACAAGGAATGAGGGTGAGAACAGGGTATGACCCCAATAAGCATCTTGAAGAGGAGGCCACGCATAAGATGCGTAAACTAAAGCACATTTGATACAAAAAGGGTTACAGAGGACGGAAAGTAAACATGCGGCAGGCTGCTGCTTGTAATGTGGAACTGAAACAAAAAACATAGTGCCCAAAAGCTGTCTCAGCCAATTCCTGGTATGGGAAGCCCGGAGGGCCAGTACACAGCAAGCAACTTGTACCTGTGGAATATGAGGAGGCCATGGGCAAAGTGCCTGCTGGTGGTACACTGATGATCCTCCTACGGGTAAAAGAGAGTTGCATGGCAAGTCCCCTCCCCCATGTGAAATGAAGACACTGGACACGTTATTTAAGGTTAATGGGCATAAAAAGGCCACAACTTTATTGATTACAGAATTGAAAGGTATTGGCCTTAGGCATTGGCTCCTATCGACTACCCGGCATGGAGACCGGGAAGGGTTATCCACAAGCCGTGGGAGTCCTGTTGAAGTACGCCAACTAGGATCCCACGGGTGTCACCGCTCGGGGGCGTGCCGGAGGCCCTTACCTCCCTAGGTTTCGGACAAGGCAACGCCCCCCGGAGTCCTCTACCGGACTACCCTTTTCCTTGGGGGAAGGTGATGGCGCTTCCTCCCCCCCCATTCATTTGCATAACAATAACCCCTGCCAATGCCTAACCGCCAATACCGCGGAGGTTGTGACGTTTGCTACGAGGTAGGCGAAAAAACCAAAAGGCTAAAAGTGCGCCAAGTTGGAAAAATTCCTACCAGGCCCCATGCGGCGACCAACCGGAGTCCATAGCAAGGTCATAGCTAGCTAAGCCTAAGGGAGGGTGGGATGGGAAAACCGCTCAGCTGGAAAGGGGAAAGAGGGCGGTCCCCGGGCGTGCCTGGCCTTAAGTAGGCTAGGCCACGCCTCCCCAGCCCGCCGATTGGCGGGCCGGGTCGAAGACATGCCCGGGGATTCCCTGGATCTCGCGGGGGCAAAAGGCCAGCCCCCGCGTGTGTGGGAGGGGGTAGCCCGCAATCCCCTCTCCTCCCGAGCTCGGAAATGGCTGTGGCAAAAGCAGCACTCCAAAAGTGGACAGGGATGCTATTTTAATTTCTCCCAATGGCCTAGAGTGCCCTGAGCACTGTGAGAAAATAAAATTTCAGACACAGGACTCAGGGCAGATGTTAGCAGTTAGGAGCCCTGATCAGGCACTAGGATGTCAGTTGCCAGGCCTGAATACTAGAGGTGGGAAATAAATTCAGCTCCAGTCATAAGAACATAAGAACAATTCTATGATTCCATCCTAATGGTCATTAACAGGTGGCTGGATCAGGCCAATGGCCCATGTAGTCCAGCATCCTATTCTCACAGTGGCCAACCGGATGCCTGTAGGAAACCCACAAGTAGAATTTGAGCACAATGGCACTCTCCCCTTCTTGCAACTGATATTCAGAAGCATTGCTGCCCTCAACTGTGGCAAATGCAACACTTGCCCACTGGGAGAAGAAATCAGGACTGCACACTTAACATTCAAAAATGAAATATCAAGTCACCAGATCAATGTGAGCCTCTATGAATTATCTTTAGGAAAAATGTGTGATCAACATGCAAAAAATAATAATAAAAAATGAGGGTCCGGCAAATTTGCCACCCAGCAACATAGATATGCTTCACTTTAATCAGTGACAGTCATGTGTTGTTAATCATTAACCTTTTCACCCGTATTCCAAATGGAGTAATTGCTAATAGTAATTAGAGGGAGGAAACTGTTCTAAATGTATGGGATGATCTTACAGTCTGACTTCTGGTTGCCTTGAGACAATTTCACATTAGTAAGAACAAATGATGCACAAAACTCCGAATGGAGGAGAAAGAGGCTAAGTGAACAACTAATTTATGCTACAGAAGAGCAAATCTATGGGAGGAATTAAAGCTGATGTAATTTAAAGACATGTAAAACGGAAACAGCCACCTCTGTCTGCTATTTTATTATTTTGGTGGTTTTTTAAAAAAAAAAAAAAAAAACACAAGTGCACATTTAACACATTAAATAGAGTATCAAGGCTGAGGCTCGTGCTGGGGTGCCATAACAATGCTTAGGCCTTGCTTGGCTTGCAGGAGCACAGCATTTCGTTTCAAGGTTTCACTGCTTAACCGTTTCAGCTACTGAGTAAATTCATTCCCCTATAAAATCTGTGCTGTGGTATCATGCCAGGCTGCTACTTTCCAATCCACTGTTCATACCTACCGGTACTTCTGCCCCAGGGACTTCAAAACTCAGACCACCAAACCCCTAAATTAACTATTTTTGACCTTGTATATTGGTCAACTCAAGTTTTATGACAGTGATCTCAGCCCCAGAGGTAGAACCTGAGGTAAAACCTACTAGCTCTCTGTTATTGCTGTTCATTGTTTGAGCAACATAAGCTACAGTTTGGGGCTTTTTATCCTCGGTTACCCATCTCACATCTTAGGGAATATTCTTATAAAACTACTCCAGCCCAAACAAATTTATTACATCCTCCAGGGTTTTTGCACCCGTGCCTTGTAGCCATCTGTCCCAAAGGTGATTTAAGCTACATCCAATTTGTCCATATATCTCACCAGCTTTCTTCCTGATCTCTCTGAATTATGTGCCCAATTGGGAGGAGGGGGCGATTCATGTTGAACAAGACAAATAACAACAGTATTGGCCACAATTTTATAGGTTTACACTATCCCTAAAGCCCTTCCAATCTTTCCTAAACTCTCAGCCTTACCCTCAGGTACATTGAACCTTGTGTACCCAGACCGTATAGAATCATAGAATCATAGAATCCTAGAGTTGGAAGAGACCACAAGGGCCATCGAGTCCAACCCCCTGCCAAGCAGGAAACACCATCAGAGCACTCCTGACATATGGTTGTCAAGCCTCTGCTTAAAGACCTCCAAAGAAGGAGACTCCACCACACTCCTTGGCAGCAAATTCCACTGTCAAACAGCTCTTACTGTCAGGAAGTTCTTCCTAACGTTTAGGTGGAATCTTCTTTCTTGTAGTTTGGATCCATTGCTCCGTGTCCGCTTCTCTGGAGCAGCAGAAAACAACCTTTCTCCCTCCTCTATGTGACATCCTTTTATATATTTGAACATGGCTATCATATCACCCCTTAACCTCCTCTTCTCCAGGCTAAACATGCCCAGCTCTCTTAGCCGTTCCTCATAAGGCATCTTTTCCAGGCCTTTGACCATTTTGGTTGCCCTCCTCTGGACACGTTCCAGTTTGTCAATGTCTTTAAGCCTGAATGAGAACCACTTCAAAATCTGATTCCTCTAAGAGACAACACTTATCTGCTTTGCTGAGATAGCCCGAGACCCCTTCTGCCCGCCTAGACAGAAAGTTCCTAAGTCTAAAAACCAGCTATAACCCACAGTCAATCCCTGCCTGCCCTCTCTCAGAGAGTCCCTGTCCCTATCCAACTCTCAGAAGCCAGCCTTTGACTTAAATGTCTCCCTCTCTCTTGTGCTCTCTCCTGGCAGGCTGATCTATTTCCCAGTTCTCAGTGGCTGTAAGGTCCGAAGGAGGCAGAGCCAAGGCCTGTCCATCACACTGGATGATCAGGGTGGCATAGAAATCTAACTAAATAAATGTGGGTTTTTTAAAAATAAAAACCCTGTGAAAATAAATTATTTTGTACTGAAAATGCAATATAGCATATCTAGTGAGGGCATTCCACAAGTGAGAAGCTACCATGGTGAAGGCCATTTTTCTTGTGGCCACCTGCTTTATCTATTTATTTAAATGTTATTTCTATATTACATTATATTTTTTCGTCTCCAATAAGCCCTGGAGCAGTTTGCATCAATAAAAATATGAAACAATAGACAGTTGCATAACTCCAAGACAGCAGAGAAAGAGGCAGCCTTATATTATGCATCAATTCCATAAAACTCTGACTGTAAAAACCAATAATTCTTCCTCACCCCCTCTTTGTAATGATCTCTTTTCTAAAATGTTATAACGCAGAGGCTAGACACATCTCAGTGGGGAGGGATTTCCACATATGATGATGATGGTGATTGTGATGATTTAATTTGTTAGCCACCCTTCATCCTAAAAAATGCAACATTACAGCACAATACTAAAAACAGTTTAAAACAATTTAAAATTACAAAAGTAAGGTGGTTCCTGAAAATATACGCCTCAATTTGGCAAAGGCTAAAGAAGGCTGATCGCCAAATAATTGATGCTTCTGAATTATGCTGGAGGAGACTCTTGAGAGTCCCATGGACTGCAAGAAGAACAAACCTCTCCATTCTGAAGGAAATCAGCCCTGAGTGCTCACTGGAAGGACAGATCCTGAAGCTGAGGCTCCAATACTTTGGCCACCTCATGAGAAGAGAAGACTCCCTGGAAAAGACCTTGATGATGGGAAAGATGGAGGGCACAAGGAGAAGGGGATGACAGAGGATGAGATGGTTGGACAGTGTTCTCGAAGCTACCAGCATGAGTTTGACCAAACTGTGGGAGGCAGTGGAAGACAGAAGTGCCTGGCGTGCTCTGGTCCATGGGGTCACAAAGAGTCGGACATGACTAAACGACTGAACAACAACAACAAGGGCAAAGAGGTTCAAAGTTATATAATGAAGGTGCCAGACACACCTCTGTGGGGAGGGAGTTCCGCAACTTAGGGGCTGCCATTGAGAATGTCCTCTTCTGGGAGAGCAACCTTCAAGCTGTCTGATGTGGGGCCACCACAAAAAAAGGCCCTTTCCCAAGCCCACTAGCTACATATTTTTGTCTGTGCAAACATCACCAGAAGGGCCTTGACTTGACAGATTTGAAGGAAATGGGCAGGTCTGCATGTAATCAGCTATTCTCTCAGATATTTGTGTCCCAGGTTGCACAAGGGCACACAGAGAAGGGCCTTTGATAATGATCTCAAGGCAAGAATATGTGAATATGTGATCCTTCTGATACTGCCATCCAAAAACGTGAAGGGCATGATTTAAATTGTTACCTGAATAAATATATAAATGAACTGTCAATTGTAGAATTACAACCTTAGTAATGAACCAGCCACATGACGTTGTTCCACTATATCCTCTTAACATATGATTGCTGTCTTCAAGCTGAAGCAGTTACAGTATATTATCATGATTTACCAAACAAATGAAATCCATCATATCAATTCTAATGAAAATTAATTATGCCGGTTTAAATTGTCTTTTGAACCATCATAAATCTAAATATTTGCCAAAAGCCCATCTCCCCTCAGAGGACACCTAACAGCTGTAGATTTGCCATGGGGGAGACCTGTCTGGCAAAGGATAAAGTGGAGCGACTTTCATTTTGCAAATTAACATTTTTACATCAGCACAGAGTTCTTAAAAGCCATGCATTGCAGACCCAACTTCTCTGAAGAATGATTAAATAAGAAAAAAAAGATACCCAGAGCTGCTATTATTGTCATGAAATGTCATGAATCACTTGGCAGAACTAATTAAAACAAAGAGAGATTTAATACTGCAGATAAATCTAATATGGAGAAGCTTCTTTTTTAAAACAAAAATGATAAACTGTGAACTAGGCATTTCTCTCCTTTGCCAATGGAATGTAGTTTAAGAGCTATCAAGTTGTAGAGAGCTGCTCAGGAGGAATGAAGACAAGAGCATGACCATGAGGGGGTGGGGGGAATGATAAAAACCATGGAGGATTAGAAGTGAGATCAGTCTTCAGTGATTCAAAAGAATGAGGTGTGATTGCTCTGAGGGAAGTGAAGAATCCACTTTATTACTAGAAAAGCAGTGCTAGGTGTCTGAAGTATTTTTTAAGGAGGCACAGGGTCAGCAGTATAGACTAGCCTTGTTCCAGGCATGATTGCATGTGGAGCAGCTTTGTCTGGTGATCTTGGCCCAGAAAGCAGTGGGGAGATGGGAGTCATGTCTCCCTGTTGGCTCTCATAAAATCTTGGGATCATCCTGAGAGATCTCACAAGTGAGAGCATGGGTTGAGCCCTTTAAAAGGCCCTGCCCATTAGGGATCCGGGCCATTTCCCCCTGTGAACTTCCCACCCACCTACAGATTAGAGCCTCACTGAGCTACTTGGGCTGCTGGTTGACAGGGCCAGAAAGGGGTCCCCCCCCCTTTCAATCTCAGTTGACACCTTGGTTTATGTTTTTTTGCCTTTCCCACAGTGAAGTAAGGCTTACTTACGTTAGGCATTTTGTACAACTTTGTTTACTTTGAGCGGAAATTGCATATGGCAGGACCAGCATGATAAAGGGGGCCTCCATAAGGGGCCGGGGTTCAGGGCGTGCCCAGTTCTGCCCAACATTGGGGGGACCAGGTGTGTGTGTGATGTCACATAGTGGAAAGCAGCCCAATGTGGTCTAGTCGCAGCCACGGGAGGGCCCGATGTAGCCCGCCTGGCTGCAGAATATTGAGGGGGGCAGAGCCCTCATTGAAAATTGGGGGCTCAGCCCCCCCCATAGATGGCATGCCTGCTAGGATTGATATCTCTGCCTGGCTGGTAGCTCTCACTCCGGTCACCCCGTGAGACCCTGGATGCTTTGCTTGCACCATGACTAGATTCAATGCTGGACATCTCCCAAGGAGGAGTTTGAGGGCATTTTCCAACCCTGATGCAGTGCTATCCCATCAGCAAAGGCTGACTGAAATGAGGAATGGATCCTTGTCCTACTGCCATGGCAAGCCTCCCAGACTTTGATAGGGCTGCAGGAAATCCCAGAACAAATTTTGGGATTGTGTGGGGGGTCACACAGGGACAGGGGTGGGTGAAGAAGTTTCATTGCAGAGCTAAAAGTCCTTGTGCTAGTGGAACTACTTAGATACTCCCCCTAAGAGTGGTTGCTTTCTATGAGCCAAAACAATCACTGAGCCGTAACTAACAACTAAAGCAAATGAATGAAGCAACAGGAATGTGTGACACTGCTATAATATTAACAATGTAAGTGCAACACACACACACACTTTATTTTATTTTTTACTCCTTAGTTTCATGTGAGACAAAAGAGCATGCAAAACAAGGCAGCAATTTGTGGTCCACCTTTGCTTCCAAAATGGCCCACCTTCTTTTATCTCTAGTTTTTTAAGTTTCAAATTGCCAGATGTTGGTTCAAATTTTGCAGAGTACTGTTCATGCACAGTTTGCCACAGTGTCCAATTATTTCAGTTCATTCACGTTTACTTAAGCACATATGCATATTGATAGAACATTGCGAAAACCACAATCCTGATTTGAATATACCTACTATCACATCACATTTGTGTATGTGTACGTATGTGTGTGTGATGTTTTATTGAAGAAGAAGAAGAAGAAGAAGAAGAAGAGTTTGGATTTGATATCCCGCCTTTCACTCCCTTTAAGGAGTCTCAAAGCGGCTAACAATCTCCTTTTCCCTGGGGAACCGGGTTCGCGTCTCCGCTCCTCCACATGCAGCTGCTGGGTGACCTTGGGCCAGTCATACTTCTTTGAAGTCTCTCAGCCCCACTTACCTCACAGAGTGTTTGTTGTGGGGGAGGAGCATGTGCTCCTGTAGTCATTGATAAAATACCAGGGAGAGGAGAATGGGACAATTTTTATGTGATGGCACATATGAGCTTTTAAAAAGATTTTTTTTAAATAATGCACTAATTGATCAACGAGCAGAAAAGCCTCCACAGATCTATCAAATACTGCACAAAAAGAATTTTTAAACATTAACATATACAGTCACATCAATGTTGATCTCAACCATATGCAGAGGAATTGTGAAACTGTTCCTGGGTGCAAGTTGTCAGTAAAATTGCTAAAGTAGAGAGGTGTGGATTAGATTTAAATCATTTATTATCTACCGTATATTTAATTTTGTTGCAAGAAATGTTTCCAGCTTGTAAACAATTAATCTTTAACTAATTAGGTTCTGCAAAGATGGGTTGGGCTTGCCATTGTATCCCCTCCAACATTTATCCAATGAAAATAGAGACACCCTATTGTTGTTGTTGTGATGATGATGATGATGGTGGTGATGGTGATGATGATGATGATAAATAATAATAAATTTTTATTTATACCCCTCACTTCCCGGTTCAGAAAACCGGGCTCAGGGTGGCTAACAACAAATTTAAAACACTTAATTGATGCAAAAAACCAGCATAAAATACAGTATAAAATGTGAATAACAATGAATTAAAAATCAATTTAGGGGGGAAAACCATCCAATAAACATTAGATGATCATCAGGGCTAGCTGGCTAAGTTAGTCCTATTTGGGTCAGCGAGGAGAACAGGGGAGAATTAGCTGTGGGATCCCAGAGTGGGTAATCTTCATAAAGAGGGGAGAGGGAGGGAAGGAAGGGGAATAAAAGATCA
Organism: Podarcis pityusensis; assembly: GCF_964106645.2. Taxonomy (NCBI): domain Eukaryota; kingdom Metazoa; phylum Chordata; class Lepidosauria; order Squamata; family Lacertidae; genus Podarcis; species Podarcis pityusensis. The sequence goes on from NC_138040.1 coordinate 39,804,357, forward strand.
GGCTAAGTTCAAGCCAGTTGGAATATCTCTGTCTTACAGGCCCTGCAGAAGGAAGTTAAATCCTGCAGGGCCCTGGTATCATGGGACAGAGCATTTCACCAGGTCGGAGCCACCACTGAGAAGGCCCTGGCCCTGGTGGAGGATAATCTAACTTCCTTAGGGCCCGGGACCTCTAAACTATGATTATTCATGGACCTTAAGGTCCTCTGCGAGGCATACCAGGAGAGGCGGTCCCATAGATGCGAGGACCCTAAGCCACAAAGGGCTTTAAAGGTCAAAACCAGCACCTTAAACCTGACCCGATATTCCACCAGGAGCCAGTGCAACTGGTAAAGCACTGCGTGAATATGCTCCCATGGCAGGGACCCCGTCAGAAACCTCGCTGCAGCATTCTGCACCCGCTGGAGTTTCTGGGACATTTTCAAGTGCAGCCCTGCGTGGAGCAAATTCCAGTAGTCAAGCCTGGAGGTGACCGTTGCATGGATCACTGTGGCCAGATCAGGGTGGGAAAGGTAAGGGACCAACTGCTTAATGTGGCAGTTGATGATACTATTTGTACTCTGCCCATGTGACTGGCTTGCCCCAGCCACTCTGGGCAGATTCCAACATATCTAAACATTAAACATTTTAAAACTTCCCTATACAGGGCTGCCTTCCGATGGCTCGAGGGTCAGATAACTCCATACTCATATTTATCCAATGAAAATAGGGATATCCTCCAATATTTATCTGATGAAAATAGGGATGTCCTAAGGAAAAGCAGGACATTCCCGGACCAAATCAGAAACTGGGATGCCTTCTGTAAATCCACAACTGTCCCTGGAAAATAGGACACTTGGAGGGTCTGCCATTGGCAAGAAAAGGTAAGCCCCAATTATAAAATAATGTTGTCAGCTCTTACTTACCTAAGGTCTCAGTTGTCCTCAGAACACCAGAAGATCGTTTCACTTTAGGAAAACACCCAGTGGAGGCCTTACTCCAAGAGTGTGTTTAGGCATTTTCATTTTCAACCTAGGACACCACTCTTTTTATTTGATATTATTTATCAAGACTGAAAAGTTCAGTCTTTCCCTCCCTTTTCTCACTACACTGCATCAGCTTCTATTCATCCTTCCCACCCTTTCTCTCACTGATACCTCACTGCATTTGGGGGGCTACAGACCTACCAACAAATGTTGAATATCAGCAATGGGGAAACTTTGGCCCTCGAGATGTTGTTTGACTATAAGTCCGGTCATCCCATGCCACTTGTCACGCTGACTGGGGCTAATGGGAATTGGAGTCCAACAAAATTTGGAAGTCCAAAACTTCCTCAGTCCCCCTATAGTTGGAAGAAATGGTTTTATAGTAGTATAGTGGGGGAAATTGTCTGGGTTTATTGATTATTGAGATACAAAGACTGGTTGTATTAAATTCTTATAAAGGAAAGCAGCGTATTGCTCTAAGATTTTTCTGATTACTGTAATACAGGTCTCTTTCTATTATAATGTTGTTTATTCTGTGTTTGTTAATAACATTTTCATTTCATTGTGGAGGACTGTATCTTTTTTTACTTTTTGGGCAGTCATGTATCCATGCAGATGTGGGAAGATTAGAGTGGCCATGGCAAGTTACTGTATGTCTATTGAAATTCCCTTTTCTACACAACCATTCAAAGTGCAGGAATCCTGCCTTCTTTTGCATGTAGTCAACCTAGGAAAGATGCAAATGTAAATTGTGGAGAAGCTGAAAACGGCAACACGTTGCACCCGCTTCATCTTCAGATTCTATTTTAGAAATTCTCCTTGTTAAACTGTTATTCAGGAAGCAGTGAATAGAGAATGAAATGGCTCTCCTGAACAATAAAGTGATGGAATGCAGGTAATCCATTCGGTCCCCTTTCCTTTATTTCTCTCTACTCTATTCTAAGCAGCAGAAAATTCAGTCTTTTGTGTGATCATGTTCTCAGCAATCAATGTTTCCTCTCAGGAGGAGCATTTTGTGTATGTGTGAGTCTGTCTGTACTTGATAGTCCTTGGGAATGTTCCACCCATCCTAATATGAAAATCAATGGGTCCCAAGGGGAGGATGTCTCTATCATTAGCTCTGCTCCCTCCATAACCTTCACACAAAATGACTTAACATGTAAGCAATCTTGCGGCGTACAGAACAGCATCTACAGTACCTAGCAGCAGTTTGTTTGCAGGAGCTCTATATTTGGAATTGGATTTCCCTGCTGCCTGTCCTGAATTCACATTTTCAGACAGAGATGTGTTGTTGTCACCGTTGCTGCTGCTGCTAATAACAATAGTAATACAATACAATACAATACAATACAATAATATAATATAATATAATATAATATAATATAATATAATACAAGAATAATACAAGGAGAAGAAAATGAACTGCAAAACATATGACACTCCTGTGAGTTGGGTGGGGAGTTTTATGTTATGATATTGTGCTGTGATATTTCTTGATTTTTCTTTCTCCTCCCATGACTTTGCTTTCTCAACTGTCAACACTCACATTGTGTGTCAGTAGTCATTCAAATTTCTTCACCATATTTGTGGGCAAAGAAATTGGAAGGGCAATTGCACTGAATTTCTCCAGGGGGAAGAAGAATTCCCCAGCAGCTTAGCGCAGGTGTGGCTCATCCTGAGCAGTGACATTGGATAGGAACAGAGGAACCTGCCTTATACTGGGTCAGACAATTTGTCTACCCTGCTAAGTATTGTGTAGGCTGACTTGCAATGGCTTTTCATGGTTTCAGGCTTGGCACATTCCTAGCAATACCTGGAGATGCCAGGGTCTGAACAAGAGACCTACTGCATGCAAAACAGATGGTCTACCACTGAACTATGGCCCTTATTTTGCTGACCATCCCTCTGCAAGGATTCTTGGTCATTGTTTTTCTATTATGCACGTGTGTTAGTAGCCCGGCCACCATATTTCATCCTCTGCAATGCAGCAGAACAAACATCATTTCATGGCATTTTGGAGGGAAAATAGCAGTAGAGAACATTCAGAGAAAATTCTGGAAAGTGATGAGAAAAGAGAGATGCGCTAGGGGGGAGAGATGTGCTTCCAAAAGTGTCTCCTAAGAAATTTGGGCTCAGCTGTGATGCACATGCAAAATAGTGAGGGAAAAACATACACATTATTCATAGGCAGCTAAAAGGTGTTTAGGTTGTCATATCAGAAACCCAAAGCCACATCCGCACCACCACTAGGGATGAGTACCTCAGGAAGGGTTGGGTGATTCAGGGATCTTAGTCTTATAAAAGTTTTGATTCTGACCAGGATCCTTAGGGTCAGAATGTTAACGTGATTACAATTCAGATTTGTAATTTTTCAAATAAATATATAAGCAAGCAAGAATCTTTTCAGGATTGGGACCATGGCATGTGGGGAGAAAAGGCTAAACGTTTTCCTCCGTTCCAAAGTCCCAATGAAAATCCCAATGAAAACCCCTCTAGAACATTGGTGTCAAAGGAAACATCCTTTCTGTGGCAAATGGCATATATGGAAGGGGTATTTTAATCAGGAGTATGGCATGGAGGGAAAAGGTTAAACCCCTTTCCCCATGCACCAGTGTCCTAATCCTTATGCAAGCACACACTTTCCACTGCTGTTTTCATTCTAACATGTTGTGATCCTTGCAATCACACAACTGTCGAGTCAAATTTGATCATAAGATTGAGCAATTTAGTCTCAGACCCAGACTGGAATTGCTTTCAAAAGGCTTCTCCCCCAAAATGAACATCCTATCAATTTAGCTTCAGACCAGCAACCCTAACAAAACCATTGAGCTACTTATGCCTATCTACTGTATTATGTTCATAACATGCTGTGTATCTGGTTCAGCATAATCAATGCACTTACTACTCTGAAACTCAATCTCCAATAAAATGGAGAGCAGTGCAGTCTAGATAAATGTTTTGAAATAACCCCTGTGTGAAAAGTATAAGCTTTTTGTTCTTCACCAACCTGGTGAGCCCCCTCCCCCGCCTGCCACTGTTTTGGACTACAATTCCCATCAGCATGACCGTGGTGGTGAGGACTGATGGGAAGTGTATTTCAAAGCACATGGAGAGTAACAAGTTAGTATAGGCTGACTGAGGTCTCCTTAAAATTGATTTCCTGGAACTCAGATATGGTATCTGGGATTTGTGTTTGATGACTATAGTGTGAATTGTTCTTGTGAATTGAAAAGTTCTCAATAAACTATAGAAGTTACAATATGTTCCAAATCACCTCTGGCTCATCTTGCTACTCCAACATGAGCAGGGTCTCTCCTTCAGATAACAAAATTTAAGGATGAGAAAATACTGGGGAGGATGCTCCTTCAAGTATTTGGGTCCTAGTTCTCTTAGGGATTTGTATGTTAGCACAAACACCATGAATTGGGCCCAGTACCATACTGGCAGCCAGGGCGGTGACTTGAGGATTGGAGTAATGTGCCTACCTCATGGCGTTTTGCACAACATCCAAGCTACATCATTCTGCACCTGTTACAGCTCCTGGACAATTTTTGAGGGTAGGCCCACACAGAGCATGTTGCAGTAGTCTATACAGGATGTTATTGGAATACAGAGCACTGCAGTGAAACTATGTTGATAAATTTGTTGCCTTCTTCTTTGTTAAACACCCCTTTCCATCTCATACTCTTGGTTTCAGCTACCGTATCAAAACTGACCTGTAGTCGGCTTCCTGGCTATCCATCTGCCTCACCTCTCAAGCAGGTGATTCTGGGAAGATCTACCCAGATAATACCCTTTACTCTGCTGCTTGAGTCCCTGATCTTGCATAAAGGCACAAGAAGGGAACCTCATGGTAGATAATGATTCATTGCACAATTGACCTTTGGTCTAGTTGTAACTGTAGGAGCAACAGCAATGACCTTCAGCAGTAGACCAGTGGAGCTGGTGATCTTTTATGAAAGGCAAATGAAGAACAGCACAAAGGGTAGCACAAGTCACAGGCTGCGATTCAGCTATAAGTTGAATGTCATTGACCCAGGCTGCGGCTTAATAACTGCTGCAAATTGGGTAATTGCACTGTCAACGCCAAACGCAAGCAATATTTGCATTTGTTTATGCGTAGGTCTTCCTCTTCCCTGAGTATGTTTTCTTATTACTTGTCAATCCAGGCTGTGCTTTCCTTTACTCTTAATGTGAAAAATATTCATATGCCTTCATGATTATACAATACAACAGTATTTTAGGAAAGATTTATCCTTCCAGCCACTGCAGTTATTTATGGAATAAACTAAGCCCCAAAGCAATAACTGTTCATTTGCTTTCACACAATGGCCTCATAAAAAGGAGAAGTATACAAATAGGAGGCTTATTAATAAAAACCAGTATCTTGCTGTGCAAAAATGTGGATTTTCTTATATGGAGTGTTAATGAGAGTACACCTGCTGGAAACAGGAGGTTTTGAATGTGCAGTAGAGATATATGGCAATTACAGCTCTTCTGGTTTTGGCATAGACCTCTGGAAAAAATAAGAAATTATGGCTCATAGAATGCATGGGACCAACAAGCATCATCCAACAAAATGCTGCCCTGTAACAAGTATGGGCAATTTATGAACCTGAGCCTAATTTCAAAAAATATATATTCTGCAGCCAATTTATTCAGCCCTCTAGCAAGAATGATCTGTCCTTCCCTCTACAGCCTGCTGGATGGGGAGGGAAAGGGAAAGATTCACATGCATCTGGTGACAGTGCCACCTCATAACTATCTGCTTGGGAATCTTTACAGCAACGTGTGCCACTGAGGTTACTGCAATCAACACCAATACCTTAGAGATATCACTGTTGCATTTACTTACCAAGGATTTACCAAGTCTCACACAGTTATGATTATACATACACACACACACTGGCAGTCAATTGTCAGTGTTTGAAAAAGAAAAGGTTCTGACCTCCTTTTTACTCCTTTGCCTAGTCCTCAGACCTTAGTCGGCACAAAAGAGTCTTTGAGTATTGATGCTTTTATTCTTAAAAAGTCTTCTTCTTCAACCACGACCGACAGCTTTTAGACACACCAAGTGCAACCAGCTTTCTACCATCCAACCAACCCACACCCAACACTAACACTGACCACTCTACAGCATATATACAGGTATAATTTGGTGAAAGGTTTCATGAATCATTGTAGGCCGCTGACTCATGCTGACTTAGTTCTTTTAGCATTAAATAAACAGTGGTCAATTTTTAGCTGTGACATCAATGAGTAAATTGGCTTTGGGGCTTGGAGTGTTAATGCAAAAATATGGAAGGAAAAGATGGTTATTTGTTCCAAACTGTCCAAACCTCCATTGTCTGGATCATAATCTTAAAACAGTTCCTGTTTTAGATCCATTTCAACGGTGTTTTGGCCTGGCTTTGGCACCTTATATGATTATATCTGTCAGGAGAGAGACAGAGGAAATGTGTCCCTGTTAATCCTCGACCTATCAGAGGTTTTCAATACTATCAACCTCTGTATCCTCCTGGAGAGGCTATCTGGATTGTCGGGGGCGGGGCGGCACTGCTTTGCAGTGGTTCTGATCCTGCTTGGATGGTTGTCCTCAGTGGGTGATGCTTGGGGACTGTTTTTCAGCAACATGGTGTTAGGATTCTTGCACCATGGGGTTAGGATTCTTGCTCCGTGCTTGCAGTCATGGGATTGTTTTCTATCACATGACGGTGTATGTTTTCATTCCACATAGTGGGAAGTGACGGAGACAAGATGTTTTGGTATTACTGTGTTTCCGTGATGTGGGACTATTGTCCTTTGTTCTTTCTCTTTGCTGTCTGATGAGAAAGAGGAAGGAGCTAAGTCAGAATGCTCCAAGTGTATTATATGTAAATAAACGCAGTTTAGACAAAATGCTGTGCTGCTGAGTCTGTTATGCGAACTGCTAACACTCTGCAGGATCCTAAAGCATGCTAATACCTCTTGGTATCAGTCGCTGTGATGTTCGGGCTGGAGAAAGCTTTTGAAACTCCTGAACGACTGACCAGGAGGGAGAGAACATGCCAGTTGGGCATGTGTCCTACTGGTCCTACTTGGACGGTTGTCTTCAGTGGGTGATGCTTGGGAACTGTTTTTCAGCATCATGCCCCCCTCAGGGTTCAATTCTATCCCTCATGTTGTTCAGTATCAAGCCACTGAGTGGAATCATCCAGAATTTGGGAGCATGTTTGTTGTGACGTGGGGTTTATGATTTCAGCTCTCCTGATATAACATGCTGGAGACAGTCTCTAGTAACACTTCTTTATTAAAGCAACAAGACTCTAGACTGGGGAGAGGAAAGCTACATTTATAGGGACAGGGAACTAGCAAGAAAGGATACATTTTGGAGGGAACAATATCACGCAATCACAGTCCTGCCTTTTGGAGGGAACCAATAAGACAGAGGATCCAAATACAGCAGCTTAAATGAACCAATAGTAGCTGTACCCTCTGGAACCAAAAGGCAGTTACTTTACCCTAATGCAAATACAGACAATAATAATACAGATATAAAATCCTTTGACTCAATACACAACAATGTTGTCAGTAGTATGCTGATGAAACCCAGCTTTGCTCCTCCTTCACACCTGCAGGTGAGGCAGTGGATATGCTGTGCAGTTGCCTTGCCTCAGTAACGGTCTGAATGAGAGCCAATCAACTGAAGCTCAATCCAGGTAAGACAGTGGTTCCCAAGAAAGGAAGAATGGAGACTGCCTGCTCTTGAGGGGTTTACACTCCCTCTTAAGGAGTAGGTACTGTTGTCTGGTGGCAGGGAGTGCCTTTTGTCGGCTTTGGCTGGTGGCCCAGTTACTGCCCTATCTGGACAAGGATAGCCTAACTTCTGTGGCCTACACTCTATGTTGGATTACTGCAATGTGTTAATTGCTTCTCAAGGCAGTTCAGTAACTCAGACCCTCCAAGTGTCCCTATTTTTCAGGGACGTCCTGGATTTAGAGTTTCTGATTTGGTTCCGGAAAGTCCCACTTTTCCTTAGGATGTCCCTGTTTTCATTGGAGAAATATTGGAGAGAATGGAGTTATCCGACCCCTGAGCCGTCTGAAGACAATCCTCTATAGGGAAGTTTTCTTAACGTTTAATGTTTTATTATGCTTTTTTATGTGTTGGGAGCCAGCGGCGTAGCGTGGGTTATCAGCACCCGGGGCAAGGCAAGTAATTTGCGCCCCCTAACCCGGGGTAAGGCAAATAATTTGCGCCCCCTAACCCGGGGCAAGGCAAGTACAGTAATTTACTCTCCCAAGCAGCAGCAGCAGCGAGGCTTCTCTTTCCCCCGCGCTCTCCTGGAGCTGCCTCTTTTCTTTCCTTTTTTCCCTTTCTCCAAGGCTTTTCGCTTTCTCTCCTTAATTGATTCCTCCTCCACACCGCAGCGTTTCCTAGCTGCTTCCCCCCCCTTCCCCTCTCTCTCCTCCTCGCTCTGCTTGCCTTGCCCTGCACCGGCAGCAGCAGGCGCAGCCAGACCCCCGCCAGCCAGCCCGCCCGCCCGCCCACCCGGCTTCCTCTCCTTTTTTTGCCCGCGGCAGAAGGCTTCGCTCTCCCCCTTCCGCGACCTCCTCGCCAAGCCGAGCGAGCGCGGGCTCCCTAACCCGTGGATTTTAGTAGGGGCAGAGAGCTGCTAGTGCGAGCGCGCCCCCCGCCCATGTTGCGCCCGGTGCGGCCGGCCCCCCTGGCACCCCCCACGCTACGCCACTGTTGGGAGCTGCCCAGAGTGGCTGGGGCAACCCAGTAACATGTATGGAGTATTAATAGTAAAATTGTCATTATGGAATGGGGTGTCGCTATTTTCATCAGAGAAATGCTGGAGGGTATGGAAACTTCAATTTTGCTGGTGCAAAATTCAGTGGCCAGATTGCTCAGCAAAACAAGGCAGTTTGAGCATATAACCCCAATCCTGGCCCAACTGCACTGACTGCCAAGTAGTTTCCAGGGCCAGTTCCAGGACATGTTGGATCATCTTAAAAGATGGTCCTGGTTGTGGGCAGGCTCTCAGCACAGCTCACCCCACCCTTGCATGGGTGGAGTGAGGCCTTCCACGCCGGGGTGGCACCATGCCTCCTTGGCCAATCACTTTGAGTGGGGTGATGGGGGGGTATATAAGTGGCAGCACGTCGTGTGCTGTGCACCTGCTTTGCGCTGTCGAACACCCGCCCACCCGCCCTTTTATTTTAGATGTCCTCTGCCCTTGCTTTGGACTTTGGTTGGTCGCCTGTCTTGGGACAGGGGACAGGGGACAGGTAGGAATTTTTCCATTTGGCAGATTGGCATTGGCCACTTGGTTTTCACCTACCTCTTAGCAATCATCACAACTTTGTAAGGTTTGGCAGTTAGGCATTGGCTTATTGATGTGTGGGGGAGGGGAGGTCGGCCATCGCCTGCCCCTCCATATCCAAGGGTATTCTGTAAAAGGAATCTGGGGCCTGGATCTTGTCCGAAGTCTGCTTGAGGGGCTAGGGAGGTTTGGCCAATCAAGAGGGGTCTTTGGCCAATCAAAACTCACAGCCAGGTGGCTGAACTATCCATCACAGAGAAAGGTGGAGATATTTCCAATGAAAAGTAAATTTAGATTCAGTGCAATTACAAGTGGAAGATGCTTCTCAGAGGCTGCCTCTCTTATAATCCAGAGTTAATTAATGTTAAATAAGACGCCCCCATGTATAAGATGACCCCAATTTTTTTGAAACCAAAATTAAGAAATAAATATTTCTTCAGTTGTTGAGTTGTTTTGATTTGGGAGGGAGGTCACCGCCACCAATCGCTTACCTGCCCACCCGCTCACCACCCCAGATCGCCTGCCCGTGCACCCGGTTGCTGCCACCAATCACCAATAATAATAATAATAATAATAATAATAATAATAATAATAATAATTTATTTGTATCCCGCTCTCCCCAGCCAAAGCCAGCCTCAGAGTGGCTAACATCATATAAATAAGACAATATGCATAATACAATATACAGTATGCAAATAAAATAACATTCAACATTCATTAAAACAATATAGAATAATATTAAATATCAACATTTCAAAATTAAACAGAAATCCACCCAACAGTTACAATAAGTAATTTCTAAATTCCAATCAATAAAACAACAGCAAACCACAGTGCACAACATAATACAATACAAAATGAGAAGCAGAGACTGGAGGGTGGGGCAAGGCAGGTGGGAAGAGGCCTTGCCTGATGGAGTCTCTCCCCAAAAAGCATTGTCTTAAATGAAGAAAAATATGATACCTACTTCTGTTACATATAGTAAAAGTTCCTGGGAGTAATTAAACTTGTACTTTCATGACTGTACAGCACCTACTAGGGAGAGAATATTTAGTGGGGCATCTCCTGATAGAAAGATACTTAGTTTCCTTTGAAGACTTGCACAAAGCAAAGCCAAGTACTAATTCTTGGGGCGTGCATGGAGTTCTTGGGAGAAGTACATTTTGCCATTTAGTGACTTATATGTACAGTCATACCTAGGGATGAATACGTTTCAGGATGAGCATTTTCGGGTTGCACTCCACGGCGACCTGGAAGTAACGGAACACATTACTTCCAGGTTTCGCCGCTCGCGCATGTGCAGATGCTCAAAATGATGTCACGCGCATGCGCGGAAGCAGCGAAACACAACCCGCGCACAAGTGCAGTAACATGTTACGTTCGCTTCAAGATGTGAACGGGGCTCCGGAATGGATCCCGTTCGCATCCAGAGGTACCACTGTAGTTAAGTTGTTTTTGGTAGTGATGTATGGCACATCAGTAGTGATGTATGGAAGTGTGAGCTGGACCATAAAGAAGGCTGATTGCCGAGGAATTGATGCTTTTGAATTATGGTGCTGGAGGAGACTCTTGAGAGTCCCATGGACTGCAAGAAGATCAAACCTCTCCATTCTGAAGGAAATCAGCCCTGAGTGCTCACTGGAAGGACAGATCCTGAAGCTGAGGCTCCAGTACTTTGGCCACCTCATGAGAAGAGAAGACTCCCTGGAAAAGACCCTGATGTTGGGAAAGATGGAGCACACAAGGAGAAGGGGATGACAGAGGATGAGATGGTTGGACAGTGTTCTCGAAGCTACAAACATGAGTCTGACCAAACTGCGGGAGGCAGTGGAAGACAGGAGGGCCTGACGTGCTCTGGTCCAGGGGGTCACGAAGAGTCGGACATGACTAAACAACTAAACAACAGTGTAGTTAAGTGGAGCTATTAATATAGAGTTCATAGCAATCCGCATTATACAAAGCTGATTTTAACTAGAAAACTGCAAAACACAGGCAAGAGAGAGAGAGAGAGAGAGAGAAGTCCAACAAATGTGCTTTGGAATTCAGATCATTTTGGTATGTGTCCTACACTCTATGCACTGTACCACCTTTCTTGGTAAATCCTAGTGATTGATTTTTCTCTTGCCTTCCTTTGAGACTGGTGATGGAAAGTAAATGTGCCACTTACACTTCAGTCTTCTAACTATTCCTGGAAGCTTGGAGTGTATTACACAAATGATGAATGAGACACGAGTTGTGCCATAGCTGAGGCCCAAACCTGATGTGACATATAATGCCCGGCAGCTTTCTCATGGCTTTTCTTTAAACTGAAAGGAGGGAAAGCTCAATCCATTCCCTCCAGGTATGAATAAATCGGTCAATCTCAGCTTTCCATTTTGCTAATCTTCAATTCAGTTTGCCACACTTTCTACATCAGTAGTTTCCAATTTATTTATTTTAAAAATCCTCAAGAAAATTCACGAGCATTTTAGGCTGCATTTCTCTTTATATAAACATTTTTTGGGGAAGCAATTTCCCCCGATAATTTTGTGTTATTTTATGTATTTATTCCATAAAAGTTATATAGTTAGATTTTAAAAAGATGATAAACCCCAAAGCAGTTTTATGGGATTTTCACTAATATATGCAATTCTGTGCACATCTTTGTGTTGGTCAGCTGCATCACAAAATTCAGAGAAGACTGAATTCCACTCCATAGCTGTGTTTCAGTTCATGTTTTCTCTCAGGAAGTGTGAACTAGGGAAGTTCATTGTTAAAATGTCAACTGAAGCAAATTTCTTCCCATTCCTTTCTTCTTCCCACAATGATGGTTGAAGAAGATACAAAGGTGATGTCAAGGGTGGAAATAAAAGGATTCAGCATCACTCCTTCATCTTATTTATTTGTTTCATATAGGTTATTCGCCACTTGATGGTTAAAAAAACAACAACCCTGAAAGTGGTTTCCAAAAATCAAACAGTAAAATCAATTTTAAAAATCACAACCATGCTATAAAACATAAAAAAGATAAAATACTAAAATAGATTAAAATTACCTCAACTATTATTTCATCCCTTCTTCTCTTCTCTTTTATCCCTACTACTCAAACCACATAAATACCTTGGGTTTTGAAAACAACAGTCAAAGAACCACTGCCTGCTTGTATGTCACATTTTATTTGGGCCTGAATTTGCCAGAAATTTCTGATAGGACAGACAGTAAGAAGTCATAAAAGGGAATTTAGAAAATAAGCAAGTATCCTTATAACCTGGTTGATTTGAGCAGAAATAAGAGGATAAAAAAAAATCCTCTTAACCTGAACTTTAATTATTGGATTAAAGGTTCATTTTAATTTTAGAAATCCAAACCTATTCATTATTCATTTATTTAAAGGTGGATAGGCATGTTACTTAAGCACCAGCTGCTGCCAACACCTCCTCTCCTACTTCTGGTACAAAGCAGTGACATGCCTGGCTGTGTTACTCATAATAATGAGAACCATTGCTAGAACTCTAAGGACTAATATATTCTGAGGTTCAAAATACAGTTTGCTTCTCTAAATCATTGCAATAAGCCATTCCTTTCCACCTCTTGTACCACCACTTCTCTCAGAAAATGCTTAATTGTGCATTCAGGTAAATAGCAGAGCAACCGTGAAGCTAGGCACCATATACAAGCTGGTCTGGGAAACACCTGACTCTCGTCCTAACTGTATGTGGGGAAGCAGGGTGGGTTAGGAGACCAACAGGATAAGCAGCCAGAAGTTACCACCACTGCATTCCAAGACAGAAGCAGAAATGGATGGAACTGACCTTATTTCCACCATGTATATCTTGCATGTGGTTGACCCAAGTGGTTGGGTAAGTGCCAATTTCAAAAGGCTTTGGTTTGCATTTTGGATTAAAAAGTTCAAATTAGGTTGTTTCTCGTTAAAATATAAACACAACGGAATTTCTCCTTAGTTTCTAAACACCATATTTTCTAGCTGTTCCAAAGGGGGAAAATTAGTAGCAGTGTGTATTCTGGAGCATACCATATTATGACTCTCACATTACTTTGGAAGCTTCAGTTCAGGTGACTTCACTCTGGAATATAGGTCCAAAATCCTCCTCCATCCCTAGCTGGAACACAGGAAGGATCTCCAGGTTGCATCCTTGCCGCTTCAGCAGTATAGTACAGATTTTCAGTCCAATTGGAATACTTCCTATTTAGTTATTATCTGATATTACAATGAAGAGAGAACATACCTATCCTGCTTTCTGAAGGAATGGATATATAATTATTTGCAAGTTAAAATTTGGTGGCTCTTCCTTAACCAGCTTAGCGTGCAAACCAAAAAAGGAAACCTTGGGTCCATGGTCAAAATAAGTGTAAAAATGATGGCTGTGTAATACACAGACATAAGATGAGATGTTAAATCTGTCCCTGGACTGTAACACTTCACACTGAAGATGGGAGGTGGGATATTTGAATGCTCTTCCATTTTTTTTATTTTTATTTTTTTTAATCAGGATCAGCAACTCCATTAAGATAGAAAACTAGAAGAATTCCATTTTCCCTTGCAGAGTTGACTCTATGGAATAAACCTTTGGAAAATAAATCGTAACAAAATGGAAAGCAATGGTTAAACATAGGAAAGTTCACACAAATCCATCAGATCAACAAGGAAGATGACGATGATGACAATGATGAGAGAGAGAGAGAGAGGGAGGGAGGGAGGGAGGGAGGGAGGGAGGGAGGGAGATATTATGCCACTTACCACAAGAATATAATTTCCCCATGGAATGATTTTGGCAGTACATCTAATTCCAGTGTTGTCCTGAATAACACTTTGGCCCTGTTGCACTTGGCACCTCCAAATCATCCTAACAATATGCACTATTAAATGCTATATAATATATCCCCACTATAGTGACTATTTAGAATTTCATGATAAAAACCAAACAACAAGAAGTCTAGTGGTCCAAGGCAAATAGGGAGTAGAAAATGAGGAACATCACTGAAACCAAGGCAGTTTTCTTATCAGGAAGCCCTCTCATAATAGCTCAATGCTATAGCATCTGCTTTGCAGCATTCAATCCTCAGCATCTCCAGGTAGGGCTGGGAATGTCCCCTGCCTGAAACCACGGAGGGCTGCTTCCAGTCAGTGTAGACAATATTGAGGTAGATGGGCCAATGCTGTGATTTGATATAAGGCACCTTCTTATGTCCCCATGTCAACAGGCCTGAAAATTTCTTAAGAATGCAGCAGATAGATATTTGACCAAGATTAATGCAACAAAAAAGGCCACATGCAGCCAAACCAATTCTTCAAATGTAGAACACCTGACAACTATCAGTGCCAGAGGTGCAATACTCACAAAACCAACCTAGTACAACCATGTTGGCTTTGCTCCTGAATTATAACATTGTGTCAAGAAGTAGAGAGGCAGGTTGTTTGTGTCAACCTGCATCCATGTCTCTATCAATCATCTTCTTGTACTCTATATCCCTGCAGTTTGGGGCCTCCAATATATGACGGAGAATAGATGTCTACAGCTGCTTGGTATACAGTCATGCTCTAGCTTCTTGAAAAATTAGATTCCCTGTGTGAAAGAGACTTTCACTTTTCTGCCTCACTCTCAAGGCACTTGAGAATTCCTTTAGAATTTCTGTGGGTGCATTGTCTGGGCTGCAAGATAGTCAAGGTTGGCATCTTCCTAGTAAATATTTCTCCGTACCCTGAAATCTTCCTGGCTGCCTGAATGTCCCGATCTGAAAAAGGTCCCTTGGGAGAAGTTATCACATTATGAGTGGGTGCATCCAGGCTCGGGAATTACCGTATTTATTTTCCTGATTATAATGCTAATGCTCATATTCTGGTGCCTAACATTCTGCATGTCCTCTTGCATTATGAAACTGCATATTTTTTATGGGTATATCCCACCATGTCGTGCTAAACTTTCAAGGGCAGGAAAAACATGTATGCTGAAATTACCCTCCCTAGCCCCAGCTTTCATCACATGAAATTATAACTCAAAACTCCTGTGATTTTCCAGGGCTGCAAAGGGGATGGGATTTTCTGGAAGCAAATAACATAGAAACAAGTTTGCACCTGCCCATTGATTCCATAAAATGTGGATATGATTGGGGTAGTGAAGTGCTGTGTGAATTCAGTCTGCATCTCCCACAGGGCTTCAGCCAGAGTGTGGGAAGCTGGAAAGGCCAGAGAATACAGACCACTTGTCAGATGATTTGTAGAATGAAAGAAATAGACAATCGAAAACACCCCCAGGCCACCTCAAACATAAGGGAACTGTGACCAAAACACTGCACCCCACCAATGAGAAGTTCATCAAAACTTCATCAAGTTTATCAAAACTGTTCTTATTCATTAATGGAGAATGGTAATAAAGGCAATGAAAATTCTTTGCATAGCAGTAGTATACAGTGAGAAAGCATACCGCTAATAATTATGGGAACTCCCTTAATTTTCTGGCATCCCAAGACTTTGGTCACCAAAGTACTGAGTCCTGAACAATACTTATGCATGAGCAACTGCTGTTGTGTACCTGCCCTTTCCAGGTAGGTATCCATGTTCAACACATGGACGTAAAGGAAGAGGCTAAGCCAGAGACGCAGTCACACCTCACTTCACTTCTGCTTGCGCAACACCTCCATGCATATAAAACACTAGGGCTCTAATTACAGTTTAAGGCCACTCCTAACATTCAACCCTCTGGGAGTGCAGAGGGGGTGAAAAACCAGAAGGGCTTCTGAAGAACCATCTTGCCCTGAGTGAAATGGAGAAGAAACAGAAATAGCTACTTGTCTTTTCTGTTTAAGCATACATTGATTCATTGATCCTTTCTGTTGTAATTACTACAGATACTTTATGAGGTCCTTAAAAGCTGTATCTACAGTATATGCTCTAAACCAGTGCTTTTTTCTTTTAAAAAAATGTTTAGGGGTACTCTCATTTTCCTACTCATATTGAAATACTGCCCCTCAACGAGGCCAAACTTAGATTCACAAAATGTTTAGGGGTATGCGTACCCCTCCATCCCCCCCCCAGAAAAAAACACTGCTCTAAACAATAAATTGTTGGTGCTGATGTTATCAGTTCAGATACCATTCAGAGGGGAGAGCCTATATACGTTATAATAGGTGATAAGCTGATCACATCTTAAATATGGATGCGGGAAATGGCTTCCACTTCACCTTACACTGAAGCAGTGGGGCAGGGTGAGTGCAAGTTTTTTGAAATAAGAACTTAGCCAAAATTTACTAGAAGATATTTCCCCCCTCAGCAAATGTCAATAAGATATTTCTTTTTCTTACCCAGATGTTCTCCACCATTTGTGTATGTACTGTATGTGTCAGCTACCACCCACACACCCCAACCATGCCCCGGAATAACATTAGGTCTGGGATATCGGGAAGGATAAATAATGGTATCCAGGCAACCAGCACAGTTGCTGTCACTTGTCACGGCATACCCCTTCACCCATAAAACCTTAGAAAAAAGAATGAAAGAGGTTGTGCAACTGGCACTACTAATAGTGAACCCCACCACTAAAAAATGGAGAAATGAGGCCAAATTATTGTCCTCCCTCCAATATTCTGCCCATAAATAGGACTGAGAATTTTGTGAGGACATTTGTGGATAGCATTATGTTAAGTCAATGCTTACTCAGAAGTCATCATTGGTGGTTAGCACAATGTCCCTCTGTGTAGCTATATGATGCTAAAGGATGGAGCCCCTACAATTCTATGATCCAAGGCTCCTTTTCACTCACATTCTTTGGGAAGAGGACTGCTGATATATTACAAATTTTCCAGACTGAGAGCCACTTTACCTGCTGATGCAAGTGTTGGATGGAGCCAGAGGAAAAATTGGGTGTAACGATGAATATACAGTAAATGTTATCTTTGAATGGTAGAACTAGTGTCTACAAACACCCATAGACCCTCTCTATCCTCCACATAGGCAAGCAAAAGGCATTATCAGGCTTCAAGGAGACATTCCATCCAGGCAAAACATTCAGTGAGGGGGTGAAGCAGGGTTAGTAAAATGTGTGGTCTAGGTTGAGGAGTGTTCTCTGGGGAGAGTCCCAATGGCCTAATAGAGAGGCTTGTGGGGTTATATTTTTCTGTGGTACCCTATTTATGATCTATCAGTTTAAGATGAAATACTAACTATGTCTACTCAGGCTGTTGAATTCAATGTGGCTTCCTCTCAGGTATGTGGGTTGATTGCAGCCTTAGTGTGCCATTTTTAAATGCTTACTTGACGCTTAGAAACCCAGATGCACTTTGCAGCTGATCTCCTTCTAAGCCTTGAGGAGGCTGATCAAAGCTGGATTTTTATGTTCAAATAATAATAAACTTATTACAACAGAGACCTTGCTGTTATAACCTTAACTATAATAAAACTCCTTTGTGGCCTCAAGGCCTTGTGATTTATTCTTTATTTTACCTTATAATTTGCACACACACAAAACCAATATGAAACCCATCTCTTGATCTTCCTTTTTCAGTTACGAAATTAACAGATCATCCCGGGGGTGGGGTGGGGGGTATGGAACAGTGGTTGAAAATCTGCCAAATCTGCCGTGTCAGGTAAAGATGGAGATTACTGGAAACTATAAAAGGGTAAAAAAGATGCTTCATCAGAAATATCTCCTGTTACTGCAGAATCCAGAATGCATGTTGACTCAGAAATGAGTACATGTGTTTTCAAGCATATAAGTAACTGAGACCTGAGGGTATAGGGCGGTATACAAATTTAATAAACAAAAATAAAAATAACTGAATAGGTGATCTGAGAATGGGACAATCATATAAACACTTACATAGCAGGCTAGTTAAGACCCTTTACATAAAATTCTGTTTTATCTTAGACTAGACTTTTCTTCTGATAGAATAATCTGGGACTTCGTTTATCCTATTTATTTTCACAGTCACTGGCCCACTGCCCTTTGAATGGCACATTCTCTACCCAGTGGTGGGTGGACAGGAGTGTCTGCCTCGCCCAGATGGTCGGATTTCAAAGAAGATCCCCGTAAAATGTCAACTAGATTTTGAATAATGTATCCTTTGTTTATGCACTTGAAAGCAAATCCATTTGTCTTGGACCACTGTAACCTTGCTGTGTCCCTTTCATGATGAGCAGCTTCCTTTATGTTCCATCCATTTTAAAGGTAAAGCAAACTTCTCCAGATGGTACTTTGAAGCTCTCATGGAATTTTTAATATTTGAGTCTGATTAAGCCAGGAGCTGAGGACATCATGGGGAGCTAAAACTTTTATTTTATCTACAAAACAATACATTGTTTCTTCCCTAGATGACACCATATGTCAAAAATATCTTGATGACTGTAAAGTCACCCATAATAAGGCGATAATCAAGGGTGGCTAAGCCTTCTTGGGAGAAAAGCAATGACAAACCTAGACAGCATCTTAAAAAGCAGAGACATCACCTTGCCGACAAAGGTCCGTATAGTTCAAGCTATGGTTTTCCCAGTAGTGTTGTATGGAAGTGAGAGCTGGACCATAAAGAAGGCTGATCACCGAAGAATTGATGCTTTTGAATTATGGTGTTGGAGGAGACTCTTGAGAGTCCCATGGACTGCAAGAAGATCAAACCTATCCATTCTTAAGGAAATCAACCCTGAGTTCTCACTGGAAGGACAGATTGTGAAGCTGAGGCTCCAATACTTTGGCCACCTCATGAGAAGAGAAGACTCCCTGGAAAAGACCCTGATGTTGGGAAAGATGGAGAGCACAAGGAGAAGGGGATGACAGAAGACGAGATGGTTGGATAGTGTTCTCGAAGCTACCAGCATGAGTTTGACCAAACTGCGGGAGGCAGTGGAAGACAGGAGTGCCTGGCGTGCTCTGGTCCAAGGGGTCACAAAGAGTCGGACACGACTAAACGACTAAACAACAACAAAGCCCCTATTCAGGGAGCCAGAAGCAGCCCTCCAAGCATATCTTTCTATCCTCTCTGCCCAAGACCAAACCAAATTTGGCAGTGGCAACAGTAAACCATTCTTGTCCTTAAAGCAGACATAGCACTGAGGTGGGGGAAGAGGTTTAATCCACTCTTCTCAGCCCAGCACAGAAATCAGCTCCTCCAATAAAACATTTTAATAGCAGGAAACAGCAATATCCATCCTCTGCAGCTGATCTGCATGTGTGTATATGTTTCCAGAAGAGAGAGGGGAGGGGTGAGGGGTGGATGGTTTGCAAAGGGTTAATGGATCCCACAAGCCAAAAAAAGGTTAGCCTTCCTATAATCCTATGCACAATTACTTGGGAGTGGGATTTATATCTGTGTAAACATGCAAATGACTAATGTCGATTCTGAGCTTTTATTTGATAACTTACATATGTATTTGCATATTTCCAATCTCCTGTGCTTCCGATGTGCAATGTAAATAGTGACAATATAAAATACATGAAAAATGGGTGTACATATGTACACATCATTAACATATCATAATGCCTATTCTAAGTCAATTCAGATTAAAAGGTTTGGTTTTGTAAGGGGAGCATTATTTATTTATTTAGCTTATTTACAACCTGCCCTTTACCAGATAGTCCTCCAGGTGAAAATGCATCACATAAACATCATAAAATGAGCAATTGACAATGTAAAATATCGCAATAATAAAACAGACACATAAGGATATAAAAGTATAGACGATAAACACTACTTGAGTGCTTCGAAGCATCAACCCCTCCCAAACGCCTGGGTAAAAAGGTGCATCTTCAGGTGCTGATGGAGCCATGTCTTCAGAAAGGCCTTATAAAGGAGATTTCTGTTACACAGGGCAGATTTAGAAGAGCGGAAGAGTTTACCATATTTTTCCGTCTATAAGACACCCCCATGTAGAAGACGACCCCTATTTTGGGGGACTCTGATTTAAGAAAATTGGGGGAGATGGTCCCCGTGTATAAGATGCCCCCAAATTTTGGACATTATTTTTTAGGGGGAAAACCTAGTCTTATGCACGGGAAAATACGGTATTTCCTCCATCACATTTTAAAATACTCATTCCAGAATTGGAACATGCACTGTTTGTAGAGATGTCCTTCCCAGGATTCAAAATGAAGTTGGAGACCACCACCATAAAGATGGTGGATGGTTGGTTGAAGGACCCTGAGTGAGAGGCAGACCTCCCAGGGAGAAGAAAGGGAAGCTCCCAAGCGAGAGCTCGGAGGGTCCACCACTTTCTTCCTGAGATAAGTGTTAAGACTAGCTACCCTTGAGAGAGGACTCTGTTCTTTCTCTTTTTCTGTTTTTGTTTGTATTTATATTAGTTTAGTTTATCTTATTATGAAAAAGCTTATACAGTGGTACCTCAGGTTAAGTACTTAATTCTTTCCGGAGGTCCGTTCTTAACCTGAAACTGTTCTTAACCTGAAGCACCACTTTAGCTAATGGGGCCTCCTGCTGCCGCTGCGCCGCTGGAGCACGGTTTCTGTTCTCATCCTGAAGCAAAGTTCTTAACCTAAAGCACTATTTCTGGGTTAGCGGAGTCTGTAACCTGAAGCGTATGTAACCTGAGGTACCACTGTATAAAACTAAAACAAAATGGAGTTGGCTAGTCACATTGTTATGATTGTTGTTGTTGTTATTGCTGTTGCTATTTATAATGGACTTGTTTTAAAAAAATGCATTAATGAAACATTAGTGGTTAACTGCAATTGCTATGCTTTAAACCCCTTCCTGTGCTAAGCTCAGCCCCCTGCACTGAACTGTAAGCTGGCATCACAATGAGTTCTGCCACAGCCAAGCACTCCTTTGTGTAATATACATGTCCGTTTGTGTGAATAGATACAATTTTCAAATGGCCTTATTCTGAAATCTACTTTTGGCCAGAAAGACACGGCCATTTGGTAATTCTGCCAGCAGCCTGACTGCAAAAAGCATTGAGGCCATATTAAAAGGTGCCAGGTGGCAACCTTATTTACTTGGCAGCCGATGGCTTCCCTACCAGAGCCTCTGACAACAAGTCCTCAATTCCTATTTACAAAGTGGAGCTGCAAGGAACAAAGAGAATTACCTCTCAAAATCTCTCTCTTGGAGCCAAGTGACTAGAACAGGTGATCGGCAGAATGTGAACATGGTCAGCAAGCCTCCAACCTCCCTTTATAAATATATTCTTCATGTTCTCTTTTTTCGCACGTACAACGCATTCCATCTAATATGCTGAACATGTACATTTCCTGCTCCAATAACCTCAGACCTGCTACCAGGCAAATAATAACTTGTATGTATCTGAGCGCATCACCTATGCTCCATGTCATACCTTTTTCCCATGGGAGGAAATCAGGAGACCTGATGAAAGTGTCAGAACAGAAGGAATCATTCTGGTTTGAGCCATGACAAACTTCACAATGCTCTTAAGCGATTATGTGGACCTTTGACCATCTGAACTGTTGACAGCTGAGCTTGACCCATCTATTGTGGTAATACAGCACTTAATCTTAGGTTTTCTATCAGATTACAAGGCTTAACTTGATGCCTTGTAGAAAGAAGATGTGGCAGCTGCATTTGAGGAACATGAAACCCAGGGAATGTTTTCATCTTGTGTTCTCGTGGGACTTCTCTGCTATTTTTAGTTTACTGCTAACTTTACCTTAAAAGCTCAGGGAATTATAATCCCAAAATATTCACTGTTCCTGGGGCTGGAGTAAGAACTCTAAGGAACTTGGAGTGCTCAACAGAACAGATGTGAGATAGTTTAACAGTGTAAATCTGGGTTCTAAGCTAACATTTCACACATTGGTCAAATTTTAGAATTCAAATTTGACTTTTTCATGACAGATTTTGAACTATTGCTTCTCAAATCAATTGGGGTGGGTGGGTGGGTGAGACTTAAGATTTGTTTAAGAGTTTAAGGCAATAATGTTAACAAGGATTGCCAAAGTCAATCAAAGGAACTGAGAGAGCCATGCTACTAATTCTTTATGCCCAAGAGGACTTTGGTCTGGATATTCCTCACTTTGAAATGACGCATGGAACGCAATTCAAAAATGAAATAAGCAACATCATCCACAACTTTTCCCAAGCTGTTAAGGGCACTGAAGTTTCGGATAGTGCACACAGCTCTTATGGCAGCAGTAACTGTACATGTGTCCTCCTCTACTGATGCCTGTAGAACCATGTTGCAACCATTAGTGTGCTCTACCCCCTTTACCCAAAGAAGTCTCCTATATGAATTTCCTAAGTGGGCAAGGGCAAGGAAGTCACAGGAGTAAAGTGACCGATCACTGGGGGTGATTGATCTGGCCAATTTAGGCAGCTACAACCTTTCCTCAAACACTTTCTGCTCTTTGATGCTGGTGGAAGGTGGACTTTCTGTCCACGTGGCTTTGCATTGCCTTTTCTTCCACCTTCCTATCCTTCAGATCAGAGTGGCAGTGTTTGTGTGCTCACCCCTGGTGGCTTTAGGTGGGACTCAGCTGGTGGCCTCAGATGCTAGAGGCTTCAGAATGGAGGCAGTGGCCACAGCCACGGGTAATCCTCCCTTCATGGCCTGGAGGGAGCTAAAGTGGTGGTAGAAGCTTCTCCATTAACAGCTGTAGAAACAGTTATTATTAAGGTTATGTACAGTGGTACCTCAGGTTAAGAACTTAATTCTGTCCGGAGGTCCGTTCTTAACCTGAAACTGTTCTTAACCTGAGACACCACTTTAGCTAATGGGGCCTCCCACTGCCGCCACGCCGCCGCCACAAGATTTCTCATACTGAAGCAAAGTTCTTAACCTGAGGTACTATTTCTGGCTTAGTGGAGTCTGTAACCTGAAGCGTCTGTGACCTGAGGTACCACTGTATAAGAAAGTGATGCAATGGGCAAAACTGGCTCCACTGTCCTCAATACCATTGCTTTTAACATGAGTTGTGTGACTCAAGGTGAATTGACATATATAAATGTACGCCACACAAGGTCTACAACCACAAGTGATGACTCACATAGGCAAGAGAGCTATGTCAGATTAAATGCCACAGAAAACACTTTCATCTCTCCAGAAAGGAAGCATTTTTCAACAAGGGCAACATTTCCTGTGGTTAGTCAAGAACAGTCAAGTGCTGGCATTGAGTGTCAAATTATTGAGTTTTGTATTCTCAGGCATGAATTATTCTCAGTAAGATCCCTGTTGCCTATGATATCAGTATAATGCAGGCAGCCTTCATTTGAAATGCTAGAGGTGATGAGAATAGCAGTTTCCTCATCACTGCAGCATCTACTTCTAATGGACCCTTCCATGAGATGGAGATGGAAGGCAGAGAACAGTTACTGCAGAAAGTGTCCAGTGGAGACTGAAAGACTAATGCCCTCACTGCAAGCCCCTTCCCTTTTTGGTCATCTGCTTACAGCAGAATCTTCTCTTCCTTCTCTCTCATCCTGGGCAGTTCATTCCTCCTGAGGAAACCTGTGGCAAGAGATTCCCAGTAGCCAAATGAATACTCCTACATAAACTATGGCACTTCCCCTGCATGCAAAGACAGGCTCCAGCAGATGGAGTGGACAAGACCAATAGTGGATCCAAGGTCAAGAAGGCAGTTTCTGCATGTGCTGTAAAGGGAAGGGAAGGGCAGATGGAACTTGACAACCTGGGAAGGTAGCCCACCTAGGAGAAAGAAAACTTTAGTCCTAAAACTCTGCTGCCTTGTGGGATATCTTGGGGAGAAGAAAAGACTTAGGTGGATTGCACGGCCCAGAGAAAGAGACACCATCGACAGAACAAGAACAGACACTTGGCACAGTTGGAGGCAAAGCGAAGTAACCCCATCATGGCTCTGCAACTGTTAAGTTGGAATTGTAATGGTTTGAACTCTCCTCGAAAGAGAAAAAGTGTTTTTCATCTATTAAAAAAGGAACAACTGGACTTGATTTGTTTACAAGAAACACATATAACAAGGCTACACAGGAAACTACTGATTAATAAAAGATTGGGACAGGAGTTTATCTCATCTGATAAAGTTAAAAAAAGAGGAGTTGTGATATACGCAAAGGAGAGATTATTGCCGAAATTAATTTTTAAAGACGAACAAGGCAGATTTTTGGCAATTGAAATTCAAGTTCAAGGAGAGAAATTTTTGATTGTAGGAATATATGCACCGAATGAGGGGAAATCCGAATTCTTTAAAAAGTTGCATGAGACTTTATTGGACTATCTGGATTACAATTTGATTCTGATGGGGGATATGAATGGAGTAGTATCTACAAATATGGACAAGGCACAAAGACAGGTAGTTACTAAGGATGGGAGACTACCGAAAACATTTTTTGAGATGACAGACAATATGGACTTAGTGGACATTTGGAGAGTAAAGAACCCCCTGGGAAGAGAGGGAACCTTCTTTTCTGAAGCCAAGATGACATGGACTAGAATTGACCAAATATGGGTAACTAGAGGAATGGCACCAAAGATAAAGAAAGTGGAAATCTGCCCAAATACTTGCTCCGACCATAACGCTGTAAGGATGGAGATGAAACAAATATCAACTGGCTCCTTCAGATGGAGGATGAATGACACCTTATTCAGAGATGAAGAAGTCTACAAAAAGGCCCAAAAAACTTTGAGAGATTATTTTGCAATAATTATGAACACCACTGTAGAAAAAAGAGCAATCTGGGATGCAAGCAAAGCTGTTATGAGAGGGTTTCTGATACAACAGAATGCAATAAAGAAGGGAAGTCAAAATGAGAAGAAAGATAAAATTTTGGAGAAAATAAAAGAAAGTGAGAAGAAATTGAGAGCAAAACGAAAGTCGCAGGAGATTTTGAGAGAGATAAAATTATATCAAGTACAATATATGGAAATGATGAATCAGGAAATAGAATGGAAAATTAAACAAATGAGACAAAAAACATTTGAATCAGCTAACAAATGTGGGAAATTGCTGGCCTGGCAAATGAAAAAAAGACAAAAATTAAATACTATTACAAACCTAGAAGTGGAAGGAAAGAATATACACAACCCAATTGAGATTAGAAACTGTTTCCAGAGGTACTTTAAACAATTATACACACAAGGGCCACAGAAAGAAATGGATATAGACCGATTTTTGAAGACAAATGGATGACAAAAAATCTCTCAAGAAAGCAAATTAATGTTGAACTACAAAATATCTGAACAGGAAGTAGAAGGTGCCATTCAAAACATGCAATTGGGCAAATCTCCAGGACCGGATGGGCTGACTTCTAGATACTATAGATCTTTGAAAGAGTGGTTAGTACAACCTTTGAAGGAAGTCTGCAATGAAATATTGGAAGGGAAAAGGGCACCAGAGTCGTGGAAAGAAGCGTACATTACACTTATACCGAAAACAGAGACTGAAAAGACTCAGCTTAAGAACTACTGCCCTATATCGTTACTTAATGTGGATTACAAAATTTTTGCAGACATTTTGGCCAAGAGATTGAAAAAAGTATTGATGGAAGAGATTCATAAAGACCAAGCAGGCTTTCTCCCGGGAAGACACTTGTCTGATAATTTGAGGAATATAATTGATATTTTGGAAAAATTAGAAGTGAATATAAATACTAAAGCAGTTCTGATATTTGTGGACGTGGAGAAAGCCTTTGACAACATCTCTTGGGGTTTTATGAAGAAGAACCTACAGGGGATGGGGGTAGGCCAAGGTTTTGAAAATGGTATAGGTGCAATATACTCTGAACAAAAGGCTAAATTATTTGTAAATAATGTGGTGACGGAAGAATTTAAGATAGAAAAAGGGACACGACAGGGGTGCCCAATCTCCCCACTGCTTTTTATATCGGTCCTGAAGGTTCTGCTGAATATGATTAGAAGGGACCGGTTGGTTAAAGGCATACAGGTCGGAGCCAAACAGTACAAACTGAGAGCATTTGCAGATGACTTAGTATTGACGTTACAGGAGCCAGAATCTAGTACTAAAAGGGTTTTAGAACTAATTCAAGAATTTGGTCAAGTGGCAGGCTTTAAACTGAACAAGTTAAAAACTAAGGTTTTAGAGAAAAATTTAACACCGATTGAAAGAGAGAGGTTTCAGAATGAGACAGGTTTGACTGTGGTTAAGAAAGTGAAATACCTGGGGATTAATATGACAGCCAAAAATGGGAACTTATTTAAAGATAATTATGAAAAATGTTGGACGGAAGTGAAAAAAGATTTAGAAACTTGGTCAAATTTGAAGCTTTCACTGTTGGGTCGTATTGCTGTGATAAAAATGAATGTATTGCCTAGAATGCTGTTTTTGTTTCAAACATTGCAAATTGTGGACAAGATGGATTGTTTCAAGAAGTGGCAGAGAGATATTTCTAGATTTGTCTGGCAAGGCAAGAAGCCCAGAATAAAATTTAAGATATTAACTGATGCAAAGGAAAGGGGTGGATTTGCCCTGCCAGACTTTAAACTTTACTATGAATCAGCAGCTTTTTGCTGGTTGAAAGAATGGCTACTTCTTGAAAACACAGACATTTTGGACCTAGAAGGTTTTAACAATGTATTTGGATGGCATGCATATCTGTGGTATGACAAGGTCAAAGCGCATAAAGCATTTAAAAACCATATTGTCAGGAAAGCATTGTTTAATGTTTGGATAAGATACAAGGATTTATTGGAAAACAAAACCCCAAGGTGGCTGTCACCGATGGAAGCGAAAGCTCTGAAAAGGCTCAATATGGAGGCAAATTGGCCGAAATATTGGGAAATTTTGGAACAAGATGGAGATAGACTGAAATTGCAGAGTTTTGAGAAACTAAAAAATAAAGTGTGAGACTGGCTTCATTATTATCAGATAATGGAGGCATATAATTTGGACAAGAAAATTGGCTTCCAGGGGGAAAAATCAAAATTAGAAACAGAACTGTTAGAACCCAAAACTAAGATTTTGTCAAAGATGTATAACTTGCTGTTGAAATGGAATACTCAGGATGAAACGGTGAAATCTGTTATGATTAAATGGGCACAAGATTTTGGACATAACATTATGTTTGCTGACTGGGAACAGTTGTGGACCACAGGTATGAAGTTTACGGCATGTAATGCTTTAAGAGAGAATATTATGAAAATGATATACAGGTGGTACATGACCCCAGTCAAGCTTGCAAAAATTTATCACTTGCCCGATAACAAATGTTGGAAATGTAAAGAAACTGAAGGTACATTCTTTCACCTTTGGTGGACGTGCCCAAGGATTAAGGCTTTCTAGGAAATGATATATAATGAACTGAAAAAGGTATTTAAATATACCTTCTTGAAGAAACCAGAGGCCTTTCTCCTGGGCATAGTTGGCCAATTGGTGCCAAAG
The DNA here is from genome assembly GCF_964106645.2 of Podarcis pityusensis. NCBI lineage: Eukaryota > Metazoa > Chordata > Lepidosauria > Squamata > Lacertidae > Podarcis > Podarcis pityusensis. Next base: position 39,831,899 of record NC_138040.1, read on the forward strand.
AAGGATAGAACCTTTTTTATGTATGCCACAACAGCAGCAAGAATACTCATTGCAAAGTATTGGAAGACACAAGATCTACCCACTCTGGAAGAATGGCAGATGAAGCTGATGGACTATATGGAACTGGCAGAAATGACTGGCAGAATCCGAGACCAGGGAGAAGAGTCGGTGGAAGAAGATTGGAAGAAATTCAAAGATTATCTACAGAAATATTGTAAAATTAATGAATGTTAGAATGATGTTGGATAGAAACTAAGTGGTTTCCAGCTGAAATGCTTTAAGGGAATATGAAAAAAGGGTTATAAATAGGTAAAAATCTAATGCTATTATTTTTAAGATCAAGGATTAGGATAATTAAAGAGGGTAAGGATTTGCCGAACCAACAGATTGAAGTGGAATACAAAAAAGGGAGGTATGAGGAGGTCCGGGAAACAAGCTAAAGGAAAATAGGTAATGGAAAATCTGGGTGTTTTTAACCATTTTTATTTTGTATTTTTGTTATTTTTTTTCACTTTTATTGTAATATTTTAAAAAATCTTAATAAATATCTTATAAAAAAAATAAAAAATAAACCCTACACAAATCCAGAATAGAGTCCCTAAGACAATGGGATGGCGCTGTCAGGATGCCATCAGCTGCTCCCGACTGGTTGCCCAGGAAAGTATAAAAACAAGGAAAAGTTTCTTACAGTCCTTTTTTATTTCAATCTTTACAAAGCGTGGCTATAGAACCCAGCCTCTTGGATAATGGCATTGTAGCAAGTGAATCTCCACCCCCACCCACTTCCTCATTCGTCATTCTCATCAACTCCTTTATGGGTGCTGCTATGTGCTCTCTGTCTTTGAGCTCTTTGCTCTCCTGCTTTTAAGGCTTGCTGGGTTCTGGGAGATGGAGGGTCTGGAATGCTTTCTAATGACATCAAAACCACTTGTTGTTTACTTTATGCACAGAGGTCCATTCACTCAGAGGATGACCTCCAAACCACCCTAAATATCTTTGCAGAAGCTTACGAAAAGTTTGACCTATTGTTCAACATCCAAAAAACCAAAGTGCTGCACCAACAAGCACAAAGCAACCTATCTGCAGCACCACAAGTCCAACTTAATGGTGTAACATTGGAAAATGTCAATCATTTCTCCTACCTGGGCAGTAATCTTTCCACAAGAGCCGGCACTGATGCCAAAATGCAGCTTCGCCTGAACCCCGCAAGTGCAGCTTTATCCCGGTTGAAGTGCAGAGTGGACATTCACAGGAAAACCCAAATGCTCATTTACAAAGCTTGTGTACTACCAAATTTACTGTATGCTTGTGAAACATGGACCACTTATAGATGGCATCTCCAACTCCTTGAAAGATTCCATCAACTGTGTCTCCCAAAAAAAATTTCATATCATTTGGAAAGACAGGGAACTAATGCCAGTGTACTGGAAGAAGCAAAGATCACCAGTATTGAAGCAATGATTCTTCAGCATCAACTTTGTTGGACTGGTCATATTGTGTGGATACCTGATTATTGTCTTCCAAAGCAACTACTCTATTCTAAACTTAAACATGGAAAGAGTAATGCTGGTGGTCAACAAAAGAGGTTTAAAGACTCTCTCAAGGCAAATCTAAAAAAAAAAAAAGAGTAGTATAAACACTGACAACTGGGAAACCCTGGCCTGTGAGCACTCCAGTTGGAGAACAGCCTTTACCAATGGTGTCATGGACTTTGAAGACTCACGAACTCCAGACGAAAGAGAGAAATGTGTTAAGAGCTCATGTTTGGCAACCCCTCACCATAATCAGCTCCTGCCCAGAAACCTCTGTCCCCACTGTGGAAGGATGTGTGGATCCAGAATTGGCCTCCATTGTCACTTATGGACTCACTGTTAAGACTGTGTTCATGGAAGACAATCATACTCGGCTATGAGGGATTGCCAAAGAAGAAGAAGTAGACTACCTCTACAAATTAAGGTGGAGGAATGTGCCTGTGATCTTCCTTTCCTTTCCTTTCCTTTCCTTCCTTCTTTTTCAGGTAAGACTAGAAAAATGAATCATTATTGTAAAAGTCTATAAAACCAGAAGACATTTTACACACTCACTCTCTCTCTCTCTCTCTCACACACACACACACACACACACACGTATCTTCATACAACTTATATAAAGAAGATTGCAGCCTAATCTCCTGAGTTTTGGGATCTTTGAGAAACTCTTGTGAGGCTCTGGGGATGACATTCTCCTGGGACTACAAAACTTGGCAGGGGAAATTCAAAAGAATAATATTTCTTGAAATATTTCTGGCACTTTGTGCTTTAGTGCCTTCTGGAATAACTGTGAAAACAGATTTTTAAAATTGATATTTCTAGTTGTAGTACAAGTTGGAAGGTGTAGAAGGAAAATAGAAAGCTTTGTAAATCACTTACCATTTTCTACCCACCATTTCACGAAACATGCAATACTTAACAGAGGTAGGTCTCATTGTATTCCTCTTTCTTCTACTTTTCCTTAGAGAATTTATTCCATTAGTTCGGCATTTATTTCATTCTAGAATACACAATTTGTTTACACATTTTCTGACTTGGGAACTGTATCTCCCAAATACAGAGAAGTGCAAAAATCAAAAGATACATTCTGAACCATGTACTAATCCAGGAGATGCAAATTAGGTTGGCTCACTTTAAAATGCAGATTGAATAAAATTTCATTCCTAGTCAGAGCTTATTTTTAACTCTTTTATTTCTAGGTCTGTGCACAAAATGGCATTTTTGGTGCACATTAACTGGACTGTGTTAAGTAAATGAAAGAAGAAATAGAAGTAATTGCAGGATATTTCCTACCCATGAACCCATTAACTATCCCCATTTGGTTATGTTAAGGATATGGCTTTCTAAGAAGTTGGATAATTTATAACACATTTATTAACAGCTGCATGTCAGCTAATCAGATATAGCTAGAAAAATTCCAATCCTTCAGCAATGGATTACTGGATCCTTAGGGTATCGGAGGCTGCTCAAATGATTAAAATGACAAATTTAGTTAGAATAAGAAAGGAAAGGCAACTCAAAGATCAATGTATTGAAAAATTGAGTCTCCTTATATTCTGAGTTCCTTCTTTGTTTGCCCCCTCCACAAAAGATTGGGAGGGTGGCTGAAATATACTTGGAGTCCCGTAGTGATTTCATGCTCTTTATTGCAGCTTGTAAAACAGTGAATGAATTGCCCCCCCCCCAAAACCTCAGGCTTTATAATAATAATAATATTGACACATTCTTGCACTGATTCTCCTGTGTTCCTTTTAATGTCTATGGTTTCACTTCTCCATCGGCCTTGTGCACCTTTTGCGCTCTATTTTGTCATATCAGCATTATCCCTCGCTTTCCCCCCTTCCTTCTCCCATTCCTTAGTCAGTACTTATATGCATGTTTGGTAAGTAGCTTAAGTTTGCTTATCGCGGACTTCAAGGGCAACAATTGAGGCTCTAAAAATATGGTAGGCAAGATAGACGAAAATATCAGGCTGCTTCAGCCATTCTGCATCAGCTGGAGGAAAGAATGGCTGAGCTATGGAGGCCAAACAAAGTTTTGCAATATCACATGAAGAAGTATGAGCCAAGCCGCTAATCCCCCTAACAATTGCAGCATTCTCTATCTTTCTGGACAGCCTAAAAGTCAGTTCTTTCCATGAGACGATCATTACTCTCTGCTCAGTAGAATGTAGATACTCAGCTTGTCATAGGCTAGCTATCAAAAAGGCCAATCTTTTCGCAGAAGAGATGAGAAAGAGCTGAACAGCAGATGCTGAATGGCATGTGGAGTTTTAACTGAAGCTGTGCTGGTGTGGAAAGGGTAGTAAACAACCACGACGGAGAAAAATAATCCAGGAAGCCAATTTATACCAGGTCTGAGCATTGTTCCTCCTAGGCCAGCGTTATACATGCATGCAGTTTTCAGACTTTTCCAATCTTTTCAGAATTTTGCAATCTTGGGCCCATCTTTAGTCCAAGCATGCATTTAGGGACTCACTTCTCTATTTTCCATTATATTTTTATGGCAGTTGTGCTACTTCTGTAACCCACCTGATAGTGGGCCCTGACCCACCAATTTAAGATCAATGGTCCACACTGATTTGCAGCAGCTCCCAGGCTGGAGTATATTACAACTCAATCTGGAGATATCAGAAATTAAACAGGAATAGCTTGGCCTTCATGATTCATATGCTGGTAACCTCCCAAATGGACAAATATAATGTGTTCTATGTGGGTTTTCCACATAGAAGTTTCAAGGTTCTGTTGTTAACATGTCCTGAACTACTCAGGACCAGATTACCTGAAGGACCACCTGCCCCTATATATGTAGTCCTGTAAGATCACTTAGAACATCGGGGGAAGTTCTGTTTGTTGTACTGCTCCCTAGAGAATATCATAGTCTCACTATGGAATGCCTTCCCCTCTGTCTCACATGAAGCAGCAACCATCAGTTGCTTCAGAAGTCTTGTAAAGATATATACCTTTGGCCAGGCTTTCCCTGATCCCTCAGATTTGTCCCTGTTTTTATTTCTTTAAATTCCTGTTTGTATTTGCTTTTATGTGTGTTTTTTTAAACAGTGGTTTCCATTTTTTTTGTCTTGCATTTGTGTTTTAGTGATAAAGTTTAATTTTTAAAAAATTATTAAGAGGTTTATAAATGTTGTTAAACAAGCAATAAACTTGGAAATGTTTGCTCCTCTGCCGGGCAAAGTGGGGCAGGACTCTCGCAAGACTCTGAGCCCCACAAATCCTCCAAAACAATAGTCTTCTCTTTCTCCTGTCACCTACAGTCATCTTTAACACATTTTCCACTGATTGAGGAGCTTCCTAGATGCTCCTGCTCATCTCCTCTGCTTAGCCAGTCAAAATAATCACTGCCAGCAGGTCCCACCCCAGTCTCCAGCATCTCCCTCCTGCAATAAAACAGACAATATTTTAAACAGAAATTAAACCTCCAAAATTTAAAACCTCAAGAATCTAAAAACTCAGAGAAAAATAATAAAACATTCTCAGCACTGACATTGGCTCTGAATCTCTCCATCTGCCAGTAGAATATCAGATGCAATAAAAAACCTTCCACCCCACCCAAAACAACGTTGCTGGAACCCTTTCTCTTTTCAAATGCAGCTTCTTTTCACATTCATTGATGAAGAATGGTTGGGGAAAATGCAAGAGAACTTTTTCAGTTCAGCAGTAGTTTTGCAAAAGTTGACTACCACACCGTTGTTTAGGAATGCCCCTTTGGAGGCTATAGCATAGCTGTCAACTTTCAGATTTGAAAATAAGTGATCAGCAGCCTCACCTGTCCTGGGGACAGTCTACGGGATATTTAACAATCCAGGATAGCAGCGGGAAGCAGCGGGAAATGGCGCTGAAATAAGGGAATTTCCCGCAAAAAAAGGGAAGGTTGACAACTATGGGCTATAGTTTCAGCAAGAAGAAGCTGGCACATGAGTTTTGTCTTACCCGCTACAGACACTGACTGATTTTTTTGAACAAGAAGAATAACATCATCTCCCTCTTCCTAAACAGGTCAGGTCAGGATAAGAACCATGTTCTTGAATTACTAATTCATTGTTTTCTTTTTAACCTCTTCCTAATATGAGTAAATGTATTGAAACCCAGGAGACTTGAAACCAATCAGTGAGATCAAATGTGGAACATGCAAGAGGTTGGGTTTGTTTTTTTGTCAAACTGAGTTTGGGGGGTGGGGGTGGGCAGGATGCCAAGTGATCTGTGTTCTGTCTTGATTTTGTATTCACCTTCAACTTTCTACAAATGGCTCAACCTCCTTTAGAATTAATGAAGGCAGTGCAATTACTAAGTAACATAATAGCAAGTGAAGGAGTAGAGAATTTGAAATCAGATTCCTGTTTCTTTTTTTAAAAAAAATAATACCTTGTGTGAGTGAGAGTGAGCTTCCTTTACTTCTTAGCAAGGTATCTGACTGATAAAATCAGCCTCTGATGTCTTATTCCTCTGTGAGATCAGGAAGGTGTGAGCAATGGACTGCTATAGTTCTACTTTACATATTCAGAATGGCTTGAATACTTCTAGTAAAGAAGTGGAATACAATAATAAATTGAAAATAAAATAAAATAAAACTCCACACTGCCACCCTTTCCAAAGACATGATGTTGGGTTGCATGCAAGTTAAGACCCCTGAGGTTGTCTTAGTTCCAGTTGTGCAGCAGTTCCAGTTACCACATGCAGTCATCGCAATCAAATATAATAATAATAATAATAATAATAATAATAATAATAATAAATTTATTTATTTATACCCCACCCATCTGGCTGGGTTTCCCCGGCCACTCTGGGCGGCTTCCAACAGAATATTAAAATACAAATAATGGAGAGCAAGTCCCACATTTTCCTCTCTTGTACTGTATATAATAAAATGTACAGTATGTGTACAGAAAATGTGTCTTTTTCATTCCCCTTGCTTTTATAGGTTTAGTGGGGGGTTTTTCTACCAGCAGTAATCACCAGACTTTTTTATATCATGCAGTCAATGTCACACCCTCTAAGAATTTCCATTATCTGGCTATGACTAGCCTGGCTGCTAATAAAAACTGACCAGTAAGGTACTTAGAATGCAGATTCATATTGTCCCCTAGCTAACTATTACTAGCTAACTATCAAGCAAAGCCTATTCTGACTATATTTTGACTATCTATCAATCTATCTGTCAATCTATCTATATACAGTGGTACCTCAGGTTAAGAACTTAATTCTTTCTGGAGGTCCATTCCTAACCTGAAACTGTTCTTAACCTGAAGCACCACTTTAGCTAATGGGGCCTCCCACTGCTGCCACACTGCTGCCACACAATTTCTGTTCTCATCCTGAAGCAAAGTTCTTAACCTGAGGTACTATTTCTGGGTTAGCGGAGTCTGTAACCTGAAGCGTCTGTAACCTGAGGTACCACTGTAGTGCTTTTTATATTGTAATTTTATGTTGTGAACAACCCTGAGATCTACAGATAAAGGGCAGTTAATAATAATAATAATAATAAATTTCCAGCTATCTTTCTGATTTCTTTAAATGTTTCATCCCAGAATGTAGTGCAACTCGTATAGCACATTGGTGGCAGATATTCACACAGTTGTTCAAAAATAATTTTACACCATTTATCAAATACGGTATGTGAGAAAGAGACAATTACTTACAAAGTGCCGTGAAAACTTCCAAACTACCTAAAATAAAGTGAACTTGTAATATCAGATTTTACTAGGTTCTTACAAATTCTTGACTCAGTTTTCATTCTTTCTTGTTTTTTAAATAAGTTCAAGAAGATTCAAGAAAAGGGTAAGTTCAACGTGCTGATGAAGCAGCCTATGAAGTAATAAAGACGACAGGATGCCAGCGTTCTATCCTCGTTTCACCCTAGCAGTCCATGCAGTTGTGAGGCTGCTGTTTCGCCCCCGGTGGGGCCGATTTGTAGGGGTTGGCAGACAGCAATTCAATTGGGCTTCTTCAGTTGTCTCGAGCCATTGATGCATCTACTACTGCTAACTTATAATAATCCAAACGGAATCTTGCGTGTTCAGACCCAGAAACCTCCCCCCTAAATAAATTCACACTTGACTCAAATTTTGGTTTTGGTTTTCATCAGAATTTAGGCCACAACTTTATTGATTACAGAAAGTGAATGGTTGCATAGGCTCTGGTTCGACTAACTCCCTGCCATGCAGGTAGTGCTGACCCAGGAGTCCAGCATAGGTCAGCCAAGGGTGAACACCTGGATAAGCAGAAAACTGGGCATGGGCTAACTCCGCCACCCAAATGTCCCCCTGGACTCAGGCATGGGCACAACCCCCTCTCAGGGGTTGACCAAACCATCTAGTCCCTGGATTCCTTTAATGGAATACCCTTCACATAGGGATGGCGAGAGCATTCTCCCATCCCTATCACCTGAACCAGAGCCTATCTGCAACCTTACAAGTTGTGACAATTTGCTACGTGGCAGGCGAAACCCAAATGGCACCAGCCAATCAGGCAAGTGGGGAAAATTCCTGCTGTGCCCCTGTCCCAATGACAGATGACACATGACGGCATAGCAAGGTCAAGTGCAAAACCCTAAAAGTAGGAAGAGGTGGGCAGGTGTTCCGAATACACGTGCTGAAAAACGAAACTCTGGGTCACGTGCATGGGTATAAATGGGTCCCTCAAACCATTTGGACTGCATCCCATTGGCCAGATTGCACCCAGCTACAAGGGACCTACCAATTGGTGTTGTGGCTGACCAATCGTACCCACCCACATCACACGGTGTCAGTTTCCAGGTCTCACCCCAATACGTGCCCTCTTTAAGGGAGGACCTGATTTATCAGAATCAACATAATACACTTCTAGGTGTTCAATTAAATATAAAATAAATATAAATTCTCCCACTATATACAAAGAATCAATTTTGATGCCAAAGTTCACAATTATGTACTTACATATATTTGAAGAGACAATTTCTGGATATCTCTATGATTTCTTTAAATGCTTCATCCCAGAATGTGGCTACGTTATCACAGGTCCACCACATGTACTGATGTGAACCTTACATCACACACCCCATCCAACAAGTTTCTTTGTATGACTCAAAATGCAGAAGAGAACTATCTTGCCTTGCCTCAAAAGCAGCAGTGGTGTGTGAGGGGGGCAGAGCATAAGATGCACTCTTCTGGCAGTGGCCACTGCAGAACACTAAGACAGAATGGGGTGAGGTGAGGAGACAGCAAAGTCAGCGGAGTTCAGGTTCGAACACCTGTGGCATGCTGATGCCACCAACCTGGAGTTCTGCAAAAGCTCCCTTGCCTATTAAGGTCCTCAGAAGAGGCTGCCTCACAGACCATTTCCATGAGAATGTATATGGAAAGAAGCAGAGCCTTCTTAGTGCTGACTTCAAGTTCTTAGAGATGTTTTCTAGAGAAGACTCAGCTTCTCCTTTTTGCTGCAAATCTTATGGAAGAAAAAGGTCAATCTGTTTAGTCTCATCTTGGTTGCCTTCTATATTATACTGAGTAGTGTTGCTGCTATTTGCTAGGCAGAGGGTTTAAACTGTTGCTTTACCTATTATTTTCATCATATTATATGTGATGGAGTGCTAGAGGTGTAATTTTGTAACTATATCGGCTCATTCTATGTATGAGACCTACTGTATATTTTAAATAAATATTGGGATAATATAGTAGGACTGCTATGGCAGGTCTTGAAGGTAGTTCAAAGGCAAACACAGTGGTGGTCCTGCATGGTTAACTAAAGCATAGTAACCCCCACCACATATTTCCTCATGATATTTGACAAATTATATGCTGCTATGGGAAACTATTGCTATTGAACCAAGCTAGTTCCAATAAAGCTATTGTGGAACAGAAGTGAATTTAGGCTAAATGTATTTCAGCTCTTTTAACATAATGAATCTTGTAAGTTTTCCTTTTCAAAAATCAACCAATTTACTGAACAACTGAACAGACATTGGCTTTCTTTCCCCCCTTTTTGTATGATATTTATACTGCATAATACATTTTAAAAGATTACAGCTTAAGAGTGAAAGAAAGTGCTCATTATAAAATGTATTAACAGTAAATGTATCTATTATGAAACATAAGAGAAACTGAACTGTGGACATGGAATTCTCCAATAATAATTTCTTATACAGTGCTTTTTTTCTGGGGGGATGAATTTTGTGAATTAAGTTTGGCCTCACTGAAGGGCAGTATTTCAATATGAGTAGGAAAATGAGAGTACCTCTAAACATTTTTTTTAAGAAAAAAAAGCACTAGATAGATGATAGATAGACAGATAGATAGATAGATAGATAGATAGATAGAACGAATTTAGTACCATCTATGTACATGGGGTTTGGCATGCAAACAAAACAGATTTTGGCAGGTTAATTGTATTAATTTAAATGTTAGTCATAATACATAGCATCCACCCACCTTGTTTATTAATAATACTACTCCCACAATTCAGGCAAGAGGAATGTCCCCCACCCTTTATGGAGGAAGAACACAAGCTTTTCTTCCAAGGCTTGTTAGGAGGAGTGCTATATTATCCTATTTATGGGCAGAACTGGTGCTTTTTTTCTGGGGGGAAGCAGGGGTACACATACCCCTAAACATTTTGTGAATCTAAGTTTGGCCTCATTGAGGGGCAGCATTTCACTATGAGTAGGAAAATGAGAGTAGCCCTAACCTTTTTTTTTGTAGAAAGAAAGCACTGGGCGGAACACACAGCCATCCTATAGTAGCATGGGATTAACCATTCACTTTTTATGGGGTGTCAAGTTGAATGGCCAGTTGCAGCACCTTTTTTCATCTGCTCCCATGGGCATAGCCAAGGGGGAAACGGGGGGGGGGCAGCTGCCCCCCAAATAAGTAAATCAATAAAACTACTTAACTAACTGAGGTTCTGCCGCCCCCCAAAACCATGAAGCCAGCTCCGCCTAACAGAAATCCTGGCTATGCCCATGTCTCCTCCATGCTGTTTTCAATCCAAGGTAGCAATGTGTTTGGTTTTGTTGTAAAAAAATTAATTAATTAAGGTGCACACACATAGTAGACACACTCGGCAGAAAACCAATCATTTGCCCTTCAAAATTAGGAAATATTTCCCTGAAAAACAAGACACTTTATTTTAGCACACAGAACAATCCCAAAGGCCATTTGGGCTCTCCTAATGACTCTAATTTTTTCCTCTGCAGAAGGAAATATCTTGGGGAATCCTTTCCCAACAGTTCTTTCAGTTATTCAAATCCTGTCTTAAAGGCATAGTGTGTGTATGACTAGGGTAGGCCTGTGACCTGGATTCAAGAACTAAAGTATTTACCATCTCAATGGCCAGACTGCTCAAGTAATGCATCAGTAAAACATTATAGGGTATCTTGACTGACAGGAGAAAAGCCGCACTCCTCTTTCTGTGACATGTGTGTGATGCTTTGGGTGGTCTTTGGTTAAGGGGTTTGGAAATTTCAAAAGTCCTTAAAGTTTCTTGCACACTTTTGTTCTTGGTCCTCACCTCCTACCAAAGGTACCTGGGGATGGGGTGGGCTTTGTTGTAACAGGAAACTAAAAATCTTCCTTGTTTTCCTTCTACTGCTTCCTGCCTCCATCCATTCTTCTCTGACCAGTCATGGATTTAGGGGACCTCAGATTTTTCTACAGCAGTTTGGCTAATTGGCTCCTGATTGGCATAGCTGTTTGGCATGAAGCGCAGGCCGGGGTACCCTTCTGCTGAAGGAGATCGTGTCAGCCTACCTCACATCCCATACAGCCTAAGGGAAGGGAGTAGGCCTTGATGGAGTGCTCTTGGAGCCCTGTGGGCTTCATCCTGTATATTATCATCCAGTGTGGAGATGGGGGGCAGCATATGGGTATCACTCCTCAACTCACCTTCATGATTAGTTGTCAATGAATGACACATACCTGTCTTTTACAGGCACTGGGCTTCAAGCCAGGATGGTGTCACCTGAAAAAGGAGTAGGACAAAATCTTCGTTATGCCTCCACTTTAGTCTTATGCCTGCAATCAGGGATGCAGGTGACATTATTGCTGCAGATCCCCTAAGAATTATGCTTAATAAAGTGTTGGTCTCTCTTGATTCCATAACTTTGCCTCACTTCTTCATTTCAGGTGTGTGGGCCATCAAATGGAATAGACATGATTATTTTAATTATCTGTTTTATACCCGATTTCTGGATGCTTTTACTGTTCTTAACTTCTTTGACCAGGGCACATATTTTGATTAAAGAAATAACGTGTGTGCTGTGGCTCTGTTTTCAGAGCCAGAATGCCCCGCAATGCTCATTTAAAGGGGAGACACATTTTTAACCCCACTTTTTTACACACATGTTCCTTAAAAAAATATACATTGTGAAATCTTGGCTCTGATGATTACTGGTGATGGGGGGGGGGGCGTCTATCTATGACAAGAATAGAAGCACAAGAAGGTAATTTTTCACACTCGTTAATTGCCTCCCAAAGAGGATAAAGCAGTTACTTTAGAAGACTGTCGCTTCATCTCTAGAATTGAAATAAAACCGCTAGAGAATAACTTCAAAGGACAGGTAAAGATCCTTCGTTTATTAAAGAAAGCTAAGGCTAAATTAGCTACTGGCTTCAACAAAACTTGCCTGTCATTATACATTCTTTTTGAGTCATATTTAATAATGTAATAAAATGGCTGCTCATGAACAGGCTCTCAAAACAAGGAATTAGGGAACTGCTTTTTATTGTGTTAGGCCAAGATAGAATTGCCATTATGGCTTTCTTTTCCCCTGTCAAGATTTGCTATGACTTCAACTTCAGGAAGAGAGGGAAAAAATTGAAGGGGTTGCTCTTGAACTTGCAGCTCCAAAATGGACCTGTTAAAGCAGGCTCTCCAGACATTGGTGGGGAGCTAGGATGGCCCATGGTCAGGTTGATGGGAGTTGTAGTCCAGGAAAACCTGGAGACTCACAGGTCCCCCATCTCTGGTTGAGAAGCTGCCAACACTGGAATGCCTTCCGCACTTGACTCCAACGCTTAAGTGTTTGTATATGTTTCTGCCATGGTTCAGGGACTTTCCAACAATATATGATGATGATGATGATGATGATGATATCATCATTCATTCATTGTCATTGTTAAATATTGATGAAAGAAACAATGGGCTTGGCCCCTGCTGCTTACATCTTAACTACCAACAAGCAGAAATTTCTCAGAAGAGAATTCTCTGACACTTTTCATTGGGATTTTTGTTTTCCCCTCCCCTTCCTGACAAACAAATAGGGCTGATAATTTTGGGAGGCCATTTTCAGCCCCCAACAGCAGCTTCCCTTCTGTGCCAAACAACACCTTCATGGGGCAAACTGGTCAGGACCTCAACACCAGGAAAGAAGGCTATGCATGGTCCTGATCCTGATCACCCTCACCTGCTCCCCTACTCAAAGTAGCTATATTTTAAAAGGAAAAACAAACCTAGACCCACACACTCTCTGCTTAGGAGCCAGAACCAAACCGCAGAGAAATGCTGACCAGCATACAGTGCTGTTGAGCAAATTAATTGCAGTGAGCACTTCCTAATGCATTCTTCAGTTATGCATCTCCCTGCTGCCGGGGAGATCTCAATACAGTCTTTATCCTTTCCTTCTATATCTCCTTGTATGGCTGATTGACATGTGAATTGGGAAGCAGCAACACAGTTTGGAGAATTGCCCTGGGACTTTTTAGAAAATGTGAATATTATACTATTATATCGCCATCCAAATCCAAACAGTGACATTTCATTATCTTGCCAGATTAGATATATGCCAAAATATATGAGACCCAAGCTTTCAATCCATTGCACACAGTTAATCCCACTGGGCTTAGGTAAGCATACATTTGAATTTTTGAGTGTGTGTATAAGTTTCTGTCAAGGTTAAGGGGCTTCGTGACTGTTGCTTGCCCACTGCCATTTTCCCCCAGAAAGACCTGATGGTGGTGGTAATATTGTTATGAACAGTGTATGCATGGATGTGTTATGACACATGGTTAAATGTATCAAAAAGAAATTTGGTTTTTAAAAATAAAAAAATAAAAAGGGATGTGCCAAGGCCTAGCTGAGACAGATGCAAGCAATGTGATTGAGGATGGGCTGATGAACAAGCTCCAGAGGAGGCAGACAAAATGAGGTGATGTTAAGAAGCTTCTCCTAGGGGCAAGTTCCTTAAACAGAGAAATGCAAGAATCCCAGGGATTTCCGATGGGGACTGGGGATGAGAGAAAACATCTTGCCTAAATGCATTGTTGCATTTCCCAATGTCCTAAAAATCCTCAAAACTCCAAGTGGTCACCTCTTGTCTTCAGAGACACTCTGGTGGGGTCCTCACATAGTTTCCTCCTTCAACACAGGAACTCTTTCTAGGGAAATCTACAGTTTCCTGTGTTCTACCCTTTACCATCCACTACTCTTTTCTTGGCTGCCGCACAGATTAACCCTCCCTCTTCTTTTCTTCTCTCTCTTACCATCCTGTTTCCTAAGCAACCTCCTTCCTTTGTTACCTTCCTCCTTGAGGACCCATGCAGAGTGTGCCCTGGGGAGTTGGGAGGAGGTGGTGAAACATAAGAATAAACTAGCACAACAGTGTTCTGGAAAATGGCCACAGCTTTATTGAGTACAGATGCCCCAATAGGCTTTGACTTAGGTATTGGGTATGTATCCTGAGGAAGCCTCCTGCCCAAAGGCCTCACACGTGCAACCCAGTGGAGGAGAGGGGCAGCAATGTTGCCTCTAACTTTCCTGCACTTTGCCCCCTGGTCAGGCTTGACCCAGGAGTGGAGCTGTTGTGACCAGACACAAGAAAGCTGCCTTGTGTGCCAGAGCCAGGCTCCAATGAGGGAGGCTGTCATTGGGGTGCCTGGTGACCCCTTTCTCTCCCCCCCCCACACTACACCATGGCTCCCACCACATATTTGGGCCACCATTGGCCAATTCAAATTTAAAACCTGATGGGCTATCCCATCACCCAATATGTCTGGCCGAAGCAAAAGCAAATGGCCAGCCAGCCACAAAGGATGAAGGTGCTGCCCTCTCTCCCTCAGGGGCCACACTGGACCACAATTATACTTCCCTAACTTTTTACCTCTTTCGTTCTCTTTAGTAAAATCTTTCTCGGTGCTTTCCTCACTCTGTTAACATCTGTGCCTGCTGTCCCCCCTCCTCTGTCCAGACACATTTTATCCAGCAGCTGTGTGTGCATTGTGGTGGTGTCCTAAAGGGGAGGGTTGCCATATGTCCAGAATTTCCCAGACGTATGGGGATACTACTGTTGTCTCCAGTGTCCGGGCAGAAATTGGCAAAAAAAAAAAAAAGTCTGGGAAAATCCAGGCGTATGGCAACCCATGTCAGCAGTGTCGTTTTTGCTGATGTTCCATAAAAGCTCAACAACTTTGGTTAAAAAAAATTTAAAAAAATAAAAACAGAAAAAAGAGGCAGCTCAACAACTGTTTGAAATATGGCAGCCCTACTAAAGGGTGACTCAAGCATCTCATTGAACTGACAGGTCATTGCATGGAAACAGCTCACACCAGCCTGCTCCCCTCATAGTCATATAAAGCATTGATGGCAAAGGCAAGCCAGGAACCTTCTGATTTGTAGCTCCTTTTCTTAGCAACAATGTTTAACCCTAGTATTAAGCCATTTTTTGTATGTCAAAAGTCAGGCATGGATTGAAAAATCTGGAATAGATGCCAATGTTCCGGCAGACACAAATGCATTAGTGACTAAGAAATTGAGGTACAAATCAAGAAGTTCTTGATTTGCATCTTGTCTCTACCTTCAACCCACTAGTTTCTGTTAAACCAAACTGGAATAGATTCTGCGGGAGTCTGTCTTGTCTGGTCCTGGGGACACCTCCAGGCTGTGATAGCATCCCCGGGCATAGTTGAAACTTCAAAGCAAAAATATTGAGCCTTTTCATTTCATGAAAGCCTGGGCTCCAGTAAGTCAAAACGTTCTCTTTCTTCCTTTCTTTTTTTGATAAGTTACGTCAAGAATAGACCCACCAAATCCAGCACAAATTCCAGATGCTGACAAATTCAGCAACGTCCCTTCCTGCCCACAAGAGTTTCTATGTCTTGTCTGCCTGGTACTATTGGTTTTGGGTCTTTTTTAAAAAAAAATTACTATGTTCCTGTGGGGGAAATGCCACGTTGCTACTTATGACTGAATAAATTGTATTTTGCTGGCTCATAGTAAACTGGTAGGTATGATGTTAAATCTGTTTAAGTGACCTGAACAGAGATTTAAGCATAATTAGCTAGAATTCAGACAATCGCTGTAAGGGGGCAGGAAATTCCTTTCATGACTAGTAGGATCGAGATGGGGAGACATTGGTAAAAGTGTTTAATAACACAAGAAGGGAGGAAGGGAGAGGATATGTTCCCCTCAGCAGCTTAAAATGCAGCGACATTAATCCCTACTGTGTTTCAAACCACGTCTGTTCACATCAGAGAGGAAGTGGGAACACCTTCACCCAGCATGCCTCACCTTTTTGGTTTTCTTAACCCTGCAACCCCTCAGACCCCTAAAGCTGTCATCTGTGTATGTGCAATGGCCAGCGGCTGCCTCTCCCATTTTGTCACTAGAGGCAAAACAGGAACGTGCTGCCCCCTGCTCCACTGCCGCTGAAATGCCCCCAAACTCAGTGAGAGAAGGGGCATTCTGCAAGGTGTTCCTGCTTGCCTTCTTCAGCCCAGGGGCAGGAAGAGGAGTGGCAATATGCCATGCCAGAATGTGCCATCGCCAAAATTTGATGGGGAAAGATGTTCCACTGGCAGCGGAAGTATTGGGGTGTGTGGGGCACTGCCTCTTGTATTTCACCCCACATCATCTTTGGACTGGCTCTGGTGTTGACTGTCTCAAGTGTTCACTTACTCTACATCTGGTTTTCTAATTGGATTGAAGCTGGTTGGGGGGGGGTGTTGAATCCAAGAACAGTATTTATCAAGAAATTACAGGAGCAAGATGGAATGTGGCTAAAGTAATGTGAATGTAACTTCGAAAGCTAGCAATGGGAGCACCCTGGATGCAGAATAAGCAGTGATGTGAATATACACAGAGAAAGAGAGTAGCCTTTGCTGCCTTAATTGTCATTGTCTCTTTCTTAAAAAAAACCCCAAACCTATTCTTTTTATGTGTGTCCTTTTTTGCTTCCTTTTGTCTGGAGGAAAAGGGGAAATACAAACTTTCTAAATGCCAGGTTTAGACTGTTGGCTTAGACTCCAGTTTTGACCATCCCTGTCTGAGGCTTGGGAGAAGCACAACTCCACCTGTCATTCAGAATGGGTAGGAGGAAGGAGTAGTTACATGTTAGGTAACCTGCTCCTCCATTCCATCTCCTCTAGCTCTTCACTTATAACCATTCATGACCTGGAAATGACCCTGCATCAAAAGGCTCAGTATCCCATTTACCAATCTCTTGAAGCTAACAATTGAGCAGATTTTAAACAAACCCTGACATGGAGTCATCAGCCTTGGATTTAAGCTGCACTGCAAATAGATGGCAATTTAAAGGGTCTCTCCCTCCTCTACCCCACAACCTCACCCTTCTGCATCTGCTTCCATTCCCAAATCTTCCTTTGGTCATATCGTAAATCCTAGCTAAATCTTCTGAAAAGGAGATTATGAAACAGCAGATTCTCTGAACAGCATGGATCCAAAAGACAAGAAAATAAGGTAGCTCAACCTTCCTCCACTTCCTGTGCCCCCCCTCCCTGAAATTCAGCAGCATCCTAAACTTAATCTGTCTCCCTGAAAGAAGCTTCAAATGCAGTCAATCTTGCCTGTGCCAAATGTCTAAGGCATATGTTCTGTTCTGCTTATTAGCAGACTTTTCCCTTCGCTTCATTGGGGTTTTAGAACAGGCAATAAAGCACGTTATTGGTGTTTTCTCTTTGGCGGTCTCTATTCACAGTTACCATGTAATTTTATTCCACTATAAGGTTCCCTTGGGGTCACAAAGGATTGCAAACATTTAGTGTTTCTGTGAACAGCACTGATTAGAATCCCCATTGTTTTATATGGATGGTTGAGCATGGCATGGAGACTTTTCTTGATGTATATAATAGAACTGGAATATAATGTATATAAGGAATTGGAAATTCACTGAAGAGAGGAGGGTAGGTGGGTGGCTGTGAGGCACATATGGAGACCCTGTGTCCCTGCAAATGTTGTTGGACTCCATCGCCCATCAGTCTCAGCCACCATGGCCAGTCATCTGGAATGATGAAAGGGCCACAGCTGAAGGACATAAGAAGAGCTCTGACAGACCAAACCAAAGGCCCACCCAGTCCAGCATTCTATTCCAAGGTGTGAATGGAATTCTTGCAAGCACAATATGTGCCCAATAGCTTTCCCAGAACGGAAGAGGAAGCCAAAACAAAAGCTCCCTGCCTTGCAAGTCTTTTCTCCCTGTCATGGACTGGCTGGATGCAGAGGAGTGGTTCACCAGCTGGGGAACTGTCAAGGCAACCCCAAGGGAAGAAGGCTCAGAACCAGGCAACCGGTGGTGGGACGATGATGAGTGGTGAAAGGGAGAAGATGAGGGACCAGACTGGGAGGAGAAGGTGTCAGAAGCTGAAGAGGTAACAGGGTTTAGTGAGCAGGAAGAGGCTGTGACAGAGAGCCATTCAGACTCAGAGGCAGGAGAGAAGGGAGGCCAGGAGAAGAGATGAGGCAGGCCAAGGGGTCACACCCTCTGGTGCAACCAGCTACCCTCCCCCTGGTCCTCCAGAACATGCACAGAAATAAAGAGGGCAGAGCAATGAGAGGCAAGATGATGGAGCCTTAGTGTCTCTCCCACGCAAGCGAGATGACTCCGGCAGTTAATTATTTCAGAACTATTAGTCAAATCAAAAGGTCTTGGTAGGAGCTCAGCTAATCTCCATCATCCTCAAAAAGCACAGTTGCTGGAACTGAGGTCCACCCCCTTTCCTCCCAACAGGAAAACCCTCACCTTCTCTTCCTGTCCTTTTCGCGCTTCTCAGTCAATCTCGTGATCCTACAAGATTTTGGAGAGGGCACTCCCTGTATTCCTGTGTCTGTATCACTGTCTGAGCTGACAAGTTGCATTATTTCACTCTGGCTCTCTCTTTCATTTTCCCTGTGTCCAGAGATCAAGTTGCGGTTGCTCCCTGCTGCTTCTCCCTCCCGTCTGCATTCCACTCTTACCTGCTCTCTCTCTATGCCTGCGTTCTCATTCTCTGTCAGTGAAGGAATGGAGCTGGCAGTTAGGCTGCTGTGGAAGCAGCCAGGGGAGGAGCCTTAGAGAGTCCTTGCAGCTGCCTGCTTGGGGCATCTGATTAGCCAGTCTCCTCTTCTTGGGCAAGGTTTTTGAATGGTAGCAGACCAGATCCAGACGCTCTTGGAGGAAACTGATTTTCTGATCCAATTCAATCATGGTTTAAGCCTGGTTATGGCACAGAAACTGCTTTGGTTGCCCTGTACAATGACCTCTGTCGGGAGACAGGCAGGGAAAATGCCTTCTGGAGTGGCTGTCCAAGTTGGGAGCGGGCGGGACCACTTTGCAGTAGTTCCGGTGCTACATGTGTAGAAACTCCTCACTTTTGCTTGGCCACAATGTAGCCTACTGTACAAAGGTAATAGTGGCATCTGTTACTGCTCACTTTTTCCTCTGGCCATGCCCACCAATAGTATATGTTACCCAGGAGGGAGTATAGCCGTAGGGCTGAAATAGTTTCCTGCCTCTTTAAAAAAATTGAAGAAAGCTGTTCTGCATATGGACACCACTATGGACCCTCCAAAATGTCTGGGGACCCTGAAAAGATAAAACCAGAATGTGTATCAGAAGGCAGCAGCTCTTCCCTATTGCAGACATGGGACTTTCTCATCCCTACCAGAGCTGCCAGGACCAAACCTTTGGCAAGCAAACCATTTTTTCTTCCATTGAGCTACGTACAGCCATTCCAATATCAAGGGTCTAAAATTTAAAGCTGATTGTACAATAGGGGAAAAAATGGGAGAAGTTCCCAGAAAAGATGTTCTTGGGGCAATCTTGGCCACCTAGTGACAACTTGTTCAAGACTGGAGGGTGAGGCGGGCATATTTGAACTTGCAAACTGGTTTTTCCCAAACTTGGATCTTTAGAAGTTGTTGGATTGCAGCTCTCACCAATGTCAGCCAGCGTGACTATTCATCATTCTGCCTGGGGATGATGAGAGCTAGAGTCCAACAATATATTGAAATCCAAATTTGGGAAAGGTTGGCTTAGGGAAAAGGCTTGCAGATCAGCCAGTCTTGCTTCTAGGGACATATCCTGATGCCTCTCTTTCCCCCCCAGAAATTAAGCACTGGCTCTCTGAGATATTATATAGTTCCAACATTCTCCCTTGCCTCTCAGTTTTTACAAGTTGTCTAGCATCACTCTAGGAGTTGCCAAGGTTGACCAAATGCTGGCATCTTTGCTGGGAACTCTTCTAATATTAAACACAGGATAGAAATCTCCAAACTCCCATTTGGTGCTTGGCTCATATGACAAGAATAATGGCAGAGGGACCAATTAGTGCTAGTGGCTTATTTACCATCAATGTTTTTCCAACAGGAACCGGGCTGAGATCCTCAAAACTCAGAACATAAATGTTATCTCCCCTTCTTTTCAATTTCCATTACAAAATATGATTCCTAGTAAACTAGTAAAGGCCAACTGAGTGTAAACTGAAATCCTCACTAGGATAATTAGGGTAAATTATGATTTCCAAGAGAGCCCAATGGGCTATTCTTATTTTAAACAGATGCCTCTGCTATGATTGAGAATAGCCACAGCATCTGCTGTGTCAGGAAGGGAAGAAAGCAAGAGACAGGAACTGCTCTCTCACTCCCCACCTGTGTTTATGTTTGTTGTCTCAGTTGATTTTGTTACTTGTTCACTCTAGTTCCCCAAGCAATGAGATGTTCTAGTGACAACTCCTTCTGGGTTCAGCTTCCTTTTTGATGAAAGGGCACTGTTTTTGCAATATTGGCTTTATTTACAGATATACATGTAGAATATATAAGTGTATACGTGGAAGTAAACAGCAAGGCAGCAGAAACACCACCCCTGCAACAGAGCCGTGCCAAATATTCCAAATATTTCTTTTTTGACTATGTGGGTCAGAAATTTCCCTGAAATGTTCATCTTGCTGCTGCTGCTGCTCACTAGGCTTATGCACAGTCCCCCCACCCCAACCAATCTGGGGGCCCAGATCCAATTGGCCTGACCCAAATCTATGTAGCAAGCAATCACCCTGTCCCATATCTGGTCCCAAATAAATTTGGGTGTGGGATGGGACTAATATTTAATTAGGACCCAAGTAAACTTATAATTGGGTGTGGCCAGAGAATAGAGACATTGCATCCCCCTCCTATCTGAGAGCAGGGGGCTCAACCCTGTGGAGTGCTGCTTTGCAGTCACCTTCTATGCAGAAGGAGCTTGTGCAGGGGTACCTCCTTGCACCCCACAATTTCATTCTGTTTTTGGACAAATTCAGTGCACAGCTCTACTGCGTAGCTTACTTCAGGGTGGGGAACCTCAGAATGCCAGTCCTGAATGTTGCCTTCTAGGCCTCTGTGTTTCACCATTAGGACTCACAAAGACCATGGCCCCTCCCCAGGCTACACACTCTACTGGTCCTTTCCCACACCCTCCTTGAGTGCTTTAGCCTGGCTGGAATGTATCCCTGAACTCCGATGATGCCTTTTGCTTGCGTGGATCAACAACAGATGGAAATGCATGAGTGCCTGCCAGCCCAGGAAGATTCTCTTCCAGAAATGTGCAGAGATTCCAAGTATGTCAGTCACTCAGAGGTCACCCTGAGCCTCTTGTTGACTAGCTGGATGTTCGTCCATGTACACTAAAACAAGTACATATATTTAGGAATCCAATGGGGCAAGCACCTGGTTCATCGCCTGACCCTGGACACCCTGCTCCTGGGTTATCTTCGGAGCAATGCCAGAATAAACCACTTCACTCTCAAGACATTCCAGGAAATGTGAACAGCAGATGACACACAAGGCTTGCTCAGATTCTCACCAGCTGCACATCTTGGAGAGACCCAGGAAGCTTTAAAAAGAAAAAAGCCCTCAGAAAGCAGTAGGTGGCTAGCATTTTCTGAAAAACTGGGTCGGGGAAGAGAAAACAACTAGTAAAGGTAAAGGGACCCCTGACCATTAGGTCCAGTCGTGACCGACTCTGGGGTTGTGGTGCTCATCTCGCTTTATTGGCCGAGGGAGCCGGCGTACAGCTTCCGGGTCATGTGGCCAGCATGACTAAACCGCTTCTGGCGAACCAGAGCAGCACACGGAAACGCCGTTTACCTTCCCACCGGAGTGGTACCTATTTATCTACTTGCACTTTGACGTGCTTTCGAACTGCTAGGTGGGCAGGAGCAGGGACCAAGCAACGGGAGCTCACCCCGTCGCGGGAATTCGAACCGCCAACCTTCTGATTGGCAAGTCCTAGGTTCTGTAGTTTAACCCACAGCGCCACCCGCTGAGCCTTATTTATCAGTCCATCAAGGACTTCCCCCCCAAGGCGCCTTGCTTTCAGTCAACTGGCATAAGAACATGAGAACAGCCTGCTCCATCAGACCAATGGCCCATCTAATCCAGCATCTTGTTCTCACAGTGGCTAACCAGAGGCATGTGGGAATCTGAAAAGCAGGATTCAAGCAAAAGAACTATCTGCTGCACGAAGAAGTATTTTCTTTTATCTGTCCTAAATCTCCCAACATTCAGCTTCATTAGATGACCATGAGATCTAGTGTTGTGAAAGAGGGAGAGAAACTTATCTCTACCCACTTTCTCCATGCCATCTGTAATTTTACAGATTTCTATCATGTAGTCACTTACTCATCTTTTATCTAAACTAAAAAGTCCCAAATGCTGCAACCTTTCTTCATCGGAGAGTCAGTCCATCTCTTTGATCATTTTGGTGGTCCTTTTCTGAACCTTTTCCAGCTGTACAACGTCCTGTCTGAGGTGAGGGGACCAAAACTGTACCCAGTAATCCAAATGCAGTCACACCATATATTTGTATAATGACATTTATGATATTGGCAGCTTTATTTTCAATTTCTTTCTTAATGATCCCACTTGGAATTTGCATTTTTCACAGCCGCTGCACACTGCACCAAGGTCTTCATCAAGAAGAAGAAGAAGAAGAAGAAGAGGAGGAGTTTGGATTTGATATCCTGCTTTATCACCACCCTAAGGAGTCTCAAAGCAGCTAACAATCTCCTCTACCTTCCTCCCCCACAACAAACACTCTGTGAGGTGAGTGGGGCTGAGAGACTTCAGAGAAGTGTGACTAGCCCAGGGTCACCCAGCAGCTGCATGTGGAGGAGCGGGGATGCAAACCCAGTTCACCAGATTACGAGTCTACCGCTCTTAACCACTACACCACACTGGCTCTCAAGCTATCTACTACAACTCCAAGGTCCCTCGGTCCCTCTCTGCCTCCACATTCAGAACCATTTCAGAGACAAGATTAGGGGCTTCAAAACTCTGTGATCCTGGGAGAAATTTGGCTGAGAATCTTGGAAGCACTCCCCAGTGTATACCAAATGCTAGGGAAGATGTGATTGTTCCTCAGTTCCACGTCAGTGAACCTGACTCACCGTTCTGATTCACTTCCATTTCTCTCATTGAATTCCCAGCACAAACAACAGCCAAGCCACATAATTTAGCTTGTTCTCCTTTCTAGAACAAAACTGAAATCCCTGAATTATTGATGTTGCTGGAAGGGATGAGGCATAAAGGGATCCCATTGGTCCAAAGTCTTTAGTCAAAGTGGACAAAGCTAAATTCCGCCAGATATGAAATGGAGTGCCTTGAAAGGTCACCCCAATAGAAAGGCACTTGGAAATTATTTACTATATTATTTATGTAGAATGCATTCTAGTCTTCATAGCAAACAAAAGCGATATTTTAATGGTATAATGCTGTCATAAAAGACCAATAACCACTGCTGTTTTAGTTAGAGCAATAAAGAAACATGTTTTATTTTAAAGATTTAATACGCTGGTCCTCCATCCACCCAGAGGAAATTGTTGTCTCAAAGATTAAAAATACATAAAATTCTCTCATTCTCTCTCTCTCTCTCATCTTGTTGGCAGCTTTTTCTCCCCATCCAAATAGAAATTATGGTCCCAAAGCCAAAAAAACCCCTTTTTGGCACAGCAAAAGCAGAAAGATTCTTCATCCAACAAAGAGAAAAGGAAGTGACTATTTTTAAGTGCAGTAGATCTTTTTCCCCACTGGGGATAGGATTTGCTATTTATCTATCCCTGTGGATTTCTGGGAGGAATGGAACTGCTGCTGGCATGGTTTAAGTGCTGTGCACTGTGGTTTTATTGGATTCTGAAGTGGGTTTTTTTTTAACTGCTTTTCCTGTTGAGTAGTTGGGCTGTTTTCATTATTAGTTAAGAAAGATGAAGAAAGCTGACAAGATGCTTGAAGGAAGGGTGAACCACTTGCTTTTGGAGGATATGAATAGTTTTCCTGTTCCTGCATCAATAGATCAACAGCTCTAAGGACAAGGAAGAAATTTGTTCAGTTCACAATTAATACAAACTAATTTGCACATCCCAAAACAATACAGAAACAGGAGAAGATCCTGCTTTCAAAATAGAGACTTCTCTGAATTTTGTGATGCAGATCTCCAGCCCCAAAATGCATGCAATAAAGCAAGTATTTTTAGGTGAAGATGTGAACAAAAATGCAAATCTTAGTTAAAATAAAGTGAGGTGCTTCTTTTTTTCCCCAAAGTAGAAAACAGCAACAGAGGAAAACCCGCAGTCACCTTTTTATCGATATGGAAGGGATGGGGAACCTTTTTCAGTCTGAGGACAACAGCATAGCTTTCCAGGCAGAGCTGGCCCATGCCATTTTGGCATCGGAGGTGAACCACAACATGTTGGGTCCCCTCTCCTGGCCAGTAAAGAAGTTGTGAGTGAAGATCTACATCAGGGACGGGGCAGGGACACATTGAGGGAAATGGTGGGAGGAGACCAACAGCTCCTACCATTTGCCCAAAGGCCACTGTAGAGGCCATAATGGGGGGTGGGTGGGCTGCTGAGGAAGTGGCAGATCCAGCCTTCCAGGAGCACACCACAGCCATTGCTGCCACAATGGCAGCAGCAGTGGGAGATGCATTCCTGAGAGGTCAAATCTGCTGCCCTTCTGGATCCTGCCGCCTGAGACAGTTACCTCATCTTGCCTCATGGGTGAGCTCTGCTTCCAGGGGCCACATGTCAGTGATGAGTGGATCCAAAGTAAATGCTGCTTGAGGCAGAAGTGTGTGGAGCAGTGGCTGAGGCTCTTAACTTTGTATAATACAATACTTTCCAGACACGCAAAAGCCACAGATTTATACACACTCTCGAACACACGAAGATGCATGATTGCAGTCCCAAGGGCATTTTGAAGAGCAATTCTTGCTTAGTTGCTGAAGAGGCATAAAAAGGATCCAGGACCAAAGAGGTCAAACCTGGGAAAGAAAGGCAAGTATTTGTCTAAAGATCTTTCATGGCTTGGAGAAGGAACGGGAAATCTCAAGACAAGTAACAAAATAAATTACCAGTAATTCTTTTTTTTTTTTTTAAATCAAATTTCACCTAATTTTTTATGGGGACTCATAGCCCACCTTGTTGTTTGGCCTCAGAGAGAGTCAGATCAGCAAAAAGTAATGACAGACCCTGGATAAACACGTATTAATCACAGTTTTTTTAAACCCACTTCATCACATATATACTAAAAGGAAATTCATTCTTTCAGCACCATCCACAGGAAATAGGAAGGTGGGACTAAACCCCAAGGTTTGCAGGAGCAATAAGTAGTAGTAGTAGGGGGAAACCAGAAGGGTCTGAGCATCCTCATCAGACATGAAATACTGACTGTTGGGAGAGGAAATGGAAAACCAAGGAAGCGAGTGAATGGAATGAAGCACCCTGAATGTAAGCATGACGTACTTTGTGAGGAAGGCAGTGGTCTGACTCTGTATAAGGTTCTTCTAGCTGGTTGGCTGGAACCCTGAACAGGAGCACTCCACACTGCAACATTTTGTTGCAGATCGTACTTGTTATTCTAATAGTGAAATACCTATCATTAGGACAAGTAGTAAGGGGATGGCTTGTATGCTTACAGTGGAGGCCAAGCATGACAATGAAGCATTGACATGGTGGGTAGGTTTTGCCTCCAGTGTTTAGTTGTCTTGTCCTTGAAATTTGAGAGAATGTTAGCCTTCTCTTCAGTTTACTGGGGGAAGGAATTATACCTGAAGAGTGAAGAACCAGAATATCAGACTGTGTTCTTCTTGGCTTGAATGCTTTGGCTATTGGTGCCATCTCAGCAGGTCCATACCAGAGTCACCAAGCACTGCAATACTCTGCCCTCTGACCCACTGGCTAGTGTTTTCCATCATATGCTTCCAAGGTCCACTCCTGCCCCACCAGGATCTCCTTCCTAGCTCTAAGAGCTAGAGGTCTGAGCCTCAGGTGTCCTAGCAACCTTACCCTGATGCAAGAAGGTGCAGCCAGTCTTGCTTTCAGGCAGACAGTGGGGAGAAGAGAGAATGATATTGCAGGAGTACCACAAATTCAGGAGGCAGAATGAGAGATAATTGTGCCACTGATGAAGGTGGTGGTGGGAGTAAAAGGAGGTGGTGCAAGACTCTCAGTAGCTGCCTGATCACACTGCCTGGTTGCAGCTCATGTCTGTTTGTCTTTCTTTGATTAGTGATTGATGATGCCATTACTCATCCTATAATGTGCCTTTACACTGGGTAGACAACGTCAAGAGTCAGAGGAGCACTCCACACTGCAACTGCCATGTTTATGGGTACTTTAAGCCATTCAGATGATTAATAATACAACTGAAATAAGGGGCTTCAATTCAGTTTCTCACAACCTGCATTTCCTTGTGAGAATCAGTATTTATATTCAGAGATGATAACACTAATGTCTGAAGATGCCTGAAGCCCATCTGTAGGTCTTGGGACATGATATATTTCATGCATTCATTTTTAATCCAGTTCATTGCTGGCATTTCTAAGTAGTGTGCATAAAAAGTTTTTTAAAGCATCCAATGAATAAGGTAAATTCTAATTAAACAGAAATCAGACAGAATTAGAAATGTCTTTGACAAGCACCTGAAGTTAAGCAGGGAGGGGGCCCTATCTAATCTCAGCCAGGAGGAAGTGCTCCAGAATCAGGACCACATTACTGAATGCACAGCTCCTAGTGACTATGAACCATGCATCTGAGCCATAGTGGATCACTTGCAGAGATTTCCCCAAAGGTCTCCATGATTAGGCATTGATATAAGGGATCGGGCAGTCCTTCAGGTATGCAGAACCCTAAATGCTAAGGGCCTTAAAAATTAATTCAAGAACCTTGAATTTCGCAAAACATATCAGAAACCATTGTATTGCTTCTACGTGCTGATCGCCACCAACAGTCTAGATGTGGAAACATTTTGGTACTAATATATAACCCCTTCAGTTTCCTCACATTACATTTTAGGTACCATCTCCATCATCTTTCTGACATCTACTGAATATTTCCCTCTTTCAACAAGCCTTTTAAGTGGAGACCTGTATCCCAGTCTGCATCTTTTTCACTGTTTCAACTGTTTTTATGTATGGCATTGTTTTGTACATTTCATTGTTGCAACCTGCCCTGAGACCTTATGAATAAGGGTGGGTAAGAAATCTCTCTCTCTCTCTCTCTCTCTCTGTAATTAAATGTCAATTTGATACATGCAGAGTTTTTATATATAGATTCTATCAGCAAAATTAACTCAACATAAACACTCATTTTGCATAACTTGCACCTAAAACTCAACAAAAAAGAAGGAAAAGTAACAGAAAACATCAAAAGAGGAAAAAGAGAGAGAAAAATAAAAAGAAGAAATAATAATGCATCTATTGAATAATATGTCCCATTCTACTCATATAATTTTGTGGCCTTTTGGCTACAATCAAGTGTAGTTGTTGACACCTGTCTGTCTCGAGAGCCAATGGAGTGAACCTCCGGGGGTGAAGTCAAACCCACTGTGTTAGCAGCACCATAGCAACTGTGTGTATGCAGGCCCTGGGCTGCCCAGATTATAAGTAGAAATCTAAAACAAGAAATTAAAATAAGGTCCTACAGAACTTAGGACCAGGTAACTTGAAGGAGAGTGTATGTTGCTGTAATTTAAAGATTTTATCCAAATACAATAGACGTAATCAGGGAAGCCCATTCCTAACCCATTCCCAGGCGTTAGGACCAGGCTGTATGAAGAAAATATTTGACATTATTTCTCTCCCCCTGCATCCCCAACTAACTGTGCTATCAGAGTAGTTCCAATATTCCCTTACTTTAAAGTTTCAGGTTAAAGTGTTCCTTCATGCTGGAAGCTTCTCCTGCTTCCTACAAACACTTTTCAAACACTGGCAAAGCAAGCAGTGTAATTTCTCCTCCAGCACAGATTATGACATGAAAGCAAGTAAACCTGCAACATTGATTGCTGTTGTAATAAGATGACAAGTTTGCTTTTATCACGGCTTTCAGAGACGATGAAAATGCCCTTTTCACTCCTTTGCTCTTTCTTTCTTGTCAATATGAGTCTCCATCCCATCTTCATCCTGGCTCCTATTTCAGCCTTGCTCCTATCACTGTCAAAAAAGCTATTTGAGTAGGTTTAATCAAACACTAATCTGTTCTGTTGAAACACCAGTCAGTACAGAGTGGTCGATAACTTTCTAGAGGGGGTTTTTTTTGGTGGGGGTTAGGGGTGTTCTTCAACACTGACAGTGTAAGCATGTAAAAATTCTTGCATTGGACTCTTTTCGGTATATCAGGTCAGTTTTGCATGCCCTGATAAGTAAATATCCTCAGCCCCAAACAGCCTATCACTGTTATATGTTGTTTTCATAGCCTGACCTGCTATGGTAAATAGGTGCCTTTGAAATGTTACAGTATCACACAAAATGCTTTTTTCCCCTTAGCATTTTCTTCAGGTCCAAATCTCCACTCAGTGATCACTGGATGACCTAATCCCAACCTATCTCACAGAGAATTGGGTCATCCTTTGGCGTACCACTGACGGCTTCCTGGAGGAAATGTAGCAAGCAAGGTAGACTTCAGTGTACAGCTGTGGATCTTAAAGCACCCAAATGATGGCATTCTTAACGAAGGGGTGGGGGCCTTGTTGAATAATCAGCAGGAGTCTCAGGCACCCTGGAAGCTTCATCTTCCATGACTCTTTGTGCCTGGGCTGCTGCTAAGGACATCAATAAACATCCATGCTGCAAACTCAGGCCTCCAGGAAAACTTCACCCCGGCCCCTAGTCCCCAGTGGTGGATGGTCCATAAGGTTAAATGGGGTTTTGCCCCACCATTCTCAGTCTGTCTTACTTACAACCAATCATTGCCCTTTCATTGGCTCTATCTCCAGCTGATATTCACTCTGGCTCCACCTACTGTTGTCTTCCTACCTTCCGCCTCACTAGTTCCAATGGGCACCTGAGCTGCTGCCATTTTAATGCCCCAGAAATCCAGGATGAATGCAGACCACATGGTGACTACTGCTAAGATTTGGTAAAGAGGCCTTTGGGAAGGATTCAGGGAGTTCAGAGCAGATGGAGAGGTTTGTGGGATGCATTTGGATTAGAGACAGAGTATAATTTCATCCCATCCACAGTTATAAGAAAACCAACCTAATTCATTCCACCTGGACAAATATACACATTGGGCCATAGTTATCCTTCAGATTTCACACTTCTTCAAATTTTGTGAGACAATTTTTGGCTCCATAAATAATAACAAAAATAATAGCAGGAATCTATAGTTTGGGATAAAATATGTTTAGAAATGTGTGCAGCTAATTTAAATACAGATTTTCATACTTTTTTTTTAAAGAAAGGAACACAGATTAATATGGAAATGAGACAGAACAGATTTATAATTGAGCACATGTGAAATTGGCATAAATTGTGAGTAGACTCATCTGTTCATCCTTAATTCAGAGCTCATAACACACTAAGTGATGTCAGGAGTGCAAGAAGATTCTGAATTTTTGAACTGGCTGAAGCACTTTCTATTTAAAAAGTCACTTTCTATTTAAACACACACACACAGAGACACAGACACAGACACACTTGGTTTCCTGAGACAAATTCCAAATTGATCTAAGGAGAATTCACTCACAACTACTGTAATCTCGACTACTTTTGTGTTCCCAGGTTTTGCCTCAGTAAGGTTTCATCCTGATCAGACACTAGTTCATACACGCTTGTATGAAGAAGCAGGGAGATCTGTAGGCCACCTGAGGCAGAATATAAGCAACATTCTGCTTCAGTGTACTCAGGGAAACATTGAATTGACTTGCTAATTCAAACCATCTGACTTCACTGCTTTCCCCTACTTCTCTGCTGCACCAGCAATGTCATACCTTGAGATAATCATGAAAGTTAGTGAGACTGAGTAGTTACACTCCAGCCTATGTTAAGACAGTCACAAATGTCACTGAGACAGAGTGATTACACCTCTGTGTACATCCCTGAGCATTCATCATAATGACTATAGGATCAAATTTTTATATATTCATGAAAGAGCTTATTAATCATACTGCAGAAGTGAATAGCACAGAAGGGGAGGCAGTCAAGCAAGCGGCAGATGATTAAGGCATTTCCCCCAGTGACAGAAAGCTCTTTGATCCAGCAGATCCTTCCAGTAAAGTAATAGGGTTGTGCTTGGTAGGGCTATGTACCAGATTCAGCCAAAGCCCCAACTGGGCTTGATTTTAGTGGATTTTGACTTTGGTCAACTTGGGTGGAGACAGCCCCGGATCAAGCTTTCTGGAATAATCTGGGGCTGTAAAGGGGCAGGATGTGGGATTGGAAGAAAGTACTTTGGCTTAATATTCCTGTTTCCAACTGAAGAAAACACACACACACACACACACACACAGAGAGAGAGAGAGAGAGAGAGAGAGAGAAATTGAGGCAGATTGAATTGAGGATATATGTTGTACAGTATATTACACAAAATTCTATAGATACATTTATCTTTGGGCTGGGGGGGAATCACCATAAAAGGCTGATGAATTTTCCTGAGGACTTTTGCAGATAAATAAATCACAAACTGATGTGGAAAAATGGAGAAAATAAGATTGGAAAAATGAAAACATGAAAGAAAACAAAATTGACACATTCTTCCATCTCTAACCTTCAAGTATACAAGTTTATCTGCTTTGAAAACTGTTAACTCTTAAAATAACTGCATGCAGGTCATGCTTAACAAACACAACGCATTTCCTGCATATCATTCATTAGGCAAGCATTCACATAATGAGTCCATGATTTACCACGTACCCCATGGAAATATTTCTAATGCAGGATTTGTCCGATCTCTTTTCCATGTCTCTCCCTTGTTTCTTCCTGAAATGACTGCAGCCAATCGGTTAAAAGAGAGACAAGGGGGGGGGGGGGGACTGATATGTCCCTGATTTCTCTGATCTTTCCTGCTTTCTGATTCTTTCAATCTCAGTCACCCCTCCTTCTCTCTGTGGCATCTGCCCCCAAATGTCTGCTGCCGACCAGCAAAGCACAAACCAACAAGGAAGTAAGGAAGCTGGCCGTTTGGATATCTGAACCTGCAGAACATAGAGCAAGGCTTGGACATAATTGTTTAGCTGTGGATAAGTGAATTTTCGGATAACGAGCATGCAGATAGCAGAATCTGTTTTTTATTGGGAACTGATTTTGTCCAAGGCACATTTGATAAGAAACAATGCATTAAAAAAGCAACAACTAACAACTACAAGGTAACATTGCGTGACCTGGCAGTGACAGCCCCAGCCCCCAGGGATCATAAGGAAGGAATAAAGACTCCGACAACGTTATATGGAATTAAAATTAGGCCACAACTTTATTAAACTTCTGAATGTAGGAAGACCTTGGCTTAGGCCTTGGGCGTGTATCCCTTTCAGCCCCACAGCCAGGGGGAACTGGGGCTCATCAGGGTAAATGGGATATGGGGGTGCTCTGCAAGACATAAATAATAGCAGGCAGCCCAGCCCATATCCCTGCACTCAGGGTTGTTCACTGACTACCTTTCAGTGTATGGCCAGTGACACCTATATATATATAAAACCCCTTTAAGAGGGGGACCTTGGAATCGCCAACACAGGGGGGCGAGTTACCACTTCACGCCCCACCCCCCATATAGGGAAGAAGAGACTAAAGGATTCCACCCAAAGCCATAACCGCCAAAGTTGTGACAAATTGCTTTGGGGAAGACAAAACCTGCCAATGCAGGAAAATTTCTTCCTGGTCCTTCAACAGCAACCAGTCAAAGACCGTAGCAACACCTGCTAAACAGGAATAAAAAGTTAACCTGCAACAAGAAAACTTTAAACAAAGGGAGTGTGGGGAGGGTGAATCTCCAGAGCTGACTGCCTGGCTATTGTCAGCTCCACCCCTTATTTAAAAATGGGGCTGGCCCCACCTCCCAGCAAGAAACTTGATTACTGAGGCTGGGCGTGAACCTCCAAAAACTAACACTGAGAGGCAAGCCAGCTCCTGTTTGCCAGTAAGCTCCCTGGGAACTGTAGCACTATGCGCGATCCCACAAAGGGCTCATTCTGCCCAAAGTCAAGATAGACTCTAGACTCTCTCTCTCTCTCTCTCTCTCTCTCTCTCTCTCTCTCTCTCTCTTTGTCACATCACTCTCTGGCACTCTGCAAGCAGCCTCAATGGCCTGCTCATTTTCTGGAATACTCATGAGTATACTCATGAGATAGAGTTGTTTTTTTTTTCAAAATTCAGTGGTCAGGTTTGGCATGGAACAAATATTTGAAATACTAGAACTAAGCTGTTGCACTCATCAGACACCAGCTGTCTGATTTGCTTTATGACAATGATTGTAAAGCTAATGTTAATCTTGTATTCTAAACTGCCGTGAGACCTGATGGTGAAGGGTGGGTAATAAATGCAACCACCACCACAACAATGCAGAAACTGTAGTAGCAGCAATGCTATTCTGCATGAGTGATCCTCTCAATCAAACCTAGAAACCACTTTCTTAAGCCAGTCATTCTCGGTTATTAAACTGTTAATTTCTCTGTTTTCCAAATTAGGATCATCTGTGAATGTGGTTTCTTCTTCTTTTTGAATCTTAAGTTCAGTTTCCACATTTCCATATCAGCATTTTAGCGCAGGTTTCTCCTAAAATACACATTTTTGTAAGCAATTTGCTCCTAATATAATGTATTTTTGCATGTTCTTTTTACTCATTTATTCATTTTTATACACACTTCTACCCTAATATATGCGTTTTTGTACACAGTTTTTGGTTGTTTCTGTTTGCATATTATTTTAACATGAACCAACATGAAATCACCACCACCACCCCTTCTCCCTATACATACTGTTTATAGGATGAAATATTTCCAGTGCATATAAATTATAAATCTATTGTAGCTTCCCAAGCTCCTGTTAAAAATTAAAACTCCCCCCCACCGAAAGACAGCTTTGTAAGGATCTTTGCTAAGTCCAATATCCCACCTCCTATCCACTTTTTTTACAGCTCACATTATGTCCAGGAACATAGACATCCTCTTCTGTCAACCGTTTGCCTGGCTCTGATGGGTAGAAAACCACTTGGAGGACAATAATGCTAAATAGAGAATGGAGAAAATAGTGTTTGTTGTTTTGAATAAAAAGGATGGAGAGAAAAACTGGGCATCTATTCCTATTACTTGGAAGGGAAAACATATGACGGTCTATCAAAAAAAGAGAGAAAAGAATGGATGCCGATATTTTTACAGTGCAATGAAGCATTTGGATATAGCAGTGTTGGCAACATTTTATTTGCTGGCAAAGCATTCAGCAAAATGCCACTTTAAGTTGAACTCTCTCGTGTGCCAGCTCCATTAGTATTCCACAACCAAACCAACCCGGGTACCATCGGCATGGCATGCTAATTAATACAATTGCTCGTTCTTTTTTCCCTCTCTCTCCCTCCCCCTTCTCCTGCCTTCCCTTTCCAGTATGGCCAGTCACTTCTATCAATGATATATGGTTTATATCTTCTTAGACATTATGCTGACGACCCAGGGCAGCACCTGCCACTTTTGATAAACTGTCAGATTATTTTTGGAAAGTCTAACATATGCTTTTTTTCTGGAGTTACAATTTAGCACTGGGATAATCTATTAAATTGCTTTCTCGGTGATGCCAAGTAGTTGTGCTGTTCTTTTATTTAGGGGACTAAAGAAGCAGATTAAATGGGTGTCCAGATAATTTAGACAAACCGTGAATGAGACATGGAAAGAGTCCACGAGGGCTTCATGCTGGAAGCTGGTGAGCAACCTCAGCTTTGTCTAGCCATGCTCCAGTCAGATATAGTATTTCACTCTATTCCATGGCAGCTATTTCTCTGGGAAATACAGAGGACTTAAATCCTGAGGGTGGGATTCACCTAATGAATTTTAACTTTGGCCTAGGAAAAGCCAATTTAAAGGGTACTGAAGTCTACAACAGTGGTGTAGTGGCGCCCGCCCTGTGGAACACCCTCCCACCAGATGTCAAAGGAAAAAACAACTACCAGACTTTTAGGAGACATCTGAAGGCAGCCCGGTTTAGGGAAGCTTTTAATATCTGAAGGACTATTGTATTTTAATATTTTGTTGGAAGCTGCACAGAGTGGCTGGGGAAACCCAGCCAGATGGGCAGGGTATAAATTGTTATTGTTATTGTTATTATCATATTACAATGAATGGATTACATCACTCATTCCACTACTTTCAGGCAGTTGTTTACTGAACTTCATTGCTTGCTAACTAGCCAGTGATCAAGATGTCCCAAACTAGGATTATAGAAGACTATATTCTTGCTTTGTGAATGTAACACATTTATGTTTGGGGTTTTATTTTATTTTATTTTATTTGCAAGATTGAGCTAGAAGACATTGGTTTCATGCTGTCCGTTCTTGAAGATTCATAAAATGTGAAATGACAGTTCCCCAACACAGTCCATCCCTGAATGTAAGAGCTGATTATTCAATGGACCTGATGTGCTTTATTGACGCATATGTTACAGTGATGGCCACCAACTTGAATGATTTTAAAAGAGGATTAGACAAATTCATGGAGGAGAGGACAATCACTGGCTACTAGCCATAATGGCTATGCTCTTCCTCCACAGCTGTAGACAATAATGCTTCTGAATAGGAGTTGCTGGAAACCACATGAGGGAAGAGTGCTCCTGTACCCGCATGTTCCTTGCGGGTTTCACACAGACATCTGGTTGGCCACTGTAAGAGCAGGATGTTGAGCTCGATGGGCCCTTGGCCTGATACAGCAGGCTCCTCTTGTGTTCTTATGTGTGCATCCAGGTGTTCCTTTCAACAATCTGGCTGCAGCATTCTGTTCAGTCTCACAGGAAGCCTCACATAAAGAACATCACAGTATTCCTATTACCATTGCAATTCTAAAGACCCATTGTTTCAAATCACAAGTGGGGAGAGTTCTGTTGTACTCATCTCCAGCTTTTCTGATTCCCATGGATATCTGGTTGGCAACTATGAGAACAGGATGATGAAGTCAATGAGCCTTTGGCCTTACCAAGCCGAGCTCTTCATATGCAACTAATACATACCGGACCTTTCTTCTATTGATCAAAATATAAGTATGTGTTCATTTCAGGCAGGCAGGCAGAGAAATTAAGTCTGACCTAAATAGAAAGACTAGATCTTTCTGAGATGAAACTAGTAGCAAAACTTAATAACTGAAAACAAACACTGTCGGTTTCCCTCCAGGGATCAAAATATATCTTTGAATAGAAGCACTTCTGTGCAAAAGACAAATGCAGAGCCAATTGCCTGAAAAGGTCACCTTTTCACAAACTGGGGAGGGAACATTTTCAATTAAGTATACAGGCCTTGAAGGGGCAGTTTTCAGAAGTGCCAACAGAGCCAAAGGGCACAATTGATATGGAACCTGACCTGCACAATCCCCCCACAAATAATGGAATTTGGGATGCAGCTCCTCACTCTTCCTCACGAGTAATCAAAGAAGGAAGC
Source organism: Podarcis pityusensis (assembly GCF_964106645.2). NCBI lineage: Eukaryota > Metazoa > Chordata > Lepidosauria > Squamata > Lacertidae > Podarcis > Podarcis pityusensis. Next base: position 39,867,491 of record NC_138040.1, read on the forward strand.
TCAAATTTACATGCATCCCTTTTAAGTTATGTACAGCATCTCTCCATGAGATGTGTAGAGGAATACAGTTTTGTCTTCTCTTGAATCCCATACTTTGCAGTGAACTGTGTACAGGAGAACCTCTAGATCAGTGTTTGCCAACATGATGCCTTCCAGATGTTTTGGACTACAAGTCCTATCAGCCCAAGCCCACACATCCATGCTGGCTCGGGCTTATAGAATCATAGAAAGTTGTATGAAGTCAGACAGCTGGTCCATCTAACTGGTAGTGGCCCTCCAGGGTTTCAGGCAGGAGATGTTCCCAGCCCTGTCTGGAGATATTGGACAGGCATAGGCAAACTCTGGTCCTCCAGATGTTTGGGACTACAATTCCCATCATCCCTGACCACTGGTCCTGTTAGCTAGGGATGATGGGAATTGTATTCGCAAATATCTGGAGGGCCGGAGTTTGCCTATGCCTGATGTTGGGGATTGCGTAAGGAACTTATGCAAGCAAAGTAAATACTCTGTCACTGAGCTACAGCCCTTCCTTACTAGCATAAAGGTAAAGGGTCCAGTCGTGACCGACTCTGGGGTTGCAGCGCTCATCTCGCTTTATTGGCAGAGGGAGCCGGCGTACAGCTTCTGGGTCTGTGGCCAGCATGACTAAGCCGCTTCTGGCAAACCAGAGCAGCACACAGAAATGCCGTTTACCTTCCCACCAGAGCGGTACCTATTTATCTACTTGCACTTTGACGTGCTTTCGAACTGCTAGGTTGGCAGGAGCAGGGACCGAGCAACGGGAGCTCACCCCATCGCGGGGATTCGAACCGCCGACCTTCTGATTGGCAAGTTCTAGGCTCTGTGGTTTAACCCACAGCGCCACCCACATCCCTCCTTACTAGCATAGATTGCATGAAAAAGAGACTAGACAAATTCAGACAAGTTGTATTTCCAAAACATTTGAAGGGCACCAGGATAGTAGAGGCTGCCACAGAGTATTGTGCAAAAGTGGCTGTATTCTCTGTGATGAAATAGACTCCAGTTTATTTCACATTCACATTTTATAAGGTTTAGTCCCAATGATAAACATCTGAATTTGCCATCTACATGTTTTAAAACTGCAAATTTCGGGGATGCCTGCCTGAAAATTCCAAGAGGTAATTGCCTACAACTTGGCAGGCTTGATCCACTCTGGAGGGGCTCCCCTGCCTATAGATTTCAAGCACACTTACCAAGGGGGGTGGGGTGGGACTTACAGCCATTTTTAGATCTCCATTATAGTAAATGGGAAACACAGAGTTTTGTTGCATACAAAGTAGATTGAAGCAAAGAGGAAACAGAGTGATTAAGATTTAGGGATGTCAAATAACTCAATAAGAAATGGAAGTAGAAACTGCTGTATTGCCTCAATTCATCCAGCAACAGGAATAGAAGCCGAGCAAGCAAATATGAGTGTCATTCACTTTTATTGGTTATGTAAACATTTGTGTGGTTTTATGCCTTGTTTTATTCCGTTCCATTGAAATTTATTACATTAGATTCAGCCATAGTGGACAGAGAGATGTAAGTAATGATGTAAGTTTTAGTGGAAGCCGAACTGTAGCGGAGCAGAAACAACACTAACACAGGATGCGTATGTTTAAAGTGCTGCCTCCTAACATTGCTTTGGAGAGAAGGATTTCAACACATTTTAGGTGCGTGTAAAATGGTCCCCTCCTACTATTCTGAACATTGGAGATCACGGCATAATAAGTAGAGATGCACAAACCCTCATTAAATAAAAATAAAAATCAAGGTGCATTGCATAATTGCTGCATTTTTCCTGAGAGCAGAATTTCTCGCTACAGCACTTCACATTGTTCCGTTCACATGTTAATTCTGAGCCTAGGTAAGTACAATAGGCTTTCCAACTTGTTATTTTTCATAGCTATTGCTCTACAGAATTCCTGTTTGAATAGCTCTCATGCTAGCTATGGTGCAGAGCGATAGTCTATTACTCATCACTTTTCCTCCTTCAGATAGCTGGCTTGTTTGCTATTGTAGGCGAGGCTAGGCCATCATGCATTCTTTCTCCATTCTGTGTAATTGCCGCAAATGCAGATCATGAAAACGTGACTTCCATGCCCTCAAATGAAAACCCTAATCAATGCTTGATATATACTAACAGCAAATTCATTTTCTGATTGTTGTGGAGAATGGGAATTTGGGGAAATGGCAATGGAATGAAGAATTCAGCTAATTTCATTCATGAATCGCTTCCCATAAAATACACTGAAGCAAATTCAAAGCAATAAAAACAGTTACACTACACACACACACACACACACACACACACAATGTAACAATTAAAAACAAATTCAAATTTATTTATTTTTAAAGGAAATCCAATCCACTGCTGACACAGAGTGGGATAATGATCTCCATCTAAAAGGCTGTGAAGACTCTTCTACAAAACAGTATGGATGAAACCTGACACATAGGTTCCAGGAGGGGGTTTTGAAGGGCAGATGCCACAATGCTAAAGGCCAAATTCCCATATTTTATAGACCACACCTCTTGATGGGATGGTACCTGTGGGAGGTCTTCTGAAGAGTGCAGTGATAGGTTTGGTATATAAGGGGTGAGACATCCTGAGCTAAAGTGGTATAGCCTAGGGCTTGCTGATCAGAAGGTCGGCAGTTCAAATCCCTGTGACAGGGTGAGCTCCTGTTGCTCAGTACCAGCTCCTGCCAACCTAGCAGTTCAAAAGCACATCAAAGTGCTAGTAGATAAATAGGTACCGCTCCGGCGGGAAGGTAAACAGCATTTCCGTGTGCTGCTCTGGTTCATCAGAAGCGGCTTAGTCATGCTGACCACATGACCCAGAAGCTGTTTGCGGACAAACGCTGGCTCCTTCGGTTAGTAAAGCTTCGGCTAGTAAACCCCAAAGTTGTCCGCAACTGGACTTAACTGTCAGGGGTGCTTTACCTTTAACCAACATATTGAACTTACCTGGGTAGCACACATACCAATGCACATCAAACACAGTGCAGTAGCCCAGCCTGGAGGTTACTAGTGCATGGATAAAAGCTATCAGCCTATCCCAGCCCAGAAAAGGACATAGCAGGCTTACCAGTTGAGACTGATAAAGGCACTCCTAGCCACTAAGGTCACCAAGGCCTCTAGCGACAAGCATGGAGCCCAGAAAACCACCAGGCTACAAACATGTTCCCTCATGGGAAAGACAACCCCATCCAAAGCAAGCAATTCTCCCTGCTTTGTGATGCAACATTATGTTTCAAGTCTCTGCTGTATATACTGGTAGTGATTTCAGTTCCCTGAGTTCCAAGATAGCTAACACAGCCCAGCCCACTAAGCAAGAGGAAGATATCAATAGACTTGGGGAAGCAAGGAAATTAAAAGGCAAACAGGGAATGGGGCAGATAAACATTCTGTTAAACTCCTCAGTTCTAGAAGGTATCAGCTCTCACCCATAGTACTGGCCAAAATCAGCATGATTTAACGCTGTCCAAAGAAACCAAGGTCAAGCACAGGGAATCCAGAAACAAGGCCAGGAAACAGTCCTACATCAATATCACAGGAAGCACAGGAAAGGGGGGGAGGGACTAGAACCGAGCACAAGGAAGAAGAGGCCTATGGTGTTTGCAGTACCGGGAAGACTCAAAAGAGAGGCACTGTCTACTCCAGCCTCAAGGACGACAGCTGCTTGTAATAAAGGAGTTTCAGGGATTGAGTAGCATGATTACTCTGGGTCTAGGTGCATACGATAGTGTTCTTTGATCTTTTGGTGCCAGTGTTCTTGAGGACTGAATGGTGGGAGTTCCTCCTCCTCTGACAGCTCCAAGAGTTCTTCAGCAGGTGCCAACCCAAAGGGTCCCTCAAGGAGATCCTCAGCAGTGGTTTCAGAGGGCCCTGCTGGTTCCTCAAGGTCCTTGACCTGTGGAGTGTCTGGCTCATCATCAGAAGACCCTGTGTCATTGGTAGGCCGGGTCACAGTGAGGCACAACTTATTGGATGAACCTCCGAAACAGCCCACAGAGGACTGAGCATGTTCAATTAGCATGGAATGCTGGGCCAAAAATCTGGGGTTGGGATGGAACGGAACATCTGGGTTTGTATGCAATGTAGCACTAAGTTAATATCACTTAGCAATATATTTGCTCCACTGGCAAAATGTTTTGTGCCAGTGAACACTGTTGCACAACAGAATATATAAGCAGGCTACTGGTAACTTGGTTGCACAATAAATTGTGCAATTCTGTTGTGGGACAACTTTCCACTAATGTAACTGTTGCAGTGGATTTCTCATTTGCCCAGAAAATGATGGATTTCTATTCAGCAGCATTCCACACTGCAGCATCTTATCAGAGGTCCAGCTGGTATGGTATATACTGGATAAAGTTGCATCTAGGGTCCTTATTGTGACCCATTCTGCAGATCCATTTTACGATGGTCCCAAACCAACAGGGCTCTAACTTTGCTGTCAAAACAAGCACCCAGCATCTGGGGAAGTATAAGACTTTGCACAACGCAGCTTTTCTCTGAGCTGGGACCCACACAATACATTCATAATAGCCAAGCCTATTTGTAGTCATAAGGTGGTTAACCGAATGGGAGCGGAAGGCCTAATTATGCAGAGGCACCTTATTGTAATTCTTGGGTAAGAGGTGTGAGAAAAATACAAAGTATTTGTTATTGTTGTGAATTTATGGAGCCAAATGATAGCTGCTATTTTCAGATCATGGTTCCAATTTGAGGGATTTGTGCATAAATTGGAATTCCCCAAGAAATAAATGTGACCTCAATTTCCATTTATTGACTGTGTGTCTGCCTGCCTTTGGCCTCCTTAGGCACTGTGGTGTGAAATGGGAGATTAAATTAAAGAAGCAATCACTTTGATTCCTTCTGTACACTGTACCTGGATTACTAAAACAGGAAAGGCATTTCGCAGGGCAGAAGGAAGTCATTTAAACCAGAGGCAATTTCTCGTGCATGGAGCTTTGGACTCGTTACCCTCAGCTTCATTAGTTTGCCCACAGTGCTGCAAGCTTTTTTGCAGGGCCTCAGTGATACAAAGATACTGCCATAAATGAGATTGCATGAGTAAATATAAGCATGATAATGCAATAAATCGAGGGTGGAGAAACTCTGGCATTCTGGGCCTCTGCATCTGGCCCTCAGGACTCTCTGTGGGCCACATCCTCACTATTTTTGCCCAGCTGAAAACATGTTCAGAAATAATCATGGGGATGGAGCAACTCCCTTATGGGGAAAGCTTACAACATTTGGGATAGTTTAATCAGAAGAATATGTGTCAAAAGGGAGACACAATAGGGGGTGTGAAGTTATGTATAGTATGGAGAGAATGAATAGAGAGAGGGCCCCCTCTCTCTTGTAAGGCTATACTATGTGGTCATCCAATGAAGTTGACTGTTGGAGAATTCAGGAGAGGAATTGTCCTTCAACACAACAGCTATGGAATTTGTTTCCACAAGATGTAGTAATGACTACCAACTTGGACAGTTTTAAAAGAGGATTCGGCAGATTCATAGAGAGTCTATAAGTTGTTAATAGCTATGATGGAGACAGTATGCCTTTGCGTATCATTGTCTGGGAATCCCAAGTGCAGAGAGCGCAAGTGGTCTCACATTCTGATCGCAATCTTCCCATAGGGATCTGGTTGGCCACTGCTAGAATAGGAGGATATACTAGATTGGCCGTTGACCTAATCCAGCAGGATCTTATGTTCTTAAAGTGTCATTGAAGAGCGATAGCATTGATAGGAGTATAGCATCTAGATTAAGGGAAGTAATAGTGCCACTGTATTCTGCTCTGGTCAGACCTCACCTGGAGTACTGTGTCCAGTTCTGGGCACCACAGTTCAAGAAGGACACTGACAAACTGGAACGTGTCCAGAGGAGGGCAACCAAAATGGTCAAAGGCCTGGAAACGATGCCTTATGAGGAACGGCTAAGGGAGCTGGGCATGTTTAGCCTGGAGAAGAGGAGGTTAAGGGGTGATATGATAGCCATGTTCAAATATATAAAAGGATGTCACATAGAGGAGGGAGAAAGGTTGTTTTCTGCTGCTCCAGAGAAGCGGACACAGAGCAATGGATCCAAACTACAAGAAAGAAGAATCCACCTAAACATTAGGAAGAACTTCCTGACAGTAAGAGCTGTTCGACAGTGGAATTTGCTGCCAAGGAGTATGGTGGAGTCTCCTTCTTTGGAGGTCTTTAAGCAGAGGCTTGACAACCGTATGTCAGGAGTGCTCTGATGGTGTTTCCTGCTTGGCAGGGGGTTGGACTCAATGGCCCTTGTGGTCTCTTCCAACTCTATGATTCTATGATTCTATGATAAATGATAGAGAGAGAGATAGGGGGTGGAATGTGGAAAACTCTGGTCTGTTGTTGTTGTTGTAATGCAATCTACTGTACAATGATAAGGATCACATCCATTATTTCACCCACTTTAGCCTTTGGCTTCACCCTTCATTGGCATGTCGCCCCCAGAAGTGCATGTGGCACTTAGGCTGAAAAAGATCCCCAAATCCAGCAATAAATGAAGGATGCATTTCTTATAAGTGCTTGAAAACTACACAGAACTGGAGTCGGGGCAAATGAACATGAAGCTTCTGTGTCATGACTCTGAATATGACCAGTGTTTAGACCATTGTCTAGACTCAGACTTCTGAGTTGTGAGAAAACCACTCCGCATCTCTTTTCGAAATGCGGAAATCTTCAGCCCCTCAGCAAAAGTGACAATGCATGTCATTTACATTCAGTTCTGGCAGCACTCTGTTGGTGTTGGGTGGGGAGAGATCCTCTTTTCTCCCTCTTCCCACCCTGGTATTCTGCTTATATGATGTTCGAGACACTCTGTCTGGCCTTCTGGAAGATGGCTCTGAGCTACCATTCTGTACAAATCGCTGCAAATCAATTCAGGAAAACCAGAGCTGCTCTACAGTCATTTGTAGCTGCTTCAACCCAATCTGGATAGGCTATTAATTGGCCCTAATTGGCAAGAGCTCTGGAAATGCTTTTCTCTCATCTAAGTAAATTGCGGCTTGACAACTTCCAGTCCTCATCTCATTTGTGCCTAGCACCTCCACAGCTATCTTTTTCTTATGTTCCACAACTCAATAAGTGTAACAAATCACAGCTGGGGAATCACATGATCATCACCTGATTAGGGGGTGGGATGAGTGAGTCCAATCCCTGAGTCCTGGTTGGTGGATGCTGATTCTGGTGGAAGAAAAAAGGGGTATAAAACAACTTCCATTATCATGCTTCCTTTTACTCCTGCTGTCTCTTTACTGTTGCCTACAAGTGAAGCATGCAAGCCAGGTTTATTGCCTTGAAGGGGTCAGGCTCGGGGAGGGGACATGACTGGTGAGCAGATATGTGGTAAAGCTAACCAAAAGAGTTTCTCTTTACTTTGTATCTGTTTCTGTGTTAGCTGTAAGTCATCTTGAGTCCTTGTCAGGGGAAAAGTCAGGATATGAATATTATTGTTATTATTGTATGGGCTGATTCTGTACAACTCCAGATGTTCTTAAGCTGCTGATTTATTTTATTAGCCAATTTATAGTGCCTGGGGTCTTAGGGTCCTCTCTTGTTCTTTCTTATTCCAAGTAAACTTTTGCTGCTGTAAAGGATTGGTATGAATTCTTGAGAAGGAAGTCCAAATTCTAAGTCCAGTGCACAGACTGGTGGTAATGGGGGTGAGGGGATCCCATTCTTACTCCTTTGACTAGCTAGGGAGTCACAGGCACAGAGACACAGGCTGAGCTTTTCCAGGGAGCTAATATTTCCCACTTTCATTTCTGCTGCCTGGTAAAAATAGTGATGTGAGAAGTGGTGGTGCAGTCAAGAGGGTCTTATTGACTTGGAGACTCCCATTCTGACCTTTGTTTTATACTTAGATATGTTTGAGCTAGTAACTATTCAGTAGGATCCTTGAAAATAATTTGCCTGCATTATCAAGCTGTATAAGCTACCTTCATTGCAATGCCACTGGAAGGTTGGGATGGAAGAAGATAATGTTTTTTGTTCTCCCCTGTGTTGTTTCTGTTCTGCTGCACTTTGTCTTCCACCAAAAGCTACATTATTCACCCCACCGTCTGCTATGGACAAGTTACATAACATAATTCCACAATTTTCTAAATACTTAAGTTGCCATTATGCTGCTCCACCCCATTAGTTTCAGTGCAAAGAAACAAAATGCAAATAGAGGGGAACATAATTGCACATTCTTTATGGACTGAATGTTTATCATATGTGTTCATTCTAGTAATGGGACAAATAAGTGATCATTAGTTATTTCAATTCCCACTTCTGTCTTTATTAGAATTCTCCAACATCCCTTCTTGAATGCTGCTGAAAACAGCATTGGCATGATGGTGTTCTCTGTAGCTGGCATTGAAGCTCCATGATGGTGGCATGGCCAAGAGGAATGTTCAGCACTGGCATGAGGGTAGGTCATTCAACTGAGACCACACACACCTTATCAAAGCTATGGGCCTCACATGGAGAACTGCCACATGGAAATAGGGTCTGGAAGCCTGCATATGGAGGGTGTTTGGATTGATTATATAAGGATGCTATTCACATATTTTTCTCTGCAGGATATTTTCTCACCAAGTGAAAGCTGGAAATCAGAAGCCACAAAACGTCAAATCATAGCTCTGTAGAACAAGATAACTAAGCAGCCCAAACATGTATAATTGTTTTACAATCCCAAGCATGTATAATTGTTGCACCAAAACATCTCCAAAAGGTCAACTAGTTATCAGAGACGGGGCCAAAGGGGAGTGTAATTAAATCCACACAAACTAACAAAGCTAATTTATTAGGATAGTTTGCAAAGAGTAAAACCAATGTTGCTTGCGAGTCTTCCAGATGTCTTGTCTGGTGGCCAAGCTTAAATATATTTTCAAATGATGATTTAAAGACAAAAATCCACTCATTTGACCTCTATATCTTAATGCCTTCTGTGGCAGTGTGTGGGTATACATAGGAAGCTTTCTTATGCCAGGTCAAAAATATTCTAGTATGGTATCCTGTTTTGCTTCCTCTGTCGAGGCTTGATTCTCAACAGAGAAGTGTTTCCATTATGTGTTTCCTGATACTTTAAGATGGAGTCACTAATATGCTTCCCACAGGCTCACATGCACTCAGAGACCTCCCCTGGCACCCACAGGGCCTACTCCCTGCACTCAAATTAGACTGGAAGGGGGCATTCTGTTGTAGCCAAGATAATATACTGTGGTGTAAGCTTGGTTGTTGTGGGTGTATTGTGTTCAGTACAATTTCTCTGGTTTGCAAATGTGCCCATGGTTGGTGATACTTTAAGAACAAAAAAATATATTAGAAATGGCAAGGACTGAGCCTGGGACCTTCCGCATGCTAAGCATGTGCTCAAATAATGAGTTCAGTGCTCCATCACTGAAGAGGAATTGCAGTTAGTGCTTAAACACATTCCTCCTTCCTTGGAAACATTAATTAACTTGAAAAGACAGGTTTCATAACCTCTCTCCTTGCTTGAGGTAGGTTCTGATTAGGACATTATGGACCATTATGGGCCATTTCTAGGTGGTACCACTTCCACAAAACTATCTCCATCTGTTACTGTCATTGCTTCATGTCCTCATCCATAATCTCACTGGTCTCAGACAGCTATGTGCAGCTTCTATTCTTTACCTCCAAATCAGTGGAGTTTTTAATGAGACTGCTCCTTTCATAGATTGGAGAATGAAGCCATTTTGTTTCATAATTGTTCCCCTGTTTGTTCTCCCCCAGTTTAATTCCAGTCAGCAACAACACTGCTGCATTAGACCCTGGAGCAGCTCAGAAATGGACCATCCTCCTCCTTGCTCCTGACTCACCACTTTCAACCTGCAAAGGGAGGAAAACTGAGCTTGAGTATGGGAAAGTCCTATCCCCAGTTGAAGAGCAATGAGATAGCTGTTTGAACTTGTGTTCATTCATTCAAGGTGGATGTACCTCGGAGCTTCTTGGAGCCCTGCATGTCATCAAGAGTGGAGCATTACTCCTTGGCAGGCAGGGAGGTGGGACTGGAGCTTATTGGGAATCAGCTACATTTCTCAACCTACAGTTGAGACTGATCTGTTAGGGCTAGTGGAGAGCATGGCTCCACCAAGCTCAGCTTGTTCTCAGCTAGCCCCTATTTAATAATAATAATAATAATAATAATAATAATAATAATAATAAATAATAAATATTTATACCCCACCCAGCTGGATGGGTTTCCCCAGCCACTCTGGGTGGCTTCCAGCAAAATATAAAACATCAAACTTTTTTTTAAAAAATGCTTACATCTCTTATTTACATCCAGCACAAGAGTTCGCATTGATTGCCTACTTCTTCTTTCATAAGATCATAGAACTGCAGAGCTGGAGTCTTGTCGTCCTCTTTAGAATGCAACAGTTAGGAACAAAACCTGAGAGTGCCACGTGCTGGTGCTAGGCTCAATAGACTTACTTCATTTTGTTGCAAGCATACCCTTGTAAGTGTGAAATCAAATCAAATCAATATGATGTTTGCATGAGTAATTTAATCTTGGCCCTCTACTTATTGGCAAAAAAATGCTATTCTTAGCATTTATGATTTGACATCTATATGAACCTGCATCTTCCCCTCGCCCCACCAAAAAAAGCCGCCTTGAGCTTGTGCAATTTTCATGTCTTTAGAATACATTAATTGCTGCTTTTATTGTTCTTTGGAATAATTTCTGTGGCATCCAACATTTTCCTTACTGTAATTAGCATGAATGAAAATCATTTCAGACAATTGTTAGAATTGAATAAGGATGATAATAATGTGTTGGAGGGGGGGAAATCCTCCAGGACAACTGATAGCTAAGGCCAATTATTATTCTATTATCCTGATGGGGAGAATATATGGTTTTTAAAAAGAAAAAGTGTGTGTGTGCGCGCATGCATGCATGTAGAGAAAAAGTTCAGTCTGTGTTTGAGACAGTGTCTCTCTACATTCTTACAAGAAATCCCAACCCCATCTGTACCAGGTTGGCAGCAGTTGTGGGATTGCATCAGCTACCAGCAGCCCAGGCCTATCCAAAATGACACAGAAAATAGCCCTGACCCTCCTGAAACCAGCCCCAATATCAAGAGGACCCTCATATTGATATTCCTAGATTTGTAGAATGGGTAATTTTGTCAGGGATCACTTTGGCCCTTGTTTTAATATGGAACCTGGCAAAACTTTCCACCATCAGGTAAAATGAAGCCCAAAGCAGACACTTTTGCCTCACTGATGACACAGAATATCCTGTTATTACCACCATCACTATGTAGGATTGGTAGGATGAGGCTGTAATAGCCATGCAGAAAAAAAAGAAAAGTGAGGAAGGAAAGGAGCCACCATATCTTTACAGTACCTGTAGGAGATCAGCGGTGGTGGAACTCAATCAATCAATTGATCAATCATTTTAGTTGTATGCTGCCTTTCCATGGTTAAAACCATGCTCATAATTACAAATATGACAAAAGTAGTCATAAACAATAAATAAAACATCAAAAAGTACACAACCAAATTGAACAATTTCCACATAAATCGTAAGTCCTAAAACAGGGGTCAACAAACTTTTTCAGCAGGGGGCCAGCCCACTGCCCCTCAGACCTTGGGGGGGAGCAGACTATATTTTGAAAAGAAAAGAAAAAGAACAAATTCCTGTGCCCCACAAATAACCCAGAGATGCATTTTAAATAAAAAGACACATTCTACTCATGTAAAAACATGCTGATTCACGGACTGTCAGCGGGCCAGATTTAGAAGGCGATTGGGTTAGATCCAGCCCCCAGGCCTTATTTTGCCTTGTTGTTGTTTAGTCGTTTAGTCGTGTCCGACTCTTCGTGACCCCATGGACCAGAGCACGCCAGGCACTTCTGTCTTCCACTGTCTCCCGCAGTTTGGGTTTTGCCTACCCATGTCCTAAAATAAAGATACAAAAAAATGTATCAATAACAGCAACAACCCCTAACATCTCCCTCTAAACAATACTCCAGCCCAAGAATCTGTTCAGTATACTCAGCTTTTGCAACTGTATTCACAGCTCCGCCTTCCCAGGCCAGGTGGGAAAAGGCCTGTAAGGCAGGGAGAAACTCTTCCAGAACTCACAGCCAAGATGGAAGTGAGTAGATGGAGTCTGCAACCTCCAGATGCACAGCTGCTGACTGCTTATGGGAGCCTAATATTAGCAGCTGGCAGTAGGGAAGGCTACACACCTGTATGATTCTAACTCCTGCTTCCTTATCGCTTTGACTCAAATCTCAAGATGCTAAGGGCATGATGGGAGGAAGCTGTGGTCCTTCAGATTTTATATGGAAACCAACTGCCTTAAGCCTCAGCCGGCATGGGCAATGGTGAGAAAAGATTGTAGTTGTAGTTCAATACCATATGGAGGGCCACTATACTATTTCACTTCCTTGCCTGAAGGGTGTGTGTGTGTGTCCACTCTGCACATTCCCACCACTTAGGTATGGATGAAACAGTCAATTTTAATTTCAGCTTCTCATTTTCCATGCTTAGCTTCCGTTTTCCATATTTTGACACCAGCCTTGTGAAAATTCATCAGCATTTTAGTATAAATTGCTCTCGATCTACACATTTTTGGGCAATATTTGCCTAACCATCACATCTTTGCAAAGCATTTTTCTCTAACATAATGCTTTTTGTTTGTTATTTTTAGCATTATGTGCATATTTTTGCACATTTTGCCCCAATATAGACATATTTTGACACATTATTCAGATAGAGAACTGCACTGAAAAATTTGGAGAAGTGTGAATTTTCAAGGATGGCTGTGTTTCAGTTCACATATTGTTTCAAATTGAGTGGGTTCATATTTAAATGGAAATGAAACTGAATTTCTCCACTATAGCTACCCAACACTCACCGCCATGGTTTCTCCACAAGAGAGCCACAACATTGTAACAGTCCCAAGAGAGAACCATTTTCTTCCCTTACGACACAGCTTGTCTTCCCTTTCCTGCCCATCACACATTCTCACTAGCCGCTGTTGCCTGCTACCTCACCTGCAGAAGATAAAAGGTATCTGCTGCTTTTGAGGAATAAAATAATTCATTTACGTTTTCTGTTGAAAGTGGAGAGGAAGTCTGAAGTGCTTTGCATCCACAATAAAAAGCTGATCCTAATTAACAAAAGCAGGATTAGTTCATAAATAAAATACGAGCCACAATACACTGTTCTACAGCTCTTCAAAACAAAAAGGAATTGTGACTCAAGTGCACATTTGATCAGAAACGTCTGTTGTAAAGGTCCCATCAAAAATGAATGAATAGCAGACTCTTGTTCATGCCCTACTGATTTACCCTCACTTATCCTCACAACACGAGAATTGTGTAAAAGCAGAGATTTATTAGAAACATAGGGAGCTGTCTTATGCTGAGTCAGACTGTTGGTCCATTTAGTTCAGTAATGTCTATTCCGACTGGCAGTGGCTCTCATTAGAAATGTGGTTTTTTACAGGCAAAAAACCCAGTGCTTTTCAATTGACCGCAATAGGACATGGTTACAGGCCCCTAACAAGACATGGAAAATTGTGAAATTATACTTTGTGTTTGAAAACTGAGGTCATTAAAAAAAATTAACTTATCTAGACTGACACTTAGTGCTTCTACTGGGGTAGTGGAGGGATTGTTGATTGCTGCTCTTTTGTATTAGTAAGATATAATTTAAAAAGTTATATTTAAGGGGGGGGAAGAAATGTGCTTCTGTTTGCTTGCTTGCTTGCGGGACACCCACACATATTTTGATTTGTCTTCATTATTTGTAGAGGCTTCTGGATTGCTTTGAATATAGGCCCAGTGACAGCTGTTGGTTAACTTATTTCTGGGCAGTGTTTCCTGATTGAAAGGGGACCCTTTACATTTGTGGGCAACCCAGACTCTCAGGCACCAATTGCTTAACCATTAGTGTTGGGGAAAAGAGGGAAACATAAGAAGAGCTCTGTTGGATCAGGCCTAAGGCAACTGAAGTGCATTTTGCCTTGAAGGCCTCCAAGAAAAAAAATGGTTCCTAGAAGTTTCATGCCACAGTATAGCAGACCTGCATTGGTTACACTTAAGCCACTATATGTCTGCAATTCAAAGGATTACATGTTACAAAACCAAGCTTAAATGCATGAGCATCTTTGCCTTTTGAAACAGGATTACGGAAAGAAATGCTACATTTGCTAAAAGAAGTTTAACCCAAAGCCACTTGACCTCCCCTTCAGCCTTAGAATTCCCAGTGCAACTGATTTGGCTAGTGAGGTTTGAAATGCGGGGCAATGGGGGCGGGGAGGAGCAAAAAAAGAAAAGAATTCCAGAACAGATGGATTTATGAAATGAGCTCAGTGGCAGATGGTGCTTAGAAGCTTTTATTGGCATATAGTGGATTGTAGAGCTCTCTGTGTTGTTGTTTTATTTTTATTTTTTTACATAGCACTAGTGGTATGTAAATTTGCACAAGTGTTGACTTATTGATTCTGAAAAAGATTCCCCTCTCTCACCCACTTCCAGAACTGCTACCATCGACAGTTTTCTCACCTGGCTGCATCAGAGGGAGAGGTGAGGCTGTGAGGCCGACTCCATCAGTTTATCTGGGACTAACTGTCCTTTAGCTCCTCCCCTCCTTCAGATTTGGGGCAATCTCTCAAAGAAACAAAGGCCTGAAAGTGCCTCACTAACAAAGTGCAACCTGCAGGGCTGGCCCAAGACAATTTGGCACCTCAGGCAAGTCACAAAATGGTGTCCCCGCCAAGAGAAGAAGGGGGAATGAAAATCTATATCCAGAACAAAGGGGAATAAAGATCCACAGCAGCAACCAGCAGCACCTCCTAGAGGCCACCAAGAGGCATGGGGGTGTGATTGCCAAGGAGGCAGCAGATCCGGCCTTCAAAGAACATGCTACAGTGGCAGTGGCAGCAGCAGGCGATGCATTCCTTGAAGGCCGGGTCTGCTGCCCCTGTGGATCCTGCCACCTAAGGTGGTCACTTCATGTTGCTTCATGGGTGTGCTGGCCCTGGTCCACTGTTTTGTAATATGAGGGAGCCATAGGCAGCTCCTGATAGGCTTATAGAGTGGGGCCTTACAGCTTCCCGTTGTAAAATAATACCCAGGGAACAGGGGGATCAAAATGTCTTGTATCTGCACCTGACTGAGAGGAAGGGGAGAAGTAGGGAGGTTGGCATTGTGCAAATGCACCAGCAGGTGCACTGGATTGGTTCTGCCAATGTGTTTGCACCATGCTGACATCTATGCAGCCTCATCTCTTCCCTCCATCTCTGTCCTGGTAAGGTTCATAAATTCAAATAATGGGATATCATTTAAATGGTACCAACCCTCCATTGTGATCTGTGAACCACTCTGGGAGCCTTTTGGCTGAAGAACAGTGTGTATGTACACAGAGAGTGAGAGAGGGAAAGGAGAACTGGGAACCTGATAATTCAACAGGGCACCAGGGTGCCTGAAAATTTGAAATATGTTCTGGTACTGTTCTTAAAGTCCTTGTAATCAGAACTTCCTAATACCATTATCATTCAGTGAAAGTGGGATGAAAATAGCAACTTAGCCAGATTTTGATCACAGAGGGTTATCATGCTAGGAAATAAATAACCTTATAGGATTTAGTCTCCTGAGCTTTACACTCCTTTATTTGAAATAATCTTCCCAGATGGCAAAATCCAAAAGGACTTAGGGGAGAGATGCTTTGCTCTGTTTGCTGACAGAAGGTACATATTATCAGATAACCTTTTTCAAAGAGAACCTGTTGGGAATTTGGTGGTCATAATGAGATAGTTCTGTACAGCGGGTGGGTGATGGGCTAGGCAATTGAAGTTGCATCAGGGAAGAGAGCAGCATGCAATACCTTTTCAGGACATTGCTTGAATTTAGCTGAACACTTTTGTAGCCCCCTTTATGCTATGCATTATAAATGTTTCTGCTGTAATATTTTTCCCGAAAGACTTGGAAACTGAGCCAATGTAAAAACATTCAAGAGTATTTCAAGTGACTCTCTTAGGTGGCTAGTAGATTTAGATTGTGATCAAGGCTGGAATCACCAACTAGCACTCCCAGGCAACTGCCAGGGTCCAAACATCCCTGCCAGGGTCCACTGGTGCTGATGCCTGTCTTGGTCATGATGGCGCCAACACTTGGCTTTGGTCTTCCTTTCTACTCCTTGCCCCACCTATGGTCTTACTTGGTTGCGGTGGGAAACTGGGGAGCTACCTGCCATTTTCAGTTTCCTACAATATCTCACATAAATGTTCTAGTATTTAAAATACACAGGTGCATATTGCAGGACCCTTTTGCATCAGAATGGAGGAGATATTCAATTTACTTCCCATCTAAAGGCAAACCAACCTAGTTTGCAGTTTCTGAAACAATATGCGAACCAAAACACAGCCTTCCTTCAGAATTTGTCCTTCAAATTTTGCAGCGTAGTCTCCAAGCTAATGTGTAAAGCGTGCACAAAAATGCACATATTAGGGGAAATAACATTTAAGATGCATTGTATTCTGGAAAATTGCTTTGCAAAAATGGGTACAATAAGCAAAACTGCATAAAGGTGAACATCAGGAGAAATTCACACTAAATGCTGATTAATTTTCATGAGAACTGAACCTATGAGTGGAAAAAATGAGAAATTTTGGTAAAAATAAATTGACAGATTTACCAAAGTTTGTGCACTGTATGTTACTAGTGGGGATATAGCCGGAGAGGCAATGTGTGTGTGTCTAATTACCAGCAACATCAATAGGATTTACTCCAACACTACCAGTAACACGATTGCAGCCCAAACATTTTTGTTTTGCTTCTGTTGACTTCGTATCCTTTTTGTTTACCATTTCTATCCTTGTTGTTTACAGATTTTATTAGTTTTTGTTTCAAATAGCCAAGCAAGTAAATACAAGACAGACGGCCTTATTAGTGGTGATGCAAAGGATCTGGAATATGCTCCCGGTGGAGGTTCACATGTCTCGGTTGCTTATCTTTCTTAATATAACCATTATTAGAAATGGACAGAAATTTAAAACACTTTCTAAAAACAACAACAGGGTGTTTGTTTTTTTAACCGCAGCCCTAGTTACACCTATTTATTAATTTACTTGTACTATTTTTCTCCTGTTCCAGAGGGTACAACCTGAACCAATGGATTCCACTTACAAGAAAGCAGATTCTGACTAAACATCAGGAAGAACAGTGCAATGGGCTCCCTTGGAAGGTGTTGGACTCTCCTTCATTGGAGGTTTTTAAGCAGAGGTTGGATGGCCATCTGTCATGGAAGTTTTAATTGAGTTTCCTGCCTTGCAGGTGGTGGGACTAGATAATCCTCAGGGTCCATTCTAACACTACAGTTACATGATTCTGTTTATATACCACTTCATTGCAACTGTTTCTTAATACTGTACAAAAACATAATGCAATAGAAATGAAAAGTCTGTTAAAATGATAAAACCAAGATCCCATTAAATTGCTTGCTAGAATAAAAAAATATATTCATTTAGTGGTAGAGGTTTGATAGGGAGAGAGCCTCTCTGACCTCAACTGAAGGAAAGTCCCAGAGAACTTAGCAACACTTACTTCTGAGTATGTATACTTAGGGTAGCACTGTTAATATCAACATTTAGTTCTGTCACTGCTTTGAATTTGTGGTTTTACTTTTATATACTGGATTTCTGTTTCTTTGTTGTGTTGACTGGAAAATGTATTGCAGCTCCATGATAGAGCACCTGGTTTCCATGCAGAAGGTCCCTGTTCCATTTGCAACATCTCCAGATAGGGCTAGGAATGGCCCTTGATTAAAGTCATATGATATGCTGCCTCCGTTTTTAGTATTTAATTTTGTTACATTTCCAAGACTGTATTGTCTATGACTGACATAAATTTAATTTGCTAATGCTTTTGTTATGAACCATGTTTAGGTTTAAAAATGGCATCAGCATTGAAAAATAATTCTGAATAAGTTGTGCAGTTCTGTTTTAGATCAATTTATAGAGGATGAGTCTGTTAATGAATATTGTCCCTAACAATTACAAATTGAATCTATATTTTTAAAAATCTTTTTTAATTTCAAGTCTATGCAGCCCACAAGTCATACCAGAAAAAGCCCAAGAGAAACAATTAAAAAACAAAAACATATACACAAATAGAAACCTATATTAATTAACAGATGCAACACCCACAGCGAGAAAACAAAAGAAAGCCCCAGTTAAGTATTAATTGATTTCATGATTCATTGACTTCAATAATTCACAGAGCTGAGGATAAACATTTTTCAACCCCTATTCTGAAGAAATAGCATCTAGTCCAACTTCCTGCAATGCAGGAATCTTTTACCTAATATGGGGCTTGAACCCAGAACCTTGAGATTAAGAGCCTCATACTCTAGCAATTGAGCTACCCCTTAGGACTCATTGGGTTTTAATTGCTGTTATCCACTCAGGTACCTCAAGGTGAATTATCATCATCATCATCATCAGACTCTGACCTCTCTGGGGCTTGCAAAAAAAATGTTTTTTCTTTTGTGAAAGGGAGCAAAAAAACCATTGTGCTGATGCTGTATCCTTCTCTGAGTCATGTGGAACTTGTAGATAACAGCTCTCTCATGGGGAGAGAAAGCAGCAACATCCAAGGCCCAGGCCCAGACAAACAGTGGTTCAAGTAAGGGTTTGGATAAGAGGCTAGTTGAGAGGCAGTGAAGCACAGGATTGAATAAAAGGCACAGTACCAGTACCAGTCCAAATGTTTTCCCGTCTGGTACTGAGACGTTTGATCCGGAGGTGCTGAAACCACACCCAGCAGAATTTCACCAGCTGCAGGAGGATCTTATTTTTGTGGAGAACTTGACTCCCGAGGAGTATTTCCCTGAAGTTTGGAAGTTCTCCTCATGGAGTGGGTTTCTGCCTGCCATTTAAGGAGCCACCGTTCACATGGTCTCAAGGCCTGTTCAACCTCAGTTTCTGGTGTTGAATTATCCTGCTACACAGGCTGCCCCCTGTCAAACTTGCTTGAGAGTCCTGACTCATCCTTACTCCTAGATCTAGTTGGGTCCTGGCTAAGTAGTAGGGTTCCAGTTCGTTATCGGAGAACAGCCTGGTCATAGATGCATCATCAATACAGAGACAGTTCTCTGGCCATTAGCAAAAGTGTACTGTTAAACAAACAAACAAATATCACTGGTATTTGAAGCAGATAAGAGTTATTGGAGAAGTTGCCTTGTAATAAAGTGTTTTACCTCTGATTAATTTACAGTTGTTGTTCTGTCTTCTCTCCTAGTTTATCTTGGTTCTCCAGCTGCTGGTAGCATGTGGTTGCAATATGTTGTATAAACAGACCCCCACATGCCATTTAAAGATTTTCCAAAAAAACAACAACCCAGCAACTCTCTCTCAAGCAATTTATACTTTGGCACACAACCTATAGAAAACAATCTAAAATGTGGGAGCCATCCCAGCCTCTGTGCTTAAATCTCATTAAAACTAGATGTAGCTTATTGGCTTTAAAAGCACCCAATAATATTACACACTACAGTTTTGTGAGACTGTTGAGCACTTAGGCAAGTAAGAGCCTTCCATTTACCTTTCCCTTTTGTTATACCTGAAATATTAATGGTGTGGGGGGGGGGGGTAGATGTGTGTTGGGATACTCTTGCCAATCTGCTGCATATTATTAATCCATTCATTTTAGAAATTGATGCTTTAATATGTTGTTCTTGTATTTGCATGAAAACCAATTAAAAATATTTGGATTATACATACATACATACATACATACATACCTGTAGATGCTTTAGACCAGGGCTGAGGATCCTAGAGTCCAGCTGGGCTCCAACTTTCATCAGCCACAGCCAGGGCTGGCCTGATACATGTTGGCACTTGAGGTGAACCTCAAAACCCCACCAAGGAAGAAGGGACAAGGTGGGGAAAGAAAATATTGATATTGAGATACGCTGCCCATGGGGATCTTGCCACTTGAGGGAGTCAAGTCACCTGGTGTCATTGGTGTGCTGTCCCTGGTCCCAACCAGCCAACCAATGGTCAGGAGTGATGGGAACTGTAGCCCAACAACATTTTAAGGGCCTTTGGTTACCCACCCCTCTTTTAGGCAATGGTGACAGAGCTTATTTTCTCTGTAACAAATGTGTACAGTTAAACAGTGGAAAAAGCTAACTGTGCCATCAGTCTCAGAATGGTACAACAAAATATGACTACCATATAAATGATTAAAATTAATATACAGTAGTATATAAAAAAGCAACCAATGACTAGAGAAGTGTGTTTTTAGAACAGAGGTTCCCAAACGCCCCCTCCCCAAAGCTAGAAAATTGTTGGTGGTTTTAGGAGGATCACTTGATTGCTTTTCTGCCTGCTGCAGCAATTGTCATGCAATATGCTAGATTATAATGCGTTGCATGATTTTTAGTTGTATTTTTCTAGACATGCCTCAGTCCACCTGAATGAAGCTCCAAAATAAAACAAAAACAAAAACACTTTGTTTTATTATATGTATATATAGGAAGCTTGTTATATTCATGTGTACAGGTAAAGGGACCCCTGACCATTAGGTCCAGTCGTGACTGACTCTGGGGTTGCGGTGCTCATCTCGCTTTACTGGCCGAGGGAGTTGGCTTACAGCTTCTGGGTCATGTGGCCAGCATGACTAAGCCACTTCTGGCGAACCAGAGCAGCGCACGGAAACGTCGTTTACCTTTCCGCCAGAGCGGTACCTATTTATCTACTTGCACTTTGACATGCTTTTGAACTGCTAGGTTGGCAGGGACCAAGCTGGAACCAAGCAACGGGAGCACACCCCATTGCGGGGATTCGAACCACCGACCTTCTGATTGGCAAGCCCTAGACTTAGACCACAGCACCACCCACATCCCTACACTATATCCTTAGTAGTAGTAAAAAGAAATTTCATGGCATTGATGTCAAAAACCAAAGTACAGCAAAAGTAAAACACAAAAGGGTTGTAACCAACTAGGCTCTACTCAGAGTAGGCCCACTGAAATTAATGAACATAAGTTGGCCATGTTCAAACATTTAATCAATAAGCATGCAAACAATTGTTGTTGTTTTTGCTTTCAGAGTTGTTATTCTGAAGGCATATTTGCATAATCTATTACTGACGTGGCAAAACTCATGGTTCCTGCCAACCTACAAGCAGAGTGCAGTCACAGAGATACTAGTATCTCAGTGGAACTAAGGGAATCTGACGACCGTCCATTGCCACCCTTTTTGTAATCTATCATATATTACCGTAAGTCTGAGCCCATTCCCTTGCAAAATGCTGAGATAGAGAGATTAATTCATTCTCCTCAGCTGTTTGTTGACTGCTGAGAGCACAAGTGAATTTAATTCAGTGGCAGAACACATGCTTTGCACATATGAAGCTCCCAGATTCAATCCTTTAGATCCAGGGCTAGGAAGAACCTGCTGGAAACTCTGGATAGCCACTACTAGGCAGTCTACTAAACAAAACTAATGGAGATGGACCGGCTGTCTGTCTTCATATAAGGGGCATTTTCCTGTCTTCCCGGTAGGAGTTATACAGCAACCACAAGATTTGCCTTATATCTGTAGCATTTGGAAGCATCACAATCTGATCTGTTTCAGATTCACTCTCTGTCATTTTATTTCAATTCATTATTCTGGTCTCAATCCAATCTGTTAAATCTGGAGCTCTGATTTGTCCCATTGGAGAATCTGAAAATGACTGCAACTTTATTTCCCCTTGTAACATAAGTGGCTAGAATTTTCAGGCAAATGAGCTCCTCCAAAGAGAATTAAGCCTGCCAAATTTCAGGCAGATTCATTGGGGGGGGGGGGGTTGTGCAGGGAACTTTTGCAGGTTTTTTTTTTCCTTTAAAAGAAAAATGTATCTAAACCTGTTTTTTTAATAAAGAATTGGATGCATATTGCAGGCATGGTAATCCATTCTGAGGGACTGAAGCCTGCCAAATTTAAGTAAGATGGGTGCAGAAAGTAAGTCTCTTTCACTGGTTGGGGAAATCGTAGATTACATTCCTTCTCCTATGTATTTTGGGACAATCAGTTTAAAAACTGGGTACATGAGGGAGGTGCCCCTGAGTAACAAACCACCCAAAGTTCAGGGAGATAGACCCAGGGGCCACCACAAAAGTTACCATTAGGTTAGGTTACCTTTGTTGTAAAAAATGGGAAAGTTGTGGTTTTTCTTGCTGCCCCTCTAATAACCTCCATACGCGGGAAAATAGAGAGATATGGTTTTAAATTGTTTGCTAAGAAAATACAGTGGACCCTCCGGATAGGAACTTACCGTAATTCATTCCAGGGGTCTGTACGTACCCCGAAAAGTCTAGAGGCACCGGTTCTGCACATGCGAGCGGCGCGATAGAGCGTTTCTGCGCGCGTGGTGAAACCCAGAAGTATACACTTCCAGGTTTCCCGCATTTGCAACCTGGAAGTTACGTTACCCAAAGATAACGTAACCCGAGGGTCCACTGATTCATCCCAATATTCTGCACCACTTATGCCCTGCTATCACAGCCCAAACTTCTCATAGTTATTTGCTGTGCCCCTGCAGGGGGTGGAACAGCACCATGCATAACAGCACCTGGAAGCGGAAAGACTGGGCTTCTTCTTGCCTGGACTTCACTACCTACCCACAGTTTTAGGTCCTTGCTGAGGAATCCATTGGTCACTGGTTAACAAGGCTGGAAAGGAATTTTACTCACAACCACAATTAGACCTGCTGTGCTGGGGGTAGAAAGAAAACATGTCAGGAAGGAACAGGCCTCTCAGCTACAGATGTCCTTTATTGCTATATAGCAATAATGGAAAATAAACTCACCCTGAGGCTCTGCAGCATGCAAGCTACAGGGCCTCAAGAGTTCCAGAAAGCATTACGCTGAAATGTAATGCCCACTGGCATATGTAATGAGACCCAGGTGGTGAGGTTTTGCCTCGGTAAGAGCATTTGTCATTATTAGGCGTTGCTGTTTTGATTTTGCCACAATTGGTTTCCCTTTTGAATATATTTTCCCCTTTATTTTGTTTAATTGAAATATTTTCAATAAAATATAATTATAAAAATGGTGGAGATGCATTGGACCATCAACTTGAGGGAGACCCCCATAATGGGTCATGGGGGTGGCTTACTACACTACGCAGGAAGTGGATACACACAAGAGACTCTGCTGAAAAGTGTGGTTAAGTGGGGGGGGGAGAGAGGTGGCTGTGATTCCTGGCAGACACAAAGGGGCAGGAGTTCTACCAAGCAGCTGTACACAGACTAGGCAAAGGTGGAGCCATTCCATCCTACATTAGCTGCATTCATGTCATGATAGTTTACGTATACCCTCTCTGCAGTATGTGCAGGCTTGCTGGTACATACCCTCCAACATTTCTCCGATGAAAGTAGGGACGTCCCATTCTGTAATGATAATTTTACTATTTATACCCCCACATATCTTACTAGGTTGTCCAAGCTACTCTAGGCAGCTTCCAACATACATAAAAACATAAAAATATTTAAAAAACCCTTCCCTATAGAGTGGTATCTCCGGTTACAAACTTAATTCATTCCGGAGGTCTGTTCTTAAGCTGAAACTGTTCTTAACCTGAGGTACCACTTTAGTTAATGGGGCCTCTCACTGCCAGCATGCGATTTCTGTTCTCATCCTGAGGTAAAGTTCTTAACTCGTGGTACTACTTCTGGGTTAACGGAATCTGTAACCCGAAGTGTTTGTATCCCGAGGTACCACTGCATAGGATTGCCTTCAGACGGCTCTGGGGTTGGATAACTGCATACCCTCCAACATTTCTCCAATGAAAATGTTGTTTAGTCGTTTAGTCGTGTCCGACTCTTCGTGACCCCCTGGACCAGAGCATGCCAGGCACTCCTGTCTTCCACTGCCTCCCGCAGTTTGGTCAGACTCATGTTTGTATCTTCGAGAACACTGTCCAACCATCTCGTCCTCTGTCGTCCCCTTCTCCTTGTGCCCTCCATCTTTCCCAACATCAGGGTCTTTTCCAGGGAGTCTTTTCTTCTCATGAGATGGCCAAAGTATTGGAGCCTCAGCTTCACGATCTGTCCTTCCAGTGAGCACTCAGGGCTGATTTCCTTAAGAATGGAGAGGTTTGATCTTCTTGCAGTCTATGGGACTCTCAAGAGTCTCCTCCAGCACCATAATTCAAAAGCATCAATTCTTCGGCGATCAGCCTTCTTTATGGAAATAGGGATATCCTAAGGAAAAACGGGGCATTCCTGGATCAAATCAGAAAACCAGGACAGCTTCTCTAAATCAGGGACATCTCTGGAAAATAGGGGCACTTGGAGGGTCTGCTGGTAGCTTTGGTCAGCTGCTGGGTGAGCTCTCTGGGCAGGTCCTCTGATGCAGCCTCCTAGCTGACATTAGTGTTGACCATGAACATGGGCATCTCAGTGGTGGCAGTGAGGGAGAGGCTGGTTGGCTGAGTGCAAAATGGAGCCTGGCTGTCTCATTTCCCCCTGTGCATTTGGAGCTGTCCCATTCCACACACTCCCTCTCCTCTCCTCTGCTCCCCTCCCCTCTTAAACTCTGGGTATCTCCCCAATCAGCTTGATTTTGTTTCTCAGAAGAAGGGGAAAAAGGGGGGTTGAGGGCAGCTGTGGCCTTAACTTTATGGAACAAAACTGAGGCTATAGAACTCTTTGGAGGGTCGGTCAGTCCTTGGTCTGCTTCAATACATATTGTTAACAGCACAATCTGACTCGGTAACAGATCTTGGTAACAGAGCCGATGAAAATCACTAGTTCCTAGGATAACTCAGACACTGAAAATCACTTTTAAAAATAATTTCTGTCAAAGGGAATGGATTGGCTAAAGGTTATTAAAAAAACACCAATGACATATGTTCAGTTAAAGTCACAGGTGCCCTGAGCATCAGTTGCATAGTCCTTCTTTATTACACACCATGTCGGCTCGCACAAGTGTTACCTGTCATCAGCTTGATTCCCAGCCAAAAGAACATAGTTAATAGAAGTCTAAATAAGATCAATTTTCTCGGCAGGTCTCTGTGGACCATGAGAATCCCTTTCACCATCCCCAAGAGAAATAAGAGGGTGTGGATTCAGTTCTTCCTTCAGAGGCATTTGTTTCCTGGGAAGAGACATTCATGAGAGGGCAAAGAAATATTTGTTGGTAGTGGAGAAAGAGGCCTTTCAAATTTTCAAGTTCAGACTCCAGTTGCAAACAAGCTAGCAAAATAAGTTTACTTGAGCAACTTTGAGTTCCTACTGACATGGAGCTCGCTCTAAAAAATAATGATTTGGGGTTTTTTTCTGATGGGATTTGTTATGCAACATCTATCTGCAAATATATTCTACCAAAATTTAACCCCCCCCCCTTCTTGCTTCCCGAAGAAGCTTTTTCTGATGCTACTGGTGCCATACACATGGACCCTCCAGCCCTCTAGCAGAAGAAGGAACACAGTGGTTGCTAGGCAACTGCATTACTCATTCTAGCCCCAATCCCTGGAGCGCAGGAGGGCTCAGAGATGGGTTATAGTGCTATTTAAGACTGTGTCCAACAATAAAGATTATGGATTGGCATCCATGGGCCACTAGCTGTTCCAGAATGCACAGATCCTCATCTTCAGTGTCTCCATAAAGGGATATGTAGGAGACCTGAGAGCCCAGCAGGGATGCCTATTAACCTCCTCACCTTGCACTCCTATGTGAATCCCCTAAAGCATTCAAAAGCGAACACACACGCCTGTAAATGGGCACTTAATAACTCACATTTTAAAATCAATAATATTCTAGTTGCCCTTTAGACTTCTGGAGAGACCTCAGTTTTCATACAAAAGCCCCCAAAGATACTTGTTTGCCAGAAGTGCAAGACAACATGAAAGTAGGGGTAGCTATGTCAGGTTTTAAACCGAAGGCACAGTAAAACTGTAAATACGTGTGTGTTTTTTCAAAAGTGTGCTTCATGTTAAGGGATCAGTCCCACCAGCAGACAAACAATGAAAACAAGGCATTTGAGGGGTAAAAACTAACTTTGTCCCTTTATAATTGTAAAGGTAAGCCTCATACAGTAGTTGCACAGATTCTACAAGTTACAAGAAATAAATACATTGCCTATGTGAACCTATGATTTAGAAGTCCAGTCTCCAGCCAATATGCCAAAACATACACTATTTGGGAAAATAAAAGAGGCATGGGCAAGGAAGTTGAAACCACTACTGAAAATCCGAATCTGATAATCCCAGTCTCCAAGTG
The DNA here is from genome assembly GCF_964106645.2 of Podarcis pityusensis. Taxonomy (NCBI): domain Eukaryota; kingdom Metazoa; phylum Chordata; class Lepidosauria; order Squamata; family Lacertidae; genus Podarcis; species Podarcis pityusensis. Next base: position 39,893,771 of record NC_138040.1, read on the forward strand.
ATATACAAGTGGGATCCTAAGTATAAGACTCTCCCTGACTGATTCACAGGTGCATGGCCTTAAAAGCATCAGTATGTCTCCCCAATCACACACACCACCCTGAAAACCATAGTAGATTTCCTCAATAAGGGATCGCGCTCAGCAGAACTTTAAAATTTAAAGTGATGAGCTGTCAAAAGCTCCACTGTCAAAGTTGCGCCACAGTGCCCCTAGTGGCAAGGCCATGGTAATAGCAGGCAATACGGCTGTTCTTCAGGAATGGGACCACTTGCTGCGAAAATGTAGCAAGCCAAACAGAGGAGCATGGAGGCTTTCTGTTACAAACTGCAAACAATTAATCAAGCCTGCTTTACTAGGGAAACTGTGTATATATGAATGGAATATTGCATAAAATGGTTTGTAAATCATATATTTTTTTCAAATGAACTTCCAAAACCACACACATCCCTTGTTGCGATCCAGTGATGCTCTGGCATAGGAGGCCTGACCGGTGTGGCACAGACTGTTGGTTTTGTGTGCCTGCTGGGACAACAGGTTGTAGCCTGCCTGCAAACTGGCCAATCACAAGCAGGCCCTCCCCAGAGGTGGAGCTAACTGTTCCCACTTGCATCTGCTTCTGGAGGATAAATAGAAGCCTCCCTGAGCCTCCTAGCCCACTTCATTGCAAGATCTCCCTCCCTCATTTATTGGCTGCTTGTGTGTCGGTCACTGTATTCAGGGCTGGGTAGGAATTTTTCGACTAGGCAAATTGGCTCTGGTCTTGTGGTTTTCACCTACCTTATAACAGTGGACATGACTTTGTGCAGTTAGGCATGGGGTAAGCCTTAGTCCTTGCTGGAGGGGAAGCTGTAGCCTTTGCCTGCCCGTCAATGGGAAATGGGTATCCCATTAAAGGGATCTGGGAGGAGTTGCTTCTGTCCAGACACCCAGAACCATAGCACTCCTCAAACAGGGATCCCCTCAGGAGGTGCTTCTATTTAATATAGTAGGTCATAGGATCCCTGTAATGTGATACCCATTTCCCATTGAACTCCATATGCTTCTTCCTGCATACTTAGCTAAATTCTTAATGGTAGAGAAAAGGCACACCATAGGACAGGACAGGACCTTGACTATTCTCCTCACCATCCTCCCAACTCCAAGTTTGATTGTACAAAGGATTCAGGGGAATCTGGAACCACAATTATTCAGGGTTCCAGATTGTGTGGAAGTCTTTGCATGTACAGCTGTAGGAACAATGGCTAAGTTAATGCAGACATTTGCTCTTTATGCATAGATGTGAGGGTGGAGTGGGGATTTGACATTTCTGCTTCTGTGTAGGGCAACATGGGAACTACCACAAGTAAACAAGTGGGAGAGCCAAGAAGCAGAGCTCACTCGATTGGCTCTGGTGTGAGAGGTCAGCTCCATCAGGCACCTCCTGCCCCTGAACTGTACCAGTTCATCATTTTAGGAACAACTGTTTAGATATTGGTGCCTGAGTTTGGGGTTTGATTTTCCTCTTCCTTCCCTGTCTCTTTTTGCCTCGTGTTCCATGTTTCATAGATTGTAAGCCTGCAGGTAGGGACTGCCTTGTTTTGAGTGTATATAAGCCGCTCTGGGAGGCTTTTTGGCTGAAGAGCGGGGTAAAAATGCTCTAAATAAACAAGATACATAACAAACAGCTATGGTTTCCTCTAGTTCCATAGCAAAGGAACAATGTGTTTTTTAAATGGTAATGAAACAATAATTGGCCTCTTGAGTATAAAGATGATTCCTTTGAGAGGGCATTTATGTTTATTATAAGCAACTCTATATCTTTAGGAGAGGGGGAGAAACATACTCTCAGTGGTACTGAACAATGAATAATTGCCAATGTTATTTATGTCACAGTAGCTTATTACTTGAGAAGGATGAAGCTGCTACCCCAGAGGTCACGCATGACCCACTAAATGAGAGCATCAAGCATTACCATAAATAATTAAATTGCACATGTTACTTGGGGTCTGATCATTTATTTCTTAGGTACTGTATTCCAATTGTCTTTACTGGTGAACATTAATCAAGATAATGATCAGGTTCACCACACACTTGGATATTATTATTTTTTTAAAAAAAGATTTAAGGTTAATGATGCTTAAAGTAGCTCAGGGAATGAGAAATCAAATGGGGAGAGGGGAGACCTTTCAGTTTAGTGACAGACCTTTATCATATATGATAGGGGCAAATCACATCCCTTCAGGACCAATGGCAGGGCTCCCAATAACTGAAGCTGGATTGCACCTAATACTTTCTGTCTTTTGGTTTCAACCAAGACCAATAATGTACCTTGCCACACTGCCTTTCTGAAAATTCCCCACTCTTTTATCCATGAATAAATGGAAAACTTAGGCATGTCCATAAGCGAAAGCTAGTGACACAATTTGCATATGGCAGAGAAAACTCTTACTTTCTTTTTAAAAATGTAATGTAAGGCTCTTCAGTATATACCATAATGTGATCTGGCAAAAATGCTCACTATCTCTGCTTGTGTTACTGAAATATAACAGAACCAGTATTCAGAAAGCATCATTGGTGAAAAAGAGTAATGAATCTGAATTCTGTGAGCTGGGTCCATGTTTAGTTGTCCTTGAAGAACACTCACTGGAATCAAGAGATTTAAGCTAGTAATGACGAAGTTAACTCCCATTGCTTTTGATGGGTCTGCTCTAAGCATTGCATACAATTCAATCCTAACTATGTCTACTCAGAAGTTAGTCCTATTGAAATTAATGGTGCTGAAGCCACACCAATGTGATTTATGTGGAGAGTGAAGACCAATTTCATACAGAGTAGCTGCAATTCTTTGTGTGGGTTCAGACACAGTGAATCATTCTCTGGTGTACTCATGATTGATTGTGCGAGCATTATCACAAGCTCTAATGTTGAGCCCATACAGCACTGTACTCTGAAGAAAATTCATCCGTGGTGGGGTAGCTTGGTCACTGATACCATCCTGCCAAGTGCTAAGGAGGATTTTACCTCATAGCAGATGCAATCAAGGTGATAAAACATGTACAGTGGTGCCCCGCAAGACAAATGCCTCGCGAGACGAAAAGCGCGCAAGACGAAAGAGTTTTCCGTTTTTTGAGTCGTTCCGCAAGACGAATTTCCCTATGGGCTTGTTTCGCAAGACGAAACATCTTGCGCGTTCTTGCGAGTTTGTTTCCTTTTTCTTAAAGCCGCTAAGCCGTTAATAGCCGCTAAGCCGCTAAGCCGCTAATAGCCGTGCTTCGCAAGACGAAAAAAACGCAAGACGAAGAGACTCGCGGAACGGATTAATTTTGTCTTGTGAGGCACCACTGTAGTAAAATGTTCACTTATATTAGCCCTGACCAACTTGGTGCACCCAGCAGTTTTGGACCACAACTCCCATCAGCCCCACAGTCAAACTTCTGGGAGTTGTAGGTCAAAACAACTGGAGGGCAGAAGGTCGGAGAAGTAAGATCTATATCTACAAGAACTAATAGTAGATATATCAGTAGACAGTAGATGTATCCCACATTTTTCTGCCTTGCTTATGGGTAATAAAGAAGGGCATTTTCACAGAGGTGAAGCAAATTATTTTTTAAAAAAATAATTTTTATTAACCGGCCAATCAAATCAAATTAAATCACATCACATAAATTCCGAATTACAAAGCCGAATTTTAAATTTTGTGGTGAAACAAATTTAGAGAGTGGGAATAGCAGCCTAACTAGTACTCCTTCCAGTTTCTCGAGATGGCTGGCAGCCATCTTTAATTCTTTTTCTTCTTTTTCAAAAAGTCCTTAGGAAACTTCATCAGCATGTGAGTGGAAATTTCTCCTGATGAACACATTTTTGTATGTGGTTTTGACTAATATATACTCCTCCCTAATATGATACCGTATTTATGCAAATCTAATGCTCACCTTTGGCCAAATTACGTTGCGAAAATTAAAGTGTGCATTAGATTCGATGGCACATTTACATTTGCCAGCAAATATTTTTTTTTGTTTCAAGGTTCTGAAAATTGAGGTGCACATTAAAGTCAATGGCACACTAGACTTGAGTAAGTAAACCACCAGAGATATCAGCAGGATTTCCTGGGCTCAGTACATTGTAAGTGAATTGCCCCCCACCCACAATCTATTGGCAAGAAATGCTGCTTATGTACATATATTTACCCAGTCTATCCACCACCACAGGGCTGTTGCGAAGATAAAAGGGGGAGAGGAGCGTAATTATTATTATTATTATTATTATTATTATTATTATTATTATTATTATTAAATTGTTATTATTTCTACCCCACTCATCTGGCTGGGTTTCCCCAGTCACTCTGGGTGGCTTTCAACAGAACATTAAAAACAGAATAAAACTTCAAACATTAAAAACTTCCCTAAACAGGGACATGGAAAAGACTCGGACACAAGATCACCAGGTTGATGGACTAGATGGAATGGATAGAAAGGACTGACATAACCCGAGACCAGGAAGAAGAGACGTTGGATGAAGATTGGAAGAAAGTTTTTAAAAAATTATTTTGAGAATTAGTGTAAAATTAATGAGTGTTAGGAAAAATGTTGGAATGAAACTATTTGGCTTTAGTAGAAATTATATAAGGAGTTATGTACAAATAAGTATTAAGTTTTAAGTTTTAAGGCTTTTTATGGTAAGATAAGGTTAAAATAAATTAAGGTAAATTTAATGACAGAATATAGTGAAAGATGGAAAGGATTTGCTGAGTTAATTAATAGGTTAGACCGTTATACAACAAAAATTGAGAAAGATGGAAAGAATTTGTTGAAACAATTAATTAAACTAGAATACAAAAAGGGAGGTGTGAGGAGGTCGATGAAACAAGTAAATGAAAGATAATGATATGGAATATTGGATGTGTGTTTTAATGTTATTGTTCTTTTTTGCTGTATTGTTGTATTGTTTTTTTATGTTTTTTCTTCTTATATATTGTAATGTATGTCCTGTTAAATTTTTTGTTGTTTTCTTTTCTTCTTTTTTCTGTAATTTTTAAACTTCTAATAAATATCATTTAAAAAAAAAAAAAAACTTCCCTAAACAGGGCTGCCTTCAGATATCTTCTAAAAGTTGGATAGTTATTTCCTTGACATCTGATGGGAGGGCATTCCACAAGGTGGGCGTCACTACTGAGAACCTCACAGTGAGGGAACCACCAGAAGGCCCTTGGTGCTGGACCTCAGTGTCCGGGCTGAATGATGGAGGTGGAGATGCTCCTTCAGGTATATTGGGTTGAGGGTAATGTACACCATCCTGAGCTCCTGGGAGGAAAATCAAGATACAAATATATAATATATCCATGTAAAAAACAAAACAAAAACCCTATACATGCAAAAAGTTAGAACTCACTCAACCCTGCTTTAATTGCAACATTTTATAGTGCTGATATTTACAGCAAAATACCACATACACTCCCAGCCTTGATAAATAAGAAGATAAAATACTCTAATTATGTGCAGTTTCACAGCTTTGGTGTCTGAAGTACCAAGTGTCAGCCCAGCCTACCTATTTTAATCAAAGAGAGGGGAAGACATTGTCCGCAGCCTTGAGTTCCTGGAGAGGGGGGTGGGGAAAAGAAGTTTTAAATTGCTGGAGCTGTTACTGTGTCTGATGATTTTATGGTTGCAGCTGCTGATTCATTTTGTACTTTATATTTTCGATTCATGGTGGCTGTATATGAATATATAACTGTCCAGTGGTGACAAGCAAACCACATGTGGCTGGGGGGGGTGCGGCACATAGAAAGCGGGTGGGCATTGAAATATCACAATATTTTTTTAAGTAGGAAGGCAGTTTCATTTGTTTCAAGATGTTGAAACTTCTGAGTGACATAAGTCAGTCTTAAGCAACATACCCCAGCATCTTCCTCCACCTAGAGTCAGGCAACAGCGATGAGCTTGTCCCATTTTTTGAGCTGTTCTGAGAGCCATCTGCCCTGATGTATCCAAGCAGGGATCCAAGCTTTAGTGAGAACCTGCAGAACCACTGTCCGTCAGTGTTGGCAATATTGAGCTAGATGGACAAATGGCCTGACTCAACATAAGGCAGCTTCCTAGGCTGCTATGTGGAGATGAACTAACTCAAGGTACCTACGAATGGTATAATCATCCAATGTCGTGTGCTCCAGATGCTGTTGGACTACAAATTCCTTCAGCTCCAATCAGTATGGACAATGGATGATGGGTATTGCAGTCCAACAGCATAAGACGGGCACCATGTCAGCTATTTCTGGTTTAATCATTCTTTGGATTAATGGGTTAATGAATCTTAATTAATCTGGCAGTAGGTTTAGCAACTCTTTTGACAGCAGTAGTTCACATTCCCTGCAGCACACTCTGATATCTCCATTAAAAGCAAAACAAAAACCTCCCAAAACTGAAATAGCAAACAGAAATACCAGCCACTACAGGCTGATTGTTCAGAATGTGGAAATTTGAAAATTACAGCCACCAGCTCAAGGGATTAGCCAGCCTTCTCCTTAAGCATGCTGAGAAGCCTATTTTGCAGAAGTCCAAGCAAATACCCTTTCACAGCCACTTAATGCTGTCTGTCCCCGAACAATAGTGATTGATTTTGTTTAGTCCTGCAAACACAAATTATCCCGTAATCATCTTAGCCTGCAAGCCATGCTTACGTCTGACTTGTTTGTGTTTTACGTGAGGGTGCCGGGTGGTGAGGTGGAAGGGCATGATTATAATGGAAAATGGAAAAGGTTTGAGGCAATGACAAAATTCTTCCTTTCAGGGTCACGGGACATTCATCCACTGTAATTTTATTTATTTTTTTAACCCTGGTGCTGGGTTTTGGTTGAATGCAAGAAGTGAAGGGTGAATGTAGAAATTAAAGAAATCACGTTGCTGCTTTCTGCTAAATTGCTGCCTCGGGGTTCCTCCATGAAGATCTTTTGGACTGAATGATTGCTTGTTTTTCTGCCGAACAAGAGCACACAGTAGGATGCTAAAGAGACCCTATTTTGTAACTACACATACTTCTCCACAACTGGTGGTTTAGTTGTTTACCATCAGTCTCTGTTCTGAGGGATGAAATTGCACCGACAATTACCCACCATTTTTGAATAGCAAAGAATATCCTCTGGCATCTATAGAAATGATGGAGGCCAATGTCCTCAGTGTCTGATATTTGTGTTTGTTCTGCTAATCTCTCTCCATAGTTGAGGCTTCTGTTCTAAATGCCTTCATCACATTTTGTGGCCTCCCTGCAATTCCAGTTCATTTTCTCTGTCTGTGCCACGAATAAAACCACTGCATTTAACTGCATTGCCTGCTTGTGACTTGAGGTGTTCAGATGAGACTTTTCTCCGCTTCCCACCATTGAGAGAGGTTTCCTCTGTGGTGACTCAGAATACAGCCTTCTGCCTGATGGAATGCCTTTCCCTTACAACTACAGCAAGTGTCAATTTTGTTATCAGTAGCAGGTTAATGCTCGTTTGCTCAGGCATTTTATGATTTGTAAATAGATTTGTAAATAGTGCTTAATCTACTCTGTTTTGCATTTATTTATATTCATTTATTTAAAATATTTATAACCCATCCTTTACCCAAAGGTCCCAGGGTGGAAGTTTACACCGTCAAAATGACAAATGAAGCAATAAGATTTAAACGCTGCAAAGCATAATACAGACTTCAGTTACAAATCAAGTCACTAGTAGATAAAGAGGCGTGTCTTCACTCGCTGATAAGACAAATACCACTCGTCTTCTTGTGGGCAGCAGTTGTGGTGCTGCACAATTCACTGTTGGTGCCAGTCTTGTTTCTGGAAGCTGCTGGGAGACATTCATCTCCCCCTCTGGCTGCTGGAATTTTGAAGTTGCCCACCTGTGAAACTGGCCAATCACAGTCAGGCTCTAGGAGGTGTCATTGGAGGGACAGAGCCAACTGGAGACAGTTCGCGGTTTCCACTTGGGTATGTTTCCCAGGGATAAAAAGGGCACCCTAACCCACCACAACAGTCTGCTTTTGGTCTCCCATGCCCCCACCCATACAACATGGAGCTCTTAGTTGCTAGACCATATTTGGGGCCAGCTAGGAATTTTATCCCCAGACAAATTGGCTGGTCTGGTGGTTTTCGCCTCCCCAAAGCAATTGTCAAATTTTAGTGGTTAGGGCATTGGGTGTAATCCATGGTAATTAACACAAAGATAGGGGTTGTAATGCATTGTGTCCCCCTTCCAGAAAATGGGGTGGCCAGTTAAAGGGATCCTAGGGGAGGTGCTTTCATTCACAAGCCCAGTTGGGGGCCATAACATTCCCCATGGAAGCAATTATAAGGAGCTGCTGCTTTTTGATGTAATTCATAGGGCAATCCTCACCCAGAGTCAACTGGCAGCAGTCAGCTGGCAGGCTCATTGAATGGAAAACCACCCAATGCCTGAGCCAAAGTCCACTTATATCTACTGTATAATCAATAAAAGTTGTGGCCTGTTTGGCCCAAGAACCTAGTCCAGTGTCATTCTTTATCACATTCACAAGGCATCAGGTGACGGATTCTCTGCACCTAAGAACACAACATCAGTGTTGTGGATGAATCAAACCTCACAGGAGAGGTCATTCCAAAATAAAGGGACCTGTCCATCAGCCTGCATCTCATGAATCACGTTAGGTGTGGGGTTCACCAGTAGTGATTCTTCTGGAGATCTTAAAAGATCTTGGATGGTTACTGTGAGATGATGCATTATTTCAGGTGTTTAAGAGGCTAGATAATATTGGGCCTTAATGATAATTGACTCCTTCAATCAGGCCCAGACATCAATTTAATTCTGAATTAAATGTTTTCAGAATTAATGTAATTAAATACCAGGGTACCCACTAGTACCCTGGCTACAGCATTTTTTACCAGTTTCAAATTCTGGTTATGGGTTGTATTCAGTGCTGGTCATATTCAGAGAAAACCCACTGAAATTAATAAACATGAGTAACTTAGGATCATTTATTTCAATGCATCTCCTCTGAATAAAAAATACCATCCCATTGTTCTGGGACTTTATGGAAAACTAAAATGGTGACTTCCAAATCCCCCAGTGGGGCCCACCTGACTGGAGTGTTACTCCAGTGTTGGAGAATTGGTGACATGATGTGAAAGTGCCTATGTGAATTAGATGGGCCCTTGGCCTGATCCAACAGGACTGCAAAATATGGCACTGCAATGTCCCCCTCCAATTGACCAAGCCCTCTCACTATTTAATCTGGCCCAGTCCTATGTCATGATCCATGCCACAATTTAGCTTGCCCTGAAAAATCCTAGCACTCTCCAGTCTTTCCCTGTAGTGACTCTTTACCACCCAAACACTGGACCAAGATAAATCCTGCCACATTGGTAGGGCTTAGTAGGATCAAACTGGTAGGAAGGCTCCCAGCATGCCCCTGCTAAATACAAGGGATGTATATTCTGCTATTTGCAACTTACAGCCTCTGATCTTTAAGACGACTTTATTCCATAACTCCTTAAAAGGGAAAAGTTAACCAAGGGTCTTAGAAAAATGGATAATCCCCCATCTGTATCATAACAACTGGCTGTGATTATGATGTCACAGAAAGAGAATTATGTCCACAGGTAGAAAATAAGCAGTAGGAATAAAAGGATACTTAAGATTTCATTTTCATGTCAGTAATGAGAACAAGAGAGTGAGAGAGAGGGAAGGCAGAGGAAGCAATACGGATAATGGTTCTCTTAGCCTTTTTTTACGTACGTTATTGTCACAGTGGCTTTTACCTAATGGACTCTATCCCTGTCCCCTATTCTTCCCTATGGTTTTGCTGGGCTGACAAAAAGAGTTATGCCATGTAACTAAATAAAGCCTGATCCATGTGTATAGTACCATCAACGTAGCAGGCACAGACCCTCCAAGTGTCTCTATTTTCCAGGGACACTTTCCAGTTTCTGTTTTGATCCTGGAATGTCCCGCTTTTCCTTTGTTATTGTTTAGTGATGTTCCTATTTTCATTGGAGAAATGTTGGAGGGTATGGAGTTATCCAACCCCCAAGCCATCTGAAGGCAATCCTGTACAGGGAGGTTTTTCTTTTAATGTTTAATGTTTTTTACGTATGTTGGAAGCTGCCCAGAGTGGCTGGGGCAAACCAGTAAGATATCTGGGGTATAAATAGTAAGGTTATCATTATGGAATGGGATGTCCCTATTTCCATTGGAGAAATGTTGGAGGGTATGCAGGCATTGGGAGGACCAGCCATGGGGGCGGGGCAAGCGTCCCAGGGGGCAAGATGCCCATGGGGGCGGAGCGAGCAGCCCATGGGGGGTGAAGCGAGCTGTCCATGGTGGGCTGCTTCTTGGGCAGTGGGAGTGAGCCGTGCCGTGCCGCTTTGCCAGCAGCCTTCCTCCCTTCCTTCTTCATTTGACAACTCAGGGAGCCGCCCCCCCGAAAGCAGCCCACGAGTGGTGGGCAATGGCGCACTGTCTGCCCGGGACTCCCAAGCCTCCCCTGAGCTGTCAAAACAAAGGGGGGAGGGGAAAAGGCTGCCCACAAGGTGGCGCAGCTCCGCCCCTTCCCCGAGGGCTCGGGGGAGGCTTGAGGGTCCTAGGCGGGCAGTGCGCCAAATGCCACCGACATCAGTAATGACACCCAGAGCAGACCATCCCCACCCCCCTTCCTCCACCCCTGCTGTAGCTCAATGGTACAGCACTTTTGCATGACTTGCAGGCAGAAGTTCCCTGATTCAATTCCCCAGCACCTCCAAGTAAGGCTGAACCTTTTTTAAAAAAAAAATACCTTGTAGAAATCACATTGGGAAGCAAAGCCAGAGATTGGTTCAAGTGAGTCTCGTGGACGTATGTATGCATGCATGCATGTAAGCTATCCATACTTCATGCTCCCATCTGCAAGGGAAAGAGACACCCTCGACTATTTTGTGGGTGTAAATAACTGTATGCAAAGTAGCACTGTTCCAAAATCTGTCCCCCAATTTTGTGAAAGTTTTCTCCCCCTTGGAAAGAGGCTTCCATTTTTTCTGACACTTTCTCAGGACCCTTTATAATTTCAGTGGGTACAGAATTTTGACCTTACCTTATTCTTGCAAGCAAGGTGCCTCTGGGCTGGGGTGTGTGTGCCTGGTTTCTTTCTAATACAGTGGTACCTCGGGTTAAGTACTTAATTCATTCCGGAGGTCTGTTCTTAACCTGAAGCACCACTTTAGCTAATGGGGCCTCCTGCTGCCGCCACGCCGCCGGAGCCCGATTTCTGTTCTTATCCTGATGCACTATTTCTGGGTTAGCAAAGTGTGTAACCTGAAGCGTATGTAACCCGAGGTGCCACTGTAAACATTTATACAGCATTCTACAGCCTCCCTGGCTGCTCATGCAGGGAAAAGGTTGCCTCATAATAGTCCTTTCCTGGTCTTTAATTGAAGTGTGGGCACTCAGGGAGGCTACAGAGTGCAGGCCTCTGGAAAGATGATTTGAACACTGGAAAAAGGACACTAAAAGACCACCCCTAAGAAGCAAGAGAATCATGAAAATTAATTACTCCACCAATGAGAGTTTCAACAATTTTTTCTCTGCCCTTTGGTAATTTTCAAAAGCAATTTATTTTCTTATTAATTGATGGACATTGATGATCAGAGACAGTAATGCTTTGTCAGGAGTGCATGCAGGAGCTGGGACCTGTGACTTGTAGGGCCTCGCAGGGCTGGGGCCTTCCTGAGTTTGGCCTGGAAGAGCAAGGCACGGCCGCACAGGTGAGGCTTGACAGAAGACTCATAGCACCTGGTGGCAAGGGCCATGAGGGGTACTGTATATAAGACCAGCATTTCCCCTTGGCTCTTTGTCACAGCAACATGCTACCCACCTGGCTGTGCTTCGGCTTCCTGACTCCCGGTTTCCTGACTCTTGGACCCTTGGCTTCTTGACTCCTGGTTTCCTGACCCTCAGACTCTTGGCTTCCTGGCACTTGGTTTCCTGACTCTTGGACCCTTGGCTTCCTGCCTCCTGGTTTCCTGACCCTCAGACTGTTGGCTACCTGACTCCTGGTTTCCTGATTTGTGGACTCTTGGCTTCCTGACCCGTGGACTGCTGACCCTGGACTGCTGATTCCTGCTTTCCGACCTCTACCCCAGTCCCGACGTACCAAGCTGGGAGTCCAACTGCCTGTAACCTGGACCGTGACATGCTTCTGAATGCTAGTTGAGGGAACCTCAGGAGGGGAGAGTGCCCTTGTGCTAGCGTCTTGCTTGCAGGTTTCCTAGAGGCATCTAATTGGCCACTGTGAGAGCAGGATGCTGGACTAGATGGACCATTGGCCTGATCCAGTAGGCTCTTCTTATGTTCTTATGGGATGTAAACACATTGGGGCAGAGATCTGAGACTGCCAGTGCAATGTAAGAGTTAGATTAGCACAAGGGAGATATAAGGTTCTAGAAATCAGCAATGGAGCTCACTGGGTGACTTTGCTCCAGTTGCTATCTCTTAACCTACTCTTACCTCACAACACTGTGGTGAGACTATCCAGGAGAGAAGGAACTGTTTCCTTGGTCTTCTTAGACTAGGAATGGGGAAAATGTGGCCCACCAGATGCTGTTAGACTTAATCTCCCATTGTCCCTAGGCATTGGCCACACTTGCTGAGGATGATGGGAAATGAAGTCCAGCAACATTCTGAAGGCCACCATTGCTGTAGTGAAAGGGTAGGAGAAATAGGTAATAAATAAATGGTTTATTTCTCACCACAAAAGGAGAAGCTGATACATAGTGCTTAGGTAGTTAATTACTGGCAAAGAGCAAGAAGCTACTGATATGAAGAAATAAATTCTGCACGGGTGTTTCTAATTGCTCCGCATGGAAGGAAATGAGCATTCCCAGGACTTCATGGTGTTTAACTTGGGTCTGCGCTCACACCTGTCACCAGCATTGGGATATGCATTGAAGGCAGGAGGGGAAAGTATTCTATGCTGTGAAATTCTCCAGTGTTGTTCCAGTTGGTTGTGTAACTAGGGAAGAGAAGTTAACGAAGCAAAAAAAAAAAAAAAAAAAAGAAGGGGGGGGGGGAAAGACCAGCAACAGCTGCTGGATCCTGCTACCAAGCCAGTGGCTTCTGCTAATGTCTTCGATAGGGGAACAGAAACTGTCTGCCAGTCTCTCTCTCTGTTTCTCTCTCTCTCTCCTGCCAATGATGCCTGGAACTGGATAGAGTGGGTGCAAATTGCATCCCGAAATTATGCTGTAAGAGCCAATGCAGGAAGTTCAAGGCGGATGTTATTCATTTGGCCCGGGCAGTCGGGGAAACAGCATCACCTTCAGTGTTCGGAAAGAGCTAAACTTTTTACCTTATGTGAACCAGAGAGGGGGAAAGCTTCATAATATGATAAGAAGCATCCCCTAGTGCCTTTACAGTCTTGAGAGGTTCTGATGATTTGAAGAACTTCAAAAGCTATGTGGAGTTTAATTCTGCCCCTATTCTAGCATCATTAGAATTGGAGTTAAATGTGAAGGGGGCAGCAGTGGGAGGTCCAGGAGGGTGTGACGGCTTCCCAGTAGCACAGCATTGCCACTTGCCAGAATGGGAATGGGATGGGGCAAGGTTGAGGGAGCCCCATCCTGAGGAGTTGCTCTGCCAGATGGTACCGCTGACAATCCCCCCAGTGTGCCACTGTCGATAGGGCAAAGGACTATGTACAACAGCCACTGCTGCCAAAGTCCATATTGCCACTGCCTTCACTGCTAATCTTTGTAAGATCATAGGTCATAGAATCAGAGTTGGGAGGTGTGTTCATTGTGAAGTTCTGACGGTTGAAACCCAGAGCTATTTAATAATAAACCCCTCTTCCTACTGAACTTTGGGAACTGTAGCTCTGTTGAGGGAATAGGGGCCTCTTAACAACTTGTAACACCCTTAACAAAAGTGTTAAAGTGGTATCATAATGCTTTAAATCCATAGTGTAGGTTGCTTCTGTTGGGGGGGGCAGTGTTTTATCAACAGACCTCAGTAATTGGGGGTTGCGGAGAGTGGAGCACACTGTGCCCCATTCCAAATTCAGAAAGGGGAAAAAAAATAACCATAATGCTTTGGTTCAACTGTTTTGTGTGTTTTTTTGGTGGGGGGGGGGCGATTGTATCCAATGACACTTACAGTATGCACTAACAGAAAACATTTCCACACAGGTGGGAGCATCCAGTTTTATTGATCCCTTCTTTTCCACCTTATCACACATGCCCCCCTGAAGAAACTTCTCCTGAGGATCGAAGGACACCCCAGGATGTGGCATTAGGTACCGGCGAGGGGGGCGGAATTAGCCAAAATTGGGTGCTCTGTTTTGTGTAGGTGTGCATGCTTTAGTTCAGGAGTAGGAAGTTTGGCCCTCCCATTGTTGCTGGAATGCAAGGAAATGTAACACTGTTCCCATTTTACATTTTGTGACGTTCCATTCTAGCAGGACTTTTCTTTTAAGTGTCCACAAAGCCTTGGAAATGTTCCTATGAAATCTTGCATCCAAGGATAATGGAAATCAACTTATTCCCTTTTCCAAATGTCATTATCTGATGTTATAAGCCAGCTTTCATATCAGGCAAGTTGTTAAGTCCACTAGATCTGAAATTCTATTTGAGTAAATGTGTTTTCTTGATTCTAAAGGTTATATCCTAATGTTAATGATAAGTGGCGCTTTCTCTTTCTAATGATTTGTAAAGTCTTTTGAGCTAGCAAACGTGCTGCTAGATGAAACTTCAGCCATGGCTAATTTTCAGTTTGATGATCAACTTTCTTAGAGGGGAGGGAGGCCTACTTTTTCATTGATTTAACATCCTCTTCTGAATGTAAGGAAAACTAAAAGGGAGGGAGATGTACACAAGACTGAAGGCAGATTTAAAATGTACCCTGGATGTGGTATATATAATAACTCAGTGGTAGAATATCTGCTTTGTATGCAGAGAGTTTCAGGTTCAATCCCTGGGATCTCCACATAGGGCCAGGAGAAACCATTGCCTGAAGTCTTCGAGAGCTGATGACTGTGGACAGTCCTGAGATAAATGGATCCATGGTCTGACTTGGCACAAGGCAGTTTCTTATATTCCTAGGAATACATTTTCAAGAATTCACAATACTTTAAAACCACAGATTCACCTCTGTTCAGGCTGACAGTGTATTAATGAGGTCACTGAAGTTGTTTCACTCCAATTGCTAATCTATTCATAGCTTACCACCAGAACAGGAAAACCCAAGGTCTTCCATTAAATAGCCCTTTGCTTCGATACTTACTTGCAAACCTTGGGTTATAGATCATGTTCTCTCAGCCCTGGGGAAAGATCCAAGAGTGAAGGTAGTCAGAGAAATTGAGGCAAAGGAGACCAACTTGAAAATAGATTGAAATATAGAAGCATGGTCTTAAATTACAGTCTGCTTAAAAGCATGTGCTGTCTTATCCAAAAGAATACTAGGATACCAGATAAAGCAGATGGATCTTGGGCCTAGTCCCACATAGCTACTAAAATTTTTAATGGCCTTGGGTAAGTCATTATCACTCAACCTCAGTTTTCCGTCCATAAAATGAGGGAAATGTTCCCACCAGAACAATGGGAGGGCAATGAAAAAAAAAGTTGATAAAACATGGTAAAATGCAGTGCTTTTTTCAGGGGGTACTCAAGGGTGCACAGTATCAGAACCTCTTTTATGTTGTTAAAAAAATGTGGCACTTGCTGTCCGTGGTGGAAGGTGTCCCACTGGTGTCTGGGGTGCAGAAGAGGGCACTCCACTGAAGCGGCTACAGTGGACGCTCAGGTTGTGAACATGATCCGTGCAGGAAGCACGTTCAGAACCCGCAGCGCTGTGTCTGCACTTGCCTGGGTTGTGATTCGGTGCTTCTGCGCACGCGCAAACCGCGAATTAGTGTTTTTGCGCATGCGCGAGCGCCGAAACCCGGAAGTAACCCGTTCCGGTACTTCCAGGTTTTGGCGTGTCTGTAACCCGAAAACACGCAACCTGAAGGGTCTGTAACCCAAGGTATCACTGTATGTCCTTCTCAGCCAGAGGGACACAGCAGCTTGGGTGCCCTGCAGGTCCCAGGCTGCCTGCAAAAGCAGTGCAGGGCCAGTGGATGGAGCCACCACATCCCTCTGTCTCCATGCGCCCCCTCCCCAAACTGTGCCTGGGGCAACAGCACCCCCAGCACACACCCCACACTACGCCTCTGCTTACTATAACAACTCCATGTGAGTGCTGGCACCTATTTTTCTGGGGGGGAAAGCACTGGTAAAATGTATTTTATTTTATTTTATTATTTTAATGCCACTCTTCATTTATGATCTTAGGGCACATAAAACTAGCAGTAAAGCCTATCCTAGGACTATACAAAAATAGCATACAACTTTAGTATTAAAACGAATTGTATTCCAACAGAATCTCAGAATCTCTCCTAGATGCACACACTGCTACTTCTTTATTGGCTGACGGTGTGTCTATCAAGGCTTCTCCAGATCTGTGTTCCTGCCTCCTTGCTTCTGGTCTGTCTGGCTCACCTTCCTTGGGGTGATGGGAAAAGCAGTGCAGAGAGCAGCTGGCCATTCAACTGCTTCTCAGCAGACCTGTTGAAGATGAGGCAAAGGCATATGGAAGAAGCTAGTTCTTTAAGGATCCTGGTCACAAGCTGTTCAGCACTGTGCATTGCGCCTGAAAACAAGATGTTTGAGTAGCTGTGGTGAAATATGTTCAGAACTGATGCTTACCAGTTAACAGCCTACCTGGCGTGTTCTGAACCAGTTCACACTTCTGAAAAATCTTCTGGCAGACAGACCCATGTGCAGCACATTGCTGCAATTTAGCCTGTCCTAAGATATGCTATATGAATACAGTGGTACCTTGGGTTACATACGCTTCAGGTTACATGTGCTTCAGGTTACAGACTCCGCTAACCCAGAAATAGTACCACGGGTTAAGAACTTTGCTTCAGGATGAGAACAGAAATCGTGTTCCGGCGGCGCAGAGGCAGCAGGAAGCCCCATTAGCTAAAGTGGTGCTTCAGGTTAAGAACAGTTTTGTTGGGTTGAAATCACGACAGACGAGTGGTAGGTGTCATATGAGAGGCGTCTCCCCGGGGCAAGCCCCGAGAACTCTCTTTTATTGAATATTACAAACATTGCCACAGGTGTGCTTGTGGCTGATTGGTTGATACAAACACAAAGCAACTTGTTGCTGATTGGTTAACATAGGTACAAGGCGGGAATTACGTACAACCATTTATTACTGATAGATCAAAGGATGAGAAATGGAGCTGGAACTAGACAGGCATGAAACCTCCTAATTAAATTATAACTAAAGATTGATATTGAAAGAACATAACATGAAAGAATACAACAATCACGTTCCGTAGATGTGGTCAGCAATGCATTAAGAACAGGTCAGGATACACTGTTTCATGAACTCAATGGGAACTGTTCAGAACATTCTCAGACTCTTGTGCAGAAGCAGAGAAAAGATTATGAGCGAGACTTCCCAGAATGCAAGAGAAAAGAAGCAATAGTTCTCATAGTCCCATAATGCCACAGTTATGTGCAGTAAGAGAACTGCAGAAAGAAAACTTCCCTTCACAGTTTCAGGTTAAGAACAGGCCTCCGGAATGAATTAAGTACTTAACCCGAGGTACCACTGTATCCATAAATAGTATTGTGTTGAACAGCTCCTTTCAAAATTTAAATGCATAGACTGTGGTTCAGATTCATTTGTTTGCACCCCACAAGGTATTGCTCTTGAGTGGCACCACAGAAAAAAAGCTTTTGCCCATCTGAATCTATGGCCAATATCAGTGACCAACCATATTCACTGAGGAAATGTCCAGCACAAGGAAACACCTCCTCAAAATATTCTCTGCCCTCTCTTATGACCAAAGGCTGGGCATATATCTGCTACTGGTCTCTGCTTTTGGATCTAAGAGCTCCACGTCACAATGTCATAACACAACTCACTTTCAGCTGCTTTTTGTTTGTGTGAGTAGTGATGAGGGAGAAATTTGGTCTGGTTCATGTTTTAACAAGAATTTACCTAATTTGCACTCTAAGAAACAATATATGTATTGAAACACACCTGGCCTTCAAAATCCACACTCCTTTGGATTTTGCAATGCCCTTCTCCAACCAAATAATGTGGACAAAAACATATACAATGGGGGGGAAATGTGCATAAGAATGCATGTATTCCTGAAAATAGCATGGAAAATGCAGTCTGCATGGGGAAATTGTTTGTAAAAAATGTGTATATAGTAGGCAAAATCCCGATGACTTTTAATGGATACTTCCCCCCACCCTCCTGTGGAAATATGAATAAATGAGAAACAGAGAGAAACAGAAACTTGGATTCACTGATCCGCAGAGAATGGGAGGTTGGTGAACTGTGGTCTGAGCTGATTGGAAAACAAATCATCACTTAACTAAGTGTTGGCCTTCTGCACAACTCCACTGCATGCATGCCTCCACATTCTTAGCATATTAGTTTGCATAGCTAGGCCATTTGCCAACATGAGTTTCCCAGTGCTAAATTTAGGGTTGTCTGCCTTGGGACAATAGGCATCAAAGCATGCACATGTTTTCTGAATGCATGACAAACACTTATTTAATCAAAGGAAGCTTTTAGTGAGTCAGAATGCTGCAAAGCAAAACCAGACAAATTTGTTATGAAATGGGAACAGTGTATCAAGCAACTTGTTCTTTCATCTATTCACATTTTGTCTTTCCCCCTCTGCCACCCCACAGCAAATATGTAAATGTGACAAGTAAGCAAATACAGTGGTACCTCGAGTTACAGAAACGCTTCAGGTTACAAACTCCGCTAACCTGGTAGAGTTACCTCGAGTTGAGAACTTTGCCCCAGGATGAGAACTGAAATCGTGCGCCGGCGGTGCAGTGGCAGCAAGAGGCCCCATTAGCAAAAGCACGCCTCTAGTTAAGAACAGCTTCAGGTTAAGAACGGACCTCTGGAACGAATTAAGTTTGTAACTAGAGGTACCACTGCATTTCATCCATTAGGTTTTAATCTTTCTAAATGTTTTTGTATGTAAGCATACATACGTTGGAGAATAGATAGACTAAAATATTGCCAAGAGCTGAGTTAATGACCCTGAAAACATTGTGTTGACTTCTCTGCTCTCAAAAATAGCTTTGAGGGCACTGTGCATGCCCTAATCAAGCTACCTTCCAATATGTTTATACACACATACTTAGGCTCTGAACATAGACTATCATAACATTGGGGTCAGCAGGTACCTTACTTAGCAGAGGAGAAATTATCATAAAAAGGGATGGGAGAGGACATGAAATTATCCATCAACAATTACACCTGGATAGCAGATTGTGCAGGCCAGATAGATCACCTGGTTACAGAACCACTATGGTGAGATGCACTGCATTTCCATTTAAATTACAGTGATCGTTTCTAAATTTACATCAATGCATTTTAATTAGCATATGCCATCTTTTTTTATTTAAAGCAGTGTCCTCTGTTGATGCATTTCCACTATTTTGACAGTATCCAACTGGTCACTACACCATCAGTACGACCAGACGTGCACACCTAATTGCCCAGGGATAACAGTCATAGAATTTGCTCCAATAGTAATTTTGCATCAATAGTTATGTGTTTACGTGGCAAAGGAATGAATCAGAGTTGGGAGCAGGGGCCAGTCTGTTTGGACAAAGCTGAGATAGATGGGACAAGTAAAAGGCAGCTTCCTATGTTCCTATGCATCAGGACAGTTTCCTTTGCAGCCAATTAAACTAAGTCTTTAAACTGGTATTTTAAAATATCTCTTTTCCTATTCAACTCCAATGGCGCTTCTGGTTGACCTTGTATATGGTACATTGGGTGTGTTAGGCAGTGGGACCTTCATCTGCAGTTCTGAAGGATGAGCAAAGCTACTGCTTTGGAGCTATTTACAGCCATCCAGATCCTCATCAGCATCCCCCATCACCACAAACTGTGTGTCACACACGGAATTGTGACAGGTTTACATCGCAGGAAAAACCAGAAGTTCAAGCAAGCCTTTTGTGGGTCAGCAGCCTCTGAAGAAAAATGTTGTCTTGCTGTCATTTAGGCACAAGGGGAGTTGTTTGTGCTGGAGAATGGCAGTATGTGAATATATTCTCTCTCTCCCTCTCTCTCTCTCTCTCTCTCTTCAGGCACACTATGTTTCCCTGGGCTACTTGGTGACAGGTTTTCAAATGAACTTTTTGTGCATGGCTTTAAAACAAACAGACCAGTTCCCATTTGTAGTTTATCTCAGGATGTATAAAGAAGAAGACGGGGACAATGTCACCAGGAGCAGGGATGGGCTACTAATACTCACCCCAAAAATATCCCAGAGAAAGCACAGGGTAAAACCCTCTACACTCCAAATGTGACCTCAGCCAATTGCTTCCTTTCCATCACATGCCTAGGACTATGACCTTAGCATCATAGAATTGTAGAGTTAGAAGGGACCACAAGCACCATCTAGTCCAGCCCCTCACAATCCAGCAATCCTTTGCCCAGTGTGAGACTTGAACCTACAATCATGGGATTAAGAGCCTCATGCTCTACCAACTGACCTAGTTATGTAATTTTTTTGATTTATATTTATAGCCCACCCTTCACCAATGGTCCTAAGGCATGCTACATTAAAAAAAACCAAAAGGCTGCAATATAAAACCACTGCTGAACATAAGCATCCGTTAAAATGTCAGTTAAAATCATTTCAACAACAGTAACAAAAGTAAAAATACAGCAATCTGGGCAAAGAAGTGACTCTTGACTTGCTTGATGAAAAATATATATGTAACATTGGTGCCAAATCAGGCTCAGAGGGAAAGGCATTCCTCAGCCTGGTGGTTACCACAGAGAAGGCCTTCTCATGAGCCACCCTCGAATGTCACATGCTGCTAGGAGGCCCTCCTTGCCTTAGTTCTCACTGCAGCAATGGTGACATATAAATGTTGAAAACAGGGCAGAGATCCAGGGCTCCATATTGTGAAATTAAGTGACAAGAGACACCTTGCTTCATCTGTGACATGTTGGAAGGCATGACACATTGGAGACCCCAGGGCTGCGCACCAGACTCAGCAAGAGGCATGTGCTAAGACTTTTTTTTTATAAAAAAAAAAAAAGCAGTGCAAAATGACAGCAGTGTGACAGTCTTACTATCAAACAGGAAGAGAAATGAATAAACGGTTGGTGGGAAATGGACACAATATGCTTATTGTGTTGTTTTATGATGTTACCTGCTCTGAGCCCGGCCTTGGCCGGGAAGGGCGGGATACAATTATTATTATTGTTGTTATTGTTATTGTTATTATTGTTATTATTAGGCTGTTAGAACAAAGGAGATTCCTGCTGCATCAGACCAAAGGTCATTCTAGTAGTCCAGCATTCTGCTTCCATTCAGATGTTTATGGAAAGCTTGCAAGTGGGACATGAGCACAATAACATGTCTTGCTTGCGATTCCCAGTGATTGAGTCTGTGTGTACATTATCAGCTTGAACAATAGCCAGGTTCCCACCCCATTTTTTTTGTATTGCTGCTTACACCAGAGAAGTGCCAGGGATATCTTCACCTGATGCCCATTACCTGATTTCTTTCTTGATGCTGAACTCCAGTTCACTGAAGCTGTCATCTGCCTGAAATGTACGCTCCTCAGCTTAACCGTGATGTCCACATTCTGAATACCAGTTGCTGGAAACCTCAGGAAGGAAGAGTTCTCTTGTGCGCAAATCCTGCTTGCTGGTTTCCCACAGGCATCAGGTTGGCCACTGTGAGAACAGGATGCTGGACTAGATGGGCCATTGGCCTGATCCAGCCAACAATTCTTGTGTTCTTAATTGGTTTAAGGGAAAGCACATCAAACTGGAGTATTTCTCAAGAAGCTTCAGGATATCTATGGATTGTGGCTTAGGCTACGTCTACTCAGCTTCAAACACTAGTAGTGGGAGCATGCTGGAGCCAAAGTAAATGGTAAAGCAGGCATAGGCAAACTCGGCCCTCCAGATGTTTTGGGACTACAACTCCCATCATCCCTAGCTAGCAGGACCAGTGGTCAGGGATGATGGGAGTTATAGTCCCAAAACATCTGGAGGGCCGAGTTTGCCTATGCCTATGGTAAAGTGTACCCACCCTCATATTCAGAAGCATGCAGTCTCTGATACTTGGAGGTATTACATACAGTGGTACCTCAGGTTACATATGCTTCAGGTTACAGACTCTGCTAACCCAGAAATAGTACCTTGGGTTAAGAACTTTGCTTCAGGATGAGAACAGAAATCACATGGCGACAGAGCGGTGGCAGTGGGAGGCCCCATTAGCTAAAGTGGTACCTCAGGTTAAGAACAGTTTCAGGTGAAGAACGTACCTCCAGAACAAATTAAGTTCTTAACCCGAGGTACCACTGTAGTCATCATGACTGGTAGCCATTGATGTGTCTTTGCACACGTGGGGTGAGATAGAGCACAATGCATTTGGGGTTGGTTTTGACTTTTTCTTTCTGATTCTTTAGCAAAACAAACAAACAAAATCTTGCCATCACATTGTAAATTTTGTTTATGGATAATCGCAACATCTAGGAAATGGCCCAATTTCTTTACTGATACGTAGTTGTCTGAGAAATCTAATAAGAATTCCCCAAAACATCTTGCAGAATCACATATTTCCAACCCTGATTGAGGCATTTAATAGACCCTAATAAAGAGTTTAGTAGATATAATTCTTTCTTCCCTTTTTTATTTGCGACATTGAAGCTGCAGTCTTATACACACTTTCCTGGGAGTAAATCCCACTGAGTTTATTTCTGAGTAGACATGTATAATATTGCACCAGCAGTATCCTGCCTTTCAGTTCAAGGAGAACGGATTCCAATTATGAAATAAGAGGCACAACAAATTTCAATACAGTTACCAATAATAGAAAACAGATTAATAATGTGATCTCTGTGTGAATGGGGTGTGCATTTGCTTAGCAGTATTAAAAATATAAGAGCAGATTAAAAACAAAAACAAAATTAAAGCACTGGGAAAATTAAAAATGTATGTGCTGGGCACAAAGGTATTTGGTTTTGCAGATTTACATGCATAAACATTCCTCAGCTCATAAAGAGTTAAGCCACCATATACTATTAATCTCAACTAAGATAATAATCAAGTTGCTCATCATTCCAGTTGCATCTAATATCTTCTCCATTGCACTGGGAATACTGCAGAACTGTGTAGCTGCAATTAAATAATATTAAAAGCATTGCTGCCCAACTCTTCTTAACATGAGTCATCAGCAACTCTCTCTGTCTCTAGCTCTTTGCTGATGATGTATTCATTCCTGGCTGTTCATGAAGCTTTTCTCCAAAATCTGCATAGAAATTTTGTATCCTCTAATTTTTTCTCTTTTTTAAAATAAAAATAAAAATGTGAAGATCTATTGGTACTCTTTCTTGTTTTATTTTTCCCTTTTCAAAAATCATTAAAAACAAAAAAGATAAGAGACCCATGGACATTGGAGAACAAGCTACATGGTCAGAGGTTTGGACCTCAGCTAGGACTGAGTGAAGGAAGTGGAAAAGAGAAACACAGGAAGCTGCCTTATATGGAGGCTGATCATTGCTCCATCTAGCTCAATATTGTCTGCACTGGCTGGCAGTTCAGGATTTCAGACAGGAGACATTAGCTGCCATATACGGAGAAGTCGAAGACTGAATGCATGCAAAAAAGATTTTCTATCATTGAATCACAGAGAGGGGCAGTGGAGATACTATGAACAGTGGCGTAGCATTGGTTGCCAGTGCCCAAGGTGGGCACACGTGTGCCGGGCAGGGAGCACATGCATGGGTGTGTGTGTGTGCCAGCTCAGCACTTGCTGCTGGAGCAACCCCACTTTCACCAGAGTAAAGCAGTGCCACATTGAGCCACCTGCCAACCTGTGCAGGGGGGAGCCTAGCTGGCTGACATGGCCCTTGGTGGGCAGAGAGGAGCACCAGGCAGGGCCGCCCTGAGGGTGCCTGTATAGGGATGCCTAGTTCGTGTCCCTCAAAAATTGTGTGCCTATAGCCACACACCCTGGCACCCCCCACATTATGCCCCTGACAGTAAATAGTGTGAAATAGCTATATCTCTAAAAGCAGTGTCTCCAAACAGAAAAGGAAGGCAGATCTCTCGCTTGCTTGCTTGTGGCCATCCTCAGGCACCACTCTTATCCCCACTGGGTGGGGCCAAAGTTTAGCTACCCCTTTTCCTCCATCCTCAGGCACCACTCTTATCCCCACTGGGTGGGGCCAAAGAGGGGATAGCTGCATGCTAAGTTTAGCTACCCCTTTTCCTCCATAGGAAGGCAAAGGAGTCAAGGGGCAGATCTACAATCGTCGTTTATAACATTTAAAATGCATTGTTAAAATGTGACAACAGAGGGCGCTGCAGAGCAGCGAGTCACCAGCAAAGGGAAAGGTAAAGGTACCCCTGCCCGTACGGGCCAGTCTTGACAGACTCTAGGGTTGTGCGCTCATCTCACTCTAGAGGCCAGGAGCCGGCGCTGTCCGGAGACACTTCCGGGTCACGTGGCCAGCGTGACAAGCTGCATCTGGCGAGCCAGCGCAGCACACGGAACGCCGTTTACCTTCCCGCTGGTAAGCGGTCCCTATTTATCTACTTGCACCCAGGGGTGCTTTCGAACTGCTAGGTTGGCAGGCGCTGGGACCGAACGACGGGAGCGCACCCCACCACGGGGATTCGAACCGCCGACCATGCGATTGGCAGGTCCTAGGCGCTGAGGTTTTACCCACAGTGCCACCCACGTCCCTCAGCAAAGGGAAACTGCCATTAAAAGTTATAGAGAGTTATATTTTATAATGTTTAGAAGATCAATGTAGATCCAGGCCAGGACTAAAGCCTGCAAAGTAGAAATGAAGAAATCTGTCAATTTTAGTTGTCTGCATTTCTCATTTTCCCAATCTTAAATTCAGTTCTCCAGGTTTCTGCAGCAATTTGTGAATTTCATTTTTAAAGAATCCTCAGGAAAATTCACCAGCAGTTCAGTGTGAATTTCTCCTGAGAAACACTTTTGTGTTTAGATTTGACCAACATACACATCTTTGCAAAGCAACTTCTCCTAATTTAATGCATTTCTGTATGTATCACTTTATTCTACATAGGCATCTTTGTGCATATTACTTTGCTACAGAACTTCATGGCAAAATTCAGAGAAATACAAGTTTTGAATAATGGTTGTGTTTTTTGGTTCACATTTTGTTTTGCAAAGTTGGTTCGCCTTTAAAAGTGAGCTGAATTGAATTTCTCCTTCATCCTTACCTAATGTTGGCCCATGGGAAATAAGGAGTACCCCTGTTTTAATGTGCCTCTTCTCCCGGGGGGTATAGAACAACTACACATGGAATGTTCAACGCTTAGGGAAGTGAGAAATGTGTGTCACTATATCCTGTGAAGATGGGGTTGCCATATTTCAAAAAAGAAACCCCCCTTGAAAACCAGAACATGTCAGGAATTTTTGTGACGTATGGCAATCCTATGTGAAGAGCCACCTTTGCAGAGACGGATCAGCCCACCAAAAAGGGTTTTAAGGCCCACCCCACCCCCGCTTGCTTTGCTTGCCTGGTGCTGGAAAAGAAGACTTACCTGCCAACTTACTCATTGGCTCACTGCCAATGGGCAGTACCAACATTGAGGAAGAGAAACAGCAACCGCTGTTGAGAAAGGCAGGAAGGAGCTAGACATTGAGGGAGAAGGGGCTATGGAGGTTGTCCCACTCACCAAAGGTAATCCAAAACCTGGAGCCGGCACTGGCATCAGTATATAGGTTGCTAGTCTAAAATCAGCCTGGCATAAATTCATCACCATTCTGTATATTATTAACTAGCTGTCAACCTATTTTCTTCCTGTCAGGGAACTGACATCGGAGCTAGAGGCGGAGGGAAGGCTCTCAAATGATGCTGGAGAAGGGCCCAGCAGGGAGAGAGGCAGCTCAGCAGATGGGGAAGCAAATCAGCGCAACACCAGGAATAAAGGGGGGCAGATGGGGGAATCGGCGAGAGAGCTCCCAGACTCTTCACCGGACACCAGCGGGGAGAGCACGGGTCCTCTGCTACCCGCGCCCTCCCTGCGCAGAAGACTTCCGCGCAGAGAGAGTAGGAGGAGACTGGGTGTCAAACAACTTTTATGTTGGAAAAAGTTTAAGAAACGCCCACTGACAGATTCTGCTAGCGACTGAGGCAGCCACGAAGTGAAGGGCTGTCCAGACTGAAAGGTTTAACAAGGCAACAAAGCCAGGAGAGGCGGCAACTTACGCACGAGCAACCCATACTCATTACACTTCCATTCCTTACTAAGCAGATATACACGTCAGTGGTGGAAATGGCACTCTGGCTTGGACAAAGAAGCTGCCTTATAGGACATCTTAGGAGGGGAGCCATGCTATTTTGAACATACTGCCAAGCCACATGGATGCCTCTCCAGGCCTGGAATAAGCTCATCAATAGGAACAGCAGGAGACCGATTCACACTGATCATGCTGGACCTGCTTTATGGGCAAACAGAAAGTGCCAGACTCCAGACTCTGCAATCAGCCTGGCACTTCTTGTAAGCACCAAATGCTGATTAGGAAGCCACTTGTGGCTGGGACTTGAGCCTTGTCACTTTCTTCTACTTGTGGTGACCCAATTATTAATCGAGGAGGGGGAAAGCCATTTTTCCACATAGGAAAGCACCATAGATCCCACACAAATAAAGCCTGGAATTATGGAATCAAAATTGCTTTTGCAAATTTAGATGAATGCAAAGAACCTGACTTTTGTTTCAGTTGGGTAGAGTTGGTGCACAAAGGAATTATTTTTTTTAGTAAGTAAAACAAGAATAAGAATTAGTAGCAAGAACATTTTCATGTTACACTTAGCATGCTCTATCTGAAAACACAAGAGCTATACTCAAGTAATCAAAGATGGATATAAAACACAAGTGGAAAGCAACTAGGAATTGTGGAGAAAAGGAAAGTGATGAGCAAGGGGAGAGGAAAGGGGGGGGTGGATATATTGCCCTCACCATTGCATTGCTTCCTGCTCTTTCCCTCTCTTCCCTTTTCACTTTGCATCATCCCATCTTTCCTTTCCACTCACATCTGTTGATTCTGCACCTGGGTCTCCATTTAGCCATTTGACTGTCTCTGCACCGGATAGTTGGGGCTAGGAGCCAACTTTTTTACATTTCTCATGTCATAGCTTCACTGCAGTACATTGTGGGGAACTTGAATAGTGAGCTCCAGTTGTGGTCTAGGAACAGGCATCTACAGGTGAAACTCGGAAAATTAGAATATCGTGGAAAAGTTAATTTATTTCAGTAATTCATGCCACGCTGCATTGAGGCAGTAATTGAGACAAAAGGGGCCCAAACCAAGTACTGAGTACATATGCATGCTTCTACTTCTCAGAGGTCAAATATTGCTCTGTTTGCGGTCCTTGTTTTGCTGATTTCATTTAACATTCTAATTTTCTGATATTGTTAATTTGGGGTTTTTATCAGCTGTACCCCATAATATCACAATTATAACAAATAAAGGCTTGACATATCTCGCTTTGCATGTCATGAGTCTATCTCATATATTAGTTTCACCTTATAAGTTGAATTACTGAAATAAATGAACTTTTCCTCGATATTCTAATTTTCCAAGTTTCACCTGTAAATTCCCCACAATTTGCTGTCATAACATCACTACAGGGCATTGTGGGAAAATCTAAATGACAGGGGCCTCTGGGAACAGCTATTTAAATTCCCCACTATGCCTCGGAGTGATGCTACATTGGTAATATCATGGGACATTTGAATTGGCGTCTTCACCAGAGCAGTTGGGGCCCTACTAGAGTTCAGTCTTTGACCATGACTCCAGAGGAACCTGATGGAAGGAAGAGTAGTGGTTTGAGACCTCCAGGGCCACAGGGAACCCCAAAGAGCCTACGGTCACGGTCAAGCAGCCCAAGATATCCAGCCCCAAAGACATCTTGTCTGCCTGCACTGCATGACTCCACACACAGCACTTGAACCCCTACCCATTCCTCACAGGAACAGAAATGGCATTGGGCCTAGCAATAACTCCACAGCTGGCAGAGGAGCACTCACATGGCAGCCAGACAGCTTCATTACTAGGAAGCTTCACAGGAGTGTGGAAAGACCCAGAGAAGCACCAGGTGTGCATTGGGGTCCAACAAATGGCCAGCAAGAGAAGAGCCGACTAAGATGATATAAATCTCCTAATCTCTCCTGGTACTTTGATGGGATAAGCCACTGGTCTTCAACTGGTGGGGCAGGACTGACCCAAGGTGTGTTGCAGCAGGAGCACTACCACCATGCAAATGTGTGGGAAAACATATGTTTATAGGGCTGCTGTAGACAGCTCATCCTAGCTCCGATTTGCGCTGCTCTGAGGAGGGACCCCTATGCTTCCATCTCCAGATTGGGGGGAGGGGGGGACACACACCAGCTTTTTGCTTTTTTAAAAATTCTGACTGGTCTTCTGGATATTTGTTCTGACTGCACAGTTTCCCACTGCCTCCTGTTGTCATTATTGCAATCCAGTGAATGTATTTGAGGTTAATTGGTATTGTTTGACCTGTGAGCATGCTCAGAGCTCTTTTCTTCAAGGCCACACCTCTCAAGCTGTTTGTTGGCCAGCAGGAGAAACTGAGCAGTTTGAAATTTTTATTAGTCTTTTTAAACACACATGAAGAAATAATGGATGGTGTTTCTATGCCATTTATCTGTTTTCTTTTGCCTTTTGTTCTTTAAATTATTTGCATTTATTTTATTTTATTTTTAAAAATATTTTTATTGATTTTCCAATATTGTTCCAATATCAGCCTCATTATATCAATGCCAATTTTATCCATTTAATGCAATTATTAATCCCCATTATTCAAATGTCAAATTATACAATTTAATTAAACTGGCATGCTAGAATTGATGGCTTCGTTCTCCTACATTTTTTCTGTGTTTAATAATTTCCATTCCATTCCATTCAGATATAGTAATCCCTTATATAACAGCTACAGTCTTGTGATTTCTATTCGTGTTGGTATATTAGGTAATTTATAAAGTTTCAAGTGAAGAACTCTAACTGTAATCCTCATTCTTTCCTGCATGTGACAGTTTCCCCCCCATGATGTTTTCCTGTCCATATGTGGTATTGTATCCTTCATTCCTGCAACTATTGAGGGTTCCCATCTTGCCGCAGTTATCCCACAGTTTCCAAAAGTCGCTGCATCGCTTCATCCTGTAATTTGGCTTCCAGTAAACAAGCCATCTTCACTATTTTTTTCCAGCCTAGGAAGAACCGTCTGAATCCAGATTGCAGATAATCCAAAAACTTCTATTCCTGCAGTTTGTAGACGCCTTTCCTCCCTGTTGCTGATTTATGGCCAATTGTGCATTTTTATTAATACACTGGGGTATACTATAGGACTGGGAGACAAAACAGTGGACAGCAGCGGTAAAGCATGGGAGGGGAGTTGTTGGGGAAATTGCCCATGGCTCATTTTCTAGGAGGGGGTGCAGTTCACATCCTTCTCACGCCACCCTCCCCAAGCCACTTGGCGAGGCTGGGTTCTGATCAGAGGCTTGGCTCATTCCAGCCTCGCAAAGGGACTCAGGGCTGGTGTTGCTCTGGCAGTGAGGGCTGGGCTGGTGCACAGTAGACTCCTTTTGCTCTCCACCCCCTGCCCCCCCCAGCACGTGTGTGCTCCCCCCCGGCATGGTTAAAGCATGCTGCACCACTGGTGGACAGTGGACTGTGCCCCTGCACTTGATGGACTATTGGGAGGTGAGAAGCTGGTGAATATAAATTACTGTATTTTCCATGTATAAGACACCCCCTATTTTGGGGGACTACAAATAAAATGGGGGGAGGTTTGGGGTTTTTTTTGCCAAAAACCGCTTACCCGCCAGACCTATACTGCCAATCGCACGCAACGCAAAAGCAACCTATCATCTGTGCCCGCGCCAGCAAAAGGCTCCAAACGCACGCCCTATTTCCGCAGCGACAGCCTATCAACAGCCACTGACAATCTCTGGCTCGCGGAAACAACCAATCACACCTCCACCCTATGCACTATCCATGTATAAGACAACCCCAAATTTTTAACATAATTTTTTCTTATTAAAACCTCGTCTTATACTCGGAAAAGTACGGTATTTTCTGTTTCCCTGATGTGCCCACTCTCTATGTGTTTGGTAGTGGTGGTGGCAGTCCAGTGGACTACTTGTCTGCCTTTTCTGCAAGTGTGCTTGCTCCCAAAGGCTTTTAGAAAGTTGGCTGCAGTAGGTTTCTACTCTCTTAGTGTCCCACTCATGGGATTGCAGTCAGAAAGTTGGGAGGAGCTGGTAGATCTTTGTCTGCATTCCAGCTTTTGCTCCCTTGCTAAAGTTGCAGTCCAAACCCCACTTAGATGGAAGTTAGCCCCACTGTATTTGATAACTCTTAGATCTAAGTAGACATGGTTAGGCTTTTGCTGTAAGGTGATGACTTGCTCAATTAAAAAAGATTTCTACTGCATGCTTTGTTGCTCATAAAGGCTTTTGGCAAGTTAGGAGGGTTTTGCAGTAAGTGCCTCTCCTGTAGTCCCAAGCAGACTCCTCTTTCTGCAAGTTTGTTTACTCACAGGTGCTATTAGAAAGTTGGAAGTGGGATGTTGGGGTCATTGCTTGTTAAGACTGCTGAGAGTTTTAAACTGAACACGATTCCCCCTCCCGCTAAGAGCTACAATTTCCAGAGCTTCCTGGAGGAATTAATGGTTAAACCACTCTGGGAATTATAGGTCTGTTAGGGGATTGGGGGTCATCTAACAACTCTCCACACTCTTAACAAACTACAGCTTCCAAGATACTTTTGAGGAAGTGCTATGAGACAGCTTTAAATGTATAGTGCAGATGACACCATTATAGGGTTGGAAAAGCAGCTAAGGTGATTGACGGGTTGGAGCAACTCTCTTTGCCAATCTGGGATGTAGGCCAAGATCTGGCTCCTGATAGGGGCACTGATGCCACAATTCCCTCGTTGGGGTCTTAGTGGAGCCTCTGCCATCCCACAATGCCACCACACGGAAAGGTGAGCGGACTTATTGTCTCCTGTTTTTAAATGTTGTTTTTATTGTTATTTTAATGAATACTTAATATCATTATGAAAACTGCTTAGAGCGATTTTTTAAATTAAGTGGTATATAAAACTTGCTAAATAAAATAAAAATGTGTGTGTTTGCTTTTGAAAAGAACGATGAGTAACGGGAAACATTATCGTGATGCATAAATTTATTCATCATGTGAGGAGAGATTTTTTTTCTTCTCTCACAATAGTAGGATCTGAGGTCATCCAATGGCAGGTAGGAAATTAAGGAGGAGTCCTTAACACAGAATGGAGTTGAAAAATGGAATTCAGCTTCCAGAAGATGCTATGATGGCCACCAACATGGATGCCTCTAAAATGGGGTTAGACAAGTTCATGGAGGATAAAGCAATCAGTGGTTATTTATTAATTCTAATGACTATGTTCTCCCTCCAGTATCAGAGGCTGTATGCCTCTGAAGACCAGCTGCTGAGAATCACAAGCTGGAAAGTCTCATATTTTGCTCATGTCCTGCTTCTGGGCTTCCCAGAGGCACCTGACTAGCCTTTGTGAGAACAGAAGACTGGACTAGCTAAGCCTTTGGTCTGATACAGCAGGATGTTTCTTATATTCTTATGAGTGTAGAATGAAGCGTGTCTCCAATTTTAATCCAGGCGAAAAGAGAGAGATGAGCCCCAGGTATCTAAAGTTTTGGAAACACTGCATTGAATCTATGACCTCAAATTTGCTTTTTCAGTTTTCAGTTCTCATTTAAGGTTTCATATTTTTTTTCCGCAGAGAAGCAATGTGATTGGCATTTGAGATAGGCTTCACAAAAGTTGAACTTGCAAGATCAAAGCCTTGCCAAGACCTGAGCTCCACAGCAAGTTAATTAAAATGAACAAAATGACTTCTGCAAAACTCAAGGCAAGGTCTCGACTCTTCTGCAATCAGCTTTGGCCAAAGTGGATTTCTCATTCTTCTTGCAAACCTGATTGAAGCAAGAGTTGCCTTGCCTTCTGTGAATAAATGCCTTGAGGTTTGCAAAGCCCAAGCTTTCCCCAACCTGGTGCCCTGAATAAGTTTTTTCCTGACTGTAGAATGATGGGCATTGGAGTCCAAAACAAAGAATTATAGAGTTGGAAGGAAACCCAAATGGTCACCAATCCAACTGCCTGCAATGCAGGAATCACAGCTAAAGGATCTCTGACAGATGATCATCCAACCTCTGCTTAGAAACCTCTCATGGAAGGCATAATTCTTTGGAAAGTTGAGCTAGAATAACCACAGAATTTCCTTAAAGACTCCAACACTTCGAGGAAGAAGAAGCCCCTTGTCAGAGGCCACTTTATTGTAGGATTTGCAAGCAGAACTGAAGAACCAAATATTCAGTTTGGATCTTTGCACAGCATGACAATAAGCAGAAAGCATCTTAATGTTTTCACTTCTTAAAAGTAGGGTCAGCATGAACACAAATACAAATCCTCTTATATTTAACTTATGGACCAAGGGACTGGGACTGTTGTATGTGCTGGGGATCCCTTTTGATTTGTGGTATTTCTTTTGCATTTCAGACAATGAGACTTTTACATGAAACCCTCTAAAGCAATAGCTACCTTCTTGAGAACTGGGACTCACAGGTCGTGCCTCATTGTTTAATGGTGTTTTGCTTCAATGCAGTATCCATATGCTTCAGAAATCTATGCATCTCATTGGTCTGTGTGTGGACATAGAAGGTGGGTTCAACCAGGTCAAGCTCCTCTTCCTGTACCAAAAGTTGATTAGGCTAAGTTGAAATGGTTCTTAGGACTCTGCAAAATTCTTTGCAAGCCTGGTAGCTTGTATGTTCATTTCATCAGTGCTTTCAGGGGGGTGGGGTGTTTGGAAGCAGGGGAAAGTATACCCATTTTGCAGAAGGAATTGCAACCTAAAGTTGCCTAGGTGATGTCGGGATGCATCCTCATCTCACATTATGCTCCAGCCTCTGAAAAGAATGAGCCTTGACAAGTTGTCTACACAACTCAGGGATACCTAGTTCTGTTACCATGCTGTGCTGCTGCCCTCCACGCAGGAACAGAAACCACCAGATGTTTCCCTGTGGTCTGGAAAGATATACAAACAAATAATCAAATAATAACAGAAGAAGCCTTTTAAAATACCTACAAATTACTTTTTTCCCCAAGGGAAGGGGTTTCCACATCAAATCATTTCTGTGAGTGATGCATTGGGCTGTCACGACCTCAGGGTTGCATATGAGAATTTCACACATGTTGACTGGGATAAAGATGATTACTTAAATTAATATCCTGCCCTTCCTCCCAAAGGAGTCCAGGGTGGCAAATACAGAAGTGAGAAAACAATTAAAATATCTACAAACATCTAAAAAGAATTCCACTACAGATGCAGACTGGGGAAAACCTCTGCTTAAAAGACTTGTTGGGAGAGGAAGATCTTTAAAAAGGTAAAGGTACCCCTGCCCGTACGGGCCAGTCTTGCCAGACTCTAGGGTTGTGCGCTCATCTCACTTAAGAGACCGGGGGCCAGCGCTGTCTGGAGACACTTCCGGGTCACGTGGCCAGCATGACGAAGCTGCTCTGGCGAGCCAGCACCAGCGCAGCACACGGAAACGCCGTTTACCTTCCCACTATACAGCGGTACCTATTTATCTACTTGCACTTAAGGGTGCTTTCGAACTGCTAGGTGGGCAGGAGCTGGGACCAAAAGACAGGAGCTCACCCCACCGCGGGGATTTGAACCGCCAACCATGCGATCGGCAAGCCCTAGGCGCTGAGGTTTTACCCACAGCACCACCCCCTTTAGTAGGTGCCAAAAAGACAATAGAGATGGTACCTGTCTAATATTTAATGGGATGGAATTCCAAAAGGTAGGGGGTATGACACCAAAGGCCTGATTGGTACCTTGTATGGAAAGGATCTCCTGATAAGACTGTGGTTAAGGAGCGAAATGATCTTTCAGGAATTATCCTAATGTGCAGAAGCAGGGGAAGGGACATTTGCAGACTGTGGGTAAGTTCAGTTCCATTGGCAAACGACAATCATCAGTCCCCATCCCCCCAATGTCTGGAAGCAGCGCAGATCAGAGCTAGGATGAGCTGTCTATAGCAGCCCTATAAACAGACTAGAGCTTGGCTGAGAGGCACAGAGAGCCAGAGAATGGGAGACTGACAGAAAGGTATTCAGGACTTTCTCTACATTGGATTTGATTATGAGAGGTAGTGTGGAACACAAAGAAGTGTGGCTTTGAGATTTTGGGGAAAGCTTTAAAAAAACCAAAAAACTCTTGAGCATTTCACTTGGTAAGGCTGAGGCTCAGTTGCCATAAACAGCAGCCTGTGTCCCAGCAACTGTTCACTACCTTTAAACTCTGCCGATAGCTGTGGAAAAGTGATATTAAATTTACGGCATGCTACAATTTAAGAGAGAATGTAATGAAAATGCAATACAGATGGTAGCTGACCCCATCTGTAGTTAGACTGGCAAAAATGTATAAAAACTGTAGTAATGTTTGTTGGAGATGCAACAACGGGGCAGGAACATTTCTACACATGTGGTGGGAGCACAAAGAGATAGTGGGATTCTGGGAAAATATTTACAAGTTGAAAAAGATGTTTAGATTTTCATTTGGGAAAAACCCAGAATCCTTTCTGCTAGGTATCATGTCAGAGGAAATAAAAAAAAAAAGGTCAGACCAATATTTATGTATGCGACTACGGCAGCAAGGTTATTAATTGCCAAAAATTGGAAAAGCAGCAGCGTCCTACTAAAACAGACTGGCTATCTAAATGATGGAATACTTTCATATTGCCGAATTAACAGGGAGGATAACAGGAGATATGGTACAAAAAGTGAATAAGGAGTGGGCTATCTTTAAAGAATACATCAAAAGCTATGTGGAAAAAGTAGAACTTTTGACAGATATTGAGTGAATCCAGAAAATGATTAGAGTGAAAGGAGAGTAAAGTTAATATAGAAGAAGAAATTAAAGAAATAACGAAATGTGTTTAAGCCAATTGGAAAAATAAAGTAGCGTAACAAGAACGGGTGGAAGTCAAGTCACTTGGTGGGTGTCCGTGTGGTTTAGGTGTGTAGGTGTGTTGGTATGTATAGTATAGGTAGGTATAATATAGAGTAATGTAGGTATGCTTTATGTTATGAAAATAAGGTATTGTGTTGTGTATATGTACTGTGTAAATGTAAATGTATGTGTTCTATATGTTAATAAAATATTTTAATAAGTAAAAATTAAAAAAACCACCTTTAAGCTCTGGCGATAATCAGCTGATTCCAAACCATGTGGGCAGCATGGATCACCTGGCATCATTGTAATGTCAAGAGACTGGCAGGTGGGGAGAATTGTCCACCTATTAAACTTGACTCAGAGTGGTGGACCAAAGAAATAATAATCTGGCTGGATCTAATTCCCCACGGCTGATCTGAAGCCACAGAGATGAGTGGTACAGAAAGGATAATTGACCTAGCAAAGTGATGGATTCCGCAGGTCTGAATGTGGTGCAGCAACCTTACACTTTGGGTCTTTCTCAATCTGGCAGCAAGCATAGTCTTCAAATAAACCCTTCCTGGATATCACATTTCCCTCTGGCTTGATATATTTGCAGATGCTCTGGCGACCAGGCTGCTGTAACAGCATTTACTATCCTCCCCCTGCCCCCCACAATTCCAGCGAACACAAATAAAATGGCTGGTATTAATATCCTTGGAGAAATCAGGCAATGCAAGAACATAGTGTGAGTGTTCCCACTGTGGCTTGTAAGACGGGCTGTGTTACACTGTTATAGGCATGTTTAGTAAATCTTGTCCTGCTTTTCAAATTGACATTGCTCGTGCAGTGCTTTAATGCCAGCACTCTCATTTTCTCCTTTGAAACATAAAAGGCCATACATTAGTGCAATTGCACAGTGTTGCACTGCCTAGTGTCAGTCTCTCTCTCACTCTCTTTCTCTTTTTAATAACATTAGAAATAAAGACATGTGACTTTTTCGCCCGCTGAATTGTTCCAAGAATGAAACAAATTGAAAGGCTTTAAATGTATTAGCAATTGCCAGGTCTGAATTATTTTTATAGAGCTGGAGGCTCAATTAACTAACTCAAGGATGATCTTCAGTATAAATGATAACCTTAAACACAATTGCCGTGCAAGCAAAGAATGCAAAGTAGGAATATGACTGATTGCTGAAAAAGTGATTTAAAGGGGGGAAGTCTCACTGGGGTGTTGTGTGTGTGTAATTGTAAGTAAATGCCATAATATTCCAAACCCCCATGTACACAAATTTCATGCTGCGTTCAGTATCTTCCACTAGACATTTCAAATTCAAAAAGTGTTTTTAAAAGCATGAATGTTTACACGCAGGATGTCAGAGTCGCCACATGAATGCAATCATAGCATGGGGATGCAAGAAGCATCGGAGATTAGAGACATGTGCCAGAAGATGTTAGAAGTCCAAACAGCAGCAAGGACAATTTTTGCTCTTCTGATATGTATACTGACGGGGGAGATGCATGGTCCACAAATGGCACAAGAGGTCACACGAGACAAAAAATAAATCTATGACTGGATTTTCTAGCTTTAAAAAACCACACACATCCTTTTTATTAGAGGAATGACTTGGGGGTGGGGGAGTTGTTGTTGACCCTTCAACTTCTCTCTCTCTCTCTCTCTCTCTCTCTCTCTCTCTCTCTCTCACACACACACACACACACACACACACGATACTGGCCTTTCAATGTGAAAAATGCAGACGTAATATTGGAACTTGTGTTTCCCTCCACTGATAGCAATGAGGTGACTGCAGTTTTACAGGGAGGACCATTTAGATCCAAAAAGATAAAATGGAGAAGCTTGAAAAAAGAGAAAAACACACACACCAGCTCCACTTTCTCTACATACTGTAACCATACAACAAAATGAGTGGTGTCTGAAGTGACCGTGGTATTAGTCCTATGCATGAAGTTCAGTATGATAATTGATAAATGATAAATGATAACCAAGGAAGGATAACCTTCCTGAGGCTTGTTAACTGCTGCTTCTACTAGTCAAATCTGCCTCCTCACTCGCACACTGGTGATCCTTCATCTTTATTCCTTTATTCCCCTCAACCCAAACTGCAAATCAAAGTCTTCCAACCTTCTTAAGAACCAGTTGGTCCATTCCCCCCAGGTTGGTGACCACAAAATTCCCTCTCTGCTTGCTCCCAACGTCAATGCACTTCATGGAGCCAAACAAAGGCAGGTGGCCCTCTCAGCGGCTCTTGCCCCCCAAACCCACAGGACCTTGGGTGTCCCTGGTTTCTGTTGCCTGTTCAAGGGCTGCACCCAGTGCAGGGATGGGTCCCCACCCCACAAGACCACATTAGCTCACCCAATGGGCAAAATCACTGTCAGTTTTTATCTCACCCAGTTCACCAACTGCCCTTCAAGCTTCTCCAGAGCACACACACAAGCCTCAAGCTGTTCCTTATCGTCCTCCTCTACACAGGAAAACACTGTATCTTCCTCAGGCATGCAGATAAACACCACCAGTGTGCCCTTCCCCATAGCACTTCCTTCTTCCACTGTTTGCACACTGGGAGTGCAGAAATCAATCAGCTGCAATTCTTGCACACTCTTAGGCACCTCAAATTCATTCTTTTCCACAGTAGGCATCCAGGGAGTAGAGAAATTGATTAACATCCCTTCAGCTCCTACCAGCATGCCTCCCCCCTCACCTGCAGCTACAGGCTGCATCTCATCGCAGTCTGAACCCTTTTGCTTCTCAGCCACTCCTGGGTCACTTCCAGACCCCTGTAGCACCTCATAAGGCAGGGCTCTCATCTCATGTGGAGTCACACTTTTCTCTTCATGGAGGATTCTCATCCACTCTGTCAGCAGCAGGCATGATCCATCGGACCTCTGGCTTTGTTGCTGGAGCATCTTGTGAAACAATTGGCTTTGTCGCTGTTCCATTCTCTCAAGCTGCTGGCTTTGTTGCTGTAGCATCACCCTGAACTGCGCCAGGAATGCTGCTGTTCCTCCTTCCATTTTTGGCTTAGGCACACCGTGCTCACAGGCCTTTCATCCAGAAAACACAAATCCCACTTCTGACACCAGTGTTGAATGCCATCCCAACCCTGGTGTGAGATTCCAAGGACCCAGGCCCTTACCCAGGGTCTACGTTTTCTTTGGAAATGAGGCACAGCAGGGACTGTCGTGTCTTTATGATATATGGTTTATTTACACATAAATACAACCAGCCTAGCTTAGATTTTAAACTGCCACCCCCCATTCTGCTCTGCCCACCCCTTTCTAAAGCTTAGAAAACTGCTTGCAAATCCTTCCTGGTGGATATTGGAAAATGCTACCACAAACAGTTATCAGACTTCTTAAGTGTTACTGATAGGGAGCATCCACATCTGGCCGTGTTGCTTTTTATTGAGGGAGGTTGCCACAGCTGCCTAAAAGAGAATAAGGTTCCCCAGCCCTGACAGAGGATCTGAAATGCAAAGGATCAAGGATGTTACCTTCATCCATTCATGGCATTCCTGACAGAATGCCTTTCCAGGAGTTGTTGCTGTTGTTGTTTAAATGATTCAAAACTAAACACTATTAGAAGCTAGTTCTCTACCACCAGGGGACACAATGCAAACCAGAACCTTGTGATTTAAAAGAAACAAAGCAAGGGTAGTAAAAGTATTTATTTTGTGGCGTTGCCAACCAAAGATGCCTTAGTTATGGATATCTCCTAAGAAGGAGGTTTCCAAGTTAAAATGTAGGTGTTCTAGTTTCAAGCTTCCAAAAAGTGGTTGGAAATCAGAAAGGGATTCTATTTGGAGACAAGACATTCATCAATCTAATAGTTAAAGCAGCTCTTCAATGGTGAAAAAAATAACAACCCAAAATTATTAATACACTAGGGGTGAAATGTGTGTGACTCACACTGAGTGTCAAATGAAATGAGTGAGCCAGCCCTGGGTTTTTTTGCCCACCTTTTCTTCTCTGTTGCAGCATATGAAGTGGCTCTTAAATATGAACCACTTTACATTGGTGGGATGTGAAGTGGTTCCTAGATATGAGTCCCTGTAGACATGCAGCAGGTGAAGTGGCACTTAGGTGGCCTTGAGCAAATCATCTTTCTCAGTCTTATTCCCTCATCTGAGAAATGGGAGGAACAGGGGTAGAAAGCATCAGTTCATGCAGTGCAACAGTAGGAATTAAGAAATGCATTGCAGGTAGAATCCAGACTCAGGAATTGCCTTCGGAATTAAGCCATCACTAACTTTTCATACTGCTGTGAATGGGGCCTAAACACAACAAACTTAGGCTAGATGTGGATAGATTGGTTAGAGTGTGGTGCTGATAACACCAAGTTCGCAGGTTCGATCCCCATAAGGGACAGCTGCATATTCCTGCATTGTAGGGGCTTGAAAGAGATGATCCTTGGGGTTCCTTCTGACTCTTTGATTCTATGATTCTATGTGGCCCAAGATGTTGATGGGCAAAAGTGTAGAACCAGTAGCGCTAGTGGCCATGGAGCAGGTAAGTCTGAACAAACTATCATCAGAGTCAATAATTCAAGTTTTGTTCTCCTCTCTGCTGAGTTCTACAGAGGCAACACTGAGACTAAGGAGGAAGAAAGAGACATGCAGCTCTTCTCCATCGTCTGGTTGGAAGTAGGCAGGTGGGAACTGATGGAGGGAAGACAGGTTGGTGGGGCACTGCCCCAGTTTTCCTAAAGGAGCACTCTCCACTGCTTCACAATCAGAATAATTACATTTTACAATGTAAATAAATACAAATTACATGACTGTTGAGGGGGTGTCATGAGAGATACTGAGACTAGGAGGGCAAGTGGAGGGGCTGCATCACTGAATGCCTTAAAGCAAACAAGTCTCCCTGCACTTAGAAAACCAGCATGTTAGGGAGAAGAGCAATAATTTCCCGTATTTTTCGCTCTATAGGACACACCGGATGATAAGACGCACCTAGTTTGAGGAGGCGGAAACAAGAAGAAGAAAATTCTGAACCCCAGAAGCCAGAACAGCAAGAGGGATCTGGCTTCTGGGATAGCCTCTTACTGTTCTGGCTTCGGGGACAGCCTGTGAAGCCTCCGCAGGGCAGCGGGGTGAAGGCACCCCGCTGCCCTGTGGAGGCTTTGCGCAGCCATCCCCAAGCTAGAACAGCAGGACGGAGCGCTGCGCAATGCTCCGTCTTCCTGTTCGGGCTTTGGACTTAGCCGCGCAGCCTGCATTCGCTCCATAAGACACACACACATTTTCCCTTACTTTTTAGAAGGGAAAAAGTGCGTCCTATAGAGCGAAAAATACGGTACTTTTTCCTTGATTGGGAAAACATGGGAAAGCATTTTTTTAAATAATTATTATTTTTAATAATAGAGATTAGGTACACTGATGGCTGTTGGCCATCATCTCTAATTGGATCATCTTTGTGCAGAGCTTATAAACTTCCTAGAGACACTTGGCTGGCAAATGTTGGAGATGTATCCCAAAACACATGGATAGGAAGAAAACCTCATAATGCTGGAACTTGGGGCCATCCTATGAAACTGAATGTTAAAAAATTCAGTGCAGACAAAAGAAAGTACTTATTCCCACAACATATAACGAAACTACGGAGTTAGTTCCCGCAAGATGTCATGACGGCTATTTTCTACCAATAGGCTTCAGAATAACAGTATCTTGAAATCACAGGTGATGAGAACAGTGTTGTTTGCAGGCTTCCCATAGGAATCTGGTTGGCTACTGTGAGAAAATGTTGGAGTAGATGGGCTTTTGGCTTGATCCAGCCAAGATTTCCTGATGCTCCTATGTCCTTCCATTCATGAAAGGCCTTTGATCCAGCAGAAGTGGGGGAAAGAATTTCCCCTGAGTTCCCTTCCCTGAGCCTCTCCCAGTCTGCTGCCGTCAGTTGGGGAACCTCTGGAAGAGGCTGGGGACCGCAAGTGAAAGTGATGACATGCAAAAATGGCATCTTCACCATTCATGAATGTTTC
Organism: Podarcis pityusensis; assembly: GCF_964106645.2. NCBI lineage: Eukaryota > Metazoa > Chordata > Lepidosauria > Squamata > Lacertidae > Podarcis > Podarcis pityusensis. The sequence continues at coordinate 39,934,858 of NC_138040.1, forward strand.
TGCTAGATTAAAGAGCTTTCCATGAAGAGATGGACAGGAACGGATCCAGCTCAGGATGCCTAATGAAAGGACCTTTGGTCTGATCCAGCAAACAATATGTCATTAGGGTTATTATGAATATGAACAAGATTGCAAAACAACCACATACTAAAACGTCATGGTGATGGCTGATGTTGCTAACTGTGATATATAGCTTATTTTAACCAGTTTAGGAGATGATATAGTTGGAGATGGCTAAGCAATAACTTATAGTGCTCTTTTGTAAATATACTTGGCATTCAGGGGTATCATCTTCATACAAGTGTAGCAGAAAAAGGCAGAGGCATTGGCTCTGTGTGCTGTTTAAACCCATAGAAACCCAGTAAGTACATTCACCTCAGCTTTCTGCTCTAACCCATATGTTTTCCTCTTATCTAGGCAATATCTTTTCACTACTATTGAGATAGGGAGGAATATATTGAAATACTAATAAAATGACTTTGGATAGATCCAGGGAGCTGAGGTGCTGTGTAGAACAATATCAGACTCACTGGAGGGGGGGCAAGGGGGAGTTGAAGTAAAATACTTTTGATAATAGTTTTTTTTTGTGGTGGAGGCTACCATTTAACTGAATTTTCCAAGGGGGGGGGGGAGAAATTCTGCAAAGTTTCTCAGGGCTGGAGCATACAATCGTCAGTGGCACTTGCACACAATACCATCGACTTTGCATCATTCCAGGGTGGGATGTCTGTGGATATGTATCTTTAAATGGTGGAGATTATTCAGAGAAAATTCAGGAAAGTGGTATTCTCCCCCCGCCTTTTTTTTTTTTTTTTTTTTTGCAGAGGGAGCGTATGAGAAACAGGTAAAAGGTAAAGGACCCCTAGACAGTTTAGTCCAGTCGAATTCAATTATGGGGTGCTTCGCTCATCTCTACTTTCAGGCCGAGGGATAAGTATCTCAAAAAGATAAAGTGTCTTATGAATAATTTTGGCTCGGCTCTGGTAGTTTTTCATAAATCCAAGCCACTCTCTGAGTTTCTCAGAAAGCCATTCAGAAAAATGCTGTGTTGCGACATAGCATCGTTATGGAGAACTGTGAGCAAAACAAAATGGCAGCTGCCCTATGAAGCAAGCATAGGCAAACTCGGCCCTCCAGATGTTTTGGGACTACAGTTCCCATCATCCCTGACCACTGGTCCTGTTAGCTAGGGATCATGGGAGTTGTAGTGCCAAAACATCTGGTGTTTGCCTATGCCTGGTCTAGAGGAACACTGTTAACTCCCCCGTCCCATAACATTCTCCACCACCGCCTGAAGATGTGAAAGGTGTATGGAAGTTTCACCCCCCCTTTTTCACCCCCAGACCCTCCTAAAATTAGGAGGTTGTCATCTGAAAACTTCTAGCTTACACTTACATTAAAATAGCTTAAATAAATAAATGTGTAAACATGTATGGATATGTTGTTCTTAGCCCTTGCTTGATGGCTATCAGTTCCATGGCGTAGCGTGGGGGGTGCAGGGGGGGCCGGCCGCACCGGGCGCAACATCTGGGGGGGGCGCGCTCGCACTCGCAGCTCTCTGCCCCTACCTGGCTCACTCACTCTCTCTCACTGCAGTGCTGGCTGTGCGAATCTGATCCGAGCCGCTGGGTCGCCGCCCATTGTGGAGGGGGTGGGTGCCAGGCGTGCGGTGCGGAGAGAGAGCGAGGGACTATCTGGGGGAGGGACAGTGCAGCGGCCGCCCAGTGCAGCACTGAGCGCGGGAGAGAACCACACCAGACCAGACCAGGCAGCAGCAAGAAGAAGCTGGCAGCGGCGGCAGGTTAGGGGTTAGGTGGTGCAAATTACTTGCCTTGCCCCGGGTTAGGGGGCGCAAATTACTTGCCTTGCCCCGGGTTAGGGGGCGCAAATTACTTGCCTTGCCCCGGGTGCTGACAACCCACGCTACGCCGCTGATCAGTTCTAACAAAGTCTACACATGGTGCTACTACCATAATGAAGGAGCCCCATCTCTTGCTGATAGCAGGTCTATCTCTTCTGCTTCACCACTTTGCTTCTGTGCTCCCACATAAGGAGATAATGCCTGGGGAGAACCTTCCGCCCCCTACCAAATACAAGCAACCTGCTGCTTTATTGCTGATTGTTTCTCATTCGTTAAGACCGTTTTATAAATCATGCTTAAGGCCACAGTTAAATGATGCTTAAATCACACTTAAATTATGCTCAAGGCCACAGTTTTCAGTACAACAGAAACATACACATGTTCTTGCACACACGCACACACAGAGTGGTTGCAGTTTTTATGAGAAGCTTAGCTAAGCAAATATAGAGCCATCAGCCTAGATGATAAAGTGCAAATCAGCAGTGTAAATAGGCTCACTGGATATTAGTATTGATATTTTCTGCAGGTTACCAATAACAGCAGGAAGCCATCTTAGGTAACACTGCTGCTCAAGCACTCATCTATGGACCTATTTTTTTCCTTGCTTCTATACAGTGTGAAGACTGCATTGACTTCCATTCAGGTTTTGTTTGTTTGTTTGTTTGTTTGTTGTTGTTTTACTCTGTAATGTTTCGTTAGGTAAAAGTATGGACACTTTGTGGTTGGCCTGTGAATGTAGTCTCCCAGGATTAAGCTGACCTGCAGTTCCACTGCCACCCTGCCTCTGAAAAGGAAAGAGGGCCAAATTTGGTGTAGTAGTTAAGCATATCAGGCTTACTGGGAGAGTATAATCAATCAATCAATCAATCAATCACTCAATCAATTATACCCCACCTTTTGCTCTGATGAGATTCAAGGCAGCTTACACAGAAAAATTGTTGGCATCCATCTGTCTCAAGAGACAAGAGTATGCCTTCAGAGGTAAAGTCAAGTCGCTGGAGAGTTACAGTGTCTGCTGTGGCAGTAGAAACTGATATGGGAGAGACATGTTTCATTGCAGCTGGGGCAAATGAAAGCATCCAGTTTTTTTGCTACAGGTGCACCATGGCATTTCTTCTCTCTCTGTTCCTCCCAGCAGTCATTCTTCCTCTGGTCACTACTGTGGATTCAAGACTTGACTATTTGTTTCTAGGCACTGCAATAGTTTGCAAGGGATTCCCATATGGCAGGGTAAATGTTGCCAGACTTCATATCACATAGAATCATAGAATCATAGAGTTGGAAGAGACCACAAGGGCCATCGAGTCCAACCCCCTGCCAAGCAGGAAACACCATCAGAGCACTCCTGACATATGGTTGTCAAGCCTCTGCTTAAAGACCTCCAAAGAAGGAGACTCCACCACACTCCTTGGCAGCAAATTCCACTGTCGAACAGCTCTTACTGTCAGGAAGTTCTTCCTAATGTTTAGGTGGAATCTTCTTTCTTGTAGTTTGGATCCACTGCTCCGTGTCTGCTTCTCTGGAGCAGCAGAAAACAACCTTTCTCCCTCCTCTATGTGACATCCTTTTATATATTTGAACATGGCTATCATATCACCCCTTAACCTCCTCTTCTCCAGGCTAAACATGCCCAGCTCCCTTAGCCATTCCTCATAAGGCATCGTTTCCAGGCCTTTGACCATTTTGGTTGCCCTCCTCTGGACACGTTCCAGTTTGTCAGTGTCCTTCTTGAATTGTGGTGCCCAGAACTGGACACAGTACTCCAGGTGAGGTCTGACCAGAGCAGAATACAGTGGCACTATTACTTCCCTTGATCTAGATGCTATACTCCTACTGATGCAGCCCAGAATTGCATTGGCTTTTTTAGCTGCCGCGTCACACTGTTGGCTCATGTCAAGTTTGTGGTCAACCACGACTCCTAGATCCTTTTCACATGTACTGCTCTCAAGGCAGGTGTCACCCATCTTGTACTTGTGCCTCTCATTTTTTTTGCCCAAGTGCAATACTTTACATTTCTCCCTGTTAAAATTCATCTTGTTTGGTTTTGCCCAGTTCTCTAATCTGTCAAGGTCGTTTTGAAGTGTGATCCTGTCCTCTGGGGTGTTAGCCACCCCTCCCAGTTTGGTGTCATCTGCAAATTTGATCAGGATGCCCTTGAGTCCATCATCCAAGTCGTTGATAAAGATCACGTTTGCAGACATCTTTGCCATGCAGAGTTGGTCTGCCAATGGGCCTGGTGACTGAATCCTTGGGGATCCTACCATCTTCCATTCTGGACATGACCAAGGCAACGTAAACATTGCTGAGACAGATGTGTGAACCTGCTGGGAATGTGGGCTTGGGAGAGCACATCTTTGTTTGAGACTATGTCCTGCCATGTGATGACCAAAATCCTGATGCAGCGCATGTGGAAGGCATTGCTCTTGGCAGGTGTAAATTGCCCATGACTTACTTTCATAAAACAGTAGGTGCTCAACACGCAAGCTGGTAGATCTTCACCTTGGTATTGGTCATTAGCATCACATTCTCCCATACCCTTTTGGAGAGGTGAACCATTGCTGTCACTGCCTTGCCAATATTTTTGTCCACCTCAGCACTGAAAGAAAGGTTGTTGGTTATGTTGGAGCCCAGGTAGAAAACATCATCTACCATCTCAAGCATGTAGCCACCAATGCTGATGTGTAGAGTGCAGGTGACATCCTGAACCAGGATGTTGGTCCTCATATGGCTGGTGATGAGGCTGAAATCCATGCCAGCATGGGCAAAAAGATTGATGAGTCTCTGTAGAGCTTCTTCAGAGCGTGTTATCAAGACTGTGCCATATGCAAACATCTCTCGGATATGAACCCACCACACTTGTGTCTTGGTATGGAGATGTGCCAGGTTAAACAGACCCCCATTGCTCCTTGAGTGGAAGGACACCCCCTCTCAGCCTCACTGATGTGGTCCAAAGGAAATCAAAACAATACATTTGTCACCAGCTTGGCTGCAGGAGTTGCCAGAAGAAGGTGTCCCACCAGGCACCTTCCAACCACTGAGGTTTTAAAAGCATACAGGAACTTACTGGATCCCTAGGACGGCAAAATCTTTGCTTGAAAGTACATTCAGTTGCAGCAGCAAAAATGTACAGTATATACAAAATGAAAGTAAAGAGAGAAAGAAAGGATAAGGAACTGCTCTCAGTGGCAAGTTTATATCACCCTGTCGCTCAGCACTGACCTTGAGTTCTCACATGACTCACAGAAGAAAAACACCAGCTGTGGCATGTTTGACTAGAAAGTACCAGAATGTTCTTGAAAGATCTAGTAAATTCAGGAAGATTCTGCAGCTCCATCCCCCACAAAAAACATCTGGAGGGCACTGCATTGGAAATAGTATCATTAGGCTGAACAGTTTGGAGGCAGCTGGAATTACTCAGAGGAATTGCGACCATGCTGCATGCTAGGGCCAAGACTGGAGGGGACCACGCTGCAGATGAGTACATGTATACAGCATAGCACTTTGTGCAGCCCACCAAGGCAACAACTCAGAGATTTAACTGTTTCCTCCTGGACCCATCCAGGAAGATTGCAATGCTAGCTGTGAATTCTTTCTGGGCTCTTCCAGTGCCAGAATTGGCAGCCAGTTTGGATGTCAAACAAAACAGCAAGACCAGAAACCTGGCCAGGTAGCCTGAAGGCCCTTCATTTTAACCTAGATTTCAATGCCTTCTACAAGCTTAAGAAGCTGAAGTGCTGTGGCTGAAATAGCAGGTAATGTGGATTATCAGGTAATCTATCAAGATTTCGGAGAGCATGAACTGCATCTCTTTCTTGGGCTGTGATGTGAGGCAGAGATTGGCAAACGTTTTGGGACTGATGGGCATATTTGTAAACTGGAGAAATTATTGTGAGCACCACATACATGCTTCAACATTCCCCATCCCGTCTTTAATACTACCATGCCATCATCCCCCATGCCACAATTAGACTGGGGCGGGAGCCCTGCTATTGGCTAAGGATGGCTTATTTAAAGCATAATTCAGTGGCGCCATGTTGGTGACCCATGGTGGGGTGTATTCCTATTCCACATGGGGGCAGTCATTACACAACTGTAGTTACACAGAGTTGCTTTGCAGCAGCTGAACCTTTGTATTCACTAAGGAGGAAGCATTTGCCTTTGAAGTACAACTGGAAAGTAGAAAAAGTGAAGAGCTCAGGATCTGACTATGAATAATATCTGAATATTAATCCCTTGAGTGTCAGGATGGGTAGATAGCAAATTAGAGAAGCTGCTCTGCTTGTGTCAAGATGAAAGGGAAAGGAGGTAGCTCAGCAGGAAAGGAAAACACAGCCTGAAGTATCGGAACTAGCATTAACTGAGTGAGGACTGGAGCAGATGAACCCAGTTCTGGAAAGCAGGTAGAAACTAAAAGAAAGCTTAGAAGTGACAAGGGCAAACTTGCTAGTGGAAAAGTCAGCATATAAGCAAATTTGTGGGCTTAGACCATGGTTAAAACTCAGTTTGGGTTTTTAAGTGCAGCTTTTAAATGAAAACAGCCCTTTCCAACCTCTGATCTCAAAATATTTTTGGATTGCAGTTCCCATCAGCCCCAGCCATCTTGGTCAGTGGTCAGCAATAAGAACATAAGAAGAGACCTGTTGGATCAGACCTCAGATTTATCTGGCCCAGTATCCTGTTTTCCACACTGGCTAGCCAGATGCCTCTGAGAAGCCCATAAGCAAGACTTGAGCACAATGGTCCTCTCCTAGTTGTGAACCCCGCAACTGGTATGCAGAGACCTACAGCCTCCAAACAGTCAAGCTGGAAAATAGGTCATCATACATCTTTGTCTTGTGGTAGGGAAGTCCATCATTTAGCTAAGTGCTGTGCCAAGTGCTTCCTTTTATCTGTCTCAAATTTCCTACCTTCTGCTTCCTGGGATGGTCACACAACTTCCAAAATATTGGGAGAGGAACAAACACTTCTCTCTATCCACTTTCTTTACTCTCCACTTCACTCTCTTCTTCTCAGCTGAAAAACTCCAAGCAGCATCATTTTTCTCATAGGGAAGTTGCTCCAGCACCTATTATTATTATTATTATTATTATTATTATTTGTATACCACCCTATACCCATAGGTCTCAGGGCAGTTCACAGCACAAAGCTGCAGTATACAAAGCACAAAATAATAATAATAATAATAATAATAATAATAATAATAATAATAGCAGAAAATGCATAATCAAAATAATCAAAACATAAAGACGGTAAAACATGGCTTTTCACTCTGAGCTAACGCCTTCTCCCAAGCACATTGTAAGTCATCCTCCAAAGAACTCCACATGTCTTTCCATTGTTGATTCTTGCACCACTGATATCTACTCCCACCATCAATTGTCCATTTAGTGGAAGAATCTCATCTCGCAAGTGAACCTTTCTACATTTCCCAGCTGGGCTGTTTCTCTTTAAGTTGGTGACCCAGATGCTTCCGACATCCAGCACAGGACGTCTATGCCCCTTCCTCGTCTTGTTGGCCTGATCATGCATGGATGATGTAGTCCAAAATATCTGGGATGCACCCGACCAAGGACAACTGAACTTCAGTGTAGACGTAGACCTCAGTTCAGTTTTTTTTAAAGTTCATTTCTCACACTCCAGGTTTTGTTTTGTTTTTTAAACTGGGCTAAGTTTTTAAAAGTACACATTGCAGCAGGCTTAGAGTGAATCAGACTCTTGTATCCCTAAAGGGGTTTCCAACAGCCCACATCCTCACTTTACTCATCGCCCATTCATTCTCCCGAGTCTAGTGCAACCAAGTAGCTGATTCATACTGTTATATTGCAGTGAGGCAGCAGAAGTTGCATTAAAGTAGTAAAGTAGGACATGTTTGTGAGTGAGCCCATCTCGACAAGCAGGAGGGAGTTTCAACTGATGAAGTGTTTCTGCCCTCAGCTCTTACAGTTTGAAAGCATTTTGGAAAACAGGTGTTGGGAAAGAACTCTGCCTACAACACTTGTTTGAGTTTAGTGAAAGTCAGATGAGACAATTTAAACTTTAATTATTTAAATTTGTATGCCACTTTTCCATATACAGTGGTGCCCTGCAAGACGAATGCCTCGCAAGACAAAAAACTCGCTAGACGAAAGGGTTTTGCGGTTTTTGAGCTGCTTCGCAAGATGAATTTCCCTATGGGCTTGCTTCGCAAGACGAAAACGTCTTGCAAGTTTGTTTCCTTTGCTTGAAGAGGTGCAGTTGCGACTTGACTTTGAGGAGCAACTCATAGCACACGGTGTGGTAGCCTTTTTTGAGGTTTTTGAAGACTTTGGCGATTTTTGAAGCTTTTCCAAAACTTCTTTTGCAGCCATTTGGTAAATTAAATTTTAAAACTTTTTGGGGGGTTTTTGGATTTTGGGTTGGGGTGTTTGGAATTCAAGGACTTGGTGTTGGGGAGGGGTTTGCAAGAATCTGGGAGTTTGTGTATTTTTTTCCTGCATTTTTATGATTTTCTGTGACCATTGGGCCATGTTGGTTTTTTTAAAAAAAAATATCTGAGTTTGAATTTCTGTGTGGTGGGTGGCTGGGGGAACAGTTGAGGAGGGGTTTGCAAGAATCTGGGAGCTTGTGTGGGTTTTTTTTGAATTTTTATGATTTTCTGTGACCATTGGGCCACTCTGCTGTTTTTTTAAAAATTTCTGGATTTGAATTTCTGTGTGGTGGGTGGCTGGGGGAACAGTTGAGGAGGGGTTTGCAAGAATCTGGAAGCTTGTGTGGTTTTTTTCTCAATTTTTATGATTTTTATTGTTCCTTCAATTTTTGAATTTATTGTTCCTTCAGTTTTTGAAATGCTCTTTACAGTATGTGTGACTTTAAAGAGCACTTAATAAACTCTTGTTGTACCAAATTTGGCTTTGTTTGGACTTTTTTTGACCATAGGAACGCATTAATTGAATTTCAATGCATTCCTGTGGGATTTCGTGCTTCGCAAGACGAAAAATTCACTAGACGAAAAAACTCGCGGAATGAATTAATTTCGTCTTGCGAGGCACCACTGTAAATAGGCTTAATCCTGGCCTTAGTGAACCAGTGTTCACCAAGTGTTCCAGCTCAGTATAAGACACTTTACTATAAGATGACTTTGGATCCCAGGTTGTTTCTGGGTCCAGTTTAACATGCTGGTTCTAAAGTTTCAAAACTCTAATTGGATTGAGACCAGGTTACTTATCTTTTCAGTTATTTATTTATTTATTTATTTATTTATTTATTTATTGCATTGGGTGTCTTTCTACCAAGACACCCAAGGTGGTTTACAATTTTTAAGGACTAAAACAAATATTTAAAGTTGGCATGGGGGGCAATCCTACTGGAACCGGCCCTACTGTTCTCTGTGCCTGCCTCCCTTGCCCTCTTCTTTCTCCTCACAAGTCAGACAGTATCAGAAAGATCACCCCCTCAGCCCTTACGCCTTCTGAAACCAAGGTCATCTTTGGAGGCCTTAATCCAGTGGCATTAGTAAAAGCGAGGCAGGTGGCTATCAAGGAGAGGGCCTTTTCAGTACTGGCACCCTGGAAGAAACATTTTTATTCACCCAGGATTTTAAATTGTGGGTTAAACTAAGCCTGGTCTGTTATAGTCTAATGTACTTTAACCCAGGCTGTTAACTGATTGTGTTGTCTCTAATGATGCATGTATTTTATTGCATGTTGTTAGTTTTGATTCTTATATCTCACATTTTAATGTTGTTTTGTTTTTAAGCTGCCCAGTACATATTAATATAAGGGTAGCGACATGAATGAATGAACTGACCACATCAATAAATGCTTCAGGGATTCAGCCTAAGACATCCAGTGGATCATGCCAGATTTATATCCTGTTCTTCCTCCTGAAGAACAGGGCAGCAGGTGGAGAAATGATTACAAAAATAATAATTTTAAAACAGTATAAACACATTGTAAACACAATTTAAAAACCTTCTTTCAACCAGTGATCTCAAGGTTGCCATGAACCCTGAGATCACTGGTTAAACATATAATAGATATTCCATTAGATGTTGGGTTCCATTTGCCTCCCAGTTTGGATTTTTACATGTTGTCATATAAACTAAAGCTGCTTTATATTGAGTCAGACCACTCAACTATCTAGTCCAGTATTGTCTACACTGAATAGTGTGGTGTTTCATAAACTAAGGCAGCCTTTGTCAACCGGGTGCCCTTCAGATGTTTTGGGCTACAATTCCCATCACCATTGTTGGGTGGAGATGGTAGGATTTGTCCAAAACCACGAGGAGGGCACCAGGTTGGAGAAGACTCCACTATGGTATCAAGTAGAGAGGAGTCTTTTACAGATCTCCTACCCATGGTCTTGTTACCTTGATGATGCCATGGATTTTTATTTTAATTTATTGCATTTATATTTCACCTTTTTTTAACCCAAGGACTTCAGAGTGCCATACATTGAATCTCCACAGCAACCCTATGAGGTAGGTTAGGCTGAGAGGCAGTGACTGGCCCAAGGTCACCCAGTGGGCTTCATGACTGAATGGGGGTTTGGACTCTGGTCCCATAAGTCCTGGTCCAACATCCTAACTACTGCACCACACAAGATTGCACCTGGGACTTTTTGCATGCAACACAAGCTGGTTCCATTGATTACTGGCATTCACCTCTTGGGGAGGGGGGCAGAAGGACCAAACATGACGCAACAGGGTCCATATTAACAAGTGTCCATCTTGAGTTCTGTGCTGTATATTGATTTGTTTCTTCCACCCTTTTCAGTGCCTCCACGGTTTAAAAAAGCTGCCTTTAATACAATTTCCTTTTAGTCCATGAGTGATGCCTTTCACACAAATTATGAATCTGCAAACAGAAAGCTTTCCCATGCACCCCGTTCCAGTCCAAGTGGTGAAAGAAAAATAGAGCAAGGGAAGGGGGGGTCAGAATTACAATGCTCGGGGGTTTAAAGTTGGAATTCCCGATTTTTCGATGGGAACCTTGCAACGACAATTAAAAAGAATGAAGAAGAAGTGAGGGTCTGAGTCATTTTGAACCTGTTTCCAGCCAATGCAAACAAATCGGCGGCATCACACATTTAGTAATAATCTGGAAAAGGTCCAGAGGTGCTGAAGTGTGTGGATGTGTGGGGAGGGATGTGTGCCGGTGCAGAAAGGAGCGCGGGGGGTGGGCGTTGAAATAGCACGCCTGTGTCTTTAATTCCCTTCCTGAAAGAAGGAAGTCTGCATAGCAATGACAGCCTCACTTGTTCGTGCCTTTAATATGTGATCTGTTTTCTCCAGTGGAGGGCACTCAGTGTATCGCAAACTAGAACATTAGCACCAACAAGCGCCTGAGCATCCTCGCTGTCTGAAAAGCCTTCTGAATGAGTACAGGAGAGCAGCCTCTCTCTTCCAGCACAGCTAACCAAAAACAGAAAAAGCCCAACAACAAGAACAAAAAGAGGGAACACTTTCAACCTGACCGGCTAAATGGAGAAAACTAACCAGCTCAGCTTTTAGGAAAAGCGGGTGGCGGGTCTGGTGGAGGAGGAGGAGGGGCGGGTTGACTTCTTCTACAGCTCTGGAGGCCTGGTGGCATCGTCGCCCATCGCCGGGGACCTGCCAGAGGATGGATTGCTGTGCCTGGGGATGGCAGGGGGCAGCCGCCTGAAGAGGGCTGCTCGGAGCCGGGCAAAGCTTCCTGCCCTTCTTTCTCCTCGAGAAGTTGCTTTCCCTCCGTGGTCCGCCGTCGCTCCAGCACTGAAGCTTCCCCATCGATGCTCCTGCTGATGTGCTCCATGGCTCTGAGAGGTTAACAAACCTGCAGCCCCCCACAACACCCGCTCCATTCCTCTTCCTGCCCCATCACTCATACCCCATCCTCCAGTCCTGTATCCCCCTCCCCAACCCCCCATCATCCCCATCCCCTAACCCTCCCCCATCTCCCCTAAATTCTTTTTCGTCCCCCTCCCCCCTCTCTCGGGAACTTTGTGTAGGTTCCTGGCATTCACGCCGGATGGCGGTGAAGTAGGTGGCAGCTGGGCTTGTGTGTGACATGAACATTGTGATGGTTTAAAGGAGAGAGACCGACTTGGAAAGGGGGGGAGAAAAGGAAGAAGGGGGAAAACCATCTTCACCAACAAGAAGCAAAACAGCTGGAAAGAAAGGGGGACACAGTTGCCGATGACAAAAGGATGGGTAAGCGAACTTTTCACTATCTGTAGGACAGCTGCATAAAGAGATATAGATATATATAACGTGTTTGTGTCACGGCACCGCTCGTGCTTTATTTCGCCAGGTGACTCACTTGCTATTATATTTTTAGCTTCTGTGTTTTGTCCCTTCCTGCCCTGCTCTGTTTCTGTCCCTGCAGTGTCCCTTTTTGTGATTAATCTCTCGAAGCATGTACTTACTTAATTGATACACATACATCCTTTAGTTATACATACCATCCTGGAGTGATTTTGCTCTCCCATCCACCCCCCACCTCCTCCCCCGCTCCTGCCCCAGCTCTGCTTCTCTTTTGCTTCCATGTCCACACATAAGTAGATAAATGCATGTTCCATCCCCATCCAGGATTTGCTGGGTTTCATATTGGGCAAGCTTTTCTGGGGGACATCTGAATTTTTAGCCCTTTTGCTGAATGCAGGAAAGCAAAGTGAGGAAGAGGTATTTTGCTGTAGACCTGCGTTCAGGAGGGCTGAGTTGGTATCTGAGGGGGGGACACTCCTCCCAAAATATATGCTTAGATCTTCAGCAGTCATTTGATAGCTGCTCCTTCCCCACCCCCTCCAATTGTGACAGGTTACATTTTCCCCTCCATCTGTAAGCCAAAAACCATTTCTATTTGGCTGCTGTTCCTGTCTTAGGGGCAAAAAGAAAATAACAGAATTTAAATGAAAAAGCCTTGCCACTGAAGTGAAAGATTAGAAACAAGAGTCAAAAGATCTTTAGATTAGGAATACTTCCTTGCTCTAAGTAACACACACACACACACACACCACTAACACACACAGAGTATCTCTTGATTTCAACCAGGGACATCAGAGAAACTAACTATATGTTCTCCCTCTCTGTCCTGTCCCTTTTCTCCCCTCTCTTTCCCACTAATAATAATAATAATAATAATAATAATAATAATAATAAACTATTTATTATTGAGAAGACAATAGCTCTTTCTCAAAAATTCTCCTGATGAAAAAATGCAGTTGAATCATCAGAAAGATTACAACTCTGGAAAGAACCATTGGCTCAAAGATTATTGTAAGGGCTGAAAAAGTCTCTCTCTGCTCCCGACTTCACCACACACACTTTGTGAATATACATGCATGCAAGACCCTCATAGTTATTCAGAAAACATGGGCTATGTGGGCTGCATGCACACTGAAGCGTTACAGTACAATAAGTTGCTGGCATGTGGAATGTAAAATACTAAAATTGGCTAGAATCTGATGCATATCTGACTCTGTTGCTGCTAGGAGTATGCCATTCACATCAAGCTAAATGAATATTATTCTGCAAACATCTGTCATATATACACATACACTAAAATAAACCCATGCCGCTGTGCATTAAAACATACCTGTAGGTGATAGTTATCACTATATAAGCAATGATATATGAAGATAGATATGCAAGTGTGTTACGATTATTAGGAAGCCTTTTATTTATTAGGATGCTATCTCTGAGACTTCCTAATACACAAGATATGACACACCAGGCATGCACGCCAATCTACCTTTCTGCAGGCTTGAATTATTTTTTAGCTCACATGAAAGAATCCTACCTTGCACTCTGTTGGAAGATCATTTCAACATATATATATATATATATGCATAGTTTTGATGACTACTAGTTTGCTATACTATAAAGATCAGTTATAAATTTGGGTTGCTAATTCGTAAGGGGTCGATGGGACCTGTACTAGCAAGTTGGTTTATTAAGAAACCTCCTGCTTCTTCGGGAACTATGAACAGCCCTAGAGTCAGTCATTTTTCCTTCCAAAAGCTATATCACAGTGACTTGACAAATATGTTTATTGTGAAAATCCCAGCATCCCAGGAATAAGGATGTTCTGGTGAGATGTAGCTTGCTGATGCACATGGGGATGAGTCAAAAACAAGTGGAAGTGGGGAGGGCTTAATTCCTCCTCAAAGGTCATAAATCAAACCAAGGTAACTGAATAGTGTGGTGGTATATATGAACTGGGAAGAGCAGAAGGAAGAAGCAACGGAAGAAGGGATAGAAGAGCAAGCATTTCCAGGCAAAACAAATAGGGAAAGAATCAGTAAGAAGGCTAGACTTGCTCTTGCTCTGTCTTATTAGAAGGTCCCACTGATGAATCCGGAGCCTCTGGTTTATTTGGTTTTACAATGTATGTTTCTCATCTTCTTAATATTGCAGGTTTCCATGTAATCAAGCAGCTGAGAGGCATGAGTGCAGTGTTGGTGCTCCTCCCTACAGTGCTGTTTGTGACGCTCACCGGGGCTCAGCGAGCTTGCCCCAAGAATTGCAGATGTGATGGCAAAATTGTCTACTGCGAATCTCATGCATTCAGAGACATCCCTCAGAACATTTCCGGAGGGTCTCAAGGCTTATCGTTGCGGTACAACAGCATCCAGAAGCTTAAGCCAAATCAGTTTGCAGGCCTTCACCAACTCATATGGCTATACCTTGACCATAATTACATCAGTTCTGTAGATGAGGATGCCTTCCAGGGCATCCGTAGGCTGAAGGAATTAATTCTGAGCTCCAACAAAATTACCCACCTGCAAAACAAAACATTTCACCCAGTCCCCAATCTCCGCAATCTGGACTTGTCATACAACAAGCTGCAGGCACTGCAGTCTGAGCAGTTTAAAGGTCTCCGCAAGCTCTTGATCTTGCACTTACGTTCAAACTCATTGAAAACCGTTCCAATTCGAGTTTTCCAAGATTGTCGCAATCTCGATTTTCTGGATTTGGGCTACAATCGCCTACGGAGTTTATCCCGCAATGCTTTTGCTGGCCTCTTGAAGCTAACGGAGCTCCACTTGGAGCACAACCAGTTTTCTAAGATCAACTTTGCTCACTTTCCACGTCTCTTCAACCTCCGCTCAATCTACTTGCAATGGAATAGGATCAGATCCATCAGCCAAGGTTTAACGTGGACTTGGAGTTCCTTACACAACTTGGATTTATCAGGGAATGACATTGCAGGGATTGAACCTGGGACGTTCCAGTGCCTGCCCAACTTGCAGAAACTCAACCTGGATTCCAACAAACTCACCAACATCTCTCAGGAGACTGTCAATGCCTGGATTTCTTTAATATCCATCACTCTCTCTGGAAATATGTGGGAATGTACTCGGAGCATTTGCCCTCTATTTAATTGGCTTAAAAGCTTCAAAGGAAACAAGGAAAGTACCATGATTTGTGCAGGCCCAAAGCATATCCAGGGTGAGAAAGTGAGTGATGCTGTAGAAACCTACAACATTTGTGCTGAAATTCCAGTCGTGGTGACTGAAAAGCCCTACCAGGCTCCTAAAACTCAGCAGAGGCCCATTTTTGTTCCAAAGCCTACTCTTCCCAAACTGGAAGACTATCAGCCAACCTCTTTTACAGCAAATCCTTCTCCAGATTTCCCAACATCTGGACCAGAGCCAGAGTATGAGCATGTTTCCTTTCACAAGATTATTGCTGGAAGTGTGGCCCTCTTTCTATCGGTGGCTATGATTTTGTTGGTCATCTACGTCTCATGGAAGCGCTACCCAGCCAGCATGAAACAGCTCCAACAACACTCTCTTATGAAGAGGCGCCGGAAAAAAGCTCGAGAGTCTGAAAGGCAAATGAACTCCCCTTTACAGGAGTATTATGTGGACTACAAGCCGACAAATTCCGAGACCATGGATGTATCGGTTAATGGATCTGGACCCTGCACGTATACCATTTCTGGCTCCAGGGAATGTGAGGTATGAACCATGATCCTCCTAAATCCATTTCTGCTGCTGGGAAGGAGAGGTAAATGTTCGAAGCTCTTGAGGTGTCTCTAATCACTAGAAAGATTAATGAGCCTTTTTGCTTTTGGGTTTGCCCAGTGTGAAAGGTTATTTAATTAAATTACAGCAATCAGGAAAGTGACTGTGGTTATTTTCAATAGTTCAGTCCCGAAAGGGGCTTGTTCAAGTCTGAGATGAGGTTGGAATAAACAGCAATGATGAAGGCATTTAGGCCTGTCTTTTAGCCTCTAGACATTTTATGCTGGTTCAAAGTTGTTGGCCTCACGGGCATTACTTCTGCCACACCCTTGATGTAAAGGGGGGAGGTGAATAAGGCTGTATTTTGTTAGACTCTAACAGGGGGTGAGAAACCGAGTACTTAAACATCCTGGTTTTGCCTAGGGCGGGGGGTGCATCAGTGCAAAATCCCATGGCTTTTCTGACCTATTTCAAATGAATTATCAAGCAGAGGACTTTATGAACTTTCCTCCCAGTATTTTTGTCCTAGTTCCTCAATGCATTTAGGAATGTGCTTTAAAATCTCAGAATGCAAGGAAGGAAAATGTTCTGTTAAGTCCTTTTTAAAGTGCCTTGATAAATAAAGGATTTAAATGTGGTCCTAATTTTTAAAAAATCAAAACTCAAATAAGCATTTTTATTTTTTATTTTTGCTGAAATTAAGAACTTGAGAAGAAAACAAATAAAGCTTCTATTGGCAGGCCCTGCTTAATGCCTCATGTGTCAATTTTAGATCTGCAGGAACCAGTCAACAACTCTGTTTCATTGGAGTCCATTTGTATCAGGTGGATATTCTGGTTCATGTTTATACAGTATATTTTGGCAAGAATATTTGTTGCTGCCTCAAAGGCAGGCATCTCCACAGGAACTGGGAGCCCACAGCTTCATAGGGGGCTTGTGGGGGGGGGGAATGAAGAGTATTACCGTAATTATTGTTCTCTTGGTGCACCTTGGCACCATGGCACTTGAATGCTGAGAACAGTTTCTTCCCTCTCTGTTGATTGACAGTAGACTGACTGTGTCGTGCAATAACCTTTACCCAAATCTGTCAGACCAATGTCCACTTTTGTGTGCAGAAAGTTGGGTGTAACCTAAGATGGGCACACTCTGTGATGGATTTCTGTGACTATGCTGCAACATTGACTCTTTGGGCTTCTTATGCCAGCACCCTTAGCTAATATGTGCACTCTGGTGGAATGACAACTGGGATCACAACTGTAGTAATTGACTTTCTTCATTGTAGTTGGCATTCTGTTTGGATGGAATTCATATATCCATATATATATATATATATATATATATATATATATATATTCACAATTTTAACAGGGTATAGTGACCCTACCATGGAATGGAGTGAAAGGACAGATGGATATCCAAATATTTATAATTTTAAATGTTTTTCTCTGCCTGTTTGACAAATGTTCTTCTCTATCAGGTTTTATGTCAATCTATCCCCCCCCCCAAAAAAAAAATCAGAAAGAAAAACAAGCCTATAAGTCCTGCTCAAAGCCCACTGAACTCAATGAACTACTCAATATGAGTTTATTGGGGCTTAGGTAATGCTCATAGTGTATATCAGATGCCATGCTTGACAGATCACTGTAGACTGAACTTGTTCAGTGTCAACAGAGGAAGAGAAGTAGGTCTTCCTCAGGGACATAGAATGAGTCTAGGATATTTTTCTTCCATGTAGAAATGAATCAAGATGATACAACATTAAAGCTTGTAGGAATCAAAGGCCAATCCCACGGTCTCATAAACAAATCAAAGGATATGTGTTGCCTTGTAAATGTTGTTTTAGGCTTCTGCTGCAAATGACTGCTTTGCTAAAAGTACCAAGTAACATTTAAGCTAAGACTAAAGACCATTTGCTCTTTCCCATAGCAGTAATAATAATTTTCCAAAGGCAAATACAGGATTGTCTTTGGTAGCAAGTGCTAAAACCTTATCATGGGTCCTGGAGGCAGTGATGAGAGTAGGCTGGCAGGCGAATTGCAGTTGGACAATTGTATCCCCAAAACCAGTGAGCAGATCAAGGGCATTTCTTTCAAATGTGTGTAATTAGGTGCCTGTGCTTTCCTTCAATGCGCTGATGTAATTTTGAAGAAAGGAGCAATGCAACTGTAAACTGACTTTTATTTTTTATTTTTTAATAATATTTATTACTTTTCCAACAATTTAAACACTACAAAAACAATACAATACAATACAAAAACACTACATAACATTGACACATTAAACACATTGAACTAACGAAACAAAACAAAAACAGTAAAATAAATCAAACAATTTCATTATCCCATCTTTCATTCACTTATTTCCATGACCTCCTCACACCTCCCTTTTTGTATTCCACTTCTGTTAGATGTTTCAGCAATTCCTTTCCATCTTCCTCTGTTTTCTATCCTATAATTATCTTAACACATTCTAACCTTATTTTTTCCTTTAATGCTCTATTAATCTATTTATACTTAATTCCTTATAACATTTCTACTAAAGCCATATAACTTCATTCCAGCATTTTTCTAACATTCATTAACTTTACAGTATCTCTGTAAATAGTCTTTAAACTTTTTCCAATCTTCTTCCACCAACTCTTCTCCCTGGTCTCGGATTCTGCCAGTCATTTCCGCCAATTCCATATAATCCATCAACTTCATCTGCCATTCTGTAAACTGACTTTTACAGCAACTACTTACGTATGGCATTTGAGGGCTAGAAAATTCTCTTCTGTCATATGTACAGTAAATGAGTGTAAAAAAGGGACACGGGTGGCGCTGTGGTCTAAACCACTGAGCCTCTTGGGCTTGCTGATCAGAAGGTTGGCGGTTCGAATCCCCATGATGGGGTGAGCTCCTGTTGCTCTGTCCCAGCTCCTGCCAACCTAGTAGTTCGAAAGCACACCAGTGTGAGTAGATAAATAGGTGCGGTTGCAACGGCAAGGTAAACGGCATTTCCGTGTGCTCTGGTTTCTGTCATGGTGTTCCATTGCACCAGAAGTGGTTTAATCATGCTGGCCACATGACCCAGAAAACTGTCTGTGGACAAACGCCGACTCCCTCAGCCTGAAAGCAAGATGAGCACCACAACCCCATAGTCGCTTTTGACTGGACTTAACTGTCCAGCGGAACTTTACCTTTACCTAAATGAGTGCAAGTTTGATAGGATTTGCAGTCAGTGGCATATCTGATTGCAGACCAGGCTCCATGCTTCAGTGGCTAGTACCCTCTGTTACACCCCTCCTACAAAGGTGGGTCTCTGATTATTAAGGCAGGCTGCCATTTACATTTTCCACAAATCCAATTTTTCACAATCCCTGAAACTACATCATGGA
The DNA here is from genome assembly GCF_964106645.2 of Podarcis pityusensis. Classification (NCBI taxonomy): domain Eukaryota; kingdom Metazoa; phylum Chordata; class Lepidosauria; order Squamata; family Lacertidae; genus Podarcis; species Podarcis pityusensis. The sequence continues at coordinate 39,954,021 of NC_138040.1, forward strand.
TATTGCAAGAAAATAAACTGCCACTATGTAAGCTAGGGGCCTAGGCACTATACCTATAAGGTTATATTACCCCTTATACATCCAGCCAATCACTGTTCTCTTCAGGAAAAGGAGTCCTGCAGATACCATCTATCTGATCAGGAAGTCTCCATACAAAGTAGGAACTTGGCCTTTAGTGTGATGGCACCTAGCCTTTGGAACCCCCTCCCATTATATACCAGCCTGGTATTGTCTCCATTACTTTTTCAGCACATGTTGAAGACCTTTCTTTCCCCAAAAGCTTTTTAAGTGGGTATTTTAATCCCAGTATGTATCTGTGTGGGACATATAACTGTTGTATCGCTTTGGGGTATTTTGTGGGATGTGATTCAGAAATGAAACAAACAAACAAATAATAAATAGGGCATGACAAAGACTTAGGGAATGAGAGAAAAGCGAATGTGCTCTTACTTCCTCATGGCCCTTGAGTATTTGCATTTGACAGAGACAAGATATCCCAGATATAAATAGCTTCATTAAGCTGATTTGCAACTGAAAAGGCTCTATCACAAAAGATAATGAAATGCTCTTATTGTGCCAGAATAAGTAATCTGGCCAGGAATTTCACTTTGTCTGTCAATATTGTCTTTCTAAAGCCATAAATCCTGTCCACCTTTATGGGTCTTAAAGCCACAATGTATGCAGTGCATAGCTTGTGACCCACTAAGCCAAACCCAGCTTACTTGCCAGATATTATTATTTATAGAGAGATGTAGCTGTAAAGATTCAGTGCTATATCAGCAGTGCATGAGATATGACTTGGTGAGTCCTACCGGATACCCAAAAACCGTCACCTTTTAACTGCCCTGACCTGACAGGGGAAGGCAGTTAAATGTTAGTCCCCATTGGCTCATCCTAAGAACCCTTGAGGATTCCTATCAAACCATGAACAAGCTTTAAAAAGAATGCTTGAATATATGCCTTCCCTGTACATTTCCTACATCAAGTAGGGGAAAACCTCACCTGGAAATGGGAAGGTCAAGCTTTGACACAGATGATGCTCAAGGTATCAACCATCCTGCCATTGGGGAGCTTGTAGTTTTCAAATATGAAGTGCCATGATTTCCTAAGAGGAAATTATGTTCTGTGTATAACTTCCAGCTAAGGAGAGAGCAAAGGGACGCGGGTGGCGCTGTGGGTTAAACCACAGAGCCTAGGGCTTGCCGATCAGAAGGGCAGCGGTTCGAATCCCCGCGACGGGTTGAGTTCCCGTTGCTTGGTCCCTGCTCCTGCCAACCTAGCAGTTCGAAAGCACATCAAATTGCAAATAGGGAAGGTAAACGGCGTTTCCGTGCGCTGCTCTGGTTCACCAGAAGCGGCTTAGTCATGTTGGCCACATGACCTGGAAGCTGTACGCCGGCTTCCTCGGCCAGTAAAGCAAGATGAGAGCTGCAACCCCAGAGTCATCCATGACTGGACCTAATGGTCAGGGGTCCCTTTACCTTTAAGGAGAGAGCTAGGATGTAAGTCCTCCATACTTTTCTGCTATCCGCTCAAGAGAGGTAAGGCTCAAAGAAAAGTGAGGTTTATGTGAAGCAAAGGGTAGTTATAAGCCCCATTTCAAGTCAGGCTAAGGTAAAAAAAAAATGGACCCAAATTAAAATGGAGCCAGAATTTTTGAGTGGACAAAGTTCATACTTAGAGCTCCCCATGCCTCGAGTGTGTTGTTACCAGTAATAGGCCACAAGGCCACAGATGAATCATAATTATTGAAAGGTGAACATTTACCAACAATAATGGCCAATGCAAAGTTCTTTGATGTGCTAGAAAATGCAACTGAGATTTGGCAATTTTCAGTAGGAGTTCTAGAACTTATACCAGGGATCTAATTTGGTTAGCAACAGTAGACTCTATGTGCTCAAAATAAAGAGAATTTGTGGCTAAACTGTTGTATGCAGAAGAATTGTGGTTTAGAGTGATAAGTTTGCTGAGATATAAATCACTTGGTCCACCTGAGGTGTACTAAGCACAGAAGTGCCCTGATGAAGGAGGGGAGAAGTAATACTGCAATCTCCTGTACTAGTACTGAGCGCAGAATTATAGCTCCAATGCATAATTCCTTAATGTAAACTGTAGGTATCCCAGACTGTATCATGCAAACCTGCTTTGACCACGATTAGTGCTAAAACTATGGTTAACAAGGATACTGTTGCAGTTATAATGTTAACCATAGTTCAAATCAGAAAGGGAGAAGGGAATCTTGCACAAGAAAGGGGAACCCATGAACTTATGGTAAATTTCTAATTTACTAACTATAATTAAATGGTCTCTAACTGCCCCCCCCCCCAATGCAAGAAGATCAAACGTATCCATTCTGAAGGAAATCAGCCCTGAGTGCTCCCTGGAAGGACAGATCGTGAAGCTGAGGCTCCAATACTTTGGCCACCTCATGAGAAGACTCCCTGAAAAAGACCCTGATGCTGGGAAAGATGGAGGGCACAAGGAGAAGGGGACGACAGAGGACAAGATGGTTGGACAGTGTTCTCGAAGCTACAAACATGAGTCTGACCAAACTGCGGGAGGTAGTGGAAGATAGGAGTGCCTGGCGTGCTCTGGTCCATGGGGTCACGAAGAGTTGGACACGACTAAACGACTAAACAACAACTGCCCCCAAAATGCTGGGACCATCATGCAAACCCTTAAGCCATCATGGCTTCTCACTTTGTCATGCAGAGTCCTGAATTCCCACTGCCCTAAAAAAGAAAACCTCAAAGCTTTCTCCACTTTTTCATTCATTGCCCCTTCCATCTCCTGGCCAGGGAAAGAGAGAAGCAGCAACCTACTTTGGGTTCTCATTTGCATGCTCTTATGAGCTGTGCAGGTAAGAGTCTGCTCTGCATCCAAACCTCTTAGGATCAGCCCAGGTTCTTTGCATTGCTGCCTCCCCTTTCATTGCCAGTTTTGTTTGGGAACCAGAAGTGTCATTGAGCCACCACCACCTGTGTGGGTGGCGGGCATTTCCTCTTTGTCTCCTGTTTGAGAGAGATGTAGAGAAATATGTGGCTTAAAAGGAACTGGACTAGATTCCTAGAGAGGAAGGGGATTTGGGAAGATGGGGAAGGGTCCTCTGAAGCAAAAACACTTCCCTTCAAAATCCCCTTCCTGCTTGGCTTCTCACATGGACAGGAAAAAGGCATTGATCTCTCCCACGAGCTGAAATGGTGGCGCCTTCTGAAATCTGATATGAGTTTTCCTGTTTTGTGCATTTGGGTGAAGGGGAGTCCCAGGGCAGCTGGGAGAGAGGTTGCCTGGGCTGGGTGTATGTGCAGCTGATCCATCCAGGATTCACCACAGCACCAGGATGCTGCAGTTGTTTATACATGCATAATTTGCTCAGAAATTGGAACTACTGAAAAAAGGGAAGTTTATGTATCCCCAAACTCAAAAGTTTATATGTTCCTGGACCCCAAAATAAACATTGGGATTATTTATTAAATTTGTTCACAGGATAAAATCACAATGTAAAAACACAATTGCAATAAAAATGGATGTTCAAAGGTATTCTGCTTCCCAAATACTCATAAATGCATGATAGTCATGAATGCATAAATACTCATAAATGCATATTCGACACACACAAACACACATTTAGTTGTATTTATTGATTTGGGGTTTCTTTTTCCCTCAGGCTTTCCTAAATGCAATACATAAATTCAAAGATTTCTGTGCTCAAAATATTGCAGTTTTTGATGTCTCCTCTAATAACTTTAGTGGTTGACCAGGAGGAAATGCACAAGCAGTGATACTGATGTTGAATAAAAAGTCCCTACTTTCAGCTGAGGAAAGTTGGAGGGTGTGTAATAATTCAGAATCAGAAAGCATTGTATGTGCACCAAGCTTTTCTTATAAAGAGATGAAGTAAAGCATATGCTTCTATATTTGCAATTCCTTAGTCTTACTAATACATATCATCTCATGTATTCTGTGCAGGAAGAGTGGTATATTTTCAGCTCATGTCAGTAATAAATCACCACCCATTCCCTTCTCACTGCTAAATATGAGGCCTGGCTGTTATTTGTATCTCTTCTATTACAGCTAGACAATTAGGGTTGCATGAAAGCAACTTCTTATTCTTTGGTGATCACTCGTAGCCAAGTAAGATTGTCTTCCATGAACATGGTCTTAATAGTGAGTCCATAAGTGACTGTGGAGGCCAATTCTGGAATCACATTTCCCGGGACAGAGGTTTCCGGGCAGAAGTTGATCACAGTGAGGGTTTGCCAAACATGCCTTCCTCTTAGCACATTTCTCCCTTTCATCCTGGTTTCAAGTGTCTTCAAAGTCCATGACACCTTTGGTAAAGGCTTTTCTTCAAATGGAGGGCCTGCAGACCAGTATTACCCAATAGTTGGTGTTTAAACTACATTTTTTAATATTTGCCTTGGGGGAGTCTTTAAACCTTTTTGTTGACCTCCAGCATTACGCCTTCCATTTTTAAGTTCAGAATAGAGTAGTTGCTTTGGAAGACGATAATCAGGCATCCGAACAACATGACCAGTCCAACAAAGTTGATGTTGAAGAATCTTTGCTTCGACACTTATGATCTTTGCTTCCTCCAGTACACTGACATTAGTTTGCCTGTCTTCCCAAGTGATGTGTAAAAATTTTCAGATCATAGGAACATGCAAGCCCATTCACCATGACAAGGTGATGATCCAGCAAGTGAGATGAAAGCAACTACTATAATGATAGTAAGACATTGCTCAAATGCAATGCTTTGCTTGAATTTAATATTGTTTGTCTCCATAGCTACCAAGTTCCAGTAATAAAAAGGTAGACCTACACCTTGTGGTACTAAAGACATATGGAATATAGGTCCTGCCTAGTAACTTAAGAATGAATCAAAGGGTGGATAATTGTAAGAACTGGACATGGGATATAGGTACATGATATATAGCTGGATGGATAGCTATACAAGCACACACAGTTTTAAATAAGCAAACATGCAAGGCAAACGTACCTCTTAAGTATGTTTGGAAGGAATAGTATGTTGTAAGAAGGAATCATGAGTTGGTTTTTACAAAGTGGAATCATATAGACAGGGCTGTCTTTAGCATATGCGCTGCTGGGGTGCAAAAATCTGCCCAGCACCCCAAAATTTAGTTAAGCCCCCAAATTACCATATTTTTCTATCTGACGCTCCTGTGTATAAGGACCCCTCATGCGTTTTCATGGACAAGTTTTTCTGGTTGTTTCAACTGTGTGTGTGTGTGTGTGTACATGCATGCTATTGAGCTCATCTCCTGCTTACGGTCATCCCAGAGGTATCTGTCTGACCTCTGTAAAAACAGGATGCTGGACCAGATGGACCTGATTCAGCAGGGCTCTTATGTTCCTCCAAAGCCCCCCATATCTCTATTTTTTGGTTGTCTGAGGATTCCCCTTGTTTCTTGCAGAGCAAAGTAGTCAACATTCCTTGCAAAGTCAAGATATGTTAATTGCTGTTAACTGTGGTCTATGATTTTTAAGGGGCTCAAGGAATTATTTTGATATGAAAAGCAAAGGTGAAGGATATTTGACTCAGCCCTTGAAATATATAGGAAGGCTCTTGTAGGTGGACAAATCTCTAGGCATTGGTCATACTTTCTGTTCACATAGGTGAACTCTGGCGCTAGCCAGTTGTTCTTCCATCCAAGTCCTTATATCCAACACAGCAACTGTGATGTGTGTGTGTGTGTGTGTGTATTCAGTAGCATAATTGGAGCACCTGTTTTCATTGCTTTTGGTAAGGCTTGATGATATTTGAGCTTTCCTAAGAAATTTGAACTCTTAAAAACATGACCCAAGATCCCTTAAAAATAATTGTTCTCTATTGTTTCCAGTTGTGGAAGCACAAAATTGGAGGAGAGCGAAGAAAGTAGATGACACCAGTGTACAATCAGCACAAAAGAAAGAAGGGGGAAAAACCTGCTTTGCTTTTCTTGCAAAGTAATTGTGGGAAGATCAGTACTAGTTTCTGGGTTAACATGACACAGGCTGTCCTTCCCCGAAATAATGCAGTAGTCATAATCTCACTCACCCACACACTAAAATAACTGGGCACATATTGTTTTAAGATTTTTACATATTTAGTCTAACTTTTCTTTTATGCAGATTAGATGTCATAAGCATATATAACATTTATGGCTACCTACAATATAATTTTAAATCATAATTATTATTATTTTTAAAAAATAATTGATTTAGGCATTCTCATATGAAATTAGTACCTTGCAGCTTCATATAATCAAATCGTATGCATAGCACCCAGGTTCCCATTCTAATCAAAGTTTGAGATCCAGGTTTGAGATAAATTTGCAACCCCTGACGTGTGCAGAATCTCTGTACAACCTCAGACGCAAGGAAAATACTCTGTTTCAGCACAGGTGAAACAATATCTGTTCATATTGCTGTATTCTGCTCCTGTTTTCTGAGTGGTAAAACATTTCAGGGGCACAGTGCTTACCTGACTTTCATTTCTTTTGGATTCTTATTGGTGTTTTGGAATATTTGCATTTGTTTGTTTGTTTGTCTGCAATGTGCAGGTGGCGTGTAGGTGGGGGCACAGCTTAAACCGTCAACAGCCAACTAAAGCCCACCACTCCTACGTCAGATACTAGGGATGCTTACAAAGCCCAAAATACTGTGACTCTCTCTTTCTCAAAACTTCAGTTTTTGTATTTTACGACTTCCTTTCATGTGACAGGGAGGCAGGGTAAGCATGATTTTTTTTATTCTGACCTTCTTGGGTCATCTTGCCTCTTATTGAGATGTATCACCTGAATCTTCTTTGGTGATCACGTGTAGCCAAGTAAGATTGTCTCCCATGAAAATGGCCTTAAGAGTGAGTCTGTAAGTGACTATGTAGGCCAATTCTGATCCACAGCTGAATACCACAGGCTATCAACATTCTTTTTTCTAAGAGATGGGCCAGGTATTGCCTCAAGGCAGTGGTGAGTAACCTCAGGCCCAGAGGCCAAATGTGGCTCTTAGGATTCTCCTCAGATAACACCTCTTCCTTAACCACTCTTCGCAAGTCACACACTTCACCAGCCCTATTTTGCACCCTCTGTGAGTATTTTTGCCGAGCTGGAATGTTTCCTTACTTGCTTGGATAGATGGATGACAGATAAAAAGGGTTGTTGAGTATGTGTAGAAACTAGCCTACTGCACAAATGTAACACCACTTTTTTTTCCTCTGGCCCTCCCCACCACTGACATGGGGCTCTCAGAAGCTTGCCCAGAAGGAAATGCGGTCCTCAGTCTGAAAAAGGTTCCCCAACCCAGCATCATGGCAGCCATATTAATAGCCCTGTTCACAGAAACCTGAAATAAAACCCATAAGAGTACATTTCAAATATGAAGCTTGACACTGAATACAGACACCAGAGTTGAGCTTAGTTAACCCTGACTCAAATTAATAACACTTCAGGGCATCTGGTGGTGCCTTAAAGACTGTGACATGGCATGAAATATCTCTGGAAGAGAGAGGAGAGAGAGAGAGAATCCTTGGGGATGCACTTAGCTCTTCATGCCCTGAACTGTTTAGAAAATGAATGACTCTGCTGTGGAAATGAGTCCAGAACCTTCCGTAAGCTTGACCTTTCCTGCAAATGTCTCATTGCTTTTCCTGAGAGGTAAAGAATGTGAGGTGGAACAACCTGCTCATTTTAACGGCCGAGCCTGTTTTTACTTTACGCTGCCACCTGCTGAAAAGAGGTAATGACTAGTTTTAAGCTGAGTTAGAAGGTATAAGGTTGAAGGAACAAAAATAATGGTTATGTGTTACATTGCATACTTTAGTCCCCTTTAGCTTGAAAAGTCAGAAATAGCAGCAGGCTCCATCTTTGCCATTCGCTTTGCCTGCTGCTCACCACCCCTGGAAAACAAAAACAACACACACACCCCACAATCCCAAAATCCTTTGGGATATGAATCTAGATATCAAGCTTGGCATCACGGATTGGCACTGCCAGGCACCTGCTGAGGGCCTACGCCCCAGCAGGGGTCCACTGACCACAGCCTCCTTTTTCCACCTCTTCACCACTATGAGCTGCTTGTTCACCTGTCTCACACTCCAGGCAATAGTGGATATTAGAAGGTAGAGCAGGAGATACCACCTCCTCATGGTTCACTGGCTCTCTGCCAGAGAAGCAATTCAGGAGACAGCAGAGAAAAAGAAGAGGAGCATCAGCAACAGCTGGTCATAATTGTGGTGAGGAGGTAGACTCACAGAAGGAGGGGAGTCATGGAGCAGGCCTTACCTAAGGCCGCTCCAAAACATGGAGCTGGCCATTCCAGAGTTTGTAACTGGGATTTCCACTCACTTCCGAATGAAAAATGGAATGATCCTCCTGGGGTTCATTTGAGGGAGGAAGTAAAATATTCCTCTGCCTTTTCTTATTCTCTTCATGCCAGACCTGGCAGGGAGCAAGATGGCTTGAGAAGGAAGAGCAATGTTCTGCTCCAAGTGGGACTCACTCACTCACTCACATGGGGTTCTACTCAGACAGCAAACAAACACCCAGATGGTTTTGTTCTTCCTTCCCAGTGGGATACCTGGGGAGGCCCAATATATTGTTTTCACACCATTCACACTCCAGGACCCTCATTTTTATGCCAGCAGTACGAGAGAGGAGAACATGGAGTCTGCTCACCAGGGGGGTGCCAATGAGTGCTCATTGTTCCAGCTGTTGTGGCAGAAGGTCTTGGGGTGTGGAACTCTACCGCCATGTTGTGGGTTTCAGCAGTAGTGACAATTTGATCCCTTCCCCTCAAAGCTTCCTGAGCATTCCTAAAGAAAATTTTGGGAAACGCTTTCCTCTTCCTCCCCGAGAGCCACCTTTCAGCTCATAAAGCCGGGGGGGGGGGTCTCCACTAGCCCTTTCCGCCAATTACTCCTTTCCCAAAACTTAAACAATCAATGGAGGAGGCTGGAGACTTGAAGGGCTTGAGACAGTAGTGACAGAGGCCAGCAGGGACAGCTGGCGCTAGAGGAAAAAGCCTCCTCTATAGGACCTGGTTGTTTCCCACACTTTAATATCTCAAACAAATCTACCAGGATGTCATACAGAAACACTGAGAATGTTGTCATAAAGTGAAGAGTCATTTGTTTTCTTAACACACATACCAAAACATGCAGGGCCCATCCACATTTATCTTTTGCCCCACTGTTTTCTAGGCACAGGTCGGTGTTTTAAATCTCTGTGTCTGAGTGCTGTGTGTGTGTGTGTGTGTGTGTGTCCTGCCACTTTCCCCAAGAAACCTGCTCTTCAGCACTGAATTGGAACAAATGGCCATTCAGGTTTTCTGTGGATTCAGCAGTAAAGAGCACTGGGGCAAAAAGGAGGGGGGAGTTCAGATATGAAGCTTACTAAGCCAAACCTTGACTTGCAGTAAAGGACCAAAGAGGACCAAAGAGACTGTGAGGTGCTCTAAGGGTTGGCTTAATGTCATGTGGGGACCAGGTCATGATCGAATGATGGAAAAGAGTCCTCAACTACATTCTCTAGGTCAGTACACTAGCTTAGGGACTCCAGAGCAGACCACATGGCGAACATTTCTAGCCACTTTTTGCCCTTCAGAATTTGCTGCCTGAGGCAGCTGCCTCATTCTGCCTCATGGAAGGGCTGGCCTTGATTGAGGATCTATTCTGGATCTTCCACCCAAAAAATGATTCTCCTCCCTCCCCAGAAGAAGGAAAAACAAGTTCTTCACATACTTCTTCATGCATTGCTTAGTTAAACTATGGAACTCACTTGGGTGGCTTTAAAGGAGGATTAGATAAACTCATGGATGAGAGGGTTATTGATGGCTACTTGCCACCATGGCTATGCTCTGCCTTCACAGCTGAAGGCAACAATGCTTCTGAATACCAGTTGCTGGAAACCACAGAGGGGGAGAGGGATCCTGTTTTTAAATCCTGCTTGCTGTTCTCTCACAGGGATCTGGTCAGCCATGGTGAGAACAGGATGTTGGACCATTGGCCTGACCCAGCATGCTCTTTCTATGCTGCTATGAGTTTCTTTAGCAGGGGTTCCCAAACTAAGGCCCAAGGGACTCATTTCTCCAGCCCGCAGCGACCCCCACTGCCCGCTCTTACGAGCGCTGCGCTGCGCAGCTGCCCACTTCCAGGTCGGAAGAGCACTGGAAATAGCTTGTGCACATGCGCAAGCATTATTTGCGCATGCACAAACGTTACTTCCGGTGCACATCCAGGTTGGAGGAGGCCCCTGCACATGCGTACAAGCTATTTCTGTGCTCCTCCGACCCGGAAGTGCACCAGAAATAGCATGTGCGCACTTGTATGGGCATGCGTTCCCCCGCCCTCCGGCCCACCACACGGTAGGCACTGGAGACACTGGCCCGAGGTGCAGTAAGTTTGCTGACCCCTGTTCTTTAGTATATTGTTCCAGAATACTAGCTGAAGTGATTATGTTGTATGGTAGCACACTAAGAAATAAATAAATAAAAGTCCTTAATGTTGCCACTATAAATGGTAAATGTGGAAAGGCCTATGCATCTTATAACCTGTTTGTTTGTTTTAAAAACTGTGTTTCTATGACTGGCTTCTTCCGTGTCTATTGGCTCCATGGAATCCTCCAGGATTCGGTTCAGGAGTTCATGGTCACTGGAAGGTTATTTTCATTAGCATTTCTATGGCAAATAAAGCAAATGCCAGGGTAAGCACATTGGTTCATTTTGACAATCTCCTATTTTATACACACCATGGTCAATTGTTTCTCTCTCACACACACAAAACAGTATTTTTCCCCTATCCCAACCCATTCTTTTGGCTGAATATTCTTTTCAAGTATGAGTGCTTTAAAGCAGCATTTCAAAACAAATCTCGCCCACCTTCTTTCTCCCGGAGGAAAGAAACATCATTAGTTCATAGGCAGGTGTATCACAGAACCAGCAAATGGATTGCAAAAAAGAAAGAAAAGAAAAGAAATGAATGTGTTTGGTTCTAGAAAGCGAATGTTTAAATTAGTTTGAATTGAAAACATTTGTCAGATTTGCAGCTTCAGCCTGCTAAATTTGGTATGAAATTACTTTCATTTTGAATCTAAGGTTGACATTTCAGTAATTCTACTTTCGCCTTGAAGCTTGAAAATGTTTTCTTCAGACTTCTGATATCTGAGATTTTGAAAGCAATGAAATTTTATTTTGAATAGCGGAAACTTTGAATTCACTTTGTATGAAGAGAGAGAAACACAGAGACTCCATTCTTCAGAATTTGATAGACCTCAGCTCAGTGGTGGAACATCTGCCTTGCAGCCTGGCATGCAGAATCTCCCAGATTCAATCCCCAACAGCTCCAGGTTAGGACTGGGAATGACCCCCTCCTGCAAAGTTGCTTTCTGTGATGTTTTACACTTACTTTTGCTCTTTTGAACTCAGTTTTGTGTTTGAAAATTCAGAATATGGATTGCCTTTAAGAACACTGAGAAAGCTTTGCAGTTTGCAGGTTGACATTCTTTGAAGCTGATGCCATTTGCTGCTACAGTTGTACCAGGCAGGAAGATCTCAGAGAGACAAAAAAATATTAAACATAACAGAGGTTAGTTATAGGATTAGCTCATCCAAATCATAAATACTAAGGGTGTGCATCAAGTCTGCATTTTGTGTTGGGGGACGGGGTTTAAAGATGTTAATTGGGATGATTCAAGGGTCTCCTTCCCTTGCCCCCAAATCAAAGCTTAATGTAAACAACTCCTCCCCAATTTGGATTGCCCCCCCCATCTCTTGTCATTGTGCTGCTCCGTTCCTTTGCTTTATGTACCATATGTTTTAAAATACAGTATCTCTGAGTTTCTGTAGATCTGCAAATCATTGCAAGGTGAAGTTGTCCTAAACATTGCCTGCAAAGCACTGAAGAGCTCTGGATTGGAATTTGTGTGCTATTATTGTTGTTAGGGGTTTTTTATATAAAAAAAGAACAGTGATTGTGGCTTTTTAAACAAACAAACAAACAAAGGTAAAATCCTCATTTATTTATTTTTCAAATCTCAGCATTCTTCAGAACTCCACAGGAAGCATTCTAGACAACACCTGTTAGATACTTATAAAGGCCTATCAGGAGGAGAAAAACAAAGGCAGTTGTGAAACCTCAAGGTTCTTGTTTGTTTGTTTGCTTGTTTTTAAACACATAAGCATGTGCACTATTCAATCACCCCTAATTATTTTGAGGTAAGAAAGAGAGAGAAAATGCTTCCAACCCCAGTTGTGGATGACAGAGTAAAGTGAATTACTCCCCCCCCCCAAAAAAGCACTGGAACTATTTATCTGCAATTTGGCAGACTTCATCCACTCCACAGAGGCTCCTGTGCCTATACATTTCATCCATTTTGGCCCAAACGGGGGAAATGTTGCATTTTAAATTTTCCCTTTACATTGAACAGGGAAATACAGAAGTTCATTTATACTGAACAAACCAAGAGCCCTAATACAGTCTAAAGGGATAAGAGCACAGAGCCACTCAGAAACAGATCAGTTTAAAAATAATAATAATGCATAGATAGAAATACAAAGCAGATCTCGGGGCCTGTAAATAGTTAAAGTATGTGTACACCAACTTCTGCACAAGCATGTCAAAAAGTGTGCCATTGAGAGTTAGTCTGCATTATAATACTATGAGGGGTCAGTGAGGTTACAAAGAATCTTGGAAGCAGACATCTCTGATGTAAGGTATTTGTGGCAGTCTGCCTGACTTTAGCGTTATCAGTGCACAGATGTGCACTAGAGGGGAAAGAAGCAAATGAAAAGAAGGAATTGTGGCAAAGCACATATGCTATAATTTCAGAATTGTGCTTAGAAATTTTCATTGTTGTACAAGAACTCGGAAGGAGAGGAATGCAAAGCAGAGCAAAGCATGAAACAAACATAGAGACAGAAGGGCAGAAATCCCCCCTTTGGTCACCCTCAACAACACTCTTGTAGGTGGAGTCCCAAATTAGGGATGTTTGAAGAATTCAATTTTCGCAGGTGCTTGAGTCATTGATCTATGCAAACCTGATTCACACCTCTCAGATTAAAGTGTGAATGGCAAGTTTCACATCCCAAATGTTCCAGCACCATATCTACACCTATACTTTATAATGGGTATTTCTAGCAATAAAATGAAATAAAATAGAAACATGCATCATGGAAGAAAATACATTTAGGAATTTGTACTTTAAGAGATTAATTTAAAGCACAGATCAATATAAAAAACAGATTAATGCTAAAACAGGACATACAAGAGCTGTGGTGGGTAGTGCCTGTTGGGATTGATAGGGCAGAAAACAGGGAAATGGGTAAAGTCAGAGCCAATGATACAACCAACTAATGTTTTGTCCCTGTCCTTTTCCTGGATGAGTTCTGCAAAGGCATCACTGAGACTGAGGAGGAGAAGTCACCCTGGACTGACATTTAAGTAAGAAGGTAGCAAGTGGGAGCTGGTTGAAGGTAGAATGAGGTTGTGGGATGGATCCCATTTGCCCTAATGGACCAGCCTCTACTGACTATGACTGAACCAATATAAAAGTGATAGAAGCTGTAAATAGACTGTTTCACGGAATCATAAGTTGGAGGGGTCTAGTCCACCCCCCCACCCCCCTGCTTGATGCAGGAAATCCAGGACAGGAGCTTTCTCAATAAATAGCTGCCCAGCCTCTGGCTCCCGTCTAGTGTGCCACACACAACAAATAGCACCACCAATGCATATTTCCAACTCCATCATAAGATGCGCTCATCCAGTTCAGTGAGTTAGATGCACATCATGATTTGGATTCAGATGTACATCTCCATTGGCTATGCACAGGAAGCCTACTTCAGCTCATGGTTCAAGGCTACTGTCTACTCGGATTCGCCTAACCAGATATCGGAATGTATACGAGCACTGATCCCTTTAGTTCAATTACTGATGCCTTTCTCAGACTCTGCAGAGAGGAATGGTGTTTTCTGCTTCTTTGCACCCAAACAAAGATAGCTGGGGGCAGTGATTACCAGCCAAGAGGAATTTTGGGTATGGAGGAAGTCACCTATAAGTGGTGTTCACTGCCTTGACTCTTGCATTTGTGGTATGATGCTGGGCAGATGTGAAACTCCACAGAACAAATTGATAGCATGGATTCAGATGCCTCCCCAGATATAGGTAAACTTCCAGGTCAACTGTCTTAAATTTATTTGGTTTCTCCCTCTCCCTCCCACATTTTCTGGGCAAATCAGTGACCCTTATAATCTTTTGTATAACTCCCAGTGATTAAGCCTGAAACAGAATTCACTTGAGACTCAGTTTTGAAAGCCAATGTAATTTGAAAGATGTCTCTGTCTAAGGCAGGGCTAGGAAACCTGTGGCCCCCTAGGTAGTTGGATGACCTGTTTGGATGGGCTGTCTGCAGAGACTTGTGAAATCCAGTAAATTATTTCCAGTGAGGAGAACTGTTGATAGTGCTGAGGCCCTTGTCTCTCTATCGAGTGGTGAGGTTGAAGGGCAATGAGCACTATTGCTCCTGAAGACCCTCCTTGCTGAGACTGCAATGTGCCCTGGTACTCTACGGAGTTGCAAACAGTGGAACAAGATGGATGATAGTTGTCACGTCACTGGCACAAGACCCACTGCAAGTATTAACACAACTTAGAGTGCATAATTGTGCCTATGTGTGGTAGTGACAGAGGCAAAAAGGGGCTATTTTGTTTCTGCCATTGCATCCTCACTTAGTCATCCAGCAGAGCTATTTTGAGTAACATTACCTCCCCCCTCCACGCCAATAAATGGAGAATTGGGGCATTTGGTTGTCTTTTGTGGTGCTTTTACAAGGCACCTTGAAGATAAAATCACCTGACTCCATTATCTTGATTCTAACATGGATGTTTTTCTTGGTTTGATCTATTAAGATAGGAGGACATTAAATAATGTCATCACTCACCTGAAGTTTGAAGCGGCTTTGTTCATTTGACCAGCTCATTTTAATGCATGTGTGGATCATCACCCCTTTATCTTATTTTAAAAGGAAACAAAATAGCCAAGTAAAAACGTTGAGTTGCTGCAGATGCTACCTGCATTAAGCTGGAGCAAAGCCTAGTTATGGTTTGCTAGGGTTGCCACTGGATTTTGTCTAATCCAAGCTTCTTTGGGTGGAACATCTGATAAATTCCAAGGAGAGCACTCAGAGTTTGCACCCAGCAGGGCTTTGGATTTCTTAGATTTCTTAGAGCAGAATGGTGTGGCTCCTGATCAGATAAGGCACCTGAGGAATTAAAAAATGCTTCTCAATAAGACTAGGAAGGCTTCTCCAGGAGATTCCATAAATACCTGATGAACAGAAAAGTCTCCTGATTTGTGCCTTACATACATACATAGTAGTGCCATCTGAGATCTGTTTTGAGCTCTATGAACACACAGTTTTGTACCGTTTTGTCTTAGTTTGATATTGAGGTGTTTTTTTTTAAAAAAGTTCTTTTTAAAATATCTACACTATATCCATATGTAACAGAGAATTGCCTGCAGCTCCTTAGGTGCCAACTTGTCCCAGTGGTTTTCTGCAGTGCAGCAAACCTACATGATTTTAATGTAAATTTCTTATCTTTCTTTCTCCTACATTATGATTTTTCCCCCTTCCCAAAGCCTCTAAATCATATGTTAGGAGCCTTTGATTTCAAAAGCCTTGTCAATGTTACACATGAAATAAAATGGAGAAATGAAGGGAGTTCTTGTGTTCTCACAGTGGGAACACAAATTGCACAAATCAAACCAAGAAGCAAGTTGCTGGCAATTTAAAATTAGCAGCAATTTGCCTATGGAAACAAATTCTACACATGATTTCCTTTTCTTTCCTTTCTCCCTTTTACTTGTCAAATGTATCCACAGACCCCATGAGCAAAGGAGGAGGGGACCCCCCACCTGCTGCTGTCTAAAGAAAAGATTAACCCTTTGTTCTTAATTATTTGCCCCAAGAATGGAATTGTTGTTAAAGTCTGGGAGAGCTAGATCAGCATTTTAATTTTTATTGATATTTTCATTTTATTACTTGTTATCCTAGGCAGTAAAAACATTTTTTGGCTGGAGGGTTTTCGTTTTGTTTCAAAAAGGGGGGGGGCAAAAATTTCTGCTCTCATTCATGTCTTTAGAAAAAGTTCTTTTAAACAAGCCAGTGTAATCACTATATATGCATATGGGACGATTTCTAATTGTGAATAATAGGCAATGAGTTAAGGGATACTGGTTGCTTGCCAACATATAAGTATGTCTGTTTTCCTAATTAATAGTGCACTTGGTGGTAAAACAGTCAGGTTGGACAATACCTAGAACTGGATCTGGCCCATATGTGTAATGGAAAGAGGCAGTGCCATGTCCCTGAGCTGACCATCAGGTCTTCTCTCAGTCCAATACGCAAGGGCATCCATGAATGGCATCATTAGATTGTTGGTCCATGACCCCATGGACCAGAGCATGCCAGGCACTCCTGTCTTCTACTGCCTCCCGCAGTTTGGTCAAACTCATGTTGGTAGCTTTGACAACACTGTCCAACCATCTCGTCCTCTGTCGTCCCCTTACCCTTGTGTCCTCAATCTTTCCCAACATCAGGGTCTTTTCCAGGGAGTCTTCTCTTCTCATGAGGTGGCCAAAGTATAATTTTTTAAAATTTATTGTTATCCTACTCTTCTGCCCCAAGGGTTTGTTCAAAACAATTTACATAATTAAAAGAGCAGTAAAGCAAGTAAAATACAATTGATGTGCAGTCACGTGACACTCTCCACCACGGCCCAAAAAGTGCTGGAATTCCAGCATTTTGTCTCACCTGCACATTCTACTGCTATTTCTGCATTCCACTGACTCTTTTTACTACATGCAATAATCAGGAAGGAAGGCCAACTCTGGCTTTTGCCATTGGCTCATTAACTAACGGCTGCTGTGTGTGACATTATGAAACTCAAAACGTAATTGGTGCTTGAATTTGCTTCCTTCTTCCCTCTCCATTCTCTCCCCCCATGTCTATTGAATTGTGATCCTGTGGGCAAGGAATCTCTTATCTTCTAGACTCTGTATAGCACCACTTACAATATTTGAGGTGCTTTATAAGATTATGTCACCACCACCATCTTCATAATGCAAATTTCTCCTAATGTGCACTCTTGCATGCAATTTTATCTGTGACACACATTATTTGTAAAGCAGTTTATGCTAACAGATTGCATTTTTGTATACTGTTGTCACTGATACAATGTTTTACTTTATTAACCACTCTTCACCTGAAGGTCCCAGGGCAGCTTATAACAATTAAAGCACAATGTTAAAAACAGTTCAAAACAACTCTTATATGCTTTGTTTTGCATGATTTTCCCTAATGCATTTTTGTAAGCATTACTTATGGTTAAATTTGAAGAAGTATTAATTTTGAAGGATGGTTGTATTTTGGTTCTCATATTGTTTGGAATGTCCAAATCAGGTGGGTTCACCTTTAAATGCAAAGTGAACCAAATTTCTTCCCCATTCCTTAGAATAGGAATCTGCTAACCTGAATCCTTCACACAGGTTCTGGAGAAGCCACACCACAACAAAGAATGCCCAAATGTTTAAGTTATGTTCTTCAAAATATTACAGGGGTGCCATCATTTAAGCCAATTCCTCATGCAGTGTCTAAAGAGTCATACATATGTCAGCAGGGTAGATCAGATGTGCTATTCCCACTAAAACCCAACAATGACGCCGGTGTCCTGAGTTTCAGTCTTTTAACACTTTGCCAGTGCATTTGGATAAATCCCTGGGAAACTGTCCCCTCTGTGCTAGGAGGGGGATGGAGAACCTGTAGCCCACCTGTTGGATTCCAGCTACTATCATCCCCAGCCAGCATGGCCCCCCACTACTGGTTTAAAGGGCACCTGTGTAGTGGATCAGACATCATTTCTGGGACAAATGTATTGCTCCCTATGGGAAAGGTACATAATTTAGGCAACATAATAATGTGGTGGTCTGTGTGGCAGTTAAAGGGAGAAGGGAATTTCTGAAATTTGCCCATAACTGTTGGGCTGTGCAAGCATACAGTCGCTTTGTAACTGGTCACCTTTGTTGGTTTCAGCAGCCCCTGGCCTTTCCCAGGAGCAGCTAACCAGTCAGCAACAGCTTGCTTGTATCACAGCATACTTGTACTAGCAAATTGCTTCAGTAGGAATGTTGGCAGTTAAGATGTCTTTCCAAAGGGCGGAAGCTTCAATAGGCAAGATGTAAGATCCCTCCTACCTCTGTTTCTAGAAATCAAAAGGGGCTGCCAATTGAATTCAACTCAAAGGAAACAAGAAAGCTTCTTGCTTCTTCCTTTTGGGGTGTGTGATAACAATATCCTGACTTCTAAAACACCACTTTTCTCCTATCCATTTAATGGTGGTGCCTTGATGATTAGCAAGAAGCATATTATTTCTGCTACATTAGTTCTCTATTACTGGATTTCAACCAGGATTTGATGTGAGGTTTTTATTTTTATTTTTTGCCTTCACATCTCTCTGCTGCCAGAGAAGCAGAAGAAGCAAGCTTTACAGCTATGCAACAATATAAGTATCATGGAATAGGCTAGAACTGGAGAACGGAAACTTTGATCCTCCAGATCTTGCTGAACTATAACTCTCACCATCGTGTCTGGCCATTGGCCATCCATGCTAGGACTGATGGGAGTTACAGTTTGGCAACATCTGGAATGCCAAAGGTACTCCACACCTGGACTAGGATGTAGGGATGTCTCCCCAGGTTCCCTGAAGCATTCTGTCAAGGACAGCCTCTTATCATTAGGTACTTTTGCTACTATGAAAAACAGCAGAGAGTTTGCCCCAGTTTGCCCCTTGTGGAGTTCAGGCAAATGTGACTGATGTGTTGAAAGAGCTTCTATGATAGCCTTAGTTACAGGTAGGTAGCCGTGTTGGTCTGCCATTGTTGAAACAAAATAAAAAAAAAATCCTTCCAGTAGCAAAGGTTTCAGTGTATCTGAAGAGGTGTGCATGCACATGAAAGCTCATACCAATAACAAACTTAGTTGTTCTCTAAGGTGCTACTGGAAGGAATGATATCCTTAATGTGGGATGGTAGTCAAAGAAAGAAGTGATTGAACTCTAAGGAATCACCTGTTCAATGAACATTCATCATGATTTGCTTTCACAAAACTTATGCAGAGGTGAGGCTATGACTGGTCATTTTGGAGCATTTGTTCTGATTTGCTTACAGAGTGGTTATAGAACAAGGAGCATTCTTCTTGATTTGTCTGTGCACTGTTTATATGCCTACCTGCTAATCATTTGTTCATCACACAATTTGCAGTGCATTTCCCCATCACCTTCCTCACCACGCAGTCTTTGTGTGTCTTAAAGCGGACTTGTTGTGCTAGGGTGACAGAGCACCTCACTCCACTTTAATGGCACAAACATAAATTTCTGGTATGTGCTCGAATCCTTCTTGCAAAATGCTAAGAACGTGGAGTGACCTAAATAAAGGTATGGATCTACAAAGGCTCTGTTATCATTTGCAGGGTGAGGAAGAGGTTAAGGAGCTTTTTGTCTCTGCTTCTGAAGTGAGTGACTATAGTGGCCAACCAAGGCATCACCCAAAAGAGAAAATGAGTCACCCAAAATGTGCTATGTTTTTTGAACTAGAGAGCTTTTCAAATAGATAGAGGATGCCTTCAAACAGAGGGCTCTCTTCTGACAGACCTTCAAACAGAGTCCTGTCTTTTATAAAGTAGGACACATGGTCACCCCGTAGGTGGCAAAATGGCACAAAAATGTTGGACTCTGTTGAAATCTCTGTTGCAATCACAGTGTGGTGAGGGGGTTGCTAATGTTCTTTCTGTTCTCTGCGGAGTAAATCCATGAGCAGAGCAAATATCTGCATTATGCTTGTCTGTAAGTGATCTGTGGCTGAGTGTAAGCCTGTTTGTATGTGCAAGTGCATGTATCCTATGTTCATGTGCTTGGCTCTTGAAGGGGTGGCCAACTCTCAATGTGGCCCATTAAAAAGTTCTCAGTCAGGCCAAGGCTTGCCTGTGCCTTTCCAATCCTTCCCCTTTGAAGCTTTCACAAAGGGCTTCACTGGATGATCTGTTTATTCATTCTGATTTGCTTCCACAAAGCTTATATAACCAGGCCCATGCAGAAAGGAGAGGTGGGAGTTAGGATTTCTTGTCTGAGTTTATAACTCTATTCTAACAAGACTCCCACCCTGGACCTCAGACAAGTTCTGCATGGGCCTGTATATAAATTGAGCTTTCATCCTGATTTCCTTGTGGGATGATTATTCATATTCCTGTTAATCATTTATTCGTCCAGCTCTTTTCAGTGCATTTCCCCATCACTTTCCTAAACTCAAACAGTCTGCTGTAGTTTTTACACTTTGTTTCTTGAGGGCAACAGAGCACTTAAATCCACGTTAATTGCATAAACCTAAATTTTTGATATGCACTTGAATCCCTTCCAGAAAATAGTGACAGCCTGGAGGCACCCACAGTTTCAATACCAGCAACCATGCATTCTGGTATTGACTCTGAGCACATCAGGCCAAAGTTCAAATTTTCTGTGTATGAGATCAGCTGTTATAAAAATAGACTTGGTTCCATAAGGTTGTATCCAGTGCTAGTCCTACTCAGCACCAACCTATTAAAGCTAATAGGCATGACTATTTTGGTTCATTAATTTCAGTGGGTCTACTCTGAATCAAACTCAGTTGGATACAAGCCATAGCATTCAGTTTGTTAATACAAGACAATTCTTTTGAGCAAAAGGGGATGCTGACAGAGAGAACATACTTGCTATCAGATTGTTTCGGGGTTGAATTATTCCCTAACCCTTTTCACTGTTTACAAACAGGCGAAATAAGTGTTGCAAGAATGCATCATTTTTATTTATTTATTTCAGCAAACTTCTGTGCCACATTTCTGAAGCCAGCTCAGTTAGATCTTTATAAATAAGAAACAAAAAGTGCAATATCAAAATCAGATTGGATCACTTTGTTTGCTGCTGCTCCAGTGGGATTCAAACCAATGGGCTCAAATTACAAGAAGGAAATTTGGTTTAAATGTTAGAAAGAACTTCCTGATAGAGTGAGCTGCTTAATGGGGGGGAGGGTGTCTCAGAAGATGGTGGTCTTACCTTCATTCCAGGTTTTAAAGAAGAAGCTGGATTGCCACCTACTGTACCTGGCATGCCTCAGTAGTGTATTCTCTGCATCAACAGAGGACTGGACTTTGATACCTATGAGGTCCTCCCAAAACTCTATGCTTTTATGGAAATAAGTTTCTCCCCAAATACATATAGCCAAAGCTGTCAATTTTGGTTTCTCATTTTTCCAGTCTTAAGTTCAATTTCCCACAATATCACATTGCTTTGCAAGAAGAAAAATAAAATATTAAGATATCCTCAAGAAAATTCATCAGCATCTTACTTCAACCTTCCCTTGGTATACACTTTTGTATTCAATTTTGCCTAATATACACATTTTTTGCAAAGCAATTTCTCCCCAAATCATGCATTTTTGTACAGTTTCACGAATGTATGCACTAGAGAAACTTTAGCTCAGTTAATGCATTTTTGTGTACATTGTCTGGCTGCAAAACTGTATCGCAAAATTCAGAGAAGTGCAAGGTTCAAAGGATAGCTGTGTTCCATTTCTCATATTGATTCGGGAAGTGTGGATTATGTAAGTTCACCTTTAGACATGAAAGAAGTTGACTTTCTCCCCCACCCCCAGTCCCTAATATTGGAAATCTAAACCCTCTGTCAAGCAAACAGTTTGAAACCCACATGCATCATTAACGCCTAACAAAAAGAGGCGAGGAACTCGAAAGAAAACACACAGTGAGTTTATGAGTTAACCCCAGGATTTATGACCTGGAATTGATGGTTTCTCACCAGGATTGCAATTGTAGGCCCCCACATGGTACGTCATAAATGAGGCATCGGATGCTCAAATGACTCACTCCTCCATAATCCCTGCTTCTTTCTAATATATGATTCAGCCCTTAGCAACAGAACATTGGTGAATGTCTCTAGCCCCTCACAATTTACTGTGCATTTCTATAGAATGGTGAACTCTGCCAGCCAGGGTCATTCTGGGGTGAAGCGGAGGTGAAGGAAGAAACCCTGATCTTGACTAAGGTTGTTGACTCTCTTTCAGTTCGTGTCAATTTTGATTCACTCTTTGAATGTCTGGAGGGGAAAGAAACACTCCATGCTCAGGAGCTGATGTGCTTAATAGGAACGAAATAGGAATGAGCATTCTACTTTGAGGAAGCTGTCAAGTGTCTTAAACTAGCGACGTGTGATTCCTCTCCTCCTGCCCAGAGAGTGAGCAGTTCTTCTTGTAAAAACATTTGGGGGTGTCAAGTGTTCCTATTGTGTGCTCAAAAACCTTCAAGGGTTTGCTTTCAAGAATGCTTAAAGAACTGAAATGAGTGAAGCACGCAGGAAGCAGGGGATCAACCTTGCAGGCAGTAGGTCCCAGGTTCAAGCTGCAGCATCTCTAGGTAGAGCTGGAAAAGATTTCTGCCTTGAACCCCGATGCTAGTCAATGCAGAAGGTGCTGAGCTAGAAGGACTTGATATAAGGCAACTTCCTATATTCCTATGTAGGGAACTCCTTATCTTAAAGTGACGCTCCTGAATATTTCTCCCAGCAGGTATTTGAGCATCACTTATGTTTGGGTTCATGGCATTTGAAGTTTTCTTACAAACTTGAATTGGGATACTATGCTCCTCAGCAGGATATGACACTTCAGATCATTCTCTGGGATGCCGTTTCTTGCTATGGACACAACAAACGCCTCCATAAGAACGTAAGAAAAGCCCTGCTGGATCAGACCAGCCCACCGGCGTTCAGTTCTCATGGTGGCCAACTAGGTGTGTCTGGGAAGCCAACAAGTAGGACCTGGGGGCAACAGGTCTCTGTTCCTCTGTGTTCCAGAGGCATGCTACCAGTAGAGGTAAACCATCATGGCTAGAAGCCATTGGGAGCCTTATCTTCATCTCCCACGATAAATTGTCTATTGAGCCCTCCTTGCACATAGATTCAATGCCCGTGCATTTTATTTGTTTGTTTGTTGTGGTAAGAGAGTCCTGGCTGCTGGTACAGTGCGAGATGCAAACTTCATTTGAACTAGGGTGGCCAGATGCAAAAGAGAGCAGGGCTTCTGCACCTTCAACAGCTGCACAGAAAAGTTAATTTCAGTTGGTGTAGCGCAGGCATCCCCAAACTCGGCCCTCCAGCTGTTTTGGGACTACAGTTCCCATCACCCCGCCCACTGGTCCTGTTTGCTAGGGATGATGGGAGTTGTAGTCCCAAAACATCTGGAGGGCCATGTTTGGGGATGCCTGGTGTAGCATGTCATGCAAGTTCAAAAGGGTCTGGGCCCAACTCGTAATGAGGTGCTTTTTAGCATGAGGATTGATTCAACTGCCTCCCCTCAAAGTTTGCTCCATTGCTTTCTTAAATGGCCCATGTACTGTATTCAAGGGATTCTAGAACTAGAGGGGTTTGAAGATTATTTTGTTTGATGACATCCTTGACGTAAAGCAACCTAAGGAGAGAATAAATATGTGCAAATCTGTCTATTTTGGTTTCTCTCAGTTTCTCATTTTTCCCATTTTAAATTGGGTTCACTACATTTCCACCTCAATCTGATTTCTCTCTCTCCCATTCTGGAATCCTCATGAAAAATCACCAGCATTTTAGTGTGATTTACTACTAATATACCTTAGAGTCCTGTTTCTGAATTACTGAGCCATATGACCTTGAACCAGATCTAAACTGTATAAGGACTTTGGAACAAACCCTTTGGGAATAATCAAGTTGAGTGTCCAAGTATCATGTTGAAGGGTGGAAGCCAGAACAATACAATGGGAGCATTAGTGCTCATGAGTATACCTTTATGCACGTGCATATTTTTTACTTATGCAGAAACAACTACATACCTGTAGGAGAATAGCATAAGATCAACAACAAAATTGCATTCTTCTTCTTCCTTCTTCTTCTTCTTCTTCAATATAGTGGCTTCTACACAGTTTACAACAATAGTAATGAAATATTAACCTATAATTAAAATACACAATAAAGCAAACCCATTAAAAAGCATATCCATTAAAGCAGTTAAAAGAGCAATTAAAAATATTAGATCAGAAAACAAATACAAGTCAATGGATTAGCTGAATACATCAAGCATAGCTGGATCTCTTGTGGAGGAAAAACTATAGAAAACTTGCCCCCACTGACCCACTCAAGTGTTTGAACTCCTGGAGGTCCCTCTGAATGCAATGAGATGCAAGTTTGTGCTGGCGCCAAGCACAGTTCCGACCCTTGTGTTTTGCTTACAGGCTGGCACCACGTGTAGCAAGCAGAGCTTGGGGCCAAATATCTTCTGCGATACTTGGAAGCTTGATGATAACAGAAGAAAATGTGACCCCGACTCCCCTGAAGTAATTAATTTAAGGTGCTTTTTCTTCTCCTAATTAGAGTTCCACCGAAGCTGGGTTATTTTCACTTGCATCCAATTAAACACTCAATCCTTTTGCTTCCCCCATATGTTACTGTCTGATAAACTTTCTTTAGGACCGCAGCCCTGTTGAGAATAGTGCTGGATTTAATTCTTTTGTTTACACATAATGTATCCCTTAGTTGAAGTCTTGTTGTCTTGCCTAAACAAAGGTATTTCAATCATGAGAAGCGTTTCATAGCAGCTTAGGGCCAGAGTTCCTGTGGTTTTTTTTTATGTTTATCAATCATGCTTTGTTTGCAAAATGGAGAATTTTTTTCCTAGAGATAAATTTGTAACAAGAGAAAAGTACAAGAGAAGAGACACCTGATCATGCTCAACTTGATTTACAAAGGATGCTGTTGCTCCCATGTCAGAAGTATCACATACTCTCCAGTTTTTATAGGAGGGACAATGCTTACTTTCTAATCCCAAAGTGTGGAATGGAATCTTGTTTTCTCTGCATACAGATATGCACATATAGACTAAGGTGCCATGCAATTAACAGCATGCCATTTCACACACTGAGGGTGCTGAACTATACAGTGGTACCTCGGGTTAAGTACTTAATTCGTTCCGGAGGTCTGTTCTTAACCTGAAACTGTTCTTAACCTGAGGTACCACTTTTGCTAATAGGGCCTCCTGCTGCCGCTGCGCCGCCGCCACCGCCCAATTTCTGTTCTCATCCTGAAGCAAAATTCTTAACCCGTGGTACTATTTCTGGATTAGTGGAGTCTATAACCTGAAGCGTTTGTAACCTGAAGCATATGTAACCCGAGGTAACTGTATGTAACTGTATTTTGAACTTTTTATATCTCAACAGCAGATGGGAGTATTTTTTGGACCTTCTGGGCAACCCTTTGGTGGCCCATGGCAGTGGTGGGCAGGGCCAAAGGCAAAAGTAGGTGGAGCAATGTGTGTGTGTACAGTGGTACCTCGGGTTACAAACTTTATTCATTCCGGAGGTCTGTTCTTAACCCAATACCGTTCTTAACCTGAGGTACCACTTTTGCGAATAGGGCCTCCTGCTGCGCTACCGGCGCTCGATTTCTGTTCTCATCCTGGGGCAAAGTTCGCAACTCGGAGCACGGAGCAACTACTTCCAGGTTAGCGGAGTTTGTAACCCGAAGCGTTTGTAACCCGAAGCGTTTGTAACCCGAAGCATTTGTAACCCAAGGTACCACTGTATATATAAATCTATCATTCACACAATGGTGCTTACCTTCATACAGAGGGTTAGTTTCTACACACACAAACACCCTTGTATCCTCCATTCAGGGAATCAAGATCCATTGACATGACTAATTTAGGTCCATTAATCTCAGTGGATTTACTCTCAGTAGGACTAGCCTTGAGATACCACCCATAAGCAGCATCCAAGGATGCATTCTAGCTGGCAAACACACTTAAGGAGCATGTCAAATGAGTCTAGTATGGGGTGTCCCCTGGGGAGAATCTCAAGGGCCAGACAGAGAGGTCTGGGGGCCAAATGTAGCCCTCCCGGCCTGAGGTGCTCCAACTCTGTTGGCGAACAGTCAAGTTGCATTGCATTGTTCCCCCTACCCCCCAAAAAAATACCTTCAAGCAACAGTCTTGACTTTAAAATCAGTGGGTTGGGAGGCTTAACTAGAGTAAATGGAATACAGCAGGCCGTGTGGATATCTACTAGAGCGGGGGAGCATGAGGTACTGAACTTTGGTATGGAAACTGCGTTTTTGCAAGCATTCCTCTCTTTTTTTCTTTGTGTTGTTGGAGAGCATTCATCACTTGGTGTCCACAGCCTCAAAGGATGATCTGAATGAATTAGAACTGTCATCATAAGGCCAGGCACAGATTCCACATCCAAGTTTGCTGTTCCATGCACACAGTGGAGAGAGCAGCAAGTACTCAGGTGATGGTGAGAAAGGGCATCCAATTTTGCAACCCTCCTGAGAGAGGAGATGTTGAAAAGAAGCCTCAAACATTTTTCTTACTCCTTTTATTTTTTTATTTTAAAAGGAGCTAATGACTTAACAAAATGACTCACTTTGGCTGAGCTAGAGCTGCTTTTGAAGTTGCATTTTTACCCACATAGAGAAGCTGTCAGAATTTAGCTGAAGACAACGCTCAGGGTACCAATTGTGATGCTGTTTAAACTCTCCTGTTTGATTTTCTGGTCAAAACAGTAACACATTTTCCCCCAAACTACTTAGATTGTACAAACTTTCACCTCTGTTTGCCCAAGGTGTTGTTTCCTCTTCACTGAGGAGTGCTCCAAGCTGATGCTTTGTTCTTCTTTCAAAAATAGCTGCATGAATGAGCAGTCAATGGAAGGATCATGGAGAGGCTGCAGCTGAGTGACAGGGCACATGGTTTGCATGCAAAACATTCCAGTATCTCCAGGAAGAGCTGGGGACAACTTCTGTCTGCACCTGAGATCTTAAGTCACAGCTACACCATACATATAAAGAACATATGTAGTTTAGTCCCCATATAGTTATAATTCCCAGCACCCTTAACAAACACATTCCCAGGATTCTTTGGAGGAAGCCATGTGCTTTAACTGTATAGTACATTTGTGTGCCAAGGCCCCATGACCCACAGTTCCCTAGTGGATAATCAACAAACAGACACAAGTATTTAGGTTTATGGGTTCAAATAGGCCACAACTTTATTGGTTACAGATGTGAGAAGTTTGGCTTAGGCATTGGGTGAAGCCAGGATACATTTCAACTCCTGCCCATCTGCAGAGAGTCCTTCTAAAGGTAAAACCCTTGGGGTTGTGGCATGGCTCTAGCCCACGTCTGGGCATCAGACAGAATCCACACACCCTGGATCAACAGGATGCCCTTAATGAGGAGGGGCAGGAGAAGGCTACAACCTCCCCTCCATACAAACAAAGGCTTACCCAATGTCTTAACCTCACAAAGTTGTGATGATTGCTACAAGGCAGGCGAAAACCAAATGTCTGGGGCCAATTTGCCAAGTGGAAAAAATTCCTGCAATATGGCAGCCAACATTTGTCCATAGCAAGGTTGTGTCATAGCAAAGCATAAAAAAAGGGCAGGTGGGTTGGGAGATATGGCAAAGGGCAAGAGAGGGCGGCTCCCCGACTGTGCTGTGGTTTAAAGTTCCCATGGCTATGCCTCCCGCTGGTGCTGATGGGACAGCAGGGCCACCCCTGGGTGGAGCCCTGCCCAGTGCCAGCAACATGTCGCGGATGGCAACGAGGGAGGTGTCAATTTCCGCCCCCCATCGGATCACTGCAGGGGCCCAAATGCCTGGTCGCAACACCACCCACCAGAAAAGGTGAGCGGACATGTGACCATAGTTAGTGCAGGGATGGCAAAATCTGACTGTTTGGGTTTCTCTCAGTTTCTCAGGTTTACATTTCCACATCAATTTGCATTTCTTTTTTTAAAAAAAATAAGTGCTCATGAAAGCTCATCAGTATTTTAGTGCATCCTCTCCTTTTGCAAAACAATTATGTCTAATATAATGCATTTATCTATGCAATTTTCAAAAATGTGTGCATTTTGTTTCAAACTACTTTTAATATTGTGTTTTAATGTAACCTGCCCTGGGACACTAGGGTGAAGGGCAGGCAATAGATAGATAAATAGATGATAGTTGATAGATTAGATAGATAGATAGACAGATAGATAGATAGATGATAGATAGATATAGATAGATATAGATATAGATATAGATATAGATATAGATATAGATATAGATATAGATGATATAGATATAGATATAGATATAGATAGATAGGTAGATAATATTTTTAATGCACACCTGAACCTAGTATATGTACTTTTTGTATACACTACACTGGAGAAGTGCATTGCAAAACTTGACAAAGTGGAAATTTCAAAGAATGGCTGTGTTTCAGATTGTGTATTGTTCTGGAAAGTATGAACCAGGTAAGTAAGCCTTTAAATGTGAACTGAATCATATTTCTCTCTCATCCCAAGTGCAGAGTAGTGAGATAGAGGGACAAGGCAGCTTCTTGTGTTCTTATATAGTGAATAGGATGGTAACCTTTCCCCCCACTATGCAATTATTTCATAACTGGCTATTGTCATGGTAGAATCTCAAACAAGGCCTGAGGAGACCTAGGTTCAAATGCCTGCTCAACCATGAAACTTATTGTGCGAACCTTGGCAAATCATTTTCTCTCCGTCTAGCCAACCTCACAGGGTTGCTGTGAAGATAACATGGGGGAAGAACCCTGCATTCTGCTGCAAGCTCCTGGGAGGGAAGGAAGGATAAAAATGTATAGGAGTGGAATACATCATTGGAGAAAAGTGTTTTCTGGTGAAATTAGTGCAAACAAATCAGTGAACATTTTTGTAAGGAGGGTAGAAAATGTCAGAAAGAGAAGGATTTTTTTTAAACAAATAGTGAGTATGGGGGTTATTTTTTATTTTTTGCTTTCATCCTAATTCTAAGCGCACATTTCCTCCAAAATATGAGCAGAAAAAAGAACATTTAATTTCTTGGTTGCATTTGCTAAATCAGTGTTTATTATCTGGAAGCCAGTGTTAGGCATATTCTCTCTTTGCCTCCCCTAGGTACACCAAGCTTTGGTTTTCTTTCAGAACTGTGTTATTTTAGACAGAAAGGGATCATGAGATCCCACCCCTCCATTTTGCTCTGCCTTTGAATGTTAATTAAAGTGGGAGCAAATGCTGATTTATTCCCTTTCCAAAACATTTGCTTGAAACTATTTGATCATTGTTTGTAAATCAAGCAACATGATGACTATCAAAGAGAAAGCTGTTAGACACTTTCTTCATCAGCTGTCTTCCTTCCTTTGTGTCAGATTTGATTATCTTTTTTAAAGAGAGAGAGAGAGAGAGAGAGAGAGAGAATAATTCTACCTGTATTGCTCAATCTGTCTGCTTTTGTTTTGATTTCTCCTTCTATACAAGAGATTGGAAGGTGAAGAAAGCCTAAAGCTTAAAGAACCACTGGTGACCTCCCTGTTTACCCATGTAGTTCACAGTTTACCCAGAGTCCACAGTTCTCACTTGTTCAGCCCACCAGAAAAAAACTGGATAAAGCAGCCTTCTGCTTAGTAATGTCATTCCCTGACATTGCCTTTGTTTCAGTCACTGGCACTTTCAGGGAAGACTTTGATAAGCATCTGCCCTCCTCAACAAGCTGATTAGAATAAGTCTTGCAGAAACCAGCCTGCAAGAGTTCAGAGTTCTTTGCAAGCCCTCCTTCGCATGTTAAATCAGAGCTCCTTGTAAATTTTCCTTCGCACAGTATTGTTTATTGTTGACATTTCTATGCTGCTCTTCAAGCAAGCTCCCAGAACGGCTTACAAAAAAGAAAATAAAAACTGTAAAAACATGCAAACAACAAATGAGGTACAGTGGATTTATATTTTTTAAGTGGCATAGAATCAGGAGCAGAGCTAAAACAGCAACTCTGGGAAAATACTGGTCCAAAAATGGCACCCCTGAGGGATGCATTCCCTAAGTGGAGTGCCACAACTGAAAAATCTTTTCCCTTGTAGTCTTCCACTGCACTGCCACAGCATAGACAGATGAAGGAGGGCCTTTGCGAATGACCTGAAGTGTAGGACAGACATATTTTATTTAGGGATTGTGTGCATTTAAACCTACATAATTCAGACAATACAATACACAACCTGAAAGACAGACATCCTTTGAAATCCATACTTCTCTGAATTTTACAATGGAGTTCTCTAGCCAAGCAATGCATGTTAAATGAAAACAGCATACAGAGCAACTGAGAGAAACAAAAACTTTAAGATTTTTCCTAATGTTAATTACTACGAGACTTTGTAAACATTGAGTTGCTGGTAACTCGGATATGAGGCCTTGAAACCTTAGCTCATTTGCTAACAAGACTATATTGAAAACTATTTTAAAATATAAACTTGTTTTGCAGTAATATGTCAATCATATTAGCTTTATTTGCTGTTTATGGTTACATAGTTATTTGCCCTAGTACCATGATTCTCCCTGTATGCTTCCCTTCCCCTGGTAAATACCATTCTTTTCCTCCATTTCATAGTCTCCAACTGCCCTGAAAATGACGAGAATCCCTTAAGTCATCACGACTTCTCACTTTGTCATGCAGGCAAATCAAAGCTTTTCCTCCCCTTGCCCCACCCTCCAAAAAACACTTGAAAATAAGGGACCAGCAGCCAAAATAAGGGACCTGCAGCCTCCCCTGTTCCAGGCACTCCAGACTTCCTGTCCTCCTGCAGTCTGGTCAAACTCATGCTGGTAGCTTCGAGA
Source organism: Podarcis pityusensis (assembly GCF_964106645.2). Classification (NCBI taxonomy): domain Eukaryota; kingdom Metazoa; phylum Chordata; class Lepidosauria; order Squamata; family Lacertidae; genus Podarcis; species Podarcis pityusensis. Next base: position 39,984,783 of record NC_138040.1, read on the forward strand.
ACATTGTCCAACCAACTTTGCAACCAGAGGTTCAACCAAATAGAATCTGAATCACATGCACCACAAGGCCTATGCAGCCTCAACTTAAGATGGCTCCCCGGCCTGGCTTTGCACTGCAAAGTTTGCAGCAGCACGTGCAACAAAATGATGTCCAGCATTCAAAAACACCCTCAGCTTGCATTAACTAGCCACACACACACACAGCCTCCCCCCCTCACCACGAGATCACCAGTCACCCACCATTTTAGTCAACCAGCTCCTTTCTTTTTCCCCATAAGTCAATCGAAGGAGCCTCCAAAACAAATTCAAAAGCCCCCCTCCCACGAGATCTCCTTTCCTTTCCCCCCACCATGTGCCCCCGCTCCAGACAGACCTTTTCACCGGCAAGGGTGAGTGGGCCATCGATGACGTATCCATCCAATTCCGATCTGAGCACACAGCACAGGTATGTTCAACTTCTGAGCCCCTCTGAAATCTGATATGAGTTTTCCTGTTTTGTGCATTTGGGTGAAGGGGAGTCCCAGGGCAGCTGGGAGAGAGGGTGCCTGGGCCGGGTGTATGTGCAGCTGATCCATCCAGGATTCACCACAGCACCAGGATGCTGCAGTTGTTTATACAGGCATAATTTGCTCAGAAATTGGAAATACTGAAAAAAGGGAAGTTTATGTATCCCCAAACTCAAAAATGTATATGTTTCTGGACTCCAAAATAAACATCTCATACAATGGCAACAAAAATGGCTGTTCAAAGTTGGCATTCTTCAAAAATACTCATAACTGCATAATCTACACACACACACAGTTGTATCAGTGCTTTTTTCTGACGGTACTCAAAGGGAAGGCATTACTGGCCCCTTTTTATCTAGAAGAAAAGCACTGGTTAAAAGTTTGGCACTTACTGTAACAACTTCATGGTGAGTACTGGCTCCCTTTTTTAAAAGAAAAAAAGTGCTGGTTGTATTTATTGATTTGGGGTTTTCTTTCCCCACAAAGGCTTCCCTAAATGCAGTACATAGATTTCTGTGCTCAAAATATTGCAGCCTTGTATGTTTTCTCTAATAACTTTTGTACTTGACCAAGACGAAATACTCAAGCAGTGATACAGATGTAGAATAGAATGTCTCTATAGTCACCTGAGGAATGTTGGAGAGTATGCCATTTAGGAAACTCTTTCTTCCCAGGCCTGTATAGGAAACCTGATGTCCTTTACAACACAAGTTCAAAACAGTTGTCTGCTGTGAGACAGCATCGGTGCTTGAATGTTCAGGAATATCCCATTGATGACTGCAAGAGTGAAATGCTATGGGAAGAACTTGACTTTTGCAGAGCAAGTGCATAGCAGGAACTTAGGAAGCAGCCTTATACTGAGTCAACTTGCTCAGTATATTCTACAATGACTGGCATCAGCTCTTCAGGATTTCAGAGAGGGTTTTCTCCCAGTCCTATGTGCAGGTGCCAGTGACTTAAGATGGGATCTTCTGCATGCAAACTAGATGCTCAACCACTGAGCTATGACCCTTACCCCAAACGTAATCTGCAGGGATAAAAACTATTGACTTTTGTACGTGAAAGATTTGTGGGTAGCATGTTTCTCTCTTTGCCCACACAGCCCTACTGGGTGGGGGGGGGGGATCTCTCTTATGGCTGCCTTAACACCTCCTTGAATTAATGAGCTCCACTGTGTCACCTAACACTCGGTTGGCTACTGCCTCCTGTTGGAAGCGATCCATGTCTCTGTGCTCAGATATTCTTCGAAGTAGCTAGACAGCAGGGATTGGTATAGAATCATCTTAATTAGCGCACCCTGGTGGGAAGTGAAATGTGCCAATTAAGAGATTATCCCTTTCCTCTGATCATCAGAGGGATGTACTGTGACAGAGAGAAGCAGGACCTATCTGAAACTGGTGGAAAAACAAATGAACAAACAAGGCAAAGGGAAATTTGAGAAAGCGGAGACATGACAGAGGTGTATAAAACTGAGGCATGGTCTGGAGGAAGAGAAGTTTTTCACTCTTTCTCAAATTACTAGAACATGTGGTCATCCAGCAAAGCTGAAGTTTGAGAGATTCAGGACAGACAAAAATACTTATCCACACATCAAAGTTGAGCTAAGGCTGGGGAAATCCATGTTTAAATCAGTACTATAGGGTTGTCATATGTCCAGGAATTCCTGAACATGTCCTATTTTGGGAGTCCTACATGCCCATCTGGGGGGAATTTTACATTTTAAAGGAAATCTCCTGGACTTTTTTTTTTTTAAAAAAATGTGCATTGGCACCTCTGGTTCAGGCTTTGGCTCTGGGGTGGGTTCACTTGTGGGTTTGTTTGGGCTCAGCGATGGTGGGGCTATTGGGCAATTGCCTTAAAAAGCTCAAGAACTTTTTGTGTCCAGATTTTAACCTCTTGAAATATGGCAACTCTACACTACTTGGCCATGAAGCTCATTTAGGAGACCTTGTTTCAGTCCCTGTTTCTCAGCTTAACTTGTCTCACAGAGATGTTGTGAGGATGAAATCAGGTGGGAGTCATGCATGCTACCTTGAGATCCTTTAATGAAAGACAGGATAGCAATGAAGTGAATGAAACAAATATATTGTTGTAGATAAAGCTGTCAATCAGGAACTCCATAGCCCAAATCATGATTTAGTCACGATTTTCTCAGCTGTAAAGTCCCTCAGCCTCAGCAGCAACATGGGGATACTTGTTGGCATCTGTCTGTCTCAAGAGTCAATGGGGTGCACCTCCGCAGCTCTAAACTAAGAATGGCAATAATATGCCTAACAACAGGTGACTTTAAGAAGATAGGTGGAGAAGCTGCAGGCACCTAGAATGTGGCACATAAGAACGGCCACAAAAGCGCATGAAGCCAAGATTTCTGTGGTTTCCAGTTCAATAGTAGCATTGCACAGTGGGACAAATAGGGTGGAAGGCATGGAGACAAACAGCATGTGGAGCCAGAATGAATGATGGACAGAGCAAAGCAATTCTTGATTTGTTTACTTCTGAGACTAAGGAGGAGGAAACTGACAGGCAATGTCAACTCTTGGACTAATTCTAAGTAGGAAGGCAGGCAGATGGGGCTGGCTGATGGCAGACTGAGGTTGGTGAGGCCGTGCCCCATTTGCCCAAATGGACCAACCTCTACTAGTCCTGCACATCTTCAGCAAGGTACTAGGCCCTTATCTATCAGGTTTTTCCCCCCAAGACAGTCAATTTTGTGTAATAATAACCCCAGATGTACATTTGCTCTGCTAAAAAAGAAATCCTAGCCAGACTATGGTGTTTAAAGAACTTTCATTATTTTCATTAAACATTACAGCAACAAATATAACCACAAAACATTATTTCAGTTACAAGCTTGTACAAAACAAAGCATAGTTCATTGGATGACCACAAATTCTAATATTATGAGAGTAGAAAGGGGGGAAACCCTCCGATCTATTAACTTGCTCTGCACCATGCATAATTTTATAAACGTCATGCTCTCAATCAACTCCCCTCGTACTTAAAAATGCCCCCAATGCTCTAGCATTTCCTTATATATTTGAGCTTCAATTCCCTGATCATTTTGGTTGCTTTCCAGCAGATTCTAGATTGATCCTAAAATACTGCGAGGCTTCCAATGCAAAGAGATGTGTTTGTTTTGCCTTGGAGAGGTTGGAATGTGTGTGTGTGTGTGTGTGTGTGTGTGTGTGTGTTAACCTTCTCGTGGGATTGCTTCTCGGCAGAATGCACAGGCACTTGAAGGGAAGCTTTTGCAAATTGGAGGAAAATTGGTTCTTATATTCATTTAGATTGCCAGTGTGTTATAAATGACTAACACATGAGCAAAGAGGCATCTAATTTGGGGTTCAGGAGCAAGTCTGCATTAGTGTGGAAGTACAGTGAATTGCTGACATTTAGAAGAGAAGCAGTTAGTGGCATTGCATCTTCCTTCTCTCCCACTCACACACACCCTTAAAAAAGGCAGAGCTTGAATCTGCAGAGCCCTGGCAAACATCACAATGCCTACTGGGGGTTAAATTGTGGAATTCACTCCCACAAGACCTTTTGGTTCTATTCCAAAAAAAATTTGATGGACCAGGTCCCAATCTATTCCACTCTGCCCAAACTGCTGAGTAGATTGAATGTATTCTGGACATGTATTGCTAGACATCTCTGAGGACACACTGAAGGCACTGGCACGGTGAGTGGCAGTGGTATCAGTGCCTCCAACAGGTCAGAGGCCTCCAGGTGCAGCCTGGCAATGCCTTCCTGTGATATTGGCTTTGTCTCTGATGCCCTAAGCCCTCCAGCTTGCCAAAGGAGAGGTGATACTCTGCGGCCTCGCTAACCATCTAGATATATGAGGTGGGCCTTCACTATATGCATACTGCATGCAAAACCAAGAATGGGCATAGAATTCCCAAGAAAACAGGGGAGCTGTTCTAGATTTCAGCAGGGGCAGAATTTTTGATAAGGTATTCCTTCCAATCTTTTCCTGAGGGCTGGCCCTACTATTAGACAGAGTGAGGTAACCACCTCAAGCAGTATGTCCCTCTCTGCTGTTCCTCTTGAGCTTCTTGGCCATGTGCTTCTGCTGGAGGGCAGAGTTGTGTGTGCCTGCTGCCCTCAGGTGTGGGGAATGGCACTATCCTGTTCCCAGCACTGAATTAAGTTTCAATTGCCAGTCCCACTGGCTTCTGCACATGTGTGCTTTATCTTGTCCTTTGTCTCAGGCTGAAAAAATTCCTTGGGTGAGCCCTGCCTCTCCCTGCCACTGAGTTATTAAGGACCAAGAGCTTTCAGCAGGAGCTTGGCAGCATTAGTAGGCTAAACTAAGTTGCTAAACCGACCCCTGGAAATACCCCCAAACATGCTTTCAATCAAGCCAGTTTTCCAGGGCAGGGGAAGTTATCCCTGTACAATGAGTGTATTAATATTCTTGCCTTATTTTCCCTTTCCATGTTTTTTTAACTGCATTTATGAGCCTGAGCTTGCTCTTAAAAACAAAAACAATAAAACTTGTTTTTATGAAGGACTGAAGCCTACTTGTAAGTAATGGCCAATGTACTTTAATTGGCTAGATCTCATTTCCCTTAATGTTTAATAAAATAACTTAAAAGCTATCTAAAAATAAAGCTGATGTTTATGTTGAGCTTAAACAAACAATTAACTGTAGAATTGTGTCCTTGAATGGCTTAGAGTTTACAGTGCTCATTTTATGGACAACTTCTCAAGAGATGGGTTCATAATGCAGACTGTCTTTCAGAACCCACCCTCCATCCCTGGTGCAGTAACACTTTTTAGAAGAATCACTGAGACCACAAATGTGGCTTTCGCACCAGTGTAGTAAGTGAGAATGAAACAAAGAGAGCAGAAGTTTCTATATTCAATCCCTGGGATTTCTTTTAAAAGGATCAGCCAGAAGGTAACCTGCAAAAAAACTACTTCCAGAAACCACGGGAAGCCACTTATACTCAGAGTAGAACATATTGGCCAGATAGGGGAGAAAAAATCTGAGCCAGTTTAAGGCAGCTTCTTATGCACATTAAGGGTTTGACTATATTGAAAGCACTCACCCTCTGCAGGTGTGTCCCCCCATATGCAATTACCATTGTTTAGTTGAACCTTTTTAAAAAACAACAACAAGCAATGGTATTTGCCAGCCACAGCCACCTGAAACAGCAAAGTGGTGGGGCCTGACACAGGAGGGACATACAGAAGAAGCTGATCCTAAGCCATTAACACCAGCAACCTTGAATTGAGTTTCTTAACACCTTTTGAGAGCAACCCCTCACAGTGTGTGTTACAGTAGTCTGATCAATGGGTAAATGAGGCATGAATGACTGTGGCGGGCTTTGACTTTGTCAGAAAGGAGCTTGAAAACTGGCTAAAGCTGGAAAAAAACACTGTGCTATGACATCATCTCACAGATAAAGGATCATTCACTAAACTGTGAGCCTGATACTTCAGGAGGAATGATATCCCGACCTGGCCACAGTGATCCATGCAACGGTCACCTCCAGGCTTGACTACTGTAATTCGCTCTACGTGGGGCTGCCCTTGAAGCTGTCCCAGAAACTCCAGCAGGTGCAGAATGCTGCAGCGAGGCTCCTCACGGGGTCTCTGCCATGGGAGCATATTCACCCAGTGCTTTTACAGCTGCACTGGCTCCCGGTGGAGTACAGGGTCAGATTTAAGGTGCTGCTTTTGACCTTTAAAGCCCTTCACGGCCTAGGACCCTTGTACCTACGGGACTGCCTCTCCCAGTATGCCCCACGGAGAGCCTCAAGGTCCATAAATAGCAACACCCTAGTGGTCCCAGGCCCTAAGGAAGTTAGATTGGCTTCAACCAGAGCCAGGGCCTTTTCAACTCTGGCTCCGGTCTGGTGGAACGCTCTGCCTCATGAGACCAGGGCCCTGCAGGATCTGATTTCTTTCCACAGGGCCTGTAAGACAGAGTTGTTCCACCTTTAGGGTACCAAGCAGTAGGGGTATTAGGCACAATGGTTAGGGCCTATGAGATTCTCACATGGTATTTGACAAAGGAAAACACAGCCTATGTTCAGTCGACGCGGGAAGGGTTTTATGGCCCAGCATTAAAAGAAAACCAAATATAAACGATATGTTCAATGAAAGCGTAGCTCAAATATGAGCTGCTGATGTATTCTGCCAATATTATTGTGACGGTGGGCCAACCATCTTATTCCAAGGAAGAAACAATAAATATTGACTATGAAATGAACACCAATACAATCACACTATATCTTCTTTTGTCTTAAATACCCTGATTACCAACATCTTGTGTGGAAACAAGAGTGAGATGAATTTAGTACCTGGGGGCAAAGTTTCCTGTGTGTGGAAAGCACTCACAGTTATACCCTGTAATGACATGTGCATGCCTCAACCACTAGATGTCTCCAAATGCTGGAATGGATCCATGCACGGCCACAGAGCGATGAATCAGGGATGTAAACAGATTGCGCAGACAGAAACCTCTTGGGTTATGGCTCTCATTATAGGTGACTTGTGGAATAACTCTTTTGTTCTGGTCCCTGGGCAGTCTTTGGATGGATGTTTAAAGTGTCTTTAAATATTATTGAGAACATAACCATGCATCAAGGCCACTTGCAAGTAAAGGTGATTTTTTGGGTTTTTTGTCTCTTCCCATGTCAAGTACATTATTTCAGTCTGTGCTTGATATTTGTGAACTCACAGAGGGAGTGTGCTGATTTCTCTTGCTTCAAAGAAGTGTCAGAAGAATAGCAGCAGCAGCACTGGTGGGAGAGATCTTTCTTAATGCAGATGCTCAGCAGCAGACCATCTGCGCTACATCCAGAAGGTGTTTGGTTCAATCCTTGACATCCCCAGGCAGGAGTGGGGATCCCCCTTATCTCAAACCACACAGTCACAGTGTAGACAATACTGAGCTAGAAGTACCAATGGTCTGAGACAGTTTAAGGAAACATCCTATGTTTCCTTTAAACATCTAAATTAATGCTCCAGTCTCCTGTAACTCGCTCTACGTGGGTCTGCCCTTGAGACTGACCCAGAAACTCCAGCGGGTGCAGAATGCCGCGGCGAGACTCCTTACGGGGTCCTCGCTGCAAGATCACATTCACCCGGTGCTATACCAGCTGCACTAGCTCCGGGTGGAGTACAGGATCAGGTTTAAGGTGCTGGTTTTAACCTTTAAAGCCCTATATGGCCTAGGACCCTCGTACCTGCGGGACCACTTCTCTTGGTATGTCCCACAGAGGAACTTACGGTCTTCAAACGAAAACATCTTGGAGGTCGCAGGCCACAGAGAGGTTAGGCTGGCCTCAACCAGAGCCAGGGCTTTTTCGGCTATGGCTCTGATCTGGTGGAACGCTCTGTCACAAGAGACTAGGGCCCTGCGGGACTTGACATCTTTCCACAGGGCCTGCAAAACAGAGCTGTTCCACCAGGCCTTTGGCCAGGGCATAGCCTGACTCCCTCCTTTGGCAATCCTCAGAGAACTCTAGCCCAATGGTTGCCATTAATTTGATTTGAATTAATTTTATAATGAAATGATTTTAGAATGTTGTATTATTTTATTGTTGTTAGCCGCTCTGAGCCCGGCTTCGGCTGGGGAGGGCGGGATATAAATAAAAAAAAATATTATTATTATTATTATTACTACTACAGTCAGAACAACAGTAAACCCATTGATCCAATACGGGCAACTCCCCATTTGCATGGGCGTTGTGTTCCAAGGCACTGAGCACATCGGTGGGACACGTATAAGTGTGCCCCGCTCTGCCCCCTTCTGGTGCTGAAAATGGCACACATGTCAGTGGTTTTGTGGGCCCTGAATGCACACAAATTGGGAGTTCCCTGTACTCCATTTCATAGAATCCTAGAACTGTAAAGTTGGAAGGGACCATGAGAGACATCTAGTCCAACCCCTTGCAATGCAATAATCTTTTGCTCAATGTGGAACTTGAACCCATAAGAGTCTCATGCTCTACTGATTGAGCTATTCCAGGACCTATATATATGTTCAAGTGCATCTCTTAGGAATCTCTGGCAGGAACTTGTCCTAACTTGATTAAGACTTAGACCATGTTCTGCTGAAGTAGAGTTTCTACCATTTTGTGCAATCACTGATAAACTTACAGTACCCCTTTTGCTTATGTAAGTTCTGCCAGGCGAGCTGAAAGTGGCATAGAATAAATCTATGTTTCTCCTTGCCACACCCCACCCCTGGAATGCCCCATTTTGCGGACTTGTGCTAGTATAATTTTGACTTGCTTAAGTTACACTGGCTGAGGCAGTACAGCTATGGCTCAGCTGGGATAAGGGACTTACATTGGCTGATCCCTGGCTGAGCTGGGACAGTCCATTGCCTATTGCAAATTCACTCATTCCAGCTATTCTTGGGTTTGAATTGTGCTGTTAGTCATGCCTTGGAGATCTAAAGCTCATATCTGGAGATAATGCCTTTGCATCTCCAAACAAAGAAAATGCACAATGTTTATTTTCATGTTTCCAAACCTCACAGAACAGCATAGTGATTCTATGGTTTTTGTTCCACTTTATTTATTTTGCTTTTTATGAGTTCCTTATGGACGTTGCTGTTTGATTATAGGAATCAGAACATTAAGGGCGTAAATATATATGTGGAACTCAATTGGCTTATTCTCAATATTATTATATTTCTGTAAAATGCTAAAACTCAATTACAGAACAGAATAAGCCATCTGGACCTTGTCACAGCTACTGTATATAACATACATATGGAGGAAATTGCTTATTGATTTAGCTGAGTGTGAACAAACTGCGACTAGAGAACCACAAACATATTCTTAATACTAATAGATACCATCAAAAACAACATGCTGTTCTTGAATCTTGGCTACAGGGCATCAAGTTTAACCAAATAGCTTTTTTTAAAAATATATATAAATAAATAAAAGCCTGTACTTTATATAGAAGCATTTAATGAAAAATGTCTTGGCAATGGGAGCGTAATGCATTTAGAGACAATTGTGTATGTTTGTTTTAGAAGGCTAACAGTATATTGGATTGCAGACTGATAGGTTAATAAACCAAATATTTCAGTAAGTGGAGTGCTTTTATTTGAATGGAAACAGCAAGCTGAAAAATCAGATTTCAGAAGACAAATACAATATGCTAACCTTTAATGCATCGAACTTCTTTTTTGTGTGTTCTCAAAGTCTTGGTGACATGGTGTAAAATGAGTATTTTTGCTGTGCATGTGGTCTTGGGGTAAAACCCACATGGGGACACATTAATCTCAGCTGCACCCTCCCCCAAATTGCCCACACATCAGTCTTTAAGCTTCAGAACCAACCAAGGCTGTCCCCAAACCTGAGCGGGCTGCACACAAGATGCTGCCAATAGTATTCACCTAGTGCCAAGATGTGTCTGAGCCCAGAATGATGCCTTCAGTAACCACCACTGCTACTAGTCACTCACCTGGATTGGTCTGGATTAGGAACCATTTTATGCTGCTGTTCTTAGGGTTTATCTACACCTCCATTTGCCCCACCACTTTTCCCTGTGGAAACCTGATCTTTAGTGCTGAATCGGAACAAATGGCAACTGGGTTTCGTATGGATTGCCATTTGTTCCGATTTAGTGCTGGAGTGTGTGTTTTCTAGGGGAAAGCAGTGGGGCAAAGACAAAACCACTCAGACACATATCTAGAAAGTGTGGGACAAGCCAAAAACGGGTCAAACCTTATTGTAAATGATTTCTAGTCTGAATATATCTCCTAGGAAAGTACTTGCTCAGCTCACCTTCAAAATCAGTGCCACCAGACACTAATCGCACGGGCATCAAATGAATGATGTAAAAACCAATATCTAGCATGCTTATAAATCACCTTGTGACCTTTCTGAAATGTGATTCATAAATAGTAACCCTTTAAACAAAAAACCAGCAGAATAAAACAGCTCCTAATCCAGGTTGAGAAAACAATTCTTTTTCTTTAAAAAAAGGAAATGACAGTTAAAGAACTCTGCCCATCATATTAACAAAAATAATTGTTTTTATTTTTTAAAAGGTTTTTAATGGCCACTTAAAAGGATACTGAGAAGAACCCCGATGTACCAAATGTAATACAACTGAAATAAATGCAAATGTGACATGCCTAAATATAATTTCACTAGGAAAATACTCATCAGCAAGATTAGCAGAATGGGGGGGGGGGATCTTCCCATAAACAGAAGAGTGCATTGCCTCTCTGTGTGCTTGGTGCCCTCTCGTGGGAGTGCTGCTCTTGGGAGGCTGGCCTCAGAAAACTGTGATCAACATCTTGCCCCATCCCAACAGTGGTTAGGGTTATTTTTAAAATAACTTCATTTTGTTAGTTAAAGCTAAAGCTAAAATAAAGCTCAACAAATGTTGTGTCTGAACTTTCACTTTTTGAAATACAGTGGTACCTCAGGTTACATACGCTTCAGGTCACATACGCTTCAGGTTACACACTCCACTGACCTAGAAATAGTGCTTCAGGTTAAGAACTTTGCTTCAGGATAAGAACAGAAATCGGGCTCCAGCGGTGCAGCAGCAGTGGGAGGCCCCATTAGCTAAAGTGGTGCTTCAGGTTAAGAACAGTTTCAGGTTAAGTACGGACCTCCGGAACGAATTAAGTACTTAACCCGAGGTACCATGGTATGGCAACCTTATCCAACAGCAGCCTCAAATTCAGTATGTTACCTTTTCCCCAAGTAACGTTGTGTACTCAGAAACACCCCTTGAGTAGCAGTGTGGGTGAGATTCTCTAATCCAGGGGTCACCAACCTTTTTAAGCCGTGGGCAGTCCACCATCCCTCAGACCAGGTGGTGGGTCGGACTATATTTTGAAAAAAAAATAAAAATGAAGAAATTCCTATGCCCCACAAATAACCCACAGATGCATTTTAAATAAAATGACACATTCTACTCATGTAAAAACACACTGATTCCCGGACCATCCGCGGGCCAGATTTAGAAGGCAATTGGGCCACATCCGGCCCCCGGGCCTTCGGTTGCCTACCCCTGCTCTAATCCATCTCAGCTAAATGGCCAGTAGTGTGGTTAGTTAATTTTAGACTTTGAACTTAATTATTTTATTGAGAGGGACTCCTTAGATAGTAATGTTTGTTGCTACCACTCACTTGGAAAAGACCCTGATGTTGGGAAAGATGGAGGGCACAAGGAGAAGGGGACGACAGAGGACGAGATGGTTGGACAGTGTTCTCGAAGCTACTGCGGGAGGCAGTGGAAGACAGGAGTGCCTGGCATACTCTGGTCAAGGGGGTCACGAAGAGTCGGACACGACTAAATGACTAAACAACCACTCACTTAGAAATGTGGTTCCCCAACCCTTCTGTTTTTGGTGGCTCCTCTTGCTCATTCTACTGAGTGAGGCCATGGATTCCCCCCCCCCAAAAAAAAAGTTCTGCCCTGATGGTAAGGATGGGTGGATCTGTCAGCTTTGGTTTCTCATTTTAGTATGAATTTTTCCTGTAAACACAACTTTGTATTCATTTGTGACCAAAATGCAGATTTTTACGAGCAATTTCCACACATACAGTGCACTTTTGTGTTCTGTTTTCACATACACACAAACTCAACACTTTCCACTTTTTTGTACTTATAGTTTCGTTGGAGAATTGCATAGCAAACTTTGGAGCAGTGAACATTTCAAAAAACAGCTGTGTTTCAGTCCGCGCATTGCTTCAAGAAATGTGAATTAGTTAGTTGCTCATTAAAATGCGAACTAAATCCTCTTTCTTCTCCATCCGTACCTGAAAGCACCATTGCTTGTGACCAACAATGGTAGGCAGTGTGTATGTGCCCACCTTCTTTTACCAGTGAGTAATGATGGCCAAGTATCACATAACGCATCATTGTATGGGCTGCTCCTGAAAATATATAACAAGAGCATAAACCCCGAAAGCATCTCACTGCTTTAATCATCAAACACCTCTGTGTATTTATTCTTTCAAGGAGGGACTTGGTCAAATGAAAAGCTGTACTTGGCACTGTTATCTCTTCCTATTAAACCTCCCATCTTTGCCTGCTTCATTTTTTAAAGGAAGCACAGGCATTCCAGCCTGTGGCTAATGCTCCCCCCCTTTCTGCTGGTTGCTTTAGAATTCCCTATGAGCTTGTCTCTAATAGCATCTGGTCTGGATGCCATTTCTTCCTGAGTCGGATACTTGATGTTGGGTGTTTGTGACTAACGTGGCAAGAGATCATTGCATTCAAGCTTCATCTAATTGAAAAATAGATATTTTTTTTACAGAAAGAAGCTCTGGAATTCTCTTTTTGTTTTTGTTTCAAATTAGGTACCAAACACCAGCAGTGCTTAAGAGGATGCTGTGTTGTTTTTCCTTCACACCTAACATTCTTGCATAGGATTTGATAAAATGCAATGCACAGGATTTGGGGTTGTCTCATACAGAGACCATAGCTGTCAACTTTTCCCTTTTCTTGCAAGGAATCCTATTCGGAATAAGGGAATTTCCCTTTAAAAAAGGGAAACGTTGACAGCTATGACAGAGACACAGGCTGCAATTCTCTGCATGCTTACCTGGAGTAGGTTCCACTGATTTTAGTGTGGTTTATTTTCAAGTAGACATGTAGGCGCAGCCCAATTAACCACAATGGTGCTTACTTCCATGTAGACAGGCGTCAGATTGCACTACCAAGTCGCAAAGTACATAGGATGTTCTGGGACATCACACATAGAGCTTGTTGTTCTTTCATTCTTATTGCAGTGATAGTCACCAGCTTTTGTGACTTTAAAAGAGAATTAGACAAATTCATGGAGGGTAAGGCTACCAGTAGCTACTAGTCACAATTAGGGCTGGGCGATATATTGGCCAAAACCAGTTCAAAGTTTACATCATGATAATTGTTTCATAATATTTGAGCTGGAAATGTATCACAATTCACAATGTGTGTAAGGGCTAGCCGATATCTGGTTTTCAACATCTCGATAACTCACCAGCTATAAGTCACAGTATCACCTGCTAAACACTGCAATGTTTTCACCAGCTAAACCTCACAATATCACCAGTTAAACATTGCAGTGTTATCACCAGCTAAACACTGCAATCTACCTTAATGTCTGAAATAAGGATGGAACTATACAGAGGTGAACAGGCAACTGCTACTACTTAAGAGGTCTAAAATGGATAAATGATAATATTATCAATCACTACACACGTCTGTAACCTGAAGTGTCTGTAACCCAAGGTACCACTGTACTGTGTGCTTTACTAAAATACTGTGCGCGCCCACACATGTGCACACACACACAGAATATATTGATGAACCATACATACACTCAAATTGAAGTTGTTATTATTCATTCATTTATGGGGAAATTGCTTTCCAAAATGTCTATATTAGGCAACACTGCATACATACAAGCATATATTAGGATACATAAACACTAAAACACTGATGAATTTTCAACGAGATATTTTTTTTAAAAAAATGCAAATTGATTTAGAAATGTGGATGTAGAAACTGAATTTAGGGGAGGGGGAATGAGAAGAAACCAAAATTTGCAGATTTGTCCATCCCTATGAACAGTTGTTTCCAAAAGAAAACCTCATGGTGGGGCTGAGGCTAAAAATACAGCCCTCTTCTGCTATCACCACAGGATTTGGGCTTGTGGACATTTCAGTGCTGGAATAATTTTAGAAACCCTGCAACTCAGGAGGAATGGAATGCAGAGTAGAAAAAGCAAAAAAAAAACAATACAGTATCTGAAAGGGGGAAACCTTTCCATATGAACCTGCCTGAATCCTGAGATCATCAACACTTTAATTGATATTTGTAATTGTGACTTATCTGTATTAAATCAGGTTGCTATAAGGTGTGTGATCTTTGTAAATTTTCTTGTTTCTTCAGTTTGTAAACCACCTTGGATACAGTAATATAGAAAGGTGGTATACAAATTAAAAGTGAAATGAAATGACTACTAGTCTGACTGGTGCCCCGTTCACCTGGATGCACTAATGATAGCTCATTTGGTAGAGCTTGAAACTCTGAATTTCAGGGTCATGGGTATGAATGAGTCCCATGTTGAGGAAGATGTCCCTTGTGGTCTTTTCCAACTCTACAATTCTATTCTTCTCTGCATGAAACCTCTGAGGCAGATCTGGGAGATGGCAAGAAGAAAACAGGCCTTCTCTGTAGTGGCCCCCTTCCCCCTTTTTTTATAAGATATTTATTAAGCTTTTTAAAAGTATTACAATAAAAATGAAAAAAAAACAAAAATATAAAATAAAAATAATTAAAAACACATAGATTTTCCATTACTTGTTTTCCTTTAGCTTGTTTCCTCATACCTCCCTTTTTTGTATTCCAGTTCAATTTGTTGGTTCAGCAAATCCTTACCCTCTTTATTTATCCTAATCTTTAGTCTTAAAATAGTAACGTTAAATTTTTACCTATTAACAACCCATTTTTCATAATCCCTTAAAGCATTACAGCTGGAAACCACTTAATTTCTATCCAGCATCATTCTAACATTCATTAATTTTACAATAATTCTGTAGATAGTCTTTGAATTTCTTCCAATCTTCTTCCACCAACTCTTCTCCCTGGTCTCGGATTCTGCCAGTCATTTCTGCCAGTTCCATATTGTCCATCAGCTTCATCTGCCATTCTTCCAGAGTGGGTAGATCTTGTGTCTTCCAATACTTTGCAATGAGTATTCTTGCTGCTGTTGTGGCATACATAAAAAAGGTTCTATCCTTCTTTGGCACCAATTGGCCGACTATGCCCAGGAGAAAGGCCCCTGGTTTCTTCAAGAAGGTATATTTAAATACCTTTTTCAGTTCATTATATATCATTTCCCAGAAAGCCTTAATCCTTGGGCACGTCCACCAAAGGTGAAAGAATGTACCTTCAGTTTCTTTACATTTCCAACATTTATTATCGGGCAAGTGATAAATTTTTGCAAGCTTGACTGGGGTCATGTACCACCTGTATATCATTTTCATAATATTCTCTCTTAAAGCATTACATGCCGTAAACTTCATACCTGTGGTCCACAACTGTTCCCAGTCAGCAAACATAATGTTATGTCCAACATCTTGTGCCCATTTAATCATAGCAGATTTCACCGTTTCATCCTGAGTATTCCATTTCAACAGCAAGTTAGACATCTTTGACAAAATCTTAGTTTTGGGTTCTAACACTTCTGTTTCTAATTTTGATTTTTCCACCTGGAAGCCAATTTTCTTGTCCAAATTATATGCCTCCATTATCTGATAATAATGAAGCCAGTCTCGCACTTTATTTTTTAGTTTCTCAAAACTCTGCAGTTTCAGTCTATCTCCATCTTGTTCCAAAATTTCCCAATATTTCGGCCAATTGGCCTCCATATTGAGCCTTTTCAGAGCTTTCACTTCCATCGGTGACAGCCACCTTGGGGTTTTGTTTTCCAATAAATCTTTGTATCTTATCCAAACATTAAACAATGCTTTCCTGACAATATGGTTTTTAAATGCTTTGTGCGCTTTGACCTTGTCATACCACAGATATGCATGCCATCCAAATACATTGTTAAAACCTTCTAGGTCCTGTAGTGGCCCCCTTCCCACCCCACCCGACTTACCAATGGAGCCCTGCCTACCTTGCCATTGTTTTGTTGCAGGCAAAAAAAAGAAAGTTTTCCAGGCAAGCACCAATGGCATGATTAGATTTTAGATTGCTAAATCTGTTTTTTAATATGTTTATGAAATTTTACTATTGCATTTTTTATTTTTTGAAAATTGCTTCAGGACTTGTGGGAAGCAATACATAAATTCAATAAACCCAACCTAAATCTTCATTTCCCTATTTTCTTTCTTTTTGCTAAATGTTACCATGGAGACTGCAATTTAAAGCGGAAGAAGACCAGTCTATGGGGAAAAGTCTCCTTAGCCCTTTTCAACATTATGGCTTATTTTGCAGGGTGGGGGGAGGAAATCATCCCCTTTACGCTGATTTCCCAAGGTGTTTGGAAAGGAGAAAGGGATGGGTGACTCTGTCAGTTTGGGTTTCCCTCAGTCAACCCATTTCTCTAATCATAAACTTTCTTCTCCACATTTCCACATCAGATTGTAGGTTAAAAAAAAGTAACAATAAATGAATGAAAATTTATCAGCATTTTAGTGCAAATTTCTCCTAAGATACACATTTTGTACAATTTTATCTAATGCACATTTTTTGTAAAACAGTATGTTATTTTCACTAATGTGTGCGTTGTTATTCACACATTACCCTAGTACATGCAATTTTGAACATGTGAGAACTGCACTGCAAAATTTGGAAATTTTCAGATCTTGAAGGCTGACTGGGTTTCAATTTGCATATTGGATCAGAAAACACAGATTAGGTAGGTTTGCCTTTAACTGCAAAAATGAATTTCATTTCTCCCCCACCCCTAGGCAACCTGAGGCCAGAAAGCTACTTATAGCAGGTTGGGCCTATTGCTTTTAATCAAGGAGAGGCTGAAAACAATTTTCCAGTTCCTTCTGAGTTTTCCCAAAAAGTACTGAAATGAGGAGAGAGTAACACACAAACATGCCCTCTTCATTTGTATTCTGGATTGTCTGCCATCCCACTCCACCTGTGTGTGGCTGATTTTTTATTTTTTTTAAAAAAAGTCATGGGAGTCGTTTCATGCGCATATCAATTGTCAACTTTAACCCTAAGATGTGCAGTGGCAACCTTAAACAAAGGGAGAGATTGGCTGTGGGGTGAGTTTAGCACACACACATCCTTGTTGAAAGACTAATTGAGGGAAAGTACAACAGAGCTTCAACTCTTTTAAGCATTGCATTATGTTCACTGACAGATTTCACTTGACAAAGGTGCTATGTTACCATGTTAAGCATATAATGGCTATGATGCTATTAAATTAATAGGAGCTGCACCAATGGCTATAACATATTAATGAGAAAGAGAAGGGAAATGAATGCATTAGCAGCAAACAAATGCAAGTACAATTTTCTAAATTCTTAATTTGGCCTTGAAAGTGTTCCGCCTCATCTGTTTCCTCAAATGAGAGCTCTCTAGCCATTACTCATTGTCTGGAGAGTTTTAAATTAACAACTTCATGCCAGCAGGATTAAAGCATTCAATAATGGCCAGGGCAAGGAGTGGGGAATGCTGTTGTGGATGTTTGTTGGTGTCTGAACTTTGTTACGAAGATCTATGGGGAGAAGATGTGCTGAGAAGTGTCCTTCTGCCACCCCTTGCTCCAAACATGGACATTTAATTTAAAGCAATTCTTCAAAGGAGTCATCTGTCTTTTGACTGCCGTACGCCAGGCATTTACTTTGCAACAGCCTGGTGGGAGTCAGCAACCACCGTTATGGACCAAACACTTTGGACATTTCAGTGAGAAACCCCTACCCGTGGGACATCCCTGTCATTTCTGGGAAGGGGTGAGAAACACCCCTGTCTGAAATACAAGCAACACAGAGCCAATAAATGTAGACCAGGGTAGGGAACTTCAGACCTGGGGCCAGATGCAACCAACAAATCCTCTCTGTATGACCCACAGGACCCTCCACAAGCCACATACACCCCTCAATAGTCCTGCTTAATGTCCATTTATCAGTGCTTTTGCCTGGCGGGAGTGTGTTGCTGAACTTTGATAATGTCTGTGAGAGATGTGTGTGGTTGTCAGGGTATAGAAACCTGGTAAAGGTAAAGGGACCCCTGACCATTAGGTCCAGTCGTGACCGACTCTGGGGTTGCGGTGCTCATCTCGCTTTATTAGCCGAGGGAGCTGGCGTACAGCATGACTAAGCTGCTTCTGGCGAACCAAAGCAGCGCATGGAAATGCCGTTTACCTTCCCGCAGGAGCGTTACCTATTTATCCATTTGCACTTTGACGTGCTTTCGAACTGCTAGGTTGGCAGGAGCAGGGACCGAGTGACGGGAGCTCACCCCGTCACAGGGGATTCGAACCACCGACTTTCTGATCAGCAAGTCCTAGGCTCAGTCGTTTAACCCACAGCGCCACCCGCTACTGACTGTCAAAGGTAAGAATCACATCCATAGTGCCACTCACCCAGCCAGATCCACAAGAAAGGTTCCCCAGAAAAACAAAGAATTAAAAAAGTTCCCTGGGTAGGCAATATGGAGCTAGCTGTCCCAATGCTCTGACTCTGTATAAGCCAGCTTCCCATGTTACTCTGGCCTTCTAACAAGAAATCTTCCAGTGATCCTACAACTATGACACATGAATGAATTCCCTACACAGAGACTCCTGACCTTGGTTCTGAGCCCCACCTTCCATCTGACTAGTCTCATTTGTTTCCCAGTGCTCTGTATGCAATACATTTGGCCGATTACATCTCTCTGAGTGTAGCTGATATATCAGTAGTCCAAGTTATGGTGCATATTAATTGAAAGCTAATACTATGTTTAGATAATAGTAATACTTAAGCACATAACATCTTCAACGTGCTGTACAAACATTAACTAATTAGTACCCCCAACACTCCACTGAGGTGTGTAATTATGTGCATTATTAGAGCTGGTGGAATTATTCCTTATGAATAAATTAGCCAGCAGAATTGGCTTTTTTCCCTATTCAGAAATTTGTATGAATCCCAGCCTAATATTATTTTCTCTCTTTGGTTTAGGAATTGTATCGTGAGCAGACCAGCTAGATTAGCTTGCCCCGACCTGATGCCCTTCAGATGTTTTATACTAGAACTCCCATCAGCCCCTGCCATCATGGTCGGGAATGAAGAAAGTTGTGGTCCACAACATCTGAGGGCAAGTTGGGAAGACTGACCTAGATTTGGCCCAGATTTGATCCTTGTATGAAGATCAGAACATCTATGTGGGTGGACAGAGTGTGTCCTTGAAAAAATGGTTTTCCAACAAGGTGACAGAAATGGCCATTCATTCACCCGTCTCCTTAATGATAGGGTTGAGTGACACAACACCATGCATGAAGCGTCTGTCCAATAATTTGGTATACAGTGGTACCTCGGGTTACATATGCTTCAGATTACATACACTTCAGGTTACAGACTCCACTAACCCAGAAATAGTGCTTCAGGTTAAGAACTTTGCTTCAGGATGAGAACAGAAATCATGCAGCGGCGGCGCGGCGGCAGCAGGAGGTCCCATTAGCTAAAGTGATACCTCAGTTTTAGGTTAAGAACAGACCTCCAGAACGAATTAAGTACCATATTTTTTGCTCGATAAGACTCACTTTTTTACCTCCTAAAAAGTAAGGGGAAATTTGTGTGCGTCTTATGGAGCGAATGCAGGCCACACAGCTATCCCAGAAGCCAGAACAGCAAGAGGGATCACTGCACAGCGATTCCTCTTGCTGTTCTGGCTTCTGGGATTCAGAATATTTTTTTTCTTGCTTTCCTCCTCCAAAAACTAGGTGCGTCTTATGGTCTGGTGCGTCTTATAGAGCGAAAAATACGGTGCTTATCCCAAGGTGCCACTGTATATGGAATGTTCTTAATCTGATTTATGTCCCTGGAGAATGAGTAGACTGGTCCATTTTATACATACATAATTGTATTTTGTATGCCACCTTTCCATAGCTAAAACCATGCTTAAGGTGGGTTACACCGGGGGGGGGGGGGTTGACCATA
The DNA here is from genome assembly GCF_964106645.2 of Podarcis pityusensis. Classification (NCBI taxonomy): domain Eukaryota; kingdom Metazoa; phylum Chordata; class Lepidosauria; order Squamata; family Lacertidae; genus Podarcis; species Podarcis pityusensis. The sequence continues at coordinate 40,004,881 of NC_138040.1, forward strand.
ATAATTACAAACATAACAAAGTAGTCATAAACAATAAATAAAACATCAAAAGTACTCAACCAAATGAAACAGTTTCCACATACATCATAAGAAGATCTAAAATAAAGATGCAAAATATTATTATCAAAAACAGCAACTACCTCCCCCCCTGCAACAAACCCCCTAAACAATACTTGAACCCAAGAGTCTGTTCAGCAGCCTCAGCTTTTGTAGCTGGAGTCAATCAGGGCACCACCATCACAGGCCAGGTGGCAAAAAGACCTGCAAGGCAGGGAACAGGTCTTCCAGGACTCACAGTCAAGACTTTATGCATTCCATCAAATTACTATGCATATTTTTTTTGGCAAAATCTCTAGTGCCTTGGAGCACCTAGGAAGTGTCCTGCTTGCCACACATGCTGAACAGTTTTAAGTAAAAGAAGCTTCTGGAAGCGACAGTGCATTATGATGTGCCACTGCTTCCCTAGCAGTTGTACACACAAAAGGACAGCTGCCCCCACATACCACCGCAACAGAGAATAATGCAACCCTGAGACCCTCAAAAGGATGTACAAGTGGAAAGGTTTGTAGACGTGCAAAATAATTCACGTCTTCATTTTGATCTGTGCACAGTCCATCAAGTGCAAACTGGGAAGGTTCACTCCAAAGTGCAGAGTGAACCATAGTCCTTCATCCCTAACTAAAACTAGCTGAAACTGCACCTGATTGAAAATAGTAGTGAGCATACCATAATACCCTCTTGCAATGAGTTACCTGGGGCTAGGGAGGATGAGAAGAGAAAGTAAGCCTTTGGAACAAGGGCTGTAATTTTCTTTTGTGGAACTGGGTTCCAAGGTGGTTTCCTACCCAGGCCCAGCCTTACTTAGCTAAGTTTAGCCCTGTGCCATAGTATGTATTTGTATTATTATTTTTCTTGCATCAGCAGTTAATAATAGCCCAGAAGTAGGTGGGAGTAGACCAGCACATCCCTGTGCAATAGAAGTTATTGATGACATGGTAACTTAGATCATGCAGACAGCACCCATTCTTTAGGCATGCATGCCAGGATTTATCTCAGGATTTATCACCTGTTTATCTGAGAATGACTGTGGTTTGCAGGGATTAAATGCCTTACATAAATGCAGTCAGTTCATGGAAGATGGCTTCGTGTGGAGGGACCCCAAAATTGAAAGGGACTGAACAATGGCTTTAAGGGGGAGATAGTAGATGTAGTCAAGATGGTATGATTAATGTTTATGCCTGCAATCTTTTTTGGATCTACCTGACAATGGATTTTGACGTATAAGCAAAAGCAAACATCTGAACTGCACGTGAACACAATGATAAAAAGAACATTTGAGTCAGAACAAATAATGAGGACTTGCCCTTCACATACAGAGATTTATTTGGCTCAAATTATAACATTCTCCATCTACTTGCTTGGATTTGTAGTTCTATTATACTTTTCTTGTCCTCTGATTTTTCCACATTGTGTGCTATATTCCCTCCCCTATTAAACTGAGGCTTCTGTTTAAACTCAAGAGTACATTTCCTAAGATAAATAAATAAATGTTGTTAGAATGCAGAACAAACAGATCTTCAAGGATTATATAGCTTTTCGGGGGGGTGTAGTTTATTTTACACGTAGTCCCCCCCACCCCCGCCACCCACACCAATCCGTATTGCAAAGAAAGTGAGAAAATGGGCTCCATAGAGCAGCATTGTGTATCTGGGAAGACCCGGAGAGATTATTATAGCAGGCAACACTGGGATCGTTAGGGTAACCATAGCAACCCAAATCCTTTTTTATATACTTTGTGGTGAATTCTTTCAATTTTGTTGCCTTTCTTGTCAAATGCAATGAATTTCTAAATTTGCACTTGCAACATGCATTTCAAATTTAGTTTTGGCGAGTCTGACGAAGATTGATTTTAATGATGTTCCTTTAAAAGGGAGAAAAAGAAAAAGAAAAAGAACATGGGGAATAAGACTAGAGGAGCAGCAAACTAAACTTTTACAGAACCCAGCTGCATCTCATGTGGACAATATACTAAGCAGTCTTGTAAAGAGCCCCAGAAAAGGTCCCAGCCTGCAATAAAATTAAGTTAAAAGAGCCTACTGCAAGGCCAATAGCCTGCATTTTCATGCAGGCAACTGGGGAGAAGAAGTCCTATCCACCATGCCCAGCATGGAAACACAAGCTTTCGGCCTCTTGGCCGGAATAAGTACAAGAATTACGGAAATTCTGGGTCCCTTTGGCTACTGGGCAAGTTGTTAAATGTTACAAAGCTGGAAGATATATTTTTGCAAGGTATACAAAAATCTTAGTTTCAACCGTACATCCTAGGACTTTTGAGGGGATATAAGACCTGGAAAATACTTAGGACAGATGGGTTGACTGGCTCCTTGAAGCTGCAAGTTCTCCTTGAGTTATGCTACATTTCTGACCATTCTCAAAAAGCATGTTGGTGTGCTTGTTTTGATTGGCTGTTTGTTGTTGTTGTTGTTTAGTCGTTTAGTCGTGTTCGACTCTTCGTGACCCCCTGGACCAGAGCATGCCAGGCACTCCTGTCTTCCACTGCCTCCTGCAGTTTGGTCAAACTCATGCTGGTAGCTTTGAGAACACTATCCAACCATCTCATCCTCTGCCGTCCCCTTCTCCTTGTGCCCTCCATCTTTCCCAACATCAGGGTCTTTTCCAGGGAGTCTTCTCTTCTCATGAGGTGGCCAAAGTATTGGAGCCTCAGCTTCACGATCTGTCCTTCCAGTGAGCACTCAGGGCTGATTTCCTTCAGAATGGAGAGGTTTGATCTTCTTGCAGTCCATGGGACTCTCAAGAGTCTCCTCCAGCACCAGAATTAAAAAGCATCAATTATTCGGCTATCAGGCTTCTTTATAGTCCAGCTCCCACTTCCATACATCACTACTGGGAAAACCATAGCTTTTACTATACGGACCTTTGTTGGCAAGGTGATGTCTCTACTTTTTTGGCTGTTAGGCTGTATTAAATCGTAAAGGTGGACCTCAAATATGAAATGGGTGTATTAGAATTTAGCAGTAAACTTGATAAAATTCATTTCAGACTCAAACAGCTGAAGGCCCTGTTGTCTCAAGGGTCCTACTGGTAAGATGATGTTTGCCCCTCAACAGCTATTTGCCAGCAAGCAGCCTGTTAATTTTTGCCTGGAAACATAAGAACGTAGGAAGCTGCCCGATAATGAGTCAGATCATTGGTCCATTTAGCTTAGTATTGCCTACACTGACTGGCAGAGGCTCGCCAGGATTTCAGGCAGAGTTCTCTCCCAGCCCTACCAGAAGATGCTGGGGATTGAAGAGGCCTGCCATGTACCACTGAGTTACAGCCTGCCTGACACACCATAACCCTGGACTTTGACAGATTAGGAGGCACCTTTATTCTTTTTAGGGACACGGGTGGCGCTGTGGGTTAAACCACAGAGCCTAGGGCTTGCCAATCAGAAGGTTGGCGCTTCGAATCCCCACGACAGGGTGAGCTCCCGTCGCTCGGTCCCAGGTCCTGCCAACCTAGCAGTTCGAAAGCACGTCAAAGTGCAAGTAGATAAATAGGAACCGCTCTGGCGGGAAGGTAAATGGCGTTTCCATGGGCTGCTCTGGTTCACCAGAAGTGGCTTAGTCATACTGGGCACATGACCTCGAAGCTGTACACTGGCTCCCTCGGCCAATAAAGCGAGATGAGCGCCACAACCCCAGAGTCATCCGCGACTGGACCTAATGGTCAGGGGTCCCTTTACTTTTACCTTTTATTCTTTTTTTAAAAAAATATTCTTGGTGTTGTATTAAATATTGATTTTATCCAATTTAAAATTATATCATTGTTTTGTTGTAACCTGCCTTGGGAACCTTAAGGTGAAAGACAGGTGAGAAATCCTATCAATAAATTAATACTTTGGGCTGTATCAAACATTCTTTGTCCACTAGGACAAGGGCACTAGCCGAAACTCATTATGCAACAGATTTCACAATCTGTAGCGTAATAAAGTTACCAGAAACCTTCTTATGCATTCTGTTGCACAACAATGTTCTACTAGAACAAAATGTTCTGCTGGTATAACCAAGTATACTGTAACTCTCAGGGAATTTAACTTAGAGTTGCATTAGACACAGCCACTTGCTTTTCATCTTTAAAAAAATACCTGTGTTGGCGTGGGATTCCTACTGAGAACGCAATGTGTGGGGAATGGGAACTTTTTCTTCTGGGGACGGGTGGAGGGAGGTGCAGATTGGGAATCTCCATTCTGGTCACAATGAGAAAGGGAAGAAATAAGCCTCTCCATTTCCTGTCTTCACAGCCTCCCACATTTATAATCATTTAATGAAAAACAATATATGTAGCTGTATGGTACACATTAAGGAAAGATCAAAAATTGTATCCACTATGAGTCCTATTCAGAGTAGACCCACTGAAGCTAATAAGCAAGACTAACTTAGATGTGTTAATTTCATTGAATCTAATCTAAGTATAATTTAACTGGGAGGAACCCCAAGTTGGGCCCTTGGGTAGAAATGTAAGTACTTCAATAATCAGACCACTAAACGAAGAAAATAGATAAACGGAAATCCTGTTTGCGCTTCACACATCTTTGCATTTCAACAATAGATTGGAAGCAAATGTATGCAAGGTGCAGGGATTCCTCTGATGCACACAGCATACATCTTCTAAGTATAATGTTGATTAAAAAAAAATACTCTGAATTGAGACTAGACAACTTCTATTTTACTAATGTAACATAGGAATCATACTTTAGCAGAGTCTGGGTGATTTTGCATTCCTGACATGAGGCAACTGAAATTGGATTTCTGTCACTTTTCATCTAAATAAAATCATCTTCTCATCTGCAATATTTGCTTTTTTGCTAACTGGTCAAATACGATGTGGTTAAATGAGAAACTCTCTTAGCTGGCCAGCACTTTCATGCCTAAATGAAGACCCTTCCAATAGTGACAGTATGGATCAAAGGATTTCAGTTGCAGAGCCAGCTTTCAGATGTCCCACAAGAAAGTTTGCTTTTTGATGTTTCTAAGAACCAGCAATCAGATGTGGAATGAGGGCTCCCTAAGGATTTTTTCCCCAGTCTGGATTTTACGCCTTGCCTTAAGACCTTGTTTCCCTGCAGCCTTACGTTATCAAATGCCTCAATCAACATCTGCTCACCCACAACTTGGTTCAGTGACATGTCATCTGAGGCTCCGGAGTCAGTGTTCTCATGACTGGGGGTGGGGAGCAGTCAAAATGCCATTTTCAACAAACTCCACTAGAGTCTCAAGAGTGGCCTTGAGGCCTGTTATCTCCCACACTTCCCAAAATTCCTTCAAGCGTGTGCCGAGATAGAAAGCGATGATCCCATAGAGCCTCCCACAGTTCAGCCTGTTAGGATTTCATGCTCCCTGATGCTGATTTTATGATAGGTATATTTCACACGCCTGTCTGAGTGGAGCCTGAGAAAGGAAGGCTGTCTTCTCTCTCTTCCGGTGTGAGTCTGTGAAACTGTACTTTCACTTTTATGCTGTGTTGTTTGTTCTCGGAGCTGGAGAGAACAGACGCCATAATGCTGTTGTCTGTAAATATTCTGTAAATAAATAGTAGTTTACAATGCCTCTTTCCTTTTGCTGTGTCAAGAGAGAAGGCTAGTGTGCATAAATCAAGTTGGTTTATGTCGCTGGAGCACCCTGGAGAAGAAGGGGATGCCTTTTCCAGAGCTATGCTCACCAGAGGACACTCGAAGATCTGGGGGGCTGCAGTTAGCCCAGAGCGCTCTCCCAACACAACCCCCCCTTCACCTGAGTTTCTGTGGCAGGAGCCTCTTTGCCTGCAGCCGGCATAGTTTTAGCCTTTGGGGGTTGGTATTGCACAGGGTCATTGAAAATGTCACCATGAAGGGCTGGGTCCATGGACCAGTTTAATCATCTCATCAGCAGTGGCAGCATCAGACCTGTCCCCTGCAGCAAAGTGATCCATACGGAAACCAGAGCTGTCAATACTGTCAAGAGAACCCACATGTTGATCTGGCAGTGGCTGGTTTACATCCAGCCTCCTTGTGTTTGCTGTTTCATTCCCGGTTGATATGTTGTTACCTGTACCATAAAAGTCCAATATAGATTTCTGCTGCTGACAGTCGTCCTGAGACTTTCTGAGGGGCAGGGTGGACCCCACATGCCTGGGAATGAGTGAGAACCATCCTGCCCTTTTGTGAGCCTTTTATGTACTGCCATATTTTAAGCAAACTGACCTGATTCACATTTTGTGCTCTACTACGTGGATTGGAACACAGTTATCATGTGTACTACCCTGAATGTTGTGATTCACTTCTCAGTTCAAAAAAACTTAACCAGAATGCATATAAAAATGTGCACGTTAGTTTAAAATGCAAATTTTTGAATAAAATGCATACAAAAATACATATTCTAGGGCAGAAAAATGTGTATTGGGGGGAAGGAGTGTGAAATATAATGCTGATTTTAATCAACTTTTAAAATAAAATAAAATAATGCAGAGTGATGCCGAAATGTGATGGAACAGACGTATGAATGAGCACGTGAAATTGGCACAGACTTGAAACAGACTTATCTGCCCACTCCTCTTACACATCTGACTAGTCCTGCTTCATTGTAATGTCTGGTGTTAGAGGACAGGAATGTCTGGATCCTATATAGCTCCTTAGGGTCACTGAAGTGTGATCCACTTCCTTAACCTAGTGTGCTGTAGCAGTTGGAATGTTAGGACTAGATTTAGCCAACAAATCCCATTCATGGAAGCTGCTCAAGGACTTCCACTAGTGCAGTGGGAATTTTACATCTTCTCCTCCCCTGTGCATCCCCCTTTGGCTCATGTGTGTGTGTGTGTGTGTGTGTGTGTGTGTTAGGAGAACCCACAAAACAACATACAGGGATCATTCCATCTGTAAAGCTGAAATTACATTGTTCATAGAATGAACAGTGCTGTGTTGAATTCCTCCCCTTAGACTGGAACCCAGAAGGCCAGGGTTAAAATTGCTGCTCAGCAATGAAGTGTGTTGGGTGTCTCTTAGCTCCCTCTTTCCAATAGGAATGTTGGGTTATTTGCAGTTCTGCTGCTTTTCAAATCTTGGGTCACAAAATCTTAACACCCCATCTTAAAGTGTGGTACAGTTGAGAGAACACAATTACAGTTATGTTTTCTTTCATTTCCTGCAACAAATTAATTTCATTTAAAGGGGGTGGGGTGGGGGAAACCAAAGAAACATTTATATAGAAAACTATTGCAGAAAGGCAGAATAAGAGCAAAAACCCACCAGAAAGCCCTGCCTGGTGCTTCGAAGAGCATAATTAATAAAGGCTAGTCTTTTAGTGTTTAAACTCCCATTTGATTTTGTAGGGGGAAAAATAAATAAATCCTTAACTATCCTAAAGATCTTCTGTGATAAAAAATTCATAAAAGTGATTGGTGTTGGCCAAGTGGAAATGGAACTGAACAGCACTATGCAAAGGTCACATTAATTAAAAGAAGCGACTCGGCAGACATATTTCATGCCTGTTTCATGCTAACAGAGCTGTCGAAACGCATCAAGTCAAAGCACTGCTCTAGAAGGCTCATGGTCTACATGGGAATTGTGGAATACATGAGCCCCGTTTCAGTGTTCTGCATGGTGCGAAAGAAAAGAGAGGTGTTTTGCATGTTTAGTATGTGCCTGCCCCCTCAGCCCAGTGCCAGCCCCTTTCCCACACCAAGGGTGTTCACACATTACATTCAGTGACTACGTGTACACAATAGCAGAGCTCTACAAATAAAGAAGAGTTTTTTTCACACAAACACTTGTACCTGAGTTCAGCACAAGTCTAAACAGTTGAGCTGCACACTCTCACGGTGATTCAAACATTTAAAAAGTATACGGTCTGTGTGGTGTTGCTGGGGGAAGTGGGGAACTTTGAAAGCAACTCAAAAGGGGATATTTTAAAGGTCTAACAGCCTCTATATTCACACTTTACTCTGCTGCATATTCTGTGATTTTAAATCTCTGCTAGGGTTCTCTTACCCAATAGTACTTGCCCCAAACCTGGATCTTGGCATCCAGGAAATTCTCCTTTTTATATCTATTTTTCATTGCCACTAACAATCCCCAGCCACTGGCATTCAGAGGTATACTGACTCTGATACTGGGGGAATTATTTGGGCATTATGTCTTGTAGCCACTGATATATTTCCATTCATATTCATGGAGGATAATGCTAACACATGCATAATATGTATTCACCTGGCTGGTGTATACATTATGTTGCTTGCATTTAATTTAATTTAATTTTTACTCTACACAACTGATTTACTCTTAGCTATTTATGCCTGGTCTCTAGATTATTCTAGGAGTTGGTTGGAGATTTTTGTGAGCAGATTATCTGCTTTTTAGATGTATCAAATTAAAGCTAGTTGCTGTGTTTGGCAGACTATAGAGATGAATGGGAGCCATGAAATAAAATATACTGGCCCCAATTCAGCTTCAGGCATATGCATGTAAAATTACTCTTCCATGCATGGTAAATGAGGAACTTCATGAGCACTATTCATTTTTTCAACTTCAATTGATTTTGATATTACTGATACAATATTTTATAATGAGTTTCAGAATCATTGCAATAGAATAGTGGAGCATTTTAAAATAACAACCAGCCACATGCAAAACCTAGTCTCGTATGGAATGGGCATTTCTAGAACTAATCCCCATTTCCTTGCTGTAATAATAATAAAAAACAATAGATTTTTTTTTTGTTACAAACCCTTAGTGCCTGATAGCTTATTCAATAATGCTTTAAAATGTGCTTGGTTCCTCTTACATTGTATTAATGCATGGATCATACAAAAAAATGAGAGTCAAAGCTGCACAGAATTTCATTCGCAAATGAATTATATCATTCTTATTTTTTATTTTTTTTAAGCAAGGACTGAGACGTTATTGGTTTCGTAATTTTCTTTTTATGATGAATAGTGGTTAAAAAGTGCTGGAACTGCTCCTGGCTTAAACTGTTTTAAATGAGCATTATAAAAGCAAAGCACTTCTGTGTGGTGAGGGCATAGGAACTAGTGGGGGTGCTAGTGGCAGTATTTATGACCCCACTTGAAAGGGAGCCTTGGAGAGAGAGAGAGAGAGAGAGAGAGAGAGAGAGAGAGAGAGAGAGGTCATGTGCTTTGGACAGGGCTGATTCTTAAATAGAAACTTTTCCAGCCCTTTCATTTGACAAGGGTAAAGGGAGGTACTCTGGTCTATATGGTGGTGGGATCCTAAAGTCAGGGCTTCAGGGAGACAATACCAATTCCAGTTTCCTACTGAGTATAAATGCATGTTTTTTGTCTTTGCAAATTACCTAAAATATGTTCAGATATGCCTTAAAAATGCATTGTGTAAAGCAACTCACTTTGCTAGTTCAGAAGTCAAGTGATTAAAGAGAGGTGCAATATGTGATTAACACTTCAACCAATTAATCATACCTATTAATCAATTGAAAGCTCGCAGGCTTAATAAGAATAACAATGAACTTTAAATGTAGCTTGCAAGGAAAAAAGTATACCTACCAGGCAATAAATTCTTTAAACATTCCTCCCTGCTGACCATGTCCACCAAGATTTAGCATCTTAGTTTTAAGCACTGGCGTACCTCCCTGCAAAGCTGGATAATGTTAAAGTGCCATTTTGAGCATAAGGCACACCCTGATTCCACTTTTCATGGAAATGTTTTGTTACTCACAGAGATTATGTAATGTGAATAGCTAATGCACATTTACAAACATCCATGTGCTCATGCTGTGGAGCCTTGATTGACCAGAAATCCTCAGCATGTGTGTTAAGATACGTGCAGCTGATGTTCAGATAGCATAATGTTTGGTTATAAAATGCATTGTTACAATATGTCGTACTGGCCACCGGTAGGGCTGGCCAGTGTGAGGCATCTGCCTAAGATAGCAAACATGAAGGAATGGCAGTGAGGTTCTGGAAAACAGGACATGTCTGTGTATCCTCTAAGAAAGCCTGCTGCCCTCAGGTGTGGTGTCCCCTCAGCAGTGCTGAACTATATGGAATGAGAGGAGGCTTCTGCATATGCAATAGGAAGGTTGCCATCTTGTCCTTCACTCAGGAAGCAAAATGTCTTGGACAGGCCCTGACTACTGGGTTAGATGACCTCAGAAGGGTGAACAGACAAATTCTCAGAGGATATTCCAACAAAAAGCAAATGACAACACGCAGTGAATTGCATGCAGTAGGTCGCAGTTACAATCTCTGGGATTTCACAGTAGGTTGGGAAAGACTTCTGTCTAAACTGGAGTCATGTGTTATGTACAAAAGGCCTCTTGAAATTATCCCCTGTATTAGTGGACAGAGGTACTCATTTCATTACATATCTGCAGAAAGAGGAGCAGTTCTCCAAGAGGATCTAAGGGTGGTGCTCACCATTACAGTGGTACCTCGGGTTACATGCGCTTCAGGTTACAGACTCCGCTAACCCAGAAATAGTGCTTCAAGTTAAGAACTTTGCTTCAGGATGAGAACAGAAATCGTGCTCTGGCAGCGCGGCAGCAGCAGGAGGCCCCATTAGCTAAAGTGGTGCTTCAGGTTAAGAACAGAGGTACCACTGTAGCTTCTTTTTTAAAATTTAAATTAAGAGCAGAAGCAGCACCAAAGACCATGTTGGCAGCATGGCCACAGTTTTGTGTGTGAAAATGAGAACTTCCACAAACAAACAAAAAATGGTGGAGGGTATTTTGGAAGGGTTCTGCAAATGGGTGAGAAAAAGAAAAATCTCAAATTTTCTCAGAAATTATCCCCCCTCCCATAACATTTTATTTCAGCTCTAATCTGAACACAAGAGCCTTGGCAGATCAGCATATAAATCTATCTAGTTCAGCATACTGTTTCTCACAGTGATCAACCATATGCTTATATGGAACTCCCACAAGAAGAAGAAGAAGAGAAGAGTTTGGATTTGATATCCCGCCTTTCACTCCCTTTTTTTTAAGGAGTCTCAAAGCGGCTCACATTCTCCTTTCCCTTCCTCCCCCACAACAAACACTCTGTGAGGTGAGTGGGGCTGAGAGACTTCAAAGAAGTGTGACTGGCCCAAGGTCACCCAGCAGCTGCATGTGGAGGAGCGGAGATGCAAACCCGGTTCCCCAGATTACGAGACTACCGCTCTTAACCACTACACCACACTGGCTCTCACAAGCAGCAGTCCTTTTCTTCAGTGACTAGTACTCAGAGGCATGCTGAGTATTAGGCAAATTGGACCCTTTGGAGGTATATAACCATGTAACTGGTGGTCAGTGATAGCCTTATCTTAATCCCTGTTAAAGCCATCCAACCTGGTGGCTATTACTACATCTTGAAGTAGAAAATTCCTATCTTCCTAATGGCAGCCAACCATGAAAGTTCAATAAAAACATTCGTATCCTGAGGCAGTATGCTGAATTGTTGATTGCTGAACAATGGATTGCTGCTGCATTGAAGTCATGCTTGTGGGCTTCCCATAAACACTTGGATGGCCACTGAGAATGGAGTGCTGGATCAGATGAGACACTGGCTTGTGATCCACGAGACAGTCACCTCCAGACAGGATTATTGTAACTCACTCTACATGGGGCTGCCCTTGAGACTGACCCAGAAACTCCAGCGGGTGCAGAATGCCGCGGTGAGACTCCTTACGGGATCACATTCACCCGGTGCTATACCAGCTGCACTGGCTCCCGGTGGAGTACAGGATCAGGTTTAAGGTGCTGGTTTTAACCTTTAAAGCCTTATACGGCCTAGGACCCTCAAACCTACAGGACCGCCTCTCCTGGTATCTCCCACGGAAGACCCTACGGTCTTCAAACAAAAACGTCTTGGAGGTCCCAGGCCACAGGGAGATTAGGCTGGCCTCATCCAGAGCCAGGGCTTTTTCGGCTGTGGCCCCAATCTGGTGGAACGCTCTGTCACAAGAGAGTAGGGCCCTGCGGGACTTGACATCTTTCCGCAGGGCCTGCAAGACAGAGCTGTAATCCTCACAGAACTCTAGCCCAATGGTTGCCATTAATTTGATTTTGAATTGATTTTAAAATGAATTGATTTTAGAATGCTGTGTTACTTTTATTGTTGTTAGCCGCTCTGAGCCCGGCTTCGGCTGGGCAGGGCGGGATATAAATAAAATTTTATTATTATTTTTTATTATTTAGCTGGCCCTTCATATATTCACATCGCAGGCGGACATTGTTTCAGTGGTACCCTATGCAAGACCCAAATTTGGTGCCCCCTCACATCTTGCCTTCTGTTCTCCATGTTCACTACATCATAGTTGTGACACCCTGTGGTACCCCCTCAGCTTGGCACCCAGTGCAGGGGAACCAGTCACACTCCCCTAAATCCGCCTCTGTTCATAGAATCAAAGAATCACAGAGTTGGAAGGGACCGCCAAGGGTCATCTAGTCCAACCCCCTGCAATGCCCATATATATTGGGCCACTGAGTGATAGAAGGTGTTGGGGCTAGTCTGATTCATTGGGGCACCTTTTATATCCATGTTATACACCTGTGCTGCAGGTAACACCATGTGTAGCATGGCCATAGTGTAAAATGTAAATGGCTGGGTTGTTGAAATATTTCCTAGCTGTTTCTTTGCCGCTAACTCTCCAATATTCTAAAAGCTATTCTTATCCAAACGGAATATAAATCATTTACATGAAGTTTTACAGACACACAAACGTGAAAAATCTTCTGCTGCTGTTAAATGGGATGAACCATTTGTGCTTCACATAGATAGGGGGACATGCTGTGCCCCCATCTTTCATTGCTCATTAGGAAGATCACTGCAAAAGTCATTTTGAAGTCTATTGCTTCTGCACTCTGTCATCTGCATTACACAGTTTTGTTTGCACTGTTTTCTTATTAGAACAATACCCACAAAGACAGAAACAAAACACAAGATGGAGCAAGATGGCAGGAAACGCATCACAGCTAGTCAGTTTCAATTTTCACGTCAAATGTTGCCCATTTAACAAAGTAGAACTTGCAAAAAGAAAAAGTGATGCATTTGGGGACTGTTAAAGGGAAGCATCTTCTCAGCCTTGGAGCTGGAGAGTTCCCAGGCAAGCTCTGAAAGAACCTGGGTGGAGAAGCTCCACAGCCTCAACTGAGCCTCAACAAGCCCTACAAGGACACGGAGCGGCTAATGTCTATTCCATCCCCCTGAAAATAAAACCAGATTGTTCAGTAGTTTAAGCTTGCACCATTCTACATTCCTTTTCTTTCCCATTTCTTAGCAGATTTCAATTAATTGTGAACTTGTCTGGATTTAAAAAGGATCCCACAGGGCATCACAAGAATGTAAGAAGCTGCTTTATACTGAGTCAGACCATTGGTCTAGCTGGCTGTGTATTGTCTTGGCAGCTGCTCTCCAAGGTTGGAGATGCCAGGGACTCAACCTGAGGCCTTCTGCATGCAAAGCAGATGCTGTGAGCCAGTGTGGTGTAGTGGTTAAGAACGGTGGACTCGTAATGTGGTGAACCGGGTTCGATTCCCCGCTCCTCCACATGCAGCTGCTGGGTGACCCTGGGCTAGTCACACTTCTCTGAAGCCTCTCAGCCCCACTCACCTCACAGAGTGTTTGTTGTGGGGGAGGAAGGGAAAGGAGAATGTTAGCCGCTTTGAGACTCCTTCGGGTGGTGATAAAGCGGGATATCAAATCCAAACTCTTCTTCTTCTTCTTCTCTGAGCCACAGACCTTCCCACCTGTGTTGCAGCGCCACAGAAAGTGAGCCCCTTGCTCCAACAAAGGCTAGTGGTAGACTGAGGACTTCTGAGCTCCGCCCACAGCCCACCTCTCCTAGGCGCCACTCCCTTTGTGGGAACTGCTATCCTTAAAGGGATAGCCTCTGACCTAAGTCCTTCTTTGACCTACATCCGGCTTCTCCTCCCTGGCATCCTCTTCAGTGTGTTCCTTCTGCCATGGCAAGACACTCACTTCCTTGGGCTCAGGGGAACAAACCTGTAAGAGCCTCAGCTGTGGTTCTACAGGCCTGGTGTTGTTGGATCTGGTCCAGATTGTTCCTAGCTGCTAGCACTATGCTTAGTGCCCCAACCCTGGTCACTAGAATCAGGCTCAGTGTCAGGAAACCAGTTTGTATCTTTAGTCAGTGAATCTGATGTCCTTGGCTTGGCATCTTGATCTCTGCTGGACTCTGAGGCCACGGCAGTTAGGGATACTTGGGGGATTTGATTCTTGTGAATTCTGAGGTGAAGTGATCTGACCTCATACAGAGCTCCCAGAGTACTGCGTGGAATAGTACCTTTTTTCCCTTTTAGGTTTTACAGTTTGCTTATTTTTCTTACTCAGTTCTCAGCTCAAGAATAGGTACCAAAAAGTGTTGAAATGCATATTTTAGGATAAAATACAATTAGAAATAAATAACATCTATAAATGGGCATTTTGAGATTTAGATATATATTCAGTGTTGGTCATTTGTTTTGTATCTTGTGATTTTTTAAATCTCATGATGTTTTAAATCATTTAATTATGCACCCACATTTATTTATTTATTGTTTTGCTTATGAGTTGTTTGCTTATAAATATTAATCATTCACATCTGTATCTATATCTAAACCTATGTAACCATAGGCAGGCTGGAAACAGACTGCTCTGCCCACTCCTAGCATGGACTGCCTTTCTTTAAGCGCCATAAATCCTCATGGCCAGTTCAGACATAAGCCCATACTGGTCCATTAGGGCAAGTGGGGGCATTTCCCTGCCACCCCAGTCAGTCTTCACTGGCCTGCTTCCTTGCAACCAGGCCAGTGGGTAACACTGCCTGCCAGCTGCCAGTCTTAGGGTTTCCCTTTAGAACTCAGTAGGGATATTTGGGGTGTGTGTGTTAAAACTAACATTCGTTGACTGCCTGTCATTGGCTCTGGATGCACCTGCTGCTAGCCTTTCTGCCTTCCTCCCTAGCAGTTTCAATAGGCACCAGCCACCACCGTATCAGTCTCAACTAGGCATATTTCCTTTTCAGCTACCCACACACCTCACCTTGGTTGTAGGAGGGTGTAACTGGTAATTTCTAGGAGTCTGTAGTGAATTTTGTTTAACAACAACAACAACAACAACAACACTCACGGGGTTTGTTGCTAGAAATCAAGCATTTTACAATTTGAACTACTCCCCCTCTCCCCCCTGCCAAGCCTAGTAGAAAAGCCATTAATGGTAAAACAACACACACAAAAACCACACAAATTGAAAATGGAGAGAACAACTCCATTTTTTAATTGAGTGATTATAAATTTTGCTCATGGCTAATACCCGCAGGCCCATATATTAAATGACATATCATGGAGCACATCTCCTAGAGCTCAGCTGCAAGGTTATCTATAGTACATGACTTAATAACTACAGTATAGAAATCACAGGGAAGGGAGAGATTTCAGGAACATGACAACGTCCTTAAATAGAATTTTGAAGCCATGTTCAAAATATCTCCTTCTAATTAGCAGAGAAAGAACTTCCATATGTTCGATCTCAAGCAAGCCTATTGAAATGGATGGCAATGGCAAAGGAGGATTTGTTTAGAAGGATTTTGGTCCGTTAAAACTACAAAGCAAAAAGATTTGGAAGGAAACAGCAGATTCAAACGTGGCAGGTTTACTTAACAGGGCTTTCCTAAAAACATTCCCTGCTTCTCACGCTTATGAGTGTGAGAGCTAATTCCAGGGTATTTCATATTCTACCAAAGAAGGAAAAGTATGGGGGAGATGAACTCTATAGTCAAATCTAAAATCTGCACTTGGAAATTGTGTGCTGTCCCTAAACCTGATGGTTGAGATTTAGCAACATTTAATATATTTATATTTGCAAAGAAGCAGAGGAAGGGATGAAGGTTGCCTGGTAGACAGAAACCCTGATACAGCAATGGCAAGCTATGCATGGAAGCAGGAATCTGCACATAATCTCAAAAAATCATAAACCAAAGAAGGAATGAAGGGGACACTGAATGAAAAAAACAACAATGGAATCCTGGACTTGTTAGGATCAGAGTGGATACAGTGGTACCTCTGGTTACGAACTTAATTCCTTCTGGAGGTCCGTTCTTAACCTGAGGTACCACTTTAGCTAAGGGGGCCTCCTGCTGCTGCCGCGCCGCCGCCACATTTCTGTTCTCATCCTGAAGCAAAGTTCTTAACCCGAGATACTATTTCTGGGTTAGCGGAATCTATAACCTGAATCGTCTGTAACCTGAAGTGTCTGTAACCCAAGGTACCAGTGTACTGCCTTCATCCCAAGAACTACATTCCAGGGGGCACTTTCCAGTGGATGTAATTTGTAAATTGTAACTCTGTATCATAAGTGGCGCTGTGGGTTAAACCACAAAGCCTAGGGCTTGCCGATCAGAAGGTCGGCGGTTCGAATCCCCGCGACGGGGTGAGCTCCCGTTGCTAGGTCCCTGCTCCTGCCAACCTAGCAGTTCGAAAGCACGTCAAAGTGCAAGTAGATAAATAGGTACTGCTCCGGCGGGAAGGTAAACGGCGTTTCCGTGTGCTGCTCTGGTTCGCCAGAAGCAGCTTAGTCATGCTGGCCACATGACCCGGAAGCTGTACGCTGGCTCCATTGGCCAATAAAGTGAGATGAGCGCCGCAACCCCAGAGTCAGTCACGACTGGACCTAATGGTCAGGGGTCTCTTTACCTTTTTATCATAAGTTAGTTTCTGCACACCATTATCAGAGTTCAAAGAAACATTCTAGCCAGGCAAAAATACTAAGAAGCATGCAAATTTGGAGCAGTGAGAGGTGAGGTGTGGGGAGACGGTATGGCCTAAGGAGAGCTTTAGGGCCATATACAGAGGGCTTGATGGCAATATTCTGATCCCAGATCTGAGCTTCCTCACTCTTTGGTGTGATCCATCAGCAGGGCCAGTTCAAGCCATTTTGCTGCCTAAGGCAAAGGACAAAATGGCACTGTCTCCCAAGGCACATACAGAAGGCAGTTGGACTGGGAGTTGACTTTTACTCAAATACTGTTGAAAATACAGTACCTTCCACTGTGCTTGAGCGCAGCAGCCTAGTGTAAGGGGTACAGGGCAGGCCACAGGACACTCACAGTTCTGGCCACTCTCCCCCTTCAGTATCTGCCATGTAAGACAACTGCCTCACTCTGCTTCATCATAGGGTCAGTCCTATCTATCAAGTTCTACTTAAGTTCTTATGAAGGCGACCTTACTTTTCTACATGATGACTTCATTACACAATTTTCAAATAGACTTTTTCACCCAAATGGGTTAAAAATTTCCGTAACAAGGCAAACTCCGGTTTGTTGTGATGGTCACACTCATGGTAAACACCAACAGTCAACACATGACACAGGATTCAGAAGAAATCATTCACCCCCCAAAATAGCTGGGAGTCCATAACATCAAAAAGCAAGAACTCAAACCCAAATTTCTTGTCATTCAACAGCTTCAGATTGTTGTCTACAAACCCTTTTAAAAGGCTAAGTGAATTTAGGGCACAGCTTGGTGGAATGCCTTCAGGTTTAATATAATATTTAGCATGCTTCCTCCCTCTGTGACAGTAAGCACTCTAAAATGGCATTGCCATTATGAGAGTAATTTCTATAATGTTTTTAATGCAGCTGGGAAATGGCAAAGAGGTTCCTGGATCTCTGACATTTTCTTAAATGTTATAATCTTTTGCTTTAGAGAAAAGGGAAATGTAAATAATTCGTGCCACATTTTTCTTCCACAGCTCCTAAGAGAAAATAATAAGAAGAATGAAAAAATAAATAAATAAATAAAAATAAATAAATAAATAAGGAGAAATAGTCCTAGTTGATCTAGGGGCCACGTATGTGTGAAACAGGTCTCCTTCACCTGTGCATCCTTAGCTTGATAAAGAATCATACCTGCAGACAAATATTGCTCCTCTTGGCCCAGCTGGCTGCAGTTAGAAATTCTGTGAAAGTACCTATCGGCTGTTTAGGATGGGGAGTGGAAACTAGATTTAGTTTTCCCTCCCTCCCTGTTGAACAATTGATCGATGCAGGTTTGTATTTGTGTGTGTGTGTTTAATACACTTTTTCTAACATAGCTCCAGCTGTTGCATGTGAAGACCCCCCAAGCATAGCTGTCAACTTTTCCCTTTGCTTGCAAGGAATCCTATTCAGAATAAGGGAATTTCCCTTTTAAAAAGGGAAACATTGACAGTTGTGCCCCCAAGAACTCCCAACGAAAGACACAGTTGACACCAAGATTAGTTTAAGGTTACTGGCATAATTTTGGCCACAACTTTATTGATTACAGAATGTGAGTGGTTTGCTTAGGCAGCACTGTTGTGTCTGTGGTAGGACCAATGCTCCCCCAGTATGTTTACCCTTACTGACTTCTGCAAGTTTTGTTGAAGGGGGTGTCTGATTTTTGAGGTGCCTGATGGGTGCCTATGAGTGTCCTATCTTTCATTCCACAAATGATTTATTCAGTGGTCTAGATCCTGTAGGCTTTCTGAGCGCCTGCCCATGCACCAGCAGGCATGCTGCCCTTGTGTTTTCACCACATCACCTTCCTGGCTACCTTCTGGTGAGAAACAGGCCCTCATCTGTTGCGAACCTAGTCTCCCCCACCCATCTAGCTCCTTCAAGTGCCCACAAGTCTTGAAAACCTGGTCTTTCTTTAGATGTAGGAAGACAGAGAGGCTGGTGGAGGTTCATTATATTTGTAAAGCATTTTTACTTTTAAAAAACGAGTGCAGAATTATTATTTTTTAAAGAAAAGAAGGACTTCCCATAGACCCCATCTGTGTTGTATATTTAAAACAATACCATACCATTTTAAAAATCCTGGCTCCATCCCCCCCCCCAAAAGGTGCTGAGAGTTGTTAGGAGACCCCCATTCGCTCCACAGAGCTGCAATTCCTAAAGTTCCCTGCGATTAATTGTTAAAAAACAACTGGAACTGTAGCTTTCTGAGGGTAATAGGGGTCGGCGGGGGGATAACAACGCTCAGCATCTTTAACAAACCACAGTTCCCAGGATCCTTTAGGGGAAGCCATGATTGTTCATATAGGAGTAGTATAGTACGTACGACTTTAAATGTATAGTGCATATAGGGCCTCAGAAAACAAACATATTGAGTGCTCTAGTTGTTCATGCGTTCCCTGTTTGCAGGAAAATATACTTCTTTATTTATATATTTATTTCATAAGATTTATAACCAAAAAGAAACCCTCAAAGCGGTTTACAAAAAGAGAAATGATAAAAACAAGAACAAAATCACCACCATACTTTAAAACATACAAAAGTTGAAATACTAAAGCAGATTAGAAGTACCTTAGCTTTCTAAGCATCTAGATAGGCGCTTGTCTAAACAAGAATGTTTTTAGCAGGTGGTGAAATGAATTCAGGGAAGGCGCCTGCTTGATCCTCATAGGCCAGGAGCTCCAAAGTGCAGATATCATGAGGCAACTCCTCTCATGGGACTTTTTGAGGAAACACAGACAGCCAGGAAGGAGATGCAGACATGACCAAATGTTTGGTGAAAGAAATACACACACACACACACACACACACACACACACACACACACTCCTGGTTACTTTGCAACAATAAGTTCAGCTCAAACCCTGCACTGAGCAACATTCTAAAGAAAATCTAAAGTCCCTTAACAACAGCCAATCCCTTATTTTACTGCCTATCATAGAGGCATATTTTATTGTTTATGCCACTGGTATTTCTTTGTATAAAACTAAGCAGTTGACCAGAAATACACATGGTCATGCATATGTTGATAATACTATATTGGCCGCATGAAATACCCATGCTATATGAAATATTCGATACCATCTAAAATATTATTTGCCACCCTGGGTTCTGTTGGTAGTAAGGGGGAGGACAGAAGTTTTAATAAATATAATAATAATAATAATGGTGATGATGATGATAATGATAGGTGTGCCCTGGATATAGTTTTCTCTTTGCCTGCCCCACAGCGGAGAGCATTATGAAAAAAGCAGAGCATATTTACGATCCAGCTCCATGCATTATACAGCAGCACTTCCTAAACGCAAGAAGATATATTTCTTAGCCTCAAAATTATCTGAGTATGACCACAGAATACAGCAGTTAATAAAGGCCTAAATGTTTAATGACATCAGACTTGCTAATTTGTGAGTCCCTCCGGGACAGGAATATTTACTAGGCACTGACTGTTTATCATTAATTTTGCTGTCATTATTTGAAAGCTGCATGATTTAGCGGACAAGGAAAAGAAAATATTATTCTTCCCAAATAAATGAGAGGGCTGGGAGCCTGAAGTGTCACTGTGTGAGAAACGGTAGAAGGTTTCTGTGCGGCTGTCGAGAAAATGATGTAGGTGCCTTTTCTGAGGATCAAACCAGCTAGAAGTAAGAAGGGACTGTTGTTCTCATCACAGGGGGTTGTTGTCACGATGGCCAAGGTTTCTTTTTCTCCTTGCACCATCTGTAATATGCATTCACATTAGTATCACACCACTTTAAACTGTCATGGCTTCCCCCAAAGAATAACAGAAACTGTAGTTTGTTAAGGGTGATGAGATACCCTTATTCCCCTCACAAAATTCACAGTTCGCAGAATGCTTTAACAGTCAGCCCCTCTTCCCAGGAAACTAGGAATTGTAGCTCTGTGAGAGGAACAGAAGCCTAACAACTCTCAACAGCCTTAACAAACTACAGTTCCCAGGATTCTTTGGGGGAAGTTGTATGATATTGCTTTAAATGTATAGTGCAGATGGGGCCCATGTTTCTGATAGCAGAGTTTGCGTGTGTAGGTCCCCAGGCCACCCCTCAAATAACTTCACACATAACACATATTTTAGTTTTGGTTTTTGGGCACTATTTTGGCCATAACTTTATTAAAATACAAAATCAGTGAGTGGTTGTTTAGACATTGGTTATGACTATCTGTCCCCCCGCCTGGGACAGAACTGACATCCTGAGGTCCGATCGGTA
The DNA here is from genome assembly GCF_964106645.2 of Podarcis pityusensis. NCBI lineage: Eukaryota > Metazoa > Chordata > Lepidosauria > Squamata > Lacertidae > Podarcis > Podarcis pityusensis. Next base: position 40,025,851 of record NC_138040.1, read on the forward strand.
GCCAGTAGAAGGGAAAGTCAAACTTGGGGGTCATTTGAGCTAAGCGTCGGACCCACGCCGCTCACCCCAGCAGCTCCCCAAGGCTTGCCGGCCCTGGTCCCATGACAGGGATTGGATGAAATCGTGGCAAGCCCCAGGATTCCTTTAACAGAATTCCCTTCAGCGCAATGGGAGGGGCAGGCACAGCCTATCCTGACCCCTCCACCACCAGCATATTATAACCAATGCCTAACCGCAACCTTACAAGTTGTGACGAATTGCTAAGTAGTAGGCAAAAACCAAATGGCACAGCCAATCACCAAATGGCAAAATTCCTACTAGGCCCTTCGCCAAGGCAGACGACCCCATGACAGGCAAAGCAAGGTCAACCGGAAAAGAGGGCGGGCGGGCGGGTGATCCGATGCACTCTGCAAAGAGAAAGAGAAACCAGAGTGCACCAATATTTAAAGACTATGGTCCCACCCACCCAATTTGCAACATACAATTTGCCCCAGCAACCCGGTTATCCAATCACAATGCCAGGCAACAACTATTAACCTGCCTGGCAACCAGAGGCCTGGCCCAGTGGCCCACACCGCAACACGTGCTCTCATTTATTGGAGAACACGCTTTGGCTAAACCTCCTAATTGTATCTGCTGCAATACAGCGAGATGGCGATTTGGAGGCACTTCTACACTGTAAATATAGTGTTGTGTAACCTTGTGACCTATTCCAGTAGCTCACCAAGACAGGTCATTTCCTGTAAAATTGCACTGGCTAGGTTTGTGAAAACAGAAGGAGCTTTTATTGCCAAACAGAGATCAACAAAACAAGGTCATTCTTTACCTGCATTCTTAATCACAGGTCCTGTCTCAGGGTAACATCTCATGCACAAAAGCACAGACCTTCAAGCCATTTAGGTCTAGGCACTCCCTGAAACATTCTGCCTTTAGCCCATGCTCTGTGAGCCTTGTCAAGTAAAGCAGACTCAAAAGCAGAAAGGTGTTTAAATATGTTGCAGTAGTCTTCTCATGCAATCTCCACAAAAAGGTGGGGGGAGTAAAAAGAAACCCACCACATTTAAAAGTCCTCTTCATGTGTTTGGTATGAAGATGATGTACAAGACAAGTTGTCCGCTCACTTCATTGAGCTCATATGCATGTCCAGGCTGATGTGTAGAGATGCACATAGTTACCCTTTTATTTGACGCTTCCCTAAATTTTGTGTGGCAATTATTGGGCCAAAAAGTGTAAAAAAAAACAACAACCAAAAAACCCCAACCCCCCCACCAAGTATAAAAATGTGAATTTTAGAATATGCTTAAAACACAAATTTCTGAGAGAAAATAGTTTAGAAATTGATATTTTTGCCACAAAATAACTCAAAGCAAATTTTCAGGTTGCTTTAATTAACACAATTTGTATTTGTAAATGCTATATTGTTCTTCCTCTATTGTAAGCCACTTGGAAGATTTTATTTATCCATGGCCGTATGAAATTTATTACTATTATTTTCATATAAAATTCAGATTAATGGAACATAAGTGAAACAGAATGGGTTTATGAATGATTGCATGTGAAACTGAGCCAGTTGGAAAATCTACCAGTCCATCCATCCCTATGATGGAATTAGCCTAAATCAAACCCCCACCAACCCATCCATTCCCATCTCAAATATCTTATGCCTTTTCCTCATCCACCTGACTATGTAATGTAATCTAGGGATGTAGCAGTCAGGCTTGGTAGAGGATCTAAATTTGTATTTGTACTCTAAAGGTCCCAGCCTCCCCGTCTAATCTAGATGTCATTTCAAAGACATTGCCAAGATCAACTGAAAATGCCTGGGGTTCATCTTGGCATACAGCAAGCAAAGTGCCCCACCATTCAACCATATCCTCTTTAATTTAACTTGAGACCAGGAATTACAATTAAAGCTATACACTTTGGCAGCACTCTCTGAAGCCAGTCTGTTTTGACTTTCATCATGGATTTAACAGTCAGGACAGTTTTTGCTAAAATATTTGCAAAGCTTCTGGCAAGCTCAAACTGAGTTGCAAACATAGTTTGCAGTTTCCCAGATATCTGATTTCTCGTGTTCTGGTTGTTTGGACAGGGCTTCTGTTGCATTTTCACAGGTGAATGACAGTCCATAAACACTGAAGCCAAAGCGTCAAGGGGAAGGCAGTTGACACTGTTTTACTGTCAACTGAGAGATTTCATCTTTCACCCTTTAATGCACTCTACATGGGGCTGCCCTTGAAGATGGCTTAGAGATTGCCACTAGTGAAGAAGGCAGCTGTGAGAGTGTGGACTGGTGCTACAGCACACAATCATTTCGAAAGACTTGTTCTACCATGCCCAATTCAATTGTTATTTTTTATTTATTTATTCGTTCATTCATTAAGTTCATTGCTTGCTTTTTTGCCAAGGCAAATCAAAGCAACTTACAATATTTTAAGTAGGAAAACCCAGACAAGTGCATTTACACAGCACTTCTTTGGTGATCACTAGTAGCCAAGTAAGATTGTCTTCCCATGAACACGGTCTTAATGGTGTGCTTGTAAATGACTGTGGAGGCCAATTCTGAATCCACACGTCCTTCTACAGTGAGGACATAGGTTTCCAGGACAGGGTTTATCACACTGAGGATTTCCCAAGTGTGCCTTCCTCGTAGCACTTTTCTCCCTTTCATCCTGAATTCATGCTTCTGGATTTCCCAAGTGGGCCTTCCTCGTAGCACTTTTCTCCCTTTCATCCTGAATTCATGCTTCTGGATTTCCCAAGTGGGCCTTCCTCGTAGCCCTTTTCTCCCTTTCATCCTGAATTCATGCTTCTGGATTTCCCAAGTGGGCCTTCCTCTTAGTACTTTTCTCCCTTCCATCCTGAATTCATGCTTCTGGATTTCCCAAGTGGGCCTTCCTCGTAGCACTTTTCTCCCTTTCATCCTGAATTCATGCTTCTGGATTTCCCAAGTGTGCCTTCCTCTTAGCACTTTTCTCCCTTTCATCCTGAATTCATGCTTCTGGATTTCCCAAGTGTGCCTTCCTCGTAGCCCTTTTCTCCCTTTCATCCTGAATTCATGCTTCTGGATTTCCAAGTGTGCCTTCCTCTTAGCATTTTTCTCCCTTTCATCCTGAATTCATGCTTCTGGATTTCCCAAGTGGGCCTTCCTCGTAGCACTTTTCTCCCTTTCATCCTGAATTCATGCTTCTGGATTTCCCAAGTGGGCCTTCCTCGTAGCACTTTTCTCCCTTTCATCCTGAATTCATGCTTCTGGATTTCCCAAGTGTGCCTTCCTCGTAGCACTTTTCTCCCTTTCATCCTGAATTCATGCTTCTGGATTTCCCAAGTGTGCCTTCCTCGTAGCACTTTTCTCCCTTTCATCCTGAATTCATGCTTCTGGATTTCCCAAGTGGGCCTTCCTCTTAGCACTTTTCTCCCTTTCATCCTGAATTCATGCTTCTGGATTTCCCAAGTGGGCCTTCCTCTTAGCACTTTTCTCCCTTTCATCCTGAATTCATGCTTCTGGATTTCCCAAGTGTGCCTTCCTCTTAGCACTTTTCTCCCTTTCATCCTGAATTCATGCTTCTTCAAAGTCCATGTCACCTTTGGTAGAGGCTATTCTCCAATTCCCCTATATAGCACTATATAGTAGGGCTGTGCACAGACACACAGCCCCAACTGCCCTGTGACTCTGATTTGTGGGGCATCATCTGATCTGTTCTGGGTTGACCTGGGGACTACCACTACCACCTGCCCCAGATTCAGGCCAGAATAAGTTCAGCAGTAGGACTAATACTTAATTAGGGTTTTTAAATCCAGATTAAACGTAAAGCCAGGAGCAGTGTGGGAAAGGAGACCTTGTATCTCCCTCCTAGCCCTTCCTCCAACCAAACCAAACCACACACACACACACACACACACACACACACTACTATATAGCATTCATATGCAACACTATATAGCACTTTTTATGCACTTGCTCTTATTGGGAATTATACAACATGTTTAGGTATTATGACAGACCTAACAGACCCTGGCTTCATCAGAATCTGGCAATGCTTGGCAGCCACAGCTCCTATTTGGCAGGAGGAGGAGAAGACTGGCACCCAAGGATGGAGGAGATAGCTCCTACCCTTGTGACTTTAGATATCAGAGAAGGAGTGTAGATCATCCTTAGGGAGGTGGGAGGGCTTGACCAGCCAGAGAGAGGGACTGAATAGGAGGAGATGGTGTCAGAGCTGGAACCAGACCCTAGACATGTCACCAAGAACTGGGTATTGACTTTGTAGGTGGGATCAGACACACCCGCCCAGGTGGATCACATGTGTGTGCAGCAGAACCATAGGGTGGGAGAGCCCCATGAATGAGCTTGGGAGTTGAGGGATAGCTCAGTCAGTAGAGCAAGAGACTCTTAATCTCAGGGTTGTGTGTTTGAGCCCCACGTTGGGTGAAATATTCCTGCATTGCAGGGGGTTGGATTAGATGACACTTGTGGTACCTTTCAACTCTACTAGTCTGTGATTCTGCCCCACCTCATCCTTAAAAGCTTGGCAGGAGAGACCTGTCACCTGTTGAGACATCTTTGTAGCTCCAGTATGAGTTCTTGCCTTGCCCTTGCACCTTGTACCTTTGAATCTTGACTCCTCATGTTTGCTCCTGGGCCTGTACTACTATTAGCCTGAATTAAAGATATCTTCTTTATTTTCAAGTGATAGTCTCTGTCATGATTTTGAATAGGAGCCTGACATTAAGCATCTTTTAACTCGTAAAACAAGAGAGGCAGCTAAGAAATCTTGGCAAAAGCTGATTGTGGCTTCCTTTTCCTGAACTTCTAAATCCTTCTGGCAGTTTGTGTTGAGTGGGTTAACTCAAAATGCAGGGATATGTAGTTGCCATTTTACAGCTGAAGTCTGAGTATATCATGTTGGCTAATTTTTAACAACCAACATTCATCAGCTCCCAATTCTTCCATTTTGTTTCACCCTGGCACTCCTGATTGTACTCCAGTTAAAATCAGCGATCAGGAGGAAATATTGTATCAGCTAAAATAAAGCAGGGCTCCTGGACCTGGTAGTATCGTTTCTGAACTACTGAAGAGTAATCTTGGAGGGAGGTGGGGTCCAAATTCCCTTGAGCAAGTCTCTGGAATCACTATTCACCGGATATGTGGCTCAGGGTAGTCGCCAATTATTCCAGCAGCTTCCCTTTTCTGCCCGTCTGCCAACTGAAACCAACTGACATAATTATCAGATGCCCACTACCACTCACACCTGCTTGGCACCATGGGATGGCGTAGGCGGGGAAAAAACCCTTCTGCTAGCGAATTACAGGAGACAACTAAAGTCATATTGGGAGGTTGGATGGCTCATCTGAAAAGAAAGAAGGGGAAAGGAGGCCTGGCTGGGACTTCTTAAACCTCCTAACATCTTAGCAATTGATTACACTGAAGGAGTGAAGCTGGAAGTAGCTTCTGGCCCTGCTCACAAATACGCCCCCCCCCCGCCTGCCATTTGCAGCTGGACACTGGAGTGGTATTGCAATAAGGCCTGCAAAGAGAAGTACAAGGAAAGTTCAGTAAAAGGTTTGCAACAACAGCACTTTTGCCCGATGTTTTCTCATTGAGTTGCTGTCTCTGTGCTCTGCTGCTATGAGAAGCACACCCAAAATAGACACGGATAGTGGTGGCAGTGCATTTTTATTATATTAAAATGCTGTTGACATCGTCTTAAGAAGCCAATTTTCAGGAGTAAACACATTTCTGGAAACGCTCAGAGCAAGAGGGAACGTGAGAAGTAGCACATTGATGCCAATAATCCTCTCTTAGGGGAAAGCACACAGTATTGGTAGAGTGTCTGCTTTGCATGCAAAAGGTCCTGGGTTCAGTTCCCAGCATCCCCAGGCAGGGCTGAGAGAGAGATCCCTGTCTGAAACCCTGGAGAGAGAGAGCTGTTCCCAGTCAGCACAGTTGATATTGAGTTAGATGGGCCAATGGTCCAAGTCAGTATAAGGCAGCTTCCTGTGTACCGGAAGCCTGGAGAGTGCTGCTTTTGCCAGTCACCAGTCTGCAAAGGCAGAAACAGAAGGGACTGTATCATATATATTTTAAGAAGGGCACTGTGTCGGACAGCAGAGCTCGACCAAAGTAGCCAGAGAGGGGTGGAGCCAGAAATTTGGGAGGCAACATAAAAGGAGCAGTTTCTGAGGGAGTTTTTAGATAGGGATAGAGGAGGCAAGGAGCTGGAGGTAGATGGGGTTTAGTTTGATGGACAGGGCTTGATTTAAGGTGGGAGATAAGGATTAGGATAGGGTTTCTCTTAGGGAGAAGGGAGTGGGGCAAGTGGAAAACTTCTTGGACCCATGCTTTCTGGATCTGGTGATTTCACAATTTGGCAGTTTTCCCAGAATTTCCAAGAACATTCATAATACATCTCTAAAAGAAACAAAACAGGATCCAGCAGTTAATTTGCTCCTCCTGCAGATCAGTCTTTTGGAAATCAAAAGGCCTGGATTGTCAGAGTCACAACATACCCAGTAAAAGAGCTGCGCAAGCTGGGAGGCCTATTCAGACATTCATCCTAATTATGGTAGGGCTAAGTGTGTGCAGAAATTTGCACAGAGGGAAAGTTGGGCAGAGGGCTGACAAATACATACCTGACCCCTACACACATTTAAGCCCTTGTGAAATCAGGCTGGATGCCTGAATAGGGCAGGGATTCCTTGCCACAGCCATCATTCACCTTTCAAAGATTGTCAAAAAGAGTCAAATTTCCACAATCCTTTCTGTGAACTAACCACGAATTCAATATTTCAGCAGTGTAATATTTAAATGAAACAAAACCAGAATTAGTTCAATTTGAACATATTTTTTTGGAATGGCGTTTGAATTTCACCATGCAGTATGATTGCATAATCTGTGCTTTCCTCTTAGAGAAATTGGGGTTCTGCGTGGTTGAATTTAAAACGTTTCACTGTGGTTTCAAAGGGCATATGGTGGTATGACAGTTTTATGAATATGTAGTATTGATGCCAACTCTTGCTTTTTGGGTTCTCTGTTTAATTATAGATCACCTTTTAAAATAAAAATAAAATAAAAAGGTGGCCTTCAAAAGAGGACGTTAAGAACGACATTAATAAAACACCCCTTCAACCACATGGGCCAATGCAAGAAAATCTCTGCTGCCACCCATCAGAACTTCACTGAAATATTCTCCTCTTGTTGATTTCTGAATGAAATTTCTTTTGTTTTCATTGATTGGTGGAGTATGGTTAAACAAAATGGAGAAATTACCAAGTTCAATGATACTGAGTCAACCCATGGGCCCATCTATCCCAGGATTGTCTAAGCAGCAGTCCATCAATCTCTGAAAGTTCCTACTGGCAGTGGCAATTCAGGGTCTTACTTCTTGCCTTCCACCTGATCCAATTCCTGGTATCTCCAGTGGAAAGCATCTAGAACTTACTGCACTCAAAGCTTGCCCTCTCCCACCAAGCTGTGGCCCCTCCTGCTCTTCCTGGCAAATGATATGTGCATAGGGTAAATGGCGCATCGCTTTGCTTGACTCCAAAGATGAATCAGTCATGACTAAATTGGAAATCTGCATGCAGTAAACCCATGCAGAACTCAAGGATTGGAGGATGCTTGCTGAAATGAGCGGACAAAAATAGTAAATCAAAGCAGCACTTTAAACAAATCATTCTTCTTTGGAACGACATGCCAAAGGTTGCTCAGCATGCCAACAGTATAACAGGCTTCAAAAAATGATTTAGGCACATTCCTGTAGAATGCGGTCCTCCAAGGCTTTTTGCCAAGTTGGTCAAAACCTTGTCTTTGGTCATCATTAATCAAGGGCTCCCTAACCTTCAAATGGCAAAACAGCAGGAGAGAGCACAGTAATTGGACCACTCTAAAATAGTTCTTACTTGTGTTTCCTCTGCAGCATCAGATACTGTTTGGATACCAACTCCCAAGAGACTGCGAACTACTCACTGAGTTAAAAACTGGCAGTGATCTACCTCCTTTTGGAGGGTTCAGGTCAAAGTTGTTGAGTTTTTTCAGGGAGGAGGTAAAATGTTGAGCTTTTTTTAGGGGAGCCACAGTTGTTCAGCTTCTTGGGGGTGGGGAGCCAATGATCTACCAGTGATCTACTGCAGACGTCCAGTGATCTACCGGTAGATCACGATCTACCTGTTGGACATGCCTGCATTAGAGAAATAACATTGAGCATTTAGATAGACCATTATTCTAATGGAAGGGTGTCAGTTCCTGCTTATCCATTATCAACGGTGAGTGGAAGAAACTTTTTGCAACAACAACAATAATAATAATAATAATAATAATAATAATAATAATAATAATTCCCTGCCCATCTGGCTGGGTTGCCCCAGCCACTCTGGGCTGCTTCCAACCCATATAAAAACATAATGTAACGTCAAACATTTTAAACTTCCCAATACAGGGCTGCCTTCAGATGTCTTCTAAAAGTTGTGTACAGTGGTGCCTCGCAAGACGAAAAGAATCCGTTCCACGAGTCTCTTCGTCTTGCGGGTTTTTTCGTCTTGCGAAGCAAGCCCATTAGCGGTTTAGCGGGCTTAACGATCAGCTGATAAGCGGCTTAGCGACCAGCTGTTAAGCGGCTTAGCCCATTAGCTGATAAGCGGTTTAGCGGCTTGGGAAAAAGCTGATAAGCGGCTTAACGATCAGCTGATAAGCGGCTTAGCGACCAGCTGTTAAGCGGCTTAAGATCAGCTGATAAGCGGCTTAGCGACCAGCTGTTAAGTGGCTTAAGATCAGCTGATAAGCGGCTTAGCGACCAGCTGTTAAGCGGCTTAGCCCATCAGCTGATAAGCGGTTTAGCGGCTTGGGAAAAAGGGGGGGGGGAGAGAGAAAGGAAAAAAACCCCAGGAACTCGCAAGACATTTTCGTCTTGCGAAGCAAGCACACAGGAAATTCGTTTTGCGAAGCACCTCCAAAACGGAAAACCCTTTCGTCTAGCGGGTTTTCCGTCTTGCGAGGCATTCGTCTTGCGGGGCACCACTGTAGTTCTTTATCTCCTTGACACCTGATGGGAAAGCGTTCAACAGGGAGGGCACCATTGCCATGAACGTCCTTTGCCTGGTTCCCTGTAACCTCCTGTGCCAAAACACATGCTCCAATTTCTTTCAAGTTTTCATCCCTCATGAGAAATACTGTCTCTTTCAAATGGGCTTCAGAATTTGTTTGGTGGGTGTGAGGTTTAGTTTACCTTATTGTTGCAAGGTGGCCAAGGGTGATGTTTTGCCCAAGGATGGAAGCAGATCAAGATGGATCTCAGTCTGATAAGCTTTGTACACCTGGAGAAAAGCAAACAAAGAAGAAAGGGCTGCTACTTGAGAGTAGGATTCTTCTGAGAGTCTGGTAAGGAGAGCTACTGTTTAAGTTCAGGGAAAGGTTATGTCATCTATTTTGCTCCATTTGGGGAATTTTTGGGCTTTCTGTAACTTTTGTATAAAATATATTTTCTCTTTAACTCCATATTTTTGTCCTACTAATGTATGGCTTTCCCCTCCTTTCTTATACCTGATGTGATATCTTCTTATTTTAAAACCCTTGTGCTTGGGAACCATAACCTACACCAGGGAGACCCAAGGTGGTTTGCAGACTTCCTTGTAGAAATACCCCTCTTTATTTGGTAGCAGCAAGTTCCTAAATAAGGAAAGGGAGAGTTCAGGATAGTGTACCCTCCGTTGTGGCTGTTTTTCTTTTCCCTAGGTGGTGCTTGGCCCATGGTGGTTGCAAGGTGGCTGCCACAGAACTGAAAAGAGACTCATTTGAACATCAGCTAGCACCTCTCCCATTACGTCTAAAGTTGCAGACCCTATTGCTTTTTCCAGTCATTTCTCTCCCCACATTGAACTGTTTACCAACTAACCCATGAATTAGGAAGCTTTGGCCCTCCATGTGTTGCTGAATTACAGATCCCAGCAGCCCCAGCAAGATGGCTAAGGATGGTGAAAGTTGTAGTTCAGAAACATCTGGAGGGCCAAAGGTTCCCCACACCTGATCTAACCTGATGAAGAGTTATGGAGAACTCAGAGCCTGCACACTCCTTTCTGATGATGCACAGGCTTCCCTGCAGACGCACATAACAAGAACAAGAAAGTCAATTGCTTTTGTGAAAATAACATCACACCTAGTTTGGCCTTTAGTCTGCAAAACACCTTCTCCACTCTGTCTTACAGCATGAGGACTGGGGTCTTTTCAACATGTTCAATAAAGCCTTCCTGACCTCTACTCCCTTTTTTGTGTAAACATCCAGCCTGAAGAAAAGGACTGTGGGACTAGAAAACCTCCATAATAGGTTGTGATATTTCCACTGATTTGATTAAGGCATTTTCCTACTGTAACTTGGGATTGTATACTTCATGGTATCTCCCTTCGCAGTAGTAGGGAGAGATTTTTTTATGGGTCCCTGTGGTTTCCCTGTGCCCTGCTCTCCAGTCTTACTCAATTCTGTTTTAACTAGGAAAATATCTAAAATAAAATATGCAAAAGAAGCAAATATGTGCACATTTTCAACTGTGCATGGTTTATATGGGTCATACAATTCAGCTTTTCCAGGATCAGAGTTTAAGGGAGTTGTTTTGAGCACACTTATAAGCCTGTGTGTGTTCATTTAATGTAAAACAATAGTACCTATTCTCACTGACAGGTGCTGGAGGGGATGAACTAGAAGCTCTACCACCCTTTCTGAAAAAAAACACAATTTTATTTTATTTATTTGCTCCAGATGCTTCTCCACCCCACTAGACTAGGTCTATTACAGCCATTTGAAGCTACTCACGTTCATAAACATTTGCAGGCTCAACTCCTAAGCGCCATATGTTCTTTGAATCCAAAGCAGTATATGAGTTCATCACTTTTAATAATGATAACGATTGCAGGATGGTGTCCAATGCCAGAAACATAAGGCATCTGTTGTATTGCTGGCATTGGCCAGCTGGCTGAAATAACAGTTGAACATCACCGAGGCCACAATTTACACTCAATATGTGACTTTCCTCTGTGTTGGTGCTAGAATATACAACTAAGTTTGTACATAAACACAAATAAACACATTAATATAAACCAATAGCAGAGGCTTGCCATTTTATCCTTCCAAGATACCAAACTCCTATTTATTTCACCATCATGTATGGCACATGGGACTCTGTCAAAAGTGCAGGGAGCTCTTATCCATCTATAAAAACAGACAGATGGCTTTTTGGGGAGACTCAAGCCCACATTATTCCTGCAATCAGCACAGGCCCATGGTGTCTGCATATGGTAGTCACAACTCTGAGATACATTTCCATGCATATTACAAGCATCCTCCCCATACTTACTGTATTATTTAAATTTATGGGCAACTTTTTTTGAAGGTAAAGTGATTTACAATATCTAAACAAAAACATGCATTCAAATCAGAGTGCAAGAAAAACAAATAAAAATCTAAGAAAATAGTTTTAAAAAGCAAGGTTAAAACATCCCATCCACTAAAGGAGGCCACAGATAATTAACAGCCAAATACCTTAAATATCTGGTATGGTTAGCATCCTGAGTGTCTACGCTCCCACTCTGAGCTCTGACATACAGACCAAGGACCAGTTTTACTCGTATCACAGCCTCTTCAGCACAAACCCATTCTCTACCAAAGCAAAACACTGACTGTCCTGGAGACATCCAAGTTGAGGCCACTATCAGTACTGAACTGTGTTTGTGTAACACACAGAGCTACCACAGTCCCGGGTAGCAAGCAAGATCCATCTGTAGCCAAAGAGGGCCCATAGCAAAAACTAGAAAGTGTGGCCTCGAATCAACACTGCCAGAAAAGCCATACCTGAACTTTGTGAAAACTGCTCTGATTCCATCAAACAAGCTCTACTGGACTGCCCCAGAGATAGTGTCAAAGCAAGGTGGAACTACATCAAAGAGGCAACCTACAACAGAGCTATGTCTTCCTTTGGCAAAAGAGAGCAACAGATTCCCGACTGGTTTGAGGCCAGCATAAAGGACATGGAGGCTGTTATCACTCTTGTGAACGACAACTGTGTGTTATGGAAAAAGGCACTTGCTGCACTGAGAAAGGCAAGGAGTGACACGAAATGGATTGCCAGACAACGCACCAATATGCCAATGACTACTGGCTAAAGCTGTGTCTGAGCATTCAACTCACTGCTGACACCGGCAACACTTGCAAAATGTTGCGAAATGTATGAAAGCATGAAGAAAGCCTTTGGACCAACAGTCAGGAAAACTGCACTGGTGAAAAACTTTTCTTGGAAGAGCCAATTGCCTCTCCCTCCCTTGACGAGCTGAAGAATGCCATCAAGTCATAGGCATGTGGTAGAGCCCCAGAACAGGATGGAATTTCAACAGAAATTCTGAAAGCCGGCTTCAATTCCCTCATGACACACTTCCATCTCTTGCAGTGTTGGGAACAAGGATATGTGCCACAGGATATGTGGCCAGCATTGTGACCCTCTAACAAAGGTGACTGCCAAGACTGTGACAACTACCATGCTGCTCTCTCCCTGCTTGTTTGCAGATGACACAGGCTCAACAGTGTACGCCAAGGAAGCTCTACAGAAACTCATCAATCATTTTGCTCAAGCCTGCAGGAAATTCAGCCATACCAGCCTGACGAAGACCAACATTCTGGGTCAGGACGCCGCCAGAACTCCACACATCAGCATTGATGACCACACACGTGAGGTGGTAGATAATTTTGTCTATCTGGTTCCACCATAACCAGCAACCTCTACATTAACACTCTTACTGAGCTGGACAAGCATCTTGGCAAGGCAGCTACGGCAATGGCTCACCTCTCCAAAAGGGTATGGGAGAATGTGATGCTAACGATTAATACTAGGATGAAAGTCTACACTTTACAACTCCGCTGTGTTTTGAACACCACAAATTGTGTTGTGGCATGAATTTGCAAATGTGCAGGCTGCGCAAAATGACTGCAATTTGCTTTTAAGGTGATAATGCCAAAGCAGTTTCTGAATTAAACTGATTAAGCAATCCTAGAATGCAGCTCACAAAATCACAGATGTAGATATGAATTATTCTGGTAATGAATTTCAAAAAACTTCATTATGAAGGTGTTCTTTTTCTGGGAGTAAATAGAATAAGAAGAAGCTCCCCATGCACCCTAAGTGTCTTAGAATTAGAATTAAATCCACACAACTGACTTTGTTGTATGAGGCAACTGTGATAGGCAACACCTAAGAGCACCTGTTTTCTCACATGGCTTTGATTTCCTTCTGATTCCATGTTAAGAACGTAAGAGTTCCTTTCAGCTGCTGGTTTATTGCTACAACCAGGATGGTACTGTCAATTCTGCCTGACAGTAGCCTTTCCTAGCTCTCCTATCTACAGGATAGGAAGATGCTGGAGATTCAACGCTCTGTACACAAAGCATGTGCAAGGTAAAGCTCAGTGGTAGGCACTGAGCTAAGCCTTTTCTTTCCAATAGCTTCCAAATAAAATATAATCAATGTCCAAATACAGCATTTTGCCATTCTTTTTATCCAACTTCAGTATGGAATAAGTAAACTGACTCAAACTTTCAAACACAAACATCTTTAACATACTTAATGCAACTGAGCTTATAGGGTTAGTGAGCATATTTTGAGAAAGTGCCAGGGGTGTCGTGAGAGCATGGAATAACACAAAATGGATGCCACATACAAAAGAGCAGAAAGAGAGACAGCACAATTGAAAGGGGGAGGCAGGGGTGCCAAGTATAGGGACTGAAGGGGCTTTGGCCCCCTCAGTATTTGTGGGGAGGGGGACCACAATCCCCTGTCACTGATAGCAAGCACTGGCACACTGGGTGGGGGCAGGACGCGTGGAGGGTAAAGATTCCCTCCCTCCCGTACTTCCCATCCCCTGCCACCTCTGGGAGAGCGCTGGCACGGTGAGTGGGGATGGCACGTGTCACATGACAGCGGGCCCTCGATGTGGGGGGCAAGTTGGTGACCCTGGGGAAAGGCATCCCCCCCCAAAGCCCTATATAAATAGGGAAAAGGAACCAGCACCAGCCACTGCTGCACTCACAGAGAGAAGATATTTGCACTGCTGCTCTGTTCTGAATAGACGAGATTGTGGGTATCGAATCCTGGCATCAGATGAAAGGTGGGCATTTTAAGAGGGCATGTTCCATGTAGGAAAGCCAGTGCAAACAAGGCATGCTCAGGAAGAGCAAAGTCAGGATTCATCCACACTTTGTGTCTCCTCTATTCCTTTTGAACCCTCTCCAGCCTCCACAGAGGTTTTCCACTCTCCAGAAAGTCAGAGCGGAGAGCCAACATCCCTGCTCCCACTGAAGTCACTTGAGAAGGAGGGGAAATCCCATTGTGCAACTTGAAATCTTTGTACTGATGGAACTGACTGCATCCATGCACCCAGATGCATGGATCCTTGCACCCAAGATGCAAACCAACTCCCAAATAGTCACAGGATAAATGGAGTGGGAGAGAAAAAGATCAGTTCAAAGACCCATCGGGTCCACTTCTGTTCTCGCAGTGGTCAACGTGATGCCAATGGGAATCCCACAAGCATGAACCAAGGGCAACAGCATTCTCCCCCCCCTTGGGATTCTCAGCAACTAGTATTCAAAGGCAAAGTACAGAAATAGAACATAGCCATTGTGGCTCCAAAAACTAGCTCAAAGGCCATTTCTTCCCATGATGCCACGCATTATGTTGAGATGTAGCATCACTCCTGAGTATTTTGTTTGTTTGTTGTGCTGTGGGGAATGGCTATTAAGGATGGACCAGTCAGTCCATTTACAGTTCCTGTCAATTTCACATGATTTCATTCATCAGTCTGTTTGATCCCATTCTGTTGTAGATTAATTGATCTGTATCACATTATTTTTATTATTAAAAACACCCATATCCTTAAATTTAATATGGGAAAAATGAAACCAAAGTTGACAGATTCATGCAATGTTTTCATGTCTAGTGCCTTTGAAACAAGGTGAGTCCTCCACAACCATGAATGAAGGGTTCTAAGTTCTAACTTTGCAGAATAACAACTATAGCAACTCACGGTAATAACATTTTTGCAAGACATTCCCTGAAGGCAAACAAAACTAAATGACCATGGTTCAAGAGGAAGAAGTACCAGGAAACTGGAACAGTAAAGACAGACAGTTGAAGCAAATGAACTGTTGTCTTGTGGGGGTTACTCCACACATTGCAATCTGAGGATTGATGCACTTGCTGGAATATTTTATATTAGCTGCATCAGTTATTATTTGTTTCACTATTTTTGTAATGAACTTGGGAAAGAATGTTGGAACCATGAGTCTCAGGAATCCCAGATTATTGTCTCAAATTTGATTTGTGTGTTGAGGTCACTGCCTTCTGCTACAGCAAATGTTAGTGTCTTTCACTATTACTCTCTTTTTTTAAAAAAAAATAATATTTATTACTTTTATAGATTACAAAAAGAGAAAAAAAAGCAAAAAAGAGAAAAAACAGAAGAAAGAACAAAGGGGAAAAAACAAAAAGAAAAACACAATACAATATATAAACAATACAAAACACAACCTAAACTCAAAACTAAACACATTAAGCTGAACTAAACAAACCCCACTCCCAAAACAAAACAATTTAAAAACATATATCATCTCTTTTCCATACTCTGTCTTTCGTTCCCTTGTTTCCTTGACCTCCTCATACCTCCCTTTTTGTGTTCCACTTCTATTAATTGTTTCAGCAAATCCTTTCCATCTTTCTCCATTTTCTGTGATATTGTAAATAACGTATTATTTTAAGCTTATTTTCCATTAAAACTAAATTACTTATATGTGCTTAACTCCTTATAACATTTCTGTTAAGCCCATAAATAATAAAAAATAAAAAATAATTCCACCATTTTTCTATCACTCATTAGTTTTACCATAAGTCTATATATAAACTTTAAATTTTTCAATCTTCTTCCACCATCTCCTCTCCCAGGTTTTGGATTCTGCCAGTCCTTTCCGTCAATTCCATAAAGTCCATCAACCTGGTGATCTTATGTCCGAGGCTCTTAACTCTTTTCCAAGTCCCTTCTGCAGGTCTTCTTCATTTTCTTTAATGCTAAATAGCCAATCTCGGGGAAATTCCAACCTGTCAATCCTTTTCTTCCTTCTGAACAGATCAGCTGAATTTCCATAGTTAAAACTACAGTCCATAAAGTATTTCCGGGTATATTTCAAGATTCCTCCAATTCCAAAGGCCCCCAAAACTTCAATCTCCTCCAGACCCGAGTCCATGTCCCAAAAGTCAGTTAGTCCCTGCATAGAGGGCTCTTTCCAACTTTCCTTCTTTAATCCAAACCGGAATCCATTCCTCAGAGTCTGGCTTTTCCTAAATTCAATCATAGAGGGCCTCAACTTATAATCTCCAATTTGCTTCTGTAAATCCCCAGATCTCACTTGTATTATTTTATGTTCAACAACAGCTGCATTCTCCTTCTCCTCCTTCTCCTCCACCATTTGTCCTGCCAAAGTGGGTTCCTGTACCAAGTCCTGAATTATTTCTGTGTTAGTGTTCGCTTTTTGACTCAAGTTGGTCACTTTCTGTTCCAAATTATCAACTTCGAGAGTCATATCATCCATCTTCTTGTGAAGCTGTCCCAGCGAACAGCTTATCTTACATAAAACAGTCACAATGGCCTCTCCTGTCAACATTTTGAAATAGTCCAAGGTCACTCTCTGGTTCCCAAACTCATTTTCTGCAGCTGGAAATCCCCCAGTTACAGTCCTGTTACAGTTTCAAAAGCTCCCTCTAGAGGGAAACAGTCTCCACTTGTATCAGTTCTTTCAAGCACAATTTCAAACATTAAAGATAAAATTTCAGTTACTTTTCCTCTTTTTTAAAAAACGCAGAAAGGGACAATGGAAACAGTATCTTACTCTTGTTTAGCTAGCTGTCAAATCCTTTCTGTCAAAAGCACTCTCTCCAAATGTCATCTGGCAGCCCGTTCCCAGGTTCAGAGCAGTGGTAATTTGATTTTTTCACTCTCTCCTGCAGGCTCACTAGATCCAAAAATTTCCCCCTCTTCTCCTGCTTCCAAGGGGGGTTTTGTATTTTTAAACCGGTGGAAATTTAATCCTTTGGCAAAAGCTTTCAAAGGCTTTACTTGTAACATCTTTGCTTCAGTCTATTTACAAAAACGGGAGGCGGACTTCCTGTTTATAACCTTCCCGTTTCAGTGCCAAATTGAAGTATTTAAGAGTCCAATTTTCGGTTTTACTCACGAGTAGTTGTTTAAAATCCAATTGTCCACAGGAAAAAGTCAGCGCTCTCCGGCAACAGCAATGCGGCTTCACTCCATGAAAGAAGCAGTTGATTCAAAGCACCGCGCCACTCACCCCACGTCGCTCCGGATCCCCAAAACAGGGTTTCCCCGCGAGTAGGGGAGGCGCAAAGGTGCCAGCCGAATCCCACGTCCACAGGCTTCTCGTGCCTGTGGTTTTTAATGGGACTCCGCCTCGCCGTGGCGGTTCAGACCCTGTTTTTCATGGAGCGGGTTCCTCCCGATCAGAGGAAATCCGCCATTGCCAGAGGCGCCAACCCGGAAGTCCTCCTTTCACTATTACTCTCTTGCTGCTGTCTCTCTTGCCCATTCACAAGTTTTCTCTTCACCCACCAGAGTTAGTGACCTTCCTGCTGTTAATACTCTCACTCATCTTCAAAACGAGATGTGACAAGTCAAGAGCCCATGCTTCATTTTGGATTGGCTTTCAACTCCTTATAACCTCAGCCCTGTAACAAATTTGTAGCCAGAAGACATTTAGGAGAATTTATTTCAAAAATTTAAGGAAGGGTGTTTACGGCAATAGCTCTTTTTAGAAGAATATAGGGATTAATTGATGAGGGCATAGAGAGAGGCTACAGAAGCTGTTTTGATTGAACAAAGGACATCTCTCTGATTACTGAAGCATCACCCATATTTCTAAAATCTATTTCTGCTCCAGCGGAAATCTGTAAATTTATTGCATATCAAACAATGTTTTTCAACTCAGAAGGGAATTAATTCAGTAATTTATTCATATTATTTAAATATCACAACTAATGTTTGGAATGAAATTCATTGAATTGGTTCAAATAGTAGTTCCCATAATTAATTTTCTTTTGGGGGTAGAACTTTGAATGATTTCTAGTTTTTCTTCAAGTTCACTATATTACATGGGTTGGTGGTGGTTTTTTTACACTTATACCCTTTGGATCTCTAAGCTTAAATATAATATGGTTGAGGGACATAAATGGAACAATTCACATTCCACTCTCTCTGTGTGTGTTTTTATGTTTTCTAAAGTATATAGTGTATTACAGCACAGCAGCTTGTAACATTCTGAATACTGAAAAAATTGAAAGGCTTATTTGGGTGAACTTGAATTGAACTGTGATCTGATTGTGTACCAGACTAGTTCATTTTCTAAAGGGACAAATGTGAACTGGAAGTAGTTCCTTTTGGGAAATGTTGAAATTGAAAAAGAACTGACTGTGAGATTGGAAAAATGAGTAACTGGAATTCACAGATTTGTTCATCCCTACTCCCAGGAAACTATGCGTAGTGTTGCAGTACTGAGGCTGATCCCAATAAATTAGGTGTTACACCATGTACTGTTGCTCTTGGTGCCCACCCTCTCCCTGTGTGTGTGTGTGTGTGTGTGTGTGTGTCTGTGTGTCTGTGTGTAAGAGAGAGGGGGGGAGAGAGGGAGAGAGAGAGAGAGAGAGAGAGAGAATGGATCAAACCATCTGCTGGCATTTTTGGATTCCCCATGGGGGCAAGGGCAAAAGAGGCTATCACGATGAGCTCCCAATCTTCAAAATTTACCACTCCTCGCAACTGTTCTGCCATCAAGGTTTTCCTCAGCCAAAGTGAATGGCTTCCTGGCTTTGCAATCATGCAGTGCAAGAAAGAACTATAATGGGCTTTGAACTGCCAAACCTTCACTAACGTCCCTGAAACTAAATGAATGTGGCATGTATCGGGCACTAGCGCTGCAGCCAAGGTCCTTTAATTACTGAAAGCTGTGTGGGTGAAGGGAATGTTTTGTGGTCTTTTTTTCTGAAAGGCATTTGCTATTCTGTCCCCAAGAATTCTAAGATCCTGAGATACGATGGTGTAGAAAGCATGAAATAGAAGGCTATGTTTTGGCAGTACTGGGAAGTGATTTTGGCTAAAAGAGAGATAATCCTTTTTTAAAAAGCAGTTCTTAATAAACAAGCTCTTAATAATTACTTTGTTTAAAAGCAAAGTCTACAATTTGCTGCATTCCCAGAAATCTGTCAGGAAAAAAGGGGTGGTGTTGCTGTTTGATATTTCTACATCTAACCACAAAGTTGAAAGGCAGGGTTTTGTCAAATGACAATAATTGTGAGAAACTACAGCTTCTGCCTGTCATCAGATTATCAAACATTAATTAACTCTCATGTTACTTCAGTGTGATCAAATCCTAAAATCAGAGTATGAACAACTCACTTTCCTTCTCCTTTTACTCCAGTGAGGAACAACACTAAACCAAACCTGTGTAGCTTCTATTCTGACGTCCTATTGAGTTAATAATAATAATAATAATAATAATAATAATAATAATAATAATTTATTATTTATCCCCTGCCCATCTGGCTGAGTTTCCCCAGCCACTCTGGGCGGCTCCCAATCAAGTATTAAAAACAATACAGTGTTAAATATTAAAAACTTCCCTGAACAGAGCTGCCTTCAGATGTCTTTTAAAGATAGGATAGCTACTTATTTCCTTCACATCTGAAGGGAGGGTGTTCCACAGGGTGGGCGCCACTACCGAGAAGGCCCTCTGTCTGGTTCCCTGTAACCTTACTTCTCGCAATGAGGGAACCGCCAGAAGGCCCTCGGCGCTGGATCTCAGTGTCCAGGCTGAACGATGGGGGTGGAGACGCTCCTTCAAGTATACAGGACCGAGGCCGTTTAGTGGGATTTGTGTATAGGATCAATGTAGCATTGCAGAAAACTGAACTAGGAGCTCAGCTGAAAAATGTGGCATGATTTGTGTTTGTTTTATAAATGTATAAACTTCTTCATGACCTAAGGCCATCAACACAATGTAGAAGATAAAAATACAAACCATACAAATTCTAAAAACAATTGCAGCCATTTCTTTAAACTCTATAAAAAACAAACAAACATACAGAGTTAAGTTAAGTGTTGGGCTCAACCACATTATACAAAGCGCCCTCTGTCACACATATGCACCTGAGATGTCTCCACAGTCTTATCTAAATTATTTAGTTCTGTTGAAGTTATTCAGCTGAAGGAGCCTACAAATTAGGGTTTGGATTTTGCATCAGAGGGGGGTTGGCTATAATATGTGGCTGATTTGTACCAAAGTTTCAAAAACTCTGTTCTGGATGTTTATTAGTTAGTGTTGATGATAGTGGGCTGTTAGAAGAAGAAGAAGAAGAAGGCAGCTTCCTATGTTCATATTGAAGCAGGAGCAGAGTCAACACAACCCTTGACTTAACGCTGAATATGAATGCCTGAAGAAGGCTATGGACATATGTGTATTTTAAGTTTGCCACAATAATGGGAGTCTGTACTTCTGATCTCATCATACCAGCTTTCTAAGAAACAGATATCATTCCCCATCCAAATTCATGGTTCTCTGTACCTCCTCCTCCCATGTATTATAAAGCTAGTCCCGGTCTCATTTATTGTATCTGTCCATTGAATAACTCACCCTGCTCTAACCCTCAAACCTCACAAGCCTTTCCCTTGAAATAACGAGGTCGTTCTGAATAAAAATAAAACATTGTCCAGGTCTCCGTGGTAACATCTCATGCTGAATGGGTGCTTTCCACAGGCTGGTAGGCAGCTTATCTGTCAAAGATTTCAGCTAACCACATTGCTTCAGCTCCTCTCTCTCCTTGCTGCCAGCAAAGCAAGCATACATAGTTAAAGAGGAAAGGGGGACTAATACCTATAGCTTAATAAGGACCTGCCCTGAGAGGGCCCTAGGTGAATTGCAGCAGATTATCAAGGGATTCTGTCTCCCAGGTGTTAACAGCAGCAGGAAAAAAGAGCTCCCCTTTCTATTTCCTCCCTTCATTCTATCCTTCCTGTATGCTTTCTTTTTAAATCAGTCTTTTAAAAATCTCTGATCCATAGTAACTCTGGTGTCAATTTGCACCAATATATGCAAGATGACTAAGTACATATACCAGGTGTGTGCACAGGCCCCAAGATTTGGCTTATATCTGTCTCTCTGTATCTGCTTAAAAACATCTGATTTGTTTCTGTGTTCCTTGAATATGTTCTCTGTCTTCTGAGTCTGTATAAAATAATGTTCTGTGTGCCTAGTTCACTATCATCCGAAATCTAAAAATGGCTACAATATTCCTTCCCTTTTGGCCAAAGTGGATAAAATTTACAGGCACAGTATACTCTATATTAAATAAGCCTGTCAAATTAGAGAAAATTAAGTCAGGGACCATTTGTGGGTGAAATAAAAGAGATCCAGTTAGTTTATATGAGTTTTGTATTTTCAAATAAAGGACTGGGCATTTGTCTCTTGGTCTTTCTTAGATTAAAACAGTTCAGGAGTTGCTGAGTATGTGAGCTTGAGTCACTGAGTTTGTGTGTGTTTTTCTCACTATGTGCAGTGTAAGGGGAACTAAACAGTTATGTCAAATTGTTACTCTTTTTTTAAGATTTGGGATTTCAAAGGTACAGAATATTTCACAGGATTTCACATAAACTGCCCAATTAAGGATGTATTGGGGAAACTTTTTCAGGCCAAGGGCCATATTTCCTCATGACAGCCTTCTGGGGGCCACATGCCAGTGGTTGGTGGGGCAAAAAAATCTGACTCTTTTGTTTATAAAGTTAGCTACATTCCCGGAGGCTTCTGCACACACCTCTCCACCTGCCATTCAGTCAAGCAAGCAGCATGCACATACTTCAAAGAGACATTTGAGACTGGCAAAAGCACTTGATAAGTGAGTAGAATGGGGCCAGCAAGACTTGTGGCCTGGGGATAGTGGATGTAGCTTGAGGAGAGTCCCAAGTGCCGGATAGAGAGGGCTATATAGCATTTCAGTGTTTGTTATAGCATCTCAGTGTTTAGAGCCCAATCATATTTACATTCATGCAGAAATAAATCCAGTTGTGTTTGACGAGACTTGCTTCTAAAGTGTGCATAGGACTGAAGCCTTACTAGTCACACAAAAGTGAGATATTTAGATGCAGTTTGAACAGGAGCTTTCTTCAGGTATTATGCTTCCTAGCTAGAGAAGCACTGGAGCCTGCCAAGTAGCCCTGGAATCAACAACCCCTGGAATCTGCACAGACAACATTAACATTTTCAGGAGTGAGCAAGACTCTGGAAGCCCCCTTCCTGAAGGCTTTGCTTGTTATGTATGGGCATCAGGGAATGGGAATGTTTAGTGTGGTGCTCACAGTTTCAGGAGGGAAGCTACTTGGTGCATCCTTGCTCCCATAATGCTTCACATGAGAGCCATAATGTGTGACTAGGTCTATAGAGCATTGTTTTTCAGAAGTTCTATTAGTGTGAAAGTTTTATGTAGCCTGATATCACAAGAAAGCCCTGATAAGTTGAAAAGAATTTGGACATACATTGGATTCTAGCCACAATCAACGGGAAGTAGATACCTCCACTACAACTCACTGATTTTCAATTAGGCCAATTGTTCTTGAAGCATGTATATGAATGACTCACCTGGCAAGTATAGGAGAACAAGCTCCTACATTAGCATTTGTGTGGTCTAAACACAGTGCTTATATAAAGCACTGAGCTGTGTAGAAGGAAGGTCTCAACCTGAATTAGATGAGATCATTCTGAAGTGCTTGTTAACCACACAACTTTGTGCTGGAGAGGAAAACAACGGATGAGAAGGTAAAAGATCTCCTTGAAATAAATGAATGTGACTCAAAGGAAGCATAATCTTCTCCATCCTCCTTCCACCAGGCATGTCCACAGGGACGCCTACCACATGTATAAATATTGTTTATGCACGTACAGTTTTATCCACATGTAATGGAATATTCACTTTTTTACAGGGGTTTGTGGAGTTATTCCAGCATTATTTTGCATATAAAAGGACAACCCCAAATCACATGATGATATTACTTTCTCATTGACTTGCCTGAAAATGTGTTTCCTAAACTGCTGTGCAGAACTCTGAAAAAATAATAATCCACCATACAGTGGTACCTCGTGTTCCAAACGCTTTGGGTTACAAACACTTTGGGTTACAGACTCCTCTAAGCCGGAAGTAGTACCTTGGGTTAAGAACTTTACCTCAGGATAAGAACCGAAATCTTGAGGTGGTGGCGTGGCGGCAGCAAGAGGCCCCATTAGCTAAAGTGGTACCTCAGGTTAAGAATGGTTTCAGGTTAAGAATGGACCTTCAGAACAAATTAAATTAGTAACCAGAGGTACCACTGTACTGAAGGCAGGTCAGGTTCAGCAATAAAAAGTGGATGGGACTATCTACAGTATATAACCCTTATCTTAGCACCATAGGCAAAACTATACAAAAGTTAGATGTGCATTGTTTTCGGCTCTCCTGCCCCACCACATGCTCCTACCAGTAAAGCAAGATGCATTTGCATATATCCAGAACAGGAAAAGGAATGTGAGGAATGTGTGGAGCAACACT
Source organism: Podarcis pityusensis (assembly GCF_964106645.2). Taxonomy (NCBI): domain Eukaryota; kingdom Metazoa; phylum Chordata; class Lepidosauria; order Squamata; family Lacertidae; genus Podarcis; species Podarcis pityusensis. The sequence goes on from NC_138040.1 coordinate 40,049,515, forward strand.
GGTGAGAGGTGACCTGTGGAGGAGGACCCATATCCTGGGGAGAGTCCCAAAGGCCATATAGCCTGACCAGGAGGGGGGCTTCACTGAGCACCCCAAACCTGAGGGGCCCCACCCCTGCCCTAGAACTTTTGGTCAGGCATCTCTTAAGATATGTGGGTCAGGTGGTAGATTCATTGAGCATTCAATAAGGCACAACAATAACTTGTATTTTCAAAAATTCCTGTTGCAACAAATGGGGGTGGGGGAATTAGTAACACTCAGCTATGATCAAGCAATAAATATTGTATTCTAGTTCACACACAAAGATGGTTACATAAGCTCACCAAACTAACAACCATATCAGCTGCTTGCTTAAATTTAGCCCTATTAGTCATCTTTACCACACCTCCAATTTTTTGTCTTTTGTGTGCCTTTAATTTCTTCTCCATGGATATATTTTTAGAAGAGTTAACTGCCTTCAAGATCCGATTCCTGCACATCAAGTCTACCTAAAACATTTCTCTTGGAATTAGTGCGTAGTTCCATTCCCCCCCTCTACATCAAAACCACTTCTTCTTTAAGTAATACTGCATGACATCTCTCATGTGTTCAAAATTTCCCTTCTATACAAAACATATGAAAACTAATAGCTGGTAGTGCTGCAATGAGAATCCTTCAAACTGATGATTTGGGTGATGTTGGGATGGGGGGAGCAAATTCACAATGCAACTCTATGCATGTCTACTCAGAAGTAAGCATTGTTCAATTCAACTAGCCTTCCTTCCAGGTAATTATGTAAACCAGGAGTAGCCAGCATGGCACCTCCAGATGTTGTGAGCAAAAACTCCCATCAGGCCAAGCCATTATTCGAATGATCGGGGGTTGGTGGGAGCTGTAGTGCATGACAACTGGAGGGGACTATTCAAGTTAGCTCTGGAATATAGGGTTACAGCCTTGGGCTCCCAGACTAGGGGGAGGGTCACTGTTCTTTTGGGGAAAGAACATTTCCCCAAAATACATGAATTTTATTTCCCTGATGTGGGGGTGGGCTAGGAAGTTAGCATTATTTGTGGTGTTGGTGACTTTTTAAATATAACTTCCAGATTCAATTATTGCAGTGCACTCTACAGGAGGCTGCCCTTGAAGACAACCCATAAACTTCAACTGGTCCAAAATGCAGTGTCTGGATAAGTGGCTGGGGTTGCCTTTAGATCTTACGTAAACCCTGTTCTAAAACCAGTTCGTCCCTGGCCTCAATCCAAGGTGCTCTTGCTAGTGTTAAAGCTCTGAATGACTTAGTCTCACATATGAAAAAGACTGCATTCATCCCTGCAAATCATCCCTGGGGTTAAGATTAGCAGAAGGGCCCCTTATGGTAGTTCCCTCTCCCTCAGAAGGTACGGGGAGGTGGTGATGGTGCAGGACAGGGCCTTCTCTATGGCAGCCCCTACGATGCAAATGCTGAAGACATACTGCTGTACCCAGGCCTTTGACACCTGAAATGTGTGTTTCCAGGACACACCTGTTCCTGTGAGTGCAATCTGTTGCACATGTTTTAATTCTGAATTTTAAATTGTTGCAACTCACCTTGGAACCTGCCGATGAAGGGTGGTTAATAATAAAGTTAATAATTTTTAATTATTTTTCTGCCTCCATGTTTATGTGGCAGCCACCGTGTCTCTCCACAATGTCTGGGAAGGACACGGGGGGCATGTTATGGTTAAAAATAGGGCAACTGGGCTGTGAGAGTATGCAGTGGCATCAGGAAAAGTATAAAGGGGGGGAGCCATCCCCCACCCACCACAGATAAAGTTCGTCTCCCCCAACTCAGCCCTTGGTGGTAGCAAATTTCATTGCACAAGTCCCTGATAACTAAAGGACCGTCCCCCCCCCCCCAGCCCTTCAGTTCTCATTAAAGGTGCTTAAATAGACTGTGTGGCTTCATTGATGCTGCACCTTCAACTTTAGTTTTTAAAATAATTCCATTAGATTAGGCCTCCATGGATGCGGGATATTATTTGGACTATGGTGCTTTGCTGCTGCTGCTGCTGCTGCTTTCTCATAAAGAAGCTTTTGGCCTTTAGCAGCTGCAAGGTTGGCAGAGCTCCAACAAGTGCAGCTGTTCGCATTGCCAGATGGGGATAGCGTTAGACATGTTGCTGCCTAGAGTGGAAGATCCACCTGAACCACCCACCCACCTGGTCTAATACAAGCAGCAATCTGGATGTTAGGCGCTGTTGGCCCGAGAAACAGAAATCATTGCCGCTATGCACACCCTCCCCATGTGATGACTAGGGATGTTGGAGGATTCTGATGGAAATGGGAGCTGAAATTGCAGGTGTTAGCTTGTTCACTCCATGTCTGGAATGGAAATCAGTCCAGTGAATATGATCAGTATTCACTCTTGTTGTTTTCAGTCAACAAACAAGATGTATTTGATGACTCCCCTCGTCCATTTGCGCTGAAATGAACGGTGTGGTCCAAAAACACATGCTGGTGTGTAAGGCATTTGGACTGAGCAAAGGCATCCCTTCACCCACTTCTAGCAACTCAAGTCACCAACAGATGGACACTTGCGTCACTCTGTGGGCACAAGCTCCCCTTTTGTTCGCTGGAGGGGCAGAAAAACCCCTGATAGTATTCCTGCCAGAGCAGCCAGGGATCAACTTTCACAGCCAGAGGACTCAGTCCAGGCCTGATCACTGCACTAGCCTGGAACTGAGACCAACAATTTTGGTGGTTTCCTTAAAAAAAAGGAAAGAAGAAAAAAAAAGCTCAACAATTTTGGAGTTTTTACTTTTTGAATATGGCAACCCTAACCCACCCCAGTACTGTCCATTGGTCTGGCAGTATCTGTCCAGGACCTCAAGGTGTCTTCTAGCTGCTCCTCCTGATATTTCAGAAAGCATGTGGGGACTACTAAAATGATGTGAAAGCAGACTCTTACTAAATTTTAAAAATGGCCAGGTGCACTTAACGTTCTGCTGGGTGAAGGCTGAGTACATCAGTAAGAAGCACTCCTATAGCTGATGTCTATCTTGTCTTCTCCTCAACATATGTCACATCGTGGGCAGCGCATTAATTTTTTACTTCCATTATAGATAGTGCAGGTAGCAATTTTCACGTGGATATTCCTCTGAATGAGCACTTAGCTAATAAGAGTATACCATCCTGCATTACAGCAAGGGAACTTTAAACTAGATGGAACGAACTAGATGGGATGAGAAGATGGGGTTCTCTAATTATCAGGGTCAGGGGTGGTAAAGTGCAGTTGTGGTTTGGGAAAGATAATTACAGGTCCTTCTGTGCAACAGCAGGGGGAAATGTGCCCGAGAATTGCATTAAGTGAGTGGGTGAGTGGCTAATAGCTTGACAGTGTGAGTGACAAGCAGAAGCTCACCTGACGGCGCACACATCTTCAGACTTCTAATACTGTTAAGCAGGAATTTCAGAAATGTTTGTTGAGCCTTCTGCTTCACCTTTCGACTTCCAGATTCACAATGTGCAGTAAAGATGGAAATCTTTAGACAGATGCCCATGGTTAATTTTCTACCACTACAAACCTATGTATGGTATTTGCCCCATAACATAAGAATGAAAGGACAGCCTGCAGGATCAGGCCAATGACCTATCTAGTCCATCATTTTCTTATCACATGGGTCAACCAAATATCTATGGAAAGCATGCAAGAGCACTTTTCCCTCCTATGGTTTCCAGCAGCTGACATTGATGATGATGATGATGATGATGATGATGATGATGAATAATAATAATTTGTACCCCGCCCATCTGGCTGGGTTTTCCCAGCCACTCTGGGTGGCTTCCAATAAAGATAAAAAATACATTAAAATGTCACAAATTAAAAACTTCCCTGAACAGAGCTGCCTTCAGATGTCTTCTAAATGTCAGGTAGTTGTTTATCCCACATCTGGTGGGAGGGCATTCCACAGGGCAGGTGCCACTACCGAGAAGGTCCTCTGCCTGGTTCCCTATAGCTTTGCTTCTTGCAATGAGGGAATCGCCAGAAGGCCCTCGGCGCTGGACCTCAGTGTCCGGGCAGAACAATGGGGGTGGAGACGCTCCTTCAGGTATACTGGGCCTGAACCACAGTGCCTCTGATAATGGAGGTAGAACATAGTCTTTATTAGTAGCCATTATCCTCCATGTGGACCACATGGTTCAATAAAATATTTTTTTGATGCATTTATCCCTTTTAGCACACATTCTTTGTAATGCCCAGTTGTGAAATAGCCTCCCCAAGCAGGTTCACAAAGACTTCTTTACATTTAGGCCTGAGCTAAGAAGTCTCTTGTTCTTCCAGAGTTCTGCTGTCATGTACTGACTGCCTTCTCCCACATAAACTTGGTTGTGCACTCAGATCACCATTACTGTTTCCTGTCCTCTGTTGATGCCAGTGGAGATACTTGAATAATTCGTTCTTTGCAAATTCCAGTGCCAACTGACCTGATCCACCCACCTGGGTGCAGACTGGACCACACTTAGCTTTTGGATTAAACACTTCTTCAAATCTTACTGTGCAGTTCTTGGCTAAAAAGTAAATAAATCCCCAAATGCAAATAAAAATGCACATTTTAAGATAAAATGTGTTTAGAAATGTGTACTTTGAAGGAAAAATGCATTTCAAAAGGCAAAATTTGTGAGAAAATGCATTCAAATACATGTTTTACACTAATTTTTATATTACTTTTTAAAAATGCAGATTAATTTAAAAATTGTATGGAGCAGACTTATGAATGAATACATTAAAGAATTACAGACTGGAAAAGGATTGATTCATCCATTCTTGTTGATGGGGGCCTTGTAGCAGACCAAAACAGTTGGGGCCTTCTTGACTGTGGCACCTAAAACTTGTTTGTGCATTTTCTCCGGAAATCCTCTTTATTCCTTCTTTTTTCACTTTCAGTGAATAGCAAAAATAGGTATGTTTTACTAAGCTGTTACAGCATTTGAAGCTTAACCCTAGATGATTTTGTGACTTTTTATTATTATTGGCTGCTGAAGCATTTGCTATTTTATGTATTCATCCGGGGCTTGATTTTTTTGTTAATGGACTAAGCAAACCCCCCCCCCCCCTTTGTAATAAAAATAAAAATAATTTATTATTTATACCCCGCACATCTGGCTGGGTTTCCCAATGAAGATGAGGCAGGAGATAATACTGGTGTCATACAGAGGGAATGGGGCGAAATTCACAGCCCTTTGGGGCAGGGGTCTGTGTGCTTATAGTTTGATGTGGTGGCTTAGGTTTGCCTTTCATTTCATTTTCATTTTGTATCTCACCTTTCTACACATCTTACAACAGGGGTGCCCAACTTCAATAAAATATGGGGGGGGAGTAAGCCCATAAACATGCTGCGATGCACGGACTCTATTTGAATGGCAAAACAGTCATACCTCGGGCTACAGACGCTTCAGGTTGCATTTTTTTGGGTTGCGGACGCCCCAAAACCCGGAAGTACCACAACGGGTTACTTCCAGGTTTCGGCACTTGCACATGTGCAGAAGTGCTAAATCACGCTTTGCGCATGCACAGAAGCGCCGAATCGCAACCTGTGCATGTGCAGATGCAACGCTGTGGGTTGTGAACGTGCCTCCTGCACGGATCACATCGCAACCCAAGCGTCCACTGTACTCACTTTAGGGGGGTGCTTCAAATATTTTCTGGGGGGGCTCCGAAGGGACTGGGGCCACTAGGACTAGTGTCTCCTATGTCTTACAACAATCTGATACAAATAAGATGTAATAAAAATATGACTTAAAATAGATAAAAAATATCAAATAAAGTAATATTCAATAAATCAGTGCCAGAACTCATCATGAACACCTCCCTTGTTCTTTTGTAATGGCAATGGTGCCCACCTGAGAGGTACCTGAACTGAGTTTCGGTGAGCTCCAGCTGAAAAAAAAGCCCTTTCAATAACCCATTAGAATTTAATAGTACAATATGAACTTTCAAAAATCACAAAATGAACCAGAAATTCACTGTCAACAATTATAATAAATCATTACTAAATTATAATCAATAAAAATAACAGCAAAGTTACAATATACCACAATACGTTAAAATATCCCCCTTTTAATTTTTTTCACTTTAAAAAAGAAAGTAAAAGCACTTGCTCCAAGGTCTAACTTGAAATTACAGTGATGAGCACTGCAGAAGCCAAAAAGCAAGACAGATATAATGTGCATAAACAGGAAGTTGCTTGTTAAAGATATGGGGGGGGGGGGGAGGGAATCAGGCCTCCAAAAGAAACTGTTACATTTAATGATGGTTTGGTATAGTGTTGGAATTTATAAAACATGGCTTCTGATGATCTGGAAAATTAGTACAGTAAACTATGGGTTTGCAAAGATAATTTGAATATATGTTTTAATTTATGCAATCTGCTTAGAGGGTTTTTTATGATTAAGCAGCATATAAATTATGTTAAATGAATAAATAAACCAACTGTGATTTGATATGATGTCCAAGTTGGTGAATCAATGATGCTGTACCTCCACAGTGTGTTGCACCATAGCAACAGACATAAGAAGCTTGACTGAAAGGAAAAGGAGAGCAGTTGTGGCTGGCCGGTTGCATATTTAGAAGCTCACACCATTAATTGGGTATGTTATCTGTGCGTGGCTGTGTTGGAGCAAAATCTTTCTTTCTTTCTTTTTTAATGATATTTATTAAAATTTTCAAAGGATACAAAAATTACACAAAAACAAAGAGTAAAAGTACAAAAAATAAAAATACAAAAAAATAGAAAATACAGAAAAAAGAATAAAGAAAAAACAAAACAAGTTCATTATTTTCAGACCCTTAACTGTCATTACCTTCTTTCTTAGACCTCCTCCTCCTCCTCCCTTCCTTTGTATTCTAGTTATTAATTATCCCAGCAAATCCTTTCCCCATGTTTCATAAAATTCTATCATTACCTTACCCTCGACTAATTTAATGCTATCTTTCTATAATAAAGTAAACCTTAAAGTTTAAAACTTAAGTCTTAACCTTACCAGCTTCTTGTGATCATAATAATAATATTCTTTCATAATTCTTTATGCATCTTTACTAAAGCCAGGTAATTTCTTCCAACATTTTTCTATCATTCATCAACTTTGTAAAACATTCTAATAATAAAAAAAGAGAAAGAAAGATATAAACAAGTCCAATCTTTATCCAACGTCCCTTTCTCCTGGTTCCGGGATTTGTCAGTCCTTATTAACCCGGTAACCTTATGTCCGAGGCCCTCAAGTCACTTCCATGGCCCTTCCGCAGCTCTTCTTCATACTTAAAACTGTAATTTCCCTTGTCTCTTCGTGATAACTCCAGCTTGACAATGTCTCTTGCTCGTGGTAACTCCAGCTTAGTAATGTTTTTAACTCTTCTCGTCAGATCAGACCCTTTTCCATATTCATCGCTGCATTCCATGTAATATTTAAAAGCATGTTTCTTGGACAAGAAAATTGGCTTCCAGGTGGAAAAATCAAAATTAGATACAGAATTGTTAGAACCCAAAACTAAGAATTTGTCAAGAATGTATAACTTGCTGCTGAAATGGAACACTCAGGATGAAATGGTGAAATCTGCTATGATTAAATGGGCAGAAGACATTGGACATAACATTATGTTTGCTGACTGGGAACAGTTGTGGACCACAGGTATGAAATTTACAGCATGTAATGCCTTAAGAGAAAATATTATGAAAATGATATACAGGTGGTACATAACCCCAGTCTTGCTTGCAAAAATCTACCATTTGCCTGATAATAAATGTTGGAAATGTAAAGAAACTGAAGGTACATTTTTTCACCTTTGGTGGACGTGCCCAAAGATTAAGGCTTTCTGGGAGATGATATATAATGAATTAAAAAAGGTATTTAAATATACCTTCTTATTAACAACAGCAGCAAGAATACTCATCACAAAGTATTGGAAGACACAAGAGCTACCCACACTGGAGGAATGGCAGATGAAATTGATGGACTATATGGAATTGGCGGAAATGACTGGCAGAATCCGTGACCAGGGAGAAGAGTCGGTGGAAGAAGATTGGAAGAAATTCAAAGATTACTTACAGAAATATTGCAAAATTAAAGAATGTTAGAGTGATGATGGATTGAAATTAAGTGGCTTCTAGCTGTACAGGTTTTAAAGTTATATATAGATCAAGATTAAGGATTAGGATTAAAAAGGTTAAAAGAATGGAAAATTGGTTTTTAATAGGTAAAAATTTAATATTATATTATATTAAGATTAAGGATTGGGATTAAAAAGGAGGGAAAGGAATTGCTGGACAAACAAACTGAATTGGAATACAAAAGAGGGAGGTATGAGGAGGTCCGGGAAATAAGTAAATGTAAAAGTAGTGATGAAAAGATTGGAATTGTTTTTAACTGTTTTTTCTTTTTTCTTTTTGTATTTTGTATTGTGTATTTTTCTTTTTATCTTTAAATTCTTTTTTTTTTAAAAAAAAGCATGTTTCAAGGGCCCTCCAAAGTTGAGAGCCCCCACAGTCCCAATCATATCGCAGCCCATTACCATATTTTAAAAGTCCAGACATCCCAGCATAGGGGGGTCAATCCAGCCCCCCATTTCCAAGCCACACTGAACTTTCCCTTTCCAGATCTGGCTTTTTCCAAGTTCATTTGTCCAGTCCGAAGGATCATACTCCTGTTGGGTCTGTTCTGTCAAAACACACTGCTGATTTAATGCCACAAACTCCTGTTCTGTCAAAACACACTCCTGGTTTGAATCCTGGGTAGGCTCCACATGTTTTCCCACAGTCTGATCAAGACATTCCACTGCCTGTTTAAGATTTCTAGTCGAAATGACCATCCAGTTCACCTTATCATGTAATTCTTCCAGTAGAGCATTTGTTTTGTAAAGAACGCGCACCAAGGTTTCTGAAAACATTGTTCTGCACAATCAAACACTTTCCCACGGTTATTTTGTAACAGATGTCAATTCCCTGGAGTTAGTTACAGTTTCAAAAGCTCCCCCTAGGGGGAAGACTTATATTTATTTTTGCTACAAAGTTTCCCTTTTTTTCCCAAAATACATAGGATACGTTGTCCATATATATTCCTTTAGAGTGCGAAAGGGAACAGTAGAGTCACCAAATTTCTCTTCTTTTAGCTGTCTGTCAAAAAACAATTATCTTGGTAAACTCATGTCAGTCCTGACACCCCCGCTCCAGGATCAGGACGGAGGAAAATAACTTCCTTTTGCAGTTACTTCAAATAGTCCAAAAAAAAATATTCCCAATTTAAAATGTTGAAATCATTCTTTTAAAAACGATTTTCTGAGCTCTAGTGTGAATTGCCTTTGCTTTGTTCTATTTACAAAAGAACGGAAGGGTGACTTCCTGTTTAGCCCTTCCCGCTCCATACCAAATTCAATAGATTTTTTTTTTTTATAGTCCGATTCTGTCCTTTTCACAAATCTTTATTTAATATCCCATTTGTTCAAATTCTAAGTACTCACGGGTGTTTGTTTTAAAGTCCAAATTGTCCCAGGAAAGAAGGCAGCGCTCTCTGGCAGCAGCTATGCGGCTTTGCTCCACGGAAATAGCGATTGACTCACAGCACCACACCGCTTCCCCCTCCTCACTTCAGAGCCCGTTAGTGGGTTCCTTAGCGGATTGGGGGGGCGCTAAAGGTGCCCGCAAGTCCCACGGTCACAGGCTTCATCCTCCTGTGATTTTGAAGGGGTCCCCGCTTCGCCGTAGCGGAGTAGACCCTGTTTACCGCCGAGCCAGTCCCTCCAGTTCAGAGGGAGTCCGCCATTGCCGGTGGCGCCATCCCGGAAGTTGGAGCAAAATCTTTCACACACTTAGGGATGGACTAATATGTCCATTTCTCTCATTTTCTCATCCCCCGCCCTCTTAAATTTATTTCATTCAATTTCTGTTTCTTTGTGCAATTTTTCAAAGTCTCCATGAATACTTGTACTCTTTGTGTATAATTCTTCTAATATGGACATGTTTTCCCTAGTAGATGCATGTTTTCCAAGCCATTTCCCTCATAGAACACATTTCTGTATATTAATTTTACCCATATATGCATTTTCCTGTGACATTTTCACTAATATGCAATTATTTTAATACATTATTTTGTATGCCTCCCCTGACTTGGAGAACTGTGCATTTTGAGCGAGAGCTGTGTTTCGATGGCTTGGAAAATGGAAATTTGATAGGTTTGCATTAACATGTGAAGCAAATGAATTCCTCCCCCATGCTTGCACACTTTGCTGGTATCTGTGGGCTTTCTGGTTCTGCTAGTTTCTGATTTGCTGATGACTGTGGAAGGGTGGAAAGTGCAGTGGGGGAGTCACATTTCAGGACTCCACAGTGTCAAAATCAAAGCAGGTGGAGTTGGGCAATTAGCAGCAGGTGCTTTGGATTAGCAAATCTGGGCACTCTGGGGGAAGGAAGGTTAAAAGAGAAATAAGGTGTCTTGGGGGGATGGGGGAGAGGGGGAAACAGGCAATTAAATGGATCGTATTGGATGCTTCTGTTTAAGCACAGTATGTGCTGCAAGATCCTGCTTAGAATCCAAATCTATAGCTTATGCCAGCATGTGTGTCTGTTTTTCTCCCAAGACTTGCTGCTTGGAAACGGCAGTATTTTTGGGACAAATTCTTGTGCTAATTGCCATCCAGAAATAGAGCTGAAGTTGTTTGTCAGAGCTTTGGGGAAGAAGAATAGAGGATTTGGAAGTAGCTGTAGATATTTTGTTTTGTTTTTTGTAAATAGAACATTTTATATCTATATAAAATTCTGCTTTGATGTTTTCCTTTGAGAATCTATTATCAAGGCATATATCAGAGCAGCTAGCTTGGATTAAGAAAATCTTCTTCTCTGTTCCAAAACCATTGTTTGCCCATAGTTACACAAAGTGCTTTAAACAGGCAGCAGGTTGTTGGTGTGACAATGCCATCATTCCAACAAGTTAGGTGTGTTTAATTTAAGCCCCATCACTTTCAATAGCATTTTCAGTCAAATATGCCTTATGCTACTGTGATTCCTCCAGATATCTTTGGACTATAACTTCCATCAACCCCAAACAGCATGGGCAATGGTCAGAGATTTAAGAGGTTGTATCCCAGTAGCATGTGGAAGTCACTACATTGGCCACCTCCGTATTGTTGTCTGTTTCGGTTCTCCAGGATCTCTTCCCCGTGAATGGTTTTCTGATTCTTTTTTAACTGGAGAAGCCAGGGATTGAAGACAGGACATTCTGCATGAAGAATACAGGGTCTACCACTGAACAATGATCCCTTCCTCTTACAAAAGGAAAGCATGTCCCTACTAAATGTAGATTGTAAAAGAAATGGATTGTGACACACTTTCCCAGTAGGTGGGGGCTTGTTGTTTGTTAATTTGTGCTTTATCGTTAAAAAGAAGTTCTAAAAGTATTGGCTCCCCCACCCCAGTGTTGATGATAGTAGCAAAAAGCAACAGCAATTATGTAGCAAACTGGAAATCAGGCAGTTTAGCCCTGTGCCAAAAGTGCCGGCTTGAGAGACAGAACTTGGGTATACGTTTATATTTATTCACATATACAGTGGTACCTCAGGTTACAGACGCTTCAGGTTACATGTTTTTGGGTAGCGCACCGTACCAAGCCCAGAAGTACTGGAATGGGTTACTTCCAGGCTTTGGCGCTCATACATGCACAGAATTGCTAAATCGCACTTTGTGCATGCACAGAAGCCCCGAATCACGACCCGCACATATGCAGACGTGGTGCTGCGGGTTGCAAACGTGCCTCCCGCATGGATCACGTTCGCAACCCGAGGTTCCACTGTAATTACTGGAATCTGGAGCAAATTGAACCAACGCTGTTCTAGAGTGGGCATGTGCAAGCTGTGTAGGCAGAAAGGCAAAGACCTCGTGCCTCCCACCATCTAAGTAGAGCTCCATCATCATAAAGTGTGTGGCGGGAGGTAAATCTATTGGTTGTGTAGGACCTGGTCTGCACACCCCACTCCTGACTGTCCAACAGGGGAGACACACCAGATCCCAAAAGTACTAGACCAAGGAGCCTTCCAAGTCAGTTGGCAGTGGAAGGTTGTTGAAGAGGTGCCCTTCACCCAAGAGTGTCAAAGGTATTATCTGCCTGCACTAAATGACACTCTGAATGAAAAGTGAAACAGCCAAATCAGCAAGGCCAAACACACCTTAATCTAATCATTTAAAGGACAATGTGAACAAGGCCGCTACAACATTGCAACAAGGTGCTCCAAGGGCCAATTGAGAAACACTCAAAAAAGTCTACTTGCCCCCACCCAAAGGCTGACTAGCAAAGTCCCCCCTACTGAAGGGTGCATGGCGCACATACTGAGCAGTGTACAGATGATGTTATTGTGGTGTCTCCAGCCTTAGGAAGTCAGCTCTAGTCCCATTCTAATTGGACTCACATTTAACCCCTCCTTTCAGAAGGAAAGTCTCTTGAGACTTCCTCTTCTAACAGGGTGGGGTAAATTCACCACAGTCATGGGCACAGAATCAGCAATCTGCTTAAAAATGTCGATTTCAGGTTAAGGCAGAGATAAGGTTTAAGCCCATCTATTACCTTAACAAATGAATCTGCACTGCGCCAGAAATATCTGGGCAAAATGGGTGATACTCTATATGACAAAGTAATATTCAGAGTAGACCCATTTAAATTAATGGATTTAATCATGACTTGTATAATAAGTTCATTGGGTTGCATCCAATGCTAGCCCTACTCAGAGTAGGCCCATTGATAACAATGGACAAGGGATTTATGTCCATTGATTTCTTTTTTTAAAAAAATAATTTTTATTAACAGGCCAATCAAATCACATTAATTCCAAATCACATTAGTTCCAAATTACACAGCCAAATTTTTAAATTTTTGTTGGGGGTACCCATACTTCGAGCGCCGGAAGGGATCCAAATATCTCTCTTGCTGCTGCTTTAATTACACAGTTCTGTCCAGAGAGTCTCTTTGTTATTTTCCTCATCTTCTTGTTGTTATCATATATTCCTTTCTTTGTGATCTCTGATAGTCTCCACAAGCAGGTTGAAAACAAACGTTGTTATATCCTGTGTGGATTTTACGCTTCTCCAAGAGCCATATCAAAAAAAAGACAGATGCCATTTCCACTCCTCCGTACGAAACATTCCTACAGTCTGTCCGTTGATTTCCACAGGCCTGCCAGTCTGTCATCAATTTTCTCAGGGGGTCCTGCCAGGTCAAACTCACATTCTCTCACATTCCGATATAATAACCAACCATGGTCCTCCACCCCCTCGTCCTCTTGTGGGCAGGTCTGCCGTAACAAATCTCTATTTATAACTGCATCACAAAGCTTTCATTCATTTCCCGATGTTCCCACAAGCCATATCTTTGATTAGTAATTTATTTCCACATAGTTTAAGAACTCCTGCTTGTGATCAGTAATTGCAACGATTCTTTCTCGGGGGGGGGGGGAGGGTTATTGGGTACTCACATAATCTCCCCCCCTTTTCAGTTTCGCTCCAATATACCAATCCTTTGATGAGTCTTCTTCTTGATTTATTATCCAGCCCGTCGCTCCACTTCACAGAGATCCCTTTAATTAGCAGTCTTTACTCCCGATCTTCACTTGAAGTATGTGCATTTGCTTCTCTCTCTAATTGTTTATTTTGAGCTGATGCAGCTAGTGCGCGATCAGAGACAGCGTCCGGGAGAGCCAGACCCACACAAGGGCTTCATGCCTAGTGCCCTCACCCCCTTCTTTCGAATCCGGGGATGATTTATGGCACAGCAGGCAAGGCAGTGTTTCCCATTCCCTTGGGAAACAAGGGAGGCTGCATACTCCCATATCAGCCTCTTAATTACCTCGTGTGAGCCGGAGAGATGTTATTGTCGGCCATCTTCCAATGCGCCCCTAGTGGCCCCCCCATGTCCATTGATTTCAATGAGTCTACTGTGAGTAGCATTAGCATTAGCAACACCATATTGATTCCAAAAGGTATACTACACAGGTGTCCTAGGGCTTGTCCTTCTTTGGCGATCACTCGTGGCTGAGTAAGATTATCTTCCATGAACACGGTTTTAACAGTGTGACTGTAAGTGACAGTGGAGGCCAATTCTGGATTCACATGTCCTTCCATAGTGGGGACATCCTTCCACTTGTCCTTTGATTTCTAGCCATGGTTCTGATAGGTTTTTCTTCTGTCCTGCTGGTTTCCCTGGGAAAACTTGCTGTTTCCTGCTGAATCAGAACAAACATCAATCTGCAGAAAACCCGACTGGCGTTTGTTCCAATTCAGCAGGAAACAGTGGGTTTTTCCAGGGAAAGCGGCAAAACCTCTCATATTCATGCCTAGAAATCACAGGGCAGGTGGAAGCATGGATGAACCCTTCGATACAACTCTGTACTGTTGGGAAAGGATGATGAGTCAATTCAGCAAAAGACTGAACTCCTGGCTGCCATCAGGAACATGGACGTCATACAGGGAATTCTTCCTTTGCTTACAGAGTAGCCAAACTGCATCAAAATACTGAAGAATGTGTTATTGTTTTGAGTGGTTTTTCAAATCATATATAATAGTGATTGATGGGCTTGTAATTTTTTATTGTCTTATCACTGTAGCTTATGGCCTTGAGAAATAAATAAATCTTGTCCAAAGTAGCATTATACCAAGAAAATTAGGGTGGTTGGGTTTTGGGAGTTTTTTTTTACAGAGTATATGTATTCGACATCACATTACTGAAATCATCCATTAAAAATACAATATAAAACTTCTGCTAAATCTAGTGTTGCAAATTACTTTTTGTGACTTGCTGTTGGGTCAAGTTCAGGTAGATGAAGCAGAGCTGTGCTTGCACAAGAATAATGGAGTACACATTTGTCAACTGCAAGTGAATGTAGATGAAATTGCCAGTGTTATAGCTCCCACTGGATCAAATTTGAATTTCTAAATCACCAATGTGTTTGTGCAAAAACCCAAACATAGTGTCAGATGCAGGTCACCTTACTGTGTGTGTCTTTATTGTGTTAAGTTCCCAGGTTAAATTGGAATAAATCTAGAAGCCAATTTCTATGATGAAATTCATATAACTGCCAGTATAGTTGTGGTTGGACTTCTAATAACTATTCCATATCCTGTCTCTGAACCTTCCAATTTCCCATCCTAACCTTTAGTTGGGATTTCCTTTTCACTTATGATTGGCTAGTGTTCCGCTTCTGCTTTCTGCATTTTCCCATATGAGATAATATGGGAATATCCATCTGTCTCAGTATTCTCTACACCAAGGAAGGGGAGCCAATGGCCCTCTAGATGCTATTTGACTCTACCTTGCATCAGTCCCAGCTGGCATGGCCAGTGACTGAAGATGACGAGGGTATTACTCAAAATATACTTAGAGGTCCGCAGGTTCCCCATCCATACATAAGAATAATGCTGCTTTAATGTCAACATTAGTAACCTCTTTTGTGAAAACAGGAAAAAAAACTGGACATTGGGAGTTGTGTATATATATATATTTACAGCCTTCGGCTTAATTTGGGAATGTCGTATGTTTAATTAAAATTCTAGACCATCCAGTCCTAATGCTTTGTTGAATAGCAGGGGGTAAATTCAGGCACGGCATGCCCAATTGCTACTGAGAACACTGCAGAAGGGATGCAATTGTTTATGGCAAATTTGCCCTCTTTAATGAGGACGTGTTGTTAATAAGACCATGTTTCGGAGGGAAACTTTATTAGTCATTTGCTATTCTTGTTGTAGCTTAGAATGAAGCTGGGATTATGGGAATGGCATTAAGCATCCTTTGGTATATCATAGTTAAACTGCATGTGGTCTTGCTTGTCCTTCAGTGCAGGATTTTTTTCTTGCAGAAATAGCATGGGAGACCCAGTATGGACCAACACCATCCTGCACTTAAAATTTGTGTGTTGGGGGGGGGTCTTATTAGAGTGGATGGGCCATGCAGGGGTGGGGAACCACCAGCTGGTGGACCCAATTAGGCCTGGCTTATGTCCCAATTTGGCCCATTAGGCCATGCCCCCGCCATTACACCCACCTGTCCCACACCTAGGGATGGGGGAGAAATCCGATTCTTTTCCCATTTGCATTTTCCAAAACAATACGTGAGCCAAAACACAGCCATTATTCAAAAATTTTACTTATTTGAATTTTGTAGTTGCATTCGCCAGTGAACTAATGTCTACAAAAGGGGCATATATTAGGGGAAAGCGTCCATAAAGATTAATGTGCATTAATGAAAATCACATACAAAGGTACATTATATTATGGGGATTTGCTTTGCAAAGATGTGCCTATTAAGAGAAATTGCAAGCTAAATTGTGTAGATTATGATACATTTGCACTAAAATGCTGATGAATTTTCATGAGGACTTTTAAATAAAGTTCACAAACTGATGTGGAAATGTGGGGAACTGAAATTAAGATTAGAGAAATAACAAAGTGAGAGAATCTAACATTGTCACACTTGTTCCTTCCTGCCTACACTTGGTGTCCTGTGTGTCATCAAGTGTGGGGCAAGGAAGTAGGTAGCTACAAAGGAAAAATTGGGTGTTTAAAGTGACCTTAAAGGGGCTTAAAGGTGTCCCCCAGTTTTCATAACTTATTCTTGCCAGATTCACAATCTAGGGAAGATCCAGGCTGGGTGAGAGTTTTTCCAATTACATCATTCAGTATTCATAAATACACACTTTAGGTGATTGTGTGGATTTCTCCATTCAGAAATATTATACAGTACTGGGATTAGTCATCTACACATGTTTCTATGCACTGTATCTGGCATGTATCTCGGGGTGGTGGTGCGCTGCCTGCAGAGGTGTTGCGCGTATCCTGGGGACGTGGCCTGATGCGCTGCCTGTGGGGGCATGACACACAGCGCGCACAGGGGGTTGTCAGCTGTGATGGCGCCCCACTGGGATCATGGAGCTGGGGGTGGTGCGCTCCTCCCATGCCCCTCTTCCTCTACCAGTGCATATATATAGGATCAACACAGCAGCCTGCGTTTTGGAGTCTCCTTTGGAGCAGGACCATGAAAACACCTTCAGATGTGATTGGCTATGGTCTCTCTCATAATAAGCTCCTGTACTTCATAACTTGCTACTGTGCAACTGTTGGCTGGTGAGATTCAGGCATCACTAATGTGCGGTGTGAACATGGCTCTAAACATAGTAATTTGATCCCTCAGTCATGATGCAGAGTCTTCCAAACTTCTTCCTCTAGAATAGTTATGTTGATTATTGAGTAAGAAACAGTTTGAGGATTGTGGATGGTAAAGGCTTGTGTGGGTTCTACAGTTCTGACTGTCACAGAATGACCTACTATTTCTATATAAAAGGTTTACTGGGCATCACAGATGGGTTTGTTTTTCCAGCTCTTTGCCATCAAATGTGGAAAAGATGCTAATTTCATTTGTGCATGCTAATTCCATTTATTTCTGAAAGATTGTAAAGGGACAGGAGATAATAAGCCATATATTTACTTAGCTTTGGAAAACAAACAAAAATTGTAATAATGATTCAACATTTTGTAAAAACTATGCTGGGATACAAGCAAGAACATCATCAAAGCCTAAAAAGAGGTGAACTTTCAAGGGGGGGGTTAGTGTACCTGCATTTTTATACTAAATTAATGTTGTTTAATTCCTTGCTAATGAGCACCTCATTATGCATATTCATAGCCCCTTGTTAATTGCTCCTTTTCAAGTACAGAGGCTAGTTTGAAACTGTTTTAAAACAATATTACCTAAATACATAATCAGACATTTTTGGAACATCCCACCCTTTTTAAATAATGAAATACTGTAATTCTTGGAGCAGAAATGGGGAAGCTGTGGTATTCAAGCTGTTGTTGTTGAACTCCAACTCCCACCAGCCACTGGCACATATATTTTAGATATAGCTATAGATATATAATCTTCTTTACAAATGTATCTGTGTCTTAATGTTGAGACAGACGACTAGTAATGATACCTAATCACCAGTAGTAAACAAGTTTGCCACAATCTTGGAATACTTGCAAGCCCATCTCCTACAAGCATTCCTTGATTTCTTCTGCAAGCTTACTGTCTGATGGAAGTGCAGCAGCAGAGATCATTCTGAGCAATTCTGTTAGTCTTAAATTTCAATTAGACAAGGTGGGCAGATGGAGGTACTGCTTAGCAACCAGGCAGAGTGCATAACCCTCCAATTCTCAGTATTTTGCCGGGACAATCACTACCATGCTTCAATAATAATAATAATAATAATAATAATAATAATAATAATAATAATTTTTTATTTGTACCCCACCCATCTGGCTGGGTTTCCCCAGCCACTCTGGGCGGCTTCCAACAAAGATTAAAAATACATTAAAATGTCTTCTAAATGTCAGGTAATTATTTATCTCTTTGACATCTGCTGGGAGGGCATTCCACAGGGCGGGTGCCACTACCGAGAAGGCCCTCTGCCTGGTTCTTTGTAGCTTTGCTTCTCGCAGTGAGGGAACCGCCAGAAGGCCCTCAGCACTGGACCTCAGCGTCTGGGCAGAGCGATGGGGGTGGAGATGCTCCTTCAGGTATACTGGGCCGAAACCATAATCACCGATTCTGTCTTTATCACAGAAAGGCCCAGAATAAGAGCTCTCTGTACTTTTTATCCCTATGGTGCCACTCTGTCACCATAAGGAACTAACTCTCAACTAAGATCTCTATCCATTCCTACCTGTATGGTTCCCCCTGGCCCCTCCCACTCACCCAATTGCCACTCTTTCCTTCCCACACTGCTTCATAGGAAACAGGAAAGTGGGCACTGGGTAAGGCAAGGCTGGGCCAGGTGGTGGGCAAGGCATATTGCCACCACTCCCTGGTCCTGGGTCCAGCCACCGCGAATGCAGCAGCCTCTGCCCTCCTCCCCTAGCCACCCTGTCCTGATTTTGTTCACCCAAATGTCGGAAGGTATGAGAGTGACTGAGGTAGCTCATCCCCTGACTGGCTGTGTAGTTCTGAGGGAGGTTTCCCCCTGTATGTGTGCTTGAATGTCTCCCTGTTATGTGCAAGGCTTGAAGTAAAGAAAGGCAAACCTCTTTGAGCCCTTTGCCTCAAACTGTACAGTCTTTTTGTTCAGTTTCCTCAGTGAAGTGTTGCCAGGATTTCTTTTTTATCTTTGGACTCCATTTGCATTGTTTAAGTGACTTTGCTAACACTGTCAAGCTTCTCCCTCCAACTGGAACTATGGTGCAAAGCGTCTCCTCTTTGAAAGGCTACCTGAGGAAAGTCCTCTATAGGAAGGGTTGTCTCATTTAAAGAAAGGAACCATAGGAAGGGAGAGCAGAAAGGGCCTTGAAGTTGCCCATTGACAGTTATTAGCACCTGGACTGCAGACTAGGCAGGCACAGGTGACCTGGCCATAGTCTTCCCCACTATGATGAGAATTACTGTGATTAGACACACACAGAGAGAGAGGGGGAAAGAGAGAGGGAGAGAGAGAGAGAGAGAGAGAGAGAGAGAGAGAGAGAGAGAGAGAGAGAGAGAGAGAGAGAGAGAGAGAGAGAGAGAGAATGTATGACCTTATGGTGCTAATGCTGTAATTTAAGAGTTGAGAATGTCATCCAGGCCTTTATGCGTTATCTTGCTGGGAGGTCACTAAAATGCTGTTGAAGAACTGTCAGCGTAGCAGCCCTAAAACAAAGTAGATGGAAGTATTCCCAGGAACGCTGTCTTCCTGATAAACGGATGGCTTTTAACTGTTTAATTAAAAGGTTATATGTTGTTTTTATTGCTTTGGGATATTTTGTTGTCATGGGTCAATTGTGTAGCGCAGAGTACATTCTGAGAGCTCAAATTATAGTGCCAGCTTGTTCCTCGGCAGCCATTAAATTATGTACACTCATTAAATAAAAAGGGTGGAAATGTTTAAGGTTTTCTTTCTAATCACTTGCAATCATAGTGTCATGGTCACTCTGGCTGGCACAGTGCAGTTGTGTTACAGCCGGACAACTGGTTGGCTCATGGAGGTTATGATATCAGAGCAGAACAGCCAATGACATCAAAAAAATTTGAGACATAGGCTGGATCTACACTGACTTGTTTAACGTTATTAGAATGATATGTCATTCTAAAATGTCACAGGGCATATTTGTAAATTATAGCATTTTTTACCTTGGTTTTTTCTGTCAAAACTCAGCTCCCTGCTGCTGGTTGCTCTGCAGCTCCCTCTGGTGTCACATTTTAATAACACATTATGAACGTCACGTGTCCATATACCGTATTTTTCGCTCTATAGGACGCACCATAGGACATACCTTGTTTTAGAGGGGGAGAACAAGAAAAAAAAAATCTCCCCCTCTCTGCCCAGCACCCCTTCAGCGAAGTGGCAGGAGGCACTGAGCAGAGAGGGGGAGAATTTTTTTCCCTTGTTCTCCCCCTCTAAAACAAGGTGCCGTTCAAGGTGCATTCAGTCGCCTTCAGGCGGCTACCTTGGAAGCCTGGAGAGCGAGAGGGGTCGGTGCGCACTGACCCCTCTTGCTCTCCAGGCTTCAGTGAAGGCAACCCGAAGCCTCCGGAGCGCGCTTTGGAGGCTTCGGGTTCCTTTTGACCTGCTCTTTGGGGCTGGTGGGGGGAAGCCCACCATCAGCCCCAAAGAGCAGGTCGGGGAGCAGTAGAAAGGTGTGCAGCCTTCCGCTGCTCCCCGAGCTTGTGGGGCTGCCAGGGAAGCCCGGGTCCCCCCCCCAGCCCCAAAGCGCAAAGAAGCCAAGACAGCGAGCGGGATGCTTCCCGCTCGCTGTCTTGGCTTCTGCCATAGCCATGCGCAACCTCTCCAGCTGGGAGAGGCTGAACGGGGCTATGGCTTCTTTAGCCCCGTGCAACCTCTCTGGCAGGGAGAGGCTGCATGTGGCTATCGCAATACCCCAACCTCCCGCAAAAGCCCACAGGAGCCGCGCACCCTTTAAGGAGCGTGCGGCTCCTGTGGGCTTTTCTACGAGAAGGGAGAAGGGACTGACTGGCTGCGTTCATTTTTGGAGGGCGAAAAGTGCGTCCTATAGAGCGAAAAATACGCTATGTTATAAAAAACCCTTCCTTAACCCTTCCTTAAAAACCATGAGTGTGGATCCACCCTTAATAAGAGTTCAAGGATACTGAAGGAGAGTGTGAAGCAAGACGAGTGAGGGGGGTGACAGAGTCTTGTGTGGCTTGGGTAGAGGGTGTGGGTAGAGTCCCAGGGGCCAGATAATGCGTATTGGGGGCCACATTGGGGTTGTTGTTTTTTTGTTAAGTTTTGGTTGACATCTGCTCAGTAGGCTTAAATTGTTATCAGCTCTTTATAAACCAGCTCAGGTGTAAATCCTACTGAATTCAATGGGGCTTAATGTTTCAGGAAGTTAGGAATGCAGCCATGGTTATTTCTTTTATCAGTTCCTGTTGCCTTTTTAATAGAATTGTTGTTTTAACTGGAATTTTGTTGCGATTGTGTCCTGAGATTGAGATGCTTAAAGCGTATTTGTTTAAATGGGTATTTCCCAACCATTAAAGTTGCCTGCATGCACAACCACCAGACTGGCCATTGTATGTTTGTTGTCTTGTAACGTGATTGCTTTCTGTTGTACTACATTGGGCAATAAAATCCTGCATTGCATGGGGTTGGACTAGATGACCCTCGTGGTCCCTTCCAAGTCTACATTCCATGATTCTGTATGATTCTACTCCTCCTTGGAGATTTTTCTTTGCTATAAACTGATATATATGGGGCTGCTGCCTCTGCTCACAACACTTGCCAGTCCTGTAGCTGCCACCTTGGAGCAGAAGCGGATTTAGGGGAGAACGATTTGCCCGCACTGGTTGCCAAACTGAGAGAGTGCTGCAGGGGGCGCCACCAAAATGACTTAGAATGGAAAGTGAGATTTTGGTGTTGCACAGGGTATTGCTGAAATTTGAAAGCCCATCGTCTGCCACTTCTTGGAGAGATCAGAGCAGACAGTAATGAAGCAGATGGAGACATAATTGGTATGAGACTGCCTCCTACGTTAGCCACATGGAACCCTTAAGCTGCAGGGGTCAACTGTGGTTATGGGGTTGTATCTGATGCTTGTTCTATTCAGAGTACACCTATTAAAGATAATGGGCCCCATGAACATAGGTTCATTAATTTCAATGGGTTTACTTTGAGTGGTACTTCGTCAGATACAATCCACAGGATTGAAGACCTTTTTGTGGGAAAGGGAAGGGCCCAGACCCTGGACAGGTGTCACGATCACATTTTTTTTTCCATTTTGGCTCAAGTTAAGCTACATATTCCCAAGCTACAGCCTCCCCCTCCACCTGCCCAATGACCCTGGTGCCAAACAATTTAAGAAAATAATGAAGACTGTAAATATGGTGCATGATGCAGAAAATTAATTGCAGTGCCAGAGGTTCACAATGTTTTCTAGGATAATGTCAGTCATGTAGAACTGAGCGGAATGATCTTCCTCCCCCCAAGTGAGGTCACTGAGGGTAATCTTAAATTTACTCTTCATTGCAGACAAAGATCAGAATCTCACTTGCATTGCAGTCAAACGGTGGAATCTCAGCAAAGTAACCCCTGGCCATCTGGTGAGCTATAAACCAAGCCAATAATACAATTCCTTTATTATTCAGACAGCCATGAAAAAAACAACCACAATGATACAAGTACAGTATCTCTTAAACAGTTACTTCTATCCCCCACCCCCAAAGAAAGGTCAATTTTAAAGTCAAGGAATTATTTTCTGAAACATAATCAGAAATCAAGAACTGCTGTTTATTTAAACTGCCTTGATTGCTGATTGGCATTTAAAGAATGGTGTTGAGTGTATGAGATGTTTGTGGTGCCACAACCCCACATCAGTGATCTTCAGTCACCTCACTGAATCCTTCTACTGCATTCAAAGGTGACTTGGAATTTTCCAAAGCAAAGCCAGAAGGGAAAGTACACTGGGAGGTGTGAGTGTGAGGGAATGAAAATGTGAATAATTTGCAAATATAATCTGTAGTTTCTTTCTCTTCATTACTGGATTGGCTTGAAGATGTGTGTGTGTGTGTGTGTGTGTGTGTGAGAGAGAGAGAGAGAGAGAGAGAGAATAAATATTAACAGCAAACTTTTGGAATGCCTTTCGTTATAAAGAGATGACAGGACTTAAATTTCTTTTGATCAAGTGTTTCAAAGTGTTATTGAAAAACACAGTTGTGCTACAAAACATAATTAAAAGGTATTTAGCTGGTGTCCTTTAGCTTCAGTGGGCATGGCGTACCTCCTTGCATAATGTTTAATAACAGGTTGTACGCTGTCCTTTGCAGTACTTAGGAATGTGTTTTTGTCATTGGGTCAGCTGTGTAGC
The DNA here is from genome assembly GCF_964106645.2 of Podarcis pityusensis. Taxonomy (NCBI): domain Eukaryota; kingdom Metazoa; phylum Chordata; class Lepidosauria; order Squamata; family Lacertidae; genus Podarcis; species Podarcis pityusensis. The sequence continues at coordinate 40,072,830 of NC_138040.1, forward strand.
ACAGCGTAGATTTTGAGGCCTGGGATTAACAGCCCTAGACTGCAGCTCAGAAGCTGTTAAAAAATAACACTGGCACATTAAGTAAAAAAAATAAAATAAATAAAATAGAGGGGGGAACTTTGAGTTTTCTTATTAGTTTTTGGCAAAGAGCCTGCCATGGCATCTTAGGCTGACTGAAGGATTGTGCAGTCTAGATGCCAGGCAGAAAGCTGAGTGGCTCAGTGGGAGTGTGACATCAGAGCCAATCAGCCAATAGGATCAAGAGATTTTAGCTTTAAAATGTATAAGCAATGTTTGTTAAATTGAACCAAGTAAGTGAGTTTTTTCTGTCAAGTTTCCTGCATTGATTATGCAGCATTGATTATGCTATACTTGTACAAGGTGACCCCGATTCAAAGACTCCCCCCCCCCATTTCATCAGGGCTGGCTTTTTTTTCATCCCATCTCTTCCCATAAAGAGTCTTTCCTAGCCAGCAGCCCTCCAGATGTTGTTCGACTCCAACTTGCATCTGCCCAACCAGCACAGCCAATAGTCAAAACTGATGGGAGATATTGTCCAAGAAATATTTGGAAGGCACCATGTTGAGGAAGACTCAAACCCCAAATCTCTGGTTACAACTCAAAACCCCAAATCTCTGGTTTCAAAAGACTTACGTTAAATAAAGAATACCAAACCACTCTCCCATGGGTATAATAATAATAATAAATAATAATAATAATAATAATAATAATAATAATAATAATAATAATAATAATTTATTATTACGATCAAAGACCAGTTCAAGAAGTACAACTGAGACTACTTTCACAAAAGCGAAACAGACATTTAAAACAGTATACAATAACAACTTATAGATTAAAATTGAAATAGTCACATGTACACAAAAAGACCCAAGATTAGGCTAACATGCAGACTGACAAAAACCACTCTCCCATGGGTAGGAGTGAGAGCTGCCCTAAATCAACAGAGATAGCCAAGACCTAGTTGTATTTGCAGCAGAGGTCCATTATAAAGACTTATTTTTCAAACTCAGATGGTGCCTCTAACTCAGTCCTTCCTCTTTCTAGTTCAATCTTACTTTGTGTGCAATATTCAATAGTGTGTTTGTGTGTTGAGCTTATAAAAACACAGCCTGTCTACATACAAGTCTTAGTATAAGTCCTTCATGAAGAGCTGGATGCTAGATTTGGCCTGGGATAATGTTTGAGGGGAAAAGTTAACTCTATATATCTTGGATACAAAAGACTGCTTTACAAGTAGGATTTTGGCTGACAAATAAAACCAGACTCAGCCCTAATACTACATTAAAGTGCACTACACTGCAAGGCTGTCATGAGTTACTGTTTCTCCAGAGGAAGGTGACTAAGATGATAAAGGATCTGGAAATGAAGCTTCACGGGGAATGGTTGAGGGAGTTGGGTTTGTTTAGCCTGAAGAAGAGAAGAGATAGCCATCTTCAGATATCTGAAGGGAAGATGGAGCAAGCTTGTTTTCTGCTGCTCCAGAGAGTAGAACCCAAACCACTCAATTCAAATTACAAGAGTTTCTGATTAAACATTAGGAAGTACTGTCTGGTGTTAAGAGCTGTTTGACAGTGGAGCAGACAACTTCAGAAGATGGTGGATCATCCTCCACTGGAGGTTTTTAAGCCGAGGTTGGATGTCAAGGTTTCTTTAGCTGTGATTCCACCATTACTGATGTTCCTTTGGGGTCTCTTCCAACTCTACCATTCTATGTTTTTATATACAGTATGCTGGAAGTTGCCCAGAGTGGCTGGGGCAGCCCAGTCAGATGGGCGGAGTACAAATAACAAAGATGATGATGATGATTGGATCACAGCCACCCCACCCCCAGACTTGCAATGGGAGTATAGTACTGCCAAGTCAATATAAACTATTCTTTCAGCCTTACTGCTGACATGCAGAGTTCAGCATGGATGGCACAGAGCTATTATATGCCACTCTTTCCCAGCCATAGTCCCTTTGAACTGCAAATGATTACCTGCATTTGCATTGACATTTGCTGCAGTTGTAAAGTTGTTTAAATGGTGAATTTAATAAATAAAAATTTCTCACTAAATAAATGGAATTAGAAAGAGCAGGGACTCCTGCTTTTCTAGCTCATCTTAATGGTCCCCAATCACATATAATGCTTCACTGGATTTCCCTCTTTCTAAGGGCAACTTCCACTCTTGCTGGAGAGACATTTAAAAATGGTTTCTCGGTATGAAACAGGAAGTGACCCATCCAGAGAAGATGCAATAAAAGTACAGTGAATTCCAATAAATACAACAAGTATTCAAAACCTCAGAAAGAGCAAAATCACCAAATACACAGTGTGACTGGTGAGTATAAGTTTGTGATCTGCACTCAAGTTCTCAGCTAGTCACAGCTTCCCAGCATTCCACCTCCCTCCCCAACAATTGCTCCGATCCCTTACCAAGGAGGAAGCCCATACACAACCAATGATCCATGGGGAGTGCCCCTGCCTTCATGACACCCAAAGGAATGACCCAGAGGGGTGACTTTTCTTTGGTGTCAGTGGCAGCCTCCAACTACATAGGTTTCTCCTTGGTCTGAACCAGCACAGATATTCTTTTTAGCCAGATTCACAGTTGGTATTGCCTTGTCATAGCAATGGAGCTATTGATGAATAAAAATGTACGTGTGACGTAGAATATAAAAAGGTGCCTGAAATGTACAAACTTTTCCATCTGTTTTACGCTATTTCTTTACTATTTCAATATTTCACCCCAGCTTTATATTTTAATAAAGCATATCAATAAGGCATAGCAAGGGCATTTGTGGAAACAGGAGATGATTACAAACCCTTTCCTTATTCATGAGCGGCTGTAATTTCAGTGCAACGGGCCAGTTCTTGCTGCTGCAGTCACTTTGTTGATTGGCAGCCTGGCAGATTTTTGTGCATATGAATGATCCCTGAGGTTGATTAAAGTGATGCTAGTAGGATCAGATTAAAAGGAAATTCTGCCAAGGCCTCACACAGCAGAACCTGATGTGCAAATCTTTCCCGGGGGGGGGAAGCAAACAAACAAATCAGTTTTGTGATACTCATGTAGATTTTAACAACTTCTTATCTTTCTTAGCCTTGGCCACAAAACTTAGTCAATTTCTACTAATATAGTTTCATTGGCTTGATAGAATGAAGGTGTAAAACAGGGCTGTGGAACTCTTCAGGGCCCCATGACAGTGGTGGGTAGAGCCAAAGGCAAAAGTGGGTGGAACAATGGATGCAAAATGCCTACTTATGTATAGGAGGTTTCATGCAAACCATGGAAAAGTCAGGTGTTTATTATACCCACTTTATATCCCGATAGACTTCTCATTCCAGGCCAGCAAGGGGCAGTTCAAAGACACCATAGATAGCCCAGTCAGTAGAGCATGAGACTCTCTCAGTGTCATGGGTTTGAGCCCTTGTTGTTGTTTAGTTGTTTAGTCGTTTAGTCGAGTCCGACTCTTCGTGACCCCATGGACTAGAGCATGCCAGGCACTCCTGTCTTCCACTGTCTCCCGCAGTCAAACACATGGTCAAACACATGCTGGTAGCTTCGAGAACACTGTCCAGCCATCTCGTCCTCTGCCGTCCCCTTCTCCTTGTGCCCTCCATCTTTCCCAACATCAGGGTCTTTCTCTTCTCATGAGGTGGCCAAAGTATTGGAGCCTCAGCTTCAGGATCTGTCCTTCCAGTGAGCACTCAGGGCTGATTTCCTTCAGAATGGATAGGTTTGATCTTCTTGCAGTCCATGGGACTCTCAAGAGTCTCCTCCAGGACCATAATTCAAAAGCATCAATTGTTCAGTGATCAGCCTTCTTTATGGTCCAGCTCTCACTTCCATACATCACTAGATTTGAGCCCTATGATTGGCAAAAGTTTCCTGCATTGCAGGGGGCTGGACTAGAGCACCCTCACGGCCCCTTCCAACTCTACAATTCTATTATTCTGCATCCAGCCAAGCAAAAGCATTTGGAGAGGTTGGAGTCAGGGCAATGAGGGATTTAGCTTGGGAAGGAGGCTTGGCATAGGAAGAGTCCTGGGGGCCCATTTGACCCCTTACATTTGTCCAGACACACCATTTTCAACAGACTTTTGGATGTTCGATGCTTTTGCACTCTTAGTTGGCCAACCAGTTTATTATGATGCTGGTACGCCTGTATATTTGTGTGCCTGCTTTTTAATTGTGATTTTACTGGTGTTTGATGGTACATTTCCCACATGCTTGGAGCCCCTTTGATTATAGTGCTGTAGAACAGTGAGACAACCGTCTGCAAAATAAATAAAATACAGTGGTACCTTGGGTTAAGAACTTAATTCATTCTGGAGGTCTGTTCTTAACCTGAAATGGTTCTTAACCTGAAGTACCACTTTAGCTAATGGGGCCTCCTCCCACTGCCGCTGCACCACCGCCACACAATTTCTGTTCTCATCCTGAAGCAAAATTCTTAACCCAAGGTACTATTTCGGGGTTGGTGGAGTCTGTAATCTGAAGCGTCTGTAACCCGAAGCGTCTGTAACCCGAGGTACCACTGTAAAGGGCACAGTCCGTATCTTGAAAGAGTGCAGGGCACCAATTGCACAATTTGAAGCTTCCTGTGTTTTCCCAACCTTCCTATGACATGTATATCACAGAGCTGATCAAACTTCAGCACAAGGGCTTTTTTCTTAGGGTATTTTGAGAGAGGCTGAATGGGAACTTGCAGTTTACCTGCTTCTGCTGCTGTGTGATCTTTGATATATGTCTCTTGTGCAAAATAATAATTCCATTCTATGTTACTACTTAAAATATGTATGATTCTTCAAGGCGATTCAGTGGCCTGTAGAAATGTGCTTTTGATCTGCAGACACTCCACTGAAATAATAATGGAATGCTGATTACTGTAAGGATAGGGCAAAGCCAAGAAGCGAACATTTACTGCTGTAAAAGAAAGAACAATGAAACCAATGATTGGAGGTCAGGCTGAGGTATACTGAGATTGACAATAACAACTAATAATTAAGTGTGTCGTGGAGGAGGTTAGGCAGAATGGCTGAGGTTTTCCCTAACTGATGGCAACAGACCTAAATAAGTTGGATGGACAGAGAACACTGACAAACTCCATTTCCCTTTTTCAAAAAAGCAAAGCAAGATTCTAGCACTCATGGATATTACTGTAAATAGAAACTGAAATTTGACTCAGTACGTATTAGAAGGGAAAGATACATTTATTTGAGTCAGGTATTACAATGAGAACTGTCTAGCTGGATCAGGCCATAGGCCCACCTAATCCAGGACCTCTGTAGATCTGGTAGTTTTAAATAACTGACGTGAAGTAGCAACTACCCGCCTTAAGGCAAGGTGCTTGAGAAGGTGATGGTGGTCGAGCTTCAAGAATTATTGGAGAAAACTGAATATGGGCATCCATTTCAGTCCAGCTTCAGGCCCAGTTATGACAATCCTTGGTCATCCTGGTTGGTGACATCTGTCAGGATCTGTCCCCTCCCCCCCCCCAGCCCAAATGTGTCGGGATGTCCACTTTGGAATGCTGTTAACCCAGATACCCTCCTGCCTTTGACTGTAGAAGTTGGAGTATGTGTTGCAGCCATCGCACAAAAAGCTTTCAACACACACACACACACAGAGAGAGAGAGAGAGAGAGAGAGAGAGAGAGGAAGGAAGGAAGGAAGGAAGGAAGGAAGGAAGGGAGGGAGGGAGGAAGGAAGGAGAAGAAGAAGAAGAAGAAGAAGAAGAAGAAGAAGAAGAAGAAGAAGAAGAAGAAGAAGAAGAAGAAGACGACGAAGACGTAGTGACAGATTGTTATGCACCCTGCCAGCTGAGTTCCCTATGTGTCCCACTCTTTTCAAGTGTAGCAATTTTGCCTGCCTAAGAGACTTTAAGCTGATTATAGAATTAATTTCCTGGTTGGAAAATTCTAATGGACAACAAAGCAGCCATCAGCACGTTTCCAATATTGCTACAAATGCCACCTGCAGGCCTTACATTATCCCTCTTAGTTTCTTTATATTTTAAGTTACAGGCCTGCCAAGAGGACCAATCTAACACCAGTTTCCATGCTTTTTATGCAAGCTACAGAAAACAGGGTCTCTGCATGCTGCCTATGACATCTTTTCCCTTCGAGGTCTGAGTTCCTTTGGTAGGTCTGTTTAATGTAGTCCCCTCCTGCTCAAATCCAGTAGAAAGGCAGGTTTACAAATCAATTGCCTGACTTTTTAAAAAAGTCCTCTTCCTTTGATCTCCTGCTCTTGGCTGTATGCAGGCAGCTGATGTGTGTGTACATCAGCTTGCAGAAAAAATGTTCTTGTTGATGTATAGTCTACAAATAGTATAGACCATTCTCCTTTTATAGATAACGCCATTGCACACCAGCTCAATACAGCACAGCACACATCAAAGGAAACAGGAGAATGGCCACAGAAAGTAAGTCAGGTGTTTGATTCAACCCATCTGTGGGTTGCTAGAGAGATTGGTGGTGGAAGTTTCTGATTTTAATACTAGCCAGTGACTAGTAGATGTTTTGAACCCATTCCCAGAGCTTTATGAGCTCAACAGCTTGGAATTGCACATGTTCTCTTAGAGCAGGGGTGAGAATCTGTGGCTCTCCAGGTGTCTCCAGGTCTTCAACTGCTGCCATTCCCAGCCAATATCGCCAATGGTCATTCATTATGGGAGCTGCAGTCCTGCAACATTTGGAGGGCCACAGGTCCACCCCCCCAGCTGAAGTGGGGCATACTTTCGGATTGCATTCTGTGAGGCATATTACACATTCTGCGCAAACGTATAACATTTAACATGAAAAGCCCCAATATTCCCCCACACACAAACATGCAAAGCAGTGTACTCTGCCAAGCTGTTTCCCCTGCTCCCAGGATTCACATTATTGCTCCTTTGCTCTCAACAGCCCCCCCCCCCCATTGCTCCACCAGCACAAGCATTTCATCTAGCCTGATGGAACCATCACTCCCCACCCCACTCCCTTTGCGCTGTTCTGGCAGTTTTCCAGACCCCACCCCAAGCCAATTTGGCAAACAGAGAGGGAGGAGTCCCGTTGTCCTAGCAGAGCTTGTTGCACTGGCTCCAACTAGCACACCCCCTTGGTTGAATTCCAACCTCTGTTTTTGTGTGTGGAAAATCATATTTGTAAGATGAAGAGATGACCATCTCTAAGTTACTAATGAGCCAAACTGAGACTTTTAAAACCAGACATTACGCTTACTTGGTGGCTTTTGGCTATCAGGAGATGATTCATCAATGAGCAATCATGTTTGGTGGTGGCTATCTTGGGCAGGAACCTCATAAGCCTGCGGGCCACATTCCCTCACCAGCTGCATGCCTGTGGTGAGGGGACAAGAAATGTTGCTCTTATTTTTGTACAGTAGGATTCATTGTTACAGTGAAAACACGTCAGCCAGGCAAAATAACTGGACTAAAGAGGGGTGAGGCCAGGGGAGAGTCCCAAGGGCCAGATAGAGAGGCCTTGGGGTGAAATTGGACCTTGCGCCTGTGGTTCCCCAACCCTGTTTTAGAACAATAAGGTGTGCTTGGAACTAAGAAGATATTGGAGTTCCTTGCACTCAGAGATCTGACCACAGTCTTGCAATCCTCCTGCTTCTCCTGAACTCCAGAAGCATATCATCTGTAGGTCCTGCATAAATCAATGGACCATAGGAAGCTGCAGTGAACCAAGTTGGAACTTTGGTCCATGTAGCTCAGCACTGTCTCCATTGACAGGCAATGACTCTCCAGATTTCAGGCAGAAGTGTTTCACAGCTCAGAGATGCCATAGACTAAAGTCTCAAAATGTGATATTCTTTTTTCAAAGCAATATTTCCGGAACATTGTACATGGAAATTTTAACAAACAAAATGAAATCTTGCTATGAGCTTTCACATCTGAAAGGGACAGCCTTCTCCCACATCCCCCCCCCCTTCTTCTTCTTCTTCTTCTTCTTCTTCTTCTTCTTCTTCTTCAAAGGGTGTAAAAGTTTCATTAGTTCACAAAGTGAATGCCGTGTCATAATTATTGTAAGGAAAATGTAATATTGCACAAAATTGCCAGAGCCATACCTTATTATTAACTTTCCTTGATAAAAAGTGTGGAGGATCATGTTAAAACTATTATATTAATATTCCTCAGAGACCTGCGCTGTAATTTCGGCTTCTTTTACTCTCTCCCTCTTTGCCCCGTGAGTCAATATGGGAGGATGTCTGGCAATCAGCTATTGCAATTATCTTTCTTCCCCAGATTTGAATTGGTAACTGTGGCTTTCACTAATAGAGCCGCAAATGAATAGTATCCTCTCCCCTCCCCCTTTCGGCTGCTTGTAGTTAGTGAGTGGCTATTAAGGCAGATGGATCTGATGCTCAAGGCAGGAGAATATGAGAGGGTAAAGAGGACATATGTTTTATAAGCCTGCTTAATGCCAGATATATATATATTGTAAAGCAAAGACTAAAAATATCACACTAGCTTGTAAAAACCTGACTGGATGGCACAGGATGAAATGGCTACTGCCAGGGTATGGCACCAAAGACCTCTGGATCGAAAGCGAAGAGCTATTGGCTATATGTCATTTCTCTAAGTGACTTTATTGTACTTGACACCTAATGGATGTCATAATCCACCTCTGTTACGAGTTCCAAGTACATAATACTTGCAATAAAATCCAGTGCATGTCTACTGAGAACTTAATCCTATGGAATTCGATGGAGCTTACTCCCGGGTAAGTGTAGCAATTGGAGTATCACTCCTTAATCTAATCAGGAAGCGAGGCTCTTCCCACCAGGATCTTCTAAAAAAATTGAACAACTCTCACATATTGCATGCAGTATATTATTACTATTCACATATGATATCATCTATAGGGCTCATTTTATAAAAAGTAACCAGCATGTGAACATATGCATATCATGTATCCCTGCACTACTCAGGGGTTGGACTAGATGACCCTGGGATCCCTCCCAACTCCACAATTCCATGATTCTATGATTCTAACTGTATATAGATACTTACATATTGATATATATATTAACTTATGCTGCACAAATGCAGCACCGTATGGGACTTGATTTTTTATATTTATAATACAATATACATTTTGTGTATAATTTTGCGTATAATTTTACATATAATTAGTTGGTTTTTTTAATAAAAAAAAGCCAGGGGTGCACAAGCAACTTAGACATACCAGTCAGGATCTAGCATGGCAACATCACCAGAAATAGGTAAAAATTGCAACCGATCCATTTTGGCGCTGAAGGCAAGCAAAGGCAGTTTAAATTCATAAAACCCTTTTTGCAAGGAATCTCAAATAATCATCGTATAAGGAGGATATGGCTTTTAGACCCACTGCCAGAAATATTCACAAACAACAGCAAAATATTCATGAACAACAAATTCCCAGTTCTGCCGCCCTGTGAAATCATGAGTTGAGCCTTCTCTACCAGTTCCCTGTCTATCTGCCATCCACTTAACACAATGTTTGTTTAGGCAATTGTTGACTTTTTGGGAACCATGTTCACCTAAAACATTTTACTGTCCTTCCTTAGCTACTTTTCTTACGATGCTTTTCTTTGAATCACATCTCTTCTGCCAGTTATGTTATCCATTTGCCAGTGGTTTTCTCAACTCCTGGCTAATGTATTATGTACACAACAGAAACAAATCTTTCTTATTAGAGTTTTCTTCCTCCTTCCACAGCCTTGCCACATCTCTCTACCAGGGTGCTTAATGAGCCCAGTCCATATATAGCGATATCTATATTTGTGTGTGTGTGTCTGTGTGTGCCCATGTACAAACGCATTAGCTGTATGCAGTGCCACAGAATGCTAAAGCAATGTATTCAGGGAGAGCTTATGTATTCTGACAAAGGGAAGCACCTCCTGGGTGTTCATTCCTGCAAATGAGATATAAAATAGTTTCATATTTCCCTGGGGGATCATGCCGTTCATTCCATCAGACTGCAGTGGCCTGGGATCCATTAAAAGTTTTAAAACTAATCATCTGCTCAGCTATGATATCCTTTAACCCGCTTGGCAAGGTGTTGTCAGGATTCCATCACACTGTCAACATAGCTAGCTTGAGATGGTTTTAAGGTACTGCAATTTTTGTAGCTAATAACAATCTAATTCCACCAGACTCAGTTCCTACCTGCCAGCTGCCAGCATGTTTTAGATCAGCAGCACATACATTTCCTAGAAGAAGGGTGGAGGGATTTAAAATATATCTTCCTATTATCAGGTAAGCAAAAGTCTTTTAAAAAAGTGATTGCATGGTGCAGGTGTTTTTTGTTATTATAATGTATATATATATATATGGTTTTGGTTTTGAGACAACCTGGTGCATTCATACATATGCATGGTCTCTTTTGCTTTGCTTCTACTGGAGCACTGAGCTTATGAGACTGACATACTGATAACTAAACTAGATGGCAACCGCAACAAACTTTAATGTCCTTGTCATATCATATGACAAAGAGGTAGCAATGACTGCACTGACCGTTACTTCACATTCACTATAGTAATTCCAGAGTGGTGGCACCTTTGTAAGTGGCTCCATATGTGCCTTTTCACACCTCCATTTCCGTCCTCCTCAGAAAAGTGAGTGGGCCTCCATTATCAGCTGTGAATCCACACCAGTCTAGCTTCCCTCCTCTAGTGATCCCACCTCTCCTCCATAAGGACTCTTGCTTCGTTCCCTTTGTATGCCCCTCCCAGCCTGCACCTGCTCTCGTATTCTCTTTCTCCCGCCCCACTCTGGGTGCTGGCTCTCCACTTTGCTTAAGCCCTCCTGCTCAGATTGATAGCTTTTTGCTCTTTCCTTAGCTACAGAATCTTTGCAAAGGGCAAGATGACTCGGCTTGTCCACAACAACATCCATTGGTTATCCTGCACATATCTACCAGATCCTTAAGATCCCCATCAGCAGTCCTTCGAAATGAAGGGAGAAAAGTGGCTACTAAGGAGCGGGGGTCTTTGTCATGGTATATCCCCCGTGGAACAGCCTTTGCAGGGCAGCTTCTCCAGTGCATTCTTTTTGTTCTTTTCAATGCTAGGTGGTAGAGATGGGAAACTGCCCAAAGAGCATATGCTGTTGGATGGCCATACAAATATTGTTAGACAATACATAAAATAATTATTATTATGTTGTCCTCCCCACCTGCCCTGTAGCAGCATTATATGATTCTCCTACACGACCCTCATAGTATTAGATTCAGCCTTCATGATATGGGATATGGATGAGTGAAGTACCTTGCTGCTGAGGAGACAGTTTTGTTTCTGAGAGATAACAGTATTAATAGTAGTTTCATTAATATCATTTGTGCCATCACAAAAGCAGGGGAAATGGAATTGATAAAGCAAGAAAAAGTGATCACTTGGAGGGTGTCACACTTCTTATTTTCAACAAATTTCAAGTTCTCCACATTAGCACATTTATTGAACAAAAAAAGTTTGGGTAGGCCCACCGCCCCCGCACCACAAACAGGATGGAGAATTCATGACCATGCAACATTAACAAATGATGCTACGCTAGGGGACCACAATTTCTTGCAAAACAGATTAAATACAAAAAAGTTTTCCTTTCTGCATGCAGCCTCTCTGCACATCAGTAAGTGGTGTGATTGTGCTGAATAGCACAACATCTTTAGAAGATGAGCAGAGCTATTTTAAGATATGATATTTATAATCCTTATGAAAATGATTGGGGGTTTTTTTCAGTATGGGAGGGGCAGCGAAGAAGAAGCTTGAGAATAGCATTTTCCTGAATGTTCTAAGTGGTATGATCTCGGGTGGTGAAGTTTATTGATGTGCATCGTATTTAAGACATAGTAATTTGTAATTTCACTCATGGGATAAGATAAGTTCGAAATATATTAGATGTCTATTGTACTGTACTATTAGATGTAATTGTCTCTCGTTTAAGTCCATTGTTAAGAAGCTCACTGAGAAATGGGTGTTATAGTAGAGGGCAAAGAGGCAGGGGACACACAAATACACAGGGCAGGATTGGGGGGGGGGGGGAGAGGCCCAAACAAAGCTATGAGAAGCAGCCAAAACACAAGTGGCTAAGGGAGTCCATCACTTGCCCTTGTGAGCAGAGTTGAATCAAGGGAGCTCTTACTGTCTGAGGAACACTCTAAGTCAAGGATGGGGAACCTGTGGCCCTTCAGGCCAATATGGCCAGTGCTCAGGGATGAGGAGAGTTGTACAAAAACACCTGGAGTGCCCCATTTCTAGTGTAGGCCTTTAAGGGTTAAGCACATTGAACTGAGCTCTGAGATGCACTGGAAGCTAGTGCAGATCTGCACTTTGGAAACTATCTCTGTTTTGTTTGTTTTGCTTTGTTGTGAAAAATGATGTGATCTCACTAGTCTACACTTTTATGTGACAATGTCTCATTTGGCTGGATTTTAAGTGCTGAGCTGAAAAAGTTTACTGTCATTTTCCTTCCCCCCAAAATACTGCCAGGACATAGCATCATGCGAAGCTGCCTTATACTGAGTCAGATGGTTGGTCCATCTAGACTGCCAGTAGCTCTCCAGTGCTTCAGGCAAGAATCTTTCCCAGTTGTTACCTGGAGATGCCGGGGATTGCACTTGTGACTTCCTGCAGGCAAGGCAGATTTTCTACCACTGAGCTACACCCCAGCCTATAATTTCAGGGCAGTTTTTCCACAGGGTGTGAGTGTGCAGGGATGATGAATGTTCCAGGAAGTTCATTGCTGTTGCCTGGATTTTTTTTAGTGGACAAAAAAAGAACAAAAAGCCAAGTTACCACTCCTACAAAATGATAAGTATCCCAAAACATTTGGAAACCTTTGTCCCTTCCAAAATATACTCTTCACTTGTTGGTTAGGATACTATCCTAATCCTGCCCCCCACGGTTTGCTATTGATCCATCAGGATGTTTCTTAAGAATAATGGTGTCAGGGCTGCCTCAAGTCTCAGCTCACAAAAGACCAACGCCAATCTCTTCTTATATACAAAAGTGTTTATTGCAGTTCATTGTTTGCTTCACATCCGAGGCGCGCAGCCCTACGTCTGTTACGCTTAGACCGTTGAAGTCCCCTCTGAGTCAGTCCCTCCCCTGCACCAGTTTAAGAAGCTTGCGCTGCTCCACCTCTTCCTCTCTTTCCTTTTCCGCAGGGTCTTCCTGCCCCCTGGGGTTTCGCCCCTCCTGGATTCCCCTGACGCGGAATCCCCAGACTGCTCTTCCCCCCTCCTGCGGGCTTTGGGACCTGGCTCTTCCTCCGGGCTCCCTGTACTTCCGCGCGCCTCTACATTTGAACTTGGCGCGCGCGCCCAACCTCTAACCTTCCTTTTGACAGTTACACTACTCCCTTCACTACTCCCCTCCCCTTCCGGGAGGGTGGCTTGCTTCGACCTCCCTCCTTTCTCTGCTGCCGGAGCTGCTTCCCCTGATACACTGGAACCTCCACCCCCTTCGCTGCACTCTGGCGGGGAGGCTGGTCCTGACGCCCAGCTGCCACTTTGGGATCCCCTGCTGGCCCCCTGTTCCTGACACGTCCCCCCTGGGGCTCCCCTGGCCCTGACCACCGGCGCCCCCTTCTGGGAATCCTCTGATTCGCTGGAAAGACTCATGGAATCTCTTGAGTCATTGTCATCCTCTTCCTCGCTGTCCTGGGATTCATCCCCATCGCTCTCCATCTCCTGCCTACCCTGTGCCTCTGTCCCTGAACCCCTGACAAATGGTATTTGGGTTAGTGCTCAAACAAACACTCTTGTCTATGCGTCAGCAACAGTTTCGCAAACATATTTTGAACTAGTAAATACATACAAAGCATTTGAAGCAGATGTTGTCAGAAAAGAAAACCTCATTAAAAATGCTTATGTTCATCTCCACTGGTGTTAAAGTTGTGAATGAATAGAGGCAGAAGTTTGGGGTGTGAACCTTCAGAAATGCAAAAACAAGCTGCAAGAGACAAATACAATGCAGGACTGGTTTGATTTATAGCTTCTTCCAGTTCCTCAAGAAAAGAAAACTGTCTTTGGTCAAACTACTAGGCTATGAAGAGTTTAATCAAATCAGTACAGAATTACAATGCAATAAGAAATTATGATAAAAGAGACAGTGTTGAAAGTGGTCCAAATAAGGACCCCATGCCTGGTGCAAATTGATTTGTATGGGGAACATTTTATTATTGCGCAGAAACCACTTGTTCTGTTTTCTTTGTAATTTTAACTTTCTGTACCACTGGTAATGATGATCTTGGCAGCTGCAAACAAGAAAATCTGGATAAACACATGGCAAAATCATATTTAAATACTACAGATCAATTCTTGTTAAGAAGCATCCTCAATTCATTTTGTAACTTGTAAAATTAATGAAAGAAAAAGAAAACATGCTTGCAGTGTTCTACATTGTGTTTTTTTCCTGGTAATTTCCAACAGGAACACATTCACAGCTTTTTCTATTCAGTTCAGACTCACTAGGCATTTCAAATTCCTCTATATGTTGTTGGGGGGGGGGGAACCATAGACTTTCCCCACCCAAGGTGTTCACAAAAACAAACAATCATGAACACATGTTGTTGTTGTTTAGTCGTTTAGTCATGTCCGACTCTTCGTGACCCCCTGGACCAGAGCACGCCAGGCACTCCTGTCTTCCACTGCTTCCCGCAGTTTGGTGAAACTCATGCTGGTAGCTTTGAGAACACTCTCCAACCATCTCGTCCTCTGTCGTCCCCTTCTCCTTGTGCCCTACATCTTTCCCAACATCAGGGTCTTTTCCAGGGAGTCTTCTCTTCTCATGAGGTGGCCAAAGTATTGGAGCCTCAGCTTCAGGATCTGTCCTTCCAGTGAGCACTCAGGGCTGATTTCCTTAAGAATGGATAGGTTTGATCTTCTTGCAGTTCATGGGACTCTCAAGAGTCTCCTCCAACACCATAATTCAAAAGCATCAATTCTTCGGTGATCAGCCTTCTTTATGGTCCAGCTTTCACTTCCATACATCACTACTGGGAAAACCATAGCTTTAACTATACGGACCTTTGTTGGGAAGGTGATGTCTCTGCTTTTTAAGATGCTGTCTAGGTTTGTCATTGCTTTTCTCCCAAGAAGCAGGCGTCTTTTAATTTCGTGACTGCTCTCACCATCTGCAGGGATCATGGAGCCCAAGAAAGTAAAATCTCTCACTGCCTCCATTTCTTCCCCTTCTATTCGATAGGAGATGATGGGACCAGTGGCCATGATCTTCGTTTTTTTGATGTTGAGCTTCAGACCATATTTTGCTTTCTCCTCTTTTACCCTCATTAAAAAGTTCTTTAATTCCTCCTCACTTTCTGCCATCAAGGTTGTGTCATCTGCATATCTGAGGTTGTTGATATTTCTTCCGGCAATCTTAATTCCGGCTTTGGATTCATCCAGCCCAGCCTTTCGCATGATGAATTCTGCATATAAGTTAAATAAGCAGGGAGACAATATACATCCTTGCCGTACTCCTTTCCTTTCCTTTGCCTTTCCCATGAACACATACTGACAAAGATAATCTGTTTTTAAAATGCCTTTTATGTGTCACTGCTGATGCTAAAACAAATGAAATGGTCATCTGAACTAAACCGCAAAAGTCATGCAGGGTTGTGTCCAATGAAGCAACAGTTTAAAATTCCTCTTTTGTGAAACATTTAAACCCCCTCTTGCGCTAAAGAGCAGAGATCATTGGATACATCCTATAGGATCTCTCTCTCTCTCTCTCTCTCTCTCTCTCTCTCTCTCTCTCTCTCTCTCAGAATGGTGCATATATGAAATAGGGAGAATGTGTTTGTCTGTATGCTATGTCCCTACCCATTTTGGGTATATGTGGCTTTCAACTGCCCTTTGGAAGAAGGAAGGATCTCCATCCATGCCTCCCCCCCCCCCGTTATTTTCAGTCTTATAATTGTCTACACCAGGAATAGCCAACCCGGTGCCCTCCAGATGCTGTTGGACTCACCATGATGCTGTTGGACTCACCAATCCCTCACCATTGACCATGCTGCCTGGGTCTGATGGGGACAGTCCAACAACATCTGAAAGCACCGGGTTGGCTCTGATTACCTCTAGCACGGCAGTCAGCTCTGCAAAAGCTGTTGTGAATGATGATCATATGATTGACATTCTCAGTTTTAATAGCACTTGCCATCTGATGAATTTGAGGCTTTAGGGTAGTCCAGAAATCAGCCCCTTCCAGACAATAGTGTTTGAGAACAATCCTGATCCATCACATTGCACACTCTTGGATGCTAGAAGCAAATTCCTCGCTTGTAGCCCCCTTTGCATATGCAGGGCAGAGTTCTGAAGGCTAAATCCAGTAATCCACAAACACATTAATTCCTCTTGCAAATGGGGGTGCTTTCAGTTATGTTTCTAGATATTTTTGGACTCTCATATATGTGAATTATGTGCATTTATTCTTTATTTCTAGACTGCCTTTCCTTCTGACACACACACCTTCCTATATATGTAAAACATGTAAGGCTATCATCATTCAGCCCCACTGGAAAATTTGTAATTCCACATCACAGTCCTGGATGTGCATGAAGTTGGACTGAAGTAAGGGTGCTGAGAATTGTTAAGAGAACCCCTATTCCCTTCTCAGAGCTATTATTCCCAGAGTGGTTTCCTCAGGAAGCTCTGGGAATTACAGCACCGTGAGGGGAATGGGGGTCTCCAAACAACTCTCCCCATTAACAAACTATAGTCCCCAGTAGACTTTTGGTGAAGCCATGGCTGTTAAAGTGGCACAACAGTGCTATTATTATTATTATTATTATTATTATTATTATTATTTCAAATTCATCCAAAGATGAACAGGGCGGTTCACAACATAAAAATACAAAATGAGCAGGCAAAATACATATAATAAAACAAAACAAAACCAATAACTGCCCTCCTACAAACACATTTAAAAAGCCATAGAATGTTTGTGAGATTTATTTGTGTGTTTGTGTGTGTGTGTGTGTGTGAGAGAGAGAGAGAGAGAGAGAGAGAACCCATCTCTAGTATATAGCAGCATCAATGTACATGACATTTTGTGATGCTAAACAGTGTCCCTTCCACTTGAACTCCCAACACAGTTTTTTCAAAAGCTTTCAATGAATAGCTCTGTATGATAAACAAGACAGGTTTACAAAGCATTCAGGTTAACTGGTGTGGCAAAGTGCATGGCTAAATGTTGCCCCATCGCTTAGTATGCCCCCAAAGCTCTCCTTTTGTGGGCACAGTTATTTGTGCACTTGGTGTCCTCAGTCATGAGGCTGGGCAAGCAAATGGGCACTCCTTTGAGTAGGCTGGGTTTCCCGACTCTGGTCACCTCTGTGTCCTTGGAGATTGAAGTAAAGTTGATGAGGCCGCCTCACTGTATGATCACAATCCCAGGCAACTCCCAGGGGGCTCTTCACTGGTGGACGACAGTGCCGGAGTCATGCCAGTCTGTTCGGACATGGTGCTAAGGGTGCCCGGTGTCACCAAGGCAGGCTCTTTTGCTTCCCTGGATCTGGGTCAGCACCTTTCAACCCCTAGGATCCAGTTCCACATCTATCCTCCCCATCCTCTTGCCAATCCTGCCACAATATCTACACAGAATATATGACACACATGTGCCCTTAGGATTAGGTTTTTGCACCATTTTCAGATTGGGAGGGTATTGGATTTGAAAGAGTATCAGTCTCAGAATTCTCTACCATCTCTCCCCTCCTTCAAATATGAATTGCTCTTAAGGCAGTCCCTTACAAACCGTTCCCTAGAGTCCATTGAGTATTATCTTTCCTTGCATATGAAATCCATCTGAGATGCCCTCTATAATTGGCTTAATATTGTATTGAACCAACTCAGATGCTAGGGGGGGAAATGGAGGTGGGAGAGAGAATAATCACTTATATGCTACACTATAGCACAATACTAGGTTCCCTGTTGCCATAGCACCAGCTAGGAAAATGCATTTTTCTCAAAGATTTATAAACAGTGATTGCAATGTTTTCAGCTCTTTGTGGCTGGATGCAATATCCAGTGCCCTCAAGCAGAATATAAATTCAAACACTAGGGGACCATTCAGATCACATTTGAGCCTTGTTATATATGTAGGACAAGAATGGTATCTCACCAGTGTCCATTAATGTATCTTATCCTGCCCAATCACAAGATAAATTCCATGTAGATAGATACTGTGGACACAGAAAAGCATTTACTCAAGTTCTCATCTCCAGCAACTATGCACAGCAGTTGCTAGGATTCATAAAAGAATGTGCTCCTTTTCCCCTCTTTGCTCCCCCCACCCCCCGCCTCATGGTACTTGACTTACAATGGCTGCTACATCCAGGAGCAAATATCAATAGTGTATGGGACTTTTATTCATTAAAGTTTCCAGAGTGCTTTAGGTTCCACAGGGGGGAAGGCACCAGGGGGAAAAATGTAATTATTATTTTTTTGGTCTTTTTATTATTTAATTTTGCTTGATATGCGCTTGCACATTGTTGCTGTAGGGTGCTTATGAAGGCAAGCTTTCCTCCTGTTTTTTAAGTCACATTGTAATGCATAGTGGTGGCGGTGCAGGCTGTGAGGGCAGGATCTCTGCAGTGCCTATAATTTCACAAGCCCATTAACAACCCAGTCATAAACACATTTACTTGGAAGTAAGCCTCATTTGTTTTACGTGTAAGCATTCTAGGTTTGCGGTTAGGAACGGGGGAGGTTTTCTGGGCTGGTTTCGCTTAATTTGCACTTTCTGAAACAATGCATGAAGCAAAATACAGCTACCCATAAAAATCTGCACTTCTCTGAATTTTGCAATGCAGTTCTCCAGCCAAGAAAAAAGGTGTTTACAAAAATACACATATTACTGAAAATAACAGGCAGAAGTGCATTACTGTATATTATCTAAAATTGCTTACAAAAATATCAGGTTTAAGCAGAATTGCATAGAAAAAAATTGTATATTAGGAGAAATCAGCAATGTTGGCTAATCTTCATGAGGGCATTTAAAAGGGGGGTAGGCTAAGCAAAGGCAAAAAAAGGGACAATCTGAATTTAAGATTGGAAAATGAGGAGCTGGGATTGATGAAATCATTCATTCCTAATTGGAATCTGAAGGGATAACTCCATCCTGCCTTTCAAGTGGTGCTGCTGAACAACTGCCAAATCAGGATATTTGTATCTTCACACATATTTTTAGGAACATATAAAAGTCCCAAATAAAGCAACAGTCATCTAAGCAGCTATTAAAGGTCTAGTGGGCAGTTAAATGAATCCCACAGAATAAATGAGGATGTGCAAGAAGACTGGTCTTCATTTTGAATCTACAATTCAACATGGAACAACATGTAATTCCCAAAACTCTGCACAAACTGAAACACAGCTATCCTTTGAAATTTGCCTTTCTCTGAATCTTGCAATGCAATACTCCAACTCAACGTTGTCTGCAGAAAGTTGGGGGGAAGTGTATAAAAATGCATATCTTAGCAAAAACTTTGTAATATTGTGTTTGGAAAAACTGCTTGCAAAATGAGTATACTAGGCAAAACTGCATGCAAATGCAATAATTGTGCTCTAAAATGCTGAATTATTTTTTTTGTGAGGACGTAAGGAAATATCACAAACTTATGTGGCAAAGGAGAGAACTGAATGTAAGACTGGTAAGATAAGAAATATAAAAACTGAAATTGGCCTTCCGTCCATCCCAAGTTGGGAGCAATCAAAATACCTGGACCGCCTCTCCCCATAGAAACCACCCCAGACTCTGTGATCATAATCTGAAACCCTTCTTTGTGTGTCTCTTCCATGTGAGGTCTGGAGGGTTATTCTGTAGCTTAAGAATCTCTTCCTGGAGTGCCAATGAAGTCCTCTCTGGTTGCTTAGCATTCACTCAAATTACAATACTTTTGTAAATAGTTCTTAAATTTCTTCCAGCCCTCCTCAATCCTCTCTTCTCCCAGGTCACGGATTCTGCCGGTCATTTCAGCCAGTTCCATGTAGTCTATCAGTTGTATCTGCCATTCTTCCAGTGTGGGTAGATCTTGAGTTTTCCAATGTTTTGCGAGAAGTATCCTTGCTGCTGTTGTTGCATACATAAAAAATGTCTGGTTTCTTAGTGAAGGTATATTTAAATACCTTTTTCAGTTCATTATAAATCATTTCCCAGAACGCCTTCACTTTAGGGCAAGTCCACCAGAGGTGGAAGAACGTTCCCTCGCACTCTTTGCATTTCCAACACTTATTATCAGACAGGTGGTAAATTTTAGCAAGTTTGACTGGGGTCATATACCATCTATAAATCATTTTCATTACATTTTCTTTCAGAGCGTTACATGCAGTAAATTTCAATCCATTACTCCACAACCTCTCCCAGTCCTCAAACATGATATTGTGCCCAATGTCCTGTGCCCACCTTATCATAGCCGATTTAACCGTTTCGTCTTGTGTATTCCATTTCAACAGCAAGTTATACATCCTTGAAAGTACCTTAATCTTTGGTTCTAGCAATTCTGTTTCTAATTTCGATTTCTCCACCTGGAACCCTAGTTTCTTATCATTTTTAAAAACTTCTTTAATCTGAGCGTAGTGTAACCAATCTCGCACTTTGTCTTTCATTTTCTCCAAACTCTGCAATTTCCAATTGTCTCCATCCTTTTCTAGTATTTCCCAATATTTTGGCCATTTAGCCTCCATATTGGGTCTTTTTCGGGCCTTGGCTTCCAAAGGTGAAAGCCACCTTGGTGTTTTATTTTCCAGCAAGTCTTTATATTTTGTCCAGACATTAAACAATGATTTTCTGACAATATGGTTCTTAAAGGCCTTATTTGCTTTAACCTTGTCATACCATAAATATGCATGCCATCCAAAGGCATTGTTAAACCCTTCCAAATCTAACACATCAGTGTCTTCAAGAAGTAGCCAGTCTTTTAGCCAGCAAAACGCTGCGGCTTCATAATACAACTTTAAGTCTGGCAGGGCAAAGCCCCCTCTTTGTTTTGCATCGGTTAAAATCTTAAACTTAATTCTGGGCTTTTTGCCCTGCCAGACAAACTTAGAAATGTCTCTCTGCCACTTCTGGAAGCACTCCGTTTTGTCCAAAACCTGAAGTGTTTGAAATAAAAACAACATCCTTGGCAATACATTCATCTTGATGGCAGCAATTCGGCCTAACAAAGAAAGTTTCAATTTTGACCAACTATCTAAGTCTCTCTTAATTTCTGTCCAGCATTTTTCATAATTGTCCTTAAATAGACTTAGATTTTTTACTGTTATATTTACCCCTAGGTATTTTACTTTTTTAACCACATTAAGTTCCGTCTCATTCTGAAACCGTTCTGACTCTGTATCAGTCAAATTTTTCCCCAAAACCTTAGTTTTCTGTTTATTTAGTTTAAATCCAGCCACCCGACCAAAGTCATTAATCAGTTGTAATACTCTTTTCGTACTGGGCTCTGGCTTCTGCAAGGTCAAAACCAGGTCATCTGCGAAAGCTTTTAATTTATATTGTTTCTGACCGACCTGAATTCCTTCCACCAACCGATCCCCTCTAATCATGTTCAATAGCACTTCCAGAACCGAAATGAATAACAAAGGGGAAATAGGGCAACCTTGTCGTGTCCCTTTTTCAATTTTAAACTCTTCTGTAACCACATTATTAACTATCAGTTTAGCTTTCTGTTCTGAATATATCGCCTCAATCCCATTCTCAAAACCCCGTCCCACTCCCATCTCTTTTAAATTTCCCATCATAAATTTCCAGGAGATATTGTCAAAGGCCTTCTCCGCGTCTATAAAAATTAAAACTGCTTTTGTATTTATATCTGTTTGCAAAAGTTCCAAAATGTCAATAATGTTCCTTGTATTAGCAAACAGATGTCTACCTGGGAGAAAGCCGGCCTGGTCCTTATGAATTACTTCATTTAAAACTTTTTTAAATCTATTTGCCAAAATGTCTGCAAATATTTTGTAATCCACATTTAAAAGAGAGATGGGACGGTAGTTCTTAAGTTGTGTCTTTTCAGCTTCCGACTTTGGTATTAATGTGATAAACGCTTCCTTCCAAGACTCCGGTGCCCTCTTCCCCTCCATAATTTCATTGCTGACCTCCATCAAAGGTTGTATCAAATAGTCTTTTAATGTCTTATAGTACTTGGAGGTCAGCCCGTCTGGTCCTGGAGATTTGCCAAGTTGCATGTTCTGGATGGCTTGTTCGATCTCCTGTCGTGTTATTTTAGAGTTCAGGATTGTCCTATTTTCTTGTGACAATTTAGATAGTCCGTTTTTTGCCAAAAATTGTTTAATCTCAACATCGTCTTGCGGCCCTTGGGTGTATAATTTTTTGAAGTATCTCTGGAAGCACTTTCTGATATCCACTGGATTCTGAATGTTTTTTCCATCAACCTCTAAATTTGTAACAGTATTTAATCTTTGTCTTCTCTTCAACTGCCAAGCTAGCAGTTTTCCACATTTATTCGCCGACTCAAACGTTTTTTGTTTCATTAATTTAACCTTCCATTCAATTTCCTGATTTATCAATTTAGAATATTGTGTTTGATAAAGTTTAATTTCTCTCAGAGTTGGCTGTGACTTCGGATTCACTCTTAATTTCTTCTCTAATTCTTTTATTTTATCCAGGATCTTATCTTTTTTCTCATTTTGTGTTCTTTTCTTTACTGCATTCTGTTGTATCAAGAATCCCCTCATTACAGCTTTGCTTGCGTCCCAGATTATTCTTTTTTCCACCATATTATTCATGTTTATCTCAAAGTAGTCCTTCAAAACTTTTTGGGCCTTCTTGGTAATTTCCTGATCTCTAAACAAATTGTCATTCATCTTCCATCTAAAGGATCCAGTTGGTAATAGTGTCATATCCATCTTTACTGCATTATGGTCGGAGCAGGTCTTTGGGCAGATTTCCACTTTTCTGACCTTAGGTGCCAGGCCTCTAGAAATCCATATTTGGTCGATTCTTGTCCAGGTCAGTTGGGCTTCAGAAAAGAATGTTCCCTCTCTTCCTAGTGGGTTCTTTGTCCTCCAAATGTCAATCAAATCCATATTGTCAGTCATTTCAAAAAAGGTTTTAGGTAGTCTGCCGTCTTTTGTAACATTTTGACTTTGTGACTTGTCCATGTTAGTTGATACGACCCCATTCATATCTCCCATCATTATGATGTTGTTGTAGTCTAGATAGTCCAGCATTGTCTCCTGCAACTTCTTGTAAAATTCCGATTTCCCTTCATTCGGTGCATAGATTCCTAATATCAACAGTTTCTCTCCTTGATATTGTATCTCAATAGCCAAAATTCTTCCATGTTCATCTTTAAATAGGAATTTAGGTGACAGGCTCTCTTTTGCATATATCACCACGCCTCTCTTCTTAACTTTGTCCGACGATACAAATTCCTGGCCCAATCTTTTATTTATTAACACTTTTCTGTGGAGCCTCGTCACATGTGTTTCTTGTAAACAAATAATGTCCAATTGTTCTTTTTTTAATATATGAAATATTTTCTTCCTTTTTTCCGGAATGTTACAACCATTAATATTCCAGCTCAACAGTTGCAGAGACATCCTGAATTATCTGGTTATTTTTCAAGGGGTGGTATCTTGTTCTCAGGATCTTCAGGTTCCACAGGTGCTGATGTTGGTACTGGCGTTGCCTCAGGCCCAGAAGGTAGTTCAATTCCTTTTTGAAGGTCCTCTCCGTATGTAGACAGGAATTTGTCTCTCTCTTCCAGTGTTCTTACTTTAACCTTTCTCCCTCTAAAGGTAAAAGATATTCCTTGGGGAAATTCCCACCTGAATGGAATTGCGTTGCTCCTTAGTAGTTTAACAAGTTCAGAATAGGCGGCTCTAAGATCCAGCAGTAGTCTTGGGATATCTTTATAGATTTCAATTCTTCTATCCAAAACCTCCAGTGATTTTACGAAATGTAGTCCCAAGATCTTATCCCTTTCCTCCTTTGATCTCAATGTTATCAAACAGTCTCTGGGCCTCTCCTTCTTTATGAATCTTCCAAGTCTGAAAGCTGACACGATTTTAAAGTCCTTTTCTACCAAATTCCAGAACTTGGAGAATTCTTTGGTCAAAAACTCAGTTAGATGTCCTTCTTCTGCCTCTTGTAGTGATCTAATCCTTAAGTTGTTCTCACGATTTCGCAGTTCTATCATGGAGAGATAAATCTGATGTTCCCCAACTTGTTTAGTGAGTGGTCTTACCTCTTGCTCTAAATTTTCTAATTTTTGTCTGGTGTCCTCAGCCAATTTCCGATTTTCTGCTGAGGCCTCCGTTAACTGTCCAATTGCTTGTGCATTCTGTACCACTTGTGTGGTTAATTTATTTAGACATTCTGTGTTTTTGTCAATCTTTGCTGATTGCGCATCTACTTTCTTGTCCAAAGCTTCCAATTTTTCAAAAATTTTGTCTAGAACAGAAACAGATGCTCCTGAGGCCATATCTTCCAATTGTAACTGCTCTGCTTCGCCCTCTCCCTCCACTTCTGAGGGCAAAGTAGGTACAGATGATCTACGTGTCTGTGAGGCTGAGGTTAGAGTTGTTAAAGTTGTTTGTTTAGCTCTCCCTCTTTTTCTTGTGCCACTCATTCCAACGTTATCTGTCAGTCAAGGTCACACTGAGTTATTCCCATGGGAATGGAAAGGTCCAGAGCAAGCAAACAACAAGGGAATCGAAAGTAAAATGTGCATGTAAAGTCACTGTTTTAATCCAATCCTCTAGAGGGAGCTTAAAATGTCTTTCAGAGTCTAATTTAATGTCCAAGAACCTTCAAATACAAATGTTTAGCAGAGTTTATAAATGGTCACTTTGTTACAGACAGTGCTTATTTATCTCCAAAAAGAATGTTTCAAATTTAAAAGGTCTCAATACCCTCAGATTGTTTCAAGTTCCAATATACAGTATCCAAATCTGCAGTACTGACAGCTCCCTTAGTGCTCAGGCAGCTCCTGACTCTGGGTTTCACCTTCTAATTTGTAATCCAATAAAAGGAGGAAAGTCAAGTGCAAGTAAAAATCCCAAATCTTTAGCTTAAAGTCTTTACTTTAAGATGCAAGTTCAATAGATGCTTAGATCTGTAAAACTTAGGATCTCTTTCTTTCAGCCTCCACTCCTCCAGCTGATTGCTTTTTTCAAGTTCAATGGCTGCGGAAGACGGACTTCCTGCTTCCACGTCTCTCCGCTTTCAGCCAAGTTCAAGCCAATTTAAATTTTCCCTTTAAAGTCTCTAATTTCAAGTGACTCAGTCTTTTACTCACAAGTTAGTTGCTTTTCGTCCGAATCCGTAATTTAGCAGGAAAAGGGATCAGCGCTCACCGACAGTAGCAGCGCGGCTTCGCTCCTCAGGCTGTGAAGCAGCTCTCAGCGCCGCAACCCCCCTCCGCGCTCCAGAGCCCCTTACGGGGTTCCTTCTGCGCTTGGAGGGTCGCTCAAGGCGCCCACCGAGCCTCAAGACCCCAGGCTCTTGCCGCCTGGGGTTTTCCAGAATGGGTCTCCGCTTTTTGTACACAATATATAATCTGCATATCATTTCATGAACAAGTTGCATGCCAGACTGCCGCTAGTGGATACGTAGCTATGCTCCTTCAGTTGAAAAGTTTGTGCCAAGTCTTCAGGTACCATTTCACACAGGTCTGACATTGGAAGAGAAGTTACAGGAGAGAGACCACCAGCAGCAGTGCAATAAGAGATTATGCCTTTCCTTTTTAATAGTGTGAACATCATTGTTGTTGTTGTTGTTTAGTCGTTTAGTCACGTCCGACTCTTCGTGACCCCATGGACCAGAGCACGCCAAGCACTCCTGTCTTCCACTGCCTCCCGCAGTTTGGTCAAACTCATGTTTGTAGCTTCGAGAACACTGTCCCACCATCTCGTCCTCTGTCGTCCCCTTCTCCTTGTGCCCTCCATCTTTCCCAGCATCAGGGTCTTTTCCAGGGAGTCTTCTCTTCTCATGAGGTGGCCAAAGTATTGGAGCCTCAGCTTCAGGATCTGTCCTTCCAGTGAGCACTCAGGGCTGATTTCCTTAAGAATGGATACGTTTGATCTTCTTGCAGTCCATGGGACTCTCAAGAGTCTCCTCCAGCACCATAATTCAAAGGCATCAATTCTTCGGCGATCAGCCTTCTTTATGGTCCAGCTTTCACTTCCATATATCACTACTGGAAAAACCATAGCTTTTACTATACGGACCTTTGTTGGCAAGGTGATGTCTCTACTTTACTTTTTACTTGTACATGGGCATCATACATGGGCTGTATGTGGAGGCAGGGAGGAGTAGTCCCCAAGGGAGAGATGGGGGGCACGCTGTGCTCCTTCTGGGGTTGTTTGTCCACCTTTGGTCTCCATCCTGCACTTAACTCTTGCCTGTGTTTCCTAGAAGCTGTCAGCATGTGACAGCAGCTGCTTCCCAGGAACAGCTTTGACTGGATAGCTAAACCAGGTGAGGGTAGCCAATAGGTCTGAAACCCTTGTTGAGTTAGGGACTTCCCATGGATGTAAAGACAGGCTCCAGCAGATTGTTCAGACGAGACAATCAGTAAGTCCAATTTCTGCTTAGGTCCTGCTTGCAAGTTTCTCACAGGATATTGTAAGAACAGGATGCGGGGCTGGATGGACCACTGGCCTCACACAGCAGGCCCTCCTTAGGTTCTTGTGCTTTAAAAGAGAATTAGACAAATTATGGAGGCTAAGGCTACCAATGGCTTCTAGCCCTAATGGCAGTATTCTACCTCCACAGTCCATGGCAGCATCTAAAGTGGGGAGAGCTGTTGTGCTCAAGATCTGCTTGCAAGCTCTTGTGGGCATCTGGTTGGGCCACTGTGAGAACAGGATGCTGGACTCAATGGGCCTTTGGTCTGATCCAGCAGGTTCTCCTTACATTCTAATGTCAGGCTTTGATTTTAGCCATGCATTCCCTGACAGCATGAGAAAGAAGATATTAAACAGTAGAATCCATTGTTGCTCAGAGACTATTTATAGCCACATAATTTAGGTTTCTCAACCTTTCTCCTAGTTTCTATCCCCACCCCCTCCCACCTCACATTTAACGAACCATAAGGAATCCTGCATTAGAAAGAGGTTTTTTGTGTGTTTTTTTTACCATTCAGATTATTGGTTTGAGAGAGGCAGGCATGGTACGATGGCAGCCAACAAGAAAGGATCTCTTTTGTTCTGTACTATCGTAAAAATCTCTACTGAAAGACCATCTTTTGTATCCCCTAGGGTAGATTTATTAATGGGCAGTACCTTTCTCCCTTCTCTAAATTATATTAACAATGGTTTGATTTATGTCTGCTCAGACTGAGCAAATTTTCACAAATTTGTTTCTTGCTTTATTTCTGGGAAACTAACATTGTATTTGAGAAATAAAGGCAAGAAAAGAGGATCGCCCATCCGCTTCCTAATAAAGAGAAGTAGATTATTAAAGCTTAACTTGGACCTCTGTGGTTCAATTTGATAATGATGTTGATGATGATATACAACAATACTCAGAGGGCCATAACTGAGGCCATTTCTGCTTTGGAACATAGGGCCCAACAACATCTGGAAGGCAACAGGTTAGCTCCCCCTGTTCAAGAAATGGAGAACTTAAGAGTGGGAAAGAATTGAGAAAATGAAAGGAACAGAAATTGGCAGATTTGTCAACCCCCAGCAGTGGGAGTACCTGGGAACATAAGAGCCCAGGAACTTGCTTTATACTGAGACAGTCCACTGGGCCATAGAGCTTCATATTGTCTATACTGAGAGGTTGCAGATCTTAAGAGTTTCTACCTGAAGATGCCATGGATGGCACACGGAACATTCTGCATATACTCTATGCACTCTACTAAGCTGCTGGTGATTTCTAAAAGGGGGGGGGGGATACTGAGAATAAAATCTCATTCATGAAGTTCAAAGAGAGGGAATTGAAATGCAAAAAGGAACAGACAGGCTCCCTGAATGCCAATTCAGGATTATGCTTCATGCATCTGATGAACTGGACTGTGGTCTACAAAAGTTTATGCCATCATAAATTTAATAGTCTTCAAAATGCTACAAGAAACCTTGTTGTTTTTGCTGAAAAAGACACCTGTCGCTGCCAGCAACTGAAGCATGGAGTTGTGGCCACTGCTGCAAATTGTCTCCTTCAAGCCCCCTCCCCTAGAAAAGGAGAGGGAAACTTTTGGCCCCCAGATGCTGTTGGATTCTAGCACTAGCCTGGATGACCAATGGCCAGGAGTGGTGAAAACCATAGTCCGCAGTATCTGGAGGGCCAGAGGTTCACATCATCCTTCCCTAGAGATGCAATGCTCACACCATTCCAGAGTCATTTGGGAGAAAACTGGATGGAGGATGGAGGTCTGTGCTAAAAAATGCAGAAGGGGAAGTAACAGTCCAATGCTCACGCTAGTCTGCTCTTTATAACAGAACACTTTGCATGCTGCTGTCTACAGTCCCACCTGTGAGCACATGTGTAGTGTCATCAAATTGCTGCTACAAGGAAAACCATAGGGAGGAAAGCCAATCAATTATTCATCTTCCTGCCTCCCAATCAACTTCAAAAGTGCCAACAGAAAAACACTGGATCTTTATCTTTGAAATGTGGCAGGCATCTTACCTAGGAGGATCTCTCATAGCTTGTATTTTCCCACCAATTGCTCACACTATGGGGAATTAAGCAATGCCTTTTTTAACCACCCCCAAACTGTAAAGGCTGTCCTGGAGAGAAAATCATTGCAGCTATTCATTCTCTCAAAGGGCTCTACACCAGACATAGGGAAACTCTGGCCCTCCCGATGTTTGGGACTACAATTCCCATCGTCCCTGTTACCTAGGGATGATGGGAATTGTAGTCCCAAACATCGGGAGGGCCGGAGTTTGCTATGCCTTCTCTACCCTATGTCCAAATCTAATCATGTTTTTCCCCTATGATTTTATACATGCATATAGGAATGAAACCAACTAAGTCAGCAAGACAGTCCTGTCCTAAAGAGACCAGTGGTCTGACCCTATATAAGGTAGCTTCATATGTGTCAGAACAGGTGCATTGTGTAATGATCAGTGATTCTGCAGCAATCCTATTCTCAGGTTGTTGTTTGACTACACTTGTTCTTCCTGAAGACTTTCTCACAGAGCTGAACAAACACAAGCACTTTCCCCCAAGGGATAACAGTTGTCCAAATCCACTATTTGCCCTTTTGCAAATAGTTGAAGTTTAATCAAGCATCTCTAGCATGAGTGAATTGATTTCAGGGACTGAGTTGATTGTGGATTAGGGCTTTATCGTCTATCTCTTCGTTTGTTTGTTTGGCAGTGAAATAGTGTTGATGAATTTTTGTTTTTTAAAAAAGCTCCTCCATCACTGTAGAAAAAAATGATCAACAACAAACACAATAAAAATTTCATTATATGTAGAATAAGGTTGTACACATCTAGAATGACATATTTATGGTCTGATTTTTATATGTTATTATTGATTTGTTTTCCTCCTTGTTATGTATCTTCCAGCTGCTTTTTTGGGTGCTTTAATTCATGGTTCACAGCTTTAAGGTCAAAGGGTTGATGATACAGCACATGCGCTTTATGGCTCTGCACTTTGACCTCTTGAATTACCCCAAGATAAGTGGGCAATCCTCAAGCAGCTTCTGTGATAATGTGCATATGTAAAAAAAGCTTAGTTCTATTAATCTCAGACAATTTAGTACAGCACACATTAGAAAATGTAGATATCAGGAGGAAGGAATTTGCAGAGGATTCTGACTGGCATTCTACTTCATCATACAAGGTAAGGCTTGCATGAAACAAGCCTTCTGTTTCTGAAACAATACACAATCTGAGATACAAAATTGGCACTTATTTGAATTTTATAATGGAGTTCTTAATCTCCCTTCTCCCACCTCAAAATAAACTAAAACACAAATAGGTGTTGGTTTTATTTTCTTCTTGGAATGAAAATTGGTACATACATTTATTTTTTTGATTGACTTCTTACCCACCCTTCATCATAAAGTCACAGGGAAGGCTACAACAATAGAATATAATGTTATAAAAGCAAATAACATTGCTATAGTCATAAAACCATTTCTGATGGAAAGTAACTGCATAGTAGGGGAAAGAGTGCATAAATAATATTCAAATTGTATTATATCGTGGGAAGGTTGTTTTGCAAAAATGTGTGTAGAAATGTGCACTAAAAGGCTGAAACATTTGTGTAATGTCTTCCTGGTTGTTGTTGTTTTTTTTTTAAAAAAATTGCAAACTGATGCAGAAAGTTGGCAAACTAAATTTAAGATTGGGAAAAGATTATCAACTGGGAGAAGCTGAAATTGACAGATTTATGCATCCCCTGTTGAGCCTCACCATCACCCTGTGTGATCGGAGAGAACACTCCAAAGTCCCTGCAGCTGTAGGCAAAAATTAGGTGTTGGCGGCTGATGGGTAAGCGGTCTTTCAGAAGGGAGCTTCTCTGCCATTGCTATGGACAATGTGAAAGGGGCGTGCATGAGACTTAGAGAGGCATTGTGTTCTGTCCTGTGCCTAGAAGGCTTTAAAATAATCCCCAGAAGATAGTAGGACAGAACAATAGCGTGCCAGCCATGATATATGAATATACTGGCAGCCTTTATCATATCCCTTCCCTTTGCCCGCTGTGCAAGGGCCGCTTGCTCAAATTTGTGTGGCAGAAACTGTTGTAAGGATGACGGCACTGCTGTGATCGGTAATCTGCTTCCTAATGCTTTGATGCATCTTTAAAACTTTATGCTGTCGAGTCGGGGCTTTGGGAAGTGTTTGCAGTTTCATTAAGGCACACTTCATTACCGCATCATGCTTTTAAAAGTTGTAGTAGAGCTGACTCATCACACACTTGTAAATGTGATAACGAGGGCAATTATGAATGGCTTTGGTCGAGCCCATGATTTATGCCACTGTAGCAGGAATCAAGTAGGCAGTTTTTAGTACCCCGGGCAGGACCAGGGTCATGCTGCAATGCCTGCACAGGAAGAGGAAACAGTTTGCATTTCCAGATCCCCTTGCCCCCTGTTGCCTTGCTGCCACCCTACAAAAAAGTTACTTATTTGTGCAAAGCACTGACATTCCTTAATGACAGAAAGTCAGGCACACTGGATAATTTTGTTTCCTAGATGAAGTCCCAACCTCATGTCTCTATAGCTGTTTTTTCTTCGAATCAGGGAAGGCCCTTCGGTCAGCCCTGTAGTTTAGTAAAGTTATTCTGTAGCTTAAGAATCTCTTCCTGGAGTGCCAATGAAGTCCTCTCTGGTTGCTGGAGTGGCTCACACAGGCTAGCAGCACACACACTGATCTTATTGCTACCCAATCTCTAGAGTGGTCTTTTAAAATGTGCATGTGCTTTTCCTTGACTTTTGGTTTATCAGAAGGCATTGGAAACACCCAGTTTGGACTACAGTGGTACCTCTGGTTAAGAACTTAATTCGTCCTGGAGGTCCGTTCTTAACCTGAAACTGTTCTTAACCTGAGGTACCACTTTAGCTAATGGGGCCTCCTGCTGCCACTGCGCTGCCGCCACACGATTTTTGTTCTCATCCTGAAGCAAGGTTCTTAACCTGAGGTACTATTTCTGGGTTAGCGGAGTCTGTAACCTATTAAAATCCTAGGACTGGAGAGGAGAAGGCAAATATTTTCTGCTCTCTGCCACCACCAGCAGAACCAAGGCCTCTGGGAGGTTGCAAGAGGGAGATCATCACAGAAAGGGGAAGACCAGCCTGGCCTCATCCGGCAGCCAGAGAAAGAACAGCTGCAGGGATCTTGCTTCCCTCCCGCTTTAACCAGAAAGGGTGGTATACATACATATGGACTCAACTTACCAAGAAATGAAATGCTGACTGATTTACATATATGCAATTTACATATATGCAAATATGTAAATATATGTAGATTCTTAAATAATCTGTTGTAACCATGCTTTAACTCTTTGAAAGCAAAAAATGACCTAAATGTAAGCTCACTGAAAAAAAGGGCATGCTTCTGGGTGCTGTATATTCACCTGTATACAACTGAACAACAATAAGATTAAGTGGGAAATGCGTGGTTATGGCATAGCCTCTTCACAAGAAGCTTATAGCCTGACAGTGTAAGACTCCCTTCCTTTCAAATGCAGCTATCATTACAGCTGTAGTTTATGACTCTGACAAGTCATCTTCAAGGAGCTCTGATTAAAATTCATAGCGTAGTCATCCTTCATCTTTATGGCCTGTATTTAAACAGCAAGACACTGTAAAAGTGGTGGACATGGGCAACAGTGAGATTTGCTTTTCCCTGTTAATCCAAGCTTCAAATTGGAGTTTTGGGGGCTGGCGTCTGGTAAGGAGTATTCGGGTTCAAGTTGCTTTCACATGAGTTTACGCATAAGTCTATTCAGTCCCATTCCAGCCTTAATCTGTGAAGAAAGCAACACCAACATTCATACTGAAATACTTCTTTTTAATACAGTATATCCTCTTGGGGGGGGGACCTTGTATAAATTTCTCTCAAAAAACACATTTGAAATGTATATTGCGAGAAATGTATTTTGAGAGAAATTTATATTTTTAATTTTTAAAAAAATAATAATATATTTATATCCTGCCCTTCTCCCATGCAAGGCAGTTTACAAGCTTTGAATAAATCAATTATAAAATACAAAATAATAAAAACAAATTGGTCATTTTTTCTAGTTTCAACTACTTCTGAGTCATAAACCATGCCAAAACAATGTACCATCATAAATAATAAAATAAAAATAAAATCTGATGATAAAGTCTTTTAAAAGATCAGGAAACAGAAATGAATCAGGTAGAAAGACTAGCAGCTGTCAATCATTCAGCAATCAATCAGACAAGCAGAACAACAGGAACAAAAGTAAATCAAATGCTTTGACAATGGAGGAAGGCTTCATTCAATACTTGATGGCTGTAGGAAGGCAATGGTTCATTCTTCTATCACTCCAAAAAGGCCTATTGCACTGTCACAGTTCCATCATCTCTCTCACAATTCACCAGACAGCCCAAATTTAAGCTGGACCTTAGTCATGATCTTTAGATAATAGTAACTAGCCATTGCCAGGTTAGTCCATCAAATAATTTCATAGCAGATTTAATTGTCATATAAAAATAATATTTGTATAGGATTGCAAAGTTGAAGTGAAATTTTGAACTTACCAAACTTTCTTTTTTTTGGGGGGGGGGATTCAGAGGGGGTGAAACAACCCACTCAGGATATATGTGCATGCAGATCAGATCAGAATAATCTTTATTTGTATCAGCCACTAGCCATACAGTAGCAATAAAATAAAATAAAACTGAAGATAGAGGTAAAAACTTAACTATACAAAATACATTTTGGAGGTTTACGTCAATAATCAAATAATAGATCTTATTCTTATTGCCCCCGCTAAAAACCTTCCAGTTTTTGCTGTGACCTGATCATCTTGCTTTGCTAGAAGAAAGGACACAGTAGCAATGGTTGGGCGACCCAGCATGGACAGTAGTAGAGGGGTAATAACCTCACTCCTCAAAGCTTTATAAAGAGTGCAGGTCAGAAGTACATGAGCTATTGACTCAATAGTGCCATTTCCACATGGACATAACCATTTTTCCAGTGGATTTTTTAAAAAAATCAACCCGCATACAGCCGAAGGCAGAATATTCAATCTTCCATAAGTGAAAGCGCGTCTGTATTTTGGAATTGTTAAATTTTGCCAGTAGGGTGCCAAAGTGTCAAAATGACAAGGTGGGAAATAATCATACCACAGACAAAATTTCCTGATCATGGCCAAATTATTCTGTCGCCCAATATCATATAGGCTCTGTCTAATTAAATTATTTGCTTTACTGAAGCCCAGCGTTAATAACTGTTGTGGTGATAAACCAGAAAAGTAAAGCTTTTGGTTGACAATTTTAGTTCAAGCGCTCTCATGACAATTTTGCGATAGTAAGGGTAGTAGACCAGTGGGGTTTAAATTTAGGCAAAGCCAATAATTCAATGTCCTAAACCAAATCTGTAATTCAACAGAGGGGAGATTAGCTTCCAAGCACAATGAAACATTTGGAACACAGGATGGCACAGGAAAAAATTGCCTTATGAATTTAGACTGAACAGCTTCTGCAGATCCAAGGTGAGTGCCTGTCCAAATCTGAGCCCCATATACGGTAATAACGGTGCTAGGGGTTTACCTTTAAACACTTTATATCACCTTAAGAGCAATGGTTTCCCCTCAATAATCCTCGGAGCTGTGGCATCTAGTCCAGCTCCCTGCAAAGGAGGAATCCTTCACCCAATGGGCTCGAACTCACGATCCTCAGATGAAGAGTCTACTGCTCCACTGGCTGAACTAGAGGAATGGGTTTCCCAAACCCAAAATTGACTGTGCAGGCAGTTTGAAATAGGTACCAAAATCCCTATTTTTCCTTAGCTAAAATCCATTAACTTGAGCGCTCAGTCAGTGTATAAACAAAAACCCGGCTGTATAGACAAGTGCTCAGAGCCCTCTCCTTTATCAGTTTGTGACGGCAAGGATGGCCTTGACTGTACCAGCAGAACAGGGAAGACACATCTGTGCCTTATCTTACGTCCTGACCACAAAGACCACA
Source organism: Podarcis pityusensis (assembly GCF_964106645.2). NCBI lineage: Eukaryota > Metazoa > Chordata > Lepidosauria > Squamata > Lacertidae > Podarcis > Podarcis pityusensis. The sequence continues at coordinate 40,107,407 of NC_138040.1, forward strand.
AAGACGCACAGACCTAGTCTGGGAACAGCGCCAGAGTGTGTTCTTGGAGATGGTGACCTCTTGCTCCAAGATAAGAGTAGGAACAGGAAGATCCTTTTATGGTCAGAAGTACAGGAAGGAATATCCTTTTATGGTCAGAAGTATAGGAAGGAATACCCTTTTATGGTTAAGAATACCGGAGCAGGAACATATGTGATGTCAACCTGCATGTATAGGCTGATGTGATTGAATTCCTGGGGAAGGAGGAAGAGGGTGCTTGGAGGATATATATACTGCATGAAATTTCTCATTTCTTTGGACTTGCTGTGGACTGACCATGCAAGTGCCTTTCTGCTGTTCCGGAGAGCAGAAATAAAGAACTTTTTCTCTGAACCAACCCTCGGTGTCATTTGACTTCCTTCCTCTTGTCCGGGAGCAACGCAGACCCCACCAGTCAGTAAAGTCTAATAAGGCTACAGAACTATCCCAGCTCATGTTTTAAACGTTTTATTGGTTTTATTTTCTTTTAATTACAGTATGTTGGTTCTATGTATCTTTGCTTTTAATTGGACTATGATTCCTGGATGCATTTTTAATTCTACTTATACAACAGCTGGAAAACTTTTCGATCAAATAGTTTATGTGTGTGTGTGTGTTTAATGAGAGACATCTGATGGGACAGGTTACTCACCCATTATTAAATAAAAACAAAATGAATAAATAGTACCATTCTTTGTATTTATACGCAGAAGTGAGTCCTACTGAATTCAAAAAGATTTAATCCTAAATAATTTGTTCACGTTCAAAGGTGGCTTACCTGGTTTATGCATCTGAAGCAATACACAGACTGAAACACAGCAATCTTCAAAATTCACACTTTTCTGAATTTTGCAATGCAGTTCTCGAAGCAAGTAATCATAGAATCATAGAATTGTGAAAGAGAGAAAGAGAAAGAGAAACATACAGAAATATATGTTATTAGAGAAAATGACTTTGCAACTATGCATATAATTGGCAAAACTGCATACCAAAACGTGTAGGAGAAATTTGCACAAAAGCCGATTAATTTTCATGATGATTTTTTTCAAAGAGCAAACTGATGTGGAGAACTGAACTTGAGATCAGAAAAATGAGAAACTGAGAGAAATGGGAATGATCTGATTTGCCCATCGTACTGAGCACCTTCAGTCTGAAATTGTAGAGCTCTGGCACAGCCGTACCATTGCAGTGAGAGAACTAGACCTAAGCAGTACAGAGTCCACTGCAAGGCTAGTCAGTTTTGCATTTGGAACAAGACATCAGCATCTCTTTCAGTAAGCACTGTTCAGAGCCCAGGAATTTAGCAAAGATACTGGCTTGCCAATAATTTCACTCCATGGATTTTTATTGATGCGAAGAGGCTCTTCATTCTGGCCTTACTAGGTTAATTAAACAGGGAGGAAATGGCTGACTTGGCAAGATGGGGAGTAGCCAGTGTCTTATGGGGAAGAATTTATTGTAAAGAAGAAGCTTGAAAATGATGGCAGTGTGTGCCTTCAGAAAATGGCTTTAAAATCCGTAGTAATAGCACCAGAGTCCTCTATATCAAATTCCAAATGATATTGAGACTGGGAGGCGCCATCTTGAGAGGACATGGCTATGTAAGGAACATAGTAAGATACCTTATACTAAGTCAGACCATGAGTTCACCTAGCTGAGTATTATCTACATGGACCAGCACTGGTTCTCTGTGTTCCAGGCAGGTCTCTCCCACTGCACCATGTTTTTGTTAATGAGTAGTACAAAAATATTTTTAAATAAATAAACAAGTAGGATTTGGACAAGTGGCAAAGAAATTATTCAGCATGTAGTACAAATATATTTCTAAATTAATTCCCTTTTTTCTTCCTGTGTTATCCTAAGGACTAGAATCACATTGGGATTTTACATGACAGATGAGATTTTCCAAAGGAGAAATTGTGCATCCCTTCCCAGCTTTACTGAAAATTAGGACAGAAACACAACAGATCAAAGAAAGTAATAGTACCACTCAGTTCTGCCTTGGTCAGACCACACCTGGAGTACTGTGTCCACTCCTGAGTGTGACAATTTAAGAAGAACATTGTCAAGCTGGAACATGTGCAGAGGAGGGCAACCAAGATGATCAAGGGTCTGGAAACCAAGCCTTATGGGGAATAGTTGAGGTGGTTGGGTATGTTTAACCTGGATAAGAGGAGACTGAGAGGAGATATGACAGCCATCTTCAAATATCTAAAGTGCTCTCACATGGAAGATGGAGCAAGCTTGTTTTCTCCTGACCTGAAGCAATGGATTGAAGTTACAAGAAAGGAGATTCCAACTAATCATCCAGAAGAACTTTCTGATGGAAATAGCTGGAAGTTGGTGGAATCTCCTTCATTAAGCAGAGGTTGGGTGGCCAACTGTCAGGAATCCTTTAGTAGAGATTCCTGCATTGCAATAGTTTGGACTGTATGTCACTTGGGGTCCCTTCCAACTCTTCCAAATATATGATCCCCACCATTCAGCTTATCAGACCAATGCAACATTCCTTCATTTCCTAAAGATTTTTTTCCAACACACCAGGCTCCTCAAAGAAACCTTTTATGAGATGGTACTTGTATGCTCATAATTTTTAACTTCTTTAATTGCCTTTGAATAGTAATGTCATCATTAATGTGCATGTAGCACGTCAAGCTGCCACACATTTAATGACTCTGGGAATTGTGACCTTGCTGTTCTCTGACAATTTCACCACTTAAAGGGCAGGAAAAAAATTATGCTTCTGAAATAGGTAGCTGTGGAATAGTGTTATTTACAATTGTTATGGAAAAGATCACTGTTTCATAGGTGAACCATTTGTTCTTCCACTCAGTAACAGAGAAGCCCACTTCAGGTATAATCCTTCCCCTTGTGAATAGCATAATGCAGAAGTGAGTGGGGATGAACACATTAAACTCTGGCTCCCCTGGAACCATTAGGAATGGGTGACTTCGTTAATTTCAGGTTTTTCCAGTTTCTTATTTTTTTCTAATCTTAAGTGCCATCGTCCACATTTCCACATCAGTTTGTTTTTTTAAAAAAATTAAAAAGTCCTCGTACAAATTAATTTGCATTTTAGCATGAATTTCTCATAATAAATACATTTGCATGGAGTTTTTGCTTCATAAGCACATTTCCCCAAAGCAATTTTGCCTAATATAATTGTATTTTTCAATGTTATTTTTTTGCTAATATCAATATTACTGAAATATATGCATTTTTCTGCACATTACTTGGCTGGAGAGCTGCCTTGCGAAATTCAGGCAAGTGTAAATATCGGAGGCTGGCTATGTTTCAGTTTATGTATTGTTTAGGAAAGTGGGAATTAATTAGGTTTGCCATTAAGTGAGAATGGAATAAAATTTCTTCCCCCATCCCATGCCACTTAAAAGGAAATGCCCTCCTTAAATAAATAACAACAATAATAATCCTAAGCATATATGCAGACAGCAGCCTCACTGAGTTCAACTGGACTTACTTCCAGGTAAGAGTCCCAATTCCCATGATCTCTGGTCAGTGGCCATGCTGGCAAGGGCTTATGGGATTTGTAGTCCAACAACATCTAGAGGACACCACATTGGCTATGCCTGGTGTATAGGACAGCAGTATTAATATCTTCACTCAGCCAAGCTTAGAGTCTAAGGTTTTCTTATTTGATGTATTGAATTTTTTTCTTTTAATGTGCTTACAGAAAATAAATAGGAGAAAAAGAAAGAAACCTTTGAGCAGTGAGCAAGATAAGTGAGCAAGTGGGATGCGGGTGGTGCTGTAGGTTAAACCACAGAGTCTAGGGCTTGCCAATCAGAAGGTCGGCGGTTTGAATCCCCATGACGGGGTGAGCTCTCGTTGCTCGGTCCCTTCTCCTGCCAACCTAGCAGTTCGAAAGCACGTCAAAGTGCAAGTAGATAAATAGGGTACCGCTCTGGCGGGAAGGTAAACAGTGTTTCCGTGCGCTTCTCTGGTTTGCCAGAAGCGGCTTAGTCATGCTGCTCACATGACACCGGCTCCCTCAACCAATAAAGTGAGATGAGCGCCGCAACCCCAGAGTCGTCCATGACTGGACCTAATGGTCAGGGGTCCCTTTACCTTTAGCTTTAAGATAACTATCAGAGTTCCCTAGAGTACAGTTTGAAAACCACTCTATTAAAAGGGCAGGGAGTCATCCTTATCCCCTTTCATCATAGAAAGCCTTTGTCCTGGAGTGTAGCATTTCCATCTAAACAAACCTTGTTTTGCAGGCTTGTCTTCTTTGATGTCTGTTTCAATTACTTGCCTGGGTTTAGGCTCCAATGCAAATCTTTGTGATACTAATGGGGATTACTATATATTTTATTATTGTTGTTATGTTTTGTATTGTAAAGTGCCTTGTGTTTCTTTGTAAATTAGCAGTGTGTATGTGTGGTAATAAGAGTGGCTGGGGGAACCCAGCCAGATGGGCGGGGTATAAATAAATTATTATTATTATTATTATTATTATTATTATTATTATTATTACTATTTATGGACTTGACCTTAAAACTGATGACTATATTGCCTCTAGTGGCAGAGGCAGTGTCCCTTTGAATACCAGTTTCTAGGTAGCATGAGTAGGAAAAAGACTATTGCACCCATGCTCGGCAGGTGCACTTATCATAGGTATCTGGTTGGCCCCTGTGAGAAGAGAATGCAAGACTAGGTAAGATTTTGGTCTGGCCCAACAGGGGCTCTTCATATGTTCTGATAAGGTGCAGACAACAGCACCATATTGTGAAATATCATAAGAATGTAAAGAGACCCTGATGGATCAGGCCAGTAACCTATCTAGTGTAGCTTCCTGTTCTCACAGTGGCCAAACAAATGTTTATGGGAAGCCCACAAGCAAGACCTGAGAGCAACACCACTCTCCCCTCCTGTGGTTTCCACCAGCTGGCATTCAGAAACATATTGCTGTATCTCTCATTTCCTTTGCATAATTGGAGCCTACTGTATTGCAGGATAATTTTTAAACATCTAGATTGGCTATGGCCCTGGAAGTTCAGAGGGAATGTACATGCCCCCCCCAAAAAAAAAAAACCACATAGGACAACCATCTGAGGAACACACACTTTCAGAATGCAAAGCTCTCTGTCTGATTATTCCTTCCACATAAAAAAGTAAAATGAAAGTAAAAAGCTAGTATGCAAGCAGAAAGTACCAGTCTACCTTCTCCCTGGAATGCTGGCTTTTGATCAAAGAGGTCACAGGAGTTTGTCCAAACCTGGCTTGGATATGAAGGACTGGGATACTTAAAAGCCCACCACAAGAGAGGTAGGTTTCTTGACCCCATCAAACCTTCTCCAGCTTCAATTGATATCTGGGCCAGAGAACTTGCCCTTCCCTAAAGCACCAGCAGAGCAAAGATAGGAGTATTTGTTTTTCCCCTTCCTCTCTATCTCCCTTCAGGTATTTACTCTGACAAATTGAGGGCAAAACTATGTAGGAATTCCAGGCTCCAGATGCCCAAGTTGATCTCACCCCCAATGACCCCTCTATGCTGGCCTTTCCCCTTCCACTCTTGGCATTCATGGGTGTAGTTCTAATCCTGACCCTTGTGTGCTTCGTGTTAAGGTCCGAAGGGGGCTTCTGTACATATTAATCTAAACATAGAAGCCTCCCCACAATCAGGAATCCTGTGTAATCATTTGAGGCCCAGGTGGCCTCAGTGCATGCTTGCAGCTCTGGCTGGCTCACTGTAGCCTTTCCTGGACTGGCATAGCCTAGCAATGGTAGTAAATGTTCTGGTAACCTTACATGTAGACTCTACAGTTGTGCCTGCATCTGCCCCCTGAAAACAATCTGGAAATTGCAGCTAGTGCAGAATGCCGACAGAGCTCATAGAATCATAGAATCATAGAGTTGGAAGAGACCACAAGGGCCATCGAGTCCAACCCCCTGCCAAGCAGGAAACACCATCAGAGCACTCCTGACATATGGTTGTCAAGCCTCTGCTTAAAGACCTCCAAAGAAGGAGACTCCACCACACTCCTTGGCAGCAAATTCCACCGTCGAACAGCTCTTACTGTCAGGAAGTTCTTCCTAATGTTTAGGTGGAATCTTCTTTCTTGTAGTTTGGATCCATTGCTCTGTGTCCACTTCTCTGGAGCAGCAGAGAACAACCTTTCTCCCTCCTCTATGTGACATCCTTTTATATATTTGATCATGGCTATCATATCACCCCTTAACCTCCTCTTCTCCAGGCTAAACATGCCCAGCTCCCTTAGCTTGGGTATGTGAACGCAGCACTTGCACCCAGAACTGAGATGTGCATGTTAGGTCTAAAGGTCACCTCCAAGGGCACCCGCCCCACAAGCCAAAGGTGAGAGCCAGTGTGGTGTAGTGGTTAAGGGCGGTAGTCTCGTAATCTGGTGAACCGGGTTCGCATCTCTGCTTCTCCACATGCAGCTGCTGGGTGACCTTGGGCTAGTCACACTTCTCTGAAGTCTCTCAGCCTCACTCACCTCACAGAATGTTTGTTGTGGGGGAGGAAGGGAGGAAGGGAAAGGAGATTGTTAGCCGCTTTGAGACTCCTTAGGGTAGTGATAAAGTGGGATATCAAATCCAAACTCTTCTTTTCTTCTTCTTCTTCTACAGAAGGTGAGTCAAGAGTGTCCCTAAACCAATAATGCCTCAGGGTACCTATCATTTAAGGTCTTTATTTCCTTTACCCACCCACACTCAATGCCAAGCAGACCAAATTAATAAAACGGATACACCCACAGTTAAGTATATAAAGAAGAGTGCCATTCAGGAGCTTCCCTGCCCACAAAAAAACTCCCAGTTCAGTCCCTAGAAAAGGGGCCCACCTTGTAGTGGGAAGGGTGGTGGATGCTACAGTGAAAAGCAGGATGTTGAACATGCTGAACAGGTGTCAATAGTGGCCTGAAAACCCCCTACTACTGGGTGCTCCTGCCCATGTGATCTGTAGACCCACTTCCCTTTCAGTCTTTTCTGAAGGAGAGGGGTGAATTGGAGGCAAATTCACCTTGCTAAAGGTTGGGAGGAATTTTGGTTGTTGTTTTCCCCCTTGTAATACATGGATGTTTTGTAAAGCATGCGTTTTCCATCTGATATATACTTGTGCTACCTTGTTCTACATAACCGCCCTACATAAACTGAGAGAGAAATCTTTGTGTCACTCACTGACTTAACCAGCACCAGTGCTTAGCTCCCCCCACCCTGGCTGCATAATCTTCTGTAAGAACAACTAGTCATTTTGAAAGGATATTCACAGAAATAGGGAAGGTGACTGGGATCTAATTGCCATTGTACTATAATAATATGCTAAAGAATAGTCTTATCAAATTATGTATGTTTATATAATAGATATAATAGTTTCTTATCAAAATCCATTGACACATAGTAATTTTCACTTATTAGAGTAAAGTAGAAACTTCTGATAGACTATTCTGTATTCTGCTATTTGAATTCTAAACAAGAGAAGCAGGAAGGAAGCCCCTCACGACATGGATTGCTGTTGCGATGCCCTCCAGATGTTGCAGTACAACTGAAATCAAGCCCAGCCAGCATGGTCTGTTGTTGTTGTTAATGATGATGATGATGATGAATAATGTAATTTATATACCATGGCTTCTAAGAGGCTTGCAACCATAAGATCAATCTAGAATTAAAATACATAATAACATTTAAACATTCTGAATTAAGATATACACTAAATCAAACAATTAAAAAAGCATAACAAAACAGTTTTTAAAAAGCAGTTAAAGCAATAAAATAATAAGTTCTATTCAGGGGAACACCTGCCGAAGGAGGTGCGTTTTCAATAATGGCAGCACTGATGGGGCCTCTTGTGTCTCAGAAAGAAGAGCATTCCCATACACTGGGGCTACCAGTGAAAAAGCCATGCTACCACAAGCTGATAATCCTCAGACTGTGGCAAAACTAACTGTGTTCTGTGCAGTAAAGAGGAAGGATGATGGGATCCGAGTGTACCACATTGGCTACGTTTCCCTACAAAATGGAACGCACCATCTCAGAAAAATTGCTTTGCTGATCTGAAAGTTGTTTAGCAATCCAATGCAACAGAAGTAAGTTTTATGGTATTTTGCATTCAGTTGTACTGAATGCCATGCTAACTGCAGCCTTATATAAGTATTGATTTTCACATGGGAACTTGAAGGGAACTGGGCATAAGAGCATTCTCTTGTTGTTTATCTTAAATTTGTTAAAGAAGTATGAAAATGGTTTTCAGAAGCACAATTAACACAGTGGGGCATTATCATTTAGGCAGCCTAGGAAAGCAGTCATAAGGCACAAAATGTCAAGTTAAGGAAATTGGGTGGGGGGAGAATAACCTAAGAATCCAAGAGGTTGCAAGGAGCCAAAGATAGGAAGATACTGAGACGAAAGGGAAAGGGAATGGATTAAAGACCATCTCAGTACAAATTCTCACAATTTGATGAGCATGCTTTTAGTATTGTAGAGCTGGAAAGGATCTTGGAGGTCATCTAGGTGAACTTCACTGCTCATTGGAAGATAAGTATTGCAGGCTCCAACTCCATCATTCCTGAGAAATGATAGTCCTTTCTCTGCTTAGAATAAATCTGAGGAAGGAGAGCCAACCATCTCTCGAGGCAGCCCGTTATGTTATAAAACAGCTACCCTGGTGTCTCCAAATGTTGACCCCAAATCTTCTCCCCTGCAATTTCCATCCATTGATTTTAGTTATGCCTTCTGGAGTGACAGAGAAAAAGTCAGAGACAGCCTATACAAATAGGTTTATCACTTCAACTAGATTCAACAGTGGGGAAGCTAGCACACTTGTTTTCATTCTCCCTCTTTGCATGGCAACTGAGAATGTAGGGTTCATTTTTAAAATGCTTTTTTGTTGGAGCCCTAAGACCATAAAGAAATGTTGTTCTCCTTGCACAGAGAACAGGAAACATCATATTCTCCAGAAACAAAGATAGTAGTGCAGCAGAATTAGAGGCAATAAAAGTCTGACATCACCTGCCAATTGCTGTTGCCAAACATCCCCACTTCTCAGGTCTCTTTGCAGTTGCCAATGAAACACACACACTGATGGTACCCAGGTTTAGGAGCACAAACCACAGAGCCTAGGGCTTACCGATCAAAAGGTCAGCGGTTCAAATCCCTGCGACGGGTTGAGCTCCCGTTGCTTGGTCCCAGCTCCTGCCAACCTAGCAGTTTTACAGCATGTCAAGTGCAAGTGGATAAATAGGCAACGCTCCAGCGGGAAGGTAAACGGCGTTTCCGTGCACTGCTCTGGTTCGCCAGAAGCAACTTAGTCAGAAGCAGCTGTCTGCGGACAAACGCCGGCTCCCTTGGCCTACAGAGCGAGATGAGCCCACAACCCCAGAGTCATCTGCGGCTGGACTTAATGGTCAGGGGTATCTTTAGCTGTGCAAACAGAAAGGCAACAATAAATCAAGCCATAAGACATACATAAGAAAAGCCCTGCTGGATCAACCTAGAGGCCTACCCAGAATCCTGTTTCCCACAGTGGCCAACCAGAAGCCTATGGGAAACCAGAAGCAAGACATGCATCAACAGCAGTCTTCTGTTCATGATCCCCAACACTGGTATTCAGAACCATGCTCTTCTCATTCTGGAGACAGTGTATGGTCTATGATAGCCAAATCCTCCATCTACATCCTGATGTAGCAAATTCCATAGTTTAAATATAGTGCTGTGTGAAGAAGGTCTTGATTCTCCTCCCATTCAGCTTCATTGGATCACTCTGGGCTCCAGTATTACGCAACATTGGGAGGAATGGGGGAAGGTCTCTCTCTACCCATTTTGTGCACACAATGTATAACTTTATAAATCTATAACATCCCCTTCATTTTATCTAAATGAAAAAGCCTGAAATGTAAAATTTCCACACAGGCAGTTTTCTCCAGCCCTTTGATCATAGTATTCTGCATACTATTTTGTTACGTGACAACATGAAACACAATGGGCGGGTTTGGGGTTGGGTTGTGGTCTGCTCAGAGTAAATCCATTGAAATAAATGAACATATCTAACTTAAGCATTCATTTCAACGGATCTACTCAGGCTAGAACAAACATTGAATACAAGCAATCATCATTATCTCCCCATGCCCCCATTTTTATCTCAGTGAGGACCAGTTACTTGGTCTTTTGTCAAATAATAGTAATACCTATATGGGATTCTCAGAAGTATGTGGACTATAAGTATTCCCCTGCTGAATATGATTTAGCAGATAAGCCTCCTGTCCTGGCAGTGAGCTTGTTTTTAATTAATGGGGTGATGGACAAGTTTTCTATCAAACCTTTTGTGGCTGTGATTTTTCAGAGCCTGTGGAAACTAATAATCTTGCAGAATGGGACAGACACTGACAGTACTAAAGGACTTTTACAGGGGTTTGGTGAAGTCATGTCATTCTTTGTAGCCTTTCCCTGCTGTCTCTCTGACATGCCTGGAAGCATAATGAAATGATGCATACACTACAATAAAGAGAGTGGATGAGTTTGCTGCTGAGTTATTGATGGCCAGATCTCGTCATCTCTACTCCACTCCGCTATACAGCCCTATTAATTTCAATGGGGATTTGCAGTGTGTGGATGGCACTTGATCCTCTGTCTTCAATGTACTAAATTTTTAAATGTAGCTTGGACCCAGGAAGAAGGTCATTGGCATTACATCCTTTCATTAGCAGTAAATGTTCTTGCCAAAGACCCTCCCCCCCTTCCTGTGAGCAGAACATAAAGATTTTATTTTAAATGCTGAGTCTTAGCATTAACAAGCACATAAACAATTCAAATGTTCCAGTGCCTAGTTCCAAATTAATGCTTGGAAGTAGAATCCAACATTGGAATTGGTTCCCTCTTTGAGGTTCGGTCTTCATTCCACAAACAGGCACACACTTTAGCCCCCACCCCGCCACAGCACGGTATGCTCTTGGTCCCACTGTATGGTCTGAAGACACATGAAACCACCACCTTGTTGAATCTAAGCCGGTTTAGGTCTGGTCAATGCCTGGGTGGGTGATCACCTGGGAGTGACATGTATGGTGCCTTGAGTCCCATGATGGGAGAAGAGTGAAATACTCTTTTATTTAAATGTAGGGAGGCTTTGGGAGGGCCATAGCTCAGTGGCGGTGCATCTGTTTTTTATGTAATGGTTCCAGGTTCAAACACTGTCATCTCCAGTGTTTCCCAACCAGTCTGGTTGTGGAGCACCAGCTAGGCAGCTACTGTCAGAAGTAGGAGAAGTTTGGCACCGTCTGTTGGGGAGGGCTTGTTCTGGTGGCTTGGGCAGTGTGGAAGCAGGGCAGAGGGTGCCCCTTCCTATTCTGCACCCAAGGCAATTGGATTAATGATGCTCATGATCAAAACAGGCTGATGCATGCACAGAAGATCAACTACTTTGCATGCAGAAAACCCCAGCTTCATTGGCACCTCCAGTTGGGCTGGAGACGTCCCCTATATGAAACTCTGGAGAGCCACTGTCAATGAGCGTAGACAATGCTGAGTTGGATGGACCAGTGTAACCTGATACAGATTAAGCAGCTTCTTATGTTCCTATGGCATGTTCCCCAAAGAATCCCATGTCTAAGGTAGTTTAGCAAGTATGTGCATATCATGCAGCCCTTCGCTGAACTACAAGCCATATAAATGTGAGTTAGAGTACTAAAAGCAGATCTGGTCTCTGCTTCAGCACATGGCCATGACTTTGTCATCAATGCCTCACCACAACCTGTTCTGACTAATTATCAGCAGAGGCTGATGGAAAAGTGGCTTTGGAAAAATGGGATCTTAATATGCCACCCCCCCATACATATTTTAAATGGGCACTCCCAAAAAGTGGTACTGTGGAAGACACACACACAAAGAGAGAGAGAGATGTGCATGATGGTTAACAAAAGGCTAACAATGACTTTGAAAACTCTGTGTTTCTCCAAGATTTTCACAGCTGTATGCACACAATCCTAGCCCCTTCCAGTCTTTTGTGAGCAGTTTATTATATTACTCCAAGCCCTTGTTGTTTTGAACCTGTTTGTACAAATAAAATGACACTCCTAAACTCTGCACTAAAACAAATTAGATTTATTTGGAGGAGTTCAGTGAACAGCATTTTGAATGGGATCCATAATAGGCTTTTTAATTAAATGAATATAGTCATTTCATAGAGGCAGTTCTCATTAGTGCAGCAATATTGAGATGACCATTTCCTTCTAATTGTGTTGTATATTTATGTAAGTGGCTCTATTTTAGGGTTGGTTTGAACAGATTTATATGTAATCATGTCTTGACACCTCACTTGAATTTAAAAGCAAGGTAGTCCTGCTTGCCTAAAAAAGATGTTGAAGTGCAAGGGATAAAAACTGATTGTGGATATTTCTGGTCACCTGAACAACTGAACCTGTCTCATACTGCACTTCGTCAAGACATCCCAGTTCTTTCTGCCCTGGCTGGTGGTAGCTGGGTTGGGATCTCTGGGAGAAGCCTTTCCTGTCCTGAAATCCTTCTATCTGCGGATCCCAGGGATTAAACCTTTGACGTTCTACATGCAAAACATGTATACTCAGGCTATACACCCAGTCCAGACAAATCCTGGATCCCAAACTGGATTGGTCCAATGTAGGCTGTTTTGAGATTTGCCTGGAGTGCATCAAGGAAGCCCCAGATCATCCTGAGTTGGGTACACCCAGAGTGATGCAGAGCTGTCAGGTGGAGGAGGGAATAATAAACATGCAGCTATGTGGCATGAAGTGGGAGGGAGAGAAGGAGAAAATGCAGGTAGAAAGTTTCTTTTTCCCCTAGCTATCTATTTTTTGTCGTTGGCATCCATCCATTTTGGGAAACAATGGAGGGGTGTGCCTTTTGGGGGTAAAGTCAAACCATTGGAGAGTTACAGCACCTGCTGTGGCTGTAGAGACTGAAATGGGAGGTACAGTGGTGCCTCGCAAGACGAAAAGAATCCGTTCCGCGAGTCTCTTCGTCTTGCGGTTTTTTCGTCTTGCGAAGCAAGCCCATTAGCGGTTTAGCGGATTAGCGCTATTAGCGGCTTAGCGGGCTTAGCGGATCAGCTGATAAGCAGCTTAGCGGATCAGATGATAAACGGCTTAGTGGCTTAACGGATCAGCTGTTAAGCGGCTTAGCGGATCAGCTGATAAGCGGCTTAGCGGATCAGCTGATAAGCGGCTTAGCGATCAGCTGTTAAGCGGCTTAGCGGATCAGCTGATAAGCGGCTTAGCGGCTTGGAAAAAAGGGGGGGAGGAAAAAAACCCCGCAGGAACTCGCAAGACATTTTCGTCTTGCGAAGCAAGCCCATAGGAAATTCGTTTTGCGAAGCACCTCCAAAACGGAAAACCCTTTCGTCTAGCGGGTTTTCCATCTTGCGAGGCATTCGTCTTGCGGGGCACCACTGTACATGTTTTATGATGAGAAAGCAGCGTGGAATCCAGTGGTGTTCCAGGATGGATTTTATGTTTTGGAAGAAAGCTGAAGGAAATTCACCCCTCTTGGGCTTTCTGATGAGGACCATTTTACGATTCAGAGAATTTACATTTGCATTGGAAGTGTTCTTTCCTTGGAGAAAATATACATTTCTGATGAAGGATTAATTTAAATATGTGAAGTATGACTGTTGCCAGTTGTAACACCAGGGGCTACACAAATGATTTGTATTAGGGAGAGGTAAAAATATAAAAACACACACACACAAAAAAAAACCCAACCCAATTTTAAAATGTTAATTAGGTCTTCGTGGATAACACTTGTATTCCCTGCATCTGAGTCAATCAGCAATCCTGAGTGTACTTTATGTCATATCTCATTTGGAGAACAATTCATTTCCATTCTCTTCACTTCTCTGCATTCAGCCCTTTATTGTATGCTAGGGTAGAGGCATGGGAGCAACTTGCATTATGACGTTGATCCAGAAATATTCTGACATTGATCCCAAATGTCTGGTTTGGGAGCCGTCCAAATATCAGTTCTTTTGGGTGGAAGCTATGTCTTTGTGAACTCTGTAGCTTTAACACCATAGATTTTCCAGGGACATCAATAGATTCTGTAAATTTGAGTTTCTTTTAGTGCTGTACATCAAAAGGAGATTTACCTGTCATTTCATAGCTGCAACAACTCTCTCCTGACCATAAGGGAAAAGTCTTTGCTCATCCTTGAATTAAAAAAAGGAAGAAAAGAAAAGGATTATTTCTGCTAGTCACATAGTTCCAGGCTAGATGTCAAAAGAATTTTTGCAAGAATTTCTCAAGGTCTTTTATATCAATAATACCAGTTAGTAATAGCACAATATAGTCTTAACAGAATGTGAAGTTTGCAAAGATGCAGAACTTTGAACTTAATAAATGCCAGAGTAAAAGCTTTCCCAGATAACCAAGACTAGGCCCCTTTGAGTATATGCAATGTGACACCATCTTTAATCATGTAAAGCTCATAGTTCAGTATAAGGAACTAAAAGAGATGGTAAATACTGAGAATGAAATTGCAATCAGGATGCACATATGCGATCTGTATTCACTAAGGCCAGTAGGCCCTGGCCCCTCAGGGATATCCAAGAACCCTCTATGAATTTCCTTTTCTTAAAAAGCTCATTCTGGTCCGTTTGCTTCTGGGGCTATAAGGTAAAGCATGCAGTAGTATTCAATGGAGCATGCATCAGATTTTGTGGGCTGCTTTAGAAGGAGGGACACATTTAACATGCACTGTTCATCAAATGGGTTAGTTTGATCACACTCCTGGCATGAAGGCGCAAGAAACTGAACAGGTAGAGAGGTGCCTACTTAGGAACCTTTTAGGATGATGGCTGTTCCCCATAAATTGCTGCACAGGGTTGTGGGGCCATTGGGTAATATACAGGATGTTTCTTACTTTGTGTTTCTCCAGAGTTGGTGGCTTAGGGAGTCCTCCTTACACACTTAGCAGGTGTGGATTAGAGAGAGACGGTGTTTAGAACCATTGCTCCACTCTTGGACAAGACTAGCTCACTCTATGCATGCAATCTTGATAGAGCTAATTGTTCTCCCACACTTTGGCCTCCTCATGAGAAGAGAAGACTCCATGCAAAAGACCCCGATGTTGGGAAAGATTGAGAGCACAAGGAGAAGGGGACGACAGAGGACGAGATGGTTGGACAGTGTTCTTGAAGGTACTAACATGAGTTTGACCAAACTGCGGGAGGCAGTGGAAGACAGGAGTGCCTGGCGTGCTCTGGTCCAGGGGGTCACGAAGAGTCGTACATGACTAAACGACTAAACAACAACAACAAAATCATGCTATCGTTGCAACTATATATATGTGGCCCTAATTTAACCCATTTACCTCATTGCAAATGTTCTTTTCATACTAAAATTGTAACTCACATAACTACTGGTTGAGAAGTAAATCATTTTCACTCCTCAGTCGAATTTAAAAGTGCCTAGCAGACACACACACACACACACACACACACACACAAGCCTATACAAAAGCCTTCTGAAATTTGGCAGGTTTCTTACCTGGCGGGCATCTATGTGGCATATGCTATTTCCACACACATTTCCCACAAGTGTACAGGGGAGATTAAGTGAATCCTCTTTTAAATCACTGCAAAATGTAAAGGCATCCTTTGCAATAAAACCACTGCCTCTGTCCTTCTAAAATTTGGCAGTATTTGTCTCCTATGATGGGGCTTCCATGTCTTCAAATTTCACACAACTTTGTCAAAAAGTATTTTATAGATGGTACTTATTTATTTATTCATTGTATTTACATAACACCTTTCTTCCAAAGCAGCCAATGAGGTTAAAATTGTTCAAGTACTAAGGCAAATAATAAAATAGTAAAATGGGAGGTGGGTAGTACTGGACAGTCTGATAGGAACAGGCCCTTATATTGTCTGTGACTGCCCTCCTCACATTATTCCTCGTCTTCACAGGCAGACGGTGTCCACTGACCCTGTAGCAGTGCAGTCTGACTGCAGTCTGTCTAGGCCTGCCTCTTTTGCCAGTGCGCGCGCACACACACACACACACACACACACACACACCTATTGTCTGGAATTTTACAGGTATTATTCATTTAGTAGCAACTATTCCAGCAAACTATTCCACCAAATTATATTCAGTTCTGTCAAACAGAATGAAATAAAACAAATCCCCACATTGTGGGGACAGGAAGATCAGAATTTCCTGGATCAGTATAAGAATTCTGACCCAAACCAGACAGCATTTGCATCGCTCACTGTGAATTGTGGTCTGAACTGAAACTTTTGGTCAGTGCAAACTTCTAGAATTCAACTCGGTGGCTAACTGGGAAGTAAACTTGCAAATGTGTTCCAATTTTCTGGTCAATGAATGCAAAAGCATAGGGTGGAAACATAGAAAAGCATTTTGAGTTTTTGCAGAAACTCAAATGAATGTGTACAGTACTAATGTTGGTAACTCAGATTTAACCTAGAAGGGGGCTGAAAATGAAGAACTCAAGTGCACACATGCACGTACTAACATTATTTCCCCACTTCCCCCCCAAAAAAACTTCAAAAAATGTGGGGAGGGACAAAATAGAAGAGACATTTAAGCAGGGACCGGTGGCAAAATAAATAGGGACTCCCCCTAGTGAATAGGAATAGCTTGGACATATGGTGTTCCTCACTTCCTGAATTCTGTCTATGGGGTGAAGTTCTGACAAGCTGTCTGGGCAAAGAAAGAATGTAAAAAGATCCCTAGAAGTTTAGACCAAAGACACATCAGCATTTTATTCCAGCTGTGGCCAGCCAAATACCCATGCAATCCCTAAGCAGGCCATCGTGCAAGAGCGTTCTGCTCATGTTACCCAACTACAAACAGCCATGGATAACCATTACTGCATACCTGCTGAAGACTGGAAACGTCAGCTGGTGCAGAGTTCAATAGCCAGGTTGCTCACCAGGACAAGATAGCTTGAGTATATTACACCAATCCTGGCCCAGCTGCACTGGCTGCCAGTTGGTTTCTGGACCCAATTCAAAGTATCTATAAAGTCTTAAATGGCTCAGGACTGCAATACCTTAAGGACTACCTCTCCCCATATAAACCAACCTCAACTCTGCAGTCATCATCTGAGGCCATCTGAGGAGGTTGGCCTCCTCCATGAGAGGTCCAGAGGGTGGAAACATGAGAATGGCACTTTTTTTGTAGCAGCTCCCTGTCTGTGGAATGCTCTTCCCAGGGAGGTTAATCTGGCACCTAAAATATACTGTACATCTTTAGGCACGAGACAAAAATGTTCTTCTTCAACCAGGCCTTTGGCTGATTAACATTCTAGGACCTTTTAAATGTGTTTGTGTGAGAGTATTGTATTTGTTTTAACTTGTTTAGTGCTATTATCCTGCATTTTTATCTGAGCTTTGAGATCTTTGGATGAAGGGCAGTATTTAAATTTAATAAATAAAATAAAATAATAAAAATACTAGAGGGCCCATGGGAAACAGAGTGGCAGGGCTTAATCTCAGATCAAGATTCCAATAGCAATTGCAATTGCAGCCAGGACTTTCAGAGGCCAGTGACCAGACCACTCCTTCAGTTTATAACAATTCCGATGTTCCTGACTATTCTTCTTTGGCTGTGAAGTTCAGAGCCTTTTCTTTCCTTGCTGTTCTGGAGCACGTGTCAGTTTAGCATAAACAGAAAAACAATGAAGCACAGTGTTAATAAACTTGTAAGTTTGCAATAAAAAAACAACAACAGTGATAAATATCTATGTGACAACAACATCTAGATGGACAGAAAGAGTTCACTTCAGACAGTGAAAGAAAGAGCCCTTTGGCCAGGAGTCTAACACTCTGTCATCTCCCCACGATCTCACAGTGGATAATACATTCCTTAACAAGCAGATTCAATTGTGGACAAGACTAATGAGAGTGTAGATGCCAGGCTTTTGATGGAATTGAAGGCTATTTTTTCCCCCAGGGGCATAAACTATGGGGTTCTGGGCTCAGAAATCCTTTGTTTCTCCTGAAGGGGACAACTGGGATGCATGTGTTGTCTCCGTCCATCTCACCACTGGCAGAAAGTTAAAAAAAAAACCTTTTGAGCATGGGTAGGCAAACTAAGGCCCGGGGGCCAGATCTGGCCCAATCGCCTTCTAAATCCAGCCTGCGGACGGTCCAGGAATCAGCGTGTTTTTACATGAGTAGAATGTGTCCTTTCATTTAAAATGCATCTCTGGATTATTTGTGGGGCACAGGATTAAGTTCATTTTTTCTTCTTCAAAATATAGTCCGGCCCCCCACAAGGTCTGAGGGACAGTGGACCGGCCCCCTGCTGAAAAAGTTTGCTGACCCCTGCTTTTGAGGGATACTTCAGGTGAGAGCAAAGCCCCCCAGCTCCAGTTCCATTTCCTGCCTTTGCCACTGGTGGGAGGTTTCTTGCCTGCCCTAGGCATGGCAAAAGGAAAAGGCGGAAACACCATCTTGGAAGGGATTAACAACCACCACCACCCACCCTTTGTCTTTGTTTCCTGGATCCCCTTTTCCTCCCTTCCTCTATCCATTTTCGGTCTTTCCCTCCCTCCTATCAGATCTAATTTTTTCTAGGCCTTTTTTGGGGCCAACAGCACTTGAGAGGCCTCTGGACTTCTGGACTTGGGAGGGAAACCTAGGAAAGGACTGGAAAAAAACCCCAGCAGAAAGGGTTTTCCTTCTCAGGAAGAGAGTTTCCTTCCTGGGAGGTGGAGGAATCTGGGAGAACCCAGGCTGCCTGCGCAAGGGGGCCTGAAATTCCCTTGAATTTATCATTAGCCCAGGCTAGAGATGGGAAGGCGTGGGAAAAAACTGGGGTGGGGTGGGGGGTGTACAGGTTTTTTTCCTGTTTTCTTCCAAAGCCATTTTTTTCTGGAAAAACCTGGGGGGGGGGGATAGTTTGATACAGTTTGAATATTCCACACACTTTTTTTTTTCTTTTTTTCCAGGGGGCGGGGGGAACAGCTTTGGGAAAAAAACCCAGAAAAAACCTGTCCGCCCCCCCATTTTTCCTCCCCCCCCCCGGCCTTCCAGCACCCACACTTTGGAGCCTGACACTAGGCTGGTGTTCTTAAGGTACTCTTTCCAGCAACTCCTCAAAACATTTTCGTTAGGGCCAGCCCATCTGAACACATAGAAGCTGCATGTGATTTACTTCCTTTTAACCACTGCTGACTTCAATCATCTTTTGAATACTCTTAAATACCTGTTTTAAACTGTGTTTTATCAATCATTTTAATGTTCTGTTGTATACTTTTGTAAACTGTTTAAATTCTAAACTTTAGACGCTCTCTTACCATCATGTGGTTTATAATATATAATAACAAATTCAATTTGAAAAACACACACACACCTTTTCTTTTCAAGCAGAGTTTGAGCCTTAGCGCAGCAGACTATTCAGTAACTGGATGTTGGTTACTTCTGGGCCTGGCATGCAAAAAAATTTGCCTTACACTTTGCCCCAGCTGTCCTCAAGTAGAGATGGGAAGGCCTGGAAAAAAACAAAGCAGAAAACTTGGGGAAAAGACAGGGTTTTTTCTTGTTTTTCCCCAAAGTCGTTTTTTAGAAGTCCATGAGAAAAATGACAAAAAGGAAGAGGAAGAAGAAATGGAAAATGATAGCAGTGGTTCAGAAAATGAGATAGAACAAACTGCATGTATATGTTTTGTCTTCTGTTTCTTTCTTTTTTTAAAGCACTACTCAAAGGGTTGACCTTCTATGGAGCTTAAATATTGAGGTGGACCTTAACTTTATTTGCTGTTGGTGCTAAGGGGCAAATCTGATTATTATTTATGTTGATGGTTTCTTGCTTTTTTTGTTGCTTTTGAGAGAAAAGGGTGTGGTTACCTGTTTTATTGCAAGCGTAATACTTTTATATACACTGCGTTTCATGCAATTTGTAAAACCACACTGAACTTTTTTTCAATTTTTCTAAAATTTCTTTCCCCCCCCCGGGGGGGGGGGACAGGGGGGAACATTTTTTTCTTATTGCTTCAAATTTTACATCTCTAGCCCAGGCTGCGGAGGTTTTGGGCGACCCTGATCCTGCAGTTCCAGACCTTCCAGAGGTTCTGGTATGCCGGGAAATCTCTCCCCCTGGGATGCCTCCAATTCCCCCTTGGAGGAAATGCCTGGGTAGGACAGGCTATGGGGCCTCCCCAGCGCCCCCCCCCCAGGGCAGGGCTAGGAGGAGTCCGGGTGCTGAGCAGGGAAGGAAGGGGCCCTGGCAGAATGGCCTCCAGGAGAGACGAGCTTCCCCTTTCCCCTAGGGCAGCTGGTTCAGAGGGTGCCTCAAGCCTTCACCCCCTTTCTTCAAGAACCAGCATGTCCAACCTGGAGGGATGGGTAGGGCACCCTCTTGACCCCATCGGTTGTCTCTGCCGCACCTTTCTGGAGGCCTGCCGGATGGATGATGAGGTGCTGGCCCTCTACCCAGGTACTGTGGGCACATGGGGAAAATGAGGGTGGGGGGAGCTGCAAGGCCCTTCCTCATAGCTGAGCATCACTGGCGCCTGGTCTATAGATCCAGCAGAGATTAACTGACTGTAGCTGAGGTTCTGATAGCCAAAAGACCACTTTGGGCAAATAATTTCGGCCATGGTGGTGTGAAAGGGGAGGGAGGTAGTTAGAAGTCAGACTACCCTCCACCATTGCAGGGCCTTTTCAGCGATGGCTCCCACCTGGTGGAATGCTCTGTCCCATGAGACTAGGGCCCTTCAGGATTTAACCTCCTTCCGTTGGGCTTGTAAGACAGAGCTATTCCGCCTGGCCTTTAATTTGAATTCAGCCTGATCTTTTATTTCCCTTCTCTTCCCTCGCCGTCCCCTTTTATGAAGATCACCCGCTCTGAGACCCCACAGCTAATTCTCCCCTGGCCTCCTCGCTGGCCCAAGTAGGACCAATTCAGCCAGTTAGCCCTGGGGTTTATCTAATTGAATTTTGAATTTTATTGTTATTCATGTTTTTATATTGTATTTTATGCTGCTTTTATAATTAAGTGTTTTAAAGTGTTTTAAATTTGTTGTTAGCCGCCCTGAGCCCAGTTTTTGAACCGGGAAGGGCGGGGTATAAATAAAATATTATTATTATTATTATTATTATTATTATTATTATCCAGACAGGGAGGAGGGGAGCTTTCCCCAGATTTCCCCAAACTCTTCATGAGCCCAGGCATCAAGCTGCTCTTGGGGATAGCTGTGAAGAAGCTATTGGTGTTTCGCAACTTTAACCTGTTGCATGATCTTAGCCAGACCCAGTATAGCACAGCATATGCAGACTTCCAGAAGCAATCAGTTGCAAGCAGGAAAGATGAAGCAGGAACAAGACACTGCTACTAGTAACTTGGTTACTTAGAGGTGTTTATTATTTACAGCAGACTTTACAAGTTACTATATACAAGAACAGATGCGGATCTTAACTAGCTCTCTTAACAAACTCCAAATGACTCTCAGAACACCACACGGACCAACACTATCCAGTCAGGGAAGGTCATGAGTCATCATGCCTGTGTGGAGACCTTAACCAAGAGTAGAGCTGTATCCAAGATCCCATATCTCTAGGCAGAATAACCCCCTCTGCTCAGTCTTCTTGGTCTTCGGCCAACTCTTAATTGCTTTGTGGGAAGCTGCATGTAGGCAAAATCCCAACAGAAGCAGCCAGGCAGCCAGTCAGACCTCCCAGGCTTTTCCCCAAGTGTCCAAGAGGGTTTTCCCCTTTCCAGAAGAGTTTGAGGAGAGCATCTTGCAGGAATGGGAGACACCTGGAGCCTCCTCTCTCATAAAGCAGCTATATCCATTTGATAAGTCTGGAGTGGGATTTCTGAGTGTTCCTCTCGTAGACGCCACCCCCTCCCAAAGTTCCCCGCTCATGGATCCTTGGTTTCTGGAAGTGGCCAGGAAAATCCCAGGAACCCGGAGAGCAGAGGCTTTGTTGCGCAGATCATGTGAAGCTAGCGCAGATCACTAGCCGTTAAGGTCTTGCTACAAAACAATTACAGAACTTTGGCACCAGTTTTGAGAGGATCAGACAACGGTGGGTTTTTGGGTGACCCTGTGACCCCTGGGTTTGATGTTTTAATTACTCTCTCTGTGGGGTGCTACAAAATGTGGGGGTTTTGCTACTAATTGCTACAAACTGATTACAAAACTTTGGCACCGGTCTCGATTGGACAACATTGGTTTTGGGGTAACCTTGTGACCCCCGGATTTGATTTATTAATTACAGTATTTTTCGTCCCATAGGACGCTCCGTCCCATAGGACGCACCTAGTTTTTTTGGGGGGAAATAAAGGAAAAATTTCCCCCTTTATTTCCCCCCCAAAAGCAGGTCGGGGAAACCGAACAAGGTCGAGGAACAACGGGATGGCGGCGCTGCGCCTCCCTGCTGTCCCCCGAGCTTGTGGGGCTGGCCGATGTCTGCCCAGCGCGAGGGGCGCTCTGCTTCAGGGTGCCCCGCCCGCCGGGCAGCAGGCTGCTATCCGCAGCGTGGGGAGCCCTGCGGGGAACTCCTGCAGGGCTCCCCATGCTGCGGATGTCTGCCCCGGCGCGTGGGGCGCTCTGCTTCAGGGCTGAATCCTGCCTAGCTGGGGTGGGCAATTAAAGAAAACCAAAAACAAGAGCAGCAGGCTGTGGTAACGCCCCTACTTGTATAGCATAGCAAATAAAGCTCTATTAACAGACATATTTCAAACTGTTCAGCAAATAGTTCTAAAAAGTCTCTTAATGTCTTTATAAACTACTGTGAAGGTCAGAAACATGTTTTCTCCTACGGTGCAAACACATCCTAAGGATATGAAATGTCAACCTTGTTAGCTGAAGTGAATTTTAAAGTACTGAGTGAGGTTTTGTCAGATAATCGGCCCAATCCTCATCCTAGGATACTTTTATTCTTTTGGTTTTTTGATGGAGTGGGAAAGATATGTCTTTTCCATTTAGATTCTGCCCCCCCCCCAGTGAATACCAGGGATTCAACACGGGCCTGGGATATTGTTATGTTATTGTTGATTAGCAATAAATGCATTACTACACACACACACTCTCTCTCTCTATATATCACTCTCTCACATACATTCTTAAAAGCTCTTTCTCATGTCAAACAAGCTGAACTATTAAGCAGTTTATTTTTCCTACAGCAGAGGTGGGTTGCTTTACTACTCCTAATTAACCTGTGTCTGACTCCCAGATATTAGTGGACTACAACTCCCATCATCCCTGCCCATTGGCCATGTTGACTATAAGTGATGGGAGTTGAAGTCCAATAACAACATGCACAGATTACATAGGAACAAAGCACTTTGTGATCTCAGGTGGACTTATTCCCCCCCACACCATTTGTTTTTTAAAAAATCCTGAAAAATGCAGGAGAGCTGGGAGGGAACATATTTAAAAGATTGGAAGGACAATATCATAAAAGATTGAACAAGCATGGTATCAGAATCTAAATATTATATCTAAACTAAACATAGCAAAATGCCAAAGCATGTTTGAAATCATTGTTAAAGTATCCTGAACATTTAGATTATATATATGTGTTTCCCCTAATATTTAATAAACCTTCCTCAGCAAGTCTTTAAAATAATCATTTCTTTAATAAATCTCATTCTAGCATTTGGGATTGCTGAGAGTTTACCATGAACATAATATAGCAGATTTTCTTAAGTCATTCATCTACTTTCTTCCTAATATCTAGCAAGCAACATTCTAGCCCCAACCAGTAAATTACAAGAATGATAATCATCATACAACCGTACAAGTAACCACATGACAACTCATTTTTGTGGTGTTTTATCAATACACAGGGGTGCAGAAGTGAATGTAATCTCTGCACAAAATGAATCTTGATTTAATCATGTGTATGGATCCATCAGGTCTGAATAAACACTACAAAACAATGGCCTTATTCAAACATTATGATAAACAGTGGTTTATAATTAAATATGGTTTATGATAATGATACTGAGCAGACTTCCATCTTCCTTGTCTAGTATGGGAATGAAGAGGTAATTGGAAGCTTTTGCTGCCAATTCTCTTTTTAACTGATTGCAGTTTAACATTATATCCAAATCTGAAGAATTAGTTTGTCTTAATTATGGTTTAGTGAAATAAACCAACTTTCAATCTTGATATATAAGGCCAGTTGTTTAAGTAAACCATAGTTAAGCGTAACCATAGTTAAGGGTTCTGAAACAATGCTAAACTATGGTTAATTGAACATCAAAACTAGCCTTATAATGGGCTCACTTGAGTAGCAGAGGGCAAGGGCAGCAGCAAGACTTGCACCGGTTCATTTGTGCAATGCTAAACAATGGCTCATAATTTCATCTGAACCAGGTCAATGTGTTCTTGCTTTGTGAGCATACAGTGTTATCAATGTGGAAACAGGAAGATGGGAATTAATTTAAAGCTGCAAGAAGACACATACGCATGGTGCTTGGTAAAAGGAAGGAAGGAAGGAAACAGTAAATAATTTTAAACATTGTTGTTTGTTGTTTAGTTGTTTAGACATATTGATTCCAATTTGGAAACATATCCAACTAAGTTTGCCTCAGAGCAGACCAATTGAAATTAGTGAGTTAGGGACATGGGTGGCGCTGTGGTCTAAACCACTGAGCCTCTTGGGCTTGCCGATCGGTAGGTCGACAGTTCGAATCCCCGCGATGGGGTGAGCTCCTGTTGCTCGGTCCCTGCTCCTGCCAACCTAGCAGTTTGAAAGTACATCAAAGTACAAGTAGATAAATAGGTGGGAAGGCATTTCTGTGTGCTTCTCTGATTTCGCCAGAGAAGTCATGCTGGCCACATGACCCGGAAAAACTGTCTGCGGAGAAACGTCGGCTCCCTCGGCCAGTAAAGCGAGATGAGCACCACATCCCCAGAGTCATTCGCGACTGGACTTAACTGTCAGGGGTCCTTTACATTTAATACTAATTAATTTCAATGGGTCTATTCATAACTTCACCAATCTTGAATACAACTCAATGACTAGAGAGAAATTATGATGGAGAGAATTTGGAAGCACCCCACATGTAATATTGCTCTGCAACCAAGCCTTTGAAAGGATGCCGTACCACTCCTTTCCTGACCCTCACATAGCAAAATGCAGCTTAATAAGAACTTGCTTTTTGAGGGACGCGGGTGGCGCTGTGGGTAAAACCTCAGCGCCTAGGACCTGCCGATCGCATGGTCGGCAGTTCGAATCCCCGCGGCGGGGTGCGCTCCCATCGTTCGGTCCCAGCACCTGCCAACCTAGCAGTTCAAAAGCACCTCCGGGTGCAAGTAGATAAATAGGGACCGCTTACCAGCGGGAAGGTAAACGCCGTTCCGTGTGCTGTGCTGGCTCGCCAGATGCAGCTTGTCACGCTGGCCACGTGACCCGGAAGTGTCTGCGGACAGCGCTGGCTCCCGGCCTCTAGAGTGAGATGAGCGCACAACCCTAGAGTCTGTCAAGACTGGCCCGTACGGGCAGGGGTACCTTTACCTTTTTAAGAACTTGCTTTAATTCACACCAAATGAGGCTGAGATGCTAAAACCCCTCTGTGTGTATCTACACGCCATAGCTGTCAATGTTTCCCTTTTTGAAAAAAGGGAAATTCCCTTATTCCGAATAGTATTCCTCGCAAGAAAAGGGAGAAGTTGACAGCTGTGGTGCACGCGCACACACACTCATGCTTGTGGTTGTGTCCCCTTGCTACTCCTTAACTTGTGTGTATTTTTTAAAGCAGTTAAAAATACAGTCCAACACAATTTGGGGGAACATTGTGCAGAATCAAACACATGCTCTTTTAGCTTGTCCGATGCTTTATTTAATTGCCTCATCACAGAGTTTCTTGTAACAACACCAAATATAGAAAGAGCAAGAGAAGTAGGCCTTTAACCCCATTATTTCAATCATTTTGATAATAATCCTGAAGGGTTTTGATGGGACTTGTGCCATTTTTAATACGCGCCAAACTTTAATTCATCTATGTGACACTAAAAGGCAGCAAGCAGACATTTGGGTGTCATCTATTTAATTTTTTGCTCGGAATTCGGCAACTGCTACAACGATCTCTAGGTTAATTACTGTGATTTTAATTTTTTGTTAAAAGAATCTTGGCAATCTCCTTTCCATATACAAGTGTTGCTGTCTAGAGAGGGCTATGCCCTGTCCTCTAAAAATAGATTTGTGTAGGAAGCAAACAAAAGAGGAAGCTATGCGAAAAAAGGAGTCCTGCCATTTTAGTAACTTGAACAGAGACAACAGAGCTGCAAGAGGACACAGATCTCGCAGTCTTAAGACCGTAAGAGGGAAAGTGCACATTGCAGCAACAACAACAGCACTCCCAATGGCCTCTTCTTTATTGCAAAGTATTCCCGGAAAAGGAAGATTTGCACCAGAGAAGGGACAGAAAGCAGAGGAGTGCTTAAGCTTTACCCTGGCAGTCAGCTTCTGTCTGAACACAAATTTGACCTCTGTGTTTTTTGTTTTGTTTTTCATTTTATGGTGAGTGAGAGAGAAACTGCTGGGGGGAAATATACCATGTTGTTGTTGTTTAGTCGTTTAGTCGTGTCCGACTCTTCGTGACCCCATGGACCAGAGCACGCCAGGCACTTCTGTCTTCCACTGCCTCCCGCAGTTTGGTCAAACTCATGCTGGTAGCTTCGAGAACACTGTCCAACCATCTCGTCTTCTGTCGTTCCCCTTCTCCTTGTGCCCTCCATCTTTCCCAACATCAGGGTCTTTTCCAGGGAGTCTTCTCTTCTCTTCTCTTTCCAGGTGGCAAAGTATTGGAGCCTCAGCTTCAGGATCTGTCCTTCCAGTGAGCACTCAGGGCTGATCTCCTTCAGAATGGAGAGGTTTGATCTTCTTGCAGTCCATGGGACTCTCAAGAGTCTCCTCCAGCACCATAATTCAAAAGCATCCATTCTTCCGCGATCAGCCTTCTTTATGGTCCAGCTCTCACTTCCATACATCACTACTGGGAAAACCATAGCTTTAACTATACGGACTTTTAGTAGGCCCTGCTTTTCTGTCTACCAGGAGAAGGAAATGTTCTCTCCCTCCTGCCCTGCACCCCCTAAATCTGCCCTGGGAGTTCTCCCAACCATTTGAAGCAGTTTTGGGGGTGGTCCAAGGTGTGTGTGGGCAGAGGAGATGGGGGAAATCCCATTGTACTAGCAGCAATCCTTTTGATAGCACTTTCATTTAGTTCAGTTCTTTCAAACAAACCATGGTTTGAAATTCACTTCTTTCAAACAAAGCCTGGTTTACATTAAACACAGTTTGTCATGTCTGGGTGACACAGCAAGCCGTAGTATTAGTAGCAGCAGTAATAGTAATAGGAGTAACACAGAGAAAGAGCTTCCCAATTCCTTCCAACTGCTGCACTGGATGGGTAGAGAGGAAGCCAGAAGGAGGCTACAGTAGGCTCATAATTGGCTTGATAAATCATGGATTATCAGGGTGTCCCAATGCAGCCAGAGAGCCATGAGGTGTGTAATGGCTGGAGGCATCTGAATACCTTTCTTTGGGGATCTAATGTGGGGTAACAGATCTGCTGCCTTGTATGAGTGTATCTTCTTTGTCTTTCCTTACGCTTTCCTTGCACATTTTAAAATAAATCAAATAGCCACCATAACAGCTCAATGAATACACAGAAGTAAGTCCTATTGAATTCAGTGGGGCTAGGATTGCGGTCAAAGTCTCCATCACTCTCCCAACCAAAAAGAACTAAATCTGGATAGCACACCCAGGAATTTCTCACCATGTGGGAAGGTGCAGAGATGCATGAAAGATGCTTAAAGATTATATTGAAAGGATAATGCCTCCTACTAAAATCTGGAAGAAAGAGAGAGAGAAATGTTGCTTGCATCACATTCTCTCAGGGCATCTTAAACCATAAATGTTCCTCAAAGCATTTAATGCCTCTTTAAAAGTCTGGTTTAGTTTTATTTTATAGGGTACATATGACCACTGAGGTAGGCCAATTTCACACTGCAGTGGGTTGAAATGATTGACAATCATGAGGGAGTTTTGATGTGATTCTTTAAAACTCTTTCCACATGATTCATTGGACTGTCATTGCCTTTTCATGCAAATAGTTTTTAATTCATTTTATTTCCTCCCAAAGAGTTCCAGAGATCATAACTCAAGACCTGCAATGCAATCCTATGTAAGGAGACTTGGGAAGAAGTCCCACGGAAACCAGTGCGCCTTGTTCACTAGGGCTGTGCACTGGGTTCAGCTGAGGACCAAACTGAATTGGGCTGATCTGGGGAAATTGGGGCTTTGATCGAGTCAGTTTGATACAGCCGGTGGTTGCTGCAGGTTGGGTCAGGCAGTCCAGAGTGATCCGGAGCTGTCAGGATGTGACATCAGGCAGAAAGAGGAAGAAGCTGTGAAAAGGAGGGACCTCTCCAGGGGCTGTGTGGGACTGGGGGATCCCCTTCCTCCCCAACCTCTCTTTCATTCTGCTAGATTCTACTAGAGTAAATGGGAGGATCTTATCCTGTGTGGGGCCAGTTGCTGCTCCTTTGTGAGTGGCTTCTCTTGTGTGCAGGGGAGCTACTCATGGAAGAGCAGTGCCCTTCACGATCAAACTTGCCAGGGCTCAATTGGGAGTCAAGGAGAAGGAAATTCAGCACTTCTTTTCCCTGCTCGTTCTAACCATACGTTGGGCTTACAAAACCCTGAGCCTGTCTTACGAATTGTTTTAGGGACGGATCAGGGAGAGGACAGGTGGTCCCTGAGGTGGCACAGGATGGATGACCCCAATTCAGGGGCCACAGATTGGAGCCATGGGCCGAATGGAGGGGAGCTGAGCACATCCCTGTTGTTTACAAGTATCGTACTTGGATTAGAGTGAAGTTGCTTCAGTTGATATAAAATGACGACATTTTACTTTTACTAGGGCGTGCCTTCTGCTTGCTCCACTCGCCAAGCCCAACTTCAGTTTCCTTTCCTCTCCAAGATGACAGCATATGCTCTGCAGGTCAGCTTACTCGCAGTAACACAAGCTTTCTCTGCCACGGTTTATGCCCACCCACTCACCCCCATTTCTGTCTTTCTGACCACAGTATCTTCCTGCTGTCTCAGTTTCCCCTTGGGATCACAACATCTCCCCTCTCCATACCTCTGTTTTACACCCCAAGACCAAAAAAAAGCCACAATATTTTCCCCATCACTGAAACCACCCTCTCTCCCACAGAAATGACAATGATTAACCCCCCCCCCTCGCTGCTGCCCCAGTTTCTCTTTCTCTCTCATCTCCCAGAAAAAAAACCTCCATCAGTGCCACAGAAAGTTGGTGGGAGGGAGAGAAGCCATCTGGCAGGTCATGGCAGTAGCCCCTCTTCCCCTCCCCCCCCCAAGATAACCCACTTGGACTCTGAGGGGGATTCCTGCAAGGGCCAGCTTCCAAGACTTGTCTCAGTCTATGTGCCTTTTGTGCCCTCTAGTGGCCCAGACTACCATCACAGCATGATGACAGACAAGTACAAATAGGATAGAGAGAGAGATTGACCTGGGTTAATCAAGTGGAACTCCCCCCCCTTCTCCCTCCCTCCCCCCTTCTCTCAACACCTTTTAAAAGCCAGTTAAGAGTCCTTTCCACTCCTTACATCAGCAACCCATAATGATGTCATGATCATATGGTGGTTGTACTAGACATAGGTGGTTTAGGAATTTGACGGGGTCAAATGCCCATCATTGATATAACATAAGCATACAGTAAGGCAGGCCTTCACAACCTGCAACCTGCCAAGCTGCTGAGAAGAGCTCACTAGCTATGACTTGTGATATAACAGGTGCTTTACACCACCCCAAGCCTATTTATGTTGCATGATAGCATGCAGCAATATAATAACAACAATAATTTATTATTTGTACCCCACCCATCTGAGTGGGTTTCCCCAGCCACTCTGGGCAGCTTCCAACACACACACACACACACACACACACACACACACACAGCAAAACCAGACAGACAGCAAAAGCCACCGCCATATGCACTGCCACGCCTGTGTTTTATCACAAGATGTTCAGTATAGTTATCTTTGGAGATATTTACTCTCCGCACCCTTAAGACTGCTTGACCCATGTTGCAGGACATTGCATTGACCTATCTCTCTGTGGGAGGCACAGCATGTTTAAAAGACTGAAATTCTCCTAATGAATGTTCTCATGTATCACAAAGAGGGAGGAGGGATGAAGAAACATTCAGTTCCAGGCTTTTGGAGATGCTGTAAGTCACATAGCATGACGCAAAGTGAAGATATTTGAGACCTGTCTGATCAAGACGGGAACTCATTTTCAGAGCTCAAGAGGCTTCATAAATATTTTGCCACACTCTAATGCTCTTTACGCCCTAAGAACTCAGAGCATTTTAGATTAATAACTGAGTCTCTAACACCTTCATGGGGTAGGGAAGAAGGTGCAGGAGGAAAAACAACAATAACCTATGATTATAAACATTAGGGTTTTGAGAAGCATTCTGCACCAGCCAAGATTTATTCTCACTGGAGTAGGGACTCCCCTTGTTTTAAATCATATCAAGGACAAGTCGTCTTTTCAGACAATTTAAATGGTGCCATCAGTCTGAATCTTTGATATGCCTGTCGAAAGCACCATCTACAAATGTTATTTTCCCCTTGAACACAAAATAAACCAATGCACCAAAAGGTATAATGCATGGCCTCGAAGATCAAATTCTATTCCTTCCCACTAGTAATGTTTGAGATAGATTGAATGTTGCTGGTATGACTCAAGGATTCTTTAGCCAGAAGCTGGGGTTGTTGTTATGGGGGAGGGGGAGTGTTGTAGAGAATTCTCTGAGCTGCTGTTGCTCCTCCGCCTTGTGTGGTCACGCAAGATGACAACACATTTTAGGAACCAAGTTTTTTTGCAGTGGGTAAAGCAAAGCATGTAGAGCAGTTGAGATGAAGCTGCCACCAGGCTTCAGTTAAGAGGACTGGCAAGTTTGAAGAAAACTCCCTTTTTGTGATTATTTGTGAGGAGGCTCCCCCCACATACACAGACGTTTCAATTCGGAAGCCTTCTTCTGAGCTTTGATTTACCTCAGTCCCCCAGGTGTCTCCCTAATGCTTTGACACATTGAATTTAGTGGATACAAAATCCTCCTGTAGCACAAGAGTAGCTAATGGGGACCTCTGAAAGCCGATAAAGGCCTAGCCACAAATGCTTCCTTGTGTTGTGCAGTGCAATGATTGCATCCCACGCGACCTTCATTTCTCAGAAAGCACACCAAGCTGCAGAAATTCAATCTGTTCTTCAATCTTTGGATATAGTTTAATGCTTTCTGTCTACAGTGCATCTTTCTCACTCCCCTGCTGAAGGGTGGGTGGTTAAGCAAGGGCTCAATTACACATTCCAGTTCCCAAAGTTCTTATCCTAGGACTGTTATCCTTGTCTACATAAACAAAGAATTCTGTGGTGTTTCTGTTACGCCTCATGGCTGAAGGTCACTCCCAATTCTATACAGTGGTACCTCTGGTTACGTACTTAATTCGTTCTGGAGAGCCGTTCTTAACCTGAAACTGTTCTTAACCTGAAGCACCACTTTAGCTAATGGGGCCTCCTGCTGCTGCCGCACAATTTCTGTTCTCATCCTGAAGCAAAGTTCTTAACCCGAGGTACTATTTCTGGGTTAGCGGAGTCTGCAACCTAAAGCGTATGTAACCTGAAGCATATGTAACCCGAGGTACCACTGTACTGGAGATTCAGACAAATACCTGAAGTGAATAAGGGCATACCTTTACTAGGGATGGGCAAATCTCTTAATTTTGACTTCTCTTTGCTTCTCATTTTCCCAATCTTAACTTCACTTCTCCACATTTCCACTTGCTACCACACTAAAAGATCGAGCTCTAAGTTCAAAGCAGTCATGCAGAAAAGGACTCCATTAACCATTAAGCAAAATAAGGATGTACTATGGGCATCAAGGGAAAGGGGGGAACCAAAAATAATTCCCACATTCAGGTTTTGTCTCATTTTGAAAAAGAAAAAAAATGATGGTCTATTATTGTTTATATTTTGACTTAGATATATATGAGAGCCAGCGTGATGTAGTGGTTAAGAGCGGTAGACTCGTAATCTGGTGAACTGGGTTTGATTCTCCTCCACATGCAGCTGCTGGGTGACCTTGGACTAGTCACACTTCTCTGAAGTCTCTCAGCCCCACTCACCTCACAGAGTGTTTGTTGTGGGGGAAGAAGGGAAAGGAGAATGTTAGCTGCATTGAAACTCCTTAGGGTAGTGATAAAGCAGGATATCAAATCCAAACTCTTCTATGGGGGCACCAACATCTTTTAAGTGCATACAGGATTCTAACAGCA
Source organism: Podarcis pityusensis (assembly GCF_964106645.2). NCBI lineage: Eukaryota > Metazoa > Chordata > Lepidosauria > Squamata > Lacertidae > Podarcis > Podarcis pityusensis. The sequence continues at coordinate 40,139,717 of NC_138040.1, forward strand.
GCACCTTTAACCTAACCCTGTAGCAAGTTGGCAACCAGTGCAGATCTCTGAGAACACAGGTTATATGCAGGCAAGGTCTCACCCCTGCCAGCTGCAGTTTCTTGATCAAGAGCAAGTGAAGTCCCACGCAGAGCACATTGCAGTCTTCCAGTCTTGAAATAATCAATGTGACCAGGCTTTCCCAGTTCAGGAAGATCGTAGTCGTCAAACCAATTGCAGTTGGTTAAAGGCACTTCTAGCCACTGAGGCTACCTGGGTCTCCAGTGACAGAGCCAGATCTAGAAGCACCCCAAACTGCAAATCTGCTGCTTCAGGGGGCGAGCAACCCCATCCTGGGTAGGCAACTGTCCTATTTCTCAGATACATGAAATGCTCACCCACATATTGCTAGGATTCAAGCTCATCTTGTTTTTCCTCATCCACCTCCTAATGAATACATGCTAACTGCATGTTTTGTGAGCTCTTTCCCTTATTATAATGCTATATATGTTGTTTTTATAAATATATGCAGTTTTGCACACTTTATCCCAGTATATGCAGTTTTGTACCCATAACTTTACACAGAACCTGCCATTTCAGTACCTGTGAATCACAATGAAATGCCTATGCGGACATCACCATACTTTTAGGGCTGAAAGCAAAACTGATTAATCAGCTCCTCATCCAGTGCTTTAATGTTTGCCCTCAATTTAGCCAACAATTATTCTGTAAGGCTGAGATTAAATTAAAAGAGCACTGACTACCTCCTTCTTGTTCCAGATTTGATTATAAGAACCACTGGGTGGCTTGAGGGTGGGTTTTTCTTCCAGTTTGTGTCCTTTCTTAGATGTTTTAGCCCTTTAGAGTGGAACTATTGCAGCAAAGTATTGGAAGACACAAGAGCTACCCACACTGGAAGAATGGCAGATGAAATTGATGGACTATATGGAATTGGCGGAAATGACTGGCAGAATCCGTGACCAGGGAGAAGAGTCGGTGGAAGAAGATTGGAAGAAATTTAAAGATTATTTACAGAAATATTGCAAAATTAAAGAATGTTAGAGTGATGATGGATTGAAATTAAGTGGCTTCTAGCTGTACAGGCTTTAAAGTTATAGATAGACCAAGATTAAGGATTAGGATTAAAAAGGTTAAAAGAATGGAAAATTGGCTTTTAATAGGTAAAAATTTAATGTTATATTATATTAAGATTAAGGATTGGGATTAAAAAGGAGGGAAAGGAATTGCTGGACAAACTGAATTGGAATACAAAAGAGGGAGGTATGAGGAGGTCCAGGAAATAAGTAAATTTTAAAGTAGTGATGAAAAGATGGAATTGTTTTTAACTGTTTTTTCTTTTTTCTTTTTGTATTTTGTATTGTGTATTTTTTCTTTTCTTTTAATTTTTTTTATTTTTTTATTATTGATGTATTTCTTTTCATGTGAAACTTTAATAAATATCATTTTAAAAAAAATAGAGTGGAACTATTGCAGCTGCCATTCAAAAATAAAAGGATAACCTCCAACTAAGACCTACTCAGAGTAGACCCATTTAAAATTAATTTCAATGTGTCTCCTCTAAGTATGGCTAGCGCTAGCACTGGATACAATCCATAAGAATCAGAGGCAACAGAAACAGACAGTACTCACCTTATTAGCAATGTTGTTATAAACTTGGGTAGTCCATAATTCTGATTATTTTTTACCTTTCCAAAGTAAATTTGGCTTGAAGGTTTCTATAATCATATTCATGATTTCCAAAGGTACTTGCATGTTTGTTTGTTTTTCAGTTGTAACTGCCCCCCCATCTTTCGGGATCCCCCCCAAAGGCACCATCAGTGAGGTTTCGAGTTTTAATGTTAGTCAATTAATTAACTGGTTAACCTGTTCAGATTCACAGCATGCAGTAAATCATGTTCAAAACTGTTTAATAGCGTTGTTGTGTGTGTCACAGTGCACAGGACAAATGGGACCTTGCTCACTGACGGTGGGGAGGCAATAATGCAATAAGTGATGTTGCTGAAGTTCATAATTATACTTGGAACAGAGTATGAATTTGTCCAGTCCATAATGCTTGGGTGTGTACACAAGCCCCACTTACTAAGCACAATGAATTCCTTGGAAATTGTTCTTTAGGCAACTGTTTGCATAATGAGTTGACAATTTCTATTGATCCCTGTGGGAAAATTTCTAACATGTTCCTGACCACATAATTTTGAACGCCCCTCCCCATAAATGTTCTCTGATTTGTCTGATCACCCACCCTCCCTCCATTCTTTTGCCAACAAGCAAAAGGTAAACAAGGAAGTAAAAAAATGCTCTCTGTTCAGCTTTCTGATTCTGCAATGTGTATGGCAAGGTTTGAGTACTAATTCTTTGTGTTCAGATAAGTGAATTTTCACGCAATGAACGTTCGTAAAGCAGGACCTGCATGTATTATGAATTGTGCATCATTTCTTCCAGAAGTTCTTCTCTAGCTCAGAATGGAAAGAGAAACAAACCAAGATTCATTTCATGTGTGTCTAGCATTCAATGAGACCATGTTGCTTCCCTAGGACTTGAATAATGTGATTTTTATACAGATCTATCTAAGCTGTGATTAGTGTCCAGGACTTGGAGAGGAAATAGAAGATATTTTGAGGGGCAGCTGAAAGCCAGGAAGGAGCTCACTGAAAACAGAGGGGCTTTCCTAAACTCTTCACAGAGAAAGCTCGTGAATAGCAAGTCAATTCCAAACTGAGGAGAGGGGAGTTTTTGTGCAGCACAAACTACAAATGCAAATGATGCTGTAGCTGTTGTTGTGTGCTTTAGCTGTTAGAGACAGCTTTCTACTTAGGAAGCCAGCTTGAGGAAGAAAAGCCAGGCTGTCAGGTGAAATTCTTGCTACTTCCTTAATACCCCCTTCTCTATTAGATATACAGTACATATGTCTTTGTGTATGCACACACAAGCTTTTTAACCCACCTCTCAGCCAAGACATTTCATGATAATTCCAAGTTACACATAAGCTATAAAAGGTATATCTGAGAAGGAAGAAAACTGACCTGAACTCCCTCAGTGCAGTATAAGAGGCTGGTACCTAAGATGGATGCTGCTGAGGCTCAATGAAACAACTACTATTTAAGAAGACATTATTATGTGTTTCCTGAGCCAATGTTCCTGGGACAGCCATGCCAGGTCAAGTTATGGAATAACATAGGCAGCTGTCTTATACTGAGTCAGAACTTTGGTCCATCTAGCTCAATATTACCTACACTGACTTGCAGTGCTCCCTGTGGTTTCATATAGGGTTCACTCCCAGTCCCACCTGGAGATGACATGGATTTACACTGGGGCATTCTACATGCAGTGCAGATGCTCTGTCACTGAGCTGTGGTTTCGTATGTGTTTCCTTTGAATAGGAAAGCTATAGTTTTAAATGCACTAGGAGAGCATAAGTGGCTTGCCGATTGGAAGGTCAGCGGTTTGAATCCCCACGATGGGGTGAGCTCCCGCTGCTCAGTCCCTGCTCCTGCCAACCTAGCAGTTCGAAAGCACGTCAAAGTGCAAGTAGATAAATAGGTACCACTCCGGTGGGAAGGTAAACGGCCTTTCCGTGCGCTGCTCTGGTTCACCAGAAGCGGCTTAGTCATGCTGGCCACATGACCCAGAAGCTGTAAGCCGGCTCCCTTGGCCAATAATGCGAGATGAGCGCCTCAACCCCGCAACTGGACCTAATGGTCAGGGGTCCCTTTACCTTTACAAGACAGGAAGCAAGTCAAACAGCCCCCAAGGCTTTATCCCCAGTTCCAGCTAACTCCACTCAGTGGGCTCTCCCCAACTGCACCAGCTCTTTCTTGTATACATCTTTTTCCTTCTCTTCATCTGGAAAGGAGTATGCTGTTAAGAAACACAGAGGGATACAACCAGGTCTTAGGAGACCATCTCAAGATTTCCCCATCTTAACAAAGGAACCATTGACCAGGAGTCCCCCCCCTCAATCTGATTAAAAAGCCTTACCATATCCTATGGAAACCTCTGTTTTAGAATATAATGAGCTATGGGGTAGGCACATGATACCTGAAAACACATGTGGAAGAAAGATGCCATGGAAGATCAGCACCACCCAAAATGTAACGCAATGCTGCTTCTGTATTCTCAAGGTCAAGACTATCATGCAGAAACATTTTTTTTCTTTTGATTAAGAATTGGCAGGTGGCAAATTATGTGGGAATTACTGCTGCATAATTATGAACTTGATTTATATTTAACAGCATCGGGTGATTATGTGCTTCTCCCTCTCACTCCTTTGTGATCATTAAATCAGCTTTGTTTTACATTTCACTGATGGCAGAAAGTTTATCTAATACCAGAGCTTGACAGTGTTCATCTGGCTCCACTCACGTATATTCAGTAGCTGCTTCTCTTACTGAGAAAATAAGTGGAGGCTCCTAATCCATGGGGATAAGTAGTCGTTTACCTGTCTAATGTAATTACCAAGGAGCTATGGACCTGTGGTGGGGTCCTGAGGTGGGGGAGGTTGCCACAAGAGCAACCTTGATAGGAACAAGGAAACTGCCTTTAGTTAAGAACAAGGGCACCTGTGGCCCTCCAGATGTTCTTGGGCTCCAAAATGAGCCCCATTCACCATGTCCTATGGCCAAGGATGATAGGAGTTGTCAGCCAGCAGCATCTAGAAAACCATAGTATCCCCAACCCCAGTCTACTTTAAGTGGCAGGAGATCTCCAGGGTTTCAGACAAGAGCCTTCCTCAGCTATATCTAGAGATCCCAGGAGACTGACCTTGGGTACTCTCACATGCAAAGCATGTGATCTGCCACTGTAGTTGCACCTATGGTATTACCCACCTCATGTGAAGAACTCAGACTGGGTCAAAGTTTGCTAACTATTCTGCCAGAAGTATACAGAACTTGTAAACATTTTATGATCCAAACCTGCAGCCTGGGATGAGAGAGCCTTTCACAAGAATGCAGTGGAGCAGTGGTGGAGAACCGCTTTCAGCCTGAAGGCTGCATTTTCTTCTTAGTAAGAGCCAGTAGTATTCAGCAGCATAGGCAAAAGTGGGTGAGGCAATTAATGTGAATGTTGCCTTTGTACAGGTAGGCTAGTTTCTACACACACACCCCTTCTGTATCTGCTCACCAAGAATACAATAGTTAATGTTGGAATTCAATGATAAATTATAGCCAGGTACTTACATTTGGGGTACAAAGCAGGTACAGTGAGTTCTGAGGGCCAGGTAGAAAGGCCTGGAGGACCACACCAGGTCTCCGGGTCTGAGATTTCCCTACCACTGCTGTATCCTTTTATATTTCCATTCACCTTGTAAAACAACAGCAACCATTTCACCCCTTCATAACCCCCCACTTTAAGATTCATCACAGTAAGGTTTATTTCTTTTGTTCCCTTTAGCAGTCATTTGTATTTTTTCTTCGAGGTCATATTTATGTCAGTTTCTCATACTCTCCCAAAGGAAGACTATAGATGCTTCCTTTATTGGAAGGTTTTGCAACTGAACAAAGAACCTTCCCCCTTTATTCTCCATGTTTTTTCCCCATTCTCCCCATTTCCTCTGGTAGGTTGGAGGGAAACCCCAGAATGAATTTAGGGGGTATTCAGCGGGAAGAGAGGGGGAAGGTCCATTGAAAGCATAAATCCTTGCACTAATAGAACTAGTCCCAGTATGTCTGAAAGCACTGAGCAACACATCACAATGCATTTCTGATTTTTAGTCTGATTGCTTTGTTTTGTTTCTTTGTTGTTGTTTTTTGGGGTGTGTGTGGTTTTTTTACTCCTGGTTGTTGTTGTTTAGTCGTGTTCAACTCTTCGTGACCTTGTGGACCAGAGCATGCCAGGCACTCCTGTCTTCCACTGTCTCCCGCAGTTTGGTCAAACTCATGTTGGTAGCATCCAGAACACTGTCCAACCATCTCGTCCTCTGTTGTCCCTTTCTCCTTGTGCCCTCCATCTTTCTCAACATCAGGGTCTTTTCCAGGGAGACCTCTTCTCATGAGGTGGCCAAAGTATTGGAGCCTCAGCTTCAGGATCTGTCCTTCCAGTGAGCACTCAGGGCTGATCTCCTTCAGAATGGAGAGGTTTGATCTTCTTGCAGTCCATGGGACTCTCAAGAGTCTCCTCCAGCACCATAATTCAAAAGCATCCATTCTTCCGCGATCAGCCTTCTTTATGGTCCAGCTCTCACTTCCATACATCACTACTGGGAAAACCATAGCTTTAACTATACGGACTTTTAGTAGGCCCTGCTTTTCTGTCTACCAGGAGAAGGAAATGCAGCCTGCAAGGAAAAGCTGTTTGCATTTCTTGATACCTCTGATTTGTTTATTTTCCTTGAGCAACATCCAAAAATAATATTTGCCAAAATATCTTGTGGGATAATTCTTGTTTGGAGAAATCTGGCTGTACTGGTAAAGAGAATCTGCTAATTCAGTGAATACCAAATCTCACTAGTTACCTTTTATGTTCTTACTTTCTCCACCTGAATATGTGTGTGTGTGTGTGAACTTTCAAAGTGTTCATTAATGCTAAGCCTATTTGCTAAGTGCTAAGCCTCACCAGGGATAACTCTATGGAAACATTTGAAAAAGAGCAAACAATGGGAATTATGTTTGATTGCGAGCTCTACCATGCCCAAAGCCCATATCAGAATCTGACAGTATCACATATCTTTTTCCTTAGAGATAGAGGAATGGGGTGAATGGTAGAGGGATATGAAGGCTAATTGAATTATTCTAAAGTGTAATCTTCTTAATTGTCTCTAAGCTTTAACAACAAGTATAGCTGCAAAACTGCTTCTGGAGACTTATAACCCATTTTGCCCAGTGTTTTTCATTCTTTGGTTTAAAAAAGTGTTCTGCTCAACATGTGTATTCTAATGCAGAGGTTGTTTATTGGGGGGGGGGAGGTCACTACATCCAGAAATACACAATGTTCTGCCATTTCAAAATTCTATATCCAAAAATGCCCAGCCCGCACCACCTATCAGGAGCTGAATCCTGGCCTGCATCCTGGATTGGCAAATGGGATTGCAGGCTCGGACACAGGCTAGGCCAGGGGGCAGCCACGGACCTGACGGACCCGGGAGGCTTCCCTCGGGTCTGCTCCCTGGCCACTTAAACAGCCCTCACCCGGGGCCCTACCTGCTTTTCTTTTGTTGGGTTTCCCACCCGCCCACCCTGGTTCAAGCTGATAGTCAAGGACTTTGCTGTGGCTACGGTGGTCACCATTTTATGGGGCTATGTAGGAATTCGTCCACCGGGCAAATTGGCTCTAACCCAGTGATTTTGCCTACCTCATAGCAATTGGGGCAATTCTTCTCTTGAATGGAGGCAAGGTTGTAGTCTCCGCCTGCCCTTCCAAACAATGGGGTATCTCGTTAAAGGGATCTGGGGAGAGTGGTCATGTTTGCATGCCCAGGTGGGGCCAGGGGCGAAGGCACTCCCCCAGATGGCGGTCCCTGTGGGGGTCACCCTATTTGATGTAAGTCTTAGGAACACCTGCCTGGATTGACCTACAAATCACTTCCACTGGGCAGGCCAGAAGTATTTTGATTGCTCCATGCCCAAGCCAAACCTCTTTCATCTGTATTCAATAGAGTTGTGGCCTATTTTGATCGAAACCAGCCTTAGCGGTCTCTCATTTATCTGGGGGTTAGGGACTGAACCTGCAAGAGAAAAGACTTCAACACACACTCCCTTTTCCTTCAAACCTGCAGAGCTTTGAAGGAGAAGTGTGGAGGGGGATGTTTGAAGGTGTTATCCCACCTTGCCTCCAGCCCCTAAATCTACTTCAACCCCCCACTGGGGTTTGAAAGTCATCTATAAACATCCTCATGCAAGGATGTTTACAAAGGATAGCTTGAAAGCCTTGTTGTTCACTTTGAAGACCCGACATTTGGGTCTTCAAAGGAAAACCTTGCCTGTCACTATGATGTCAGAATATTGACATGTGGGCAGCCCAAGCCACCTGCCCCAGCCGCCTGGCAGGGATGGGGAAAGTAAATGTTTGGCCTACAGCCATAAAAGATTCTGCACCTCACTGTAAGGGACGGGGAGTGTGGGTTTGGGGTGAGCTGTAAGGGGAGGCAGGCAGGGTGTTGGCAATCTCTAAAAGGGGCAGGAGAAGTTGACAAGCAACACAGGCAGAGCTGGCAGCCCCCACTGTTTTCATATTTTGCTTGCAAGATCCGGCTTTCTAAGGCTCTAGGATGTTATGGCAAATACTAGGAATGTGGCCCTTCAGGTGAAAAACGTTTCCCATTTGGTTGCTATACTGTCTCTTCAAGGTAGACAGTTCTGCCAGAGCGTATCTTTGCTGCCACGTGGCATGTCACCAAACACTGTTAAACTTAGGAGCTAAAACACTGCCTTCTCCTGAAACCTCAAATCTTTGCAGCAGTGCTTCATCTCTCACAGAGGTTGTTATTATTGATTGATTGGAGAAAAGGAAGGAAAAGAATTGTGAGTCATTCAGCATGTCACAAGTTCTGCAGTTGTCTCGGAGGCTGCCAAACGGCTGAGATGGAGATAGGTTTGCATGTGCTACTTGTGTACGTGTGCCAACTCAGTGCTCAGTTTATTAACAAACATTTTCCCCCTTTAAAAATCTGCCAGTGTTTGACAATCAGCCAGTGAAATCTACAAAAATGAATTGGGAGTCACAGGAGATATAGAATAGGCAGATAAGTGGATAAATGTAGTTTGCCTCCAGGAGCATATTCCACTCCCATTAGCAAGCTTTGCTATTTCACTGTGGGGAACCTTGTGTGACATGTGGCCCTTCAAACCTTTATATATGGCTCTTTGAACTCTCCCTGGGCCATGTCCCTTACTGGCCTGGCTTCACTTTCCCAAGTTTTCCCCCTAGTACAGGAAAGGGTACACATGCAGAAACTAGTCTACTGTACAAAGGTAAAATTGGGATTCACTGCTCTGCCTATTTCTGTCTCTGGCTCCTGTCCATCAATAGCACGTGGCTTTTAGAAGGTTACCCAAAAGTGTGGTCCTTGACCTGAAACAGGTTCCCTGCTCCTGCTCAACTGCGGACTGTACATTTGAACAGGTGTGTTCGGAAGGTAGATTGGGATCTGCTCGTCTGGTGCTGAATTATTGGCAGAAGATGGAAAAGGCTTTCTGAATCCCAACTGCTTAGCAATAGGAAGAATAACAGGGCTCCCCCCCCCCCAAAAAAAAAGCCTCCATCCCCTGAATAAGGCTGTTTAGAATCCATTATGTGCAGAAACCTCAGATGTGGTGCTGAACTTCTAAATATAAGACATCCTGGTCAGTGCATGGCTCATGGGGTACAGTAATTGCCTCTCCCCCCCCCCCAAATGCTGCCAAAGCAACTGGTGGAGTTGGAAGCCTCAGCAATAGTCTCCCTGCTTCAGTCTTCCAAACTAGCCTGCTGCCCTGAGGTATGTTGTCCCATCACCAGTGTTGAAGTTGGAGCCAGTGCAGAGAGATTTTGTACATGGGACTGTTCTTCATCTCAGGCAGCAAAAATTCTTGGGGTGGCCACGAGTGAGCCCCATCCTGCCATGCCTTTCCACTGAAATGGCGCATTTCTACCCCACTTTCATCTCATTTTGGGATTCACTTTAAACACCCCTCAAAATGAAGTGATTTCTGAAATTGAGTGCAAAGCCTACTTATTTCTTCTGCTAAAAATTATTGAGTCTGCGAGAAAGGTGCCACCAGAAGCAAACCACTTTAAGCTCTTTGGAATAAAAATGGTGCTACAAACGTTTAATGAGCAATTAGAATAATCACATTTCATACTGGCTTGGGAAAGGATCCATACTGGGCATAAAGGAGCTCTACCTGCATACATCTGTTCAGAAGTGGAACTCTTTCCAATGTCCATTATCTATTGCTAAATCTGTTTTAATGTGTTTTTGTAATTTTATGATTGCGTTTTTTGCTTATAAATCACTTCAGGACGTTTTTGTGGAAGTGATATATAGGTAAAGGACCCCTAACAGTTAAGTCCAGTCGCAGATGACTCTGGGGTTGTGGCGCTCATCTCGCTTTACAGGCCGAGGGAGATGGCGTTTGTCCACGGACAGTTTTTTCCAGTTCATGTGGCCAGCATGACTAAGCTGCTTCTGGCGCAATGGAACACCGAAACCAGAGCAGCGCACAGAAACACCATTTACCTTCCCGCCAGAGCGGTACCTATTTATCTACTTGCACTTTGATGTGCTTTCTAATAAAGCTAAGTCTAGCCACTGAGTATGCAGGTGGCTAGGGGTATGTAGTGGGGCTGCACAGTGATGTTTGATGGTCTTTGACCCTGCAGCCTTGTCACTTCCTCTGTGTGTGTTTTTGACATATGGAGGACCCTTTTAGCAGATCTTAATACTGGAGGCAGGGAAGGAATTCGTAATGGAGAAGACATTACATGCAAGATGGGGGAGATAAGACACAGAGGTCCAGGCTTTGGCTTAAGCTGAATAACTGGTGTAAAACCTACTTCCAGTGAAATCCAAGTAGAAAAGCATTTGTCAGTTGAACTATGTACTTATAGACACACATGACTAAAATACTGCCTTCCTGTTTGTATCAATGTAGCTTTCATTGTCCTTTCATTGTTCACTGAAGTTGCAGAAAGCATTCCACTTATTTTGTTTTTGTTTCCTTTTGGTGGGGGAGTCTTCTCATATTTATGCTCCAAAGTACTTGCTGGATATCAGCTCCATCAAGTCAGAGATCTCACGATTGTAACTTTATTTAGAACGTGTTGGTCATGGTGAAGTTGGCATCCTTCAACTTGATAAGCAATTTAAAAGAATCCCTAGGTGTTTCAGAACGCTCCTGGGGGGAAAAATGCATTCTTCTTAAGGAAGAAATACAAGACATATCACTTGTGTAAACTGTTTACTTTTGCCGCTAACCCCTAAAGGCTGCACCATGGAGAATTAGTTGCTCGGGTTCTGCCAGCTCTTGTAATGGAAAGAAGTAAATTCACACAACTACATATGAAGAGCAACCTTGTGAATGTTTGAACACACATACTAAGGCAGGGGTTGCCAACTTTTTCAGGGCAGTAACTATATTTGGAATTTTGAGAAAATGCTGTCAGTGCCAGTCACAAAATGGCTGACATGGAGGCATGGCGTAACACAAAATGGCTGCTGTGTGAGTGTGGCATAACACAAACAACTCCCTGTTCGTGTGAGGGTTGCGTTCTGGTGCATTATGCACTTGTGTGAAGTTGTGTGTAACTGAACACCCATAGAATAAACCTGCAAACACCCCGTTCTGCCTCTGCCCTAGCCACTCTCCGCCCCCCACCCTGGCCTTTTAGTGATGTCTCAGTGATGTCTTTATGATGTTCCCGGATTACTTCTGGGGTCGGTGCTGTGCGTGTGTGCACAGATGCCCACATATCATACCCTCCAACATTTCTTCAGTGAAAATAGGGATATCCTATTCAATTATTATTATTATTATACCCCACCCATCTGACTGCTTTACCACAGCCACTCTGGGCTGCTTCCAACATATATAAAAACATAATAAAACATTAAAACATATAGAAACTTCCCTATACAGGGCTGCCCGGCACTGTTCAACTTACATATAAATGATATTATCCAGTTTCTAACATCTCCAGAGTATAATGCCCCTAAATTGGCCACAAAACCCATCGCAATACTCTTATATGCAGATGATGCGGTTCTTCTTTCCCAAACAAAAGTAGGCCTAACAAGACTGATGAGGGCATTTTCAGGATATTGCCAGAGAGAACAGCTGGCTTGAATTACAAGAAAACCAAAGTCATGATTTCCTTAAGAAACTATAGGGCCCATAGATGGCACATGGACAACCAGCTAATTGAACAGGTCAGCATTTTCAAATATCTTGGCCTTATTTTCCAGTCTACAGGGTTGTGGGGAGCACACCAGAAATGTGCAAAAGAAAAAGCGTCCCAGAGTGCTAAATTTCTGACAGGCTTTTTCTACACAAAAGGTGGTAAACATATACCATCAGTCCTGGAGGTGTTCTAAGCTAAACCCCTAGCACAGTTATTATATGGGACTCACATTTGGACAGACACTCACCTTGGATCTACAGAAGCTGTCCAATCAAAGTTCTTAAGGCAACTTTTCTCTGTATCACCCTGTGTCCCAAACACATCATTGTGCCCAGAGGCTAATCTTCCCTTGGTAGAATTATGGATTTGGCATAGGACACTTAACTATTGGCTTCGCCTAAGCTTAAATCCCCCTGATCTAATATCCGTAGTGCTGCAGAAGCAGTGTACACAGGTTCATACATTGGCAGGGTTTTAAGAAGACTTGTAATTTTATTATGAATGGACAATAAGTAATCTAAATGGTTAAAACTTTATAATGGACATGTAGTACATTGATATACAATGGAACCAAGGAAGGGACTAGGAAGAAGTCAATATGTTTTGTTTTTGTTTTTATTTATGTTTGTTTTGTTTTTGTTATTGTTGGAAAATTAATAAAATGTTATCCAAGGGGGGGAAATAATGTATTGCCCTTGACTGTACTTGAGGGACGATTCCAACAGATTCCACACAAAAAATGCTTATGTCCCTGTGGATATGGCAGTATTGAATCAGTGCCACATGCCCTTCTGGCTTGCACTCCTTGACTTGAGGAATGAGATTATCACCCTCTTTTATTGTCCATTCCGGGTTGCCCAGCCACTGCCACAGTGTCCTTTCTCTTGGGAGATCAAGATAAGCAGGTGACAGCAAAGGTTGCAAGGTTTTTAGCTGGGACAGTTAAAATAAGATCCACTATTTGACTATTGATTCAAAACCCTAAAATGTATTTTAAATAATTGACTTTTTATTTCTATTCTTTATATATCACATTGTTGTTTTATTGCTATGGCTTATGGCTGACGCAAATAAAAATTCATTCATTCATTCATTCATACATACATACATACAGGGCTGCCTTCAGATGTCTTCTAAAGGTTGTATGGTTACTTATCTCCTTGGCTCGGGGCTTGCATAACTCCATACCCACCAGCAGTTTGCCGATGAAAATAGGGACACCCTAAGGGAAAGCGGGACATTCTAGGGTCAAATCAGAAACCAGGACAGCTTTTGTAAATCTGGGACTGTCCCTGGAAAATAGAGGCACTTGATGGGTCTGGGTGCTTTACACCCCATATTAATTACATTTTGGTGGGAGTTGATTCAAGAGCTTTGAAGTCAATTGACTAAAACTGACTCAAATCCAAGTGCTTCAAGTAAACTGGGAAGTGGCTCAGGATTTTATATTTATTCATGCTGCCACTGAATAATTATTGCAACTTAGCCAGTACTCATTTGCCCATTCCACCTAGATGAGCATCAGCTTCTTTATTCAGAGCTACAATCTTGCCAAAACCACAACTAGACATCTTGAGAGATGCTTAATGCAGGTGGACAGCTGGTAATATTTTTGTACGTATCTGGAGGCTGAGATACAGACAGTCAAAAAGGTAGTGCAGCATCTAACCAGCATAATGAAATCAGACAACTGACCAATACTCTCTTCCTTGTTACGTCTCAACACATTGTACAAAAAAGAAAAGTGTTTTCCCCACAGTTCCATCTTGTTTCCTGTGGTGTTCAACATCTACATGAAGCCTCTGGGTAAAGTCATCTGGGGGTTTGGGCTGAAGTTTGATAATTACACTAATAATAAACCTCTCTGTCTCTCATTTTCAACCAGTCCTAGGGGGGATGTGGAAGTCTTGCACTGATGTCTGAGGGCAGTGATACACTGGATGTTGGCAAACAAAGCTTAAATTTCAAATAGGATGGAATTACAGTCAATTTGGGGTGGGGCTCTGTTTTGGGTTTGGGCATTCAACATGAATGACAGTGTGTTTTCCCAGCTCAGGCTGCTTTGCCAATTTTGGCCTTTCTTGGAGAGGACAGACTTGGTCATGGTACCTCATGCCTCAGTAATACCTGGTTTTGACTACTGTGTTGCTGGAATATTGATGCTTCAAAGGGTTCAGCTTCCAGAGATTTGACTTGGTCAACTAGTATTGAGCATATTACTCCAATATATTTCATTTTCGCTGGACACCAGTTTGGTTCCAAACACAATTCAATGTTCTAGTTTTAACAATGTTCTAAATGGTCAGGGACCATAGCATCCTACAGGACTTTCTCTCGCCATATGTACCTAACCACTGCAGAATATCAGAGGTCCTTCTCCGTGTTCTTTCACTATATCAGATACCGAGGGAGACTTTTGTCCACATTGCCACAGTTTGGAATGCTTGCTTCAAAGTGCTGAGAAGTCACAGAGGTGATGGCTTTCTGTTGTGTTTTAAAGACATAGAAATGTAGAAGGCTGCAGCCAGGGAGCTGGTCCATTTAGCTCAGTATTATCTGCACTGACTGGCAATGGCTCTTCTCCCAGCCCTATCTGGAGTTGCCAGGGATTGAACCTGCGGCCGTCTGGATGCAAAGTAGATGCTTCATTGCTGAGTTATGGTGTTTCGTCTGATAGCTCTCCCATAGAGGGACTGCATAATAGTGAACTGTGAGATCCTGACAGTTTGACAAGTTTTAGAGTTAATTCCTATGCATGGTTACTCTGAATAAGTCACAGAGAGCTTATTCCTAAGCAAATATTCATGGATTGCACGTTGTTGTTGTTGTTGTTGTCTGAGATGTGTTAATCGTACTTTTTGTGGCGGGCCTTTTTAAAATACAGAATATTGCTTTAGAATAGCATTAGTGACAACTCTAAACAACCCCAACCATTCAATGCGACAGATGTCTACTCAGAAGTAAGCCCCATTAAGCTCAATGGGACCTAGCCCTGATCCACACAATGCATTGAAAGCACACATAACACACATCTGAAACACAAGGTTTTCCCCAAAGAATAGTAAAAACTGTAGTTTGTTAAGGGTGCTGGGAACTGTAGGTCTCTGAGAGGGAAACTACAGTTCCTATTATTCTTTGGAGGAAGTAATGTAATTTAAATGTGTGTTGGATGTGCTTTAAATGTATGGTGTCCGCCCTTCTTCCCATGCAAATGGGTTTAAGATTGCTGCCTAAATTGACTAGAATTAGCTTGACTAGATTGTAGAATGGGTTTTCATCTAGGAATAGTAGAAGGGATGTACAGCTAAGTAAGTAATTGTAAAATGCTTACCTAGGGCTCAATACCTTCATTTCACAATACCTGGATCCCCCCCCCCAACTCTTTCTCTAACATTTTTTTAATTGCTAAGGCCCCTTTTACAGTTACTGTCAACATTCTCTGTTGAACTGAATAATTTACCCTTTTAAACTGACAGGAGCTGTCATTATAAAAATTGCAGGGGCACGTTTGACAGGATTCACACAATAGGGGTAACTTAAAACTTTTAACAGGCTTTGCGATGGCATAGACTTTTTTGCATGTCTTGTCAGTCTGTGCATGATCTCATCTCTGCCTTGTGAAAAGTTGGCAGATTAGAAGATTATATCTGACAGATTTGAAGTGGCGTTGATGACATACTCTGACAATAATATCACTAGGAGAGAGGGAAACCACAGGAGCGGGATGGGGGGAGGTTGGCATAATGAAAAAATCATCTTTAGAAATTTGGTAAGCAGTTTACAAATTGAGCAATGCTTGGTCCTTGCAGATAACTGTTTTTAATTCATTGCAGTCTTGTGGGGAGATGGAGATGGTTTGATGTGTCAAATGTATTCCTCCCTCCCTCTTTCTGAGTCTAAGGCTTGCTTTGAATCACAAACATTTGTGAACCTGATACTCTTTTAGAGGTGAGGTTTAACAGTTTTAGAGGTTTGAGGTCCATTCTGTAGTGTGCTGGCATGTGAACTCTGAGGCAACTGGCATTATAAACAGCAGAACAGAAAGTGAGTGATCATCACGTGGTGTTGTATATGCGTACACAGATGTACAACAGAGTGTACCTGTCAACACACATCAATTCCACCTTTTTGTCAATGTTAGGGTTACATTCACTGACTATCCTGTAATGATCTGCTTTACACAAGTATCGGAATTGTCTCTCTAGTTTTTTTTCTACAGCTTGACAAAAAGTTATAATTAGAGATGGAGGAATAGTTCAAAAGCTTTATCTATTATTATATTTATTACTGTTCCAAAATGTAAACATAACAGATAGAATGATATTTTCCCTGTCCAGGTAGAGACCTATTAGCTATTAAGAAATAAATATCACTAGTGTATACTGAGTTTGAAAATAAATCTTCCATATGTATATTCAAAGCATCATATTTGTATTTAGAAAATAATGAACTAATAAGTTATTTTTGGTAACAGATTTTTTACTGCATTCAATAAAATCATTCCACATTGCTGCAAAGCTATCATACCTCTGCTATTGTTCTTTGCATTTGATATAGTAAGTTAATTCAGCCATTGCGGCAAATTCTGTGTTTTCCTAGCCATTCTTTAATAGGTCCCCTTATCTTATTTGGTGGGCGATGTGACCTGGCTGAGGGCTGGAGACTGGCGTGCTCCCTGTCCTGTTGGCACTAGGCGGGGCCATAGTCAAGGAGTGGGCCTCTCCAACCATTTGGCACCAACGGGGGCATGTCCATGGGGAATTTAAACTCCAGCGTGGCAGCGAGGCCATCTTTCTTGCAAAAAAAGAGGAAAGAAATCTAGCTGGAACCACCTCATAAGAAACCACCTCTTTATGTTTGATTTTACCACCTCTTCCATTTAGTTTGAAGGAAACCAATTCTGGCTGGATACCCTGTAATTTTTTAATCTGTCCTTCTCCACCCAATACTTCTGTGTTTTACTACTATTTTACCACATGTGAAAGAGGTTTGTTTGCATTGTTTCTGGCACTTCCAGCGTGTGTTACAAATACTCAGTGACCCTATATTGATCACAAGAGTACAGGAGTTGTCTGTCTTTCTTTCTGCTACAGACAGAGATACCAACTTCTGAAAAAGATTGTGGGAGCCTGATGTGAAGTCCTGACGTCACATGCGTGATGTTGCGAGGAGCCAGGGGGTGAAGCTGAATGCAGTAGCAAGGGAAAGACTGGGGGAAGCTGTTCCTGGCCAGTGGTGGCAGCAGGAGGAGGAGCCGCTGACCATCAAAGCTGCACTGCACCCAGCTGCATGTTCACCCTCCTCTGCCCTCTGAACAATTGGGGGGGTCAGCCTCCTTAAAAAAACAACCCAAAAACACATTATGGGGGCCCAAAGTGTCTTGGCCCCTAGGAGTTGGTGCTTACGGCTACAGACTGACAAAAGTTTGCAATTAGAAGTGGCGTAATAGTTCAAACTTTTGGAAACAAACAATCAAAGTCAAAAATCAGCACAAAGTTCCAGAACACCTCCTGCTCCCTCTATTTGCTTCTAGTAATGGCTGTATTCAGAAAGCACTTCATTCCACTTTCACTATGTTTCCTTACCTGATAATTTCCACACTTCCAGAAAAGTAATGAAATAAAGTGCAGGTTTAATACACATTTCTGTGCAGATCTTTCACAAGGATCCTTGAAAAATCACAAGGGTCTCTCTTGATTCTGATGATTGTTCAAAAACCTGTCCTATAGTCTCAGCCTTATACATTGGCAAACACCCAGTATTAAAGGGGTTTATCCAAGACCCGCTTCTTCCCGGTATAAGCTGGTTTCAGGGATATGAAGCAGCTTAAAAGCCCCCAGCCTCCCTTCTGTTTACTCTTGTTATTTCAGAAAGCTTTGCAGTGATTAAAGGATAACTGAGAAGACTTCTATCTGACAGGTCCCAAATTGTACAGCCTTAGGTGTCACTTTTGAAAGTGGAGCTCTTCGATGGTGAGAAACCCATTAAAAGCAGTCAAATTTAAACACCAGGAGGCTTGCAAACTCAGCAGGCAGCACTGGACTGGTTGTGATAACACAGGAAGCATTATGCATCCACTACTCATCCATCACAAAAGTGTAGTTGCACCTGCTAAATGTAGTTGGCCAGATCTGGGTATATCCCAGACTTTGCCCAAACAGTGATGTCCACTGAAAGGTCACCTTAGACATAACAGGACCAGCATACAGCTTACAGAACTCAATCTTCTCCAGTGCACAAACTCATTGCACTTAGGGCTGGCTATTCCAAAGTGTGAATTGTATGAATTGAAGTGTTCCAAAGTGCAATGATTGGGACACCTCTGAAGATGTTGTGAAATTTGGCACAATGGTTTTCAAGACTGAGAAGTTGGGTTTGGTCTATCTTTGTAAACCATTAGATACCATTTAGAATCAAGATGGTGGACCAAAATGTTCCAAGCTGCATGGATTGGGATGTCTGTGGCATTATCATCACCCTTTTTGGTACAATGGTTCCTGGGATGGGGAAATCGATTTTGGTTTATATCCTATGCCGTTTTGAATCAAGATGATGGACTGAAGTGTATCTAACTGCCTGTTGTGGAATGGTGGGGGTGCTAGGACTGGCAGGATGAGGATGACCTGGAGGAGGGCACCAGCAGCCACTGGAGGTCCTCAAGGCTTGGGTCAGAAGGCCTCAGCACCCCAGTAGGAAATAAAGAGGTGCCAGAGGGGCTGAGAGATGAGGAGTAGAAGGAAGAAGATATCACACAGCCCTCCAGCACAGAGGGGGCTAGGAGCCTGGAAGAACCTGATTCGCTGTGCTGCCCCACTGCTGTCTCCAATAGCCAGGAGAACAATTAGGAGGGCCAAACAGCTGGGGTGGCCAGTGTGAGTAGACGTAGCACATTGGCCAAGCCCACAATGCAGAAGCAGTGCAGGAGCTGTCCACCTAAAGTGCAGTGCTGTTGGTTACAGGAAGGATGCTAGTGAAGCAGCAATCAGCAGGTCTTGAATCCTTCTGTCCTTTGTACGTAGAGTGGACAAGAGGACAAGAAGGACACAGCATCTCCTCCCCACTGTCTTCCAAGTGTACAGTGTTGTTTTTTAAAAAACAACAACAACAACAACTATGCATTAGTCCCAACCACTGAATTTATGTAGGACAGGATTAGAGTCAGGTGTTCCTTGAGTCAGGGAGAGTATGCACAACCCTAGGAACTAACAAGTTACAATATCCATTTATAAATTTCAGGGTTTTTTGTTTTTTGTTTCTGAGAATTCCTGGGCAATACCGAGTACTTTCCACTAGTGCATCATATCAGGGATAATTGCTTGTGAAAATACGTGCCTAAATCAAAACTGTATATGGAAATAGGTTTATTAGGCGAAATCCCCACTTAAATACTGATGATGATGATGGTGGTGGTGGTGGTGGTTGTTAGTAGTAGTTGTAATAAGCATGTTTGTGGAATTTTTTAGTACAGGTGTCACAGGTAAGTAACAGTGCTGAAATGAAACATTAGGTGCATACAAGAGTGATGTGGATAGTTGAATTTACATTTGGGGAAATAAGAAACTGAAATAACTGAAACTGACAAATCCATTAACTCCCACTTCATCCTTTAACCTCACTTGCAATGTGATCCCTGGATCCTGTACTGAGCCATACCAGAGGTATATTGCCTTGTATATTAATACAACCTGGCTCACTGGTTCTGAAGATCTATGAGCCTTGTTCTATATAGCAAATCACATTCTCAGTAATTGTGTCCAGAATATCATTCTAGCTACGTGGGTTAAACCTTTGCCTATTTTCATAAGATGTCATTAAATTACATGACCATTTCTTCATATTGATTGGTTTTATAACTGAGTTTTAAAAAGAGGGCAGTTTTAAACTGGTCAGGTTAGCAATCTCAGGTTAAATAAAGGAGAGGTAATTTTCATGTCTAAAGTAATGTACTGACAAGAAATCAATCTCCTTTCTGTAATAAAATTAGCCAGATCCCCACACTCATTATTTTTCACAGCTGAAGATTGTCTTATCTAAGTTAAAGCCATTTTATGGCCTATTTTTTAAAAAAAATACTGTAAACCAGCATGAAACATTTTTGGGAGGAGAGAATTATATATTTTTTATTTTAAAAAAACCTATTTAAAAGCTCTCCTAAACCTTGAATGACTTGCATACGCTTTAACCCAGATGAGCATTGTGAAGAGCTTTTGAAAGACAAGTAATTACTTATTAGCTGTAATACTTGTCAGTGAGAACAATGTCTACAGCTCACCTGGCATAGTTCAGCTAAATGAATTACAACTGAGAACAGAATTAAATACCTGGAAATCTATTCGCCAAGAGCATCACTATTTAGCCTTTTACTTCTATATTCATTAGTTTTCTTTAGACAAAGTGCCGGATTCTATCTCTGTTGGAGTTTCCTTATGGTTTTTGCTGTTTGCTATGAGATTTCTCCCCCTGCCCTTATGTGTGTGTGTGTGTGTGTGTGTGTGTGAGAGAGAGAGAGAGAGAGAGAGAAAGAGAGAACATATGAATATGATGGGGAACTTGTAATACTTCAACATTTGGAGGACCACATCTTTCATCACCCTTAACCATTGGCCATTCCTAACAGACACACAGCTTTATTGTGGTCCATGGACCCCAAATACACAGTAAAGGTAAAGGGACCCCTGACCATTAGGTCCAGTCGTGGCCGACTCTGGGGTTGCGGCACTCATCTCGCTTTATTGGCCGAGGGAGCCGGCGTACAGCTTCCAGGTCATGTGGCCAGCATGACTAAGCCACTTCTGACGAACTAGAGCAGCGCACGGAAACGCCGTTTACCTTCCTGCCGGAGCGGTACCTATTTATCTACTTGCACTTTGACTTGCTTTCGAACTGCTAGGTTGGCAAGAGCAGGGACCGATCAACGGGAGCTCACCGCATCGTGGGGATTCGAACCGCCGACCTTCTGATCAGCAAGTCCTAGGCTTTGTGGTTTAACCCACAGTGCCACCTGCATCCCTTGAATACACAGTACAAGAATACACAGTACAAGAATAGTAAATACCAACAGTTATTAAGGTGTAAAATCGGCCATGCTAGCCAACAGAGGAGCTTTAGCCCGTACATACTGATTTCTGATTTTTACTGCCACTGAGAGGAATTTTGCTACGGCCAATGTAACAGTATCAAACTTATCCTCAAGAAGAACTTGGCATAAAACGAGTCAGCAATTCTAGGTTGTTCTGTTAGTATTGGATTGATTAAATGCTGTCTAACCTGTTTATACAGACTACAATGCAATAATATGTGTTCCATACCTTCAACATGGGCACAGCCTATCTTGGTATGGGACACCAGCAAATTTTCCCCGCAGCACTTCATAAAGGAAAACATTTAACCTGGCTTTAGGAAACAGACGACGGTAGTTAGGTACGGTCAAATTCTTAAGGTAGGGAGATAACAAAAAAAACACACAACCCTCTAGGTATCGGATTCCAGACACAGATGGGCCACAGGTCACATGTGAGCAAGATCATAAATCACTAAAGGCAATATCCCGAAACCTCTTTCACAGTTTTGAGGGCAGTATCATACTGCAGGTGGGTAAGAAAAGATGGTGAAAGAGGCCTTATGCACCATGGTTTTTGACCAGGAGCTGATGTACTCCACATTTATCACATGAGTACACCATTCCCAAGGCCATACACCAGACCCAAGGCACTCCACCAGGCCTTAATTGAAAGTGGGCATTCACAGTTACTTCCAACAAAAGTATTGAGTTAGGTACCTGAAGTAAGGACCTCATAAGCTTTGATTGAAATGTATCAAGCTTTGGAAAAGAGCCCTTGTACCAAATGTTGACAGCATATAAGAGTTTTGATGCAGATTTCACCTGTGCATGAAATAAACGGAGAATTGCCAGTTTGCTTGCCTCCTCTATTTGGGAAGTAACCAAACAATGGGTGCTCCAAGATTTTGTTTGGTGAAATGTAAGTCCTAAATACTGTAAGCTGATCTGATTCCACCTAAACATTAGGAAGAACTTCCTGACAGTAAGAGCTGTTCGACAGTGGAATTTGCTGCCAAGGAGTGTGGTGGAGTCTCCTTCTTTGGAGGTCTTTAAGCAGAGGCTTGACAACCATATGTCAGGAGTGCTCTGATGGTGTTTCCTGCTTGGCAGGGGGTTGGACTCGATGGCCCTTGTGGTCTCTTCCAACTCTATGATTCTATGATCTGGTAGCATATGCTTTTAAGAACAGACCTTAAGTGCATTCAGACCAGCTAGAGCTTCCAGGTCAGGTCCCACATGCAGCACATTGTAATAACTACGCCTTGAGCATACAAATACAAGAAGCACCATGGCCAGGCTATCTCTGCCTAAGATCAACCACACTACAAGACCCATCTCACTTCTTCATTTTAGAGTGTTGAGTGCAATATGTCATCCCAGGGAAGGCAGAAGCTGTAGAAATTCTCTCAGTCCTCGTATAAATTTCCTCACCTCCCTGCTGCAACTCCAAAGAAATAATAATGGAGAAGGAGGGACTTGGCCCTGTGATAAATAAAGAACATTATCATGTTCTTCCCATGTGCAGACTCCATGTATTATCTCCATAGAATATTTCTGGTGTCTTCAATTCTGGAGAGTTAAATGAGGTCACATCAGTTAACCTAGGAGAAGACAGATCCAAGAAACAGGTATTTGTGGGAGCTGTGGAATCCATTTTCTATCCAGTGTGTTAATTCCAATGGCAGCATGAGTGCTTTTTTTTCTAAAAAAAATGTTTAGGGGTACTCTCATTTTCCCATTCATATTGAAATACTGCCCCTCAATGAGGCCAAACTTAGATTCACAAAATGTTTAGAGGTATGTGTACCCCTGCGTACCCCCAGGGGAAAAAAGCACTGGGCAGCATTATGTATTGAATGAGATGTCTTGTGTCGACCAGGACACACTCTCAATAGTTAAATGCTGCTTTTGTCACTGGGGACAAAAATGCACTCTTTAAATCACGAGGGTAATTAATTTTCCTGACAAGCTTTCAAAGTGCTCGATTGAGATTTTAGGCATCATATATATGACTTGACAGTTTGCATTTGCTCAGGTTATCCCCTCCCCACTTTCTTCCCTGGAGGTACAAGAAGAAGATGGAAGCCCTACTAAACTGCATTGTTAATAATCTGTGCAGATTCTTACAAACTCCAAGAAATGGTTTATGGCTTTAAACATTTGTGTGTGTTTCTTTTTTGGCATCTGTACTTCAAACAGAATTCTGCAACTTTAAGGTCTGAAAAGTTATTGTTTTTATTATTTCCAGAGTGGTAGCTATGTTTCTTCTCTTGCAGCAAAATCAATTAAAATGGCCTATGGCACTGTAAGGGCTAACAACTGTATGAACAAAGCAAGGATAAAAGGAGTTCTACCAACTTTCATACCTTGCTAGTGTATTTGGGGCCTCTGGTCTCTCATTTATTTATCTAATAGAGTCAAACCAACCTTGATTAAAGGTGTCTTGTCTTGATATCTTTCTGTGTAAATGAACTTTTGCATTAGCTTTCCTGATATTGCCAGATACCAGAAAAGTTAAAGTCAGGGTAGAATTTGTCTAGCCTCGCTTCCTCTGGGTTGTAGCCATGTGTGCAGGTACTGTATGTGAGCTGTGATTAAGATGGTAAAGATTCTGGAAATCAAGCCTTACAAGTAATGATGGAGGGAGATGGGTATGTTTAACCTGGAGTAGAGAAGACTGAGAGGTGATATGATAGCCATCTTCAAATGTCTAAAGAACTGTCACATGGAAGATAGAGCAATCTTCCTTTCTGCTTCACCTGAACCAATGGACTCAAGTTACAAGAATCCATTGGATCTGCTTGGTGGGAGTTGCAGTGCAACAACATCGGGGGGGGGGGGCACGTCTTCCCCATCCCCATTTTAAATAATGCATTTTGAGGTGGCATATATCAAAGTAGCACTGTGATTTGAGAGAGTTTTGGGATCAAGCAAAAGTGTACTGTTAATACTGTAAGATAACCTAATAAAAGTGACTTACTTAACAAGAACAGAGTAATTAGGCTGTGTCATTTAGGGTGTGTTTTTTTTAGCCATAAAAATTGGTTGCTATTTTTCAAATGTTCCATTATTAATTAAGCAGATGACAACAATTCTTCCTCTCTAAGGAGTAGAGAGGGAAATTGCATGATGAAAATGTGCTCATCAGAAGGACAAAGTCTCTTTAAATAGTACCATCCAGGCTATCTTTAAAGTAGGATCTTCTTGACCTAAATAAGGACATTGACAAGGTTGAGCAAGGTTTGTCAACTCTCGCTGTCAGTGAATCTCTTTTTGGCTGATGGAAGGCATGCTGTCCTGATGGTGATACATTACTTCAACACCCCTTCCTGTGATTGGAGATCCCTGGAAAAACAATTCATTCTAATTAGAAGTCAAACCTGTCAATCACAAAAGAGTTATCCCTCCCTCCTCTCCCCAAGCTTGGGGAGAAACACTGTCTGCAGTATTTTGTTTTTAAAACATACAGATCAGCCTAAAGTACTTCAGAAATCCCCATTTCAGTTTGGAGCAGTTCAGAGAGATGCAGCTTAAGCACATACTAGTCCAAACCTGTCTGAAGTGGCCTCAATTCAGACCTTCATTTGTGAACCATCCAAATTATATGCACACTCCTGTATGGCTTTTCTAGTTGGTATTAGAGCAGAATCAAGCTTTTTTGCTCTCCAGAATACTGCTCTTCCAAATGAGTGGAAGGAAATGTTTCCATTCCCTTCTCCTGCTCTCACGAGAATAATCTCATGCTGATGGCAATATTAGGCCCATTTATCCATCAGTACAAATGAACTGAGCCAGCAAATCCAGTTTGTGTCAGAGGACTTCAAATATAGGTTAGCTTTGTCAAAAAATCTGGGAGAAATCAGCTCGTGGTGTATATATTACCTCTAAAAGGACCGTGTGAACTGGTTCAAGGGCCAGTTTGTGCAATCGGAGAAGTCACTGGTTGAATGTTATGGTCTCTTTAAAAACTGGAATTGTTTTCCCAGGCCGCCTCTGGTGTTTAGGAGAGTTAGTTCAGTTGCTGGTTTCGGGGTTTATTTATTTATTTTATCGATGGGAAGGGTGAGAAAAGGAAGTGATTTCCATTCTGCCCTGTCTTCATCACAATCAGCTCTGTTTCCATTTCACTTCAGTTCTACTTCCAATAAAAACTATGTAACGCAAGTTTCAAATTTAATGTAATTAATTACGTAATTATTTCCACACCACTCATTTGGATGGTGTCAAATGTCAAAACAATGTTCTTTAAAAAGGCTTTGTGTATAGGGTTGAGTTTTTTAAAAAGGGAAAATTGTGAATGAATAGCAAATGCATATCCTTGCTTGATTTCCATTATCTAAACAAATAAATAAAATATGGTAAAGTATCAGCCAGAGTCTGTCCTGCTATGTGGTGCAGGTAGGGACAGGAACAGGTGCTCAGATGTATCACCAACACAAGATTAACACCCACACACTTACGCTTCTGTGCTGTACTGAAAAAAAGAGCGGGGGGAGCATATGTCTGAGTAGAAGGCTAAGCAGCCTCCTTCCTCTCCACATCAAGGTTTTTATGTGTCTTTAATGTTATTTGTTTAGCTGTTAAAATAAATGCATTACACAATATAAAAAGGCAAGTCTTTAAAGCCTAAAGGCTTACATTCTAAGTGAAGCTGAGACACAAGAGAGAAGGGGGAGTGAATACAGGAGGGGAGAATATATATGTTGTAGCAGGCCCCAGGAAAAGGCTGATGGCTGAATGCCAGGCCAGAATAAAAGTCCTTTCATTGATCTCCTGCTCCATAGCAGTTGATGGTGAAAGTCTAGGTTGTGAGAGGACAGAGGAGGGAGGGAAAGAGCTGTAGATGACTTTGGAAGCTGGCTGTTGTTAGAAGCAGGCAATGGGAAGCTGTTTTATACCAAGTTAGACCAAGTAATCTAGCTCAGTATTGTTTGCTGTCTTTCCCAGTCCTACCTGGAATGAACCTGCATGTAAAGCTGTTGCTCTATAGCTCAGTTGCAGCCCTTTCCTGATTAATGCCCCAAACCATTTTGAAGAAGGGGAATTTTATAGCCCTAGTCATAGAGACAGGGCAAGGTGTTCATCTTGTTAATGAGGTCACCTAAATAATGAAGATGCAGTCCAGAGAGAAGTCTTCATAACACTTTACTGAGGAAACTGACGAAAACAGTGTATAATTTGAGGAGAAAGGAAAAGAGGATGTGTATTTTTTAGGCCTCGTACACAGAAGGGATACATTCTACAAAATTCTACAAAATACTGAGGAAAACTGCCTTCAAAACTACACACCCAATCATGGCATGTGCTACCTTAGCAAACTCTGCCCGGTTACTAAGCAACACCTCCACCCGTTCTGCTCTTGGCTAGTTGACTTTAGCAGTAACAAAATTAACCCTTGAGTTGTACACTGAATGATCTCTGCTGTTCTAATTCCAACACATCAGAATAAACAATGCCAAGTAACTCAGGTTAGAATTCCCTTTCAGAGCTTCCTGGAGATAACATGGATTGGATCTGGAACCCTCTGCATACCTAGTAGATGCTGCACCACTGAACTATGGCTTTATATGCATCCCCCTCCCAACTTTTCAATTGCAAAGTTTTTAAAAGCAGGGACAAACATGCATAAAATTTTGTGGGAGGAAAAGCTACTCGGGAGGGGAAATGGCAGGTTTACAAAGGGTTAACTGTTTCCCTGCTACTTCTCCAGTTTTGCTTGCTGACTGGAAGTGGCTTTTCTATGTCTAAAGGGGCCATCAGGCAAGTGCGAAATGTGTTTAGGCCTTTCATGTAGTCTGAGCCTCAGGCCCATATTTCTCTGACTGTTTTCCATGGGTGAGGGGGAAAGCAGGAGAAGCATTGATTCATCTGACAATCGGGCTCCTTTTGTGCTGGCTACTACCTCCCTCTAATTCCCACTTAAAATCCAATTGCAATTTAAGAATGAAGCATTTTGACTACAATTGGATGAGTGTTTTAATTAGAGATAAGAGATGCAGCCTGCTGATATCAGCTGTAGATAGCCTGCTTGCTTTAGAATGCCTCCCACTGACACATAATACATCATCTGGGCTGCATCAGCAAGATTAGTTTATAACCTAAAAAAGGAAAGAAAGCAGATTGGTTGAAGGAGGCTATACTGCAATTAAATAGAACATGCAATGCCTATGAACTGTGGGATGATGATTGGAGAGAGAGTGTATTTCTGTGATGAATGAAACTGTGACTTTAAAGGCATGATACTGTAAAACGAGATGTTAACATTTTTTCATGGATTGGTGGGTGGGTCGGTGCTGTCTTGCTTCTCCAAGCAGGTGCATTTTGTTGCTCTTGAGTGTGGTGGAAATAACTCAGATGGACACTGGTGTTGGCCACAACTTTACTGAATAAATATCAGATTGGCAATGGCAGTAAGGTGAGGATCATTTCCTCATTCTACACAACCTTTGCTGATGGAATGACACTCCATTGGAGGTTCAGAAGCACCCAAACCCCCACCATAGAAGCATACCGTCCTACTGTCCCTATTTTCCAGGGACTGCCACAAAAACCACCAAGCAATCACGGTATCTTAATTTGTCCTGCAAATCTCTGAATTGTGACAAAATCCTCACGGAATCTAGCACAACAAAGTATTTTACTGTGGGAAAGGCAAAAAAAAACAACAAAAAAAACCCCAGGGCCAATTGAATTTGGGAGGGGAAAAATCATTTCTGACCGTGTCAGCTAGTGACCCAAAAAGCCCAATCAGCCTCTAGCATGGAGAGTGGGTCGGTGGGTGGGAATCTTGTGGGGCAAAATGAGCCTGAAACCTTATGGGCAAGGCATTTTAAAACCTCAAATTCTCCTCCCTCTCATGAGATCTAGTGAGTGCACATAGCAGACTGAAACTTTAACTAGACATGTACAGAACTTCCCATCAAAAAGTAACCTTGGCATGTTCAGGGCATTTCATTTGCAACAGCAAATATCCCCCTGCTCCTTTCTCTCTCCAAAGATAGGGTTTAATGAGCTGTGCCCGGTTAGTTCAGATCCTAGCACTCAGTGCTCTTTTTGTAGAAAAAGAGATGCCAGAACTCACCATGAACAGCTCCCTTGTTCTCTTATAATGACAATGGTGACCACCTGAGAGGTGTCAGAATCAAGTTCCACATGTTCCGGCTGAAAATAAAGCCCTGCTAGCACTTATGCTCATTCTTCCTTCCTTCATTAAAGAAAGAATCCTCCCCCCCCCTTTATTGCAATAGTTCATATGTGCGTATGTATACATTATTTCCCTTGCACATCAGGGGGAGACTCTAAGAGACAGTTTTGATGATGAAGTGAGAAGTTGTTTAATGGTGCATAGCTCTCTGATTAAAGCAGTGACTGGCCGGGTGATGGGCTAGGGCTGAAACTTGCGCATCATCTGAACTGGGGTTGTCACCTGATTATGGACATCTTCATTGATTCATCATTTGAATCCTCACAGGATTGATGGATCAATTATATTTGCATATATTTGCATATGAGTCAAAACACGACTTCTGAAACAAAATACATGCCCTACAAATAGGAGCGAAATAGGGATGGGTTGTTGTAGTTTAAAATGTGCTCTCTAAATAAGGAAACTCCTGCACATGAGTGGGTGGAGCTGGGGTAGTAGAATGTAGGTGGCTAGGTGGACAATGGCAGGACCAACACAATCTGGATATAATTGGATGGTTTTGAAAGTAGATTAGACAAATTCATGGAAGAAAAGGCTATCAATGGCCCCTAGCCATTATGGCTATCCTCTGCCTCCACTATCAGAGGCGGTAACACTTCTGAATACCATTTGCTGGAAGTCAAAGGTGGGCAGACTGCTGCTGTTCTCATGTCCTGCTTTGGGCTTCTCATGGGGGCGCCCGGTTGGTCACTGTGAGAACAGGATGCTGGACTTGATGGGTCGTTGGCCTTATCCAACAAGGCTCATCTTATGCTCTTAGTGTGTTACAGGTAGAAAGCAGGAGCTACAAGTGAATGCAAGCTCTGTATGAAGCAAGCCACAAACTACATGGCAAAATACAGTGGTACCTCAGGTTACAATCGCTTCAGGTTACAGACGCTTCAGGTTACAGATTCCGCTAACCCAGAAATAGTATCTCAAGTTAAGAACTTTGCTTCAGGATGAGAACAGAAATCGCACGACGGTGGCGTGGCAGCAGCGGGAGGCCCCATTAGCTAAAGTGGTGCTTCAGGTTAAGAACAGTTTCAGGTTAAGTACAGACCTCCAGAACAAATTAAGTTCTTAACCTGAGGTTAAGATGCACAGAATGCAGGTATAGATAGTACAATGGGACTTGAAACAAAATGTTGTAGGGTAGGAGCAGGAGCAGCTTACCTAGTGAGGCACAGCTGCCATACTAGATTTCAGGCAAGTATGTCACCTGCCACTTCCCAGGAGAGGGATGAGGAGTTAGTGTAGTGTGGACACACTATTTAAGCCAGTTCAGTTCTCCCACCATTTGCCCACACCGCTCCAAGCTCTCCAATTCCTCTTCTGTCCCCATAACCAACAGCAACACACTTGGAAGATATTGATATTGATTTATGTAACATTGATAATGTTATTGATAATATAACATTTTTTAATGTAACTGTATTTTGTTATATTTTATTTAAGTTGTCTGTTGTTGCTTCAGTTTTCTGTATACTACTTAGAGGTATTTTTAATAAGCGCTGCAGAAATTAAATAATCAATCAAACAATCAAACAAGCTAGTGATGAAGCTCTGTCCCACTAGTGTGGAGGGTCCATGTTCACACATATCTACCATTGTGGGGTCTGAACTGGAGGTGGCAGGCCATGAATGAGACTTTGTGGTTTACTGAAGATGTTGAATCAGTTATGGCAGCTGTGAAAAAGGCAAATGCCATACTAAGGATCGTTAGGAAAGGGGTAAAAATAAAATTCCATATATCATAATGTTGTGATGTGACCACACTTGGAATATTGTGTAGAGTTCTGGTTGCCTTACCTAAGGGAAAGGGCAACCAAACATTCAAGGAGATGGGGCAGCTCATCGCTTTTTGAGAAAAGGGTAAGAGGTCTATAGAACATGTACAGTGGTACCTTGGTTCTCAGACTTAATCTCTTCCGGAAGTCCATTCCAAAATCAAAGCGTTCCAAAACCAAGGCGCACTTTCCCATAGAAAGTAATGCCAAATGGATTCATCTGTTCCAGGCTTTTAAAAACAACCCCTAAAATAGCAATTTAACATGAATTTTACTATCTAACAAGACCATTGATCCATAAAATGAAAGCAATAAACAATGTACTGCAGTCACACAATCAATCAATCAATCAATCAATCAGTAACTGAACTGGGTTCTACATGGTCACACACAAAAAGACACAGACAGACCTCAGCGTAATACTCAAAACTGAAGTGTAGCACTCAAAATGGAGCATGTTCGGCTTCTGGGAAAAGTTTGCAAACCTGAACACTTACTTCTGGGTTTGCAGTGTTTGGGTTCCAAGTTGTTTGAGTACCAAGGTGTTTGAGAACCAAGGTACCACTGCATCATGTGGGGAACATCACATAATAGTGATGATTGAGTGCCACACTTCAGTTTTGAGTCAGGGCCATCCCATATGAGAAGATTCAAGACAAATGAAATAAAGTACTTCTTTACATGGTGCATAGCTAAACTATGGAATTCACTCGCGTAACAAGCAGTGATGACCATCAAGATAAATGACCGTTAGCTTTGTGCTAGCATCCACAGTGTTTCCATAGGCAAGGATGGGGAGTGTTCCTCCCTCCCAGGCTGAAGGCAGCATTTCGTTGTGGGAAACCATCCAGGGGCCACATTCCAGTGATGGGTAGGACCAGAGGCAAAAATGGATGGAGCAAGAAATGTGACCTTACTTCCATACCATGCACAATATTCCAGCCATACAAGTATCAGTGGGGGTCTGGGATAGCTCAGTTGGTAGAGCTTGAAACTTTTAATCTCAGAGTCATGGATTTGAGTTCTACATTGTGTAAAAAGATTCCTGCACTGCAGGTGGTTGGACTAGATGACCC
Source organism: Podarcis pityusensis (assembly GCF_964106645.2). Taxonomy (NCBI): domain Eukaryota; kingdom Metazoa; phylum Chordata; class Lepidosauria; order Squamata; family Lacertidae; genus Podarcis; species Podarcis pityusensis. Next base: position 40,170,644 of record NC_138040.1, read on the forward strand.
TCATAGTCCCTTCCAAATCTACAATTCTATTATTCATGCATACAGACACACTTCTCCATCCACAGGCATTATTGCAGTGCAAGAAAATGCACGGTCCGTCCAGGTAAAAGTACTTGAGGAGGGCACTGAAGAGGGATGGTGAGGTGTGTCACCTGGGGAAAGGAAGCATGGCCTGAGGAGAGAGCCAAGAGATACGTACGTAGAGAGGCCAGAATAGTTGAATTTGCCCCCCAATTTCACATGCCATTTTTTCTGTAAAACTTATTTAAAAAAAATTAAAAAGGAATTTGATCTTTGCAAATTCCTATATGAAATGACTTGAATGGTATCTAATGCGTAGATCAGAACTTGGCTGCCTGCTAGATTTCACACTTCTCTTTGATTGTGGCAACATAGTTCTTTACAGTTTGAACATAGCAAAATACACATTTGAATACATGTTCTGAGAGAAAATACAATTTGGAAGAGTATTTTTTTTAAAAAAAACTCTGATTAATGAGGGGAATGGAACAGAAAAATATGTTTAAATAAATGTAAGTGAAAAGGATTAGAAATTGACATACTTACCCATCCCTGTGCCTAATAGTTCATATTTTTTCAGCTACAGTTACCATAAAAAAATTTGATCACATTGAATATTGCTTTTACATAGTGGAAGGAATAAAGAACCCCGGTAATTAGAGACACTATTTAAAATTATTTGCAAAAGTTCTCAGCACAATCCACCACCATCCTCCTTGGAACTCAAGTAGACTGTGGATGTTGCACCGAGAAAGACTTGAGGCCACTGGGTCTTCCTGTGATGCAGTAGTAAAAATGGCTCCCATCAGCCCCACCTACACTGGCCAGTGAACAGGAATGATGGGAGTTGTTAACCCAACAACATATGGTGGCAACTTGTTGGCTTCCTCTGCTCAATGGCTTGCGAGACAAACCTGGGTTTCCCGTTTAAGGTAATGGCTGGGTTTGCTGGAAGAGCAGGGGGAAAGAACTCAATGAGTGGTACTCAGAGTAGACCCACTGAACTTAACAAGCATGATTAAATTTCAATAATTTCAGATGGTCTACTCTGAGTAAAATACCACCCATTTTGTGCACTTGGTGGGGAGGTGAACTAATTGTTTTTATTTGCTAGAGACAAAAACTGCTGAGCTGCTAGTGAGGTGTTTGCTAATGATGATCTTGGCAAATCATTGTTTAATATATATTATATTTGCAAATGATGGTGAATGTCTTGTACCTAGATGGACTGCAGAGTTTGAACGAATAATAATAGAGCTGTATATTGTTTCCTTGCCATTATCTTCTCAGCTCTCCGGAGAAGTCCTCTTTCAAAAAGGAATTGTCATGGATGATTGTGCAGTGAATAAGGTAGGAATTAATTCTATAGCTGAGGCACTCTCTTATTATTATTATTCCTTATTGTTATTTCATAGGCCACCTGAGGGTCATGTTTGGGATGACCTTGTGTTGTTTACCTGGATGATTCCACCCACATCTTTTTGCTGTAATAAGCATAAGCAACATACTGTAGATCAAAGCCATGATTACCTTAAGAGAGCGTGCATACAACCCACAACTTCATTTAGTTCAACTAGCAAACATTCTTGAGGATTAGTTGTGCTTTTACTGTCAATTTTCAGAACCATTTCCTTTTGTTTGTTCCAATAACAGCAAAGACGAAAGACAGCAAAACTAAATGATTCAGGATAATTCCATATATGAATATTTCTCCTTGACTTCAGGGTCAGCCTTTAATATTTTAAAGATAATAAAATGGCTTGCTTCTATCTTGCTCCCTTGTGCATACATCCATCACCATGGTTTCTCCACTTGATTAGGCAAAATGAATTCCCTCGGCTCAAAAGAATATCGAGTCAGTATGCACAATATGATTTGCACAATACAACAGAAAGGGAAGATGTGCGATCAAAGGGGCTTTCTGCACTTACCAGGGATATAGTTGCTGTTTGAGCCAAGGTTTTTAAAGGTGAATTTGTAGCAGACTGTCTGCACCTTTGATCATATGTCACCGCTTTGAGAGAGTGATCGTGGGATTTTCATTTCCATACTAATGGCGGTTGTGCCAGAACTGGAAGAAAATTCATGTGGTCTGTGGTCTCGCTGTACACACCCTACAAACCCTCATGTTCCTCCAGCCAATAAATGTCAGTTATGAGCATGTGCACAGGGGTAGCCCTTTTGTGACTCTTAAAAATGTGCATTTTAATTCTGGAATTCTAATTTCGTGGGGATGTCGTATACCCTCTTGAGTGGAGCGTGAATTTGCCACACACTCCATGCCTACAAGGCGAAGTGGTTTGGTCTGGGGTGGAGCATGCTGTGGCACAAGGACGCCAATTAGCCAATGATGGAAAAGATGGAGACCAGGCTACTTAAGCTGTCTCTGTCCCATACTCTTCCTTTGTTTGGCACCTGTCCTTCCTCCCTACAGTGTGAGCTTCAATGGTCACTTTATTTACGGTTGAATAGGATTTTGGGTTTGGGACTTCTCTTTGTAGCCTACTTCACACTGTTGAGTGTTGTTTACGGCTGGAGTGGTATTTGTTTATTATTTGACTCATTTGGCATTTAGTCTGAAGTTTTAAGGAATTGTTAATTGAATTCTAGAAACATTATTTGTTTGGGGGCCCAGCAGGCACAACAGGGCAAGTTCATGGTGTGCCTGCTGGATTCACACATAAAGTGCATGCTGCAGGGAGAGAAATTTCTTCTAATCCTTGCCATGTGGCCACAGTACGTGGCTGTGAAAATGTCCAGGACATATAATTTCCCCCATTTGCTGCAAATCACCTGCCCAGATAAATTTAATTTGGTTAAATATGTTTAAATCGGTTTGTTGCAGATCCTCTGATTTGTTATATTTAATAAATACAGTCTGCTTCTAAAGTTATTGCCTCGATGTTTCTTTGGTGTGATGGCAAAGAGAAACTAAATGTCTGTCTGAGCTATTGCAAACCTGGTTAAGATGATGAAATTTAGTCTGCAGCCAGTGATTGCTGTCATGGGCAGTACTCCCTTGCAATGTTTCTTTTCTTTTCTTTTTTTTTTAAAAAAGATATTTATTACTTTTTCAAAATTTCCAACACAGCACTACAAACACAGAGAAAAAGAAAAGAAAAAGAAAAAACAATACGAATACAATACACAAACTCTACATGGACTAACAAATCAAGCAAAAACAAAACAAAAACAATTTAAAAACACCTCAAACATTTTCAATATCTTATATTTCCTTCACTTATTTCCAGCGACTTCCTCACACCTCCCTTTTTGTATTCCACTTCTATTATTTGTTTCATCAATTCCTTTCCATCTTACTCTGTTTTCTGTTCTATAATTATCTTAACACATTCTTGCCATACTTTTCCTTTAATTTTCTATTAATCTATTTATACTTAATTCCTTATGACGTTTCTACTAAAGCCATATAATTTCATTCCAACATTTTTCTAACATTCCTTAATTTTACAATATTTCTATAAATAGTCTTTAAACTTTTTCCAATCTTCTTCCACCGACTCTTCACCCTGGTCTCGGATCTTGCCAGTCATTTCCGCTAATTCCCTATAGTCCATCAACTTCGTCTGCCATTGTCCAACACTTCAGTGTTTTCAAGAAGCAACCATTCTCTCAACCAGCAAAAGGCAGATGGTTCACAACGAAGTTTAAAGGTCTGGCAGGGTAGGTCCACCTCCTTCTTTAGCATCCATCAATATCTTAAGCTTAACTCGAGGCTTCCTGCCCTGCCAAACAACTCTAGGAGCATCCCTCTGCCACCTCCTGAGACCCTCCATCCCATCCAGAGCTTGCAATGTTTGAAACAACAGCAACATCCCCAGCAACACAGCAGCCCCCATCCCCACCACAACGACTCGGCCCAACAGTAACAACTTCTGATTTGTCCATATTTCCAAATTCCCCTTCTCTTCAATCCAACATCCTTCACAGTTGTCCTTAAGCAGATTCACATTTTTGGCAGTCATACTAACCCCCAAATACCTCTCTTTCTCAACCAATGTTAGTCCTGTCGCCTCCTGAACTCTGTCAGGCTTTCCTTCTCCAACTCAGACAGGGCTCTGGTCCCCAAATTCATCCGCTCTTCTTTAAGTTCAATCATAACGAATGTCAATTTATGTTCATCAAGTTGTCTTTGTATGGATGGGACTCTCCTCTCCAGTTGTACCACCTTAAGTTCAGCAGCAAGGGTTTTTTCCCTGACTTCATCTGCAGTTTGCCGTATCAGAGTAGATTCCTGTATCAGTTTCTGGGTGGTTTCTGAATTGGTATTCACCTTTTGTCCCAACTTATTTAATCTTTCTACAATTAAATCAGTCTCAATATTTGCAACATCCAATTTCACCTTCCTCGCATCTGTTTTCTTATGGAGTTGTTCCAGCGAATTGTTTATTTTCAATAATGCAGCCACTAAGGCCTCCTCTGTCGACATCCCGTCTGTTTTTCCCCTTCCGTTTGCCATAACACTTTAGAGATTCAAGGTCAATTCCAAAGTCTCATACTTTTCTTATCTTGCAGCTGGAAATTCCCCTAGCCCAGCTCCTATAAAGTAACCAATTTCAAAAGCTTCCACTAGGGGAAAACAGGTTGTATTTGTATCGGTCAATATGTCCTCTTTTAAACACAGTTTCAATAATCTGAAGTTAGTTTCAATTTTCAGTTACTTTCCTCCTTTTTAAAAAACAGCTGGAAACAGTAGAAACAATGTATTTCTCTTATTTAGCTAGCTGTCAATGAACGTTCTAAGCGCTGTCAATGAACATTCCAAAAAAAGGGGAAAAAAATCAGTCTTGCTAGCAGCCCGTTTCCAGGGTCAGAGCGGCGGTGTTTTAAGCCTCTTCGCTCTCTCCCGCAGGCATACTCAATCTACAACTTCCCCCTCTCTTCTCCTGTCTCCAAGAGGGGGTTTAATGTTCTTTACCGTTGGAAATTTGATCTTTTACAAAAGACCTTCCAGGACTCCAGCTTGCAACTTCGTTGCCTCAGTCTATTTACAAAAAGGGAAGGCGGACTTCCTGTTTTGAACCTCCCTGTTACGATACCAATTTAAACTTTTAGAGATCCAATTCTTCCGTTTCAGCTCTACTCATGGGTAATTACTTTAAAGTCAAATTGTCCACAGGAAAAGGTCAGCGCTCTCCGGCAACAGCTATGCGGCTTCGCTCCGTGGAAGAAGCAGACGATTCGATGCACCGCGCTGCTCACCCCACGTCACTCCGGAGCCCCAAAAACCAGGGTTCCCCGCGAGTGGGGGAGGCGCAAAAGGTGCCCGCCGAATCCCACGTTCACAGGCTTCTCCCGCCTGTGATTTTAACGGGTCTCTGCCTTCGCCGTGGCGGCCAGACCCAGATTTCCACGGAGCAGATTCCTCCCGGTCAGAGGAATTCTGCCACTGCTGGAGGCGCCTCCCCCGGAAGTCTCCTCCCTTGCAATGTTTCAGAGGATACTGGGCCATCACTTGGACAGGGTTGGTTACAAACTTTTCCTCATCTGAATAGCTGCTTCCCCTATTTCTATTCTTGTTTTAGTTTTTAGTTTTTCCAGACTGCTGCATACATGAGATTTGATTCAGTTTTCAGCCCTGTCCCCTGCTTAAGTTATCTTTGTGCACCAGCACATATACACTTTGGTTAAAACAGCGCAAACGGAAATCTTGCTGATATTGTGCTGCTTGCAATCAAAACCTGGTTCTGTGTGTGAAGGGCTGTCTGAAACAAGTCCAGTTTTAAGATCAATTTAACATCAGAAGGGAGAGCAGAGCCTTGAAGGTGCTCCTCGGCAGTTAACAAGTGGCCAGCAGTCTGAGCAGGAACACAGATTACCTAGACCACAGTCTTGCTCCCTCAGAGGTGAGGTATATTCCATTTTTATTTAAATTCCAGGCATCATTTCTAAATTTGCACTTGCACATATACAGGAGCCCATAAACATTATATGCAGATACCAAGTTCCCTCTTTGCTTTGTTCCTTTTTGGCAATGCATAAGTGGCTGCCTTGGGAACCATTGGCACTGTGGCTCTTCAGACCAAGGGCTGCCCTCTCTCATGGTCAATTTTCCCAGCACCCATATACCAGCAGCGGGTGGGGCAGAAGGAACCCACCATGCTACTCAGGAACAGTAGTCTACGGTCCAACCACCCAGAGGTCAGAGGTTTTTACATACACAACTCTCAATCCAGGCAAGACAGAGTAATTATTACAGTCAATGAGAAATTCCAGTCAGGCAAAAGAACTGGAAGAAGGTACAAAGCAGACATATTTAAGAGATGTGGCTTTGGGAGGAGAAAAGTCCTGAGAGCCAGACGGAGAGGCCCATGGGGCTATATTTGGACACTAGATCTGAGCCCCCCCGCCCAAAAAAAACTAAAAAAAAAACTTTGAGACTTTTACTAGCCCCTCCGCTCTTGGAATGAGCCTCTGGTTTTGCTTCACCCTCAGATATTTTCAATACAAAATTCTCATCCGGAAACCCTGAGCCCAGCTGCATGTTGGATTTGCTCTCCCTGGATCAGGGAACTTGTAATTGCATTGTTCCTGTATTATGTGATTTTAGTCAATATCAGTGTGGTTCTCCCTCCCCTCCCCTCCTGCCTAGGAGGATATGCATTAAACATCACCTGCCTAGCAAAGTCCTGTACATCAAAACTGTTACTCTGAATCATTCTGAAATGTCACTAAATGTTAACCTGACTTTTGTGTAAGGTCCTATGGGGAAAAGATACAAGGTGTCTGGAGCCGATCTGCCTTTTGATGAATGGACTAAAGCATCTTTTGTTTCTTTGCTCTTGGGAGAATTGCCCTGTATTGTCTATATTGCACCATTTATTCTGAAATATGAATTTCAGAGGTACCTGGTTGTAACATATGTATCTCTTCATTGAAGGGTGTGGCCTAATGCAGCCCTCATTAGATTGGCTAATGTGATTTTAAGGTAAAGGGACCCCTGACCATTAGGTCCAGTCGCGGACGACTCTGGGGTTGCGTGCTCATCTCGCTCTATAAGCCAAGGGAGCCGGTGTTTGTCTGCAGACAGCTTCCGGGTCATGTGACCAGCATGACTTTGCCGCTTCTGGCGAACCAGAGCAGTGCACGGAAATGTTGTTTACCTTCCTGCCGGAGCGGTACCTATTTATCTACTTGCACTGTGACATGCTTTCAAACTGCTAGGTGGGCAGAAGCTGGGATCAAACAACGGGAGCTTACCCCGCTGTGGGGATTCAAACTGCCGACCTTCCGATCGGCAAGCCCAAGAGGCTCTGTGGTTTAACCCACAGCGCCACCCGCATCCCAATGTGCTTTTACACTCATGCAAAAAACGTGCAGTTTTTACACTGCATTCAGACTTATTGTACTGGGCGGTAACTGAAGTTTATCGATTAAGTAATTAAATTACTTGTTAGATCCCGCCCTTCCTCCAAAAAAGGAGGCTAGTATTGATCGAACATAGAAAACTGAAATAAAACAATAGTCAAAACCAATATATAATAACAATGTAGCTTTCAGTCATTGGTTAGGATATAAAATTCTCCTCTGCCTGTCCCCAGCTTTGTGCCAAAGGCCTGTATATAAATACAGATTTTAAGATGTAACCTGGATAAAACAAACCACATGGGTGATAATCAAATCTCTGACAGAATGAAATTTATTAAATGGGGTACCACCACCGAGGAAGCAATTTAGTTTGAGATGACTAATAGCAGAATGATTATTATAGATATTGGAGAATTCCAATGGAAACAGAAAAGGATGTAGAAATTGCTGAAGATCATTTGTTCATCTGTGGTCAGGAACAGAAAACAGTCAAATGAATATGCTTGATGTTGTTTTTTAAGCCCACAAATGATACATATTTCATCACATTTAAAAATAGTTTAGGGTGTTTCCTTTGAAATGAATGTAAGTTATGCAACTTACATTGAAAAGCATACATCAGGGTGAATAATGTAGTATTTGATGGAAACTGAACTGCAGCAGAATGGATACAGCACTTATTTTAATGAATATTGTTACATGCCTTGGCAGCTAGTGTATTGTGGTGCCTAAATTATAGAGGAGGGAACTTGTGACCCTTCAGATGTTGTAAATAATGTTTTTATTCAGTGCTTCAATTTAAAATTTATTTTCCACCAAAAAGAGCTATTGAATTTGTACACATTAGCATGCATAACCCCCAGCACCACATAGATCAAGGATGTGAAGTATTGAGGCCCTTCCGCTGCTGTTGGATTCCAACTCCTAATAATAATAATAATGTGACCATCATCTTGTGACCTGAGGGTGGGAAAAATAGAAGATGGGAGGATGCACTTGGGAACCCACTAATGACATTTAAGAAATGGATTTCAAAAGGGCAAAGCAGTAGTGATTGATGAACCTCTCCACAGCTAGATTCAAATTGGTGAAACAATTATTACTGGAGAACACTTGATTGCACAGCTCCCTTTTCCCCCAAAAGTGGCATAAATTTCTGGTGCTCATCCACAGTTCCCTTAAGCTTTAAAAACAATAAACAAAAAAGAATCCTTTAGAGGTGTTTGATTAGCTCTGTCTGACCTGTGACTAGTCTCATGGACTTGGAAACACTAAAAGCAGTAACCAATGCCAAAGCTGCATTAGCCACTAGTATTTACACTTGTGCAACAGAACTTTCCCCCATCCCCCCTCCCCAAATCTGCACCTGAGGGTTGGGGGAATTAGGGAGTGCACAGGGGATGGGAAAGGGGGTACAAGCCTGGGCAGGGGATATGGAGGTCCTGGGCTGCCCAGATGACAGGACCCCATTCTAGACCTCACTGATGTGGTCCAAAGAAAAGCAGAGAAGATTCATCCCAAAGAAGTCAGCATAAGATTGCACCCTTCCACTAAAAGTAAAACCTGCACATTTACCAGTGCAAATAACTGCAATAACAGGGGTAAATAGCTACAGGAACTGTCCTGGTGGAGAGAACCATGAAGCATGTGAAAGTGCATACCTCTTATTAAGTAAGTGCTAATCACATCCAAGGCAATGTCTTATGCGTGGCTCAGATTGTAAGAACAGGAAAACAGAGGTGTAGTGGTGCTTCAGCAAACTCTCTTTCTGACTGTGAGTCCTTAATCCCACCCCCTTTCATTCTGTAAATGAGATACTACAGAATCTGCGCTTCTTGAACCAATACACAAACTACCCTTTCAAAATTTGCACATTTCTGAATTTTGTGGAGCAGTTGTCCAACCAGACGATGTTTACAAAAAATGCATACATTAGGGGGAAAGTGTGCAACAAAGGCATTCTTTTAATCTTTATTCTTTTTATTATTATTAATTTCTATTCTGCCCTTCATCCAAGGATCCCAGGGCAGTTTACAGTATGAAAACACAAAGATACATACCATGGTAACAAGCAAAAACAATACCCCCAAAACACTCACACAGTTTAAAAGGCCATATATTGTTTAATTAGCCAAAGGTCTGGGAGAAGAGGAATCTTTTTACCTGTCACCTAAAGATATGTAACGAAGATGTCAGGTGAACCTCCCTCATGTTATGAATGAAAACAACGTGCAAGAAGCATTATTTGAGAGGAAATTGAGTTGAAAAAATGTTTGTAGTAATCCCAACTGCACACAAAATTGTGATTATGTGGAGAAATCTGCTCCAACCTGCTCACAATTTTAATGACTTTAAAAAATAAAAATCAGAAATTGCTGCAGAAATTTGAACTCAGTTTATGATCTTGAATGGCAGCCTAATTAGATAGTTTTTACTGGAGACATGGACAACTGAGAAAATCCCAAACTGACTAATTTGTCCTTCCTGAAATTGATGCCCAGGGCATTACGATGCCCTTGTTTCTCTAGACATCAACTTTAGTGCTGTGGCTGGGAGGGAGAGTTGACTGCCATTTGAACTCTTTCATGAAGGGAAAATAATGTTTTGACAGTCTCATCCAGACATGGAATCTGTTGAGTGTATTTCATAGAATCATAGAATCATAGAATCATTTCCCTCACCTTCTTTCCTTCCTTCCTCATCTCTGTTTCATTGCCTCTCTTGACTGCTGTGACTTCAACCCCTTTGCTCTCTTTGCTTACAAGGGGAGCATAAAGAATCTGAAGCAAATGAAATCACATAACCACTGATGCATTTATGTAGCTGAACCCTTTTTTATTCAAAGTTGTGTAAACCACTGTATGAGCAAGGAAGGCTAAGTGGTGAGTAAAGTGCAGGTACAAAACAGACTGATTTTAACCCATAATTTAAAGTACCAAAGTAAAATCTGACTGGCCTCCCCCTAGTTCTGTTTGGTCCACAAAGCAAAAAGCAACAATTTAGAAAGCTCACTCCACCTTCTGCCTGCAAAGACGCTGGTGGAAGTGCCACCTGCAAATGCCCCCTACCACAAAATAGCAGCTAGCCCCCCGCAAAAGTGTGTTTTGAGGGTTGGGAGCATAGCTGTCAACGTTTCCCTTTTTTAAAAGGGAAATTCCCTTATTCCGAATAGGATTCCTCGCAAGAAAAGGGAAAAGTTGACAGCTATGGTCGGGAGGGGTTGAATTTATTGGATTTCAAGACAATCCCACTGCCATCATGTGCTGAGATTAGGCTGAATCCATGCCCAATCACTGTGCCAGCTGCAGGTTGATTCAACAATCTTCCTGCTGCCCCATTCTTTCAGTTGGCATGCTTGGTTGTGGCAGTGATGCTATTGCTCCATGACATCCCACTGACTAAGCAGAGCACCCTTAGCCTGCCAAAATGTTATTCCAAAGGAACAAGAGTTAAAATGACATGGAATGGTTTGTACATATGCTCATTATTCCTTTTGCTATGAGCCGAAATGAGCATCATGTGTTTTAAAAAGTGTGCCATCAAAAATACAACAGGTTTCTGAGTGGCTTTCTAGACATGGTAACTTCTGGTGCCAGGGGGGAAAAGAAGTGTTGGGACTGCCCTGGGCACAGAATCTTTAGAGCCATTCCTTTTACACTCTGGCATGTTAAAATATTACAACATCACCAAGCCAGCTCCGTGGTCCTTGAACCATGGCGAACAGATGCCTTTGATATTTTCTTGGGAAATAACCTACATAAATCTAGACAGGACAAATGGTCTCTGATCCTGAAAATAACTCTTGACATTATTGGTGTTAGAAACCAGCCTTCCCTTCAGCCTCTGCTCGGGCATCCATCTGGAGCCAGTTAACAGGACCGAATACCCTGCTGTGGTGGGCAGGAGGGAGAAACTACAGGTCAGCTTATGGTCACTGCATGAAATAATCTTTAACTTGCTCCAAGACACAAACCATTTGTGTGCAGCAGCTCATTATGCAAATTGGATGATATTTCTTCATGCCACAACAAATGTTGAAAAGAAAACTTGGTGATATAATGGGCAAAATCCCATACACAACACAGAAACATTCTCCTCCACCACCCTCATGTTAAGAAGAGCATTGTGGCTTTTAAAATATCAAACAATGCTTAGCAATTTGGAATTAATAGTTTTGAAACATCGTCCCATAATGAACAGAGTCCAAACCCCACCAAATTAATCCCTACTGCTACCGATGGGGCAGAAATTCTGATCACTTTGCATTTCAGTGCAAACCTACCCAACTCGTACGGTGCACATATCACAGCTATCCTCTGAAATATCCAACCCAAAACATAAAAATGCATATTTTAGGAGAGAAAGTGAAAAACAATGCCTATATTAGATAAGTTAACATTAAAATGCATTATATGAGGGAAGATTATTTTCTGGTGAAGCTGGTGATTGGACATGGGGCGTTCTACATGCAAAGCATGTGCAATCACACACATATATATAATTTTTATTAGAGTTTTTTAAATATACATTTCCACCATTAAATATCCTCCATTGTAATAATACAGTCATCAACTTTGCTTCTTCCCCTTCCATGGTTCTTTCAATTTTCCCATAATTTCTGCACATTCTGATGGAACCATTTAGTTCAATTTCTCCCCATTCATATTTCTTTATTATACAGTGGTACCTCGGGTTACATACGCTTCAGGTTACAGACTCCGCTAACCCAGAAATAGTGCTTCAGATTAAGAACTTTGCTTCAGGATGAGAACAGAAATCGTGCTCCGGCGGCGCGGCGGCAGCGGGAGGCCCCATTAGCTAAAGTGGTGCTTCAGGTTAAGAACAGTTTCAGGTTAAGAATGGACCTTTGGAACGAATTAAGTACTTAACCTGGGGTACCACTATACATTATTATACTGTTGAATTTACCTTAATCCTGCTAGGGTTTTCACTTGTTTACAGCTATTTTCCAAATATTCTACCAAAAAATCCCACTCCTCTTTCTATACTAGACCTTGTTGCTCTCTTATGCTGCTAGTTAGGCCTGCTAACTCTGCATATTCTATCATTTTAAGTTATCATTCCCCCTTCTTAGGGATCCCTCCAATGTTTACAATCATGTTTTGATAGCATATAAAAACATAGGAAGCACACTTTGGTCCATCTAGCACAGTATTGCATCTACCAGGCATGGCCAAACTTGGCCCTCCAGATGTTTTGGGATTACAATTCTCATCATCCCTGACCACTGGTCCTGTTAGCTATGGATGATGGGAGTTGCAGTCCCAAAACAACTGGAGGGCCAAGTTTGGCCATGCCTAGTCTACACGGACAGGTGGAAGCTTTCCAGGATTTCAGACACGGGTCTCTTCCAGTCCTACCTGGAGACGTTGGGGACTGGACTTGGGTGGGGCGATGTCAGGTTTTTGACATTGCGGTTTGGCGGTATATCACAATGTTGAAAAGTAGGAACAAGCTGCGTTGGCGAAACCGCTGCCACTCTGACTGGGGGAGCTGAGGCGGTTTTACTGCGGCACCTCACAGGGCCAGGGATGAGGCGACTTGTTCCTGCCGCCAGACGCAGGGCAGAAGAGGCAGCTCTCCCGCTTCAGCGAAGGTAGAGGCAGTCCTGCAGACCAAGCCTGCCAGGCTCTGTCTGCAGGGCTCTCTCTCCACCTTCACACAGGCAGGCAGCTTCTGGAGAGCCAGTGTGGTGTAGTGGTTAAGAGTGGTGAACTCGTAATCTGGTGAACTGGGTTTGCTTCCCCGCTCCTCCACATTCACCTGCTGGGTGACCTTCGGCTAGTCACACTTCTCTGAAGTCTCTCAGCCCCACTCACCTCACAGAGTGTTTGTTGTGGGGGAGGAAGGGAAAGGAGATTTTTAGCCGCTTTGAGACTCCTAAGGGTAGTGATAAAGTGGGATATCAAATCCAAACTCCGCCTCCTCCTCCTCCGCCTCCTCCTCCTCCTCCTCCTCCTCCTTCTCTTCTTCTTCTTCTTCTTCTTCTTCTTCTTCTTCTTCTTCTTCTTCTTCTTTGCTCTGCTGAGGGGTTCATGGCTTCCTGAGCCTCAGCGGGGCAATTTAACAAAGTGCCCACCCTGCCATGCCCCTCAGTGGAGCAGTTTAAGGAAGCTACCTGCCCGTGCAGGCAGCCGAGGGAGGAGCAAGTTTTATTGGCACCTAGTGCCTCTCCGAAGCCGCTTGTTTCTCCCTCTGCAGTTTGAGGGCCAGAGCATGATGGCGGCTTCACCAGACAGCAGACTCGCCGCTCCTGAGTCTCTTTGCCACCAGGCTGGTTGCAAATGGATTCAGGAGTGGAGGCGGTTTCACTTTCAATATACTGCCAGGTGAAGCCGCCATCGTGTTCTGGCCCTCATACTAGTCCTGGGTGATGTTTTTGTACAGGTCCAGTCTAGGCCTGGGCGATGTGATCCTTTGCTTGCAAAAGCAGTTGCTCTATTACTGAATCCTTTTACTTTTCATTAAGCCAGCATCTGACTGAAAACCAATCAATCCCTGTGCCTTGAAAAGGGGCTGCAGAATCCAAACCCTCTTAGGTGCTCTAGAGATCATCTCAAACATTATTTTCCCCCAAAGGCAAAAGCCCTTATCGTGTAACAGCTGGTCTGTGCTATGTGTGAAATGAGTTTGTAGATAAACCCAAGAGACCAGCAACGCACCTGGCAGACACTCTCCTAACTGGAATGTACTTCAGGTAGATTCAATTTAAAAGAGTGTATTATTTATACAGATGAACAGCCTGCCCTGACTCCAGGCTTAAGAATAGAGATAATAAAATTCCTTCTCTCATTCACAGTGTCTTAGGACATTAATCAGGAACTGAGATAGTTAATTTCCAATAGTGCAAGAACTTGCACACCTGCAAAATGCCTCCCAGCACCTATATCAGAGTCAGGATTTGCCCCCAGTTTCCTTTAAAGATTGATTGGCTGGATATTTGCCTGGGGAAAAATTTGTTCGCTCTGCACTTCCTGTGATTTAAATGCTGCCTTTTTTTTTTACAGTAGAATTCATTTTGAATATATTGAAGGTAACCCTGAGGAAAGGGGGGGGGGGGAATATCCCAGCATGTTCTGCATTTTCCTAATCAGCTTCGCAGGAATCGTAATATAAGCAGTAGCAGGAAATCTTTAGCTGATTTAGGAACTTGGTGCCTTTCTGAAACTAATGTCTGTCCTGTACATTTCACATTAGCTAATCAGTTCGGTATGGGGAAGCAATATTTAAACGAGCAGAAAATCATTAGATGATTTACAAAATGCTGAAAACACACATTGAGAATATGAGGCTTCTTCTGAAAGAGAAGATGATTTAATTATTCTCTGCTGCTTAAAACATTCATCTTAGTAAAAATTAAAGCACTCGTGACAGACAGAAAATTGTCTTCCATGTTAATATTTGCTGAAAATGAACAAATGGCACATTGTCGATTGCGTTCTTTTCTGGTCTTTAAAAAATGTATTCTCTCCCCCTGCCCCTCCATCCCCTGGGGTGGGGGTGGGGGGACACAGTAGTTTTTCAAAGCTAATAAGGAAAAATTCTATAAATCTGCTCATGGTTTATGGTTTAATTTGGGGAAGCCTATATCTTTGTCTTGTAGAATTATTTTCAGACAAACGAGCCTCGAGAAATGATCACAGGCAGTTTCTCCTTCTTGCCACAACAAAGTCAGCTTGGTCATTCAGGAGAAGCCTTTAGAATCTTTGAAGATTCAGGCTGACTGTAATCTTGGCCCCACTTTCACAGAATAAAGACACTGAGACACAGTAACTGAAACAAGCTATGGGCCACAACTTAATAATCTTATATACCTGATCTGCATCTTAAATATTGAAAGCACACACATTGAATGCAGGCATATATTCTACTGAGTCGCTGGGTATTCATTTGGTTGTCAGGGGTCAGCAAGCTTTTTCAACAGGGGGCCGGTCCACTGTCCCTCAGACCTTGTGCGGGGCCGGACTTTTTTTTGGCGGGGGGTGAACGAATTCCTATGCCCCACAAATAACCCAGAGATGCATTTTAAATAAAAGCACACATTCTACTCATGTAAAAACACGCTGATTCACGGACCGTCCGTGAGCTGGATTTAGAAGACAATTGGGCCAGATCTGGCGTCCAGGCCTTAGTTTGCCTACCCATGGGTTGGATGATCCCATGATGACTCCAAAAATCAGATCAGCAAAACATTTCCACTTCACTGTCCACATGCCTTGAAGATAGAATGAGGAAGACCCATCAATGACATCAGCTACTTTGGCATCTTTCAGACTGTCATGGTCTGCAGGTTGACTCCTGCTCCAGGTCCCCTCAAGCTGATAAACCCTGTTGGGTTAGTTTGGAGAAGTCTCCACCTCTCTCTGCACCCACCCATTACTTTGATGCCTCAGGGTGCTCACCTTTGTCCTCTGTGCTTTTCCTTCCTACCCTCTAGCACCAAATTTGCCAATAGCAACCTATTTATGCACTGAATAAGGCCAAACAGATACTGGATCATTGAAACCACATGACCCGACCTGACAAAGCATGCTGATTCCTCTATCATGCTAGGACTCCTGCCAGCCTGGAGGTAGAAAAAAAATAAAAATCTGATCTGGGTCACAAGCAAGTGGAGCTGCTTCCTGCTGGGTCAGATCACTGGTTCATCTAACTCTTACTGGAAGCAACACTTCAAGGTCTTTTGTAGGAGTTTTCCCTAACCCTCCCCTCTGAGTTCCATTAACTGGAGAGGCCAGAGATCAACCTTCCACAGACATGATTCAAAGCATAGGAAGCTACCATAGACAGTATTGTAGACACTGACTGATAGAAGTTCTCCAGGGTTTAAGACAGGGTACATTCCCAGCCCTGCCTGGAGATGCCATGATTTACCATGGGGCCTTCTGCATATAAAACATATAAAACTTCACGTCTGAACTATGGCTCTTGCTGTCACTGAGCTTTCATTCCAAGATGACAGCTCACCATCACCTGGGAAACCGGAAAGTGCTTTTATCCCCACCCCAGATCTTGCATCTGATACAAGCTTCCAGAGCTTACTTCCCACTGAAGAGGGAAAAGAAAAAAAATATATACAGTGGTCCCTCAGGTTACATACGCTTCAGGTTACAGATTCCACTAACCCAGAAATAGTACCTCGAGTTAAGAACTTTGCTTCAGGATGAGAACAGAAATCGCGCAGCGGCGGCAGCGGGAGGCCCCATTAGCTAAAGTGGTGCTTCAGGTTAAGAAGAGTTTCAGGTTAAGAACAGACCTCCAGAACGAATTAAGTTCTTAAGCCGAGGTACCACTGTACATTCATTAGCATTTTGTACCCACTTGCATTGTATACAGTGGTTTATATGGAGGCAGTTAAACCTCCTGACACCCAGAAATCATTTTGGCATCATTTGTTACCAAAACAGTTATGGTCAGAACCCTCTTAATATGAATCTCCACTTATAGTTTGCCTCCCTTCTTTGGTTGTGCTTTATGCAGTTGACAAAGGATGTACAGTGGTGCCTCACAAGACGAAATTAATCCGTTCCGCGAGTGTCTTCGTCTAGCGGTTTTTTCGTCTTGCGAAGCAACCCTATTAGCGGCTTAACGGATTAGCGCTATTAGCGGTTTAGCGGCTATTAAAGGCTTATCGGTTTAGCGGATTAGCTGCTAAAAGGCTATTAAAGGCTTAGCGGCTTAGATAAAGGGGGGGGGGAGCGGAAAAAAAATCTCAAGACTCGCAAGACATTTTCGTCTTGCGAAGCAAGCCCATAGGGAAATTCGTCCTGCGAAGCAACTCAAAAACGGAAAACCCTTTCGTCTAGCGGGTTTTCCGTCTTGCGAGGCACCACTGTATAGTATTGTTTACTTATTGAAAAGGTTTATGATTTCTATACATTAGATTTGTAGTCCAATGATGATGTGTTCATTCTTTTTATTTTCCCTACTTACTCATTTCCCTTGTTGTTTGGATCCTGTTGTTTAGTTCTGGATATGCTTTTCGCAGTTTAGTTCTGGATATGCTTTTTGCAGTCAGTGAGTGTTTATACATGTTGAAATATGAAAAACCTTTAATAAAAAGTTTTTGTTGTTTCTTTTTTTTAAAAAGGGGGGGGGTGAAAATGAAAAATTGGGACATTGCTCTCACAACTCCAGACTGTAAGGACAGTCTGCCTCACACCTTCTCTTGGTACCTGCAAGTTGTGCATCTCAGTGACGATGATCCAGTGGGGGAGGGGGTTGCTTTGTTTTTACCATTTTCTTTTGAATACTGGTAGTAAGATTCAGTAACTTCAAAGCTGTCATTGTCACATAAGAATCAAATATTGCATTCCAAAGAGATAAATATTTTGTCATGGGTTTGTGTCTTTGTCATTCTTTATACATGATGGAGTGACATGTTTATCATTGTCATGACTTCTGGAGAATTTCAAATCGAGTGGAGCAGTGACCAGGTTAGTTACTAGCTGCATGCTTCATGACTGCCGGGTGATCCTTGTACACTGCTTGTTTGCTACTTTATTGTTATTGTTGTTGTTGTTTAGTCGTTTAGTCGTGTCTGACTCTTCATGACCCCATGGACCAGAGCATGCCAGGCATTTCTGCCTTCCACTGCCTCCTGCAGTTTGGTCAAACTCATGCTGGTAGCTTCGAGAACACTGTCCAACCATCTCGCCCTCTGTCATCCCCTTCTCCTTGTGCCCTCCATCTTTCCCAACATTAGGGTCTTTTCCAGGGAGTCTTCTCTTCTCATGAGGTAGCCGAAGTATTGGTGTCTCAGCTTCAGGATCTGTCCTTCCAGTGAGCACTCAGGGCTGATTTCCTTCAGAATGGAGAGGTTTGATCTTCTTGCAGTCCATGGGACTCTCAAGAGTCTCCTCCAGCACCATAATTCAAAAGCATAGATTCTTTGGCGACCAGCCTTCTTTATGGTCCAGCTCTCACTTCCATACATCACTACTGGGAAAACCATAGCTTTTACTATACGGACCTTTGTTGGCAAGGTGATGTCTCTACTTTTTAAGATGCTGTCTTATTGTTATTATTATTCCTCAAAACCTGAATGATTTTTAATCACCATTTCTTATATACTGGAGAATGGCGGGGCCAAAGGAAAACTGCTCAGACCTGTGCCTTAAAAGCATGAGGCAAGCGGAAAACCACTTGAACTTGTGCTTTCTAGACATGGGACAAGTGGAAGTTATACAGTTATACCCCTTCATTATACAGCTTTAGGCATCAGGCAAAAACGTTCCTTTTTAACCAGGCCTTTGGTTGACCTGATCAACATTCTATACCATTCTTAAATGTGGCTCTTTTTTTGGGGGGGGGTATTATTGGGTTATTGTTTTTATTTTGATTTTATATACAGTCATACCTTGGGTTACAGATGCTTCGGGTTGCGTTTTTTTGGGTTACGGACCTGCCAAAACCCAGAAGTACCAGAACAGGTTACTTCCGGGTTTCAGCAGTTGCGCATGTGCAGAAGTGCTAAATCGTGCTTTGCGCATGCGCAGAAGTGCCGAATCGCAACCTGCACATGTGCAGACACGCCACTGCGGGTTGCGAACGCTGCGGGTTGCGAACGTGCATCCCGCATGGATCACGTTTGCAACCTGAGCGTCCATTGTATTGTGATCTTTTTTGTAAACTGCCCTGAGACCTCTGGGTATAGGGCGGTATATAAATTCTAACAACAACAACAACAACAACAACAATAGTGTGGACAAACCCTTAGTCTCATTTTTGTCATTGTAGAACTCAGCAAGGAGGAGAATGGTTCTATCTGTGTTAGTAGCTCAGAACCAGACTGGAGATTAGGGTCTGGAGCAGGCAGACAAAGGGCTGAGTCATGTGAAGTCAAGAGAAGGGTGTTTAGGATCCTCCCTCACAGAAAACTAGTAAATAACAAAGACAGGGACAGCTGTTATATATAGGGCTAAGCAAACTCCTATTGTTCCTCATGTCACCAGGTTGGGCTGGGCTGACAAATCTGCAGTACCATCTCTGACCATTTCAGGGATGCTGCTGCAGCATAGAGGAAAGCAGCTCAGAAGCTCCTGTAGGAGGTATCTCCAGGGCCATATAATCACTAAGGTCTTTAGGGGAGTCACTCTTAGTGATTAGGGCTGCCATACATCTGGATTTTCCTGGACATGACCAGGATTTCAAAGGCGGAATTGACGTCTGGAGGGAATATCTGAAAGGGGGCACTTTGTCCTAGATCTTTTTCAATTGAAAAAATCGCTTTTTGGGGGGCATTTTTTGTATAAAAGAGCTCAACAGTTTTGGGGTTTGTCTAAAAAAAGCTCAATAACTTTTGGGATTTCCTGGTTTTTACGTTTTAAAATCTGGCAACCCTATTAGTGATTCTCTGTGGTCATCATCCAGCAGGAGCCGTGAATTTCGTCTCGTGGGCCCAATTTTATGAAACTTCCTTCTAGTTGAGGCCAGACAAGCCCACTCTGTACTGACCCTCCAGTGCCTACAGAAGTCTTTTAAAATCTATCAGGCATTTCAATCTACATTTGCTTTTATAGTTTTAACTGATTTTTTGGTGTTGTATCTTTGTAAACCGCTTAGAAATTATTGTACTTAACCAATACATAAATTGTTTAAATAAAATAAATAAATGTGGACTGTTTAGGGAGGAAATCAAAAATCTCCACCATTCTGTTTGTAAGGGAAGGGCTGTAAGTCAGCAGCTGCAGAGAAAGTGGTGTTATATGATCAAACAGTCTGGCATTGAGCCTAGCCATATTTTGAAATCAGTGGAATTTACTTCTAAATAAATGGTTTTAATGATCGATCTTTAAGGCGATCACACCAGTAAAACAATGGATGGATAGATAGACATGTATGCACACATCATATGTCCACAAGAGTGAGGAGCAAAAATACCTTTGGCTGCATTGCATTATACTAGCCACATTGTTCAAGTTTTCAATTTGCAAGAGTTCAGCCAAGCTTGCAAGTTTATGAGCTTAGCTGGAGATGGTCGGTCCCATAAAAGCGATCATCCTATCTATTTTGACATCATCAGATATCATTGCTGTAACAACATTTCAAACAACTTCATCATAAACTTATATGCCCTAATACAGTTATCTCTCTGTCAGGTGTGAAGACTGCAAAGCAGACAGGAATCTCTGTGCTTCCTGTGGAAACATTTCCATTGATTATACTACCGGGTACATTTCTCTTGAGTTGATTTGAAATTTTCTTTGTATATATGAGCTTGTGGGGAGGAGAACATGTCCATTTTCTGAAAGTTCTCATTCAACTGATCATATTGGTGTGGGCATTTTGGTAGTGCATGCCAAGTGGATGTTCATTTAAACATCCTCCCCCCACCCCACCCCCATGTGCTTCCTTCTTGTAAAGTTGGTGTGGGCATTTTGATGATGTTCTCTTGAAAGTGTACTTTTTAGCACCAGACATGACAGAGATCCACTTGAAAATTCAAACATCCTTACAAAACAAAATGCAGGACATGACGGAAACGGCAATCAATAAAGAATCGCAAGAACTGACCCAAATTGGGAAGTTAAGTAATTGATAATTTCAGTGAGAATAAGGGATTACCATTAAGGAATCTTTATGTATTCCCTTTGTGTGTTTTCTAGGGGAGAATTTCTCCCCCTCCAGTCTGAGGGCTGCATTCTCTTCTGGGGATAACATACCTGTAGTGGGTGGGGCCAGAAGCCAGAATGGGCAGAGCAATTGATGTAAATGTTACCTCCTTTGTACCGTATGCTCATTTCTACGCAGATTCTGTATAATCTGTCTAGAGAAGCAAGAGGCATTATCAGTGTTTACAGGACACAACCCAGCCAGGGGTGTGTGTGTTAAGTTGTGGGTGAACATATCAGACGACACAGCGATTCTTCAAACAGCTCTTGTTTATTCACAGGCCAGAACAAAACTGAACTGAAGGGTTCAGCCAGCCTGCTTATATAGAGCTCCACTAGAATGCAACAGTAACCATTTTCTGTAACTATCCAATCACTGAACATCACTTTCAATCCCTTATTTGCATATATGGACCTGAACTATCTGCAGTATCCCCCTGCTGGCCCAGGGTGAGAACTTCAGTACATAACAGGGGGGGAATTGAGGGTGCAAAGAAGGGCTGGTAAAGCAGAGGCAGATTTAGAGGACCATGACTGGTTTGCTCATACTGGGTGCCAAGCCAAGAGGGTGCTGTAGGGGGTGCCACAACAGTGATATAAAACAAAAGTCGAGAGGTGGAGGGGCGCTGAATTTTGGCATTGCACAGTGTGCTGCTGACTTTTGCAAGGACAAAGTCTGCCACTAGGTGAAGGGTGTTTCTAGAAGGGAAGAGCCAGACAGAGAGGTCTGGAGGGCTACATCTGGCCTCTGGGCCTCAGGTTTATCATCCCCGATACATTCCTACAAAGCAGCTGGCATTTTTGCGGAAGCAGTTTCATAGTGATCAACTCAAGTTCCTTCCAATACCAGTGTCATCAAGAGTAAAGGTATGTAAAAAAACTAGTAAGCCTAACGGATGAATATCATAGATGCAAGGATTTATCATTTCACATTCAGTGCCAGGGGAGAACTTCTTTGGAAAATGATGTTTGGTTTCTTATACTCTCCATAGAACTTGGGAGCTTTAGGAGCTGAGCAAATTAATATTACAAACTATGTAGAAGGAATGGAAGGATCTTTCAGTTTCAGTTCTCTGTTTCTCATTCCCCCTCCAAGCTTAAATTCATATTGTAGAAATTTGCCTTAAAAAAATCCTCATGAAAATGTATAAGCATTTTAGTTCAAATTTGTCCTAATCAACATATTTTTATGTGTGGTTTTGACTAATGTGTACAGTTTTTGCAAGCAATTTCCCCTTGTATGATATAGTGTGTTATTTTCAGGAATATAGTCATTTTTATGCACATGTCCCACTAATATATGCATTTTTATAAACATTGTTTGCTAGGCGATCTGCACAGTAAAATTTGTATAAGTGCATATTTTGAAAGATAGCTGTGTTTTGGTTCGGATATTGTTTAGGAAAGTGCATACTTGATTGATTTACCTTTAAATGAGACCTGAATTGAATTTCTCCTCCACTCCTATGAACAAGCAGCATCTTGAATAATGCAAGACTATGTATGTCTATCTAGAATTAAGTCCCATTAGGTTCAGTGGGAATAACTCCCAAGAAAGTGGGTATAGGGTTGCAGCCTACATCATTCAGTGGAGGATGGCAGCATCAGAGTGTTGGACCCTCTTGGGGGCACTGGGGTCCTGACAGGTTCCTGAGAGTGTTGCATGTTAACGTGAGACCTACCTGACAGCCAAGATAGGCTGCACTGGGCTGTTTGGAGCAGAGGTCCGGCTCAGTGGAAGCAAGCACCTCATACAGCTGAGAGCTAGTGCAAAACTGTGACTAAGACGCTCAACTGGGAACCAGGAAGTCCTTGCTTCAAATCTCACTTCTGCCATGACCCTCTGTGAAACATGCCAAGGATGGGGAACTCCATCCTGTCAGCCCACTCAGCATAGTCAGTGGCCAAAGATGATGGGACCTGTAGTCCTATAATATTTGAAGGGTCGCATGTTCCCCGTTCCTGAGATACGCCACTTCTATCTCAGATTCCCCCTCACCCTAATAATACTGACAATACCTTGCATAGCTGTTGTAGGGATCAGTGATCCTTGCTTCAAATGGTCTTATGCTGCCTTAAGTAAAGTAATCCACATGGCATCTTGAGATGGCTTTACTTCACTTAATTCAGAATGCATACCCTCCAACATTTCTCCGATGAAAATAGGGGTGTCCAATTCAGTAATAATAATTTTACTGTTTATACCCCACCCATCTGACTGGGTTGCCCCAGCTACTCTGGGTGGCCTTCAACATATCTAAAAACATAATAAAGCTCAGGTACTCAGAGGGCTCAGGGCTCGGGTAACTCCATGCCTTCCAATGAAAACAGGGACATCCTACCATACCCTTCAACATTTCTCCAATGAAAATAGGGACGTCCTAAGGAAAAGCTGGATATTCTGAGATCAAATCTGGGACTGTCCCTGGAAAATAGGGGCACTTGGAGGGTCTTCAGAATGTGGCACACTAGCCCTGCTGCATT
This sequence comes from Podarcis pityusensis, assembly GCF_964106645.2. Taxonomy (NCBI): domain Eukaryota; kingdom Metazoa; phylum Chordata; class Lepidosauria; order Squamata; family Lacertidae; genus Podarcis; species Podarcis pityusensis. The sequence continues at coordinate 40,194,112 of NC_138040.1, forward strand.
TTGGGAGAGGGGTGTCCTCCTGTTAAATCTGCTAGTTGGGGCCTTGATGTCTAGCCCCAAATTCCTCCCTGAGTTTACTACTGTATGTAAAACACATGTTCCTGGCTTAATGTCAATTGCACTCCCACATATATATCAGTGAGCATATCATCTCTTTATATCGTTATTCAGTTACCCAATTTACAAAGCACTTCACAAGGTTCTTTAAAAGCAAGAAACTATATAAAAAGCAATAAAATCCAATGAAAGCTGAAACAATTCAACAGATGAATAGCAACAGGTTGTCCTCTATTCCTTTCAGTATTAGGAGTTTGTATTTTCAAAAGCAATGATTATAACAAGAACAATACTGCCTGTCCTCCCGTCCTACCTGGGTCATCTAGTAGACCTCTGTGGAAAGCAGATGCCATGTGACAGAAGTAGCTTGTTGGGTGGGGCATTTTCCTGGCAGGTGGGTTGCTGTTGCTTTCTCCAGACAATTGAGGGGGCCTGAGGCAACGTCCTGATGTCATGCGTGGGGCCCTCTGACTATTGAGCCCCCTCAAAAAAAAAAAAAAAAAAAAAAAAAGATTGGGGAGGCTATTGTGCCTTGGCCCCAGGAGCTGGCACTCTTGGAGGTCAGTATCCTGGAAATGCACTGGCAGGAACATTGGATTGACTCCCCAGGTGCCCTTGCACCACATTGCCTCCTTGCCACCTCCCTCTTCCCTTTCTCCTTCCTGATAAACAACAGCGACCCACCAGCCAGGAATCAGCTCCACCTCACCTGATGAGCTGCTTCTGCTGGACAAGATGATGTTCTGATTCAACAGAGCTTTCCTTATGCTTACCTGTCTTTGAAAGCCTGAAGCCAATGGCCCTTCATGTGATGGCCATTTCACAGTAAGAGGGTGGCAATCAGAAAGGCCCTGTTTCTGGTGGAGGCTAATCTTAGTGTGCTTATATTGATGTATTGCTTCAGCACAAAAGGCACCCTGAGCAGAGCTTTGCTGGAATAGTTGCAGAAGGGAGGTCACACAAGAGAAGATGCTTTCTGTGAGATATGCTAATCCCTGACTACTTTCGTCAGAGATGGGGAACCTATTTCCCTACTCCCTCCATCCCTGGTCATTGAACCTGCTTGTTAGGGCTGATGGGAGTCTAATGACTTTTGAAGGGAAGCAAGCTTACTAACCCTGGTTGGTCAAAACATGCCTCACCCGCTGCAAAAACTTTGCAACATTCTTCAGACCATTGCAATAAACAATATTGTTTGTATAATCAATGGAATCTACATGCCCACACATGTCCCATGTGAACTCATGGATACTGGATGAAACCCAGCATTTTAATTTACCACTTTCTGGATCAACAGAAATATGTTACTTAATTACAGTATCATAGTTATAAGCTTCATAAATCAACAATGGGTTTCATTCATTGTGATCAGGCACTAAGAGCCTCTAACTTGTATTCAACCCAAAAACTTGACAATAGAGTAATCTGGAAACCTTTAAATAGAGGCAATACCCCCCCTCCCATGAGCATTTTTCTTAAAGACTGATAATACATTGGGAGCTTTTGCATAATGAGAGGGGGTTTATCACCAAGCTTTTATGTGTATTTGCTACAAAACGTTTTATTTGTCATACAAGTTCAGTAAATGGGTACTGTCTTTGCAATGGATGGCTGGGTTTCTGCTGAAACCTCCTCCGATAAGCATTGCCATAAAATAAGGCTATTGTTCTTCCATGAATCATTGCAGCTCATCCATATAGAGAACTTTGTGACTTGCCAAGTTAATAAAATATTGATTGGAGTATTGTCGCTGATACTATACCAGGAAGAAATACTGCGTACACAAACATTTTTACATTTCTCTCCCACTCAGTACCCTCCAGAGTTGCTACAACTGCTGTCACTTCCAAAATCACATAGGTTTACACATAATGCTCCTGCTGTAAAAACATATCTAATTCAATTACTCTGGAGGACAGAATAAAAGAAAGGTGTGTGGAGGCGGGGAGACACAAAGGACATCTATTAAGCACAGTGATTGGTTATATTGCAGAGATTTAAAAGGATGTGTTTTCCAATGGGAGAAGAATGGGTAAAAGCTTTTCAAACTGAATATACATGCAATACTCTCACCTTGTTGAGAGATTCATTATGAAGTTCTTCCCTCCCCTGCCATATTGTCTAACAAGAAGAAGATTGCATACATGTAGTAGGGTTGTAAGGCCTGGAACATCCCAGACCTGTAAGTCCCAAGCCTCATACCTAGGGGTGGCCCCCAGTGATGCCACAAGAGCTTGTCCCATAACATCTCCGGGGCCCTCCCTTGGCACGACACAGTAATGAGATAAGACATACCAGTTTTAGTTTGTTTACATTTGTGTTATAAATCTTGGTTAGAATCAGTGTTATATCACTTTTTTCTGATCCCAATTTGTTTCTGGGTTTGCTTTTTACTATTGTGTGTGTTGTGTTGGGACATACTTCAAATGCCAAAGTATTCTGTTTGATTGTGTCTTGAACCCTGCAGTATAGCTATAATCCCTACCAAATGTGTCAGAGGAATGAGTGGTTTTAAAGTCTGGCCACCAATAATTTTCCACCAGATTCTTGCCTGAAAATGAAAAGAGATGTTTCAGTTGCTTGAATGAAAATGTTCCAGTTACAATGCAAAGAATAGCGATGCCCATTCCAGATGTCTGCTATAACTATGGTAACCTTACAATGCTGTATTACTTTGCTAAAGGTTAGGACAGAAAACAACTCACTCAGAGAACAGAAAGAAGTCAGTAATTGTGTCCTAGTAACATGTTGGTGACTAATGTCATTAATTTTCCATTGACTGTTTCCTTGGGTTGGCTTCATTGGCTCTCCACATTTGAAGTCTTAATGATGCTCACTATTAAAACCAAGGGGAGTGTGCAGAGGTGGGTTTGCTCTTATCACTCATTTCTGTGTTAATCATGTAGGTTTTCCTCCACTTCTCTGACCTTGTATGTTTTTAAACTAAACCACAGCATGTTTTTACCAAAACAATGCTTTGGAGTTAAACTAGTGGAGCAATGTGAACAATCCCCCAAATTGATGTGGCAATATGCTATTGTTATTGTTGTTGTTCTTTCTGCCACTTCCAAAGACTCACAGCTTGTGGCTCTGTAACTGGAATCCCATCTTAACAGTAATTTTTTTTTGTAAATGTGTTGTTCTAATGAATAGCTCTGCAACATGTTTTGCCAGCCTTGATGAAATCTCATTCCGCAGATGTGTTCAGAGAATCTTCTATATCTGGTTTGATTGACAAAAGAGCATATGGATTTTGCTATTGCAAATCTAATTCCAGCTCTTCACATTGTCCTATGCTCTAAATGAGGAGTTTACAGTGGGAAGCTAATAAAACTGATTTGTTTTGGTTAAATTCTAATAAGAACTCTGGTATTTCTGTTGTGTTGCATTTCTGTTATGCTTATTTTTAGGTTCTAAAATCTAAGCAATTCCAGGCTGGAACTGCCTCAATGGTGGAGTGATCCAGCAATGTTTTCGCTACAACTCAAATAGTTGCTTTGAGTGTATATAAGACACATGTATAACCAACAGGACATTTGTACTTAAAAACAACAAATTTTTTAATCAGTGGCTTATAACACTGATGGCTATGTTCCAGCTACACTGTCAGAGGCACTATGCTTCTGAGTGGCAGTTGCTAGAAACCACAGGAGGGGAGAGTGCTGCTGTGCTTACAGTAGGTCTTGCTTGTGGGCTTCCCATAGGCATCTGGCTGCCTTTGTGAAAACAGGATTTTGGGCTAGATGGGCTGCTAGGCTGATCCAGCAGGCTCTTCTAACCTTCTTCTCATCAGCAACCTGCTCCTAAATTAGTACAACTTGTTGATTTCAGCTCTTAATAATTCACACCCTGGCCGGCACTTTCTTGATCTCATGCCCTCAGGCAGAAGATATAGAAGCATGATTAGTCGCACCAACAGGGTAAAGAACAGCTTCTATCCATGGGCTGTTAGGCTGCTGAATGAAAAGAGAACAACAGGGCAACTGACTTTCAGGTTTGGTGGGTGTGCGTCAGTAAATGAGGGGAATTAAGACCAAGAGACCTGAGTGCCAGTGTAATCTCACTGTATACAAGTGGTACAAGTGACAATATAGTATTTCAATTTCAATTTAATGTTTATTTTCTATATTTTCTGGTGGTAATGCAATTTTTCTGCAGCAGTGTGGAACTGGGCCATAATTCCTGATAACCTGAAACTGCTTTGTGTCTTCTCCCTACCCACTCAGACACACTGAATGATCCATTGTACAGAACATTGATATGACAGCTGCTTTGGCTCAACTTTGCTTTTTGAACAAAAGTGGCGGTAAGAAGGCCAGCTTCCCCATACACAGCATCTGGCTGTCATTGCAAAGTTTATGAATCTCCCTTCTTACACTCTATCGGAATGACCTCAAGTGAAACATCTGCTTGAGTTACAATAACCCAGGGGGTTGACATTGATAACGCTTTGTTTTGGGCTGCTCTTGGCAACACCTCAAATGGCTAGAAGGTGGCTTGAAAGTTAGCAATGGGAGCATTTGCATAAGCATGGTAAATTATGGGCTGATCCTACCAAGACACCAGGGCTGGCCCAATACATTTGGCACATGAGGCAAACCGCAAAATGCCCACCTTCCTACCCCCTGCCAGGGAAGAAGTGGTGAGTGAACACCAAGGGTGGGAAGAGACCACCAGCCCCTTCTATTCTTCAAAAGGCTGCTGTAGATACAGCATGGGGGAGGGCGGCTAAGAAGGAGGAACATCTGGCCTCCAAGGAGCATGTGGATTGGCAGCAGTTGTGGGCAATGCATTCCTTGGAATGCCAGACCTGCTGCCCCTGTGGATCCTGCTCTCTGAGGAGGTGGGCCAGCCCTGCAAATGCCAGTAACAGATAGAAATGGGGGAGGAATGGGTCTCAATTTTGTTAAACATTGATTCCAAACATGTCCAACAAATGACTGGGCGACATGCAAAATATTGCTCCTATTTTTCTTTTTCTTTATGTGCAATGATATGGAAAGTAGCTGCAGATAGAATAGTCAGCCATTTTTTTAGCGCATTTCCAGCTCTTCTAGCTTTAGGAAGGGAATGCATTTGTGCAGATGGTCTTTCAAGTAGTGCTGACAAGGCAATAGTTGGTGCCATCCAGGGCCTCACTCAGCAGAATGGCAAGAGGTCAACCAAGTGCAGCAGGTCTGTCTTGCCCTGTTTGAAGTATGTGAAGTAATGCAATTTACCATCAAAAGAGCCCTACTCTTCCTTCAGATCAGAGTGTGATGTTACAATATTTATTTGCATGTATGGTTACATGACCTCATTTCAAGGCAGGACGCTACAAAAGATATAATCTTCTTTAGATTGATGAAACAAACACTCAACAACATCATTTAAGAGCAAATGATTACTTAGCATGCAAGTGCCTTTTAGAATACTGTTTATATGTATTAATCTTCCATAGGTAATTGAGTTTATATGTTGGAATGTTTGGGGGAATGCATTGCTCATTCCTATTGATTAGGGAGAGTTATGTGTAGAAGTCAGAAAATTATGTATTTATTTTGGGCATGTTTATGCTCTGGTTTTCTATTTATTTAGATTTAAAATGGCTAACCATCTGGCTAAAACCCTACAATAAAACAAAACCAACAATAAAACCAAGCAACCAGAACCAATTCTGCTACCAATGTGGTGTCCGAGTTGGAACAGGTGTGTGGATTAAGCTTCATGGAGGATAAGGCTACATTACTTCTTGTTTCAGAGGCAGTAGGGTTCTGAAAAACGGTTGCCTAGGGAGTTTCCTAGATTTCCACTAGGACCAGGATCAGATTGCAAGAGAGTTTAACTGGACAACATTCTGCAGATACAATGCTAGAAGAGAAGCAATACGTTTTTGCTGCTCTCACCAACACTGAGTAGGTTCTAAGATGAGTCTCAGTTGTATTCTGTTAGATTTAGCTGTTGGCTCTTCACCACTTGCAGACTAGCCATCATATGATCCATGGCTTTACTACTGATTAGGGATAGAGGTAAGAAGGGATGGTTCCACCCTGTAGCCATCTCATCCTGCTCTGTTTCTATTCTATTGCAGTTCATCTTCTGCCAAACACTACATCATTCTTCTCAGTTTCAGCTGTGGCAAAATTACATAATTTATGTAATCTCTGTAACTATTCACATATATTCAACTATGATTATGCTATTTCACCCCATTCCCTTCAGTGCAAAGGAAACAATGCAAATGGGAGTGTGTGTGTGTGTGTGTGTGTGTGTGTGTGAATGCAATCAATTATGTATCCTTTGTAGAATGCAAGCAACAATGCCAGTGAACACTGATCATATTTGCAGGATTGATTTCTGTTCTGGACATAGAACAAAAAATCAAATATTGACAATTCTCACTCCCATTTCTGTTTTCATAAGAATTATCTGACATCCCTAGGATGAATCAGTCAATTCCTGGTCCATATCACATTTGCATGTTTTTACTCATGAATTAATGGTGCCCTGTTTCTGAATTAATCTGTGATTTTTTTATGATGCTATGAATTATCTCAAAATATTAATTTAAAAACCATTTTGATATTTTTTAAAGCTGAAAACTGTCAAAACATTCATGAAATTTAACAACTGGTTGATAACAAATCTGAACATGAATGCAGGAGATGCAGATCAAGTCAGTTCATTCGAGAAATCACAAAGATCAGATTAGTGAAGTATGTCTACTCCCAGCTTCTCAGAACATAATATTATGTGTATTATTCAATTGCAGAATTCAGTAGTCTGGAATTCCTTTCCTTTCCTTTCTAAAAACAAATCTCTAGCTCTTATCAGAGTGAACAAAAGCTTAAAAATTTGTAGCAATAGTTGGTCAACTTCAGGCATTAGAGCAAGCTTTTAGCATAGTACTTTAACAGGTACAACTTTTAATGGCCAACAAACTCAACGGTTCTGATTACCTTGGCACAAAGTTTTAATGAGTCTTTGCATGTATTGTAGTGTTGGGGATACACATCCCTGATCACCCGCTTAACAATGTGCATCAGTCACATCAGTTTCAAGCCCACCCTCCTCTCCTCTCCCCACCCCTCCCCACCCCCACCTCTGTATTGCATCCATTATCTATTGCGTGTTCAGACCTTTAAACCTCCCCCTTAAATAAATTCAGACAAGACTCAAATTTTGGCTTGGTTTTTGGCAGAATTTAGGCCACAACTTTATTGATTACAGCAAGTGAGTGGTTGCATAGGCTCTTGTTCAACTAGCTCCCTGCACCTTGCAGGTAGTGCTGACCCAGGGCACCAGAATAGGTCAGCCTAGGGTGAACACCTGGATAAACAGAAAGCCGGGAACAGGCTATCTCTGCCACCAAATGCCCCCCTGGACTCAGGCACGGGCACAACCTCCTCACAGGGTTGACCAAACCATTGAGTCCCTGGATTCCTTTAACAGAATATCCTTCACGTAGGGATGGTGAGAGCATTCTCCCATCCCTATCACCTGAACCAGAGCCTATCCGCAACCTGTGTGACAATTTGCCATGCAGCAGGTGAAACCCAAATGGCACCAGCCAATCAGCCAAGTGGGGAAAATTCCTGCCGTGCCCCTGTCCCAATGACAGACGACACACGATGGCATAACAAGGTCAAGCGCAAAGCCCTAAATATAGGGAGAGGTGGGCAGGTGTTCTGATGCACGCACCGAAAGAGGAAGCTCTGGGTCACATGCATAGGTATATATAGGTCCCTTGATCCATTTAGCCTGTGTCCCATTGGCCTGATTAAACCCTGCATCAAGGGACCTACCAATTGTGGCTATCTAAACATACCCACCCACAGCACAGGGTTTGGTTGCCAGGTCTCACTGCAACACGTGCCCTCTTTAAGGGAGGACCCGATTTCTGGGCCTGCTGCTACAGACAAGCCAAATCAAAGATAACATCCCAAGGGTCTTCATCAGTCATGTCCCACCTCCTATTAAATGATCAATTTTGTAGGGGAAAATCATTAGCATGACAGCAGTTACGTAGCACCTGCACAAAAAGACAGCAGCCATGTTGCTTTCCCTTGCATAGATATTTGCATTTTTAACTGTCACACCAAGCCATTCCTAACATCATTTGGCATAAATGCTCCAGTGATGAGGCATGGAGAGAAGAAGAGATTAATTACAATGCAGTTGGCATAGGATTACCTGCAGCACATCCAGGTAACAATGGGAACTAGCAGCTGAGTGACAGATCTCTTAGAATTCAAAGGTAAGGCCAGCACTCCATCTTATTTGTGTCTCATTGTTCATTCTTATTGCAGTGCTTATGGATTGAGAAGCAGTATAATTCACTCATCTGAAGCAGCTGCATTGTTTAAGATGAGTGGAACGAATTAAAGATGGAGTACCTGACTTTTACTGTGGCTTCTCTTGTTCAGGAGAAGGTTTCGTTGCAACCTTATCATGTTCCATTGAAGTCTAATTTTGAGCTTCATATCAAGGATATGTGCTACCATTTCTTATTCCTCTTTGAAACAAAATATTGGCCTTCATTATTTCTTTTTGTCCCTCAGTCTAAAACATGAAACAGGATTTCATGCTGCTGTTTTATTTCACATATTTTTGTTCTTAAATTATGAGCGTGCATCTCTTTTAGACAGATAGCCTCTCTAGCAAAGGACTGTAACATAGTGAATGATGTAGATGGGGTTCTCATGCAGAGTTGCCACTGAAACTAGGTTCCTTTAATGTGCAGCATGGCAGGAGTGAAGCACGACATGGGAGTGGACTGGTCTCAAACACATGCAAGATCCACCCATTGTCCAATGGGGGGGGGTGCTGAGCAGAACTTTTGGGGTTGCCTCTTGCAATTAGTCTTTAGGGTCAACCTTTTCCCACCTACTCCACACTGAATTATTGAGCCTGGGTGTATAGTGGCCTGCTTATTGCATTTTATTTGGCTTTCATCACAATGAAGCAGGTGGTTTAGGGATGGAGATTGGGTATAGGCAGCAGAGAGTTCTTCTTTCCAAACAGTGCCCAGAAGGAGTGGGACAGATCAGATGAGGGAAGTGCTTAGCTCACATTTAAAGTAAGTTTGCAATGAAAGGCACAGATCTATTATCTTCCTGATATGTCCCTGGTGCTTTGCATGGTGGTTTTCTCCTGTTAGTTATGTATGTGGGTTGTTAGGCAGCCCATTGCAGGTCCTTGTTGATTTAAAGATGAATAAAGCTGTGACCTTTTATTCCCAACTGTGGGCAATGGCAGAACATGTGCCTACTTATTATACTGATTCCCCACTTTTTCATCAAGATTAGATGCTACAGTAGTTAACAGTTAGAATCCATGCAAAGGTACGATAGGATATAGCAGTTTTGGATGGACACTTACTTATGTCTGTTGAAAGGTGATGGATGGTGGAGAATGATGGAATGCTGTTTACATTGCCACCTCCTTAGTCCTACCATTGATGTTGGCTGATACAAAGCAGGCAAAACCCCACTGTGTGCTACACCGGCCTGGGGGTAGTGGATCAAGTCCAATAACATCAAGTGAAAGCAGTGCGGCGTGTGCAAATCCAGGCTGCCTCTTACTACCACTGGAATGACCTGGACCATTCTGCAGACTCCTAATAGTGGAACTTAACTCACCTGCTCATTTATCAGGAAGACTTTGGAGCTCTGTACCAGAGGGTGGAGGAGATGTTTTAGGTTGGGCAGAGGAAGACCACCACCCCATCCACCACTCCACCATGCTGAACTGAAGAATTGGATTGCAGTCTTACACTTTAGCTTTGTTTCATTACAGTGGTACCTCGGGTTACATACGCTTCAGGTTACATACGCTTCATGTTACAGACTCCGCTAACCCAGAAATAGCACCTCTGATTAAGAACTTTGCTTCAGGATGAGAACAGAAATTGTGGCGGCAGCAGGAGGCCCCATTAGCTAAAGTGGTGCTTCAGGTTAAGAACAGTTTCAGGTTAAGAATGGACCTCCGGAACGAATTAAGTACTTAACCCGAGGTACCACTGTATATTGATTTTAGTCATTTGTACTTTTAAAATACTGTTGTATTTATTTCATTAATTTATCTCATTTTGTGTAAGCCACTTTGAGACTATTTTATAAAGAAATGTGAAATATTTCTTTTTAAAACAGATAAAACTAATAAGGTTATCAACTCTATTTATGGGGAGGAGTAGGAATCAGTTAAATGCTGAGGCCTAATGCTGATCTGTAATAGTTCTAGGGGTTGCTCGTGCGTAAGCCGGTGCAAACACCTGGCTGGATTGCCTGAGTGAACCTTTTCTGTCCGGACAGTCACTCACCCGTGGCTGACTCAATCGCTGGCAGAATCCATCAGTGGGTGTTTCTTAAACGTCTTCCAGCAAAGAAGCTCTTTGACGCCTAGTGTCCTCCTACTCTCTCTGCGCGGAAGCCTTCTGCGCAAGGAGGGCGTAGGCAGCGGAGGACCCCTACTCTCCCCACTGGTCCCCGGCAAGGAGTCATGGGACCGCCTCGCCGCTTCCCCCATCTGCCCCCCTTCTCCACTGGTGCCAAGCTGATTCTCTTCCCCAGAAGATGGGCTGCCTCTCCCAATCCCGGGACGCTCTCTGGAATCCCTCTGGATCTTGCTCTCTCCCTCCGGCACTGATGGCAGTTCCCTGACATGATCCTTCCCCAGTCTACTAAAACCAGGTGCTAAAATCTAATATCCTTAATGTTTGGGTAGACCCTTTCAAATTTAACTGCCTCCGCCAACCTTACCTGTTCAGCGAATTAAATAAATGTATTCTGCGCTCACATCCTTTATAGTAAAGTAATTGTCCCTGGCAATACAATGCTGGTTTTCAGTTGTTATTATGCGGAAATGGTTCCATAAATCAGAGACTGGTGATGTGTTGTATTATGTGCAAAGCCCTCAAATTAACTCCAATGCATATTTGTCATTAGAAGCTCCATGGCTATCATTAAAAAGTTGTTGGTTTTTTTTTTACTAAGTTCTAAAGGAACTGAATTTACGGCTAGCTATCATTCAAAATAAGCAAACTATTAGGCTTAACTTGAGGTGTCCCAAGATGTGCATCGACATTTGATAATGAAATAAAGATAAAATTGGGGATTTTCTTTTCCCTGGGCTTGCATTTGCAATGGGAGAGCTGAAGACAGAATTAATTAGCTAAGCCTGCTATTCATGGCTTGTCCATAGGTATGTTGCAATTGTTTGCATATACCATCTTGCAGTCTGTGCATGGCTTCCTCATAAGCACCCCCAGAATCAATATTGATGGATGGTGAGCCCTGGGCCATGATTCAATACATTCATCTTCTTGTGGCCATGGATTTGAAATTTTATTATAATGGACATTCACTGCTTCTAAACTTTATGCTCATTCAAATGGAACAAGAGACCGTTCCAAGTCTTTATGTTTGAAGATTGCTCTCATATCTCCTCTCAGTCTCCTCTTTTCAAGGCTAAACATACACATCTCCTTCAACCGTTCCTTATAAAACTTGGTTTCCAGACCCTTGATCATCTTGGTTGCCCTCCATTGCACACATTCCAGCTTGTCAATATCCTTCTTAAATTGTGATGCCCAGAATTGGACACAGTATTCCAGGCGCGGTCTGACAAAGGCAGAACAGAGTGGTACTATTACTTCCCTTTATCTGGACACTATACTTCTGTTTGGTGCCAGCCCTCACAACTGTTAAACAGGAGGCCCCAATCCTACACAGGTGCTGCTTTGCAAGTGGCTGTGCTGCAGGAAAACAGCTTGTGAAGCAGCACCCATACCCCCAGAGGTCCAGTGCCTCTGCCTAACAGCTTTTGAGTGGAAGCACTAATCCTGTGGGATGCTGGTGAGGTAGGTTGTGTTTACTTCCTTCCTGCCTTTTTTCCCTGCCTGCAGCCCCACCCCCTGACTGCCACAGATTGCTCTGGGCCAATCCAATCCAACTCATAGTGATTTGTGGCTGAGTCGACTTGACTGCCACATCTCTCCAGGCAAGGAAGAGAAGAGGTAGTATCACAGTTCTAGGACACACTCCATACAGGCAGAAGCATGCAAGGAGAACTGGGATTGTCCCCATTAGAGGTGTGGTCTGGGGAGTGTACCAAGGGCCATATGCACCATATAAAGACATTTGGTCCTTAGGGCTGAGGTTCCCTATCCCTGCTATAAACACCCAGTGCAGATGTGTAAAATGATTGATTACTATTAGCCATAGTCATGATATGGCACCTCCAAGTTCACAGCCAATATGGAAATGCAGGTTCCAGGGGAACAACAATGGGACAGGGCATTCTTGCCTTCGAACTCTGTTTGTGAGCTTCCTGGATGTATTTGGTTGGCCACTGTAGGACTAGGTGGACATTTGATCTTATCTAATAGGCCTTTTCTTTTAGTCTTCTGTACTACACAATGTAGCTGAGTCCTGATGCTCCCAGCTAACATCTTCACTTGAAATGCCCAAAATAGAAGAAGAAGAAGAAGAAGAAGAAGAAGAAGAAGAAGAAGAAGAAGAAGAATAGTTTGGATTTGATATCCCGCCTTTCACTCCCCTTCAGGAGTCTCAAAGCGGCTAACAATCTCCTTTCCCTTCCTCCCCCACAACAAACACTCTGTGAGGTGAGTGGGGCTGAGAGACTTCAAAGAAGTGTGACTGGCCCAAGGTCACCCAGCAGCTGCATGTGGAGGAGCAGAGATGCGAACCCGGTTCCCCAGATTACGTGACTCTTAACCACTACACCACACTGGCTCTACTAAATGAGTAGTAGTATACCTGTGCAGTTCTGAACCACTATACATATGATTCAGATTCAGTTATTGTGGGGAAGTCCACATTGCTTTCTTGCTATGGGATATAATTCCCACAAAAGGTTTTCTCTCTCTTTCTCTCTCTCTTTCTCTCTCTCTTTTTCCCAGTTGTTCCCAATTACATTTATTGATCTTGGAGAATTTAGAGATCCATTTAAATAAGGAAGAGATCCATTTGCTGTAGGGAAGAGTGGCTGCTGGAGCTGCGGATTACAGCAGGTTTTGAAGCAGGCTGGTGCTTTACAAGCCTCACGTGGCTCTTTTTTCATTAACTATATTCATTTACAGTCAAGCTTTTTATGGGTTTCTTCTCAGTTTTAATCCTGGAAATGATGGAGTAAAACTGAGTCCTGTGTTTAATCTAGAGAGCAGCTCATTTCAACTCACACTTAAAAGATTTAAGGTGAGGGAAGATGGCTAGCAAAAAGATTTAGCTTTCCTGTCAAAAAACAAAAACAAAACAAAAAACCAGTGGGAACGGCAGTCTCTGAATACTGAATGGATATGTCAGTAAATGCAGAGGAGAGAGCCGGCCTTAACTAGTGTTTAGCTGTAACAAAGGTGGTCTGTGGGGGATGCTAAGCTTTATGTCAACCCATTACAAAAAAGCATTAGTCTGGCTTTATGCTTTCTATGTGTATTTTCTTCTAATTAGCACACTCTCACTGTCTTCTGCTTTCATCACACTGACGCCTTTCTTGTTCATGCTGGCACTGATTTGAAAGTATCAAAAGTGTTGATTTTTCATGGATTGGGATTGCACAAGGTTGATTCTTGCATTAGGTCCAGGCCCAGAATCATTGATGATTCCAGCACTTGGAACCCCAGTGAAGTTGCTTGGCTTTCCTAATTGCATGTCAGTTTCATCTGCCTAGATCTGATAGGTTGGTAGGGAATTCATTCATTCATATTTTCCAGTGTATAATACATTTTCATCTATTTTGTTCTGATTTTATATCTTTAAGAACATAAGAACAGCCTGCTGTATCAGGCCAAAGGTCCATGTTGTACAGCATCCTGTTCTTACAGTGGAAAACCAGATGCCTTTGGGAAACCAGGGAGCAAAATATGAGCACAAGAGCACTCACCCCTCCCATGGTTTCCAGCAATTGGTATTCAGAAACAATACAGACTCCAACTGTGGAAGTGGATCATAGCCATCATGGCTAGGCAAAGGTAAAGGTAAAGGTACCCCTGCCCGTACGGGCCAGTCTTGCCAGACTCTAGGGTTGTGCGCTCATCTCACTCTATAGGCCGGGAGCCAGCGCTGTCCGCAGACACTTCCGGGTCACGTGGCCAGCGTGACAAAGCTGCTCTGGCGAACCGGCACCAGAGCAGCACACGGAAACGCCGTTTACCTTCCCGCTATAAAGCGGTACCTATTTATCTACTTGCACTTAAGGGTGCTTTCGAACTGCTAGGTGGGCAGGAGCTGGGACCGAACGACGGGAGGTCACCCCGCTGCGGGGATTCGAACCGCCGACCATGCGATCGGCAAGTCCTAGGCGCTGAGGTTTTACCCACAGCGCCACCCGCGTCCCTCTAGCCATCATGGCTAGTTGCCATCAATAGCCCTCTCCTCTTCCTCCTCCTCCTCCTCCTCCTCCTTTATTATTGAGTGCATAATGAAATATGTTTGGAGTCTTTAAAGAAAGGGTGGGATATAAATTTAAAAATGAATTTTATGAAGTTAATAAAATATTAGTACAATATAATTCAGTGAGAATTTGGACTGTGAGAATTCCATGACTGTGTAACAATTGGCTAATTATGTATCACAGGAATGGGGAATGCCAAAAGTTGTTGGACTTCAATTCCCATCAGCCCCATCCAGCATGGCTAGTGGTCAGGGATGATGGGAATTATAGACCATGCCCTGCAGCCACAGACAGAAGTCCTTACATGTTCACACAGAAAGAGAGATTTATTCAAGCATGTAAGAGCACAGACTTAGTAGCAGGTATAGAGTTCTGGAGTCACAATTCAAGAGTTCAGGAGTCAAGCAAGAAGTTCAGAACTAGATGGAAGCCCAAAGATGTCCCAACATTCTCCAGGCCCTGCCTGCCAATTCTTTAAAGATGAGGCATGGCATACCTACTTGCAAGCCTCAATTGATTGGTGGGAATGTTGGGATTGCAAACATATGCTCTGTTAGGGCAGGTGGATTTGCTCCTTTCTGTGGAGATGAACTCCTGTTCAGGCTCACTGACATCTCCTGGGCTGCATCCCCGCTGTCAGCTGCCCACAACCTTTCCCAGCCTCCACTGAGGCTCTTCACTGCACATGAAGGTTAGCAGGAGCCATCATGCATGCTTCCCCTTTCCAAAGTGACTGAAGTCAAAGCACAATGGGGATAGCGCCCTCCTTCAAGCCCAGTTCCCACCATTCAGGCCACCCCTCTGTTTAATCCTACAGCTTCTGCATCAAGGACTGCCAGTCCCAACTCAATCCCAACCATGTTGTGAGGTTCATCACAGGCCAGCAATGTATGAAGGGCTGTGGATTCGTCATCCTCCATAATGCATTACATCAGTGGGCAGCAATCAGTACACGGAGTTTGAATTCCAACTTTGCAAATCTTAAAGCTGGAAAAGCTGTTGTATTTTATATGTGATCATACTTGTAGTAGTAATACAAAATGCAAGAACTAAAGGACTAGCTTCTCCCACACATACCTTCCTGCCAGTTAAGATCTTTGTAAGAGGAAAACTTTGTCAAAGAAAACATTTGAGAAGCTGGAGAACAGATTTCAGCACAGCACCAAAATTATTCACTCATAAATCTGTTCTGTTTCATTTTCACAATAATCTGCAGATTTTTCAAAAATCTGCATGTCAATTCACAGTAAATGTTCATTCAAATACACACTGTTGAATGTACTTTATCTCAAATTGTGCATTTAAAACACTTATTGCAATGTTTCTTAAAGCCAAGAAGTGTTAGGATATTTGAAAACAGGAAAGCAGTTGGATAACTGAGTTCCTATCTGCAAATTAGTTGGGAATTTGCAGGTTCAGATCAGTTTGTGTGTCAAGTGTAATGTGTGAATAGTCCTTTATGGCTTCACTTAAGCCTTCAGCTGATTTCCTCACGAGCTGTCCAATTTAAGTCATAAAAAGTGGAATTCTGGTCCAAATTAAATGTGTAACTCAGTTCCAGACACCATGATGAAAGGCTACCTTTCAGTCAAATGCACATTCACCTGACCAGGATCCAAAAGGTTTCAACAAAAAGCTGGTCAAAGTTACAGTATGTTTCTGGTTGCTGAAGTTAATTCTGTGCAATGGCAGTGCTATCCTGAATGAAGACATGTTTATATATGTATCATTTGCCTTCTATCCTCCCTTGACATTGCCATGGAACATAGGCTGTCATTAAAATAAATGATCTAAGATTAGCTGTATTAATTTTAATGAAGTGTCTGAAAGACACCTTAATAACATAGCAATTTGGTGTTTTATGTTTTCCACAAAACTATACATTTTCTGTATAAAGTTTGTTTTGGACATAGCCATGACTTCCTTAATATTAAGCATCACCTGTTTAATTCACACAATGGCTGTTAATAGAACAATGGCTGATTAATGAGGAAATGGGACATATTCAAACTCTGTTTAGGAAGTTCAGCTTACATGGCCTGTAACACAGCTGTATCCATTAGGTTATAGATTGCATACATTCACCTTGTGCAGAGTTGCATTCAAGAGGTGGCCAGAAACCACAGCTCATCCAGAGCATAGCAATGGTTTTTACTGGTGCTGACCATAAGGAGCTTATTACTCTATCATTGTGTTGCTTTCTGAGCCAATGTCAATGTGCTGGTGTTCACCTTTAAGGTCCTGCACCTTCTAGGGACAGAATATTTTTTGCTTATCTCCTTCCATGTGACTCTGCCAGGTCATGTACTCTCTGAGATGTATGTTTGCAGGAGGAGTTATTTGGCCATAGGAAACAGGGACTCCTTCACAGTCTGGAACTCTCTCCAAAAGGAGATCTGCTTCCTTGCTAGCACACGAGGCAGAAAATCCCACAAGCATCTCTTCTTGAGATTAAAAATACTCTTAATTTACTAGGGTTTTTCATGGTCCTCTTTCATGAAGCAAATGCCCTGCTTTACCTAAGGGTAGGGCCGGTCTTGTTTAAGTGATATTGCCATTAATTCTGTGAGTAGTATAGGAATAGCTCCAAGATTGAGAAGTCCCTAGTTTTGTAATCCTTGGTGACTTCACCTGGAGGGTTACCAAGTGGTGGTAGACAGCAGCAGTGGCTAACACTGCATCTTCCAAGAGGTAATTTTGACCTATTGCAAGTATGACCTGATTTAGCACTCTTATGGGACACTGCGGAAAATTTAAATGGAAAGAAACTCATAGGCCTATCTACCCAGCACAGGAGTACAGGACCAGCATTAGTGGTGGGGCATAACAGGGTCTGGGGAGCTGTCAGCTCTGCAAAGTTGCTGACGTCAGCTCTGATGTAGTGATGTTTTAAAATATACATCTGTATACTTGGCTTATAAGAGAAGCCTATTATGACCACTATTATTATTGCTCTTTGCTACAATAAGTGTATGTCTAGAAGGGAGGCCAACATAAGCTAGAGACAGTTGCAGGGACGAGTTTTCTTTTATGTGTGGTGTAGTGTGGTGTAGTGGTTAAGAGCGGTAGTCTTGTAATCTGGAGAACCGGGTTCGCTTCCCCGCTCCTCCACATGCAGCTGCTGGGTGACCTTGGGCCAGTCACACTTCTTTGAAGTCTCTCAGCCCCACTCACCTCACAGAGTGTTTGTTGTGGGGGAGGAAGGGAAAAGGAGGTTGTTAGCCGCTTTGAGACTCCTTAGGGCAGTGAAAGGCGGGATATCAAATCCAAACTCTTCTTCTTCTTCTTCTTCTTCTTCTTCTTCTTCTTATGTTGGCTAAACATTTGTTTGAGTGAGCCCTGAGTGCTCACTGGAAGGAAAGATCGCGAAGCTGAGGCTCCAATACTTTGGCCACCTCATGAGAAGAGAAGACTCCATGGAAAAGACTCTGATGCTAGGAAAGATGGAGGGCACAAGGAGAAGGGGACGACAGAGGACGAGATGGTTGGATAGTGTTCTCGAAGCTACCAGCATGAGTTTGACCAAAGTGCGGGAGGCAGTGGAAGACAGGAGTGCTGGCGTGCTCTGGTCCATGGGGTCACAAAGAGTTGGACACGACTAAATGACTAAACAACAACAACAAACATTTGTTTTTCAGCAGACAAAGATAAGTTCTGTCAGACTCCTTCCCTTCTTCAGGGCTACAACTGTTTTGTACAAAGATGTGGCAACTTGGGCTTTCAGAGGATCTCCTGGATGCTGTGGCTTTTCCAGTCGCCAAGGCCGTGCTAAAAACTAGGCTGTGGGACATAGACCGCCAAGAACTACAGTAATCTCAGCTGTGGAAAAAACATGTTCCCCTATTTACTTTCGCAGGATTTAAACCTTAATTATTTACAATTTTTGTTTAACCCGCAAGAAAGAAGGGCTTTTTCGCTAGCTAGGTTCAATTCTAATCCTTCTAACCTCCTTTGGGGTAGGTTTGCGGGAATGGCAGAAGAAGATAGGATCTGCCCATGCGATGCCCACCTGGTGGAAACTCTAGCTCACATGGCCCTTAAATGTAAAATGTATGATAGAATCATAGAATCATAGAATCATAGAGCTGGAAGAGACCACAAGGGCCATCGAGTCCAACCCCCTGCCAAGCAGGAAACACCATCAGAGCACTCCTGACATATGGTTGTCAAGCCTCTGCTTAAAGACCTCCGAAGAAGGAGACTCCACCACACTCCTTGGCAGCAAATTCCACTGTCGAACAGCTCTTACTGTCAGGAAGTTCTTCCTAATCAGGAAGTTCTTCCTAATGATCTCCGCCAACAATTTTTAGACCATCTATGTATCCCAACGGGATGCGGGTGGCGCTGTGGATTAAACCACAGAGCCTAGGACTTGCTGATCAGAAGGTCAGTGGTTCGAATCCTTGTGACGGGGTGAGCTCCCATTGCTCGGTCCCTGCTCCTGCCAACCTAGCAGTTCGAAAGCACGTCAAAGTGCAAGTAGACAAATAGGTACCACTCTGGCGGGAAGGTAAATGGCGTTTCCGTGCGCTTCTCTGGTTCGCCAGAAGCGGCTTAGTCATGCTGGCCACATGACCCAGAAGCTGTACGCTGGCTCCCTCAGCCAATAAAGTGAGATGAGCGCCGCAACCCCAGAGTCAGCCACGACTGGACCTAATGGTCAGGGGTCCCTTTACCTTTATGTATCCCAACATGGAAATCAGAGACAGAGGTCATGCGCTTCTTATTACAGGGGAGAGACCAGGAGCTCACCAAGACAGTAGCTAAGTTCCTCTATTTGATTTTTTGCCGCCGAAGTACGCTACAGGACCCTGCCCTTTCTGGAGACCCACAGAGGTGAAATAGAGTGCTCGCCTGCTCTTCTTCCCTTTGGCAAATGACTGTATTGTTGAAATGGCGACGAGATTGCACTGGCCTATTTATTCTGAATGTTTGTAAGTGATGCCAGTAAAGGTTTGATGATGAATATGTGTATGTTTGTGTAAGCATGGAGGGACTCTGTAGCATGTAGAGGAGCCACCCTTGGTTAAAATCTAGAGTGTACTAATGGGCCTGCCTGATGTTGATTCCAACATTGGGAGAGACTCGTGATGGTTCTGAGTGCCCTGTAAAACTGCAGTTGCTCAGAATTACAGTTATGTGCACACAAGTGCCAGGAATTGTTCACCCAGAGCACACAGCCGTGTTCCATGAGGTTTTGCTGACTTAACGCTAAGAAGCAAATTGTGCTGCTTGAGGTTGCAGACATGGCATCTGGCCATGAAAACTAGTAATGTTGTATTTGCTGGCTGTGATGTATGACATAGTAGATAACTGTATTTTTTAGCCTTGGGGTCTGATTTTACTTTTGGCTGCTGATTTTATTCATTTCGGTTTTATTTTATGAACCTGTTTTTAACATTGATTTGGATTGACAAATGCATATTTTATATTTCCTGCAAACCACTTAGAGGTTTTGCCCACAGTTAAGTATTACAAAAAAAGTTAAATAAATAGCAATGGGCGAAGGAGTCTGCTATATAGAGTAAAACTGTTGGCCAACATCTGTAAGCCTCAGTACATCATTAAGATCTTGAAAGGATAGTAGGTCACACCCCTGCCACCTCTCTGTCACCCCCAGCTCTAACTTCATGTCCACCAAGAAGAAGTTAGAAAACTTCAACCATCTTCCGAAGAATGAATAGAGGAAAACAGTATCAATTTTGTTCTTCATTGTACTGGTTATGAAGATGACCTCGCAACCCCATTTCTGTCTATCTGCTGAAATACCACATCACTCCCGGAGAGGAGGTGTCCTGAGGTGCTGGTGACCAGGATTTGCCATCAGGGACAACCATTAGATATTCTGCTCAGCACCCACTGTTTCTGGCTATGGTATCTGATTATATTTTCAATAGTTGTCCCCAACGTAAAAACAGTTTGTGACAGCAGTACACGTCCCAAACCATGAAGGCTTTTAGCCATTGTTCGCTTAGGCTAGTGTAGTAGTTGCAGCCTCTCATGGACAACAAATTGCTTGGCCACCATTTTCCATGGCCTGGTAACATTCCATCTGGAATACTGTAATGTCTTGTACATGAGTCTGACCAAACTGCGGGAGGCAGTGGAAGACAAGAGTGCCTAGTGTGTTCTGGTCCATGGTGTCACGAAGAGTCGGCCATGACTAAACAACTAAACAACAACAACAACAACAAATGTATTGTACATGGGGCTGCCCTTGAAAGTGTTTCAGAAATTGTTGTGAGTCTAAAATATGGCTTTGAAGTAGTCTTGTTGCCATATACTGTAAATCAAACTAGCTTCCTGTGTCATTGGCCTTTAAGGAAAACAAAGGAAAGGAGCTCTGTGTGAGACTGCAGATGGGCACGGCCCATCCTCCAGCTCGCAGTTAGCTAGAAGGATGAAGCCAGAGTTTAGAGTTGAGTTTGCAGTGATGCGGCCAGATGTGAAACAGCAAGCTGGGAGAAGCCATAGAGACAGAGCCATGTCTGGTTTCTGTTTGAATCCAGGTCTGCCACTATAGGAGAGGCAAGACCTTTTTGGGGTGTTAATGCTGTGAACCATACATATATACCATTGTGGTATTTATGTAAATAAATTATACACCATAAAAAAATCACAGTCACCACTGTGCCTCATTCCTGAAGGAAACACTACACCCTCGGATAAACGCATGGAACCCCTGGGATCTCGCAACGCCCAGAGATTGGGGTGCTATGTAACAATAACCCAAGCAGTCCAACTATTTCTGAAACAATTCCATGAGAGAAACTCTCTATGAGTATACTTGTGCAGGTGCAGTCCCAACGGAACTCCGACAATGAGACATTAATATTTTTATCTGTGTTTCATGAATCTTCTTTTGGTTGACCCGAAAAGGAACTATACAATGGTAATTCAATGCTCCACCAAACAGATCAGCTCCAGCCTTAGAATAGTATTTTGAGTTGTGAATGTTACTATTATTTTGGCGTTGTTTATATTATTTAACAGAAGATGTTGAAATGTTGTACATTATTGTTAATCAGTTTTTGTAAACTATATTCAGAGTTGTTTAGTTTGTGATTTATCTCTCTGTCTTCCTTGGGTGTGGTATTGAACAATATAATAAGCATCAAGACATCCATTTTAATTACTCATACAGATGCTATCAAAATGTCTGAACAGGTATCCGAATGAAGTTGGTGTTTATAGAAGGGACATTCAGATGTAGCATAGGTGTTCTTCAGACTGTGGTATAGTAGACTATTTATCCTTCCAGGCTTGAAGTATAAGATTTTTAGTCACCATAAGGTTTATAAAATCCATTTTTGTTGTCCTGCTGTTAATCACTATACTACAGGGATATGATTTAAAAGTACACAAACATCCACAGATGTCAAGGATTTCACCAATACAAGATTTATCTGGACAAGAAGTTCGCACCAAAAAAAGAAATATCACAGGACAAGCCCACATCATATGAACATATAGCCAAGCTTAAAAAAACCCAATTACATTGACTCCAAATCCATTGCCAGGCTCAACTGAAAGCTGGTTTTAGTCTTTAAGTAAAGCCTTAGCTATCTTGCAACCAGATATCTTATGGTCCCCTTCTTCTGTACAAACCTGACCAGCTGCCAAGATCTTGCTTGGAGCCCCCCTTTTTGTGTCCTCCTTCAATAGGACATCCTTCATTGTGACACCCTAGATGGAATTATTTACTCTAGCTGTCCCACTTGGCACAAAGCTCAAAAGTTATATTTGGTGAATTCAGAGTTATATTTAGAGAATTCAATCCCTTATAATTTGCCATGCTAGCTACGTCAGGTGGGAGCTGGATTCCAACAACATCCAGAGCACCACAGATTTCATCTCTCTCTCTCTCTCTCTCTCTCTCTCTCTCTCTCTCTCTCCCGACAAAACTAGAATTAGTTGGCCTCACCTGTTGTTGGGCCCCCTGCCTTCCATCCTACCAGTCCCAGTGGACTCTAGCCAGCCACTACCACTAATAACAATAATAATTGAAAAAGAATTCCCCAAATAGCCCACATTCTAGTCAACATACAGGAAAACGTATTGATAATCAGTGAAAAATCAACACTGCATAATTCAGTCAAATTTTCTTCCTTTGACTCTGGATTGTGGTTTAATTATGCCTTCTTATTCCTGCTTGATTTGAGAAAGAAAAGCCATTAATTCTGTTCTTTGTATTGGGGCAAAAGGGAAAAATCTCTGACTCACTAGTAGACGCTAATCAATATGCCCATTGAATAGTGATAATTATTTAAATTGGCAGCTTGGTAGCTAGCTCCCAACTGTAAACATCTTCAATATGAGATTTCAAAGTAAGGAAGAGGTTCTGAAAAGAAGTAAATGGGGAGAGGGAGGGAGGGAGGGAGAATCTCAAAATGGTGTCAGCTCCAAGTTTTGCAGGCCCCTCAATCAGGAAGTCTATCTCCTCACTGACATTTGGACCAGCTCTCACCAGTGCTCCTCTTCCTCATAATTTTTGCCCCCTACTTGTCACACAGGGAGCCAATTAGCAAGAAGGAAATAGCATCTAGGAACATAGAAGGGTAGGGACAGAGGTGAAAGCTCTGGTTCCGCTGGATCTCTCAGTGGCTTTTGATACTGTTGACCACTGTATCCTCGTAGACCATCTAGGAGGGCTGCAAGTTGGGGGCACTGTTATGCAGCGGTTTCACTCCTTACTCCTGAGTTGTGTCCAAAAAGTAGTGGGGGGGTGAGTGTTTGGATCCCTGGGCTCTCACTTGTGGGATGCCTCAGGACTCCGTCCTCTCCCCCAAGCTTTTCAACATCTATATGAAACTGCTGGGACAGATCATCAGAGGGCTTGGACTGGGTGTTCATCAGTATTCAGATGATATCCAGCTCTACCTCTCTTTTAAATCGGAACCAGTGAAGGCAGTGAGTGTCCTGTGTGAGTGTCTGGAGGTGGTTGGAGGACAGATGGCAGCTAATGGATTGAGGTTGAATCCCAACAAGAAAGAAGTACTGTTTCTAGGGGACAGAAGGTGAGCAGGTGTGGGGGACTCCCTGGTCCTGAATGAAGTAACTGTGCCCCTGAAATACCAGGTGCATATCCCAGGAGTCATTTTTAACTCACAGCTGTCCACATTAATTCTTTGTCCAGGGCAGCTGTCTACCAGCTCCATCTGGTACAACAGCTGAGACCCTGCCTGCCGGTGCACTGTCACCAGAGTGGTACATGCCCCAGTTATCTCCTGCTTGGACTACTGCAATACCCTCTGTGTGGGGCCTTTGCAGATGACTCAGAAACTACTGTCCTGCCAGGCTTAGCCATATAGCTCCCACAAGCCATTCGTGTGTTCCTGTACCAATAATTTAGGAACATCCACCACTTT
Source organism: Podarcis pityusensis (assembly GCF_964106645.2). Lineage (NCBI taxonomy): Eukaryota > Metazoa > Chordata > Lepidosauria > Squamata > Lacertidae > Podarcis > Podarcis pityusensis. The sequence continues at coordinate 40,217,928 of NC_138040.1, forward strand.
GACTAAGCCATGTTTTTTCTGCCTGTGCAACTTTCCTAACTGATGTATGGAAAAGCACATGAACCTGGCCTTTGAAGAGTTTGTAAGTAAACCAATTTTTAACTAACCAAACTGTGTGGTCTTCTCCTATGTTTGGGGAAGGGGAAAGTTTTAGAACTCACAAGAGCATATTTTAAAGATTTAATAGCTTATATTTCCATGCTTTACTTTGCTGCATATTTTGCTATTTCAAATCTCTGCTGGGATTATCTCACCAAAGAATACTTGCCCCAAACCTGGATCTTGACATCCAGGGAATTCTCCTTTCTTTATATATATTTTTCCCCACCAAAACTAATAGGTGTGTATGTTTGCATGTAAGTTCCTGTGCCTCCCCATTTTTAGCCCACATGAATTCAGGCTGACACCTGAAAAGAGAAATAGATTAAACCCCACAGAGCAAAGCCCTTTTTTCTTAATAAGAAATCATGCCTCATGGCAAATATGGTAGCTTACAAGAAGCTTCACCTTTGAGGAAATCTTAGTTTTCAGTTTTGGGTGAAGAGAAACCCCAAAGTAAGAGATGTTATTTCCTTTTCTCCTTTTCCATCAAGTGGGGGCTGTGGGCAGGCTGAGAGCAGTCCCAAGGCACAGCATCACATCCATTAATTCTGGGAGCAATGCTGTACCACATGGTTAATGATCCACTGTGTGGATTCATTTCCTTCAGTCTTTGGCAGCTTAGGTTTGGATATTAGAATGATGGATTTCTCCTCAGCCTAAGAACTTTGAAAGTCAAAATGAGTGTGTGTGTGTGTGTGTGTGTGTGTGTGCGCGCGCACGCACACACACACATGCATGTTCTTGTTTTCTTGAGTGGGTGGCATTTAACGCTTTCCTAGGGCAAGAAATCTTATTTCCTTTTTGTAAAAGTTGCCATACATCTCTTACATTGTATTATTATATCCCACCTTTCCTCCCGAAGGAGCCCAGGGCAGCACATGTCTGTGTATTTATTGTTGTTTTTGTTTCTGTCTGTTAATTTTGTTTTCTCCCCATTTCACATTTTCCAGTCTTAAATTCATTTTCAAATGAACTTGCGATTTGTTTGTTTTTAAGTCACCAGCATTTTAGTGCAGGTTTCTCCTTTTTGCCTGATATACAGTCTTGTGGACCCTTTCCCCCCTAATAAAATACATTTTAATATGTTATTTTTGTGAATATATGCAGTTTATGCCCACTTTTCACAAGGTACACATTATTTGGTAGGAGAATTACACCAACAAAATATGGATAAGTGCCGATTTTGAAGGATACCTCTACTTCGGTTAGGTAATTAGGTAGGTTTACATTCAAATTTGAACTTCTCTTCTCGTATGCATGGGTTGTTAATGGGCCTAAGTTGTGGGAGCATACATATGGGTCTGTGAGAAGCAGCATATGGTAGGGTTGAAGACACTGAGTGGGAGAGCCTTGACTTTTCCCCCTTCTGGATAAAATTAGCTGAAATTTGGCGTTGCTCTCTTGTGATCCGTTATGTTATGAAAACACTAAGAAAAGAGATAGTCCCCTCTAAATGCTTGTGGAGAAAGCATGCAACAATTGAGCTGACTATGAATTAAGTGGAGTTACTGTATTTTGCGCCCCATAGGACGCACCGGCCCATAAGGCGCACCTAGTTTTTTGGGGGGGAAATAAAGAAAAAAAATTATTTCCCCCCCCCCAGGCGCAGGGCTGGGTCGGGGGAAGCCCGAGCTTCCCCCGACCCCAGCCCCCAGAACAGGCTGCTCTGCGCAAGCCGTGGGAGCCCTCCCGCGGCTTGCGCAGAGCTACCCGAAGCCCCAGCGTGACTGCTGAGCGCGCCGGGGCTTCGGGATAAGAGGCAGCTCTGCGCAAGCCGGGGGAGGGCTCCCGTGGCTTGCGCAGAGTTTCCTGAAGCCTGGAGAGCGAGAGGGGTCGGTGCTCACCAACCCCTCTCGCTCTCCAGGCTTCAGCGAAAGCCTGCATTCGCCCCATAGGACGCACACACATTTCCCCTTCATTTTTGGAGGGGGAAAAGTGCGTCCTATAGGGCGAAAAATATGGTAATTGCACCCATCACTATATACCACTAGCACCAGCATCCACCAGGGCTTTTCTGCCATCCCACCCACCCAAAAAACCAAAACAGTGACCCAATAAGCACTGCCTTAAACCTCCTTCATTCAGAGAAAAATAAAAGCAGTGAACCACTAGATATTCAAAGTGCATCCTCTCTCATTGGCAAACGAAAGTTGTGCCATCAAGAGCTAATCTAGCTTGCAGTGTTATGCCCATTCCCGGGCTGGAGGACAATTTCTTTATATATTTATTCTCTTTATTATTTTTCTTTGAGTGAAGGAAGTGGCTGCCGCCTAACTGGGAAGAAAATTGATAACACGGCAGCGCAGCCAGTGGGGTGCTTCTCTCGGAGTCATTGATTTCCTTCCCTGCCAGGCAATGGCTGCACCAAGCTCCTTGCCAGAATGCAGAATTCCTCCTTCCTACTTATTGTTATCATGGCAGTTGTGCAGCGGACCCTGCCACTAGATTCATTAGGGAGAGGGTTGTATTTTTCAGAAACACTAATTCATAAACTGCAAAGGCTACTTCCACATATGAAAGAAGCCATTTCATTCATGCAATACCTTCCCTTTACATAGCAAGCTGCCTTATACCAAGTCAGGGCAGTGGTTTGTCTAGCTCAGTATTGTTGACAGTGGCGCTCCAGGCTTTCAGACAGGGCTCTTTCCCTTTCTGGAAATGTGGGTGATTCTACTTGAGATCTTTTGCATGCAAAGCACATGCTCTTCCACTGAGCTGTGACCACGGATGACCCACCCATGAGCCAAGATGAAGCAACTGCCTCAGGTGGCAAGATCCACAGGTACAGCTGATCCTGATGTAGATCTTTATTCCCCTCCTTGTTCCTAACCCATATCTTTTTCCTGGGAGTAGGGCACCATTTTGTGGTTCCCTCAGGAGCCAAAATGTCTTGACCAGCCCTGGCTGTGACCCTTGCTTAAAAATCAAAGATTGCTGCACTAATCTCAGAAACACAATTGTCATTTTGAAACACAACCAGGATTCTCAAAGTGTCACACTTTGGATCAAGGACCTATTTTTCAAGTTACAGGTAGGTAGCTGTGTTAGTCTGCTGTGGTCGAAACAAATAAATTTTTTTCCTTCCAGTAGCACCTTAAAGTAAAGGGTAAAGGGACCCCTGACCATTAGGTCCAGTTGTGACCGACTCTGGGGTTGCAGCGCTCATCTCGCTTTATTAGCCGAGGGAGCCGGCGTACAGCTTCCGGGTCATGTGGCCAGCATGACTAAGCCGCTTCTGGCAAAACAGAGCAACACATGGAAACGCCATTTACCTTCTCGCTGGAGTGGTACCTATTTATCTACTTGCACTTTGACGTGCTTTTGAACTGCTAGGTTGGCAGGAGCAGGGACCGAGCAATGGGAGCTCACCCCGTTGCAGGGATTCGAACCGCCCACCTTCTGATTGGCAAGTCCTAGGCTCTGTGGTTTAACCCACAGCGCCACCAGCGTAGCACCTTAGAGGCCAACTAAGTTTGTTATTGGTATGAGCTTTCTTGTGCATGCACACTTCAGATACTATTTTTCAAAGATGAACTGGTCACTGTTGTTTTGAAATATGATCTGATTTTGCATTACTTTTAGCTCTACTGATACCTAACAAAACCCAAGGCAAACTTGAGATTTCCAGTGCTATTGCACTCATGTCCTTTGTGTGGACTTCCCACACCACGTCAAGCAGAATTCTGCTTTGGTCTGCTTCAGGGAGGGCTCCTGTGTTTGAGTAGATTTGCTGCTTGTGTAAAACAGTGGAGAATTTGCAAGCATCTCTTCAATAAGGCTGACTTTTCACCAGCATTGTTGGGCATATTGGGGTGGTGAACATGTAAAAATCCTAAGTTCTAGAGTATAAAGGAGAATAAAAACTGAATGATTAAAATAGCTGATAGCATTTGACCCTCAATATATTCATTAACAGTGTTTATTATTTGGCATTATATGCAGTAGATCATCATTTATCTTAAATCATCAAGAGTAAAGGCAACATTATCTCCATCCCATCAAGGAAACTGTGTCAGTTAACTTTCCTTTAAACACCTTGCTAAAGACTTTCAGAGCGCTGTGTATCCGGACATTATCATTGTCACATGATGATAAGGAAACCTTATTTTAATTCTTGAATTTTGCTGGACAAGAAAGTCACAAAATATGCTTTCAAAAATACTGTAAAAATAAAAATTGATAGACAAGAGTAAAAAGAAGGTTTATCTGAAAAGAACAAAGTTTTATTGTCAGGCATCACTATACCCTCCCCTGCCAGTGGCACAATGTATTTTGCAGTTATCAAAGTCTGGTGAATGGTGATGTGTGAGAGATATGGGAATGCTTTTGAAGAATTTTGTGTTTACACACTAAGAGATTAGTCATACACAAGGGAAAGGGTGGGGAGGTGGAACAGGGAGATCAGTTTGAGAATCCAGGAGTGAAGAGATGAGTTTTTAAGAGGCATTTAAATGCATGGACAGAAGGAGCCAGATGGATGCCAGGAGGTAAAGAGACCCAATGGGAAGTCACAGCAAGGGAGAAAGGGTGCAATAAGGCAATGGAAGATGCATTGTGGGTTTACAAGTACAAGAGTACCAAAGGAGACGGAAAGAAAGAAAGAAAGAACATACACAAATGAGTAGAAGCAAGAGAATTAAAGCAGGGGTGGGATTGACAAATATGTCACTTCCATTGTTTTTTTCAAATCCAGTTCACCCCTTTTGCATATCAGTATGTGATTAAAAAAAATATTCCCATAAAAATACATGTGTATGTTTTCCTAATATATAATTTTTTGCATGCAGCGTTGCCTAAAATAGATTTCCCCTTTAATATAATGCATTTATATACACCATTTAAACTATGCATCTGTGTGCATTCCTTTGGTTGGAGAACTCCACCACAAAAGTTGAAGAAATGTGAATTTTGAAGGATAGCTGCATTTTCGTTTTGACATTGTTATGGTAAGTGCAGATTTCCATAGGCTTGCATTAAAATAATAAATATTTCTCCTTGATTTCAAAATCAACATTAAATAAAATGCAGGGAAAAAATCTAACTGCACACAGCCGTTTTTATTTTCCCCATCCCAGCATTGTTAGGACAGAATCTCTTCCTTGAGTTTCAAAGACCTTGAGATCATGTTCTCTTAAATATTACAGGTCAAAGAACAGATGTCTGGCTATTACACTGGCCATCATAGGACAGGGTGGGTTATGACAATAAAACATCTAGTAATAAAACACATAAAGCCATTCCAAATGGAATACAGTAGTGTACATTCAGCAAAGGAGGAGGTCCCTGCAGAAGGAGAGCCAGTGCCAGTCAGCATAGGAGGTACTGAGGCATATGTGTCCATGTCTAGTTTAGTATAAGGCAGCTTCTGATCTTCCTATGTGTAACAACCTAGAACCAAACAGTAGGCAGAGAACCAAATTTTATACAAGTAGACAGTTCTGAGCACTGTTCAAAGGCAGCCTCAATGCACATCACGTTACAGTAATCCATTCCGGGTGTGAGAAGTGCATGGATAACAGAGGCACAGTCCAACCCTTCTAGGCAGATTGTTACACCAACTTACCAACTCACCATATATATTATTTACATGTCGCCCATGTAACTGGGTTGCCTCATATACTCTAGGCAGCTTCCAACGCATTAAAACATCAAACACAGTAAAACATCAAACATTAAAAGCTTCACTAAACAGGGTTGCCTTCAGGTGTCCTCTAAAAGTCAGGTAGTTGTTTTTTTCCTTGACATCGGATTGGAGGACGTTCCAAAGGGAGGGCACCACCACCGAGAAGGCCCTGTGCCTGGTTCCCTGTACAGTGGTACCACGGGTTAAGAACTTAATTTGTTCTGGAGGTCCGTTCTTAACCTGAAACTGTTCTTAACCTGAAGCACCACTTTAGCTAATGGGGCCTCCCGCTGCCGCTGCGCGATTTCTGTTCTCATCCTGAAGCAAAGTTCTTAACCCAAGGTACTATTTCTGGGTTAGCGGAGTCTGTAACCTGAAGCGTTCGTAACCTGAGGTACCACTGTAACCTCATTTCTTACAAAGAGGGAACTGCCAGAAGACCCTTGGAACTGGACCTCAGTGGATGAAGGATGGGGGTGGAGATGCTCTCCTGGTCACCACTACCAGCTGACCTTCATCAGACATTATGAGTCCAAACTTGAGTGGAGCCCTATCTAGGGCAGGTTGCAGACCTCTAGCCAGTATCAGCAGTCTTCTGTGAGTTCTGCTCTTGGCTCATTTAGAAGCCAGGCTGGGCTTTCTGCTTAGTGCTTGTTAAATACTTACATGGTCTATACAATATTAATCTATTAAGAATAAGTGTCTAATTACACCTTTATGACTCACATAATTTTGAACTAATTGTTCTATGAGGAGCTCAATACCGGATGTAGCTGCTATACTGACAATAAATACAAGAGGGTGCTCTTTTGGTGTGATTTTAAAATATTGTAGTGTCCTGCAGGAGCCATTAAAACTGTGCATCTAAATTAAAGGTTTGCCTTCAGTGGCTCATTTAAAATGTTAAATTACATGTGATCAGTTGTTGCCCAGAGCAGCATTTTTAAGGTGACCATGGTCAAAAGAACTTGAAGGCTATCGCAGAATATTAAATGTTTATATAAAGTGCAGTTAAAGCACAGCCTGATTTCCTGGAGCATTAAACCTCGAGCGATGGCTTCCAGTAATTCTGGACTATAAGAATGTGTCAGCAACAGAAAATGTTTCAGAAGGACATATGCAGTTATTAGCAAAGTATAAGACTATTGTTGAACAATCAGGCATCACACCAGGGAAAGAAATTAAAATACAACCACATGGCCAGGGTTAAGTCATTTTTAAAATAATTTCACAATTCTATACTTTCCAGCTTCCTACCTTACTTCCCGGTGGTTCCCTGTGCCTTCAGAACTCCTGCATATCTCATGTTCAGAGCCACCGGGGAGCCCATCACCCTTTCAAATCAAGGCTCTTTTCATCAGCAGGATAACTCTTTTTTTAAAAAAAATGTAAATTCTTGCCACTTAGTGCACCAGCGAGCTATGTTGCCTCAGTTTACAAACCTCATTCTGCTTTGCCTTCCTTGGTCGCTGTTGTCCTGCCCTTTTATTCAGCTGTAAGTGCTCCTGCCTTAATTCACCACAAGTAATGTTTTCTCTTTTTCTTGCGTTAGTCAGTTTCATACTCCCATTTCTGCCTGCCTTTCCTGTTTACTAGCTGGCTTTCTGCATGTTCCTCCTTCTCCTCCTGTTTCACACTCACAAATTCACACTCCCTTCCTGTCCTCCCTTCCAGTCCACTTAGTCTTACTCTTTTCTTCACAATCTCCTTCCCACTAGGCTTCTGTCTTACACACACACACACACACACACACACACACACACACACTTTCTCCTTCCATTAATTCATGCTCCTGCTGCTGCTCCCTTTGTTTCTGCTTCCTTTCCTGTATGTTAACAACAACAACAACAACTTGTATTTATACCCCGCCCTCCCCGGCCAAGACCGGGTTCAGGGCGGCTAACACCAAATATACAATACATTAAAAACACAAAATCAAATGATTGGTTTAAAATACAATTTGATATCACATTTCAAATCAAAATAAAATTAAGTGGGAACCCACGAATCATAACCATAGGGATAAGGAATTAAATGTTCACCAGACCCCGCCACCAGTGCTGGTCCCATATGGGCCGATAGAGCCAAGGAGGCCACTTACATACAGGGTCCAAAAGAGAGAGAGAAAGAAAGAAAGAAAGAAAGAAAGAAAGAAAGAAAGAAAGAAAGGGGTCAGACTGGGTCCCGACCAAAGGCCTGTCGGAACAGCTCTGTCTTGCAGGCTCTGCAGAAAGATGTCAGATCCCACGGGACCCTGGCCCCTTGCGACAGAGCATTCCACCAGACTGGGGCTAGGGCTAAAAAGGCCCCGGTTCTGTAGTCCTGTGGCGGGGACCTCGTAAGGAGCCTCGCCGCAGCATTCTGCACCCGCTGGAGTTTCTGGGTCAGTTTCAAGGGCAGCCCTGCAAAGAGCGAATTACAATAATCAAGCCTGAATGTGATGTTGCTTTGTCAGCTGTTTCCATTTTTCGGTGACTGGGACCCACACCCAAGTTATCTCTTCCACTGCCTTTATCCTCTGCCAGGTTGTGTGGCACTGCACCTTCATTATGCTCTCTCCCCCCCCCCCCAATGTCACTTCTGGACTGACTAGCTCACCTTCTGAACGGACCACTACCACCTCAGGGTACTGGAAAGGAAGTTTCCCTGTCCCTTGCTCCCATACACAATATAATATCAAGATATATGGGGGATTTGGAGGCAAAATTCAGCACCAACAGATACAGTCATACCTCTGGTTACAGACGCTTTGGGTTGCGCAATTTCAGGTTGCGCACCGTGCCGAACCCGGAAGTACCGGAATGGGTTACTTCTGGGTTTCGGGGCTTGCGCATGCGCAGAAGCGCCGAATTGAGACCTGCGTGTGCTCAGACGCAGCACTGCGGGTTGCGAATGCTTTGGGTTGCGAACGTGCTTCCCGTACGGATCACGTTCGCAACCCGAGCGTCCACTGTACACCTATTTATCTGCTTCCTGGTTGTCTCTGTGTCCTCAGCTTACATCTGCAAGCAGTTTAGAATAAACAACAAGCTGAATTAATAGATGAATGAACTGAAAAGCTTTAAAAATCACTTTCTTTCTAGTTTGTACTCACACTAAGCAGGATTGCACTGCAGAGTGAAACTACTATGGCTTTCCTTTGAACAGTAAGTACCAGAGACAGCTGAAGCTAGCAATGTTTGGCCGAAACCATATTTCAAATCTAGATTTTGCACAATGCTGATAGAATTTGAACTTGTTTCTTTTTGAAGCATAGACACTACTTATTCTGTATAGCATCGGACCATGGGTGCAATTTTGGAACAGAAAATTTAATCTTATGTTCCAGATTCCCCAGTGGATGAAATTGCCTTTTATTGTCTTTTAAAATTATTTTTAGATGTTTATTTCTAACATTCCGTTAACACAAAACTCACAATATAGATGTAATATTCAATGCAAGATTAATCAACAATGGTATATCCTCATCAGATAAAATAACACCATCTTAATATCAAACACATATACTAACAATGAGAACGAAAAAGGTCTAAACGAAAAAGGCAAGCATACAATTTAATCCTATATTAATAACCTGCTCCCTTTAAATATACATAGCTATGATATCCAATTACAGTGGATGCTCGGGTTGCGAACCTGATCCATGCAGGATGCATGCTCACAACCCGCAGCGTTCGCTTCTGCACATGCGTACCGTAAATAGCGATTTAGCGCTCCTGTGCAAGCGTGACCGCCGAAACCCGGAAGTAACCCATTCTGGTACTTCTGGGTTTTGGCGGGTCTACAACCCAAAAAAATGCAACCTGAAGCATCTGTAACCCGAGGTATGACTGTAGTAATTTATTTACTTTATGAGGTTGCATCCTTGCCATTAGATTTACAATCTCTATTTGCCCCTATATTTTCCTTACTAGCTATGACTTACTTCGTCCTCTATATGTCTTTGCAAATAGTATGCTGGCAACTGGCATTATATATAAGACCAGTGATGGATATTTAATTATATCTTCCTGGCCATGTTGTTTCTAAGCTAAATATTCGTGCTGGGATGAAGTATTTCATCTTTACTTTTTCAGTTATTTTAGAGCGGGGAGCAAAGGCTTTCAGCAAAACGAAAACAACCAAAAGCCCTTCTGTATTTGGGGGACACAGGTGGAAATATTTTTTTTTAAAAAATCAGAAGAAGGAACAGTGTGTCATTGTGGGCCAGCATCCCCCCACTAATGCATTTGGGAGATGTATTATTGGAGAACATGATGTCCCAGCTGCCTGCTGCCACCACCACTTCAAATGGCCAAGGAAATTACTGTTTACAAAACACACACACACAAAAAACAATTTTAGAATAGAAGCAGCTGCCCCCACATTTAATGTAAAGGCCCCTTCCAATTAAGTTTCAGAAACTTTTCCTGCTTTTCAAGTTAGGGATGGGGATAAATTCAATAATGTTCACATTTAAATGCATGTATTAATTAAAAAGAACGTACAAAATGCATTCTATTGCTCTGCAAAAAATGTGTATATTAGGGGAAAGTGCTTACAAACATGCATATTAGGAGAAATTCACACTAAAATATTGATTAATATTCATGAGGACTTCTTGAAATAAATAAATTGTAAACTGATTTTGGAAATATAGAGAACTGAACCTGAGTTTGGAAAAATGAAAAACAGAGAGATGCTGCAACGGACAGATTCACTCATCTCTGTTCCAGGTGTCGTCAGTAAATGCTCTCTCAGTTTAACAGCATGTGGATGAGATTACTAAAGTTCATTCTTTCGAGATGTTTGTGCCCGTTTTCTTCAGCCTCACTTTTTTCTTTTAGACGCTTCAGACTTTCAGGTGTCCCTCTTATGAATTCTCATTCCTCTTCCTCATCGTGAATGTCCCAGCCCAACAACTATTTAGAAAGTAAAATGTATATCAGTCATTAAATGCATGCGGTCACAATGATTTTGTCAAGGAGCTAATGCTCTTTGTTGGAAACCACCACCACTAACTGGAGCACTGGAAACAAATTAACAATGAAAGTTGTCTGTGGAAACACACACTTTTTGGATTTTTTTACTGATCATCACCACATTTCAAAATTGGCTGTGCATTCAGATTTAGTTATCAGAAAGCCAGAGACTGTGAATTTTGTCCCTGATTTTTCATTTGTAGTTGAAATAAAGAAATAATTGTTCAGTAACACCTTAGAGACCAACTAAATTTGTTCTGGGTATAAACTTTCGTGTGCATGCACACTTCTTCAGATACTTTAGAACAAACTTAGTTGGTCTCTAAGGTGTTACGCGGGACGCAGGTGGCGCTGTGGGTAAAACCTCAGTGCCTAGGACTTGCCAATCGCATGGTCGGCGGTTCGAATCCCCGCGGCGGGATGCGCTCCCGTCGCTCGGTCCCAGCGCCTGCCAACCTAGCAGTTCGAAAGCACCCCCAGGTGCAAGTAGATAAATAGGGACCGCTTACCAGCAGGAAGGTAAACGGTGTTTCCCTGTGCTGCGCTGGCTCGCCAGATGCAGCTTGTCACGCTGGCCACGTGACCCGGAAGTGTCTGCGGACAGCGCTGGCTCCCGGCCTATAGAGTGAGATGAGCGCACAACCCTAGAGTCTGGCAAGACTGGCCCGTACGGGCAGGGGTACCTTTACCTTTACCTTAAGGTGTTACTGGACAATTTTTTATTTATTTCGATTGCATCAGACCGACACCGCTACCTACCTGACTCTATCTTCATTTGTAGTGCACTCTCAGATCATCTCCTGGGGCGCTAAGAATTTAAGTTCCTTCTTAGCCCCTCTGATGCATAGAATCAACAAATATGCAGAGAATCAACACATGGGAGAAATGATTGGAATAATGTCCTGCCGTCTTCATGCAGTGATCCTAAAGCTGGAACATCACAAACCCATATACCTCATTCATTCACAAGCAAATCAGGACCTTTCATTTTACAAAGATGCAGATCATACAAATAGAATCTACATACATGCAACATATATGCAAGGTCAACTCTGAATTTACGGTGGGTGTAATCCTGCTCTCTTACCTGTACATTGGTTCTATGTATTATAACTGAGTGAAAATCTATGCTATTTTCACCAAATGAATGTAATATAATGAAACATTAAATTTTAAGCTAAATGATGAGACCCATTTATTTCTGAAGAGAAAGAAAAGTTAAGGACGTGCAGAAATTCCCTATGAAATCAACAAAGCTTAAATGTGCTTATATTTGGCTATAATGCACCCATTTTTGTTTGAAACAATTGGGTTTAAGATGCCCCAGGGTTGATGATTCCAAACTTGCCTTTCATCTTTACTTTACAGCTCATTTAATGGATAATTATCCACTATGAACTGTCTGATAGTGGAACTACTTATCTGGTCCAGTTCATAAATATGTGATGCTTAGTTTGAAGCCTGTACCTAATGGTTAACCTTAGCGTCTTTAATTTGAAGATCTTAAAGTGTATTGTGAATGAAATATGAGCCAGGAGATTATTATTGACATTAAGCATTTAAACAGAGAGAGAAGTTATAAAGTAACCATCTACCATAAAACACTTACCCTTCTGTGTTTTCATGGACATTTCAGCCTGATAGTTCTGTGCCCAATCTGTGACAGCTTTGCCTGACAGTGTGGGGCCAGTCGAGAAGCAAATAGCATGGAATTTTGCCTTACATCTTGGATCCTGCAGGGACCCACAGAAGAAAATTGTCCTGCCTTGCAGGAGGGGGAGGGGAAGAGTTCGGGGCCATTTTGCCCCATGTGGCATTGGTGAACAGGGCTCCTCTTCCACATTTAGTGCTGAATCAGAACAAACAGCAATCTGGCTTTCCATAGCTTGCTGTTTGTTCCAGTTTAGCACTAGAGAGCAGATCTCTCCTGGAGCAAGGGCACAGCCTCTTGGACCCATTCCTAGAAAGCACAGACAAGTGGAAAATTGCTGTATCCATGCTTTCTAGGCACAGGACAAGTGGAAGTGTGGGCAAGCCCTGAACCTGCTCTTTTGCACATTGGGGTGTGATACCTTCAGCTCTTCTGAATGGGAGATTTGGGGGAACACCCTGTGTGACAAGTTATGTCCCTGTGGTTCAGAAGAAATAGAAACAGTAAGCCACATCTTAATATTTTGTACCTTTTATCAAAATTTCTACAAAGTGTTGATTATTCTAGGAACCACTTTACATTCTGGGAGATCATTTCCTTACTTCTTTCACAAGTAAAATCATTACAGAAACTGAACCTAAATTCTTCTTGAGGTGAAGGAAAGCAAGGGTAAAAATATTATCCAAATAAATTTTATCCAAAATGTTTTTTCCTGTCTGTTAAGAGATATTTCCTGATAGTGTATCTTATTTTGCATACTAATAAATGCATACATTTTATTGTGAGGTCTGTTAATGGGAGCAAGTTAAATGATTGATAGAAACATGAGTGAACTTAGCAGTAGATGCTGCAGTTAACTCTTCGAAGTAGGGAGCTAGTACCCTTGCTAGGGCTTCGTGAACCCCCTCTCCATTTTATCCGACATCTCTCATGAAATGGAGCAGGAAATAATTTTGGCATTTTGGTGATATGGGTGACATATTCATGGGAAGATTTACTGGAACACTTCAATTCTCCATCAGGCTGGTGTTGCAGAGAGGTGTTTGGAAGAGAGATTCCCACTCTCCAGTAACAGAGTTAGAACAATGGTGATTTATCCAAACACATTTAATTTTGGTTAGATTTACATCTACCCTCAACCACCTTTAAACAAATGTTCCCTGTAAAAATTCTTGGGCTAGAATAAATCACAGGCAGTTAGCTTTGCAAATAACTGAATGTTTTACTAACAGAGTTTCCAGACGTTACAGCAAACAAGTCTCCATCTCTGGCAGTAAAACAAAGATGAAAAAGGTTCCAATAAATTAAAAAGAAAAGTACTTGATTTCCTTATGAAAGGATCATGCAGTCTTCAGGTTAGCAAAGATGCATGCAATAAGATCACCTTTTAGAGAGATTCAGTTCTCTTCCAGGGAGTCATTGGCCACATGGCTCCTTTTTTGCTTGTTCCAGGAAGCACGAAGGTGGGGGGGAAGAGTGAAAAAGAGAGCACAGAGTTTGCTGAGACCCTGCTAAGCCACATCCACTTGCAACCTGAGCTTTGGGCTCAGGTTAAATCTTTAATGCATGCAAGTGTAAGTCAGTAACTATACTGTATATTACAACAGCTGGCACCCATCTTCTCCAATTTGCTTAGGTAAAGGTAAAGGGACCCCTGACAGTTAAGTCCAGTCGCGAATGACTCTGGGGTTGTGGCGCTCATCTCGCTTTACTGGCCAAGGGAGCCAGTGTTTGTCTGCAGACAGTTTTTCTGGGTCATGTGGCCAGCATGACTAAGCCACTTCTGGTGAAGCCAGAGCAGCGCACAGAAACGCCGTTTATCTTCCTGTTGGAGCGGTACCTATTTATCTACTTGCACTTTGACATGCTTTCAAACTGCTAGGTTGGCAGGAGCTGGACCAAACAACGGGACCGAACAATGGGTGCTTACTCCGTCACGGGGCCTCGAACCACGACCTTCCGATTGGCAAGTCCAAGCAAACAGTGGTTTAAACCACAGCGCCACCATCTAGTATAGATGGAGTCCAGCACAGGCAGGGACATCATTTGTGATCTTTGATTCCGGTATCCTTGCATGGACAACAATTTACCACCTTTCTCAAAGAAAGAAGTGACATTCTTGCATAATAGGCCATTCCCTGTACATAAATCTGTTTTCCATCAAACTATGGCATGTCTCTGCTTATTCAGATTTTGCAGTTTTGACAGTCTCTTGGTCAGAAGATTCACCAGTCCTGCTTTAAGTGGTTTTAAACAGTCAGATAATATGAAACCATTGTGCTTCACACTTGGTTCCATTACCTGCCCATTAACCCATCATTTGAGTTCTTCTTCATCTTAAATTAAATTCTGAGTCAGTTAAAAAAAACAAAACCTCCCTTTTGAGGTGAACATGTTGAGCCACCATGGTTTGCATTCTGAGCAAAGGAAGCATGGGGTCTGGTGACATATCTGGACTCTAGAAACATGTATAAGCAAATAGATTACTTGGATTATAACTCAAAACAGACTGTAGTGGCGGCAGCTACAGCATCAAAGCAGAAATGTGAACTGATGCCATAGCTTGATGTTAACAAATCCACAAGAGCTTAACTCTTTTCTTGGTTATCATTTGCTCTTCTCTTTTGGATCCTGCAGCCCCAGAAAAAATCTCCTATAAAACTTATTTTTAAAGTACCAATGAAATTAACCCTTGTCCTGCATCTGACAAGAGAATCTGTGCTTCATGATGATGACACTTCAAGATAGGATTGGTTCTGGCCATGAAATTGATCAAGTAGTCTTGATATCCTCTTATCCATCTGTCTTCTTCCACTTTAGAGTAAAGAATGAAAAGAAACTACCAGAAGTAATTGAAAAGAGTAAAATCATTTTCACTGGGAGAGCAAACATTTTGAATCCAAACAGAGTAACAATGGCTATTTCACACAGATACATTGACAGTGGCATGTGTGTTTACATAACAGAGAGCCCTGCTATATCAGACTTAATGACCCAGCTAGTCCAACTTTCTAACCACAAGCAGTTGGTGGTGCTGATAACACCAAGGTTGCATGTTCGATCCCCATATGGGACAGCTGCATATTCTTGCATTGCAGGCGGTTGGACTAGATGATCCTAAGGGTCCCTTCTAACTCTATGATACTATGATCCCCAACTGGTGCTCAGAGTCATACCACTCAGACACTGATAGATAGGGGCAGCATGAATGCAGCAAAGAAAGAAATCCCCACTTAAAACTATCTCTAAGAATATAGGAAGCCACACTGAAAACACTGTTAAGACGACATTGTACTCCACTCCGTCTATCTAGAATTGGCAAAGACTATTCCAATTTATGTTGGCAGAGTTGTAGACACACTGGAACATATCTTCATATGTGGTGGGACTGTTGCATAGTTCAGAGATTCTGGATCCAAACTTTTGATACTATTTCCATCTTCACCTCACAGGTCCTTTTCCTGGCACTCTGATCCTTGGAGTGTGGGACCAACTCATCTAGCATGCACAAATCTCTTGTGCTCATGCTTCTTGCAGCAGCCAGATTGACAGTGGCTGTCCACTGGAAGTCCAAATCACCTCCTTCCCAGGAGGACTGGCTATCGAAAGTATGGGTGTAACTAGGAGTCCCTATACTTATGCACAGTTGTGCAGACGCACACATTTACAAATCAATCCTATGTATGTTTACAGTGGTACCTCTGGTTACGTACTTAATTCATTCTGGAGGTCCGTTCTTAACCTGAAACTGTTCTTAACCTGAAGCACCACTTTAGCTAATGGGGCCTCCCGCTATTGCTGTGCTGCCGCCGTGCGATTTCTGTTCTCACCCTGAAGCAAAGTTCTTAACCCGAGGTTATATTTCTGTATGTAACCTGAAGCGTATGTAACCTGAGGTACCACTGTACAGTCTTTAGTGGGTCTTACTAATGTGTTAGAATTGTGACCTGCATTACTTAGATACAACCAGACGTTTGGACTGGATCATATGTCCAACCATGTGAAAAAGCTAGGAGTGTGCCAGGACACACAGGGCTGGCTGGGAAACTGCAGAGAGCCATGTGGGGATTTTTGGTTGCTTAAGGGGACACCAATTGGCTGGGAATCAAGAAAGAGAGTCATGATTATGGTTGGGGAAGAAATCCAATTATTTTTGCATTTATAAGTGCGCCTTCCTATTTTGTACTATCCAAAACAATATGCAAACTGAAGATCAGCCATTGTTTGACAGTGCAGTTCTCCAACCAAGTAATGTGTACAAAAATTCACACACTAAGTGTTCATAACATGTATATTCATGAAAATAACATAGTAAAAATGCAATCTATTCGGAAAATTGCTTTGCAAAAAATAAACCAAAATTGATAAATCCACTCACTCTTAATCACAAGGTTGTTTTGCTGCTCAAAGAAAAAGGGGGACAATGGTGGAGCCAGGAAGCTACTGGGAGCCAATGAGGGGGAAGGGAATCCTTGCCCACCTTGTAAATGTAAAGAGATGGACAGAACTCCCAAAGGTTTGGAGAAATTTCTCTCATTCACCACTCTTCAGGTTGGTTTCAACCCCTCCCCATACACTCAAGCACCCCCTCCTCCCAAAGGAAAAACTGAGCTGAAAATTATTTAAATATACTTAACTTTGAGAAATCAGACCCAACATCGTACATAGAATTGAAATATCAGGTTTAGTCTTGATGCCCTCTTTAAATGCAAATAATAATAATAATAATAATAATAATAATAATAATAATATGAAATGTTGGGGTGGAATGCTGATGGGTGTCAAAGACTGTAAAGAGAGTCTAATCTAACTCTCCCAATTTGTCCATTGCAAAACATCTTTTCTATCCCATAGTAGAAGCAACCAAAGGGGTTTTCTTGATAGCAAGGCAGCTGGCTCACCCCCTCCTGTGACTCAAGACAGAAAGGAATTGATGGCTTTAATGTGAAAAAGATGTAGGCGTTTTCCTCCTTCTTCTCTATAGGGTAATTTCCCCAAGTTTTTCTTTCCTTTCCTTTTCATCAGAAAATAGCTGTGCATATGGGTGACAAGAAATAGGTTTCCCACTGGGAATGATTGTCACTTGTCTGATTTCACACACAGGGATTTTCAACCAGAGAAGAGATCACTCATGCAGCTTGGTGAACAATACTGCTCAGAGAAAATGTGTTTTCTATCAGCTCGCCCATTTACCATAGAATATCCCTGCCTGCTCTGGTCTAAAGTAAACACTATCATCATCATCATCATCATAATTGCCACCATCACACTAGAAATGAGTTAGGGGGGAGTGGAAGGGGAGGCACTGGTGGCAAATGGAAGTAGTGAAATGAAGAGAAATTTATAGTGTGTCAGATAAGCTTGTGTATCCATGACCTAAAGCAAGGTTAGACAGCTAGTATGGTATCACAAGCACTTATCAATTCCTGTTGAACATTCAAAGGAACTTTGTGTTTTGAAGCACCATAATCCCTGGCAGGAAATTATGCTTAGAGCATCATTTTCAGTTAAATCAAGAGCATGCAGGGTCTCTCCTGTGTGGAGACATTGGGACATCAGAAACTGTCTCGTACAGAATCAGAGCATTGGCCCATATCTCTGAATAGTCTCTATCCTTCAGTTTCAGGCACTTGATGTTTCCCAGCCTTACCTGGAGATGCCCAGAATTGAATCTGGGATATTATGCTCACAAAGCAGATACTCTATCGCTGAGTATATCGTCCTTCCTCAGAAATTCACTATTTGCAAATTAGTGAATTTAGTGAATATGAAAGTGAATTTGCAAATTAGTGAATATGAAGCAACCAGATCTGAACCTCTCAGTCTAATGAGCAGAACAGGATGTGTCCAGCAACCAGCTGACACTTCTCTGTCAATTGTGATACAGTTGTCAGGATTTTAAATGTATCAGATTATTTCTTTAAATATGTATTTTGAGAAATTGCACATTTTGATACTATTTTGAGGGGGGTAAATATTTGAGAAGATTTTTTTTATACAGCACGTATAGTTGCAAATTTAGAAATAATTACTATAATTTAAATAGAAATACAGTGCATCTTATCATATTTGAAAAAAATGCTGGCCAAATTATTGCATCCAACTAACTTCTACTCAGAATAGCCACATTGAAATGAATAGACCTAGGTTAGCCAAGTCGATTAATTTCAGTGTGTCTGTTCTGAGTATGACTAGCACTGGATACATTGCCAGGTGACCCATGAGCCTGTTCTGTCTGCTGTCCTGCTGCTCACTATTGATGTGCAGCTCTCCCTGCATATGGTTTTTTTCTGTGGATTTGAGAGCCCTTCAAATAGAGAACACCTTTAATTAGAGGGGTGACATCTTGACTGCTCTTGAAATATACAACTGTACTCTGTAAAGCAGAACACATGGCCATCTCAGGAGCCCATTAGGCTTGGTGTGCAGCTTCCCTTTCTGCCTGAATCTGTACACACTCAGTGCCAGGGGCCAGAGGATAACAACAAGGACTTGTTCCCTTCTCCGTGAATCTGCTGTATGTGTGCAAGAGAAAGACGGGATACACCTTTAGTGTGTTCTGCGCTGCACAGAAAAGCAAGAGAAGTGACTGGACTACGCAGCACGAGGGCACTGGAAAGCAGACTTGCTTAATTGCTACTAAGACTTAACCACCCTTCTTAAAGCTCACTTCCTTCTGAACTCCTCCTACATAAAGATACCTGAGGCAAGGTAACCATACCACATTTTCACCGAAATGAAAGTCAAGATATTGACATTGTGCTGGGTGGGTGAGAGCGTCTCTGATATTTTCACTCATTACAGCTACTTGCTTCTTCTCCTTGATCATGTGAACACAATGGCACTTTAATGAGTTCTGCTCTCTCAGGAACTCTAATAAGTGCAAACAAGCTCTGGCCAGTGTGTATCTGCTTCTGATCTCTCTGGACAGAGAGAAATTAATGTGATTTCCCATCTCACAACATTATGTCCCTGACCTCCTTCATAATACCGCCCAAACCTTTCACATTTCTAGCTGTAGGGTGGAAAAATGAAGTTGGTTCACACAGACAATTGGCCCCTGCTGGGAGCCTGATTACATCCACGAGACTCCAAGCTTCTGCTAACAGCATGATGAGGGAGGAAAAGTATTTAAGCGGAGAGGAAGTGAAAGGAAGAAATAAAACTGCATATACCCAGCACAGGCAATGTGGTGCCCTCCAGATTTCTGACTGTAGATATCTGCATACAATCTTTACATTTAAACTACATTTAAAGCACACACACCCAAAAAAAGTATCATGGGAGCTATCAGTTACCCCTCACAATTCCCCTGACCCTTAACAAATTACAGTTCCCAAGATTCTTTGGGAGGAAATAGGTGCTTTACATGCAGGGTGTGTATACAGATCCATCAAACCAAGATATCAGGGTGATGGGACTTGCAGTCCAACATGCAGGCAGCATCACATTGGCTCCTATGTGTTAAGGGTTGGGTTCATTCAGGTTGCAAGGCAAATGAAAACATTGTGGATTGCACAGCATTCATTATATGCATATGGAATATATATTCAATTACAATAATTATAAAGCAAAGAAACCCTCACAACCCATCTTTCCCCAGTTCCCACTCACATCCAACCTACAACATAGTGTTGTTGTTTAGTCGTCTTAGTCGTGTTCGACTCTCCGTGACCCCATGAACCAGAGCATGCCTTGGAAACTCTCACTTTCTTCTCAAAGCTTCTCCTTGTTTATGTCCATGGAGTTTTCTTGGCAAAATATTGGAGTGGTTTGCCAGTTCCTTCTCCAGGTGGATCACATTTAGTCTAAACTCTCGGCTATGACCTGTCCGTCTTGGGTGGCCCTGCACGGCATAGCTCATAGGTTATGAGTTATTCAAGCCCCTTCACCACAACAAGGCAGTGATCCATGAAAGGGAAAACATAGTGTACAGAAGTTCAAAAGAGGCATGCAACATCTAGAGAATATTCTAAAATAGGAGTGAGGAATCTCTTCTCTCTCTCTCTCTCTCTCTCTCTCTCTCTCTCAGCTCATCCACACTTCCACTTATCCCAGGCCAAGAAAGTCTGAGAGGTTTTATGCTTGTCGCATGATTTCTAGGCATGGGTCTGAATGGTTTTGTGAACAAACATACTGTAAATCCACAGAAAACCCGATTGACATTTGTTCCAATTCAGTGGTAAGCAGTGGAGTTTCCCAGGGGAAAGTGGTGGAATAATTGGAAGTGTGAAGTGGAAGTGAAAGTGGTGGGATAAGTGGAAGGGACGCAGGTGGCGCTGTGGGTTAAACCACAGAGCCTAGGACTTGCTGATCAGAAAGTCGGCGGTTCGAATCCATGCGACGGGGTTAGTTCCCGTTGCTCGGTCCCTGCTCCTTCCAACCTAGCAGTTCGAAAGAATGTCAAAGTGCAAGTAGATAAATAGGTACCACTCTGGCGGGAAGGTAAACGGCGTTTCCGTGTGCTGCTCTGGTTCGCCAGAAGCAGCTTAGTCATACTGGCCACATGAGCTGTACGCTGGCTCCCTCGGCTAATAAAGCGAGATGAGCGCCGCAACCCCAGAGTCGGTCACGACTGGACCTAATGGTCAGAGGTCCCTTTACCTTTACCTTTAAGTGGAAGTGTGGATGAGCCCTCTCTGTTTTCCTGATGAGGGCCACATTCCCTTGGGGATAATGTATCAGAGGATACATCCTGACACCTCTTTCTCCATCTTTCCTTCTCTCCATCATTCTTTCTTCTGTCCCTCACCATCCACCTATCCCCCACATTCCCTCCCTCCTTGTCACTGACATAAAATGGGGGCAAGGGTGACATGAAATTAGGGTTAGCACAGCAAATTCACCACACTCGGTTTTAAGGCACATGGCACTATTTTTCTCTGTAGCTAAACAGATCTGTACTGGATGAAAGACAGCCTGGAACCAGGGCTTCTTTTCAGCCAGAACTTGCCAGAACCCAGTTCCAGCACCACTCAGGTGGCTGCCATTGCCATTCCAAGAGAACAAGGGAGGTGTTCATGGTGAGTTCTGGCACCTCTTTTTCTGGAAAAATAGCTCTGCTGGGAACCATGTGTCTGTTCTGAGCTCCTTGGAGAAAGAGCAAAATACTGAGCACTTACTACAATCTGTCTGTGGTAGGGTAGGTTGACCACTTATATGTGATCAGCTTGCTGAATCCTGACCTAGGATCCATCTGCACTATACATTTAAAGCAGTACCATACCACTTTAAACTGTGGTGGCTTCTTGGGAGCTGTAATTTGCTAAGAGTGAGAGTTGATAGGAGATTCCTATTCCCCACACATATCTACCATTCCTAGAGTGGTTTAACAGTAAAACCCTCTTCCCAGGGAACAACACTAGATCAAGGGTGGAGAACCATTTGCAGCCTAGGGATTACCTTCCTGGAGCCTTATGTCAACGTTGGGCAGGGCCAGAGGCAAACGTGAGCAGAGAAATGTGTGTGAATTTTACCTTTTGTGCGGTAGGCTAGCTCCTACACAGACATAGACACTTCTCTCTGTCCTCCACCAGGCAAGCAATAGGCATTCTCATAGCTCAAGGACACATTCCAGCCAGGCAAAAACCCTTCGGGTGTGAATCAAGGTTGATAGGGGTGTGGCTTAGGAAGGGGTGTGGCTAGGGGAGAATCCTGAGGGTCAGATAGAAAGACATATGGCCCCCCAGGCTGAGGTTTTCCATTCTTGATCTACATGTCGCCTTGCTGTCCTTGTCAATATAAGCTTGGGGAAAGTGTTATTCTGATTCCATCTTAATATGAGGCTTGAAAACACAAGAGCTCTTCAAGCATTGTGAACATCTGGAGAAGGCTCTAGATTTAGGGAGCAGAGAAATATCACAAAGACATATTCACTTGCAACTGGAAGAAGATTCTACAGCAATTCATTGTTTGAAAATTAATGGTTACAAAGTAGGAAGCCCCAAGCTAGTGTTCAGTAGACTTCATCAGCACAGCGACAGATCTTCAGCAGGTCATTTATTTGAACAATGGATAGGAGTGCTTGTGGTTTCCATTGTCAGCAGAACCTGTGGCCTGAATAATAGCTGTGCATTCAAACAAGTAGGAAGAGATAATCCGTACATGAGTAATGGGTTACTGGGCAAAGCTGAAATATTTGAAAATCCCGATGTGCTCTGGCAACCATAAGACACTGGTAAGACACAAATGCTATGACTATTACTGATACAATATAGATCATTCAATATTTCACAGATGACAATTAGGAATGCTGGCCAACCTTACTGGGCTAGTGCCTGGAAATGATTTTACTGCTACAGACCTAGATGTGCTTAGCTGAAAATAAGCCATTTGAGCTCAATGGGACTTTACTTCCGAATAGACATGCATAGGATTGTCCAGCAAATTAGTGAAATTCAAGTGAGAAAAGAATTCCTTCAAAACCCTGCTACTGCAGACTCTAGACTTTCCAAATACACTTTCCTCCTTCTTAAAATTCACACTTACTAGTTAAGCAACAATATAGAAGGGAGGATTTCAAGTTTAAGAAATGTAGTATTTGGGCAAGTTCAGATTCTATTTTTTATAATATGTTTATTGGCTTTCATTATAACAAACATCTTATAACAATAAACATTAAGAAATAAAAAAATAAAAATTTGAACAACTGTATCATTTTGCATAATGTTATAACATTCAATACAGTACCAAAATATGGGATTTCTCCAATTCCCCAACCTCCCTCTTTCCCCTCCATGGTTCCATTATTTCATTGTTAAATCGTGCATGTCCAAATCATATTTCCATCCATTCATATCTATTTTTATCTATTATGATAGTATTGCAAGTGTTTTTAGAATCCTGCTGATGTATTTACTTGTATACAATGCTTTGTCATATATATGGAGGCACAGGTTAAATCCGTGTCCAGGGCAGCTGTGTACCAGCTCCATATGGTACGCAGGCTGAGACCCTATCTGCCCGCGGACTGCCTCGCCAGAGTGGTGCATGCTCTGGTTATTTCCCACTTGGACTACTGCAATGCGCTCTATGTGGGGCTACCTTTGAAGGTGACCCAGAAACTACAACTAATCCAGAACGCAGCAGCCAGACTGGTGACTGGGAGCGGCCGCCGAGACCATATAACACCGGTCTTGAAAGACCTACATTGGCTCCGAGACATTCGTTTCCGAGCACAATTCAAAGTGTTGGTGTTGACCTTTAAAGCCCTAAACGGCCTCGGTCCAGTATACTTGAAGGAGCGTCTCCACCCCCATCATTCTACCTGGACACTGAGGTCCAGCACCGAGGGCCTTCTGGCGGTTCCCTCACTGCGAGAAGCCAAGTTACAGGGAACCAGGCAGAGGGCCTTCTCGGTAGTGGCACCCTCCCTGTGGAACGCCCTCCCACCAGATGTCAAAGAGAACAACAACTACCAGACTTTTAGAAGACATCTGAAGGCAGCCCTGTTTAGGGAAGCTTTTAATGTTTGATGTATCACAGTATTTTAATATTCTTTTGGAAGCCGCCCAGAGTGGCTGGGGAAATCCAGCCAGATGGGCGGGGTATAAATAATAAATTATTATTATTATTATTATTATTATTATTATCATCATCATCATCATATGCAATAAAAGTTTCCCATTCATTTTTAAATTTGTTATCTTCCTGATTTCTAGGTCTGCCAGCTAGTTTGGCCATCTCCATTAACTTAATTTGCCAATATTTTTAATGGGATTTCACCCCCTCTATCCAGCATTGGGCTATCAATATTTGTGTGGCCGTAGTCGCATACATGAAAAGATTTTTATATTTATTTGGTATTTCTCTTCCTATAATTCCTAATAGGAAGGCTTCTGGTTTTTTAACAAAGGTTATTTTAAACATTTTCAAGTTCAGATTCTAGACTTCCTTTCTTTAAAAAATGAACACTGCAATGGATCGATCTGAGTAAGTTTTAGGCAACATGGGAACACACACACATGTTTACTCCTGAAAATCCTATTTTACCTCCTGTTCTTTGTGCTGCCCTCTAAGATAAGCAGCTCTCGCACTTAGGGTTGCTCCATATATGGCTAGCGTCACCCTTTTGTAAAAAAAAATACTCTATTACAGTAGCCTTCTTTCTCATCTCCAACTTTTTATTTATGATAGTTGTTGGGAGCCTTTGACCCATGGGCCTAATTAGATCTCTCAGACTTCTCACATTTGACTCATGAGACCATTTGGGGCATGCCACAACCACCTGCTCCATACCTGAGTTTATGTATATGAGATCAAGCATATGGCAGGTAAAAACACTGATGAGTTGGAAGGTGGTTTGCAGGCACTGTACTTTGCCGGTGTTTGCATGGCTTAGCTTGCATAGGACAGTGTGCTCCTCAAACGCCAGCAATCAGCTGATAGTCTGTGGGGTCAAAAATGGCTCATCTGTCATCATTGTGATGCCAGGCAACTGACCCACATGTGAAAATTCACTAGCAGAAGGTGTGGAAGATAATTTTCGTGCTCTATGAGATTCGTGAGGAGTTATTCTGGAGGCTGAAAAAGGTCATGAAAGTGGAAGTGGAGAGCTACTGTAATACACTTGTGAAACACATACTAGACAGACTTAGGCTACATCCAGGCTAATGCAATAGTTTTACTGGTTATAATGCTAATGCTTCGGTCCCAATTTTAAATTCCTTTTGCACGACAGTACCTGTTGCCTTATGGAACCATGGCTTTCTGATTGACATACCACCATACCCCACTAAATTTTAAATGGTGGGAAATAACTGTAGGTAGGGATACCACCCCAAATTTCATCTTGTGGAATTAACAGTGCAAATCTCCTGTGATTTTCTGAGTTAAGAGGGCTACAGATTGATTTCTTTTTCTGGAAACAATTAACATGGAACTTAGTGCTAAGCTTCCACTAGATTCTATTGGGTTATAGAGATGGATTGTATGTCATGTGAAAGGTCACACTTAATGTGGAAAGCATCAGGCAAGGAAACACCAGGAAGATGGAATAAAATGGCATCTGATTGCAGCCTCATATTTCCTGTGACGTAGGAAGCTGCTTCATATCATGCAACCTTTCTCAGTTATTGTCTGCAAATATTGACTGTGGGCATCCGGGCGTTTCAGGCAGGGGACTTTCTTAGCCAATAACATTTGACATGGAAAGGATGTGCGAGCAATGGTGTATTTATGCATTTATCCTATTTAGCTATACTATGTATGCCTGCATCCTGATATGCCTCATGATTTTGCAATGTAAATCTTTCAGGACAGTGCTTTAAGGGACAGAGGAACAGAAAAGCTGCAATAGGGAGGAGGGAAGGGAAATCTTCCTGAAATGTGAATTTTGAGAATGCAAATGCACATTGTATATCTAATCTTCCACTGCAGCTAATCTGAAGATGTGGCAAACAAATACCCAAGGAATCCCTAGTGCAATCCTCATGTGTAGCTGTTGGAAGGGAAATGTTCCAAGGCTCTGCGTTCATCATTTAGCACTCTTTTCCCTTGTGCCAAAGGCTGTCCCTGCCTTGGCATGTGTAGGCAACACTCTGCTGCCTCCAGCGAAAGCAACTGTTTACACAAGCAGCGAATGAGTTGAATAGGAGATTGGCATCCCATATGGAGTGGTTATGAATGGAGCTGGATGTCATTCCCATCATGTTGGGAGGGCGATAATATTTTGCATGATCCAGCCTGACATTTGAAGAAAAAGAAACAATCTGGGGTGGTTGGCTTGTCAACATTTCCAATCCCCCCCCCCAAATGAGGCTTTCAGAGAGCTTTGCCAGTTTTGCTTACATTGTCCTGCTCTGAAACATCAAAGTCGTGACTGCTTTCTGTTTGGATGCGATGACTGGATTTCTATGGTTTATTTTTTATTTGGTGGCTCTGCTTTCCTGCTCATTTCCTGTTTCTTCTATACACAATGCGTGAGGTCTTTGTGTTAGTGCTAGAGTTAGAATCAAATCAACTCTGGCTTTTGTATTTTGAAAGTGAGAGAAGACACTATACCACTTTCAGTGAATGCTGAGGCCATGCTTCTTTACCCTGACCTTGGACACGTGAGGTGTGCTTCTAGGACTTACCCTATTAATGTGACTGTGATTTGTTTTAGCCATTTATAATACTGAATTTTTTAATGAGCAACCCAGGAAACTGTTGCTTCAGAGGGAGTGGTGCAAAGATAACATTTGAACTCATTGCTCCATCTCATTTTGCCTCTTGACCCACCAACCACCATCATGTGGCCCTCAGATGGTTGTTCATTAGGAATGCAGCCCTTTGTCTGAAAAAAGTTCCCCACCCCTGCATTTAAAACCACCAAGCCTAATGGCTGTCACTGTGGCTTTTAGCAGCACATCCCACAAATTAAATATGCACTATATGAAGTACTTTCATGCAGTTAGCCACTGTGGTGTATGTTGGTTGCAAAAGGGGTGGGGAATAGGTGTAAAAGGAGAATTCCTGAATGCTAAGATCCAAGTACAGTGGTACCTCAGGTTACATACGCTTCAGGTTACATACGCTTCAGGTTACAGACTCCGCTAACCCAGAAATAGTAACCTCGGGTTAAGAACTTTGCTTCAGGGTGAGAACAGAAATCGTGCTCCGGCAGCGCAGCAGCAGAGGGAGGCCCCATTAGCTAAAGTGGTGCTTCAGGTTAAGAACAGTTTCAGGTTAAGAACGGACCTCCGGAACAAATTAAGTACTTAACCTGAGGTACCACTGTACTCTTTGGTGAGATTTAAAATCACAAAACACGCAGCAAAGTAAAGCATAGAAACGTAAGGTGTTAAAAATTCTTTAAATGTCATCCTGTGAGTTCCAAAGTTTTCCTCTTCCCCAGCATTAAAAAGGCCACAGGTTTCGTAAGTTAAAAATGGTTTACTTACAAACTCCTCAAACCTCAGATTCATGTGCTTTTTCATACAGCATTCTGAAAAAGTTGCAGAGTCAGTAAAAATTGGTTTAGTTTCAAAGTGGTGAAAGTTCCTAAATTATTGGTATAGGAATTCAAGAGTACCTTGTAAGAGCCATGCAGTCTGAACTGCAGCAACCAGCTCAGACCTCCTCACCTGTTGAGCTTCTCAGGTGGACTGAGAGGGAACAAAGGTCCCTCCCAAGTTGTCCCTCCCAAGGTGAGCTAGCCTGACAGGACAGCTTACTCTATGGTTTTAACCCCTTCATGCTTTAATTAGACTTAAGCATGCTGGTTATACTGTATAAGGCTAGTTATCCCACAGTGTAGAAGTTGAGTGTTAGGCTAAGAGTAACTGAGACACCAGACTTCAAATCTCACTCAACCATGAAACTCACTAGGTGGCCTTCAGCCAGCTGCTATCGCTCAGCCTAACCTGCCACACAGGGTGGTTGTAATGATAAACTTGAGAGGGGGTAGACCATGTATACCATCACCTTGAGCTCCTTGGAGGAAAAGTGGGCTATAACTGTAATAGTAGTAGTAGTAGTAGTAATTATTTTGTCTGTCCTTAATCTATTCACCCGCCTCATATAGTTAATGAAGGTTCAAGCCCATTGACCTTCCCAGATAGTGTGTGTATGTGTGTGCTTGGGTGTGGGAGGTGAACTGTACATTTGATCTTGTGGCTTTGAGGAGAAGAAACTAGATTAGCAAATTGGCTTTCTGACTCAATTTATTAGTGAGTTACCAAAGTAGCATTTTTTTCCTCACTGAGGGTTTTTTTTTTACCACAGAATTGGGTGCCCTGTCAATGAGCATAAATTTTAAGGCATGTAGGGAGAATGGTCAGTGTAAAAATCTTATTCATGGAGGAACTCTGTGTTTTTCAACAGAATTTACTGCCTATCTCAACAAATCTATTACACAGCCCATGGAGTTTTTCAGTCTAGGGACAGCCTCTCTCTCTCTCTCTCTCTGTGTGTGTGTCTTTTCATTCGGAATCATTGATTTAAGAATTGATAACCTGTTTTGCCTGGAGGATTGTGCTAAGAAAGTCGATTCCTCCAGGATGCCCAGAAAATCTTTAAGATTTTAAGAAATTATTTAGCCGCTTATACCCAACAATGTAGCTTTTACTTTCTCAGATAGGTCTTATGCTGGCCTTCAACGTGTTAAGGGCATTCATTTTCTGTGACACAATGTGTTGCTTCTCAGTTACTGGTTACCATTAACAGACGGTAACAAAGAAATTGTTTTCTTCAGCAAGGGAAAGTCATGGGGCACAATCCATTGACAAGCACTCATGCGCAAGCCTGACTGAAATGAATGGGACAATGAAGAGCAATATAAGGAGAGCCTGGCTGCTGGATCCGGCCCATGGGCTGCCTAGTCCAGCATCCCATCCTCATAGCCATTAAACAGATGCCTTTGAGAAGCTCCAAACAGGACCGGGGTGGCAGCCCTCTCCTCTCTCCTCACATACTGCCTCAGACCATGGAAGTAGAACATTGGCAGGGCAGCAAGTAGCCATTGGTAGCTTCATTCAATCCTATTTTAAAGTCATTTGAGTTGGTGGTCCCTAATTGCACCCTGTGGGTGCTCCACAGTTGATAGGCATAAGAGCCCTGCTGGATCATACCATAGGTGCATCTACTTCAGCATTCTGTTTCTCTGGGAAGCCACCATTAGCGAGTCCTGCTCATGATCTCCACTAAGTGGTACCCAGAGGTGTACTGCCTCTGTTAGGTACAGGGAAAGGGACCCCTGACCATTAGGTCCACTCGCGGACAACTCTGGGGTTGCGGTGCTTATCTCGCTTTACTGGCCGAGGGAGCTGGCGTACAGCTTCCGGGTCATGTGGCCAGCATGACTAAGCTGCTTCTGGCGAACCAGAGCAGTGCACGGAAACTCCGTTTACCTTCCGCCGGAGCGGTACCTATTTATCTACTTGCACTTTGGTGTGCTTTCAAACTGCTAGGTTGGCAGAAGCAGGGACCGAGCAACGGGAGCTCACCCCGTCACAGAATCACAGAATCATAGAGTTGGAAGAGACCACAAGGGCCATCGAGTCCAACCCCCTGCCAAGCAGGAAACACCATCAGAGGATTCGAACCGCCAACCTTCTGATCGGCAAGTCCTAGGCTCTGTGGTTTAACCCACAGCACCAACCGTGTCACTGCCTCTGATACTGCAGGGCAATACAGCCATGATGGATTTATGCTTTCGTCTCTGATTTGCTTTGAAGCCGCTCTTTGTTTTTTTTTTCCAGTTTGAAAACACTGGGTCCAATAGGAATCGTTGGGGGGGGGCAGGGTGCTGGGGAAAACAGCATACAGCCCCCATAGGACTGGGGTGGAGGAGAAGGGATCCTCTTACTCCAACCATCATTCATTGGGGTGGGGCTTCTGCATATGGACCTTTGTGGATACAGCTTCTTAACCCCTGGAAGAAAGCTCTCTCTCTCTCTCTCCATGAACTTGCATAGAAGAAGGCAGTGGTGGAAAAGATAGCACCTGTTGCGTGTCAAGGTCCCCAGGTCCACCCCAATAACTCACACATCACGCAGAAGTTTTTGTTTAAGATTTTTGGCATAATTTTGGCCACAACTTTATTAAAATACAAATTTGTGAGTGGTTGCGTAGGCATTGGTTGCGACTATCTGCCCCCACCATGGGGGACAGACTGACATTCCGCACGATGCGAAAGTCAGAATGGGGGAATACACTTGGGGGTTACGCGGAGCAGGGAACCTGCCCTCACCCCAAATGCAACCAGGAGCTCATTGCTATGGCCCGAGCCCCCTTGACAGAGGGGACAAGCAATAGTTAGCTCCCAATTCCTTTAATGGAATCCCTTGCAGCAGCAGCATTAGAGGGGCAGGCACAGCCAATCCATGCCCCTCAACCAACCAAACCATAAACCAATGCCTAACCGCGAACCTTACAAGTTGTGACGATTTGCTACGCAGTAGGCAAAAACCAAATGGCCCCAGCCAATCAGCCAGATGGACAAAATTCCTACCAGGCCCCCGCTCCAAAGCAGATGACCCCATGACAGGCATAGCAAGGTCAAAGCGAACAACCCTATTCTAGGGAGGGAGGGACAGGCAATCCGATGCACGGGCGAAAAGAGGAAGCCCTAGCCTCGTGCAAGGAGTTTTAATATTTCTGGCTGTCAATCAATAAATGGCAATATTAACTTCTTCCCAACAACAAGGGAAGCCCCAATCGCATCAGTGGGCAACGATCAATTAGCCCGCCCCCCAACTTTGGAGTGTCCTGCCGGCCCCCACCACAACACGTGCTCTCCATGAAGGAGAACACGCTTTCCCAGGAAAGGCTGAGATGGGGAAATGTCACTCCACAACAAGGGCTTTATTAACCCAAGGTTCATTGGTGGGAGGTGAGCCACAGACTTTGGGGACTTGCAATGGGGAAAGAAATGGATCCCTGAGAAAAAGGGGGTGAAATCAGCCAGATTGAAGCAACATTGCATGCTAGCAGAAGTCAGTGCAAGGGCTCCCGCTAGTGCAATTTGGCTTCCCCCACTCATCCCCCTGTGTACCCCAACACCTCCCCCAAATCCACTCTGGAAAGTTGGGAGAAGCCCCAGTGTGCGCGGGGGGGGGGGGGAGTGAGCTGGAATTATTCTGTCTACCAAGCAGAAATGCTTATGCTGACACAACAATCAGAAGATCACAGCACTGAATTCCCCCCACCTTTTCTAATCCCTCCTCCAAATCACTGTGATTAGAGTGCTTTTTTTAGGGGGGTGGGGTTTAAAGCTAGATCTGTTGGTTAAAATGAAGGACCCCCACACCTCTCCACCCTGTCCCTGCTTGGGCTGGGTATTTTTCCACTTGGCTTGTTTTAATTTCTCAGGATAAAAAGAAACATTGTGCTAGGTTGTTGTTGTTTTTTTGCGACAGCGGCCACAGAAGGTCTGGGATGCTTAGGGAGTCCATGATTCAGCCTGTATACAGATTTATATATAGTTGATGGTGTCCCCCCCCCCCCCAGATTGTTAGATCACTTCAGTCTCATGTTTTATGGGAAGCAGCTAATCAATGAAATAAATTAATAAATAAGTTGTCAAACCTAAAGTAGCAAAAATAACAAATAACATGTATGTACATAAGAAAAATAACAAAAAATAAAATAAAAACCAAAATCAATCATACACTACTGAGTACTTTATAAAATATTTAAAAATACTGGTAAAAATCAACAGACTTTAAAAACTATAAAATTATATATTTATGCAAAATTACATGCTTTCCTAAACGAAGAAGTGTCTGGCAGGCATCAAAACCATTTCAGCAAAGGCTTCCTGCCTCACATTAATTTCCTTTGGCTTTTCTCTCATTTTGGATTTCATCTCTACTGTTATCTCAGTGCACATTTGGCTTTTCTCATTGCTGCTGATGACATCCCCCCCCCCCCAAAATGTAGTGGATAAACATTATTCAGGTAACAGGCCTATCTTGCTGTGCAGATAATCTGAAGCAAACAAGGCAGAAATAATGTCCAACATGACAGTTGCTAGCATTTATTTTATTTTATTTTTTAAAGAGAGGGATATCTAATTATTTTGTCAAAGAAAACAATATAAAAACGTTTATTTGAGCAGTTATTTCATGGGTCCTTTTTATTGCAAAGTTACAGATGAAAAATCTTGTGCAGATAAATGCTTTAATAATTGTTCCTGGTTAGTGCCTGATCAGTCAAGCAGTTCACGAAAGCAGCAATCAAAGCAAGCCAATCTTCTTTATTTACTCCCCCCCTTCTTTTAGTCTGTAAATAATATTTAAGTTTGCTGTGGGGAGAACAGCATGAAAGGTTATCATTAGCAATCATAATGATATTTGCGAGATCAGAGAATTAGAAAGATTATACACGAATCCTCAGCAAATTAAAAAGAGTATTTTAATCTGAGCTTGGCCCTATCTAATTTGTCACATCTTTGAAGACTGATGTTGCCATTGAATTTCATCCTTTTATTGGCATTCAGTTGTTTGTTCTTCCTGCTGCTGATTTACTGTATTTTTTGCACCATAACACTCACTTTTTTCCTCCTAGTTACAGATGGGTAGCCGTGTTGGTCTGCCATAGTCGAAATAAAAAAATTCCTTCCTGTAGCACCTTAAAGACCAACTAAGTTAGTTCTTGGTATAAGCTTTCGTGTGCATGCACACTTCTTCAGATACACTGAAACAGAAGTTACCCGATCCTTCTATATATTGAGAAGGTGGGGAGGGGTATTACTTAGAAGGGTGGTGGGAATCGGAGATTGGCAGATAGCTGAGATGAGCCTGTTGACGACTCTTAACGACTGTAATAGGTCTTACAGGAAAAGGCAAGGGGTGAGAAGGTGAGAAATGGCTTAGTCATGTATAATGAGATAAGAATCCGATGTCTCTGTTCAGACCAGGTTTCTCCATTGTTTTAAGTTTGGTAATGAGTTGTAATTCAGCAGCTTCTCTTTCCAGTCTATTTCTGAAATTCCTTTGTAGTAAAACAGCTACTTTGAGATCTTGTATAGAATGTCCTGGGAGATTGAAGTGTTCTCCTACTGGTTTCTCTGTTTTGTGATTCTTGATGTCAGATTTATGTCCGTTTATTCTTTGGCGTAAGGTTTGGCCTGTTTGTCCAATATAGAGAGCTGAAGGACACTGTTGGCATTTGATGGCATACACAATGTTAGACGATGAGCAATTAAATAGTCCCGAGATGGTATGTGTGATGTTGTTGGGGCCAGTAATGGTGTTGTCCGGGTGTATGTGGCAGCAAAGTTGGCATCTGGGTTTATTGCTGCCACATACGGGTGTATGTGGCAGCAATAAACCCAGATGCCAACTTTGCTGCCACATACACCCGGACAATACCATTACTGGCCCCAACAACATCACACATACCATCTCGGGACTATTTAATTGCTCATCGTCTAACATTGTGTATGCCATCAAATGCCAACAGTGTCCTTCAGCTCTCTATATTGGACAAACAGGCCAAACCTTACGCCAAAGAATAAACGGACATAAATCTGACATCAAGAATCACAAAACAGAGAAACCAGTAGGAGAACACTTCAATCTCCCAGGACATTCTATACAAGATCTCAAAGTAGCTGTTTTACTACAAAGGAATTTCAGAAATAGACTGGAAAGAGAAGCTGCTGAATTACAACTCATTACCAAACTTAAAACAATGGAGAAACCTGGTCTGAACAGAGACATCGGATTCTTATCTCATTATACATGACTAAGCCATTTCTCACCTTCTCACCCCTTGCCTTTTCCTGTAAGACCTATTACAGTCGTTAAGAGTCGTCAACAGGCTCATCTCAGCTATCTGCCAATCTCCGATTCCCACCACCCTTCTAAGTAATACCCCTCCCCACCTTCTCAATATATAGAAGGATCGGGTAACTTCTGTTTCAGTGTATCTGAAGAAGTGTGCATGCACACGAAAGCTTATACCAAGAACTAACTTAGTTGGTCTTTAAGGTGCTACAGGAAGGAATTTTTTTTTTTCCCTCCTAGAAAGTAAGGGGAAATGTCTGTGCGTGTTATGGAGGGAATGCCTACGGGTGGCATGCCTACGGATTTTCCTCCTCTAAAAACTACGTGCGTGTTATGGTCGGGTGCGTGTTATAGAGCGAAAAATACGGTATTTGTCAGCTCTTCCTCCAAGGCAGTGGTGGGGAACCCTTTTCAGCTCAATGACCACGTTCCCTTCTCGGCAGACTTCCTAGGGAAACATGGCTGAGCCAAAGTGGGCAGAATAGCAGATGCAAAGTTTACCTTTGTATAGAAGGCTGGTTTCCGCACAACTCATATACTCAGGCAAGCAAGAGGCATTATCAGAGGTATAAGGACACATTCTAGCCAGGCAAAAACACTTGCATGGGTTGTGAAGAGTGCAGCTTTGCCATGGGGCAAGGTCTGGAGGGCTGCATTTGGCCCCATGTCTGTGTCCCCCCCCCCAGGCTTTCTAATGAGCTGAAGACCATTGCTGCGCTTTCCCAGTTTTTCTTCACAACAGCTCTGTGAGGAAGATTCAGCTGATGGGTGGTGACCTTCCCAAGGTCATGCAATAAAATTAATGGATTCTAAACTAGGTCCTCCCAGCTATAGTCTGACACACAAAATACTACGCCAGACTTGGTCTCAGTTCAAAGCCATGTGAGGCCAGAGGTGAAGGTGGGGGAAAGTCAAAGGAGAGGACAATGGCTTGGGTGCTTTTCTCTTTCAATTCTTGTTTATTCTCTGAAGCTCCTCTTTTGTCTATTGCAGTTGAATACTGCATTTTAGAAACCCCTCAAAGTGGCATGATCAGAACGTAATGGAATAAAGACAAATCTGCATGCCGGAATGGGAATGTTGTAACATTTTGTGGCCCACTTCAATATTGTGGAGGCAGCACGAAACAATTTTCCATTGAAACATTGCTGTTGATTTTCATTTCCCATCATTTATCTTCAAATGCTCATCGGAATGAGATACTTCATTTTCTGTGGCTCAGCTTGATCAATATGCTAAGGGATGGCGTGGAATCCAGAAAACATTTATCTTGCCCAAATCCCCCATTCCTCTCCCTCTGCAACCAGTGGAGGCTGGTCTATTAGGACAAAAGGGGCACTTTCCCACCAACCTCAATCTGCCCTCAGCCAAACACAACCTACTGCCGCTAACAATCTCCTTTCCTTTCCTCCCCCACAACAAACACTCTGTGAGATGAGTGAGACTGAGAGACTTCAGAGAAGTGTGACTAGCCCAAGGTCATCCAGCAGCTGCACGTGGAGGAGCGGGGAAGCAAACCCGGTTCACCAGATTATGAGGCCACTGCTCTTAACCACGACACCATGCTGGCTCCCATTCAGATGAGTCCGTTCAGGGGATGGGTGGTCATATCAGCTTTCTCCTCCTTATTCTTGGTGTTGCCATTGCAGAACCAAAAAGGAGGAGGATTGCAATGCAATTGGAATAAGTTGTCTGTGCCTGTCACTGGCTCTGGCCCCACCCACTGTTGGGCTCCCTGTTTTTCACTCCATCATTCCCAGATAGCGCTACCAACTGCTGATTGAAGCTCCAGAAAAAAAGAATATGCTAAATGTGCAGAGTGCAGCTATGCCTGTGGATTTTCTTTAATTAATTAGAAGCTTGAGGGGATTATCATCTGGACTGCAGAGCACACAGAGAGGAGATTTATCATTTCCCTCCCCAGCCATGATCTGCAAGAAAATCATACTCATGTGCCTATGAGGAATAAATCTTGCCATTGGAAGGGGAGAATCATTGCTTGTATATAAATCCCTAATAGCCCTCGACTTGCTTAGCTTAGAGTCCACCTTTCCACTTTTCAAACCCCCAGGGTCAACAACATGCCCACAATGTGGTCACACCAGGGATGAGGGAGAAATGTGATTCCACTTAAAGATGACTCTGTTCCACACTTTCTAAAACAATGTGTGAACCAAAACACAGCTGGCCTTCAAAATTTCTGCTTCTCTGAATTTTGCAGTGCATAGTACTCTAGCCAAATAATGTGTAGGTAAAAGTGTGCCTACGTATGTACATAGTGAAAATAACATACAATATTGCATTCTTTTAGAGGGGGTGGCTTTGCATAATTGTGTATATTAGAGGAAATTGTAGGAAAATACTGATTAATTTTCAGGAGGGAAAGTGAATTTCAGATTTCAACAATGAGAAATTGAAATGTACACAGATCCACCCAACCTTAGGTGGTGCTCATACTTTGAAGGGCACTCCCCCTAGAAGTTAAGGTGGCACCAGCAATTTGGTTTTTTTATGGCAACCATCATTCAACCAGGCTTCTTCAGAATAGCTTTGCTAGCTATTGCTTATGTTGGTTATACAAGTACATTTAATGCATTTTTATTGTAATAACATACTTTTTATTGTTTGTAATATTGTGGTTTGTATTTCTTGTATCCCTTGCTTGAATGGACAGAGGTGTGTGGGTGTGTGTGTGTGAGAGAGAGAGAGAGAACTGGCTTACTATAAAAAGGCTAAAGAGACGTTAATTGCTTGGGCTACATTTTATTCTCAATCTACCCAACACTGGCAGCCCCCACTGAAAGTTGCCCAGAAGGGAATGTGCCCTGTGCACTGAAATGGGCTCCACAACTCTGCTGTTTTATATATGTTCTTCTACATGCTTACCTAGTAATAAACGTGATTAATAGAAATGGATAAACAATGCAGAGGACTGGGATGTAAGAGTTGTTAAATGAACCCTTTCCGTGCAGTTCACATATTGTTTCTCTGGATTGATCCATCATCTGGCACCCCACTCCCCTCCTCATACCAGACACCCACTCATCTCAACACCATTTGAGAATTGCACAATTCCTCAGCGTTATCTTACTTCAATGTTATTGATGGATGCCAGGGCAGCTTTAGCTGAGAAACAAATTTGACTTTAGATCACAATGGGCTTCAGTGGGAAAGTGAAGTGTTAAAAGCATGAAAGGTGAGAGCTGTGTTGTGTTCTGGAAGAATATAATTTGTACAAGGAGAGCTGAGTAACCCCCTTCACCTTCTCCCTGCTGTGCTCTAATCCGGGGTCCTGGCCATATGGAGTCAGCTGCTCACACAGAGAGAATGTAAATAAAGCTTTTCATTGTCTTCTGCATCAAAGTCAGTTTTATGCTTCTGTCTCAGCAAGCCTTTCCATTCCCTCCAAGATACAGTTAACATAAAAGCCATCCTACTGTTTAGAATGCATTTAGACTAAATGTTTTCCCACCTCAATATAAAAAAATATGTTTATTTGTTGAAAAGAATATTGCCTAGAGTTTAAAAAAATAATAATAAATCTTTGCTCTGGAGTAGATTTCCTGAGATATCCTTGCCCACTGTTTTCAGGGACTGATTGATGGAAGGTTGGGCCTGCTCCAAAGCAGAGTACGAGGGCCAAGCTAGATGAGATCGTGGGAAGTCCATGATTTGATCTCCTGACATTGTGTTGTATCCAGTTGCACTAAATTATAGTCACTTAGAGGTATACTTGTTCTGCTGTGGAAATGTTCTGTGATAGTGAAAGATTAGAACCATAGAATTGTAGATTGGAAGGGACCTTGTGTCATCCAGTCTAACCCTATGCAATGGAGGAATCTCAGCTAAAGCATCCATGACAGATGACCATCCAGTCTCTGCTTAAATACCTCCAAGGAAGGAGAGTCCACAACCTCCCAAGGGAGACGGTTCCACAGTCAAACAGCTCTTACTGTCAGAAAGTTGTTCCTAATGTTTAGTTGGAATCTCCTTTCTTGTAACTTGAAGCCATTGGTTCGAGTCCTACTGTCCAGAGCAGGAGAAAACAAGCTTGCTCCATTATTATTCCACCCAAGTTTATAACTCCATCAAAAAAAGAAATAAGATTCGTTTGACGTTACTTATTTTTGAGAAACCCATGCTGGGTCTTAGTAATCACAGCATCCTTTTCTAAGTGCTCACAGACAGACAGTTGAATTACCTGTTCTAGGACGTATCCTGGAATCAATGTCAAGCTCACCAGCCAGTATTTACCGGGGTCTTCCTCCCCCCTTTTTGAAGATGGGGACACCATTTGCCTGCCTCCAGTCTGCAGGGACCTCACCTGTTCTCCAAGAATTCCTCAATGATCATAGACAAGGCTGTGAAATTACATCCGCAAGTTCCTTTAGTACCCTTGGGTACAGCTTGTCAGGCCCTGGAGATTTGAATTCATTTAAAGTAGCTAGATGTTCCCTTACTATCTCTTTTCATATAGGGCTGCAGCTTCCTTCTTACATCATTTATTCTGTTATCACCAGGTTGGGTATCATTTTCCTTTTGGGTCAAAGCAGAGGCAAAGTAGGTGTTGAGTAGTTCTGCCTTCTTTGTGTCACCCAATACCATTTTTCTGACTTCTCCAAGCAGAGGACCTACCCCTAGCTTCTTCTTCCTCTTCCTTCAGACATAGTCAAAGAAACCTTTTAAAATTATTTTTAACCTCTCTTGCAAGCCTGAGCTCATTCTGAACTTAGCCAGCCTGACCTTCACCCACAACTGTTGGCTACTCTTGTACTCTCCTCCTTTGTGATTTCCCCTTTCTTCCATTTCTTTTACATGCCCTTCTTAACTCTCAGCTCATCTGTAAGCTCCTTATGCAGCCACACTGGTTTCCTTAGATGCCTCCCACTTTTCTTTCTTGTTGGTATTGTCTGCATTTCGGCCTTTAAGATTTCTCCTTTTGGAAACTCCCATCCATCTTGGACTCCCTTCTCTTTGAGTATTTCTGACCCCAGGATCTCACCCAGTAGCTCATTAAGCTTTTTGAAATTTGGCTTCTTAAAGTCCAGAGTGCATGTCCGACTACACTCAGCTTTCCTTCTCCAGACTGCAATTCCCTTTCTGCAATATTGTCTCCATGGAAGGTAGTAAGTGGGCTATCAGAATCATCCATGATCAGTAGTCTTGGATCTGAAGTGCTTGGGTCAAGAATTTCATCTCTTCCTGTCTCTTTCTCCTCGGGGTGGTGGTGGCAGGAATTGTGTGCACTGTACCTTTCGCAGCCACCTTGGTGTATTATGAGGTCAGCAACTGCTGCCCTAGCTCCTCTAGCCCACCCAGAATCAGTGTCCGAGGTAAGAGCATGGAAGCAATTTTGTTAAGCTTGTAGTCTACCAAGACTCCTAGATTGTTTTCACATGCACTGCTAGTAAGCCAGGTTTCCTCGATCTTATATTTGTGTAGCTGGTTATTCCTGCCTAAGTGTAGACAGCCTACATTTGTCTCTGTTGAATTCCATTTTGTTTGGACCCAGTTCTCTAATCTGTTAAGGTCATCTTGAACCCCAATTCTGTCTTCTGCAGCATTAGCTACACCTTCCAGTTTGGTATCATCTGCAAATTTGATGAGTGTCTCCTCAATTCCTTTGTCCAAGTCGTTTTTAAAGATGTTGAGCTACGTGTGCCAGATCCAACTGCTAGTTGAAGCCCATGCATTGACTCCCACTAGTGCAATGGGGCTTTCCCCTCTCCTCCCCTTGTGTGCCCCACCCCCCAGACTGACTCGGTGGGGGGTATTGGGAGAACCCCAGAACAGTGAGTGGTGGGAAGAGAGGACAGACCATTCAATTGGGCAAGCAGTAGTGCTTGTACTGAAGGAACTTTATAACAGTGAAATTCCTCCCTACATGTTCATTCTGAAACCTGGATGTCCAAACATGCTCAGAGCATCAAAGTCTGTGGCAATGCAACCCAACATCACCAGCCAGCGTTGCAGGTATATTTCAAATAAATTACATTTTTGCAATATTTCATCTGCCTCAAAAAATGCCCTTCCTTGCTTCATAGATACGATAGTGAAGTGAAGAAGCATTAAAATGTACTTTGTTGCTAGATATGTAAAGAATGCAGGCCAGATACCAAGCTGCAATAAATCAGCTTTGCTCCACTGGTGCCGATGGAGCAGCAGTGATTTACAGAGCATAAAAGTGTGGATATTTTCTTTCATAACCAGAAGGAAGCGGATCTGGGAATGAACACAAACCCCAGCTTGTGTGTGTGTGTAAGAAAAATAATCAAGCTTTGAAAAGAGAAGAATTTCCCTTTGTGTGAAAGTTGTGAAATTCCACAATTGTTTACTGCCCTCACCCAGGCATCATTAGGCTCCCTTAGATACTTTCAGTGCCAATGTAGGAAGCAGAAGTAACTGGTGTCTACTGAGACTGATAGGGTGAAAGCCATGGAAACCAGAGGCACCAATTTGGGTTTGTGGGTGCCCAGAAGCATGCACATGCCATATGACATGTTGACATCACTCGGACAATCCAGTGCGCACTGCTTGGCCTCCACCTGCTGCCTTGCCTCTGCTGACTAATTCAACTACTTGAAAATGGGTTTCTTGGCTGAGCATGTGCTCAGAGGCTCCCTGTTCCTTATGGTCACCATACAGCCCAGTCATTTTTTCCCACCTGGATCTAGCTAGTGAATCTTGAGGTTCATTGAAGAAGAAGAAGAAGAAGAAGAAGAAGAAGAAGAAGAAGAAGAAGAAGAAGAAGCAGCAGCAGCAGCAAAGTAGTCTGATTTTTGTCCCTGCTTTAAGGAATATTATTTTGTAGATTGGTCGTTCAGTGTGTGTAACCTCAGGCCTGAGGCGCAAATGCAGACTTCCTCTCTCTATGGTCCTTAGGATGCCACCAGACCAAACCCCTCCTTTGTACTGTCTTTGAATGTTTTTGGCTGCCTGGTGTCCTCTTGAGTCCTAATGATGCTTGCCTGGATGAAGGCTAGAGATGGGTGTGTCAGTGTGTGTGTGTAAAAACTACCCTTCTGTACCAAGGTGAATTTTGCTTTAATAGTTCAAGCTTCTGGCCCCTCCACACCACTAGCATGTGGCCCTTGGAAATTAGCTCAGAAGGGAGCACGGCCTTTGGGATGAAAAACTGTTTCCCATGCCTTGTTTAGTGTGTTTCATTGCTGCTATGTATCATATACCTGGAGCAGGTCTGTTGCAGGTTCGGTGTATTCATTTGCCAGCTTTCTTCTAGAAAACACAAAGCTGGATTTTTGGTTTTTGGTTTACTGGGATTAATGGAATTCAATGATGCTGAGCAAAAAGATTAACATACCCTCCAACACTAATAACAATCCCTATTCTCATACAAAAGATTGCTGCCTTCACCCCTCACCCCACTATTACTCATTGCTGAAGGCTCTGTTCCAGTTGCTGTATACTGTATTCATTTACTCTGTAATAGCCTGTCCTCCATTGATTTAACAGCAAAGACAGTGATATTTCTTCTTGAAGATATACTAGATTTAAAAAGAACAGAAAAGTGTTAGAAATTACGGGTGGATGAATCTGCCAATTTCAAGTTCTATTGGTTTCTCATTTTTCCATTCTTACGTTCTGTTTGCCACATCCACATTTGTTTGTGATTTTTCTTTTAGAAAATCTTCAGGAAAATTCATATGCATTTGCAGGCACATTTATCCTAATCCATGCATTTATGTATGCAATGTTGCCTAGTATACACCTTTTTTTGCAAAGAATTTCCCCTAATATAATGCAGTTTCATACATTATTTTCATGAAAATATACATTTCTTCCTGTATATATTAAATTGTAATGCTGTCGTCACACTGCAGTTCAGATGGCTGTCAATAGGCAGATATGCCAACTCCAATATAAGGATAGAATAGCAGGTAGGTAGGTAAATGAGGAAGAAGCATGCAGGTCATTGAGGGTGCTGGGAATTGTAGCTCCATGAGACGTAAACTATAGCTCCCAGGATTCCATACAAAGGAGTGTGAGGACTTACGATTTAAGTGTATGTTGTTTATTCTGCCAAAGACATTGAAGTCAGATAAAAACAGCAATAAACAAAACCGAGAAACTCATTGGAGTACATTGCTAGTTCTCACCTTGCAGGCTCTCATCCACTGACATCCCACTTCTCCACTCCCATCCATTCCTTTCTTAGCACCTGAATTTCTTAAGAGTCTTACAAAGGCCCTGTTTCTAGCCAACATATTTTGTTCCCCAGATACAACAACTCTTTTTCATATGAGTTAAATTGAAATAAATGCACAAATGGCTTCCATGTTTTGAACTACTCAGTTTCCTGACATGTCCTCTCCCATCAAAGACAGCCCCACTTCTGTAGAACAATGACAGTAACTGAACCTGTAAGTTATAAGGGTCCTGTGCATCTCTATAGCACAGGATTGTGGGACCTGTGACTCTCTGGGGATAGTTGGACTACAGTTTCCATTATCCTTGACCATTGGCCATATTGGCTAGGGCTGATGGGAGCTGGAGTGCAACAGCATCCAGACAGCCACCGGTTCCCCATTCCTGCTTTTGTGTATCAACCACTGGCTTCAATCAACAAAAATCCAAATGACTGTCTGGTATTGGATTAGGAGTCAGTGTTTCTAGAACAGAAGGTATTGCTTTCAGCAACTTTGAAACACCTGCTCCTCCCACTTTTAAGTGTTGGGGATCAATATCTACATTGACATGTTAGGAAAAGTGTCTGATCTGATTTCAGTGTTGTGGTTTATACTCAATAAGCAATCAGCAACTCACTTGTGTGAGGCGAGGCAGCCTTCAGAATGCCTCTAAAACCAGCTTTTAATGAGCATTAGCCACTTCTGGGGTTGGCTACAAAGAGAACCTTTAATTTCAAGGGACCAAGAAAGTTTTGTTGTCCCTATTGATGACCTTTCAGCAGCCCTGTGTTTTGCTATTATTTCTTGAGCTTTCAGAGTGGGAGGTTGCAAGACAGCAAAAGAGGGAGGGCAGGAATAGCTTTTATCTTTGCTAATAGGAATCTAATGGACACCACCGTCTGCCTGTAATTGGATTTTGCTTCAGATCATGATTAGGAAGATTGCTAAACAAAGTGTATAGAAACTGCCTGCAGAAGTTATATGCATTCTTTGGCTGTAATTGAATGAAGAGATGGGATAAAGGAGATCTTGGAGTTATCGGGTAAACTGAAATGGAAGCAATAAATGCAAGAGGGGGTGGAAATCACTGTCTTATGGAAGAAGAAAAAAGATGAATGTGGATAGCACTTCACAATCAGAAACATCTACCGAGGCAAATAAATAGGCACAGTTTGCTTGCCTATGCCTTATAACATTCATAGCTTTTTATTATCATGTGGATACCTGATTCACTCACAATATGAACCATTAAGAAGATGCAGAATTCACTTCTTGTTTCATCACACCCCTTAAAGTCATGATAACAGAAGAATTATAGAACATATATTCAATTCAATTCAGCCTGCTTGCAAGACACATTTGATAGGATTCACATAATTCTGCTTGAGCCAAATTTGTCAGGGGTGGTT
The DNA here is from genome assembly GCF_964106645.2 of Podarcis pityusensis. NCBI lineage: Eukaryota > Metazoa > Chordata > Lepidosauria > Squamata > Lacertidae > Podarcis > Podarcis pityusensis. Next base: position 40,261,033 of record NC_138040.1, read on the forward strand.
TGTGTTTGCAGGTTAGCAGTGCCTGTAATGATATGAATGGCAAAATTCAAAGCTGCCTCATGATCCGCACAGGAAGCTCAGAATCTCCAAGTGTCCTTATTTTCCAGAGTCATCCCTGATTTAGAGAAGCAGTCCCGGTTTTTTATTTGATCCTTGAATGTCCCACTTTTCCTTAGGATGTCACTATTTTCACTGGAGAAATGCTGGAGAGTATGGAGTTATCCTACCCCCGAGCCGTCTAAAAGAAATCCTTTATAGAGAAGTGGGGTGTTTTAGGTTTAATGTTTTATTATGTTTATATATATATATATATATATATATATATATATATATGTTGGAAACTGTCCATAGTGGCTGGGGCAACCCAGTAAAATGTTTAAACAGTAAAATTATCATTATGTTATGGGATGTCCCTATTTTCGCTGGAGAAATGTTGGAGGGTATGGAAGCTGTCATACTAGGCCAGACTATTTCCCACCTAGCCCAATACTGTTCCAATCCAGCTGTGTGCAATTTGTGGCTATAGGGCTGCATGAATCTCAGCTTAATTTTGTGCAGAACTTTGGAAAGGACCTTTGCTCAGTGGTAGAGCAATTGCTTCACATGCGTAAGGTCCCAGGTTCAATCCCTGGCATCTACAGGTAGGGTTGGGAGAGAACCCTGTTTAAAACGCCCGAGAGTTGCTGCCACCCAGTGTAGACAATACTGAGCTACATAGACCAATGTTCTGAATCAGTATAAGGCAACTTCCTATGTTCCTAATTCCAGAGCAGCCATTGTTCCATGGCTTGGATGCGCATCTCCTATTCACCTGGAGCCATGTGTTCAGTATTGTGGGCCCAATTTTATGGTTCTCACAACTGAGGTAAGACACGCTACCATCTTGTTGAGCTTCCAGCACCAACCAAAGACTTCTTTTTTTCTTCTGGCAGGGATTTTAACTGAATTATGATTTTAGATTTTTAATTTAGTATTAATATTTTTGTGTACTGATTTGCTTGTACACTACTTCTAGATTATTGAAATCAGGTGACACATAAATGGTTGGGATTATAAATAAACAAATGCCAATCTGCAAACTATCACTTGTGTACTGTGGCAGGAGTAATATGGCCCTTCTCTGGAGATCCACTGGTGAGAAGGGGAGAAGGCAGAGGAGAAAAGGAGAAGGCCCACTCAGTTTTGGCTCTGGCCATGCCCACCATCTGCAGGCACTCCCTCACAGACTAGCCCTGGGCAACCCATTCTCAGTCTACTCATTCCTTTCCCACCACCTGTCACCTAAAACTAGAGAGCCAGGATTGAACACAGGACAATTGCACGCAAAGCATGTGTTCTATCACTGAACTATGGTGCATCCTCAGACATCTACCTAACTGCAGATACCTCAGTGAGGGATGCGGGTGGCGCTGTAGTCCAAATCACTGAGCGTCTTGGGCTTGCTGATCAGAAGGTCTGTGGTGCAAACCCCCGTGACGGAGTGAGCTCCTGTTGCTCAGTCCCAGCTCCTGCCAACATAGCAGTAAGGTAAAGCATGCCAGTGCAAGTAGATAAATAGGTACCACCTTGCAGGATGGTAAAAGGCATTTCTATATGCTCTGATTTCTGTCATGGTGTTCCGTTCACATGACTTGGAAAGCTGTCTGTGGACAAACGCTGGTTCCCTCAGCCTGAAAGTGAGATGAGCACTCCAACCCCATAGTCACTTTTGACTGGACTTACCTTTTACCGTACCTCCTTTACCTTTTACCGTACCTCAATGAAAATTAGATTGGGCCTTCTGACAGAACTGGTATATTTGCTAAGGGTGTGCACAAGCCCCAAGGTTTCCAATGTATCTGTGCTAACAAACAAACAAACAAACAAACAAACAAACAAACAAACAGGATATGTTTTGGAATCCCTCTCTGCTTTGGCCACTTCAGTTTTTCATTTGGGTTCTAAGCTGCTCTGTATTTCCCATTATTAATTTGCTGGCACAGGAGCCTCTCTAGAGTGGATTAAGCCTGTGAAATTGCAATTCCAACGGCTTTTGTAGGGAAAGTAAAAGGGATCCCCTTTCGTTCATAATCAGTATTAGAGTAGTATCTTTATAAGAACAACTACCCCTCTGTCTGTCTGTCTGTCACACACACACACACACACACACACACACACATTGCTGGTGTTCTATCTTTCCTAACTTTAAAATAATTAAGAGGTGGCTGAGTGGTGGGGATTCTTGTTTTGTATGTTAAATACAAGCCATTAGCAGCTTCATAGTATCTACCTTAGGTTACCAGTGCTTGTTTGTGTTGGAAGAAGATGTCTTCCAATAGGTATTCCAAGGTGAAGCTGTCCAAATGCTGCCTGCACTGCTGAAAAAACACTGGAGGTTTTTCTTCAAGCGAAAGAATGAACTTTTTTTAAAAAAGTTGAATCAAGTTTTTACTTAATTCACTCAGGTATGCTGAGGATGAATGTTAAAAGCATAGGAGAGCTACTATGAGCAAGTACTGAGCTGGGCAGATTTGATATAGTAAAGATACGGCTAGTTATGGTTGCATTCTGACTGCTCCTTATGTAGGTGTGCTTGGCTAGCAGTCTAGGTCAGCGTTTGGTATTTCATCAATGGAAGCTAAGGTCAAGTGAGTGTCTCCTGATTTCTAGGACTCACTGATAACAGTTAGGAGAGAACCCCACCAGCATATGGAGAAAATGACACGCTCCAGCTGAAAAAAGACAGCAGGTTTTGTGAATGTAGAGATCATAGCTGGAGGAAGTTGAAGCAGTTTAAGGATGGTGGTTGCTGTAGATCTGGTGTCTGCTTACTGAGCGCATGTTTGCCTCCACTGGGCTCTGCTTGTATATATGTGTATTACAAATACAGTGGTACCTCGGGTTACAAACTTAATTCGTTCCGGAGGTCCGTTCTTAACCCCAAACCGTTCTTAACCTGAGCCGCGCTTTCGCTAATGGGGCCTCCCGCTGCTGCCACGGCCAATTATTGTTCTCATCCTGGGGCAAAAAGTTCGCAACCCAGAGCAACTACTTCCAGGTTAGCGGAGTTCGTAACCCAAAGCGTTTGTAACCCGAAGCGTTTGTAACCTGAGGTACCACTGTACTGCTTATGTCTCTTGGATGCTTAATGTCATGCTGTGCAACAAGGCAAGATTCAGGAAGTCCTGTAGAAGCACAAGGAAAATGCTGAAACAGCCCTCATATAGCAGCAGAAGAAGAAGAGTTTGGATTTGATATCCCGCTTTATCACTACCCAAAGGAGTCTCAAAGCAGCTAACATTCTCCTTTCCCTTCCTCCCCCACAACAAACTGTGAGGTGAGTGAGGCTGAGAGACTTCAGAGAAGTATGACTAGCCCAAGGTCACCCAACAGCTGCATGTGGAGGAGCGGGGAATCGAACCTGGTTCACCAGATTACGAGTCCACCGCTCTTAACCACTACACCACACTGGCTCTCAGGTGCAGCCTAATTGCCAGCAGGTGCAGCCTAATTGGCAGCAGCCCCTGTGCTACAAGATGCTGTTTTATTGAACAAGACCTAGCCTTCTCCAACAATCTGCTACTGTGAAGGAGCCTCAGGTCTTCCTGGGTCTTCTGCAGTGGGGTACTCTGAGGAAGGAGAAGGCGGGGGCAGTGGTTCTGGAACTGGCCCTGGGTACTCCTGTTCAGGTTCAGAGTCTTCACCTCCATCACCTGCTAATGAGACATCTTACACCTGGAACCTGACACTTTCAACCAAAGTAAACTAAAGCTGGGAGTGCTGCCCCTATAATTACTCCAATGCTCAGAGGCATACAGTGCATAATAATTAACAAACACATGTTAAACCATGAACTATGCCAGAGCCTGTGCATTTAGTTCTAGACACAGCAAGTCTAAGGATCTATGGACTAGAGCATGAAGAGAAGACCTAAGGAAATTGTTGTTATTGTTATTATTATTAATTCCACTTATATATCACTTATTCATGCAAGTGAAAGAAGACATAACAAAGAGGGTGGAAGTGACATCACAACTTTGTTTGGATGAGCTCAATATTGCAGGATAACACAACTTTCTTATGGATGTGTTTTAACAATGTACTTACTATATGAAGGTCATATCAAATAAATGAGTCTGAATGAATAGTGGCTTTGATCAATTGTGATTAGAAGTCATAAAGACAAATGCAAGTGTGTCTCTGATTATTGAACCAGATAATGTATCACAACTATCTAATGTACTTTAAAGAGTTGGTTCCATGGATGTCTGTGGATATCTGTATAGTTTGTATTTAAAAAATAATAATAATCAGCAGAGGTAACATCATAATACAGCAGAATTTGGAAGTTCTCAAAGCATGCCCTTTATGACATTTCCAGGGCACTACCAACCTCATAATGTCTTCATTTCCTGCCATAGTGGATTACATTTTTTTTGGTAGGGCTAAATATATTTTCAGTGTTTGGAATGGTGTGCATTTCTGACTATATGTGTATTAAGAGCAAGATTGCACTCATTCTCATTACTTTTCACATGGTGAACACATCTGCACACAAAATACCAATCAATATGCAGAGGTTTGGGGAAATCTTGATATGATCTTAAGGAAATTTGTGTTTTATTTAATGGTTTTAAATATTTATTAGCCAGCATTCTTCAAAAGATTCCAGGGTGTGCAAAAAGAAAAGAAAAGAAATATAAATATACTTTAAAGCCATCAAGTAAACATAACAGAAGATAAGACAAATAAAAATTAAATGCCCTAAAAAGCAATATGTAACAAAATTCAAGTAATCCAAAATCAAAAACATCTGGACAAATAGGCAGGTCTTTAACTGGTACTGAAAAGCTTGTAATGTTAGCACCAAGTGTGTCATCTTGGGAAGGGCATTCCAAATTCAAGATACCATCACAAAAGAGGCTCTCATAAAAGTATGATGTGCCTCTGCTGAAGAGGAACCTGAGCAGGCCCTCTATGGAAGAACTTCAGCCATGGGCAGGTCAGTAGTTGAAGAACTGCTCCTTCAGCTATCTGAGAAAGCATTAAGATTCTGATGTGCAGGTCCATTTGTGTGCAATGATGTCAGGGCAGAACTGTGGGCAGCAGAACAAGGTGAGTTTGGAGCCGTGAGCCAAGCCAGGAAGCAGGACCAATAGAACAAGCCAGAACAAGCAAACCTTGAGCTCAGAAAGATATTTACTGCACTAGAGATCTGAAGCCTTTTTATATTCATTCTGGCCAAGGAGGATCCAATAGCCAGCCTGGATGGGGTCAGTTCAGTAGGTTCATCTTTGGAAAGTTGCAGTGACACCACTTTCCACATGGGGTATGCTTGACGATTTAGGAACCTGATAGTTTGGGCTACACATATTGTTTTTGCCTGTGTTGTATTCAGTAAAGTGGCCCTAGTTTAACTTCCCTGTATTGCATACCCTCCAAGTGTCCCTATTTTCCAGGGGAAGTCCCAGAATTATGAAAGCCATTCCGGCTTCTGACTTGATCCTGGAATGTCCCTATTTCCTGTGGGAATGTTTAGGGATGCAGGGGAGGATATATTGTCTAAGATATCCTATCAAAACTTGTCTTTACAAGTTCAACAAAATCAGCAGAGTTAACAGTCCCCTTTTTAAACACACGCACAGCAGATAGCTTGCTCAGCCTCGTTAGAGTCTCTGTAAATATTTCCTGGTATTTCCCCTGTTTAATCCCTCCTAAAATAAGACGCTACACAGTCTTCTGTAAAGTATAAAACATTTACTCACAAGTAATCATCTGTTCACACAAAGGTTCCCAGAAGGCAGACTTAAAAGGTTAGAACGTAGTTTAAATGTGGTGACTATCTCCTTATGGGAGAAAGCCCCCTTTTCTTCTCTTGGCCTGAAGCCAAGGGTGCATCTTAGTAGTGCTGTTGTTAAGATGGCATCGATAGAGACAAGAGAGACAAGATGATCGCCAGCCTGTGGTTCTGGTTCTTTCTACTTCAGGAGAGGCCACGCCCATTTCAAGTTACACATAGGAAGTTTCATCTCAGTCCTGGAAAGCAGTAAGTTCTGGCTGCAGGACTGAGACAACCTTCATGTCTACTCTAGCAATGTTGTGTTTGACTGCACCTGATTCTTACATCCCACATTTCCCCTACCCAGTGCCACTGTTGCCAAGCTTGGGGAGGAGGGAAAGCTGGTGTTTGTCTTTCCATGGCTGCCACTGCCAGCCCCTTTCTATGAGCAGCTGGGCAGGAAGAAAGAGGGAGTAGAGCGCAAGAAGTTCTGATTTTTAAAAAAACAAAAACAAAAACATGGACCCATGTTTAATCTTGCTCCTTTCCAAAATTTATTTATTGGTGTGTGCTTTTCTTTTTGTAAATCTACCAAAGAATAAAATAAAATGAGGATTAAAGGTTTTTCTCAGGACCGTGAAGTGTGTGTGCTGTGTCCCTTTGCTGTAGTGGTGGTAGCAATGCCAGGGGTGGGTGGGTGTGAGAAAATGGGGGGTCAAGGAGGCTCAGTTGGTTTCTTTTTTGAGGAATTTCCCTATTTTCATCTGAGGAATATTGGAGGATATGGTATTGTGCCTTGCCTCTTTATTCCATTCTCCTTACACAAGTTTCTCAAACCCATTTAGAGTGGCAATGGGATCTCGAAAATATTTTCCCTTTGGTTCCTTAAAACACACAACAGAAGTTTCAGTTATTGTTATCTCCTCCTCCGGCACCCCCCCCCCCCCCAGTCCTTACTGCAATGGCTTTGGAGCAGAATCAGGGCAAGGATAGAACTAGGGTAGCATTTGCAATTGGGAAAGCTATTAGAAGTGTACCTTAGTAGCGCCAGAAGCAGTGATAAATGCTGCCTGAATTCAAGCTATTGCTTTTAAGTGGTAAGGGAAATAAATCCAAGATTTCCATAGGGGCAATGCTTAGATTAGACTTAATCTTTCAAAGAAAGAAAGAGCAACAAGAATTTTCTGTACCTTAAAATAAATGCATCCAAGGGAGCAAACCATGACCTGAGCATTCCCTACAGCCTGACTGCAGAAGGCTGTTCTTTCAGATAATGGATCAATGCTGCAAAGTTTAAAACCCTCCTGGACTACGAGGCAGAAATACCATCTCAAAGGCCTACTCACTCTGAGGGTTGCTGATTTGTGTGTTTGTGTCCTGTGAAACACTATCCTTATGTGATGTGAAAAGCTCACTAGATAAGACTCTCCCCCTCACACACACTTTTAGAATGCCTCGCTATACAAAAGAGAGAAATTTCAAATAGCATGTGTGCTGATTAACCCTGCAGTATAATTTATACTTCTACTTATTTAATCACTCCGGAGTTTCAGGATTTCCTGGCAGTTGCTAGATTGCTTTTTAAAATTTAGGTTGGGTAGAGAAGAGTTTATGCGTTCTCACTCCTCCATCACAATTTGGGAGGGGGTGTGTTAAATATTGTTCTGTGTAAATTATTGCATTCTTTGCTCATCTGCATACAAAGCCTTCCCATCTTGGTGTCTTTAAATCACAGCTAACATCCTTATTACATCTCATCTCAGCCAGGCACCCAAATGACTGATCTCCACGTTTATACATGCTTCTTTTAAATCAAGTGAAGAAATACACTGGATTGTTGTGAAAGCAGTTTTGAAAAAGACAAATGCTTGTTTTGCAAAGCTTATGGGGTCCAGAAGTATAAAATGTGATATATTCTCCCCCAACCCAAAAAAGTTAAAATAACATTAAAAATAACGTTATGAATTAGTGGGATTGTGTTTGTAAGTCACGACCTCCATCAGGTTTTTGCTTTGTTTGTTTGTTAATGTGAGTTTCATATTATGTATTTTGTGATTTTTAAAATGTATTTGTAAGCATTTATTGGACAGTTTGGGGAAAACATTTCTTTGACAGTTATACTATTCATCTTCAGAATACACCGTTTTGTAAATACTGTAGATGGGTTGCATCTAACTAAGTTGTAATCAGAGTAGTCCAAATAATAAGAAGAAGAGTTTGGATTTGATATTCCGCTTTATCACTCCCCTTCAGGAGTCTCAAAGCGGCTAACATTCTCCTTTCCCTTCCTCCCCCACAACAAACACTCTGTGAGGTGAGTGGGGCTGAGAGACTTCAGAGAAGTGTGACTAGCCCAAGGTCACCCAGCAGCTGCATGTGGAGAAGCAGAGATGCGAACCCGGTTCACCAGATTACGAGACTACCGCTCTTAACCACTACACCACACTGGCTCTCTATAAAATCAATAATAAATCAATAACAAATATATAAATATATAAATATATAAATATATAAATATATCAATCAATGGGCATTGCTACCTTGAGTCCATTCATTTCAGTTGGCCTACTTTGAGTAGAATCTGGTATATTAGGTTGACCTTGCATGGAATTATAGAAGACAAGGAAGCTGAAATGAGAAAATCGCTGCTGACAATCTACACTGCAATGCAACAGTAATAAAAGGTTGCAATACTATTCCCAGCATTTGAGGACAAAAATTGTGATGCATCAAAACATGCCATTGTTACCTGCAGATTCTAAGAGGGCTCCTGTGCCTTTAATTTGAAAGGGTAAAATGATCCCAACATTTGTGTTTTGTCATGGCAAGTGACTGTAGTAAGAGAGCCAGTGTGGTGTAGTGGTTAAGAGCGGTAGACTCGTAATCTGGGGAACCGGGTTCGCGTCTCCGCTCCTCCACATGCAGCTGCTGGGTGACCTTGGGCCAGTCACACTTCTCTGAAGTCTCTCAGCCCCACTCACCTCACAGAGTGTTTGTTGTGGGGGAGGAAGGGAAAGGAGAATGTTAGCCGCTTTGAGACTCCTGAAGGGGAGTGAAAGGCGGGATATCAAATCCAAACTCTTCTTCTTCTTCTTCTTCTTTTCAGACAATGTGGAAGACAACCATGGTGCTGGCACGTTTTCCATTGGCATTCATCATTATGAATGATGTTCTAGTCACTACCAGATGAATTAATAATTTTCCACTTCTCATAAAGTGCATTGCCAACTTTTATTTCACCCGCTCTTATCCATAATAATATTAAAACTATTCTGCAACACTCCATAATGTGCAGCAAGTCCTTATTATTTCCTTTGGTCTCCAATTGTAAAAACATTAATCATAGTTAATACAAAGCTATCCAAACCAGATAGAAATATATCATCCCTTACAAATTTCAGTGATTTAGCTCTACGGTCTTAATTGTCTAAGATATATGATGGAATTATTGCTTAGCACCTATAGAAACGTGTGGCTGCAATGTCTGCCAAATGAAATGGTTACAACCAACTAAATTACAAGTGTAAACCAGATAACTTCAAAACAATTAGAAACTTAAAATATGATTTAATATTATGAACATTGTTAGCTTGCACCATTCTATATACACAGCCATCAGCAGCATAAGTGCCACACAGCGCCACCCACCCCTCTTTTATCTCTTGGCATAATAGATTCAAGCTCTGGAATAACACTCATTGGATTTATTTGATTTATTTGGAGAACTCCACTATCTTTGTGTCTGGTGCTGCATTTGTGAAACTGTGATATTACTTGCTATTTCCTCCCCCTAAAATTTGTCATCTTTATAAAGATTGGAAAATTAAACCACTTTCAGGCAACTATATGGGAGTATGTATGGCCACATTGCATTTTTTTGGGGGGGGGGGTCAAAATGGAATAAATCAACTGACTCAGTTCCAGCCCCTCTCAGGTGGGTTTTGGCACCTCTCAGTTGGGCACCATTGCCATTCTAAGAGAAAAAAAGATGTGTTCATGGTGAGATCCAGCATCTCTTTTTCTAGAAAATTAGCACCGGGTGTAAGAGTAACACACTACGATCATTATGGCTGTTGGGCACAATCACAAGTACATAGGAAGCTGTCTCATTCCAAGTAATTTATTTAAACAAGTTCAGTATTGTCTTCCTTGAAAAGCAGTGGCTCTCCAGAATTTCAGATGAGACATTCCTAGCTCTGTCTAGAGATGTCAGTGATTCAACCTGGAACTTTCTGCCTGCAAAGCACATTCTGTACAACCGAACTCTACAACCTTTCCATATCAAGTGGGCACTGAAATGAATTGGTATTGTGCAGGATTATAACATGAGTTATTTGGTGGATTGTGCCCAATATCATCACAGTCTTTAGGTTTGAATCTTTGGGAGTGTTGATAAGTAACCCAGAATGTCTTCTCAGATTTCTTGAACTGAAATACTTAGTGCATGTGACTAATTAAAGCAGACTCCTTAGTTTAAGCAAACTTGAAGATGGCTTTTATTTCACCTTGGTAGTAACTGCTGTTGTGGAAATACCTTATTGGCTGTTGTGGAAATACCTTATTGACTCCTTTCATCCCATACCAAACTGCATTCTTCTTCATTCTGGTGCCCTCCACATGTCTGGATTACAACTGGGGTCATCAGCTCCAGCTACCGCAGTTGTCCTGGGAATTAATGGGAATTGTAGTCCAAAACTACAACATCTGAAGTGCATTAGGTTGAAGAAAGCTGATACAGCATTTTCAGTTATTTTCATTGTTACACGATGGAGATGTTTTCATACCACCAAAAATAACATTTGCAAAACTCCCAATACAAATTGTAAAAGTTTAACACATGCAAAGGCAGAATCATAATAACATGTATATCTCATCACAAGCCTTTACGCAGTTTTCTGTGTGTAAGAAAACTGTTTTGGGCAATGCCAGTCAATACTGTACTTATCTGTGATGATTTTGGTGTAAACCCCAAACCCAAAATGAAAAAAACCAATGGCAAAATTTAGGACTTCTCCAGCTGCAGTCAGCTCCTAGCTGGAAAGTCCTGTGTTGTTGCAAATCCATCTCTCCTCTGACTAAAAGCCAAGCTCATTTGGTTATACAAGCCTCTGAGGCTTTTACTAGGCTACACAGCCCTTTGAATACCATGCTGTCAGGCCTTCAGAAACCGCTTCTTCATCTTCATACAGGCTCTTATTTCTCACAACTGTGTGTGGCTTGCATGTAAGACACTGAAGCAGAATGTCAGGAGCTCAGAGCCAAAAGTGTGCATGTAACGGTTATTCAGATTGCACTCAGATAGGAAGAGCTTTATCCAGTGTCCTCTGTAAGCAGCAAGTTGCCTAGATAAATGGAGTGCATCAGATCTAGAAGCTTTATGGAGGAAGAAGAGGAGGACTGACTCTTTCATATCATTTGTTTTTTGTTTTTTCAGGAAGCTAGGCAAGACCTTTATTGCTTTTCTCAAACAAGAGCAGAACAGCGATAAGAAACTCCTGACTCCATCCAGAAACATTTAAATCCAGTGGCATCTAAGCTATATAATGACATTATGCACACACAGAATATGAAAAGTTGCCATGAAACTTGCAATCAAATATTGCACTTATTTTTTGCTAAAGTTCAGTAAAAGGTGGAACAGAAAGCCTATCAGTTGGGGGACCCTCCAGAATGGTGTGGGAGGGGGAAATAACAAATCCACTGGGATAGTGTTCCATATTGCAGGAGATACTTCCTTTCTGGGCCATGAAGCACCTCCAAAATCTCAGCCCCTGACAGTCTCAGTGGTCTAGCCAGCCTATAACGAGGATGCACTCTTTAAGATACCCTGATCTCAACTTGCTTTGAGTTTTGTGCATTTGTACCAAAACCTGAAGCTGGCCCATGACTCTTTCATATCATTTGATTTCTCAGGCCAGAATGATTTAAAGCTGTTGTGTGAGTATCCAAGCTTGAGCTGATTATAGACTCATACTGCAATCAGGAAGTGATCCAGGAATTCAGTAACCACTGTCTGTTGTGCAGGGCTTCACACCTGAATCAAGTTTCATCTGACAGCAATGCAGGGGTGCCAACAGGATTTTCTGGGCCCGGTACACTGTATGTGGATTGGCTTTCTGACCCACTTATGAAAAGGGCACATATTGCATTAAGTTTTCATGTGTGTTGTGTCATGTGTAAATATGTGTCCTCTTTTTCATGTGGAGTGGAGGGCCCCCCCAAAAATAGTGAATGGCCACATACACATACTGTAGTAAGATGACTGACCGACAGAATGTGGGCAGATGGAGTTTTTCCAATAATTGTATTTCTGTACTAAAAGTAAAGGGACCCCTGACCTTTAAGTCTGGTCACGGATGACTCTGGGGTTGTGGCGCTCATCTCACTTTACTGGCCGAGGGAGCCTGCGTTTGTCTGCAGACAGCTTCCTGGTCATGTGGCCAGCATGACTAAGCCGCTTCTGGCAAACCAGAGCAATGCACGGAAACACCGTTTACCTTCCCGCTGGAGCAGTACCTATTTATCTAATTGCACTTTGACATGCTTTCGAACTGCTAGGTTGGCAGGAGCAGGGACTGAACAATGGGAGCTCACCCCGTTGCGGGGATTCGAACCACCAACCTTCTGATCGGCAAGCCCTAGGCTCTGTGGTTTAGACCACAGCGCCACCCGCATTCCCTATTTCTGTACTAGACAATGCTTAACCAGTTCAATTTATGCCTATCTCACAGCTGTTAAAGACACAGCAACCTTACTTTTCACCAAAGTCAATCCTAAACAAAACCCTAGGTTGCAATCTTGAACTTACTTAGCCATGATTAACTCATTAAACAAAAAAATGACTTCTCGGGAGTACCAAATCTCAGAGGAACTCACTATGGGAAAGATGCATCCTAGTTGCTAGGGAAAACAGAAGAGGAAACTACAAAGATTACAAGGACTAGAAAATGATACAGAATTTAAAAAAGTGCTAAAAGGGTGGGACCATAGCAGCATTTCCTATTGTCTGGTGTCCAAACAAGTCATTTATCCATCATAGCTATGACCAGGGATGGAAGAATCTGTCTATTTAAGATCTTTCAGTTTCTCATTGTTCCAGTCATGAATTCGGAACCACTTTGGGGGAAACTCGGCAACAGCGGAAGCCAGAGATGGGGGCCCTCAAGCCCTGGGCTCAAACGCAGTCCTCCAGGCTCTTGGGACTCTTCCAAGGCCACACCCCTCCTGGGACCACACCTCTCACTTAAGTGTTTTGGCCCTTGATCTGCAATAAAGCCTCTTGCTTACTTGCCTCGATGAAGCGAGGGGCGTGTGTAGAAATCTCTGACTTTCATCACTAGAATATAGCTTTACTGTACTAAGAGTCATATCCATTGCTTTGTTCACTTGCACATCTGACCACATATATACCTTTGCCTCTTGCTACATCCACTGCTAGAATGTTGTTTACATTTTCATGGCCTCTTTAACTTATAGGGAGACATTCATTGTGAATTTCATAGAAAGGTGCCTCATACAGCCTGATGTCGCCTGCTCAGACTGGCAGCTGATCTTCCAAGTTTCAGGCACAGGATGGACCCTTTCCCATCACCTGCTTCCTGATCCCTTTTTAACTGGAGATACTCAGAGCTTCTTGCATAACACTGAACTTGGCTCCCTCCCCCAAAAGAAGATGAATTGAGGAAAAAGAAAGAGGAGTGTGGCTGGTTTAAGCTTGCTTTTAATAGAAACTATACCAGTGGAAGGAGTCGGTCCTGGACAGAGGTGAAGAGAGAAGCAGTTGCAATGGCAGGGACCAGCCAGGGGGAAAGGATCCTACTGGATTGATTGCATGGTTTGGCTCCTTAATTTGGAAAACAGCTGAGCTTTTAGCTGATTTCCCTCTCGCCCTGTGCCGGCTTCTGACCATTGTCTGCATATACAACTGACAAATTTCCTTTTGAATTACAGCCCCGGTGTCATGGGAAATTTCATTTTTGAATTGCACTAATATGGAGAGGAACAAAAAGTGTCAGCTCGCATTATACATCCACAATATGCCTTCCTGCAGTCAAGGCTTTGACTGCAGCTAACTTGCTCTCGCTCAGGAAATGTTGAGAGTGACAGTTACACTATGACACTTTAATACCGCGTTATAAATCACTGTCACCACACTCCCAATCACATCACGCATCCGCCACAGCGGGTTCGTTCTCATTTTTCCATCCTCCTCCTCCTCCACTTCCTCCTGATATTACCCGTGTCGTACAGGCCATTTCTAATCTGCTCAGGCTAAGCATGATAAATATTCACTGCTGTCGTATTATCACAACAAATATCCATTCTACGATTAATAAGCGGGGGTACTCCCATACCGATAAATAAACATTGGATTGAATTTGCCATTTTATTTAAGAGAGGGTGGCAAATTGGAAAGTGTTGTGCAAGTCACAATCATTGGTTTTTCTTAAGCTGGGGGGGGGGATGCTTCTGGAGCCCTTTGAGCTACTGGAGGCAGGCAGACACTTTTGTTGATTGTGTCCTATTTGAGCTTAAGGTCAACTCAGGCAGGTCTATCAAGACCAGGGGTCAGCAGACTTTTTCAGCAGGGGGTCGGTCCACTGTCCCTCAGACCATGCAGTAGGCCGGACTATATTTTGGGGAAAAGAAATGAACGAATTCTTATGCCCCATAAATAACCCAGAGATGCATTTTAAATAAAAGCACACATTCTACTCATGTAAAAACACCAGACAGGCCCCACAAATAACCCAGAGATGCATTTTAAATAAAAGGACACATTCTACTTGTGTAAAAACATGCTGATTCCTGGACTGTCTGCAGGCCGGATTTAGAAAGCGATTGGACCGGATCCGGCCCCCGGGCCTTAGTTTGTCAACCCATGATCAAAACCAAACCCTTATTGCAAAAATGGCAAAGACTGTCTAAGCAGATCATTAGGTGGGTGGTAGATGAACCAGTGGTCTGATTAATCCTACTCAGGGAGGGAACATATTAATTGGGCTCCCTTTAATTTCCTTAAAAGGACAACATATTTCAGTGGTAGAGCACATACTATGTGCACACAAGATACCTGATTCTGTTTCTGCTAGTAAAAAGTATCTTATCATGCAGGGTGCGCAATAAGGCCCCACCTGCAATATACATTCAAAGCTGCATCATAGCACTTTAAGCAGTCATGGCTTCCCCCAAAGAAACCTGGGAAATGTAATTTGCTAAGGGTCCTGAGAGCTTTTAGGTAGGAGAATGCTGTTTTGCTCATAGAGCTGTTATTTCCAGAGTGGTTGAACAGTCCATCCCTCTTTCCAGGGAACATTGGGAATTGTAGTACTTAATTTGGGGAAGATCTGTAGTCAGTGATAGGACATCTGCTTTGCATGCAGGAGGTCTGAAATTCATTCCCTGGCACCTGCGTGTAGAGTGGGAGAAATTCCGTCTGAAACCCTGAAATTACTGCATTGTGCGTTGTGAGTGGAGCCTACACATTTTACCTTATTTTTCGCTCTATAAGACGCACCAGACCACAAGACGCACCTAGTTTTTGGAGGAGGAAAACAAGAAAAAAGAATTCTGAATCTCAGAAGCCAGAACAGCAAGAGGAATCACTGCGCAGTGAAAGCAGCAATCCCTCTTGCTGTTCTGGCTTCTGTGATAGCTGCGCAGCCTGCATTCGCTCCATAAGACACACACACATTTCCCCTTACTTTTTAGGAGGGAAAAAGTGAGTCTTATAGAGCAAAAAATACGGTACTTACATTCATGAGAGGAAAGAGCCAATAAGGAACACTGTCTCAGGAACCAGGCTTTCCCTTTGACCTCATTTGTTACATCCATTTCAGAAGACAGGTGCAACTCTTAGTGTGACGCCCACCATGCTGATCATAGTCCACTCCATTAACACCAATACTGTATCTTAAAATTATTTGTCCGTCTCTTTTTTATTGTTGATTCTATTATTCTATACTGAGATTTCTGCATTGCAGGGGGTTGGACTAGATGACCCTTGCGATCCCTTCCAACTCTACAATTCTATGACTCTAAGGATCTGTTTACAGACTTTGGTAATTAACTGTCCTACCAGGGGTGAGTGAACTCTGGTTTGTAAGAGTTCTGCACTTCTTCTTCTGATCTTTGATATCACAACATAGGATCAGGAAGTCTTAATCCTAGGATTACTCTCTGGATGGATGATTTCTTTAAATGAGGCCTTTAGCTTGCCTTTAATGTAATGTTAAAGTAAACCTGGTCTGTTCACAAAGCAGAAATGTCTTAAGTCGCTACATAGATCTATAGATTGTGGCTGTAGTGCAATTTCTATAAGGGAAAAAAATCAATATTTTGACTTTTTCTCTCTTCTGGAGTGAACCAAAGTTCACATCAAAATTATGAATGAAACTCCTGAAAAATTGAAAGCTTTCGAAAATGGTTTTTTCGAAGTGGAAGAAAAGTTAGCATCACTTTAGCCTGGTCAAGGAGGGGCCATATGCCCTGGGCACCAGGCTGGAGTGTGTGTGGCGAAATTGCAGGCTTTCTAACAAGGCTGGCCATGGATGCATGGATGTGTGTGGGCCCTGCCCCACCCGCTTGGGAAAATGGAAGCCAGGGCTCTAATAATGATAATGATGATGATGATGATAATAATAATAATAATAATAATGATAATGATAATGATAATGATAATTCCACACACCCTTCCCATCATCTCAGAGTGCAGGTGCTGCGCTTTGCCATCTCTCTAATTACCCTCTCTGTTGTGCATGTATGTGCATGGCAAGTGTGCCCCTGCCCAAGACCCCAAAGAACTGCTGGATTAGGTCTGTGGTCCATCTTGCCCAGCATGCAGTTCTCACAGTGGTGACCCAGCCATTCTCCTCGCATATGATTCCCAGCTACTGGCATTCCGAGTGGCTGAAGAACATAGCTTTTTGTGGCAGCCATTGATACCCTTTCCCTTCATTATTTCTCCCGTCCTCTTTTAAGGCCTTCCAAGTCGTTGGCCATCACAGCCCTTGGGGTGGCTTTAAAAGGGATTAAGCAAATTCTAAATAAACCATCTGACCTGGTGTAAGGCAGCCTCCTCGTTTGTAAACTCTCCTGCATTTTGTTCTGCTATGTAATTTTGATGATATACAACAGAGGATTGTTGAAACTTGCTGCCAAGTAGCATTTTAATGATATGTTAAAGTGGGGGGGGGGGAACAATTCCAAGTTGCTTGCTCCAAAATATATGTTTTCTTAATGACCACTGGTGGCTCTTTAGGCTGAAATAAATCCAGTCTATCTGTCAACTTGAAGACCATTCATAGATCGGTTCCCATTAATGAACAGATTGGCAATCAAATATTAGCCCACCCTGTGACTTCATTATATTTGGTTAGAATCCCTACAGTAAAAAGTGAACAATTAATTTGTCTGTGTCTGAATTTCAAGTTCATGAGGATCTGTTCTCCACTTTAATTAAGGGATTCATGCATGTGATGGATGAGTAACTACCCTTCAATGGGTCCATGCTACATTTTTTGCCCACCAAAGCTGAGTGTCGGCTGAGGTGGATGAAGACATTTGTACTGAGCTAGCTTCCACTGATAAGCAGCAGCCAAAGATTCCACAAGGGCTGGATCTCCAGTAGAACCTTCTATTTAATGTCCCGCTCTACTTAGGCCCATTCCAAGTCGCAACCGCGGCAAACCCAGAAGTAAACACTGGCTTTGGCACGATTCGTGCATGTGCAGAAGCAGCTGTTGCTGTCTGCACATGCGCAGAAGCGGCTGCCGCTGAATGCGCCTGCGCATGACGCTTCTACCAGCGACCCATTTCGCAATAAGGATGGGCCTCTGGAACAGATTGTGGTTGTGAGTAGAGGTTCCACTGTATACCGATATTTAAAAAGCGCTGTGGGGGAAAAAGCTCCCAAGGCAATCTGCCATTGAGTTTTGATTCTTCTCTACAATGCCATCTGGTGTCACATTTTTATAAGGTGTTCTAAATGTTATAACTTGACCTGTGTAGCTGAGTCCAAGGTCTCCGTTCATGAGGATTCTTTGTTTCAGTTCTGCACTCCAGCAGGCCCATGACGCCTTCCACTGAAGTTACTAATTAGGCCTAGCAGATCTCGCAAATGGGCTCATCAGAGCACTCTGGCCAAGCCATGGCAACCTGACCTACACCTGTGATGTCAGCTGATTGTCAGGACTTTCAGAGCGCCACACCTAGAAGACAAGCATTTCCACCCATCCCTTCCTCTTTTATCCTCATGGAAACCCTGCATGCTAAGTGAAGTTGAGATCGCTCAAGGTTCGCCGGTGAACTTTGTAGGAGAGAAGGGAATTGTACTCCAGTTTTCCTGGTCTCAACTTGATGCTCAAACTTTTATGCCACACTATCTCCACTCTGAGTCAGTAGAAGGCGACTTCGTCTAGTTCCATCAGAGTTAAAGGTTAAAAACACTGTTTGTTGTTAAAGCTTGTTGTGTGTTGTATGGTTACTTCTTTCAATCTCAGCAGTTGGTTCACTTAACGTGACTACAGTGGTACCTCGGGTTACAGACGCTTCAGGTTACAGATGCTTCAGGTTACAGACTCCGCTAACCCAGAAATAGTACCTAAAGTTAATAACTTTGCTTCAGGATGAGAACAGAAATTGCGCAGCGGCGGCATGGCGGCAGTGGGAGGCCCCATTAGCTAAAATGGTACCTCAGGTTTAGAACAGTTTCAGGTTAAGAACGGACCTCCAGAACGAATTAAGTACTTAACCCGAGGTACCACTGTAGTGGTATTTTATTTGTTAGGACATTTACAGCCCATCTTTCCTCCAAATGTAAGGTTACCAGATTCTTTTCAATGAATCCGGGGACACTTTTCAACTTCAATGGATATTGTATGGGGACTGATTTGTAACCTTATCCAAATGTGGCATACATAGTTCTCCCTCTCCTCATTTTATCTGCTCCACAACCCTGTGAGGTATGTTAGGCTTAGAGATAGTGATAGGCCAAGTTCACCCAGCGAGCTTCATGACTGAATGGGGAGATGAACCCCGGCCTTCCACCGCTTAGTCCAGTACTCTGATCACTACGTGCTCCAACCATCAAAGGGTCTTGTGCCTTTATGGTTAGTGTTGTGGTACCTAACAACAAAACCCCTTGTAAACACCCTAGGAAAAAGCTCAATTTTTATAATAATATATGTACACAGCACAACAATATTTTCGGGTGCTTTTAGAAATTATAAACAATGAGGTTCACTATGTTGGTGGTGATAATAATGGGAAGATGTAGAAGGAGATGGGAGGGAGGAAAAGAATGCAAGTTGCTAGATATTTCAAAACACCTGGGGCTGGAAGGTGCGGCAAGGGGTTTACAAGAAGAAGTTAATGAGGTGTAACTAATTAATTATAAGGGCAAGGAGCATGAATGAAATGTAATACAATGCCAAAGGATGCCACTAATGATTTGGCCTCAGCTTGATTTAAAAATGCTATTCCTCACTTGGTAATGCAATGACATTTTTCAGCTGTGGAGGGCAGAGACAACTTACATCTCCAAGGTTCCATTCATATGTAAGAATAGTAATTTATAATAATTTATTATTTATCCTCCACCCATCTGGCTGGGTTTCCCCAGCCACTATGGGTGGCTCCCAACAGAATATTAAAAACATGATAAAACACTAGACATTACAAACTTCCCAAAACAGGGCTGCCTTCAGATGTCTTCTTAAAAGTCAGATAGTTGTTTATTTCATTGACACCTGGTGGGAGGGCATTCTACAGGGCAGGCGCCACTACTGAGAAGGCCCCGTCTGTATTTTTCTCTCACTGTAAACTACACTGTTGGGTGCTGGAATGTGGAGGATGAGACCTAAGCAGCTCTGATGGCATCAACCTTACTTGCTAAATAGTGAGCCAATAACATCCTAGTGTAGGTATCTTGTTTAACGCATGCCTCCTCCACACCAAATCCCCTCCCCCATATGGAATAGGCACAGGGATAAGCACTGAATATGTCAATTTTGGGTTCTGTGTTTCTCACTTTTCCAATCTTAAATTCAGTTTTCCACATCAGTTTGTGATTTATTTTTTTAAATGTCCCCCTGGACATAGTGTGGATTTCTCCTAATGTACACATTTTTTCTATGCAATGTTGCCTAATATACATAATTTTGCAAACCACTTTTCCCTAATATAATCCATTGTTGTGTGTTATTTCCCCCAATATATGCATTTTCATGTACAATGGTACCTCAGGTTAAGAACTTAATTCATTCTGGAGGTCCGTTCTTAAGCTGAAACTGTTCTTAACCTGAAGCACCACTTTGGCTAATGGGGCCTCCAGCTGCCACCGCGCTGCCGGAGCATGATTTCTGTTCTCATCCTGAAGCAAAGTTCTTGACCCGAGGTAATATTTCTGGGTTAGCGGAGTCTGTAACCTGAAGCGTCTGTAACCCGAGGTACCACTGTATAGGCTCAGCATCTTACCAAAAAAATGAAATAATTCCAACAAACCTAGAAGTGGAGGTTTGTCTCTCTCCACAGCCTCCATTCCAGCATTAATGGGCTTTAAGCTGTTTTCATGGAGAGCTTCATTTACATCCTTACACTCACAGAGTTTTAGAACAAAGAACCAGCCACCACCCTTTCAAGATGGTGAGTTTGCAATTCAGTACTTCTCACATGATGGAAGGTTAATCATTCACATGTTAGCTGCTAGAGAACAACAATCAGGTAATTATCAAGTCAGTTAAAGCTCAGAGAGAGCTCTTGCTGTTCTTTAGCTTCAATGGAAACTTCCAGTTAAACCCTTTCACCAATACACATTTCACCATTTCCCATTTCAGTGTCAATTAAACCAACTATACTTAACACAGGGTCCCTTCTCCATAGCAATATGTTCATGGATTTGACATGGCTGGGGCACACCACCCTTTTTTGGGAAGTGCAGTGATTAGAGGTGGAAAGTTTAAAATTATGGTATATTGCTGGGTGTGGAAATTCAGACATCTAGTTGTCATTTCAAGACAAAAGAGATCACTGGCTTACCAATAAACTGTCCTTTGAGAATTACAGTATTAACTTCACAGTCAGTGCCCTTTGCTCTCTGCAATCAGAACTATTTAACTGTCTTTTACTCCCTTTCTCTCCCTCTCACCCCTTCTTGCCACATAATGTACCTCCCCTAGCAAAGATTCTTAGAGTACAACCTCTGCTGGTGATTTTAAGGCATAGGCAGGTTGGGACAGAGAGGGATTTAGAGGTAGGTATTAGCTTCATGGATTGGGTTTGAAAGTGAATAGGTAATGTTATAAGAATTTTAAGGTCTCTCATAATATTATATATATATATATATATATATATATATATATATATATGATGTTCATTAATGCACCATGCAAAGACATACAAATATGTAAACCACATGTCTGAAACCCACAGAAAAGTCCTGAAACCACTTTCCCTCTCCCAAAATGACCTCAAATATTTCTCTGCAAGGTCGAAGGAAATGAAAAAACCTCCCCATTGTCTCTGGGCTCACCAGTCCTGCCTTAAGGGCACATTTAAGATGTGAATAGGGTGAACCTGTGACCTGTGACCTGGATTCAGGAATTAAGTAGTTATAATAACAAATGAGTGGCCAAAACCCAGATAATGCAACCAGGTAACCTGCCAGACAGGAGATAAACAACACACTCAGGATTCTGTTTTAGACCACCCCTTCTGTGATGTATGTATGATGTTTCTGGGGGTGGTCTGGAATTTGAGGGTGGGCAATTTAAAAAGTCTATATAAGGGCGGGCACACCTTTGTTCTGGGTTCCTCCTCTTTCCTGCTTATGGTGAGTGAGGACCCTTTTCCAACAGTTTAATAAAGATCAGGCTTACTAACTGCTTTGCTTCTCAATATTCTCTGGTTGGTCTCTGTTATTTTCTCCTACCAATAGAGAACCTACAAAAGGACTCTATGTGGGCTCTTGGGTACCCAATAAGGGGAAAGGAGCAGGTTTTTCCCTCATAACAGTAACCAGTGCATTTCTTGCAGAATCACTTATAATATTAATATCCTTGCTTTGAATATGTGCATCCTAAAATTCTGGCCGCTGAGCCCTGCAGTAGCTGTGGCTTCAGGTAGACTGCAAGTTCCTAGTACAGTGCATTACAGTAATCCAATCCCTATTGGCGGCCTCTTTTTTGGTAGAAATGTGGTGTCGGGTGTTGGACTAGGACCTGGAAAACTAGGGTTCAAATCCCCACTCAACTATGAAGCTCACTGGGGCCAGTCACTGTCTCTCAGCCTAACCTACCTCACAGGGTTGTTGTGAGAATAAAATGAGGAGGGGAGAACCATGTACATCACTTTCAGCTGCTTAGAGGAAAGGCAGGATATAAACGTAATAATAATAATAAAAATGAATGAATGAATGAATGTTTCAAATAAATTAAGAAATCCTTTCCCTAAAACGACATGCTAACAAAGTATACCATTTCTCTAGCACTAAATGCCTTGTCCTTTCACCTGGGGACAGTGCAATTTCCTTTTGCAGATAGTTCCCCAGCAGGCCATGAGATAAAGTCTTGAGTAAAATAGGCTTCTTGAGTGAGATGTTCTTTGTCTCCCTGTTATATGACATTTACAGATGTTTTATGAAAATTACTACCCTTTTGTTCCCTGTTAGAATTATTTATTATCAAGGCAGATGCTGCTGGTGATTTATCATTAAACCCACCAGAAAGTGAAGCTTCCATAAACCAAGAAGATTGTATGTATGCCAGGATGGTAGAGATTGCGGAATGAACTGAATTGTCAGCCAACCATAACAGCTTGGACTATAACATTTCAAATTCTTTGCTTCGGTACATTTTCTTAAGCAAAGATCATAGGGCTGAGGAGGCTTTTAAATCCACAGGAGGGATAGAGGCAACATTTTTAAAGGGTTTGAAGCTTCATGTAGAGATTAAGGAGAACCCTTGTGGGAGAGGTTAATAGAGTAATGTCTTTGTTAGTGTCTACTGCTGGCATGGAAAAACAATCTTTTGCATTTTCCAGCTCTAACCTTTCTTTCCCGTGCACTCTTGTATACCATTTTGTCTTTGCAGCAGTTACTAGAAAACCTTAAAGACACTGGAGCTCAGTTGAAACAAACATCTAGGTCTAGACACCTTATGGAAACTGAATGTCAGTTTAAAGAATGATTACAATCTTTATGCTAGACGTGTATTGACTGTTACAGCAGTGTCAGCTTCCATGTACAGAAAGTACAGTGGTACCTCAGGTTAAGTACTTAATTCGTTCCGGAGGTCCGTTCTTAACCTGAAACTGTTCTTAACCTGAAGCACCACTTTAGCTAATGGGGCCTCCTGCTGCCGCCGTGCCGCTGGAGCCCGATTTCTGTTCTTATCCTGAAGCAAAGTTCTTAACCTGAAGCACTATTTCTGGATTAGCGGAGTGTGTAACCTGAAGCGTATGTAACCTGAAGCTTTTGTAACCTGAGGTACCACTGTATTAAGTCTCTAGCCCTCATGGTTGCAGTGAAAAGTTGGAAGTCTGTTAGCTGGTCATGCTTAAGTCTCAGAAGCCCTCTGATACTGCAATCCTTTACTTTCCTGGGAGTAAGCCCATTGAACTCAAGGGGACATTCTGAACAGATATGTACAGGATTGCATTCTACAATTTAATCTTTGCAACCACGCAGAGATTTCTTTTATAGCTGCTATTTCCTGATCTTGTTAAAGGCAGAGGAGCTTTCTTAGGAAACAGGAAAGCAGGGATTCTCCCTTGATGGCCAACTGAAGATGAGACGATTTTCTTCTTCCAGTCCATTATTGGGACAGCTTTGACTCGTCTTTGATGCATGAAGAATTCAGTTTCTGTGAATTCCTATGTCCTGATCTAATCCACACATTCTGGACTAATGTGTAGAATGGAAGGCAATTATTCTTCAAATTTCACACTTCTGAATTTTATGACTAAAAAAATACCAAAATCTGTATTTTAGGATAAAATGCATCTGGATGAGTAGGATTGGTTTGTTGATGTTTTCCTTCATAATGTTTATGAATAACAGTGGTCTGAACAGAAAGCCTTGTGGAAAGACCCCCTTAGTTATTTCATTGGTTTAGTGGAGCCCCATCTTGTCTTCTGATACTGGTCACTTTAGTGTTTTCCCGCCAGCAGCATAACATTTGCAGGCATACTACTGCCCCATGGAGTCATGGGTGACCATGACGTTGATGGGCTTTCGGCACATGGTGATAGCAAATTTGAGTGGACTACTAGAGGTTCTTGAGGAGTTTGATATCTGTGAATTGATATCGTCACAAACTGACTTGAGTGGGTTTGGAAAAGAATTATCTTTGGATTTTGCACTTCTCCAAATTTAGCAATAGAGGTCTGCTAAAAAATGTGCACAAATGCATATGAATGTAAATGCAAATTATCATGCATTTGAATTAATAATAATACCATAGGAACAAATTAATGAGGAAATGGGGCAGTATGATGGAATGCATTCAAAACTGGCATGGACTGCAACAGACTGAAAAACCATCCTTACCATCAACTTTACACAAGCATGGAAAAGAATTTGGTCAGATCAAATAATTTCCAATCTTCTTTCTGGTAGATGTCAACAAGCACTTGTGATTATATATCCATGTCAGCATGAATTGGGGGTTTATGGTAGATATTGTGGTGGGGGTGGAGTCCCTCCCCCCAAAAGCATATAAGCTCTGCAATCTTTGTCCTTTATTTTCTGACCAGCAGGGTGACATCCACATACTTTTAGCCAAAACTGCTGCAGGGGCAAAAACCAGCATGGTAGTGCTTTAAGTACATGGGAGAAATCAAAAGTATATGATTATACAGGAGCATTCTGTATAGTCTGTAGGCTTAAAAGGATAATCACTTCATCATGACACTGAAAATTACAATAATCATACCACAGTTTTTCATTCTTATTTCTTTTCAGTCCATTATGGGGCCTTTTCCCGACAAGCAAAATTGGTGCTTGCTTCTTTGACAGCAAAGGACAAATGCCTCGACATGACACAGCGCTTCTTGCCGAATAATTAAATCAAAGGATGGTGTACATCCCAATGGTCCCTCTTCATTGGTAGTATTTCTTTCACGAGTCTGGGAGACCATAAATCCAATATTTAATATTTATGGCTTTCACCTATGGTTCAAGGTTGGAAGCAGCTGGCTAGATTGAGCTCCTGCCTGACTCAACAGACAACCTTTTAACTCCTTGTGTGCAGCTGCGCGAGAATGGCACATAAAAGTGTTCCCTCAAATTCCATTGGCCTACTATATTTAAGGAAAGCTCAATGGAAGAGCAACTGCTTTGCATGTAGAAAGTTCAGTCCCTGGTGTCTGGGAATGACCCTGCATGAAGCCCTGAAGTGTCATGGCTGCTCAGTGTAGACAGTACTGAACTTGATTAACCAATGGCCTAACTTGGTGTAAAGCAGCCTCCTGTGTTCTTCTGTGTTCGCTTAGGTCCAAATAATTCTGGAACCAAATTAATGCCATGTTATAGGTTTTCAACACTGGAATACTAAGGCTGCAGTCATATACTGTACCCACTTACGTACAGTAAGATCCAACTAGCTCTGTAGAACTTTTTTTAGTAAATTGATGTCACAGGAGCATGCCAGCCTGTAATCACACAGTTCAAACATTTTATTAGTAAAACCTGATTTTTACTTGGTTGAGTGGCAGGCCTAATGAGCAAAGCAGCTCATTCCCAGTGCTTTCCCACCAGCTGGTGAAACTGAAAGTCTCCACCGCCTCACAGCTGTCTAAGTCTTCTCCTCTCCAGGGATTTCCCCAAGCAATCAGAGACTGTGTCTGCATGCAGCCAACCTCTCCTCCCTTTTCATGTCTCTTCTGGTTCTTGGAGCCAACCGGGATGGGGAGCTTTTCGCAGCAGGAGGGGAGACACTGGTGACTCTTCCCTGGCCTGACTCATCTCTGCCTCTTCTCCTCCCTCCTCCCACACTCCCTCCTCAGCTTCTGCCTCTGAATCTGGACTTCAGTCTGCCACAGACTCTCTCAGCTCACTAAGCCCTGTTACCTATTCAGTTTCTGACACCTCCTCTTCCCAGTCCTCTCCTTCTCCCTCTGACCACTCATCATTGTCCCACCACCACTCTCTGAGCCTTCTTCCCTTGGTGGTTCCTCAGCTGGTTCCTCTGACCATTCCTCTGTGTCCAACCTATGCATGACAGCTGATGTGCACAGGATTGCACTGTCAACCATGGATTATCATACAATGGCCTGAAGTTGACATACTGTCAAATTATGTAGTAAATGAGCTCAACTGTAGTGACGAGCAAAGTGGATCCCCTAGTTCAACTTGAAAACTGTGAAGGAATATGACTTTCAGCCATTTTGTACCTCTCAACAACAAGCCATGCCAATGGATTTCCACCAGTGGAATAATTATGTTTTATAATCAAGTTTTAGAGGGGACTCAAAACTTCACAGCTAGGTTAAAATTGCAAGGGAATATTTTGCTCAAGAAGTTTTCCACAGGAAGGTCAAATGTTAAAAAGAAAGGAGGTTCTGCTTGCTTTTATGCCTCCCTTCCTTCTCATGGTAAAGTCTACAGCCCCTGCCATCACAAAATATACCAGGGATTCACATGTATTCCTGCTTGTGGGGGAAGGAACTGGAAAGAAGCGCTGCCTGGTGGAATTATGGGTTAAAAGCATTTTAAGTTCACCCCAGAGTTTGCATTTTGAACTTCTCTGCTCATAAGTCATCAGTATCACTGACAAAATGTGCAACCACTCTTTCTAAAATCAATGGTAGCGCCCTTGATCACACACTTATGGTCCCCTTTTTCAGTTTCAAACATTCTACTATATTCCACTTCAGTTACCTGCATACATAATCTGCCTGGATTATATTGCACACAAAAAAATCTTGATGCATCTGAGAAGGGGATAAGCAGACTCTGATGTGCAATGGTAGTTTGGTGCAATGTGCCTTCTTAATTATTAGATGTCATGCTTAATTGTACACCTGAAAAACTATCAGGTGAATCTGTTTTCAGTGGCATGTTGTGACTGAAACAACCCACATCTAGTCATGTTGCCCAGAAATTGATTTTTTCCCTTATTTGACACAAATTGCAATTATTTCTTTGCAGAATGTCTTCCTCTTCCCACTGCAAACACACACACCACCCATATTTCCCTTCATATTATTGTCATGCCTTCATGCAAAAGGAGCTGGCATAGATGTATATTATTCAAATTCTGTTGTGACATCTCCAGGGATTGAACACATGCATGAAGTTGAAAAGTCTGTTCTGCAGATTGGAAGCAGAAGTCTGCTTGACATTGAATTAAATACTTTGATTAAAGATAATAAAAGTTCTAATACTTCTGGGTTTCCATGTTTAAAGTTGGGAGACATTGATTCAAACTTTGGTGAGGTCTGTGTTCTCCACACTTGTAATGCTTTTGGGCCACACCCAGAATGAAGATTTGGCACAGAGATTGGTTAAAGGTTATCTTTATTGAAATAAAACAAAGAAGAATTTCTACCAATCCAAAAGGAAATGAGAGCTGGTATAACCTGTGCTAGGGGATGCGGGTAGTGCTGTGGTGTAAACCACTGAGCCTTGGGCTTGCCGATCAGAAGGCCGGCGGTTCAAATCCCCATGATGGGATGAGCTCCCATAGTTCGGTCCCAGCTCCTGTCAACCTAGCAGTTTGAAAGCATGTCAAAGTTCAAGTACCAGTAGATAAATAGGTACTGCTCCGGCAGGAAGGTAAACAGCGTTTCTGTGTGCTGCTCTGGTTTGCCAGAAGCGGCTTAGTCATGCTGGCCACATGACCCAGAAAAACTGTCTGTGGACAAACACTGGCTCCCTCTTCCAGTAACGTGAGATGAGCGCCGCAACCCCAGAGTCCTTCGTGACTGGACTTAACTGTCAGGGGTCCTTTACCTTTACCTTTATAACCTGTGCTACCAGGCAGAAAGTCTCCTGCCTGAGTCCAATGGCCAAACCACCCCGGAACAACTCCCAACTGCCTTGAAGGGAGGTAAAACCATATTCCAATAAAGGGAAACCACAGGTGTGTAGCCTGACAGGTGTGAGCTATCCCCACTGTTCAGTGGTAGCCAAGCCCCAATAACACCAAACCACACAGCCCGCCCAAGCTAAATGCCAGGAAAACTGATCCAGCTTCATCCCATCACAAGTCAACCAAATTCAGAGGAGTGTAAAGTAGGCAAAAGGGGGGGGGGGGAGGCAAAACCTAATCAGGGTACTCCCAAAAAATTATTACTCAGCCCTGTGGCACCTGACTATGTCCACACTGCTCAAGGCTGGGAGAGCAGGATGCTGCTACAGAGAAGGAGGAGGAGTCAGGGGGAAGGACAGCCTTTTAAAGGCCACTCCCTAACCTGAACCTATTGCCCAAAACAGGTTGCACAGTATAGAGCAAATGCTCCTTCAACTCAGAAGGAATCAAGGTGAGACTTCTTCATGGGAGTGCTAAGAGGAAAGCCCTTACTCCTATCACAGAGCTACAGTTCTCAGAATGGTTTAAAAATCAATCCTTCTTCCCAGGGATCTCTGGGAATTGTAGTTTTGAGAAGGGACTGGGGGTGTTCTAACAACCCTCAGCACCCTTAACAAACTACCATTCCCAGTTTTTTCGGGAGAGGGAGCCATGACTGTTTAAAGTGGTATGATACTGCTTTAAATGTGTAATGTAGATGGAATAGTGCTTGAAATATATAATGCAGTCTGTTGTGTTTACCTGGAGTCAATTCTGTTTACCTGAAGTTTGTTATTTATAGTTTGATTGCTATTTTTTTGCTCCTCCCTGTGCCTGATTGTTTGGCTTGAACTTAACTGCTATGTTTATTTATTTATTTATTTATTTGAATCTGTTGTACAGAATATTGTTTCAACTTTTAATCTTTTTTTTATTTTATTATGATATCTTATTTTATGGAATTGTTTAATAACATCCCTTACTTAATTGGACAAGTTCTCTGGGTAGTGTACAAAAGAAATACATTATTTATTTATTTATTTATTTATTTACTGGATGTTTAGAGCATTAATTAGTTGCTGTTAAAAATCACATTGAATGCCATTTATGGCTGAAGAAGGGAGCATATAAAACCTTTAAAAACAAATGATAGCATACTCCATACAAATGAATTGCATACCCAACCAGACCCACCTGCTCTGTATTTTTCACAACACAATAATCCTGACATATGCATTCTGAGCAAGGTTCTGCCACAACTGAATATAAACCATATGTGAGCAAAAAAAAAAAGTGAGGGGAGGAGAGATTAATTAGATTGTCATCATTCAAAATTGGATTTGTAGACAGCAGGTACATTCTGGAACCTGCATGTAGATTGGCTATGATTAATCTGGAAGGGTAGGGGGAGAGAATAGTTGCATTTAGCACACAACTGCCAGTGTACCGAAAACAGCCAAGTTTATTATCCATGGCAAAGTCAAAGAAAATAAGAGGATAGTGGCTTTTTGTAAGCACGTCTTGGTGAGTTGGTGATGATAACCATTAAGCAAGCACAGTCTGCATAAATGTGTTTTGAAACAATTAATTATAAAACATTATTTTCCGTGTTAGTCTTGGGCAAAATAAGAATACTTGTGACACTAGCTAAGCCAGTTTTCCCTAATCTTGGAACCTCCAGATATTGTTGTACTCCAGTTTCCTTCTATTGGCCATGATGTCTGGGCCTCAAGGGAGCTGGAGTCCCAAATCTTTGAAGGGTGGAAATGAGTGTGCAAAGAAACAAAGAGTGCTGCTACCAATAATAAAGATATATTTAGGCCTTATCCACACCTCCGTTTGTGGCCTCTGCTGCCGCCTGGCCTTCGTCCCCCCCCCGTCCCCCCCAACCCATGCCATCCTGTGCCACTGCCACCTGTCAGAGACTGGACAGAAGAGGAAGGCTGGGAAGCGCCCCCTCCTTCTCCTTTGCTTCCCTCAGAGGAGGAGGGGGATTGCCCCCCTTCCCCAAAAGTTTCAAGAGAAGAAAGAGACAGGATCGAATTGCAGGAGAACGCAGAGCTGCCAAGTTATGAGGTGTTAGGAGAAGGAGGGGGAGAATTGCCAGCAGAGACGTCCTTGGAAAGCATAGGAGAGCCACCATCCCCGCGTATGCGCCTCTCACTGAGAATTCAAGAGCGAAGGGCTCAAAGACGTTTGACTCCTGAGGCCATAGAGGCCATAGAGCCACAGGCTGTTGCTGGGGAAAGAAAAAATGAGAAGCTCAGAGTGAGCAACATCACTATGGAGTTAAGGACTGAGTCCTTTGTCTAGCACAGGCTTCCTCAACCTCAGCCCTCCAGATGTTTTGAGACTACAATTCCCATCATCCCTGACCACTGGTCCTGCTAGTTAGGGATCATGGGAGTTGTAGGCCAAAACATCTGGAGGGCCGAGGTTGAGGAAGCCTGGTCTAGCACCACGATAACAATAAAATCATGAACACGAACATACTTACTTCTTCCTTGATTCCTGATGCTTCCAGAGGAGGAGAGAATCCCCCACGCCTGACACCACCCAACGTTTTCCTGCCCGCCGCTGCCTTTTCTCTAGTGCCCTGGCAGCAATAGGATCTGGGTGACTCTGCTGGGGCCTGCAGCAGCGGCAGAGATGCACAGCAGACAGAGGCCCTGTGGTGGAAGCGCAGGCCCCAGTTCAGGTGCCACCATGGCACGGGAGTGCATATGCACACGACACACTGCGACGTCATTATGGCGCAGTACAGCACATGCATGAGGAGCACCCATAGTGTGGGGCTCAAGTTGGCACTGCTGATGGAATATCATTGTCCACCATATTGGCAGGCTGTGTGGCATGCGTAGTTCAACAAAGTGAAAGGGCCCAGGGCCCTAGGAGGAACAGCCAGGGGTCTGGTGTGGCTGTCTCCCAGCTAGAGATAGGAAGTAAATTTGATTAAAGTTTCATTTGAAGCCAGTTCTACCAAATTCACATTTCCTAAAACAATATGTGAACCAAAATGCAGTCATCCTTTGAAAGTCACACATCTCCAAATTTTGCTATGCCAACCAGACCAAATTTACAGAAGGGAATGTATTAGGGGGAAATGTGAATAATAATGAATATATTGGTAAAAAGAATGCAAAAAGTGCATTATATTAGGGAAAACTGTTGCAAATTTGTGTACATTAGTTAAAATGCCATATAATGGACTGGGTGAGAGCCAACAAACTGAAATTCAATCCAGATAAAACTGAGGCACTGTTACTCAGTGGTTCCCTAGACCGGATGGTTGGGAGATTGCCTGAACTTGATGGGGTTACACTTCCTCTGAAGGAGCAGGTACACAGCTTAGGGGTCCTCCTGGATCCTGTGCTGTCACTCGAGGCTCAGGTGGCCTCAGTGGCCCAGAGTGCCTTCCATCAGCTTTGGCTGGTGGCCCAGCTACGTCCCTATCTGGACAGGGATAGCCTAACTACTGTTGTCTATGCTCTGGTAACCTCAAGGTTAGATTACTGCTACGAGTTATATGTAGGACTGCCTCTGAAGGCGGTTTGGAAATTTCAGCTAGTGGAGAATTCAGCGGCCAGGTTGTTCAACGGAGCAAGGCGGTTTGAGCATATCACACCAATCCTGGTCCAACTTCACTGACTACTAATTAGTTTCCAGGCCCAATTCAAAGTGCTGGTTTTAACCTATAAAGCCTTAAACGGCTCACCACTGCAATACCTCAAGGACTGCCTCTTTCCATATAAACCTACCCAAACCCAGATATCATCTTTTGAGGCCCTTCTTTGTGTGCCTCCTCCATAAGAGGTGTGGAGGGTGGCAACACAAGAAAAGGTGCTCTCTGCAGCGGCTCCCTGTCCGTGGAATGCTCTCCCCAGGGAAGTTCACCTGGCGCCTTCCTTATACACCTTTAGGCAACAGGCAAAAACGTTCCTTTTTAACCAGGCCTTCATTGATTTGATTGACATCCTATGCCCTTTTAAAATGTTGTTGGGTTTTTTTTTGGGCGGGTGGAGCTTATTGGGTTGTTGGTTTTATTGTGTGTGTGTGTGTGTGTGTGTATTAGTTTTATATTTTGATTTTGTTCTGTGAACCACCTGAGACCTCTGGGTATAGGGTGGTATCTAAATTCAGTTGATGATGATGATATAAAATGTGTTTAAAGATAAATTAGTACTAAAATGCTTGTGAATTTTTGTGAGGATTTTTTTTTAAATACAAATTGCTGCAAAATGTGGAGAACTGAATTTAACATTGTAAAAGTCAGGGACTGAGAGAAGAGGAATGTTCAGATCCTTCCCTTCCAACACCCAGCATACGCAAACAGTGGCAAGAGGCTCACGTTTGCCTAATGGCAGGCTTTGCCCCTAAGAGGAGTTTGAAAAATATCCCCTGCCACCAATAATTATTTTCTAAAATGATCAGAAAATTCTTTTCTGATAAATGCCAGCCTAGCCCTACTTCATCCTGCTACAAGCACTTCCTATTGACTGCTCGGGACTAGGCTTGGTTGTTATCTTAGTGACAAATTCAGTCTGCTGAACAGCGAATATTCAGGCAGCAAATCATTAAAATTAGACAGCTTCAGCATGCCTGATCAGAATGTTACTGATCTGTTTTAAAAAAGAAGAAAAGAAACTGCAATGGGAGAGAGAAGAAGCTGCCTGTTCCTGCATTGTGCCAGCCAAGTTCTTTGTATAATGTCAAAGAAACAAGAATTGAACACCATGTTATCTATATTCTATTTCCCCCCTTTCATGCTGTACAATGTGCAGTGTAGAAAACGAACCACCTGCCTTTTTTCATTGTGTGTGTGTGTGTGTGTGTGTGTGTTCTGTTCTGTTCTTCCTGCAAGGAGAGAGCCTTGACTTGGCCATGCTCCAGCTCAGGTAATTACATTATTTTTTGCCTGCCTCAGTTCTGTCTGCAGTTTCATCTGAGCATGATGGTATCGTGCTTTGCCGTCTGTAGTTGTTGCCTATGATTGATGGTGTGGTACCCATTGAGGTATTTGCATTAGTATTTGGGGTTTCTGGTGGCCTGAGGGGAAGCATAATCAGATCAGCAGGTTTGGCAATAACAGTTTGAACAGTGCTGAACACATTTCCATATATTGAGTATCTAGCGGGTTCAAGCCAAAATGTTCCTCCTTTACTGCCCTGTTTCCATCCTGTGAACAGGTATAGCACTGTGTTCTTTATGGCAATAGTAATGCTTTCCTGCTCCTGCCAGACACCTTTTCCTTTCCTTTTTCTTTTTTATGCACCAGATGCACAAGTGAGGGCAGAAAAGAATTACTATAACACTTTTCTGGTTTCAAATGCCACCTGTAATCCAAATCTCATTGCTATGCGGCATTTTCATAAAGCTGGTCCAAAGTGAAGGAAGAAAGAATTGTTCTCTTTCTTATTAGGGTTTGTGGCAATTTCACATTGCCAATGAGATCTGACTACACCATGAAGCCAAATTTGAGTTATAGGAATCCTTTCTGTCCTTACTCTGCATCTTCAGGTTAAAAGAGAGAGAGAGAGAGAGAGAGAGAGAGAGAGAGAGAGAGAGAGAGAGAGAAAAGGGCACTCAGCAGGAACAGCAAACACATTCACGACCACAATCAGGGTGGGGGAAGCAGCAAAACTGGATTAATATATATATATATGTTGAAGTGTACTTGGATAAAATATTCAGTTTCCCTTAGCAAAAACTCCCCATGGAAGCAAAACAAAAAGCACACTCTCAATTGACAAGAGTTTTTTGTTCAACCTAGTAATATTTACTAGGGTGTGCATTAGATTCAGACAAAGACAAAGCAAATTCAGGGTGCCTTGGAGGGATCTAAGGCTTGTCAGAGGTGAAGTGGGATCTGTATGAGGCAGCCTGAGTTGAAGTGGAGACTCAGTCAGCACTGTATGTTGCCTTGACAATCTAAGTGTAAAAAATAAAAATCTGCAGACAAGCATCTGCTAAAAGCGTATCTTCTCTGTACATGTAATAACATCAGGGCAGTATGAAGAGTGTGGAGAGGGAGGAGGAAACATTTTGTTGTGACTGACAGACCAAGCTTGTAATCAGAGGAAATGACTTAAACCTGGAAGTGAATTACTTTTAATTCTCCTGCCCTTAATATAAAACAAACAAACTTTAAAGATGCACATACACACAACCCCCTGAACTTATTCTCCTGAAATTGGCAGGTTTCTATCACATTTGCAATTTTCAGACCAATAACCCACTAGGGGACATTAAGTTATTTGCTTTTTATCCACTGTAAAATGTTAATGAAAACCACTGAATCTTTCCTTCTGAAATTTGACAGGATATGTGCCCCTAGAAGGAGTCACCTTACCTACACATTGCATCCTTTAATGATCAAAAATATAAAGTTGACTTTTAAAAAGAAGCAGAACTTAAAGATGCACAGTAAAAGAGCCCCTGAGCCTATATGTAATTTGTCCAGTCTGGTTGGGAGACTATGCCTGCAAATTTCATCCACTTCTGTCAAAAAAGTTAGAAAAAATTACAGTGGTACCTCGGGTTACAGACACTTTGGGTTACAGACACTTTGGGTTACAAACTCCGCTAATCAGGAAGTGGTAGCTCCAGGTTAAGAACTTTGCTCCAGGATAAGAACGGAAATCACGTGCCAGCGGCGAGGCAGCAGCAGGAGGTCCCATTAGCGAAAGCGCCTCAGGTTAAGAATGGTTTCAGGTTAAGAAGGGACCTCTGGAACGAATTAAGTTCTTAACCCGAGGTACCACTGTATAACCATAAATAAATAAAAACAATAGTGAAGCAAAATGGAACAAAGCAGGCACAGATGGACCCCACGTTGAATCAGGCAGAGACTTGAACTTAGGTGAACTTTTCCAAAGCACCAAATGGGGATTGAAACCAAACCTTGTGGTTAGTACAGGGTTTCCTCAAACTTAGATCTCCAGATGTTTTTGAACTACAGTTCTCATCATCCCTGACCACTGGTCCTGGTAGCTAGGGATGGCGGGATCTGTCATCCAACAAGAGTGGGAGACCCATTTAGTGCAAGGGATGTGGTCATCCCCATAGGCACCATGTAGAAAAATGACCCGCATGCCTCAATCTCTGTCAGAGTGCTCAGGGCTGTGTGAACTGTCATGCTGATTAAGATACAGACTTCAAACTTCAGCCAAATCAAGGTCCCTACTAACACCTGGCTATAGAAAGGGTGGCTTACTCATACATACAGTATTGCAAACTTGAATTCCTCTGAGGATCTGGTGCCGTCCCCATTCTTGAATCATCACAATTATGTTCCTTATTGGGAAGAGAAGTATAAAATGATATAAAGTGTATTTCCTGGAAATATTTGAGGCTGAAAAGTAGAACTATTGGGTCTTGGAGTGTCAGAAAAGTTGGATTGGGGTAGATGTCAAATCTTTTCAAAAGTGGAGCATTTTTTCATCTCTCCTCCCCTCTTCTGTACACATGCCAAAAGCTGAATTTTGTCCCTTTACTTAAACAAACAAACAAGCAAACAAACAAAAACATGCTCTTAACTGCAACTGTTTGGTGTGTTTTCTAAGGAAGAAAGGATTTCTAAGGCTCACCATCTCTGCTTCCATGGCAACATATAACATGGCCTAAACCAGACATTATCAGACATTTACTATCCTAAGAAGTGGGATTTCCTGCTCAATCTCTGAACTTTGCAATCAACTGGCATTCACTAGGATTCACATACCAGAGAATCATCTCCATCTTCTTCAGTAATACATTTGTTGCTGCCCCTGTGAAAAACCCTCTCATGAATACTTCAGAAAGTCATTCATGAATAGAGCCTTAATTATTTAAAACCATTTTTCCATTAATTGACTTAAGGATGTTGCCTTTCATGTGCCCAGGATGAATTTATTGCAATGAATTATGAATTTCATTTCAATTAAGTTGGGTATGTACACATATCTGGATCTTGTGGCCATCTGTTTGCCATCTGTTGATTGGTTGCTATTCCTGTAGAGTATTTTCCTTTGAAATTTAGATGGCCAGACGTGCTTTACCGATTTATCATTCAGCTCCTTGTGGAGATGAAAACCCAGCCACCGCAGCTTCCATAAGCTCCTCAGAATTCAGAGATGAATTAAAACCATAATTAGAATCCTTTTTAATCTTAATTGAGATTTGTTTCCCAAGTGAGCTCGTTTTGTGTGAATATGATTGTCTTAGAAGCATAGAATCATGGAGGGGAAACTGAGGATCATCTAGGCCTACCCCCTGCAGGAATCTCAACACATGGCCTCCCATCCAATCTGAAACCATACTGGAGCAAATATACAAATATACGAGCAAAGTTATTGCTGCACTTTACATGTAGGCACAATCCTGTGTTATTGACAAATGGTGGTTTGCAAACTGTTTACTTAAGGGTGAAAGGTAAAGAGAAATAAAATTCTGTGCCCAGGAATTTATCTCATTCTTAATTTCTGTGGGGATTTTCCTAATGAAAGATGTGGGTTTTACACTTCTGGGTACATAAAAAGCTGCCTTATAGTTGTAGGTCAGAACCTTTGGGATGTATCCAACTAAGTCCTGCATTAGCCATGCCCATTAACTTGAATGGGTTCATACCCTCCAACATTCCTCAGATGAAAATAGGGACAAAAATCAAGACCCCTTGCATTCCTCTCTGCTCCCCCTTTCTTCCCACCCAGGGCAGCCCTGCCCTCTGGCTGCCCCTCAGAACCAGCACATCATGTGGGGCTGGGCCTCAGCAGCAGCGGCCTCTCCTCCTACTTGCCTGCTCTCCATCAGTCACTATGAGCTGCCCAAGAGAGGAGGCCGGCAGCAGCGGCCATGGAGAGGCAAGGAGATGCTCCTTTGCAGCCACAGCTGGATCATCCTCCTCCCCAAGCTTGGTGCTGCTGGGAGAAATGGGGACATTATGGGATTGAATTGGAAGCCAGAATGGCTTTAGTAATTCTGAGACTGTCCCTAGAAAATCAGGACACTTGGCGGGTATCTGGGTCTGCTTGCATTGGAGACAACTCTTTGGCTAAACAGCCTGATATTATCTGCTCTGGTTGACTCAGATCATAATGCAATTATCATTCAGCCCAAAGCTTCTCTGAAACCTCAGTGTTTTCACTGTTTAATGAAAAGCGAGCAGGGAAGGAGAAAGTGGCCACAAAAGTTACTTTAGCCCTGGCAGTCCTCGATCTTAAGGACAGTTTGAAGCAAAGTCCTTTGGAGGCTGGTTCCAAAGTCCAATTGAATGCTACGTCCATCTCCCCACTGCTGCCTCTGAACACCCACAGCCTGCTCACTTCACTCACTTTTGCACTGCTGCACTGCCCCCAATCACCCCAATCTGAGTACCTAACGGGTGTTTCTCCAAAGCTACATAGTGAAAGGAGGAGAAGGCAGAGCCCACAGTAGCTACACAACAGGAAGGGGAGAAAGAGGAGGTGGAGGTGGCAGCGGTAGAGTTCAGAGAAAGAGGAACTGGCTAAGTAATGAATTTGGGGGGGAACTGACTCAGGGGTGGTGAGGGTAAGATTTTAGTTGGGGGAAATGCGTTAATTTAAGAGGGATGCATTTAGAGCATTTGGGGATAATGATGAATGGGATAATTTATTGAAGGGGTACTGATTTGGAGCAGGAGCTGGGTGGAGAATTAATTGAGGTTGATTAATGGAGGAGGAACTGATTTGGAGAAGTCTAGTGGGATGTTAATTTTGGTTGGGAAGCAAATTAATTGAAGAATGTATTTCAAGTGATCTGGGTGGGCAGTTAATGGGAAGGAAATGTACTGAAGGAGGATTAAATTGGATGGGAAATTAATTGGATTGCCTTCTGTGAAATGGGTGTTCTCTTGCAGCAAAAATAAAAAGGGGGCATCAAAGGCGTGATTTAGTGTTTGTGGACTCAGAGTCTACCCTTTGTCTTGTATTCAGTTATTTGTCTCTCAGTCTCAACAGTTTGCCTTCTGTGAAATGTCTTCTACCCACCCATAGTAGCAAATGTGGAGTCAATATATGGTATGGATTTAGGGGTTCTGACACAGTCTCTGCCTTGTACTTGGCTCACTTCACATTTAAAATTGAAACTAGCTAATTTGCACTTCCCAAATCAAAACAGAGCCATTCTTCAAAATATGCATTTCTTCAAATCTGGCAATGCAGTTCTCCAGACAAAGTAAGGTGTACAAAAAATAGTATACTGGGGAAACTGTATGCAAAAAGTGTATATTAAGAGAAATTCACACTAAAATGCTGATTGAATTCTCACTTTAAAAACAAACAAACACCAACTGATGTGGAAATGTAGACAACTAAACTGAAAATGAGAAACTGAGAAAAAGTGAAACTGACAGGCTTGCCCATCCCTCATTTTGCTCTCATTTTATCCGTGAAGGAGGTTGAGGTTTAGAGACAATGACTTGTGAACCAAAGTCACCCAAGGAACTAAGAGACAGTGGGGCTTTGAATCAAAATTTTCCCCTACCCCCCTACCCCATCTGCAAGAACATACTATTTGGGATTTTATTGTCCTATGAGAAACAGTATTTGACTGCCTGTGTTTGCGAGAGATCGAACTTGCTATGCTAAGAATACAAAGAGAGCTTCTTGTTGTCATTGGAAATATAGAACGCTCTCCACAACTCCCATCTTGCAAGAGAGATTATCCCATTTGGACATTTTCTAATTCTGCCAGTCTCCAGCCTTCCTAATAAAATTGCTTTCCCCCTTAGGAACTTCAAGTCTCTCGTATGGGCACAATCTTTTCTCTTTAAGTGGCAGTTATATTTGTGCCTATTAGAGAGATATCGAGATTGGCCCCATGCCACTTTAATGCTAAAGAAAAGAATATGGAACATATAATTCTTTCAAATTGCTTCTTCAGAGATGAACACTGGAGTTCTTAACACTCACAGCCGAAGCCTTCTATAAGAGAAGTCATAATCAAATGTACAGCGAGATAAAATATGTTCAACTTCACCACAAAATTCATTTCTTTGTCAATAGCCCAGCACTGTCCTTTTTCCTCCTATCGAGAACCATTTGTTTGCAAATAGATATATAGATTTATTGTCTCTCCCCACAGCTAAAACAATGCTCTAGATGGCACTTAGCCACTTTTGTTACTGAGTAAATTTCCTATTATGTTGAGGTAAGTGAATACCAAGGGAAAATACATTTAGTTCTGCCTGTGACCTCATATCTCTCCCTGATGCCTCTGTGTGGAAGACTGTGTGTGTGTGTGTGTGTGTGTGTGTGTGTGCCTGATACATACATTTGCATGCACATTTTACCCCAGTATATTCATTTTTGTGCATATTACATTGCAAAATGCAGAGGGGTGGGAATTTCAAAGGCTGGCTAAGTCACAGTTTGTTTCAAAAAGTGTGGATTCAACAAGCATCCCTTTGATCATTCCTGAAATGTTCCAACTAAATGGAAGAAGGCAGCAGTGGTCTCTACATATAAAAAGGATGGAAGAGAAAATTCAGCCCATTATAGACTGGTTCGTTTACTTGTATTAAAATCTAGTGATAATCAGAAGTTTCATAACTGGTTGCATTTCTATCTGCTATGAATTGATTTTTGTTGAGATGTATAAGCCACTTAGAGATTTCTTCAAATATAAAGTGGCAAACAAGTTAAATAAATAAATAAAGTGGTTATCTAACTGTAAATGTGAAGTAGCTCACATCGAAATGTCTGGCTGCATCATGAATGGAGCATAATTTTCTTGAGGTCTTCTTGAGCTCAAAATCTAAAGGAAGGTCCTGTGGTCAGTGCAATCAGCACAGCTATTGGGTGCAGTGGTGATGTGCGTCCATGGCCGGATCTGTGCAGTAGGGAATTGCGTACAAAGTGAATATCCCCCCCCCCCATAGAACCCTGGAGTCTAGTGGATTAAGGGGGAAAGCATATGCTGCTCATAAACCCTGACACTTAGTTCTGTTATTTAACTAACAGTATGACATTTGCCTCTGGCTAAATAATATCTCAGGCATAAGAAGCAGAAGGGTATGTTACAACGAAAATAGCCCCAAGCCACCATAGACTATTTTGCATTTCTCCTTGCCCCACCCTCCCTCCCTTCCTTCAATCTCTGATTCTTTCCTCCCTCTTATTCACATCTGTTTGGGAAATGGTTTTGGCTGAAATCAGATGGGCACAGGTGGTGGTACCTGCTACAAGTTAATTAGCTCGCCTTGGCTCCATCCCAGCTGTTGATCTTGCATTTTGTTTATCTTTTAGCTGTTTGCTCAGTGGAGAAAAGGTCCTTAAACATAGAAAGGGTCCTAAACATCTGAAGCCATTTGAAGCCGTCTCTGCTTTCAAGATGGCTTCCATCAAGAGCACCACATACTGGATTTCAGAAGCAACTTGTTTGATAGATACAAGCCTTCCCTCCAACACCCCACTGATCAGCTCCCATTTCCACAAAGGACCCAAAAGGGAAAGGGGAGGACATTTTTGCATCGAGGCTCCTTCTGAGGCAATATCTTCCCCCAACAGCCACTGGTGTCTGTCTTTATTGACTGGGAAAACCTGTGACATTTCAAGATGCCCCTGAAACCCCCATCTCACCCTCATACCTCGTCAAGCGGCCTCCCTCCTCCCCTCAGCGCTAGCTCTGAA
This sequence comes from Podarcis pityusensis, assembly GCF_964106645.2. Lineage (NCBI taxonomy): Eukaryota > Metazoa > Chordata > Lepidosauria > Squamata > Lacertidae > Podarcis > Podarcis pityusensis. The sequence continues at coordinate 40,301,424 of NC_138040.1, forward strand.
CCAACCTGGCAGCAGCAGCAATGGCATTGGCAATGGCAATGGCATGGAAAGCATTTCCTGCTCCCTCCACTGCTGGGTCTTGAAGCCCCAGCCTCATGTGAGCCACTCACCCAGCCTAGGGCAGGGCAAGCAACAGCAGCACCTCAGGACAGTCAAGTGAAAAGCCTTTTCAGTGCTCCTGGCCTCTACCCATCGCTCCAGATCAAGTGACACATGGCCGCCTTGGTCATAGAGGAACACGCTCTGACCGGCCTCCCTGAGCGAAGCTGAGAAGGCCATGTCTCTGAAGGGCATGGAAGAAGGGCAGGCTGCGATCACAGGTGGTGTCAAACAAGGACACAGGAGTGTAAGGAGATCCTGCAGCGTCTTTTGGTCTGAGTTGCACCAGAGCATTGAATGAAAAATGGGACATTCTGGGATCCAATAAGAAGCTGGGATGGCTTCTGTAATTCTGGGGTGTCCTGCTCAAATCAGGACTTCTGAGGCACATGTACAAGCAGTACACACAAACTGATGAGCTAAAAGAATGACCATGTATGTCAGGAGTGGGAAACATTTATCAGCTTGAGAGACACATTCCATTCCGTAAGCAGGAGCAGAAGGAAAAGCATGCAGAGTGATTAATGTGATTTTTACCTTTTGTGTGGTATAATACTTTCTTCATACTCATACATGCATGGGTGGAAAAAGTAGCTAAGTTTTTATCCTTTTCTCATAGTCATAATCTAGGGTCATGCAATGAAGCTTCTTCACACAGCACATGGTTAAAATATGGAGTTTAGATTCACAAGAGGAGCATAAGAAGCTGACTTATATTGTGTTACATCACTGATCCATACAGTGCAGAATTGCCTGTGCTGGTAGCAACTCTTCAGGACTCCAGACAAGAAAATCTCCAAGTCCTACCTAGAGATGCAGAGGATCAAACCTGGGATCCTCAGTACGCAAGCAGATGCTCTACAGCTACAATCCTTCCTAGAGCACATGATGCAGGCATTGGAATATAGGAAGCTGCTTTACACTGAGTTAGATCCACTGGTCTATCCAGCTCAGTATTCTGAATTCTGACTGGCAGTGCTCCCCAGAGTTTCAGGCAGGAGACTTTCTGCATGCAAAACAGATGCTTTTCGACTGAACTATGGTCTTTCCCCATCACCCTAAGTTGGTGATGACCACCATGGAAGATAGCTTTAAAAGGATATTAGACAAAATCATGAATAATAGGGCTATCAGGGGCTGATAGACATAATGGTTTTATGCTCCGTTCACTACCGAGAAGGCCCTCTGCCTGGTTCCCTGTAACTTGGCTTCTCGCAGTGAGGGAACTGCCAGAAGGCCCTCGGTGCTGGACCTTAGTGTCCGGGCTGAACAATGGGGGTGGAGACGCTCCTTCAGGTATACTGGACCGAGGCCGTTTAAGGCTTTAAAGGTCAGCACCAACACTGAGGATCTGGCCTTAAAAAACTTTTGTTATGATCCATCATGACTCTTAGCATTCTTGCATGGGATAGTCATCTGTGACAACCTATATGCGGAGTATACATTCTTTCCACAATGAACCTGCTTTTCCACGCGGAAACCAAGTGACAAAGCCAAATGGTTTGCAAAGATCTAGGGCCCGCCATCCATAACAAAACAGCAGCAGCAGCAACTTGCCACAGTGTTCCTGATGGTGCTTGGAAATAATTACCACTGACCTCTTCCCTGTTGGCCACACACTGAGAATTATTGTTTGCAAAGCTGCAAAACCCACAGAGAGAACAGATGCAAAATGCTGTTTCAGTATACATTTAGGGTTGTGTTCCTTCCTTGTTGCTTCACAAAAACACACACACATTGAATGTGACAGAGCGTACAGGAGCCAGAAGGATGAAGCACCAGCCAGTTCTGCAGCAATTAAGGACTAAGAAGCAGCTTATTGTAATTCATGCATATATGCTCAGAGACTTTGAAAAGGCAGGGCAGAGTAAGAGCATTTACAACATCTAGTTATCCTGGATCCCCACCAAGATGCTACTTTTCTCCTGCTGGCGAAACCTTTAGTTATACCATTTCCTTGCAACCATATTCATACCCCAATCATATCAATATCAAAAGCTAACAGGACACCTGTTGCCTACCCTGTCCTCAGCAAACCTTGTGCCCAGTTATGGGTTCAGCTGCTGTGGTGGAACAGAATGTTCAGAATTTCTTGGATAAAAGCTGGTGGCAATGGAATTATTGATAGCAATTTAAATACTTATCTATAAGCAGGGGTGCCAACTACTGGGGGCATGACCCTCTTGCCCCCCCCCATAGTTTTGGGCCCCCAAATGTTCCAAGACAGCAGGGCCAAGCACAGAGCTGAGGATAGCACGGCTTCAGTGTCCAGCTCCTTCTCCTCCAGCTGCTGTTGTGGAGGAGAAGCAGCCCCTGGCCAGCAGCAGAAGGAGCCACCAGCCACTGAAGTCACACTGCTGCTGTGTTTGTGACTCCTCTGATGTCCTGACACAATTTCACACATGCGACTCTCCGCCACAAGTTGGTACCTCTGTCTCTGAGGGAAAGGACAGATTAGTTTGGTTGAGGAAAAGAAACATGTGCAGGGACTAGGGTCCTTGCCTCCTTAGCAGAGCCTCAAAATATTCAATATAGTGGAATTAAACTATGAGTATGAAATTAGTTCTTTTTGCCCTCTCATATTTTTGTAAGTAATCTAGTCCCCAGAGAAGTGGATCCTCCAGGGTTGTAAAGACTGCGGAGAGAATAATTGGGTGCAGTCTTCCCACCTTGGATCAAATCTATGCTTCCAGGTGCCATAAGAAAGCTGCAGAGATAGCGCAGGATAGTGCGCACCCCGGAAATGATCTCTTTCAGCTTCTGCCTTCTGGAAGAAGGTACAGGGCTATAAAGACTAGGACTAGCCACCTGAGAAACAGTTTCTATCCAAATGCGATTTTGGTTTTAAACGCAGTGTAAGGTAGTCTCTGTGGGAGTATATTGTATTTAATTATGGGGTATCAGAGTTTTTAGGGGGCTTACCAGGCTGGGATAGCTGGGATAGCAGGCTTGTTAGTTTTTGAATGTCTTATGTAGATTTCGTTGTTCTGTATGGGACAATGACAAGATTATCGTATCGTATCATCGTATAGTATCTGGTTGCTTTCTTTAGCCAGTCTTCCTGTTACTTCCTTTGTAAAATAAATTTCACATGAACATAGGAAGCTATCTCACCCTGAGTAAGACACTTGGTCCATCTAGCTCAGTATGGTCTTCACTGGCATCAACTTCATGGTTTCAAGCTGGCATCTCTCCCTGGAGATGCCAAGGATTGAATCTGGGACCTTCAGCAAGAAAACTGGATGCTCTACCAGTGAGCTATGATCCTTCCCCAAGTACTGTATATACAAATATACAGTCCAGAGAGCAATTTCCAGGAAATCCTCTCTGCAACTTTTTACATTTAAACAATAAAGAAGGGTCAAGCACATTATCTGGACAAGTTTACTCTCTGCCTGGCAGACCTTGGTCTGCTCACACTTAATTATGAGAGAATCAAAGCTATACTTTAATAATTGAGTGTGTAAATCTCTCCTTTAAACTGTTGGCTTTGCGTTAATCAGAAACTCGTTTGTTGAGGCTATGAACTTATAGCCCAGAAAGGATAAAACTAAAGACACAATAAAAATGCATTTTCCAAATTTGTACACCATTTCTATGCATTAGCTACAAATTCAATAAGTGCTAAGTGGCTTTTTCAGCTAAGCGTTGTCATACCTTTTCCACTTGAAAGAGAACATGTTGGTGGCATGTGTCCAAAATTATATTGCAGAGGTTTGAACAAAGGAGAGGATTTAGTGCTGGAGCAGATTGTAATTCCAAAAGGAGAAACATTCACAGTTCACAACAGGTGTGCTGCTGAGTTGCCTAGATAGGGTGGTTTTAGTGCTTGTTTATGACCCAGTTCAGTCTGTTAAAGTTTCTCTTGGAGGAGGTTTGCCATCTATCCACCATGCTTCTAAAGCGGGAAATCACCAACCTTTTTAGGCCCATGAGCCAATTTGCATTGTAGGCCCCACTGCCTCTGGCCACATCTTTCTCCCTTTCTCTGGATCTGCCCACCACTACCCTTGAGAGAAATAAAGTGTGCATGTCACACAAGCCTCACTCTCCCAAGGGATCTGGGTAAGCGTTGGGTGCAGTGAAATTATTCTGAGGCTTGAAAGGAACAGAGCTGAAAGCAAACATCCTCCTTTAGCTCTATGTGTTTTTGCAAGGAAGAAAGTGGTAACTACATCACAAGCTTATCGCCTTGGGGGCAAAGAATGTGGGAGAGGGGGCTTTGTGGGGGGCCAAGGGAAGACCTCAAGGGTGCCAATACATGCATGACTGGTAGAGCATCTGCTTTGCATGGAGAAGGTTCAGTCCTCAGCATCTCCTGGGAGATACTCTAGTCTGAAACCCTGGAGAGCCACTGCCAGTCAAAGTAGACATAATATTGAGCTGGATAGACCAATTGGTCTGACTCAGTATAAGGACTCCTTCACACTTACCCACATCCCTGCCCGGCACACTTTCTAGGCACATGTTTATGCTTTAAAGCTCCATGCCCGAGCTTGTTTGCTGCTTGTTTGCTGCATTTGTTTGCTGCTTTCCCAAGGAAAACCCACTCTTTAATGCTGAACTGGAACAAACAGCAATTTGGGTTTTCTGCGAATTGCCATAGGTTCCAGTCAGCAGTAAAGAATGTGTTTTCAGGGGGGGGGGGGAGTGCTGGGGGGGGAATCAAGTGCTCAGACACAGCACTTTAAAGCACAGACCTGTGCCTATAAATATGGCACAAAAGGAAGTCTGGATGACCCCTAAGCTAGCTTCCTGTGCTCTTGTGACCCCCGAGGCCATCACAAGTGATTCACATTTTTTCTAGTCAGCTGAAAGTTGTGGTTTGAAACTGTAACATAAAAATGTGTCCTCAACATGCAAAAAGTTTGCATTCCAATACAGTGGTACCTTGGTTCTCGAACTTAATCTGTTCCGGGAGTCCGTTCAACTCCTGAAACCATTCAAAAACCAAGGTACGGCTTCCGATTGGCTGCATCAGCTTCCTGCACAAAAGTGGAAGCTGCGTTGGATGTTCAGCTTCCGAAAAATGTTTGCAAACTAGAAGACTTACTTCCAGGTTTGCAGCATTTGGGAGCTGATTTGTTTGACAACTAAGCCATTCGGGAACCAAGGTAACACTGTATCTCAGTTTGTATATATCTCTTAGACAGCAAATTTCCCCAATAAAACACATCTTATACAATTCTTTTGTGGCTATGCAGATTTTAATGCACACTTTCCCCTAATGTATGCATTTTTGCATGCATTTTTTGGTTTAGAAAACTGTTTTGCTAAATTTGGAGAAGTGTGGATTTCAGTTTGCATGTTGGTTAAGGAAGTGAAATGTTCACATTACTAAATGACCGTATTTTTCGCTCCATAAGATGCACGTCACCATAAGATGCACCTAGTTTTTAGAGGAGGAAAGGGGGAAAGCTTCGTTTTTTGGAGGATCAGCTCACAGTTGTGCAGCTTCTTTTGTGAAGGAAAGGGAGTCGTTTCTACAGTTTCCAGACAGATAATCTAATCAGCCAGTCACATGTCATTGGGGAAACAAACAGCCTCCGTCTGCAGAACATTCAACAATGGAGGCCTGGGCAAGGGGGCGGGGCTGGAAAGGGACCTAGCGATCAACCACACATTCGCTCCATAAGACGCAAAGACATTTCCCTTTACTTTTTAGGAGGAAAAAAGTGTGTCTTTTGGAGCGAAAAATACAGTACATACATTTCTCCCCCTATCCCTATGTATAACCAAACATATACATAAAACAGAGAAATCTGAACGGGCAAATTAAACCCAAGCCCTCTATTTGGTTGCCAAGAGAGAGAAAACACCTTGCAGAAACATACTGCAAGGTGTCAAGTTTGCCATGGCTGCAAGCAAATTTGGCACCAGTTTATTAAAAGGAAAATGATCTCTTGTGAAAGATATTACAGGCTTGACTGGTTTGAGCAGGATTATGACTAATTTCTTTAGTTACATTTTATTGTTTGAATAATTTTTATGATGTTTTAGCTATATTCATGGGTTTATTCAGTTTTTTTATTCAGTTTTCTCTGTATATTTTATTGTTTTCTGTCATTCCACTTGGACTTTTAATTATTGTGTTATATGGTTTTGATCTTGTAGCTTAAAGAATTGCTTTAAATTATATTTTTTTAATATATTTTTACCTTTACATTGAACTAGGAAAAAAGGTGTCTGTGGTCCTTATGGGACTCCTGCTCCACAAAAGTTGTCTAAATCACACAATAGAATGTACAATGCTTGAAACCACCTTGAACCAAACTAGTAATATTTTAATCATGGTTATAACTTATAACTTAAATCCAAGGTTCTCACAGACTGAGACAGGTATGATGAAACTTGTATCTACAACATTACTCTTCTCAAAAATTATCAAGCTGCATGAAGGGCCAGATAATCAAATGCCTTCAACCTGCAAAAGCATAAATAGAATGGGCATGTCCTATATTTTTAGGGGGTTCACATGATACATTTAATGAGTGTACAATATGAGTACTTTTGTTCACACAACATACTCAGTGAGTGTACAATCTGTACACAAACAGATTCTTCACACTCTGTACAGGTACAAGCTGTTTTGTACACATAAACAAGCGTTTGAGTGCAATCAGATGTGTGGTTCATTGCATTAGTTTTCCTGGTTATAATGGTAATGCTTCTGGGGGGAAAACACAAAAATGATCAGGATAGAAAGTGTCAGGAAAATAGAAAAAGTGCTGTCTGAATGCATCCTTTGTGCAAAAGAGTGTACACTTGTTGATTCTACAGCTCAACTATTGTGCACAGAAGTACATATATTCTCCACAAACTGTAAATTCTAATGTAAGAACCAGTTTTACAACCCACATTTAAAAATCCTTAACATGCCAATTGTATTTTTTGACTTGTCCTGTAACATTTACATGTTCTAGTGGACGAATGAAATATGATTTAACTACTGAGTTTCCTTATACCAAACCTTAACATGACAATTACTGGTGCCATCACCTTAGAATGGTTTAACTTTAACTATAAAACATGTTTTACTTTTTAATTTGATACAAGTATTCACGTTGACTTTTCAATTTGAAGTTTGTTGCAAAAAATCAAAGAATGTGAATTCACTGCATTGTCCCATTGAATAAAAGTATCTGTACAGTTTTTTTGTTGCCGTCTGAACAAGTTTACCCATTAAAAACACATATATTAACGAATTATTTTCAATGCATTGAAATGAATATTCTCCTATTTTAAATGAAAACTCTCAAATATTCTCATTAATCGAGATTATTCCCAAGAATATTCCCTAGAATATTCTCCAGAAGATTATCCTCAAGAATTTAACATCACTAATAATATGTGATAGCCAGAGGCAGAGCATTTCTGAGAAATTAAACCGGTTTGTAACCCAGATCTGTTCCACAGCCTAAGCAAAGCACATGGGTTCCTGTGGAGGCAAGTGAATAGTAGGTAGCTTGCCACCATTTTGTGACATTTATGTTGGACCCAATTGTCCAGCATAATATTTGAGTTTTTATTTGGCATAATTTGCAATCAGTTGTATTATTGTCAATTTATGCTGGCTTCATTTTGAGGGAATTTGGCCCTGTAACATTGAAACAAGGCCCACTTTTTGGCTCTTTATGTTACGATATGGATGCAATGCAGCTGCGAACTGCTAGCTTGAAAACATCACATGATGGAATGTTGGGACTGTTCCGTGCGAAACAGAGGGACAGTCAATTCACAGTGCGAAGCGCCGGAATTAGCTCAGAGTGTAATATGAGCTCTTCCTCTTGTTCCTGTACTTTTAACATCTTATTTTTTTTACAAAGGGATAACTTTATGGAGAGAGAGGAAGGAAGGAGCCGAAGCAGAAAACTAATCTCACTACATCACAAGTGTAATTCTATCAGGATGTAGTGGATAGTCATTGTTAGCCAGAGAATTGCTGACTGTCAATCAAGAGAATGACAGGTGTAGCCAGAGGAAATGGCGGAGCAACCTTTTGCATCGAGCTCGCGAGCCGCTGACTCTGGAAACCTATTAAGGATGATGCGACACTTTATTCTTTAGAGGTTAGATAAACCAGGCTCAGTTCCTTGCAATTTACTGATTAGGGTCTTTTGGAGGGAACCGTAAAAACCTGAGATTCTGTCAGCTCGGGCTAGATTTTAAATATCCCATAGCAACTGCCAGAAGAGTTGTCTTTCCAAGGTACTCTTCTGCTCACTGTTACCATAGCGCTGGAGCATGTCACAATATTCTCCATTTCTGAAAACTCAAAAGTACGATAAGGATTGTTCTTCATTACAAATAGGGATTGAGATGGGGGGGGGGCAGAATCCATCCCTTTGTATTACTTGATCACTCAAGTAGACATTGAAATAGTACAGAAAACATGTTCCCCTGTATTTTATTTGAACACACTAATCATATGTATGAAATGATAAATGAAATGCATGAAGAAATCACTGTGTCATGTTAAATGAGTTTGTTGTTATCTTAGATTCTGTATCCCATTGTCTTTCTGTGGGTATTTTTTAAAAAAGTAGCATTAGAGTGAATGATTTTGCATCAAGAAGAACACTTGCTCTCAAATACAGTCATCTCATACATTTGCTATCAATAAGATGGATGATCTTTTCTTTTCTCATTGTGGCATCCCCTACACACACAATACAACTAAAATCTCGATGAAAGGCAAATATGAAGCCAATGCAATTCCAGCTCATTAAGTTCTTCCTTAATTATTCCCAAAATTTCACTGCAGTTAGAAGAATAATGTTAACAAATGTGTTCACATCCTATATTTGGAAATTAATTTGAATAATATTCAGAGTGATGATTTGCAAGGTACTTTGGATGAAAATAAATCAAAAAAATTGGGTAAGGAAAGTGGTGGCAGTAATCATGCTGATTGCATGTGGAAAAGTGGGAGATTATAAGGGTTAACACCAAGACCATCTCATACCCTGTAGCAACAGGCTGCTAATATTATGTTAAGAGCCTGTAACTCATTGGATTGAATATGCACTAAAGTGAGATGGTGAGTTACACAGGCTTGTTCACAAGTTACACTGACTGCAGGTACCATGTGTCTTTACACATGTACAAGTGCTTGTGTGAAAGAGTGCACATTTGTTGATTTGCACAACTTAGCTAATGTGTACACAGGCTGTGCACATGTTGCATGTGGTTAGCTGTACAAGTGGACAGCTCAACTATTTGTGTAACTAGTGTATCATCTCTGTAAAAGGTGAAGACTCCTTATAGACTCAGATTTCTGTTATCTGTTGATTCTTTGTGTGTGGGCACAGCAGGGACAAAATGTCATGAGGTCTTGGATTTAAGCAAGGGCATCAACTTTATTTATATGTAAATACTAGGAGTTCAAACTTAAGCTTAATTTATAATTCCCAACCCTTGCCAGAACTGAATTATCATGGTATAAGAAGTAAGATACTTTCTCTCTGCCACCCCATTCTTGCACCCGAGCAATCCTGTCTTTTGAGGGATACTCGTGAAATTCTGTATTTCCAAATTCCAATATTAACTGACCTGACCAGTACCTCCTAGATCAGAGATAGCCAACATGGTACCCTCCAAATACTGCTGGACTCCATCTTTCATCATCCTCAGCTAGCATACCCAATTGGTAGGGATAGGCATTAGAATGCAATAACATTTGGAGGGCATCAACTACCCTTGTTCTAATCTAATGTGAGAATCAGGATTCTATTATCGGTGGACGTTCTGACTATTCTGTCAGTGCTGCCCCCAAGGTCAATAGGGAAGGAACTGTGAGGAGGCTCCACCTTCTTCTTCGTTGAAGCATCTTCCCTTTGAAGTGGGCTTTGTTAGTCACCTGCTTGGGGGCTGAGTAGGAATTTATTAGGGAGCACCTGATTAACATCTGGAGTCCTATTTTTTTGCTTACTTAACACACTGTTGAGATTTCTTAGGAGTGGAGCTTTTCCTGCTTAGTTTAATTGGCTTTTATTCTGGACAGGAAAGAGAATCAAAGACATCATGGGATAATTACCTGAGGCACTATTGAGTTAAGGGCATTATTTGGTCACCCTCAACAGGCTTTTTGGGGAGGGGTGGCATTTGGATGTTGTCGTTCAGGCTTGGCATGCATGCTGGAATGAACACTGGCTGGCAGGGCCATGGTGGGGTTGTCAGGTTCTCATACCCAAAGCTTTTGTAACAAGGAGGAGGAATTCCCTTCCAATTACTTCCCACGAGATCATGTGGCACCTGTAATCAAGTCCAAGAGAAAGGAGGAAGTAGATCCCACCTTTATTTAAGAAATTTCTGACTGGACTAACTTTTACACACCTGGTTCTCATTAATTTGGTGCTGTAATCCAAAAACATCTGGGGACCCAAAGCTGGGGAAAGCTGTTCCAGGGTCTTTCCCATCATCTACTGCTGGTTCCTTTTAACTGGAGAAGCCTGAGACTGAAACTGCATCATGCAACGTTTGCCCTGCCCCACTGAGCTATATTGTATTTTCACCATTGCCCAATGTTCCTGCTGCACTTTTCTTCACTTTTCTCGCTGCCTTTTTCTCTGCTATCATATTTCTTTAGTCACCCGAAAACTCTTTGCAGAACATTATCTTTTACCAATTTACAATGCCAGTGTTGCCTAAATGAACCTACTGTTTCAATGGGGGAAATGCATGATCATTAAACTTCCTTATTGGTTTTTTCCCTTCTCTCTCTCTTTCTCTTTCTTAAAGTACAAAATTAATTGGAACTGACAAGAGGAAAATGTTGCGTTTGAATGCTCTGATAAGCAATCAAGGCTTAATAGATTAGAAAATATAATTAATTACTTAATTATTCTTGAAGTGGTAGCTGTTGGTAAATTGTTCATTGAGAACCTATTGTCTATAATATATGAAATAACCATGGTATGATTATCAGTCACAGTCCGCTGCTGCTGCTGCTGCTGGGCAGAGGGTTCTAGTGAGAAACAGGGCCTGTTCGGGTCAGTGGCTTCATACCTTTTATCTTTTCCGCTGGGGATAGCAACAAAAGACAGATGGGACTAAAGTGGAAATGAGCTACTTTTCCAAAATTACCAGCTGCAAATCTAGATTTAAAATACACACTGAGGTTCCCTAAATATCTTAAATTGTCCCTGAATATCCACCAAATATTTCACATCAATATTTATTATACCTTTATAAATTTGTAGGGTGGGGAGACCCTGCCTAAACCCAATAAATTATTGAATGTCATAATCTAGATAATATTTAGGAATTGAAGAGAAAAATACAGGCTGGAGCAGTTCTCCTGAACTGTGACAAAGAATCCCTGGGCTGGCTTATGCAAACCAGCCTGGTCTGCTAGCTAGAGGCAGAGCCATTAAGAAAGAATACTAGAGCATTGGCAATGCAAAATAAAGAAGAATGGACAGAGGCAGGAGAATTAGCAGGGGACCAAGGTGATGGGGAGGGGTGAGAGGTGACAGGAAGGAGCGTCCTTTGGTAGGAGGATAGAGTTATGGCAAGGGATGGGCTGGGAAAGAAGGAGAACAACAGCCACACCTCCCTCAACTGCTGGGCAGGCCAGAACTCCATGCAGGGGCTGGAGGTCAGAACCATATTGGCTGCTGGCTGCAACTGAGAGACCGGCAGCCATGCCTGGCTGCTGTGTTGGACCCAAGCTTGTGGAAGTTATGAAAGGGGCAATGAGAGACACTCTTGGGGTTTGATGTTCTACACCTCTTCCACTGAAGACTTCAAGCTTATCTTGGTGTCATATAAAACTAATTTCTTAGATACACTGCTGTGCTTCAATCTTCCCAATGGAAACAGAACCCTGAGTGAGAACCTGGGACCCTTGGTGGAAATCAGTGTGATGTGTGACAATACAATTATACCTGGTGTGTGTGTGTGTGTGTGTGTGTGTGTGTGAGAGAGAGAGAGAGAGAGAGAGAGAGAGACTTTGGCACAGTCCCCTATTGCAACCCACACCCTACTGTAGCGGGCAGAGCAATCCTAAATACATGGAAGGGGGAGATCTGCAGCAGAGGATAAGGACATTGGAAGCTGTCTTACTCTGGATCACATCATTTGTCCCTCCAGGTCAGCATGGTCAACAATGACTGGCACTGACTCACCAGGATTTCAGACAACTCTCTCAATTTTACTCGGAGATGCCAGGGATTGAAAAGGGGGCATGCAAAGCAGATGCTCTACCACTGAGCTATACAACTTTTGCTTCATCTGCAGCTGGGGTAGACAAAGCAGTCAATTTCAGTTTCCCCCAGTTTTTTATTTTTCCAGTCTTGAGTTGAATTCTCCACATTTCTGCATCAGGTTGTGATTTGCTTTTTGCAGAAAGGCCTTATGAAAATGTGTCAGTGTTTAAGTGCATCTTTTCCCCTTCCATAGACATGTCTGCCAAAGCGGGTTCTCCTTCATGGAGAGCACGTGTTGCGGTGGGGGCAACCATGACATCCCCTGTTGCTGGGCGGGTTAGTTTGGATGGCCATGAATTTGATTGGGCACCTCCAATGTTGCTGGGGAAAATTGATTGTTCCAATTTTATTTGATAGACGGGGATGTTATATATAGGTCCTTGTGTGCAGCGTTGAGCTTCTTCTTTTCGCTGCGCACATAGATTACCCGCCCACCCTCCCTTTATTTAGGGTTTGTTTGCGCTGACCTTGCTATGCCTGTCATGGGGTCGTCTGCTTTGGGGCAGGGGCCTGGTAGGAATTTTACCATTTGGCCGATTGGCTGGTGCCATTTGGGTTTTGCCTACTGCGTAGCAAATCGTCACAACTTGTAAGTTGCGGTTAGGCATTGGTTAAATTTTGGTTGGTGGAGGGGATGTGGTCAGCTGTGCCTGCCCTCCAATGCTGCTGCTGCAAGGGTATTCCGTTAAAGGAATCCAAGGGCTCGCCATGCCTTTGTCCGTATCCTTGACAAAGGGCTAGGGCCATGCAAGAGCCCCAGGGAGCATTTGGGGAGAGGTGTGAGCCTGGCACCCAGCTTTATCCTCTCCCCAAAATTGCTTACCCTTACTGACTTCTGCACGGGTGTGGTTGTCAGTTCTGTTCCTACTTCCAAGTGGGAACACATAGTTGCTAACCAATGCCTAAGCAACCACTCACATACTGTAATTCAATAAAGCTGTGGCCAAAAATTATGCCAAAAAACAAAACGAAAATGATGTGTGAACGTGTTTTTATTCAGGGGTGTCTTGGGGGTCCTCGACACGCAATAATTTTCTGTAATATAATGCATCTCTCTTTGTTTTTTGCAACTATATGTATTTGTGAGCACACTTTCTCACAATACACACATTTGGTTAGAGAACAAGATCAGAAGATTCTGAGAAGTGCAAATGTTGAGGGATAGCCATACTTCAGTGCAGATATTGTTTTGAGAAGTGTGAATTAGGTAGGTTCATACTGAAATCTGAACATTAAAACCCATCCCTATCCACATCCCTTCAGCCAGGTCGGAAGGTGATAGGAACTTCTTTTTGCCATTCCTTAGGAGATCTGTGGGGCTTTGTATCCAGCTTTATGCTGCCAGAGGGAGCTGCCAGAGGAAGCAACTTTCCACCCACCTGAAAAATTTGGGGCCTCCACAGCGACAATGCCCCCCATGCTGTTCCTCTCTACCAATGTGGATTGGTGAAGAGGCGACTACAACTCCTCCCCTTCTCTCCACTATTTCAAGTCTAGTTTTTAAAGGTGACAATTTTCCTGTGTGACACCACACCCATCTTGCCCAGGACAGTTAACAGTAAAATTTGAAATCAAGAGTAGCAATAAATATATGCAATGAGACATTCAAAATTAATAAAGCTGTAGAGTGCAGAAATGGCTAAAATTGCCAGAGCTTTAAAAATATGGAAGCATTAAAATACCTAAGAGAAGTAAACACAAACAAAGTAATACACAAAATCTCTTAAAATAGCCCTGACAGCCAATTCTTTTTAGGCTGAGGTTACCAGAAATGTACACACCATAGATTTATATAATGGCATTATGATATTGGAAGTTTTATTGTCAGTCCTTTTTTCTAACTATCTTACCTGATTTCTGACTGTGGGGCACTTTGTGCAGGACCTCAGCAGATGATTTTAACATTTGGGCAAGTTGATATTGGAAGCAGTTGTTCCTTTAAGTCAGGTGGGTCCCAAGCTGTGATATTTTGGCAAGAAGGAGGGGGCGGGGATTTTGCTAACCACAGACTCAGCATGTGAAATAATCCAAGACAGAATGCAAGTTCTAAATATATATATATAGTAGCTTCATTCTCAATTTCTATAGTAATTCAGAGCAGGCTGGGATATCAGAGGTGCAAATGAAAAGTGATGTTAAGATTACCTTGCTTTTTTAAATAAATAAATAATGCTCAAGACCTAGTTGCCTCTATGTCTAGTTTCTCTGGCCTGAAGTATTTATTTTGGTTCTCTATTGAGCTCAATTAACAGCCTCAGAGGTGTTGGGAAGAGTCAAGAAAGTTGTGTGGAATTTTTTTAAAAAGTGTGGCAATGTTATCTTGAAGGGGTTTGCTATAATCACATTTTCAAAAGAAGAAACACAAACCAAACAATGGTTTTTAAATGTAGTTAAGACCAAAAAGAGGCACTTAATTAGCAGCCACACATCTGAGAGTGCTTTTGTGCTTAAGCTTCCTCATTAACAGCGGAATTGCTGAAGAGACTTTAATTTGCTTGAGTTTCTGTTGTGCTTTATATGTCAAGAATCTGTGAAGATTCCCTGAAATTGTTGTGGTCTTTCTGCATAGATTTTTCTAAGATTTTTCCTGTTTTCCTAAGAACATAGGAAGAGCTCAGTTTGATCAGACCCAAGTCACTTTTAATCCAGCATTGTGGTCTCACAGTGGCCAAACAGATGCCAGTGGACAAGCCACAGTCAGGATGAGTGCAACAGCCCTCTCCAAATGGTGTTCCCAAGCAACTATTTACTGTCTCTGAAATTGGGGTGCTGCTGACTGAAATTGCTTTCAGATATGACCCAAAGGTTGATAAAATGTCAATGACATTTTCTTTGCAGTCATGCAAGATGTTTGTCATGGGTTGCACCCCAAGCTGTCACTATTCTGAGGTGGGATTCAACTACATACTGTACATCTAAAGTTGATCCAGTGTTCCTGCACAACAAACCAGCTTCCCTCCTCACATGTCATATAGCATCCCTGCAATCAAATAATAAAGAATGCTCATTAAATAGCTGCCATTGTCTCACCTGCCTGCAAACTTTGTGCGAAAAAATAAGCAGGGTGACTACTCAATAATCAGGTGATCTGAAAGCCATCATGCTCGCTGTCCTTTTGAGGCGCCCAAGGTTGTTTGTGTGAATGTCATTTTCTTCAATCTACAAATCATTCCACCAGTGATCTGCACTCTACAGCCTTCCTAGGTGACCATACAGTGGTACCTCAGGTTACAGATACTTCAGGTTACAGACTCCGCTAACCCGGACATAGTACCTCAGGTTAAGTACTGTGTTTCAGGATGAGAACAGAAATCGTGCGGCGGCAGCGGGAGGCCCCATTAGCTAAAGTGGTGCTTCAGGTTAAGAACAGTTTCAGGTTACGAACGGCCCTCTGGAATGAATTAAATTCTTAACCCAAGGTACCACTGTATAGCAATTAAAGTCCAGGGAAAGATTTAATGAGATAAATACCCCTATGGGACTCTTGCAGATCATAAAGTGTGGACAGTGCTTAAACTAGTACTCTGTGCTGCCTGCCTGATTATCTGAACCTGCTATCAGCTGTGTGGAGGTGTGGTCTTCAAAGAAACAGTTCTCAGCATGTTCAGAACAGATGTATGTTTCTAATAGGTCTAGCAAGCTAATAGCACTACCATGGCAACAGACCAACAAATGTTATTTTCATCATGACAGAGGAAGCAGGAACTTGCAGTAAAATACAGATTTATCACATGCCTTTTCTCCTGGAGACTCCTGGCCATGACAATATTTTTGGATTGGGTGGTACAGTGAGCTGACTGGCCAGAGTGTTAGGATATTTCCGTTCCACCTTAAGAAGGGAGCAGGTTGTTGTGTCACAGCCTGCATATTTCCTGTTCACAGGATGTTTCTGTTTCTGTATATAGCTTTTGTTTCCTCTCTCTGTGCCTGGACATCGAAGCAGGCAGTCATGTTTTTCTTTGTTCTGACCAACGCTGAATAAAGTTGTAAATAATGCTCTCCTGAGTGCATCTTTCGTTGTGCGAACTCTGCAAAGGGCGTGCACAGTCCTTGGAATGTGGGCAGATGTTTCTGAGGCTTGTGTCGCTAATTGACTGATACTGCGTTTCTACGGGAGGTTGATGGATCGTCCGGAGACGGTGTGGGGGCATGATGGCGTTTGTCTCCCTGGCAGTATCCCAACACAGAGAACACATTATTATGATGATGTTCAATGGCTGCAGTGGCAGCTTCTGGATTCTGGTGAGATCTCGTGAGAGCCCCACAAGATCTTGCAGAGGCCCCATGTGATCTTCCTGAGGCCCCCGTAAGTAAGTCAGAGCTAGATTTTACAGGACTTTCATGAGACCTTGCTGGAACCCAGAAGCCACTGTCACTTCTCCTTGCTTCTCCAGCATGGGAAAGTGTGTGTGTGTATGTGTGTGCGTGTGTGGTGGTGCTTGCAGTGGCACTCCTTGGATTCTGCCACCTGAGATGGCTGCCTCAGTCTGCATTGCCACTCTTTGTGGGGCTGCCCTTGGGTCTGGTTCTGAAGCTCTAGCTGGTGCTGAAGTGGCCAGACTGCTGGTGGGGGTATCTGGTCAAGAACTTATGACTCCAGTTTTAAGACAGCTGCAGTGGCTGCCTATCTACTGCTGAGCCAGATTCTGGTCCTTGTATCAATTTACAAAGCTCTGAACGACATAGGTCCAGAATATAGTCTGCAAGAATATCATTGGTCACTCCCTGAGTTGGCAGAGCTCACCTGACCACAACAAACTAAGCAGTTAGTATCATTGGCCCAGTTTGAAGGCATACTCTGCCATTAGAGACTCGTGCCATTAGAGGGCCACAACTTGACCGGGGGAGCCACAATTGATAAAGTAGTACAGTGTGCTCAGTTTATGCCATGCGTTTGTTTCTGCAAATTAAGCATGTATTGGCTAGCACCTGTAGAATTACTGGAAGCAAGTAATATTTTTACTCAAAGCATCACCAAGGAACGTTTTACAATGGGTTATGACATTTTTCTGTGAATACCTGTATAAATAATTGTCTGTCAAAACGTGTAGATGTTTGTGATTGATTGTGTCCTACTTGCAACTGGAACCTATCTGAATGCAGCAAGTTAGTTGTGTTTGGGGGGAGAGATGGGTGCTCCCCCAGGGGACTGCTCTGCCTTTTCCATGATCATTTTATTTTCCCTTAAAGTTGGTTTTAAAAGTACACATTTTCATGTACTATAGTGGGCATGGCATGATTCAGCCAAAATGTGGAACTTTATCATCCTGTCGGTTTCAATGGGAGAGATGAAAGCAGGTTGCTCTACTATCCTATGTGGTGTGCAGTACAATTCTATGAGTGTTTGCTCAGAACTGTCTTATCTTTCTGCCTGTTTATCTCATCTGTTGTAAGAAGGAATGTCTGTCTTAGTTGCTACCCCTAGCAAGTCACTTTTCCACTTATGCTTGTATGGTTATCCAGGTAGGATTGAAGAAAGATAGTGCAGCTATCATCAGGAAATCACTTTCATTGCTCCATAAAGATAATCTTCTGTAAAAAGCCTTAGAATCACATCCCATATTGACTATTTTCATGCTCTGTTTAGTTTCCATTATCTTCCCAGATTCTGCTTTACTTAAAGAGAAAATTCTGATGAGGAGTGTACAGTTGTGCATTTCAGGTAGCAATCTTACCTTTAAAATTTAATGCCTTGCCATGATGACTGTTGAGATTTAATTTCATGCAGTGGCATCAAACCCACTCATTTTTTTAAGTGGGGAAATAAGCTGTACATTTCGAACCAAGGAGAAAATCCAGTGTGATAATATCTGCTCACCTGGGACTCTAGGGGAGCGGTATTTGCCTCATGGCATAGCTGCAGCTGCTCCAAGGAGGCCACCATATTCCGGTATGGCTGGGGGAGGGGATGGTCACCTGGTGCCACTCACCTTGCTGTGGGCAAGAGTCAAGTCACCCATGAGGCCAAGCAAGGGCAAGGGCATGGGGACTACCCCCAGCTTACCCCCCCCAAGGTATTTAAGTGAGTGGCCAGATTCAGGCCACCCTCTTTGCTGGCCACTGTGGGGGGTCCCCCCCCCATCCAGTTCATTAGGGGCCAACCCAGTAGGGGAGCAGGCACGTTGCTTGTGGAGCTTGCTATGGTTTACTCAGTTGCCATACCGGGAGGCCAGGGAGGAATTTTCTCCTGCAAGCCAATTGGCTGGCTTGCAGGCTTTCGCCTGCCTCATAGCAACTATCACAACTTTGGCAGATAAGGCAGTGGGCTGGGGTACCCATTAGAGGGGTCCAGGAGGGGTGACTCTGTCCAGGAGTCCACAGGGGGACTGATGGGTCAATACACCTCTCCCAATGGCGACCTGTGTAAGGTTGTGGCATCCATTCCATGTTGGAAGCGACTCCATCAGGCTGCCTGATCCTGGATACAAGCCCAATGCCTTAGTCAAATCTGGACATTCCTGTAATCAATAAAGTTGTGGCCTGATTTAACTCAATCCCA
The DNA here is from genome assembly GCF_964106645.2 of Podarcis pityusensis. Lineage (NCBI taxonomy): Eukaryota > Metazoa > Chordata > Lepidosauria > Squamata > Lacertidae > Podarcis > Podarcis pityusensis. The sequence continues at coordinate 40,320,231 of NC_138040.1, forward strand.
GTCTCTCCTCTTGCACCAGCCATGGATATCATGCACCTGCCAGGCAAACCCCATATTGCGTATAATTGATTTTAGTTCACATTTTGGCCATGATCCACAGATATCAAATGCAGTACAATACTTTAATACAGTGTTGCATATGTGAAAGAGCTTATCAGGGTTGACGATCAGCTGTAATTTGAAGAGGAACAATTTCAATTTGCTGTGTTTTCAGGAGCATGGTGAGGTCCTCTCAATAGCATATTTTTCCATGTATAAGACTAGGTTTCCCCCTAAAAAATTATGTCAAAAATTAGGAGGCGTCTTATACACGGGGCCATCTCCCCTCATTTTCTTAAATCTGAGTCCCCCCAAATAAGGGGAGTCTTATACATGGGGGCGTCTTATAGATGGAAAAATATGGTACCTCTAAATTTTCCTGCCTGAGGAGGAGGAGGAGGAGGGAGATGAGTCTGTTTTAGATTGGTTGGCCTAATGGAGTGTTGGAGGTAGTGATGGAGATATTAAGAAATGCTTTTGGGATGAGGTTATACTTTTTTTTTTTTTTAAGTGGTCTCCAGAATGAAATATTGAAGATAGCACTGAAACTTTGAAACATCCCAGCTAGAAAAAACTAAAAATAAATTTTAAGCTAAAACAGGAGAAATTAAGAAATGGAAATCTTACAAATGAAATCCATTAAAGCAGTGCACAGAGAAGAGGGTAAGCCCCCAACTGATGTTTAAATTGCAAATGCCACCCCAACTCCTGTAAAAAAACCTGAAGATAAGACTCGAGGCTTTGATAGCCTTGGTACATGCAGCTGTAGCTACAGAAATTCCATCCCAAGTCCGTGTCATGCAAATGTCCTTGACATATGAATTGGGAAAACAAAAATAGCACATTTAGTGTCTTATAACAAAGGTAACTTAAATTAAAAAATGAACAGTACTGTACAATTCAGTTTGTTTATGTGCTGCTGGTAATTGTAAAGTCACGTTCTTAAGTAACTATGTTATGGTACTTGCTTTGGCTTGATCAGTCTGCACTCTGCCACGGTCATGTTTCAAATGGGGAGAGAAGATGTCATCAGGACTCCCCATGGCCACGTCACCCAACCACAGGGAAGGAAAACTATGCTCCATGATGTCTGTCATTGCCACATGATCTCTGCAGTTGAATATTATCAGAGCATAGATAAGAAGCGATTGTTCACTGCACAGATTGTATATAAGAAGGGATTGTATAGTGCATGGATAATGTAAGGAAATAGGGACTCGGGTGGCGCTGTGGTGTAAACCACTGAGCCTAGAGCTTGCTGATCGGAAGGTCGGCGGTTCGAATCCCCACGATGGGGTGAGCTCTCGTTGCTCGGTCCCAGCTCCTGCCAACCTAGCAGTTCGAAAGCACGGCAAAGTGCAAGTAGATCAATAGGTACCGCTCTGGCGGGAAGGTAAACAGCATTTCTGTGCGCTGCTCTGGTTTCGCCAGAAGTGGCTTCGTCATGCTCGCCACATGACCTAGAAAAACTGTCTGGGGACAAACACTGGCTCCCTTGGCCTGTAAAGAGAGATGAGTGCCACAACCCCGGAGTCGTTCGTGACTGGACTTACCGTATTTTTCGCACCATAGGATGCACTGGACAATAGGATGCACTTTGTTTTAGAGGGGGGAGAACAAGAAAAAAAATTCTCCCCCTCTCTGCCCAGCACCCCTTCAGCGAAGTGGCAGGAGGCGCTGGGCAGAGAGGGGGAGAACTTTCCCCCTCTTGTTTTCCCGCTCTAAAACAAGGTGCCATTTAAGGTGCGTTCAGGCGGCTACCTTGGAAGCCTGGAGAGCGAGAAGGGTCGGTGTGCACTGACCCCTCTCGCTCTCCAGGCTTCAGGTTCCTTTCGACCTGCTCTTTGGGGCTGGCGGGGGGAAGCCCACCACCAGCCCCAAAGAGCAGGTCAGGGAGCAGCGGAAAGGTGCAGCGGAGAGGCTCCTGCCATAGCCGTGCGTCACCTCTCCAGCCGGGAGAGGGTCGCGGGGCTATGGCTTCTTTAGCCTCGCGCGCGCGCGCTCTCCTGTCTGAAGAGGTGACGCGCGGCTATGGCAGGAGCCTCTATAGCCGCACGTCACCTCTCCAGCCGGGAGAGGGTCGCGGGGCTATGGCGTCTTCGCTCCATAGGACGCACACACATTTTCCCTTCATTTTTGAAGGGAAAAAAGTGCGTCCTATAGAGCGAAAAATACGGTAACTGTCAACGGTCCTTTACCTTTACCTTTAATGTAAGGAAGGGTTTGTGTATGGAAACAGGGAGTGGTGGTCTTTTTTTTGTATTAACTATGGCAGTGTAACCTTGCATATGTAGTTTTTAAACAGGGCCCACAGTAGGTGCAGTTTTAGCACATGTGCCCACAGAGGCCTCCCCCCCCTCAATTAGACTTTCAAAAAAGCATCCTACTATAGCCACTATGAGGGGCTGTGGTGACTGCTTCGTTGCTGTGTTTGTGCCCATGATATTTTATCCTGTTTTTAAATCAATAGAATTACTGAGGAAGAAGACACAGCTTCCCCTCCGCTCTCTACTGCCTACCAAAAAATAAAATACAGTACCTACTGGAGTTCTTGGGGGTAGAGGGTCCATTTCTACAAGAAAGCTTTCTGAGACTGTCTACTTTTAGAAATACAGTGGTACCTCGGGTTACATACGCTTCAGGTTACAGACACTTCAGGTTACAGACTCCGCTAACACAGAAATAGTACCTCGGGTTAAGAACTTTGCTTCAGGATGAGAACAGAAATCGTGCTCTGGTGGCGTGGCAGCAGCAGGAGGCCTCATTAGCTAAAGTGGTGCTTCAGGTTAAGAACAGACCTCCGGAACGAATTAAGTACTCAATCTGAGGTACCACTATAGAAGGATTTATCAGCATTTAAGTATCATGACTATAGTGTGGCTAACAACAACAACAACAAAATTGTATCAGGTATTGCTTTATTAAAATATCAGGTATGTGAAATTTTAGTCCCATTGTCAATTTTAATCACAACACGAAGACTCCTTGATTTTAAATCACATTCTTTAATCATGTTTTTGGTTTGTATTTTTTAAATTTTATTTCCCTAAAGGGGAGATGCATTCTCAGTTGATACGCTCTCATGAAAGCGTGTTGATTTGACTATTTACAAGTAAATTAACCTCCTGCCTTAGATTTCATGTTCGTTAACTATTGGCGAGGAGAGTCAAAAATTAAATACCCATATTTATGGTATTACGTAGCTTAACATAAATTTATTCAGAATTTCTACCTTGCATTATTGCAGAATAGTTATTTCATTTCCCCCCTTCTAGATAATTAGTGCTTTATTCACTCCTCTCCCTCTCACCACCTCCCTCTCCCTCTTGACAAGTGGCAATTGAATGGAAATTGGCATTCCCTTCCAAGGCACAAAAGCAGCATTTTAAAGTTCTGTTTAAAAAAAAAAATATTCGTTACATTAAATTACTTTAAATGTGGGTGATTATGCATAAGACAAAGAATGAAAACTAAATATTTCAGCTCAACTGAGATGAAAAATAATGATTAGGCTAAAAGTTTTGTACTTACATGTAATAGTTTTCCATTAATCTGAGAACAATCAGTGGGAAACTGAATGGTATTCGCTAGCACATTTGAAAATTGTAGCTTATTGTGTACCCAGCTCACTCTAGGAGCACATATTTGGAAGCAGGGAAATAACTCCTCCGTGTGTGTGTGTGATGCATATAATATATCATATCCCAGGATACCCTCCCAAATCCCAAGCATTATTATTATTAATTTTATTAAGTATAGATTGCGGCACATAATAGTTTCAAGGCTATGTACAATGAAAATAGCAAAAACAGTTAAAATTACAAAAGTAGTAGATATATTTAAAATGAAACAAAAAACATACACACAATATATATATATATATATATATATATATATATATATATATATACACACACACAGAGAGAGAGAGAGAGAGAGAGAGAGTCCCATTCACACAGCTGGGAAAGCCCACTAGAACAAAAATGTGTTTCCTGAAAGTGCAGACTACGTGTTGCTGCTGAATCTTGACAGGAATGCTATTTCGCAGAACAGGGGCAGTTACACAGAAAGCCCCTTTACAAGTTACTGTTGAAGCCAGCCAGCCAAGGTGCAAAACCAAAAGAGAATGGATCCAAAAGACACACAACTTTTGGTTGTGCACTCTTTTGGTCCTGCTTAGGTGGAATCCTGGGATGGAATCAGAAGCTGGGGCAGCTTCTGTAATTCCAGGATGTCCCAGTAAAAACAGAACAGTTGCCCAGTATGAAATCCTAAGTGGATGAAAATTTTCCTACAGTTAGGGGCTTCCCATGATGCCCCCTGGATTCTAACTAAGTCTGCTGGCAGATGTACAAACTTTTATAGGTGTGTGGACCATTGAATATGTGAACTAGGCCATCGCTTAGCCCCGCCTCCTTCCATCCTGCAGAATGCCTCATTTTGGGGCATTCTACTGACTGCCATTGGTGGGCAGCCCACCAGTCACACTGACATTTGGCAGGAAGAAGGGGGCATGACATAATGACGGAATGGTGCTTTCATCACACTGTCATCAACTGTCTTAGCTAGAAAGGCTGGGTGAAGAGACCCCTCTGCCAAATCCAAAACCCCGCGGTAAATGTCCAGTAAATGTGGTTTGGGGGGGGGTGTGTAAAAGAATTCTGGTGTTAGAGCACCAAAACGATATTCTTCCCATCCAAATGCTCTTCACATGTTGGTTGAACTGGAGCCATTTCTCAGCATTTTACACAAGTGGCTAGATCCTGCTGTGAGGCTGATTGTCTTCCTAGGAGTCAGGGCACATGTTCCAAACAGGATAAAACAATGATGTGCAAATTGGAAAAATAAAAACTCTTGCTGAGCAGCACCAAGGAATCTGGCAATGTCATCATCAGAAGCAACACTAATTTGAAGTTCTATTTTGACAGATGGTTGAAATTACAGTTAAAAAATGTTTGTGTGTGATCAGTGCATGTGTTGGGCTCCCAGAGACTTGTGGAGAGCCAAACCTACCTCGTACTGCAAATTTCAGGCAGAATATGCTTTGGCTGGCATCAAGGGCAAACAGAGGGGAGAGATGTTTGTAGAAACAATTCCAAAATACAACAGGAACTGAGTATCTTAGCTGATGAACCTTCCTTTTATTGTGCAACCAGGCAATCCATGGGACGCTGTGTTAATTAGGGAAGAAGAAGGAAAACATGCATTCCCTTCTTTGTAGTGCCTTCCTCACCTATGAAGAATTTGCTCCTAATCCCATCTGAAGGCAAGCCATCAGCTCGACTGGATGGCTCTTCAGATGAAGCAGCTGTTTATCACTGGCACGCATTACCAACGGCATGTTTGATAGCTTTGAACTACCAGCCAGGATGTTACTACCAGCCATTTGCTAAGGGAGTAGGAAGGCAATGAATAACACTCCCTCTGTTAGTAAAGCGGATATGCCTTGTACAGATTTGCTTGATGCTAAAATGGGCAGAAAACCCCCCCAGAAGTGAGCTTCTACTTAGGGAAAAATAAAAATGAGGTGCCTAAATAAAGCATTAGCTTTACTGAAGCTCCCCAGAACTGGAGCTGGGGAATCACTAGGCTGCATTTGTACATCCTGAGAACCAATGGGGTTCAGGTGATAGGGGTTGCAGTTAGAAACCTTATGTGCCAATATCTAGCACCATGTCCTTAGTATTAGCCAGAGGGGTGGAAGTGCTGTATGGGAAGACGCATAGCTCAGAGGCAGAGCATCAGTTTTGCATGCGGAAGGACCCAGGTTCAATCTCTGGCATCACCAGGTAGAGCTGGGAAAGCACTCCGTCAGAAATCCTGAAGAGGTGTTGACAGTCAGTACCGAACTGGATGGATCAGTGGCTCAGTTCCCTATATGGCAGCTTCCTATATTCCTAAATGTTGGCCCAGTGTCCTGGAGGTATGTAAGTAATATTCTGAATTCCCAACATACATCACATAGGTGGTTTTAAACTGCTTTCAGGGTTGCATTTTAGTTGTTGTAACCTGCCCTGGAAGCTTAGAGTGAAGGGTACATAATCTCTGCAGAATGGAAAGGATTCAGAGAAAACTGGAGGCACACAAAAACGTGTACCGATGTTCACAGATATTTTTTTTAAATTATTAATAATTATTATCTCAAACTAACTTGGCAATGGGGCAAACTCCACTTAAGATTGGAAAGGTTGAGAAACTGAAGTTGCTGAGCAACAGTGTGCAGAGCTTGGTGGTGCGTGAGGCCAAACAAACAGAAGTGAAGAGTCTGAGATACACCTGGTAGAGTCAGCATACAAAGTCAAGTCCACTCCAAGGATCAGGCAAACAGCAATCCACAGTGGTCAGGAATCTGATGATCATGAAGGCAAGGGTCCAGTCCATAGCCGACAACGTTTTCCCTTTTTTAAGGGAAATTCCCTTATTCCGAATAGGATTCCTCGCAAGAAAAGGGAAAAGTTGACAGCTGTGGTCCAATCAGAGAGCGGGCAGCGGCAAGGTAAGGGCTGGAAACCATAGACATTATTTCCAGCATTTGACTGCTGCTGCTGAGAGCTCTGTTTAAAAAGGCTGAAGCCCGCTAGTTCTCATTAGTGCCTTCTCCTCTGTGTCCTTGAAGGCTGATCAGCTGCAGGTGGATTCGCTCCACCTCCTCTCATTTCAGGCTGCTGTTCAGCAGGTGAAGCTGACCCCTGGCCCATGACAGAAACCCAATTCAGGCATTCAGGATGTGACTTGAGTGCACACAGTGGGAGTATGCCTAAACAGACCTACTCACCATCCATTAGGTCCAGGGCAACTGTCCGCAGCAAGGAAGCTACTCATGGAAACTTTTGCACTGCTCAGATCCTTGGAAACGTAGGTTCCAAAATGCCCACACACATATAGGAGGCTTCACAACTGCAGACATTCACCCTGGAACAGGTGGAGAGAAATGGCGAGAGAAATGGGAGGCAGAACTAGTGTTCACATGCACACCACCCCTTCTCCTTTGCTAACTTAAGTCACATTCCTAATGCCCAAAAAGCTGAAATTGACAGATTCATCCATTCCTACCTGTGGGATAGGAGAACATTGGCCTGATTTAAAGCTGTTGTTGTTGTTTAGTCATTTAGTCGTGTCCGACTCTTCGTGACCCCATGGACCAGAGCACGCCAGGCCCTCCTGTCTTCCACTACATCCCGCAGTTTGGTCAAACTCATGTTTGTAGCTTCAAGAACACTGTCCAACCATCTCGTCCTCTGTCGTCCCCGTCTCCTTGTGCCCTCCATCTTTCCCAACATCAGGGTCTTTTCCAGGGAGTCTTCTCTTCTCATGAGGTGGCCAAAGTATTGGAGTCTCAGCTTCAGGATCTGTCCTTCCAGTGAGCACTCAGGGCTGATTTCCTTCAGAATGGGTAGGTTTGATCTTCTTGCAGTCCATGGGACTCTCAATAGTCTCCTCCAGCACCATAATTCAAAAGCATCAATTCTTTGGTGATCAGCCTTCTTTATTGTCCAGCTCTCACTTCCATACATCACTACTGGGAAAACCATAGCTTTAACTATACAGACCTTTGTCTCTGCTTTTTAAGATGCTGTCTAGGTTTGCCATTGCTTTTCTCCCAAGAAGCAGGCATCTTTTAATTTTGTGGCTGCTGTCACCATCTGCAGTGATCATGGAACCCAAGACAGTAAAACCTCTGACTGCCTCCATTTCTTCCCCTTCTATTTGCCAGGAGGTGATGGGACCAGTGGCCATGATCATAGTTTTTTTTATGTTGAGCTTCAGACCATATTTTGCGCTCTCCTCTTTCACCTTCATTAAAAGGTTCTTTAATTCCTCCTCACTTTCTGCCATCAAGGTTGTGTCATCTGCATATCTGAGGTTGTTGATATTTTGTCCTTACATTTGTAGCATCACCAAAAACACCTAACTTAAATCTGCCATTCCTTCCACGTGCCCTGCATCTACCTCTTTCACTTTCAGAGTTCCTGAAGTAATATATATTTTGCTAGGATGCCTTTTAGTTAAGACTAGACTAGAACACATTTCAGGTAACAGCAATAGATGTGTTATCCTCTGTAAATACCTGCTTTGATACATTTCTTCTTTGTCTTAACTCTCTAGGCCTCTAATTTTGACAATTGGTTTCAGCTCTGGTTTTTGTTGATATAAGGTAACTTTCAGTTTTCTGTTTTGACACTGTTTTGACACCGAACACCACTTTCATTCTTCTCTGATAAAAGAACCATTTGCCTGACTTAAACTTGCAGTGACTCTCAGCAGAGGAAATCAATATTCATTTATATAACAGTTACCCTAGCTGACAATGCAAACTAGTAATCTTTTGTTTTTTTATCATGCATGTCTACATGTGTGAGAGAGACAGGGGCAGCAACGTTGGTCCAAGTGCCTAATCTTGCACCTTGCAGTTGAATCCCAGCCAAATACAGGATCTCAGTTGATGATTAATTTTAAGGTAGGGGTGGCTGGAGAAATTTGTTTGGTCCACTTTTCACAGCGCTCTCAAACTTCTTTGCAGATTAGAAGGCAGTTCCTACTTGGATTATATACTTCTCTCTCTTTCTGTAATGAATCTTTGGTGCACAAAAAGTGCACCTAAAACTATGTATTTTACAGTACTTTAAAGATGCATGCAAAATCTGTATATTACTGGAAAATGCATTGAAAAAGCCTGAACGTATGCATTTTACGTAAAAAGTACTTTAAAAAAAAAAAAAGTACACAAAATGCATACAATGAGACAGAAAGGCATTCAACAGGATGGAATAGGATGCAAAGACATTCAGTTGGATGGAACAGACCCATGCTTGACTGCCAGTAAGATCAAAACAGGACAGAATTAGCTGTCACATAAATTCTCATATGCAGGATTTTCTGAAATTGTTATTTGACTGCAGTTGTGTTGATGCTGGAGTCTGAAGATAGTTGTGCATCTGTTTGTGTTTGTTTTATTTTATTATTACCCACTTTGCAAGCAGGATTAACTACCAAAGCACCCAATAACCCAAATGTACAAATAACAATGCAATTTATTCATGACTTGTGGAGGTGGTCACAGTAGCTTTCTGGTCTCTGGTTATAATCCCAGTTCTAGATTATTCCCTCCATTACAATAGACTTCCATGGGAATCTACTAATCTAAAACTCAATTACAGCCATAAAATAAATAAGCTGCAACAGCATAAGATTATATTGAGGATGTATGTGATTTTGTTGTGCACATTAGCTGGCTGGAGAACTGCACTGCAAAATTCACAGAAATGCAAATTTGGAAGGACGGATGTGTTTGGGTTTGTGTATTGCTTCAGAAAGTGTGAATTAGGTAGGTGGCTTTTAAATGCAAACTGAATCACATTTCACACCCATTCCATGTGGTACTGCATCCTCTCCCTGCCCCCATATATGTTCTGGCTGCTGCTTTATCCCGTTTGTATACCCAGAGTACCCATAGGAAGAATACAAGTGCCACAGTTCTTTTGAATTAGTCAGGTTCAAGTCCCCACTGAAGTTTCCTTTGAGTTTGGTTATTTTTATTTTTTAGTGTATTCTGTATACTGAAAGGAGCAATTGAGCTTTGTTTGCATTGGAGGAAGGGAATTTCATCACAGTGGGACGTTAATATTGATGTACCAATGAAAGGGGATTGTATTATGTTGTAGGACTTTATAACAGGTGCTACGCTGGACATTGTTGCAGGTTGGATGTTTTGTATGAATTGCATTATATTTGGGTTAATGTAATGCATTATTTCATTAGTGTGAGGTGGCAGGCTTTCATACACATTGTGTTATAAAGTAATTGAAACCTAATGGATTGCAGCTTATGCTTTGAGCTGGGAAGCCTATCTTTAAAATACTACTGTGACTATTACTACTAATAAAAATCAGGGCTCTGCCATCTGTTTTAATTTGATTTGTTTTCTGCATGGTTCCTTTCCCTCTATTTTTTTTTAATAGTGATTTGTGATTCTATCGTGGTTTTGTACTCGTTTTATTTTGTTGTTTTATTTTGTTTTGCTTGTTTTGTATCTGTGTATATTAGGACCGATCTAAAAGGGCCTGATCTGGCAGTTTGGATGAGCATCAACACAAGCTTGGGTTGACCTGATTTGTGTCCAAGCCCTGAATTGATTTGGGAGCCAGCCCTAACGTTTAACAGGGGTTTAAAACCCTATTAAAACATGCACTTGGGAGGAGTGAGACGAAAGAAGTAAACACAACATTTCTTTCTCTCTGTGCCCCTAAACCAACTGTGTGCTTAATCAGAGGTATAAAAAACTAATTAAAAGTACAGCCAGGAGGGGATGAGGTGAAAGAAGGCAGCAAAGGGTCTTCTTTTCCCCTCCCAACTGCACAATAAAGAGCACGATTCAATTTCCTGCTCAGCAGCTGGTGAGTGAAAGGTTCAATCCTACTGGGCATACTCCCCCTGTGTGTTTCTTTTGGGGAACAAGCTCATGAAGCAGACCCTGCAGCCAGCAGGATTGCATTCTCCACTCACCAGCCCAGTAACATCTGGAGGCACCATGTTGGCTACAACTTCTCTGGCTACTGAGTAGCAATGCATTGGTTTGATTCCATACCTCCAGAACCAATGGAAACATTGTTGTACAAATTACTTGGCTGGAGAACTGCATTGCAAAATTCAAAGAAGTGCAAATTTCAAAGGATGGCTGCGTTTGGGTTCTCATTTTTGTTCTTTAGAGTTTCATTTAGGGCTCTACCTTTAAATATGAATTGAACCAAATTTCCCTTCCACTCCTAATTGCAATGATCAATTTGTATGTCTGCTTCCTTCATTATCCCAATGGTGTTTGTTTTTGTGTGTCTAAGGTAAAGGTAAAGGGACCCCTGACCATTAGGTCCAGTCGTGGCCGACTTTGGGGTTGCGGCACTCATCTTGCTTTACTGGCCGAGGGAGCCGGCGTACAGCTTCCGGGTCATGTGGCCAGCATGACTAAGCCGCTTCTGGCGAACCAGAGCAGCGCACGGAAACACCGTTTACCTTCCCGTACCTATTTATCTACTTGCACTTTGACATGCTTTCGAACAGCTAGGTTGGCAGGAGCTGGGACCGAGCAATGGGAGCTCACCCCATTGCGGGGATTCAAACTGCCAACCTTCTGATCGGCAAGTCCTAGGCTCTGTGGTTTAACCCACAGCGCCACCCACGTGTCTACTTCGTACCAAATCCACGTCCTATGTGTCAGCTTCACCAGCAGGGGTAGCCACAAACTCAGTGGCAGAAGAGGAAATAGCTCATAAGAGAAAAAGGTCCTTCCTTCCCTCTACTCCTGCCATTGGAACAGTTCCCATATCAGTAGAGGAAAAGAGAAAGAAAATAAGAAGACCGTGTGAGTGGGAGAGAATACTCTTGGCAGCTACTACATGAGCCAATTGTCCACAGTTGCCAGCTATGGTGGGTTTGGAACTCACATGGGGGTTTAGGTGACCCAAAGGGCTTCGTAGGTCATGGTGTAGCAACTACCAACAAATTTAGAACTTTTGCAAAATGTAGTGGGTTTTGAAATTTATTGTTCTTGGGTGTTTGCTACCTTGTAACCTCTGGTCACAGTGAAGCCTGGAAGAGTTTGCCCACCTCTACTAATGATGATCTTACACTATTTTTTTTATATACTGTATATATATAAAACCATCAACAACCCTACTGAGAATACAAATGTACCCAATACAAAATGAAAAGTCTACAATGTATAGAATTGTTTTAAAGGACAAGCCAGCTATTGATTCATCAATCCTTTCTTCTTAGAATTATAAAGATAAATCAGGCAGCTGGGCAGATGTGCCCCAACCAGCAGTCCAATGTCTCCCAAGCTTTTCCTGGTTGTTGCTCTAGCATTTTTTTTAAAGTTGTGTGTCTTTGTTTCTCAGTTTGATCCTTTTACATGGTTTTGTGTGTATTGTGGTATTCTATGCATTGTGACTTGCTGTTTTTTATGGATTATAGCTTAGTAATACTTTTTTTTTGTAATAGTTAAAAGTAAATTTCTGTTTAATTATTTAATGATTATCCATTATATTCTAATAGATTATTGAATATTACTTTATTTGATATAAGTTGTTTATTTTAAAGTTGCGTTCTTATCATTACTTTTTTGAATCGGATCAGATTGTAATAAGGTGTGTGATCTTTATTTTATATTTTCTTGTTTCTTCAGCTGGTAAACCTTGTTGTGTATTGTAATATAAAAGGCAGCATACAACTTAAAAGGGAAATGAAATGAAATGAAATAATGCATTTGTGGCCACGTGAACATACCAACTTAATGTTCACATAATTGGGTCAGCCTTAGGTGAAATCACTTCAAATATCTTTAAGAATGGGCTGGTTTCTGCCTTTTCTCACTTAGTTGTGAATACTAGTCAACGCCACAATATAAATCTAATCCACTGATAAGAGAGAAAAGAGATGAAGCCCATTTACTATTCAATTGACACTCTTTTAAAAATTCTATTTTAAAGCTGGTTGTCTAGTCATAGGAATATTTCATTTTTCAAGCTCCTCAAATCCCCACATCCATTTCATTCCTGGTTTTATTAATGATCAGAAGCAGCTGTATAGCATCTTCCTTAATTTCAGTAGGATTTCCCCTCTGCACAAACACTTGTGTTCTATTTTTTAGAAATTGGAAAGGCAAATTATTATTGCAAGATGCAATTAAATATCAAAACAAGGAGGGAAAGCAGACAACCATCTAATCTCAGACAGTTTCATGTCTATTATGCTGGGCATGCAGCTAGTCCACAATGTACAGTGGCAAACCTAAAAGGTGCGGAAATGTGAAGAAGATTTTTCTGAAAGAGAGAATCTGGAAGAGACGGAACTTGACGTTCACCCATCCTTTGATAAGCTCCACTGAGCACTGTAGGGTATGTGCTTAGAATTGCATTGTTACTCCCAAGTAAATACAAATAGAATTGCAAGCTTGAATTTCTAGCACCCTCAAAATTTATACAGATTCCAGAATTAGGGCAATAAATCTGTGCAACGTACAAAGACCAAAGTGTTGCTGGGGATGGAAATTTTAACTACTCCATTGTTTTCTTTTGCACTTGTTTACTTTCTTTGTGGTAGGAAGCTGTTGCTACCAGGATACTTGACAAGATGGTCCACTGATAAAGTAGCAGCAAGGCAAGTGAGTGGATTACTTAAAGCTTCAGTTCAGAACTAGATGAGATCAGCATCTTTCTTTGGCAAACCTGAATTGCATCAAGCACAATCCTTTCTTTAAACAGTGTGTAAGCTCTGCAGATTTTAGCTGCTAGCTCTTCTTATTAAGATTCCGTTTATGGTATGCAGTATGTTTTCACAGGTGTCCCAGGCCTGGAATGATAAAAAAATGAATAAGTTTCAAATCCTAGCTTTATGGTCTGTTTCGTGTTGGCCCAGGCTATACTCGAATAATCTTAATAAGATTTACATGTGACATGCACTAACAGAACTGTACATAAAGGATATTCAGAAGGCAATTGGCAGCTGATAGTGATGATGTTCTTCCTCTACAGCTGGAGACAGTATGCCTCTGAATACCAGATTCCTGGGTATCGCAGGTGGGGATAGGGTGATTGCACTCAGGTCCTGCTCGCAGGCTTCCCATAAACATCTTATGGAACTTATTAGAACTCATGGAAATCTCTCTCTACTTCTCTTCTTCCCCAACCTTATACTGTCTATAACATTAGCGTCTCACATCGAATGAAACCGATCTGTAGAAAAGATTCTGTTAACGAAAAGCTGAGGCTCTAAATGTACTTTTGTAATTCAAGAAAATCTTTAATAAAAACAAAAACAAAAACAAACCTCAAGGGCATCCAGAAAAGTTGAATGTTGGAGGATTCAGGAAAGACATGGATAGCCCTAGTTGAACTATGGAAATTGCTCCCACAGGAGGCAGTGATGCACACCAACTTGGATAGCTTTAAAAGAGGATTAGACAAATTCGTGGAGGTAAAAGCTATCAGTATAGCAATGATGGTTATGGTCTGCCTCCACAATTGGAGACAGTATGCTTCAGTCGCTGGAAGCCTCAGGAGGCGAGAGTGCTCTTGTGCTTGGGTCTTGTTTGTGGTCTTCCCATAGTCTTGGCCACTGTGAGGACAGGAAGTTGGACTAGGTGGGTCACTGGCCTGATTCAGCAGGCTTCTCTTATGTTCTTTTGTTCTGAATACAGCAAGGAAGCATATGTGATGTGATCTGAACATTTCAAAATAGCGGTATAAATTATGTCACTGGGTTTTTAAAAAAAATTAAAATCCCCAACCATTAAGTATGAAATATTTTTGTCATGATTTGGTTCCTGTGACATCTGTCAAAGGATAGCTTAGGAAGAGTTACAACCCACCTGTCATGAGAGAAAATTTATCACAGGAGCTTTTGTTAGCCAGTTCCTTTTATTTTGTAAATTAATAATTTTACTCAAGTCCATTGTAAATCTGTCTAGGGGAAGATTGCTCATTGCTAAGACAAAATGCTTTTTTATAAAATAGGGATGAGGAGCTTCAGCCCCAGGTGCCAAGTACGGCCCTCCAGGCATCACTATCCAGCCCTTCGGACTCTCTCCATGTCGCACCCCCAAGACACGCCTTTATCCAGCCCTACTCTGTGTCCAGACTAGAATATACACTTCAGTTGTGATAAGAAGAAATTTGTTCTTATTACAGTGATAGACAGTGGGTCTCCAGGGTTTCAAGATGGAGTTCATCCCTAGGCCTACCTGGAGATGCCAGGGACTGAAGCTGCAAAATTCTCCATGCAAGGCAATTTTGCATGCAACACAGAGCATTTGTTGTTGTTGTTTAGTCGTGTCCGACTCTTCGTGACCCCATGGACCAGAGCACGCCAGGCACTTCTGTCTTCCACTGCCTCCCGCAGTTTAGTCAAACTCATGCTGGTAGCTTCGAGAACACTGTCCAACCATCTCGTCCTCTGTCGTCCCCTTCTCCTTGTGCCCTCCATCTTTCCCAACATCAGGGTCTTTTCCAGGGAGTCTTCTCTTCTCATGAGGTGACCAAAGTATTGGAGCCTCAGCTTCATGATCTGTTCTTCCAGTGAGCACTCAGGGCTGATTTCCTTCAGAATGGATACGTTTGATCTTCTTGCAGTCCATGGGACTCTCAAGAGTCTCCTCCAGCACCATAATTCAAAAGCATCAATTCTTTGGCGATCAGCATTCTTTATGTCCAGCTCTCACTTCCATACATCACTACTGGGAAAACCATAGCTTGAACTATACGGACCTTTGTTGGCAAGGTGATGTCTCTGCTTTTTAAGATGCTGTCTAGGTTTATCATTGCATCCCTACATACTTATACCAAGTCACATCATTGTCCCATCTAGTTCAGTTGTGCGCATCAGCAAGCAGTAACTCTCCAAGGTCTCAGACCAGGACAGTCCTAGTCCTACCTAGAGACACCAGGGATCGAACCTGGGACCTTCTGCAATGCAAAATAGATGTTCTACCACTGAGCTGTCATTGGGTGTTAGGTGTGATTTCAGAGAAGCCCAGTCAAGTGGTTAAGCTCACCACAGGTGACAGCTCTTTAGCAGAGTTGTCTTTACTAGGCCAACACCAACACACACTCTTTACACATACACTATTTATAGATGCTACAAGTTGTTTTCACTCTCAGAGAGGGTTCTTTGCTTCAGTGTCTTTACAAGTCAAGTCCTGAGTTCAGTTGTTTGCAAGGTCCTGCAACTCTTTGCAAGGTCTTCAGTCTTCCACAGTTCCAATTCTTCTCCACAAACTGCTCCAAGCTCTCTGCACTATCCCACAATGAATTCTGGGTTACATGATAATTCTGCCCAGCAGCACCTATAAGACAGTCACAAGATGCCTGCAGCTGCATTGTGGAAAATGAATCCTCACTATTGACTCATGGAGGATTAACCCATTTTTCACTTTTCTTAACAGCTATGTTCATTATTGGCTTTGTATTGTTTCAATCACAATGAGACGGAAGCTACAAAATCTCAAAATCATTCACTGCCGACTTTCCAAGTTCTTTGGACATCCAGTTCAAAATTACAGTGAGAGGTGCATTTGACCTCTCTATATGGGTGAGCTAATCAGGTGGAAGTTCATTATGTACATACAGACAACAGATTCCTTTATGGTTCGCCTTCACAGCCTGACCATGGCGTCAGGCCAGTGAAGCACTCAGTGAAATTTTCCATCCGTCTGTCCTTCCATAGCTTGCATGATATACATTATGTAATTGAATGTCAAAGAAGTTTATGTGGCATTTAGACTACTCTAACAAACGCTAGAATGGAAAATTGGTTTGAATAGATGGTCTGTGCAGGACGTGAGCTGGTTCCTCAATTCCCTTGCGTAGTATGCCTTGAGTCCACCTCCAGTGTTTATTATTCCATTGTATTGTAAATTTTCTGTCTGGCACTTTATGAAGCTCAGGCAACTACATTTATCACAAAGGGAACATAAATTATTGCTATTTTATTGTGACTGAGAAAACAGGCTGTAGCTCTGGGTATTTTTGCATTGTTGTTACTTCTTCTTTTTTGAACAAAAGGCAGTTAGGAAGCTCTGTGCCTGGAGAAAATGGGAAATCATTACCAGATACAAAAAGTCAGTGGATTCAAGGTTGATATCAGAGGGCTGGCCAAGAAGCCAAAGTGTTTGGAACTTTTTGTTACATCTTCAAAAAGCAGACTTGAAAATGAAAGGGCAAACACTTTTAGAGGGGCAATTGTTTGTTCATTTCATTTCTGAAAAACCTTTCCCACAAATCAGGGACTCAAGATGATTTGTAGGCTATTATCCATCCATCTGCTTGCATTTCTATCCTGCCTCCCCAATGCTTAATAGAGCTTTCAACAAAATAATACTAATAAAGCACAAGTTAAAATAACCATCTAATCTGGAAGAGAGACAATGCAACTCTGTATGAGCATCACACCTGGATCCCAGAATCAATTCAACAGACCAGCATAAAATAAAACATACAGATAAACTGAACACATAAACCTTAAAACAGGAAAGGGATAAAAACTAACAGTTAAAAGGTGATTATACCATACATAACTTTAAAAGGTAAAAACAAGGACAAATGGTTAAAAGTGACTATAAGAGGGAGCATGAAAGGAGCACAGGCCTTGCATTTGGTACCTTCAATTTAGGCCTAGTTTGTGGCACAAACCATCTTTTGATGAATATCCATAATGGCAATGCAAATCTAACAACCGAGAATGTAACATCTGGGTTTTCATCTGGAAGCAGTAGGGAAGTATTAAGCTGTTCTGTGTGACCTGGAAATTTATTTAGTATAGGCAAGATGAACCTAGCTCATATATCTGTATAGTACGGGCAATAAAAAAAAGACATGTTCTGTTGTTTCCAGTTTTACAATCTGATAAGAGTATTATTTCAGGGTGTGGGGGCAATTTGTACACACAAAATGGTTGGAGAACTACGTCACAACACCTAGGGGGGGGGAAATACAAAATTTGAAGGATAGTTGTGCTTCAGATTGTGTATTGGTTCAAAAGTGAAAATTAGAAAGTATCACATTAAAATGCAAACAAAACTATATTTCTTCCCCCACCTCTACCAGTGGTCGATGTTCCTTTAGCAACAACTCCCCAAAAGCATCCTTGTGCAATTTTGCAACATCACTGGATGCTTGCATTTTCTGAAATGTATTTCCCAACCATGCATGGCTGGCTGAGGCTGTATTTGGACTGCCTTAATTGGCACAAAGACATTACTTTAAGTTAAATTGGGGGGGGGGTGTACTTAGCGCCACTATCAGGTTTTCCAGAGGCACCCTCTCCCTGTTGCGCAATGTATGTGCCACACTATAGTAACTTATAAAGTTAGGCTTATGTTGTTTGAATACAATGCTTTTGCCCATTTTATATATGTTCATTTTTGATATTTTCTCTTTTTATAGATCCCCAAGGTGGCAAACAAATCAGATTTAACCAGATAACATAAAAATAAATGAAGCATAATACTTGGAAAAGAAGCAGAGGAGTTGAAACAAAACAATCTAGGAGCTAACACCAGGGGCCCCCAGTGGGAGAGTGGGAATCAGGTATTCTGAAAGCCATGAACCACTCTGAATTAAAGAGTTCTGACAAGTCAGTGTGATATACTAGTTAGAACAGGGGTTGCCAACTTTTTGGCCTATGGAAATTGAAAATCAAATAAACTGTATTGGGCCACACTCACTCAAACATAAACACACACACACACACACACACACACACACACACACTGCCTCAACTGGTTCCATTAGCTACAATAAAAAGCTTCTTTCAAGCCTAATTTCAATGGGTGGGTAGTGGGGTGGAACTGTGAGTGTCAGGAAAAGCTTCTGTGGACGGGATTGCCTTCTACCTGAAGGAGCATGTTTGTAGTCTAGCAGTCCTTCTAGATCCAACTTTGTCACTGGAGGTCCAGGTAGCTTTTACCAGCCACAACTAGTAGAACAGCTATGACTTTTCCTCGATCAGGAAAGCTTGGTCACTGTAGTTCATGTATTGGATGGATTATTGCCATGTGTTCTACATGGAGCTTCACTTGCTCTTGATCTGAAAGCTGCTGTTAGTACAAACTGCTGCAGCACAATTGCCGGCAGGAGTCAGACCTTGTCAACATATAACACCTGTGCTTAGAGATCTGCACTGGTTGCCAATTCGCTACTGGGACAAGTTCAAGGTGCTTCATATATTTATGAAGCCCTCAACAACTTGAGACCAGATTACCTGTGATAGCACCTTACCCCGTTTATGTCCACTTGACCACAGAACTGGTCCGTCATAGGTGCCACATTATACTTCTTCCGCATTTGTAATGAAATCAATCTTTTAGTGTGGCAGCAGAGCAGACACACTTTTTTTTTTTTTAAAAGCAATTTATTAAATTTTACAATAAAAATAGACATGATAAACAATATAACATCGATCTTGACATATTTTCACATTTTCTTTGGACTTCCTCACATCTCCCGCTCCCATTTTCATCGTTGAAACATTTTGTCAGCAATTTTATCATCTTATTTAAAATCTTATATCCCTTCTATATTTCATAATCATATAATTCTCAAAAGGAGCTAAGTTTTCACAGTCTTACTTATTTTCTTAAAAAACTTCTAAATTTAGTGGTGCTCAGTTGTTTTAGTCTAGCATCTTATTTAGCATTCACTCAAATTACAATGCTTTTGTAAATAGTTCTTAAATTTCTTCCAGTCCTCCTCAATCCTCTCTTCTCCCAGGTCACGGATTCTGCCAGTCATTTCAGCCAGTTCCATGTAGTCTATCAGTTGTATCTGCCATTCTTCCAGTGTGGGTAGATCTTGAGTTTTCCAGTGTTTTGCGAGAAGTATCCTTGCTGCTGTTGTTGCATACATAAAAAATGTCTGGTCTTTCTTTGCCACCCCTTGGCCGACAATACCCAAAAGGAAAGCCTCTGGTTTCTTAGTGAAGGTATATTTAAATACCTTTTTCAGTTCATTATAAATCATTTCCCAGAACGCCTTCACTTTAGGGCAAGTCCACCAGAGGTGGAAGAACGTTCCCTCGCACTCTTTGCATTTCCAACACTTATTATCAGACAGGTGGTAAATTTTAGCAAGTTTGACTGGGGTCATATACCATCTATAAATCATTTTCATTACATTTTCTTTCAGGGCGTTACATGCAGTAAATTTCAATCCATTACTCCACAACCTCTCCCAGTCCTCAAACATGATATTATGCCCAATGTCCTGTGCCCACCTTATCATAGCCGATTTAACCGTTTCGTCTTGTGTATTCCATTTCAACAGCAAGTTATACATCCTTGAAAGTACCTTAATCTTTGGTTCTAACAATTCTGTTTCTAGTTTCGATTTCTCCACCTGGAACCCTAATTTCTTATCATTTTTAAAAACTTCTTTGATCTGAGCGTAATGTAACCAATCTCGCACTTTGTCTTTCATTTTCTCTAGACTCTGCAATTTCCATTTGTCTCCATCCTTTTCTAGTATTTCCCAATATTTTGGCCATTTAGCCTCCATATTGGGTCTTTTTCGGGCCTTGGCTTCCAAAGGTGAAAGCCACCTTGGTGTTTTATTTTCCAGCAAGTCTTTATATTTTGACCAGACATTAAACAATGATTTTCTGACAATATGGTTCTTAAAGGCCTTGTTTGCTTTAACCTTGTCATACCATAAATATGCATGCCATCCAAAGGTATTGTTAAATCCTTCCAAATCCAACACATCAGTGTCTTCAAGAAGTAGCCAGTCTTTTAGCCAGCAAAACGCTGCGGCTTCGTAGTACAACTTTAAGTCTGGCAGGGCAAAGCCCCCTCTTTGTTTTGCATCGGTTAATATCTTAAACTTAATTCTGGGCTTTTTGCCCTGCCAGACAAACTTGGAAATGTCTCTCTGCCACTTCTGAAAGCACTCCGTTTTGTCCAAAACCTGAAGTGTTTGAAATAAGAACAACATCCTTGGCAATACATTCATCTTGATAGCAGCAATTCGGCCTAACAAAGAAAGTTTCAATTTTGACCAACTATCTAAGTCTCTCTTAATTTCTGTCCAACATTTTTCATAATTATCCTTAAATAGACTTAGATTTTTTGCTGTTATGTTTACCCCTAGGTATTTTACTTTTTTCACCACATTAAGTTCCATCTCATTCTGAAACCGTTCTGACTCTGTATTAGTCAAGTTTTTCCCCAAAACCTTAGTTTTCTGTTTATTTAATTTAAATCCAGCCACCCGACCAAAGTCATTAATCAGTTGTAATACTCTTTTCGTACTGGGCTCTGGCTTCTGCAAGGTCAAAACCAGGTCATCTGCAAAAGCTTTTAATTTATATTGTTTCTGACCGACCCAGAGCAGACACACTTTGGTACTTCCTGCCTGTTGACATATATAGTGAAGATGTCTTCACTATAGTGTCATTCCTCGGGTTGAATGTGCTTCAGGTTGAGCACTTTCGGGTTGCGCTCCGCGGCAACCTGGAAGTAACGGAGCGTGTTACTTCCGGGTTGTGCTGCTCGCGCATGCGCAGATGCTAAAAATGATGTCACACGCATGCGCAGAAGCGACAAAACACAACGTGCAGACGCGGCATCGCATCTTATGTTCTATTCAGGATGCGAATAAGGCTCCGGAACGTTTGTATTCTTTTTGGTGACTACTAAAAACATTTTTGTTTAGCATGTCTACCTCGGTAATCTGTACCTCGTTTATCACTAATTTAAATTATTATTTGAAGGTTTTTAGTCACTGTTTTATACTGTTTTTACTGATAATTTTATTGTTTTATTCTGTTTGTAAACCCTTTTGAGAGCTTTTCTTTACAATTGAGTGGTTTGTAATTTTGATGAAAAATAATTAAAAATAACAAAACAGTAAAAACAATGTGTATGTGAACAAGCCAATATAAGTAGTGCACACATTTTCAGAAATGCAAATAATCAAAACTTTAAATGGTGTAGCTTATCATTAAGTGCTGTTTTGTTTTTTGTTTTGTTTTTGTCCCCTTTGTAGTCAACACTGTTTTCCACCAGAAAAGTATCCCATAAATAGCATATCTAAAGCTACCCCTTGGGGAGCAAACTTTTCTACATCAGCCACCTGATTTTAAAAGCATTTGACTGACCTTCTAGAAAATTCTGGAAGAAGAAAGAAATATATCCCTAGATGTGTTAAATAAAGGGCAATAAAGAACACAGTGTGCAGTTCTTTCAATCTGGGGTGCTCTTCATATACTGAGATGGCCATTTATTGGCCTGTTAAAAGTTTAACTGGTCAGATATTCTGTGGGCATAGTTTGAAATGCTGAGTAAGCAGATGTCTAGCAGAAAAGAAATAAGCTACCCTGTTTATGACTGGATTTACTTTTAATAATACCAAACAGAAGATTCAGAATTCTTCATACACGTGAAGGCCATTCCTATGTACCTGTGGTTGTAAAAGGATATGTTTGTTCTCAAGAGGTTTTGTGGGGATAAATAGAAGATGGAATGAATAGTGTTTGATTCCTGCATCAAATTCAGAGGCTCGCTTCCTCTGATGAACACACACATTCAATCCCTTTGAAAACTTCAGCTCTGAACTTCACATCAGTAATTTTGGTTTTGTTTAATTCACTTTCATCGCTGAAATTGAAGCAGATGCAGGTGGCACATGGTCAACCAAGCAGCCGTTACACAAACAAGTTACATAAACTTGGC
Organism: Podarcis pityusensis; assembly: GCF_964106645.2. Lineage (NCBI taxonomy): Eukaryota > Metazoa > Chordata > Lepidosauria > Squamata > Lacertidae > Podarcis > Podarcis pityusensis. Next base: position 40,342,489 of record NC_138040.1, read on the forward strand.
GATGCGCAGGAGGGTGAGCACACTGAAAGGCCGTTGAGGGTACAACTAGACAAGAAGTGCATGCAAAGTAGGAAAAACCACAGATTAGGTCCTTCCAGTCTGCCCCTCTCTTTGAGTGGGATTCAATCATATACTGGCAAATTCAGGCTGCGCCATTATATTTGATTGGGCAGGGGGAGCTGTGCAACGAAACACAGATTTCCCCACCACACATGCTAATGGAAAGGATGGGGAGATGCACTGGAAAGTATATGATAACAACTTGCTTTGATACAACATCAACTAACCCTGCAAACAGATTAGAATACATGTATTAAATACCGTATTTTTTGCTCTATAAGACTCACTTTTTCCCTCCTAAAAAGTAAGGGGAAATGTGTGTGCGTCTTATGGAGCGAATGCAGGCTGCACAGCTATCCCAGAAGCCAGAACAGCAAGAGGGATTGCTGCTTTCACTGCGCAGCGATCCCTCTTGCTGTTCTGGCTTCTGAGATTCAGAATATATATTTTTTTTGTTTTCCTCCTCCAAAAACTAGGTGCGTCTTGTGGTCTGGTGCGTCTTATAGAGCGAAAAGTACAGTAGCCAAAATGGGTTCAATCTGCACTGTATAATTAAAGCAATATCATACCACTGAAAACAGTCGTGGTTTCTCGCAAAGAATTCTGGGAACTGTAGTTCATTAAGGGTGCTGAGTGTTTCCAGGAGACTCCTCTTCGCCTGATGGAGCTACAATTCTGAGAAGTTTAATACTGTCAATGTGTCTTTCCAGGAAACTCTGGAAAGGGCTGCAGTAGGTAACACTGTGGTAAGAATTCACTTCTACACCACCTTAGCCATTATCCAGGTAAGGGACCACCTTTTAAATAAAGCACAGAAGCAAGGAAAGTAATTCAACTCCAGTATCCTGGAGGGAGCCAGTGTTTATTTCTGTTGCAATAGGACAGAGGACTCTGTTGCAACAGGACTCACGTGCCAGTTAAGAAGGTCTGCCCCAAGGTACTTCAGAGCGAAATCTCGGATGGTAATTCAAACCCAGCAAACCAAAAGTCACAAATCATCTAAATAAACATTCTTAAACATACATCATAAAAAGTTATAGGTTATGAGAAGTAAACCCCCCCTCCCCGCATGGCTCCATATCAGTATCATCACCCCCACAATCACCTTGTGGTGACCAGAGGTCCCTATGTCATTTGACCATTTTGGCCCATCTCCTCTTCCTGGGCCTGTGTTCCTTCATATACAGTGGTACCTCGGGTTAAGAACTTAATTCATTCTGGAGGTCTGTTCTTAACCTGAAACTGTTCTTAACCTGAGGTAGCACTTTAACTAATGGGGCCTCCCACTGCCATCGCGCCGCTGCCACACAATTTCTGTTCTCATCCTGAAGCAAAGTTCTATTTCTGGGTTAGTGGAGTCTGTAACCTGTAGCTTCTGTAACCTGAAGTACCACGGTATAGGACATTTTGCCACTTCAGGCAAAACAGAAAATGGTGCCTGTGTTGCCACCACTGCCACCTGAAGCGACTGGAGGTAGCCTGGGGAAGTCCTGGCGTGGGTGCAAGGGATCAAAAAGGAGGCCAGCAGAGAAGGAGGAGGTGAGCAACAAGCACAGAAGGTGGCGAGCGGTGCTCCTCAGGCCCTGATCTGCCAGACCTGCCAGCCACCCCGAGCCTGCTGCCTGAGGCAACTGCCTCACAGTGCTCCATGGGCGAATCAGCTCTGTTCATATATCTGCTCTGCACTGTTTCTATATCAATATGACTTTGCCTTATATCACACGAAGCCACTGGTCCATATAGTTCAGTATTGTCAACACTGGCTTACAAAAACTCTCAGGGTCATTCTAGGGACTGAACCTGGGATGTTTTTGCAGGCTTGAATATAGGTTCTTCTTCTTCTTCTGGATTTTTAAACATTCAATAGTGTTCTAATACATTTTATCCTTTGGGGAAAATGGCAATATAGAAAACATGTCAGAACAAGTGAAAGAACTAGCTTCCATAAAGCAACTTATGGGTTGGATTGATTTCTTTTTTAATGTTTGTGTGTGGGGTGGGTGAGTGTGTGTTATGGGGGTGGGGTGGCCTCCTTAGAGTTGGAGGAAGAAACAGAATAGGTAAACAAGAACACAATATATTTTGGAAAAGCTGAATACTCGATCCAGAACTCAAAACTTCCTTTATAAAGTATGTTCAACAGTGCCACCTAGTGGTACCTGCAATGATGATGTTGTTTTTAACCCACCCACACATCCATTCACCACAGGGTATGTGGTGCTAAAATCCTATAATATTGGCAGAAACAAGAAGGCAGAACCCCTATCTTACTTTCTTGAAGTGATCATATTATGGACAGTAGAAAGATTCAAGTGGATTTGCGTAATACTGTGTAATTCTAGTGGTTTTGTTTTTACCATTTGATTTGACCATCAAGAAAGCAAACATCAGATGTCAGAAAACATATTTGCTTCTAGTATTCTTACCATATTGTTAGTGAATTACACTGTATGAAAGAGAATGGCACCAGGATTTGAAGCAAAGAAGACTCTTCTGAATTAGGAGTATCCCCTGCAAATATCAGTTGAACAAAATGGACTATATTTAATTTACAGTCGTACCTTGGAAGTCAAACGGAATCTGTTCCGGAAGTCGGTTCGACTTCCAAAACGTTCAGAAACCAAAGCGTGACTTCTGATTGGCTGCAGGAAACTCCTGCAGCCACTCGGAAGCCACAGAAGACGCATCAGATGTTCGGCTTCCAAAAATAGTTCGCAAACCGGAACAGTCACTTCCAGGTTTGTGGCATTCAGGAGCCAAAACTTTCAGAAACTAAGCTGTTCCAAAACCAAGATATGACTGTACTTATAACATGAGGAAACCCAGAGCTGTAGGGTTTCCAAGTCACCTCCCATTTGGGGGTGGACTACAATGAATGTTATATTTTGGCCTCCAGACCCATACCTAATACCCATTTGGAATATGTTGGATGTCTTTAATGACCAAGTAAATGACCTAGGATGCAACCAATTGATTCAAAATGGGGGGGGGGCTGAGGGCAGGGAGAGTTGCTTCATTTTACTTCAGTTACTGAGGTGAGTGGCATTTTTTATTAGAGGCTTGGATCTTAACCAGCCCTCCAGAAATTCAAGGGCTCTTTGGTTCATGGAGGGAGTTGGGATCCAATGGAAGCCCCAAGTGGAGTATGGCGGTTTCCCTGTTTATCTCTCCAGCCCCTGATCCCCCCTCATGTTGTTCACCCAACCTTCTGAAACAGAATTTAGAGGAGCAAAGGGGCTGCAGCAGGAAGGGGGAATAATAAAAAATGCAAGGACCCCTTCCCCTGTCAGGAGAGTTCCACTAACAAAATTCCACTTATGGGATGCTCCCACCATCAAAATCTTAGTTAGGAATTTAGGAGGTAGCCAATGTGGTGCCCCCCCCCCCCCCGCTGTGGTTTTCAACACCTATAAATCCCAGCCAGCATGACCAATAGCCAGAGATGATGGGAGGTGTAGTCCAAAGCTTCTGGAGGGGGCCACATTGGTGACTGCCCATCGTACATCACTATGAAAATATATTAACTGTTAGAAGTAGAAAGCATTTATCCAGTATTTTAGAATGACAGCTATTAACTGGCATTGTAATATTTCAATTAATTCAGTAAGGTAACAAAACCAAAGAATTTGTTGTAGGAATTAGGACCCTGCGCCAAGCCATGCAAGTTAAAAGGACAGAGGCTTGCTTACTTTCTTTTAATGAGAGATTAATGATCATTCAAGCATGGGGAGTCAGGCTCCGAGAGGTGCCCCTGTATCAGTGCCTTCAAAATGTCCCACGGTGGCCCACGGTACCCGACTGAACCACAGTATTTACAATGTCAGAGCTGGGAAATCAATGCTCATCACACTGGGCAAAACAGCTAATGTATCCATTACAGTGAAAACTGTCTTCTGGAAATGGAAGCAATTACTCCTTGGGGTCTCAATGATGCAGTATGGTTAATTCATGAACACAGAGTATGTTCTTATTATATGCATTCTATGAGGGCTCATCCAGACTTCCTTTTGTTCCATGCTTTTCCCGACACAGGTCCATGCTTTAAAGCTCCGTGTCTGAGGGTTTTTGTTTTTGTTTGGTCCCTGTGCTTTCCTGGGGAAAACCCACATTTTACTGCTGAATCAAAGCAAACAGCAACCCGCAGAAAACCTGATTGCCATTTGCTCTGATTCAGCAGTAAAAAGAGGGCTTTCCTGAGGAAAGCGCTATGGTGGAAAAACAACAACTGCTCCGACATGAAGCTTTAAAGCCCAGACCTGTGCTTAGAAAGGGGCACAAAAGCAAGTCTGGATGAGCCCTGACTTTTGTAGCAGATTCTTTGCCAAAACTGCAGTAAGGACTTCTGCTCCCCCCCCCCCCCCCCGGTGTTATTGTTCCATTGAGAATTTGTGATTTCAACTATGGAATTTGCTCCTGCAAGATGTAGTAATGTCCTGCAGTACAGATGGCTTTAAAAGGGGGTTAGATGCAGTGGTTACGAGCTATGATGCCTACGTCCTCCCTCCACTGTTGGAGGCAGTGTGCCTCTGAATACCAGTTTCTAGGAATCACAAGTGGGGGGAACGCTGCCGGACTCAGGTCCTGCTTGCAGACTTGCCATGAGTATCTGTCTCGCCAGAGTGGTGCATGCTCTAGTTATCTCTCACTTGAACTACTGCAATGCGCTCTATGTGGGGATACCTTTGAAGGTGACCCAGAAACTACAACTAATCCAGAATGCAGCACCTAGACTGGTGACTGGGAGCAGCCGCTGAGACCACATAACACTGGTCTTGAAAGACCTACACTGGCTCCCAGTATGTTTCCGAGCAAAATTCAAAGTGTTGGTGCTGACCTTTAAAGCCCTAAACGGCCTCGGCCCAGTATACCTGAAGGAACGTCTCCACCCCCATCATTCAGCCCGGATACTGAGGTCCAATGCCGAGGGCCTTCTGGTGGTTCCCTCGCTGCGAGAAGCCAAGTTACAGGGAACCAGGCAGAGGGCCTTCTCAGTAGTGGCACCCGCCCTGTGGAACGCCCTCCCACCAGATGTCAAAGAGAAAAACAACTACCAGACTTTTAGAAGACATCTTAAGGCATCCCTGTTTAGGGAAGCTTTTAATGTTTAATAGATTATTGTGTTTTAATATGCTGTTGGAAGCCGCCCAGAGTGGCTGGAGAAACCCAGCCAGATGGGTGGGGTATAAATAATAAATTGTTGTTGTTAATCTGGTTGGGCACTGTGAGAACAGAATGCTGAGCAAGATGGGTCTTTGTCTTGATCCAGTTGGACTCTTCTGATGCTGCTAGGGCTGAGCTGTATGAAGCAGTCAGAGTGGAGCCAGGAATCAGAAGTTAGGAGGTTTTGCAAGGAGACAAAGCCAAGGGAAAACCAAGCAAATTCACAGCCCACACAAGAATCCCTTTATTCCTCTCTGGGATTAGTGGGGCCAGTCCACAGCCTAAAAATGCTTCACTGACCAGAGAGACTATAACTTTCTGGCTCACCACATGCACAGAGAGCCAAGAGCTCCCAGCTAGTCCCAGTGGCTTGTGACACATTCAGGTGGACACGCCCCCCAAAAAAATAAATTATGAGGGTGACCCCCCCCCTCCATCCCCTGTCCATGCCAGACAAAATTTAGATGCTGAAGAGGAGAACACTCCTCTTCCTTGCCACTTTGTAAGTTTCAGGTTATTTTTCTGAGCATCTCTGTATCCAGTTTGCTATTAGGACCCTAACAGGGGTCCCGTGGCACATTATGCAGTATCTTGAAACTATTGAGGTCCGACTTTGATGGCTGTCTAGATGGGAGGCTGCCTAGGAACCCTGTTCATGCTACCCTTCTCCATGGTAAATATTCAAGATATCAGTGTACTGGGGGATGGGGTAATTAATTATCAGGAGCTAGAGTCAGGAGCAGGTTAGCAATAAAACACCTGTGTTGGTGAAATTAATTATTTATTTCAAGAAACCAAAACAGTGCAGGCCTAGTGATCACAGAAACTCTTCCCAGTAGCTCTTGCCCCAATGAGGCAGTTGCAAGGACTCTCTAAGGCAGTCTTCCTCAACCTTGGCCCTCTAGATGTTTTTGGCCTACAACTCCCATGATCCCTAGCTAGCAGGACCAGTGGTCAGGGATGATGGGAATTGTAGTCTCAAAACATCTGAAGGGCCGAGGTTGAGGAAGCCTGTTCTAAGGCTCCTCCCCTGGTTGCTTCTCCAGCAGCCTAAGGCTCCATCATCTTGCTTCTCATTGCTCTGCCCTCTTCATTTCTATGCATGTTCTGGGAGACCAGGGGGAGGGTAGCTGGTTGCAGCCAGAGGGGGAAACCCCCTGTCCTGCCTAATCTCTGTCTTCTGGCCCCTCTCCTCTCCTGCCTCTGGGTCTGGATGGCTCTCTATCACAGCCTCTTCCTGCTCACCAAACCCTGTTACCTCTTCAGCTTCCGACCTTCCGACACCTCCTCCCAATTTGCTCCCTCTTCTCCTCACAACAACTCATTGTTGTCCCACCATCAATCCCCTGGCTCTGAGCCTTCTTCCCTTGGGGGTTCCCTAGCTGGTGCCTCCCACCACTACTCTGCATGACAGCAATATACTTTATTGGGTGATGTAGGACTAGTTCATAGCAAGGGATGGAGATGTAGTGAGGAAAATTTATGGTATCTAACTGGAGCCTGGGGGTGGATGTGTGGCAACCGCTCTTGTGAACATTTACAAAAAAAATGGATGAGCTATTGCAAAACACAGTGAGTCATAGCTTCCCATGACTCATACACAAGTGCATTCCCTCATACATCTTGTAATATAAACTCTTATATTTATCATTTAGCTGTTCTCCAAATTATTTCCAATGCATCCACTTGGATCTTAAAGATGGCAGCTATTCCTTTTCCAGATGTGAGGTAATCAGAGATAGGAACTATTATTTCCTGTATCTGTTAACTTTACTTTATTGGTCCGCCATAAAAAAGTTCCTGTGTGAAGCGCACAAGTATTCTGCTATCACAATAAACTAGATTGACTTACCTCAATTATGCCCAGGAGAAGTCCAGTGCTAGTCCTACCTGGTTGTAGACTCAGTGAACCTAATTGTCATGACTAACTAGCATTGGTTATAACCCAGTAGGCCCATCTATGCCATCAATATCCCCACACTGGAATGGAGAGGTGGATAGGCTCTATTCTATCCTTATCATCATGAGTTATGCTACCAAGGCCTTTCATTCATAAGCTTCTCTTTTCTAAGCTACTGTAGGAATCTGTTCTCATTTTCTATGGTATGTGTATAGGAGATGGAGTTGGCTACAATTTGCCTCATCTCCATATAAATGAGAACTTGAGATGAATGCATTGTCCGTCTGTATTTTGATGGGTGAGAACAATTAACCTGCTTTAGAGCAGAACGTGCTCGATGTTCATCGCACCCGACATGTGCCCCTCCTGGAGTGTAAGTGCCAGGGAGATATATTCAGTAGTGTGCACAGTGAGGTGAAGTGGCTAACAAAGTCAGTCTGAATTATTCCCCCTTGTCAAAATATGCAAAATGTTCATCAATCCAACCCCATGCAGAGCTTGCTTGATTATTTGGGTATTGAAATGCATGGTAATCCTGTGAAACAATTTGGCCGCTAATTGGAGCAGCCTATTATATGTAATGTAGAAGGATATGCAGAAATAGCCTGTGCCCCCACACACCGCTTTGTACAGAGCTCCAATCATTAAGATAAATTGGCTCCCTTAGATTTGCTATTAGTCTTCATGAACTCATCGCTACACCTATTTACTTGCCTTGTGCATTTAAATGCCTCCTTCTCTGGTATAGGAGAGAAAATTCAGTACTTTCTGCTTGTCCCTGCTGCTTTCCAGTGCCTTGGGCATAGGGAAGATGTTGGGCAGGCCCAAGAGTATTTTATTCCTTCAGTGGAGGACAAAATAGTATTACTCCACATACAGAAACCAGCCATTGTTGTTTAGTCGTGTTCGACTCTCCATGACCCCATGAACCAGAGCATGCCTTGGAAACTCTCACTTACTTCTCAAAGCTTCTCCTTTTTTATGTCCATTGAGTTTTCTTGGCAAAATACTAGAGTGGTTTGCCAGTTCCTTCTCCAGCCAAACCTTTGACACTGGCTGCTTCCACCCAACCTGAGTGCCACAGACTAGCATAACTTTCTCCTACAAGGCTTCATAAGGATTTCTACCCCACATCACTTGCTGCCTTGAAGCGGTTGTCTCGCTGTGCCTAGTGCTAAGGCTGGCCTTGGAGAAATGCGAGAAAGGCATCATTTCAAAGTCGTATTTCACTTTCAGAAGCAGTGAATACTCCTGTATTGCTGGATATCATGAGTGGGGAAGAGTTGCTGCTGATTTCGGCCTTTCCATAACAGGCATAAATAATAGTACTGACTCCTAGGGGCAAGGCAGTTTTGCCCCCCTGAAAATATTTTATGAGGGGGCCATGCCCTCTCAATATTCAGAGGACATCGTGCAATGTCACGTTAGCCCCTCCCCCCAATCCTCTGGAGAAGCTGGTGCCTCTACCAATTCACCAGTATGAGAACAGAATGGTGGACTAGGGGAGCCATGGCCTGAGAGATCAGGCTCTTATTATGTTCTTTTTATTCTTACTTGTCTTCTCCACAGTTTAGGCCTATGGAGACTCACCTACAGTAGAAACAAAAGCAGAAACATCCAAAAATATATTCAGAGTGCAAAGAGAAATTTAGGACTTCCTTGGGTTTGATCTCTGACTGTCCCTCCCACAACTGTCATAAGGCCTCTGAAGAATATATCAATTGCCAGACAGCTTCCTGTAGAACAAGAAGATAGCATCATCATGTGTCTTCAGACCATTCTTGATTTCATCCTTGATATAGCAGGAAGGACCTATTTTGTATTGCACCAAGCAAAGAATATGAGTGTTTTCATGACATTGAGAGAGAAACCACCGTTTGAGTCAGAGAGAAGCAGAGCTGAAAGATCTTTATTTCTAGGTTTGCATGTTTTTATCTCTGGGGACCTGGTGAGGAGCAGTTGTTCTGTAAGTGCTGTTTTAGAAGCTGTTCTAGAAGTTTTTTTCTGGTCAACTTATATATTGATAAATAAACCCAAATATCACAAAAGGTTGCAAGTCTTCAGTAATCTCCCTTCCAAAACATGCCAAACTTAGTGTTGCTACTGGAACAACTCAATGCTCCAGGAAGTAGAGAGTACATGGCACCATAGACATAGACACTGCCTCCACTGGTGAGGACCAGATACTCCCAAACCAAACACATAAACTATGCTCCACCAACACAGAGGCTAATAACTTTACCTTCATAGGCAATTGTTATCAATTTCCCCCAAGTCCCAGAAAGAAAGAAAGAAAGAAAGAAAGAAAGAAAGAAAGAAAGAAAGAAAGAAAGAAAGAAGAGACAGGATAGTAGGTCAAAGACACACAACTTTATTACGATTTCAATCTGCCTTTCTTGAGTTCTTGTTTTCTGCTATTGCTCTTACACTATGGAACGCCCTTACCTGTGCTGTGCAAGAAGGTACAACAATTAGTTGATTCATGCATTTGTGAAAAATTATCTTTTTGCTCAGGCTTTCACTGGCCATAAGATCAGACCTTGTTTTATGTGTTTGAATCTTCTGATTTTCTCTTCTGATTTGCTTTTATATGTTCTTCTGCCCCTCCCTTTATATTGCTGTGTTATTGGTTTTAGGATGTGCTTTTGTTCTTGTTTTAAACGGTTTAATGACATATTATTTGTTACCTAGTATATGGCTTAGAGATGTTTGAAATATTAAGCATTTCACAAATGGTTTGAAATAAAATAGCTAGATTTGTGAAGGCCCATTTCTCTAGGCATCACGCTTTACACGTGAACATTGATGGAGGAGTATGTTGCATGGGTGGCGCTGTAGGTTAAACCACAGAGCCTAGGACTTGCTGATCAGAAGGTTGGTGGTTCGAATCCCCGTGATGGGGTGAGCTCCGTTGCTCGGTTCCTGATCCTGCCAACCTAGCAGTTTGAAAGCACGTCAAAGTGCAAGTAGATAAATAGGTACTGCTCCGGCGGGAAGGTAAACGGCATTTCCGTGCACTGCTCTGGTTTGCCAGAAGCGGCTTAGTCATGCTGGCCACATGACCCGGAAGCTGTATGCCGGCTCCCTTGGCCAATAAAGCGAGATGAGTGCCGCAACCCCAGAGTCGTCCGCGACTGGACCTAATGGTCAGGGGTCCCTTTACCTTTATGTTGCACAGGAACATAAAATATTGCCTTATACTGAACAGAGCATTGGTCTATCTAGCACCCTACTGACTACACAGACTGTCAGGGCTCTTCAGGATTTCAGGCAGGAGTCTGTTCCAGCCCTACCTGGAGGTGCCAGAGACTGAACCTGTTGCTTTTTGTGTGTAAAGTTGATCCTTTGCCACTAAAATACAGTCCTGTTTTCAGGCTACTCTGTGTGTTGTTGAAGATGGGAAGTAGGGAAGAACACTCAAATAAGCTCATATTATTAACTTAATTGGAAATATGACACACAGCTCAGTGTTGATAATGCCCAAACAGATGTCAAAGAAAGTATGAAAGAGAAAGAAAGAAAGAAAGAAAGAAAGAAAGAAACCTGTTTGTTGTACAAGAGTTCTCTCCTCATCTCCCTCTCCCTCTAAGAAAGCAAGTTTGAAGAATATTAGAGTAGCTGGAGACTGTTAGATCATGGCTGACTGGTTTGGAGATCGGTCAAGCATGCTGTCTCTTGTTGACGTGAGCTGCAGACATTTTCCCCTTAAGAGTTTTTTGTGCTTTCCACATGCAATTCATAGGGTAGTTTTGCTTTCCCCTGTAGGGTACTTCCTGCCTAGTCCTGTTCACACTTAAAATTCATTGCAGCAAGCAAATGACAACAGCAGTATCCAGAAACTACTTTGCACATAGAATCATTAATGTATATCAGATCAAATATAAGACTGATGAGTATTTGTTTATTGTTTAATTCTTGGTCACTTTGTGTTTAGTCAGATGCCACTGCCCTCTACTAACTGCCCTCATTAACTATATCCTATACCACAGTGGGAAAATGGGTGATCCCGCTTCTCTGTGGCCTTCAAGCTGAAAAAAATATCACTCTGTATGTTTTATACCTCCCCTCCCCCCCTCCACCCAAAGCCTAGCTTATTAGTTGCAATAAAATGCCCTAAAACCTTATTTCAGGCAATATTTAACAAAATTGCATTGTTTCAAGCTGATGTCAAAAATTAAGAGGCAGCAGAGGGTCTTGAAAATGGTTACGTATTATCCATTTTAGTGATAGTTTACAAGACCCGTGAAAGAAGACACCCTTGACCATCATTCAAGGCACCCCAGAGTGCCACAGCACACTGGTTGAAAACCACTATTTTACGACATTGCTTAAAGCACACAAGTGCATTTTCCTTCCATAACAGATGGGCTTGATGCTTTCAAAAGAAAATCAGACCATAGTTGCAGTCATATGCACACCTTTTTAAACATGAAGCAAAAACGAGGAATGGAAAACAAAGCATAAAATGTTATGGATGATGCCAAACTCATGAGCAGAGGCAGCTGAATTTAGGTCAAATGTTGTCATTTCAAGTATCACTCTGAAAATACTGGTTGCAATATATTAAACCACATGCATAAACTGTAGCAATCGCTGCCACATTGTTTTCTCCTCCCTCCCAGAAAGAACTCTGATGTGTTTTATAGTGATAGCAGGGACAAAAGTGGTTTGTGAGTAGGTCCATGGAGGGAAGCTCTTATGGGGAACCCTAGTGGAGCACCGAAAACCTAAGGCAGCAGGTATTTTGTGACTAGTTGTTAAGAGAAAATTGCACAGTGTTCAATTGGATTCATTTTATTGCTCACTCCAGCCCCCGTGGCATCATCATTCCTCCTAATAGCAAATGCTGACTGCCTAAAGGACTGAAGCTGGAACAGGGCCACTGAGAAACACAATGGTGGTAACCAGCATGCTCAGGGGGGATCCCAAGGTATACAAAAGGACAGCATACTGAACAAAAGCAAAATGGGACGCTCCACCTAGCATGCTTGGTAGCCTGGAGGAACTGTGGAATGTTGATGTGATGGGACGATGAGCTGCTTGTGTGTAAAATCCAAGTCCCTCAGAGTTTGGTCAAGTTTGCAAACCTCTGTCTGTAACGGAGCCCCTTAAACATGGCTCCGTCAGTCGCTGGCAGATTCCGACAGTGGTTGCTTTCGGAATCGCTTCCAACATAAAAGCTCCTTAACGGAAACACGTCTTCTGGACTCTCTGCATGACAGTTTCTGGCGAGGAGTGGGTGTCCCTACAGGAGGTCCTGAAACCTCCCCACTGTTTTCGCTGGAAGTGTCTCTGAGCCATCCCTCCAGCTCACTTTCCCTCAGCTCACCTCCTCTCCCCCTACTGGTTCCCTCTTCAGCTGCTGAGTCTCTCCCAACCTGTGTGAGCCCTTTCACCTCCCTTCCTTCCGATGGCAGTTCCCTGACATCCACCTCCCCTCCAGGGCCCCCTTCACCCCCTCCCGCCCCCTCCTCTATGGGCGGTGAGGAGGCAAAACCCCGGAATGAACTTCCTTCATCTTCCGATGTCTCGAACACTTCTCTCCACCTGTTGCGGTTCCTGGTCTCGAAGTACTCCTCCTCCTCAGAGTCCATCTCCCCTTCCCCTTCCGAGTCCGGGAATCCTTCCAACTCCTCCTCCTCATCGGTGGTCCCAAAGTATTCCCTCCGGAACCTCTCCACAGGCTGAGGTTTCCTTGGGAACCTTTGATGGAACGTTTCTATCAATACCTCGTCATTGATATCTTCTGCCATTACCCAAGTGTTTTCTGACTCCGGTTCTCCTTCCCACGCTACCAAATACTCCACCTGATCCCCCTTCCACCTGGCGTCGAGGATTTCTGCCACATGGCTGCTGCATTCCCTTTCTTCTATCACCGGTCCCCGAGTGGCCATCCCTTCTCGTCCCCCCTCATACGGTGACAGTAACGACCTGTGAAATACTGGGTGCAGTTTCATGTGGTTGGGTAACCGGAGCCTGAAAGCCACTGGGTTGACCTGTTGAATGACCTCAAAGGGACCCAATCTCCTGGGTCTTAATTTCTTACAACCTCCTTTGAACGGCAACCCTTGGGTTGACAGCCACACCCTATCTCCCACCCTTATGGTTTCACCTTCCCTTCGGTTCTTGTCTGCCTGCCTCTTGTATTCTTCCTTCGCCCTTTCTAAGTTGAGTTGGAGCTGACGATGGATTGCTTCCATTTCTTCTACAAAATGCTCGGCTGCCGGGACGCTCCATCTCTCCCCTTCTCCCCCTGGGAAAGCCCTGGGATGACACCCATAATTAGCCAAGAAGGGGCTCATCCCTGTGGACACATTCTCGGCATTGTTGTAGGCAAATTCCGCCAGTGCCAACTTTTCTACCCAGTCATTCTCTCTGTCATTGACATAACACCTCAGGTATTGCTGGAGGACACCGTTTGCTCTTTCCGCCTGCCCGTTGGTTTCAGGGTGCCGGGCAGTCGAAAAGTTGACCTCCACCTGCAGTAAGCTCATGAGCTTCCTCCAGAACCTGGAAGTAAATTGTTTTCCTCGGTCTGAGACCACCCTCAATGGCACCCTGTGCAACCTAAAAATGTGTTCTACAAATAACTTCGCTGTCTCTTCCGCCGTGACTGCATGCGAGCAGGCTACAAAGTGGCACATCTTTGTTAGCAGGTCTACCACCACCATGATGGCTGTTTTCCCCTTGGACTTCGGCAGATCAGTCATAAAATCTATTGACACTGCCTCCCAAGGTCGTTCTGGGGTTGGTAAGGGTTCTAATAGCCCCGCCGGCGCCCGCCTCTCCCCTTTGGCTCGCTGGCATTGCTCGCACCCTCTTACATACTCCCGTACATCTTCCCTCACCTTAGGCCACCAAAATTCCCTGGTGACCAACCACATGGTTTTGTGTTGTCCAAAATGCCCCGCCGTGGGGCTGTCGTGCAACTGCTTGAGTACCCTCCCCCTTAAGTCTCCTTCAGGGATATACAGTGCCCCTTTGTAATACAAAGCTCCATTTCTTTCCTCGAAACCCCCTGGTTCCTCTCCCTCACCCCTAAGACCTCTGAGCTTATTCTGGGCGTATTCATCATTCTCTGTTTCCTCTACCAGTTCTCTTTGTCCCACCAATGCCGCCCCACACACCCAGCGGTCCTCTGGGATGACATGTCTCTCTTCGGGTGCCCCCTCCCCTTCCAAATATTCAGGTTTGCGTGAGAGAGCGTCCGCCCTAACATTTTCTGGACCTGGCACATAACAAATTTCAAAGTGGAATTTGGAGAACTCCTGGGCCCATCTCACTTGCCGTTGGTTGAGCACTCGTGCCGTTCTCCAATACTCTAAGTTCTTGTGGTCCGTGCACACTTGCACCTTATGTTGTGCCCCAATTAATAAATGCCTCCATCTCCTGAACGCTTCATGAATGGCTAGTAGTTCTCGGTCATACACCGTGTAGTTCCTCTCAGATTTGTTCAGCTTTCGCGAAAAAAAGGCACACGGTCTCCACTCCGACTCCTCCTTGCCAGGCTGCAGAAGCACCGCCCCCACAGCCCGGTCTGATGCGTCCGTTTCCACTCGCATCGGTTTTTGTAAATCCACATGCAGGAGCTGTTCTTCCGAAGCGAACGCCCTTTTCAGCTCCTCAAAAGCTCGCTCCGCCTCCGCCGTCCAAACGAATTTCCTCTTACTGCTGAGACAGTCCGTAATGGGCGCCGTCAAGTGGGCAAAATTTCTGATGAACTTCCGATAGAAGTTTCCAAATCCAAGGAATCTTTGCACATCCTTCCTTGTTTTCGGTGTTTTCCATTCCAGTACCGCTTGGACCTTGCCAGGATCCATGGCCAATCCCTTGTCCGACAAGCGGTACCCCAGGAATTCCACCTCCTTGGCATGAAACTGACACTTCTCTAGCTTCACCCACAGCTGATTGGCTTGCAGTCTGCCCAACACTTCCCTGACGTCTTTTACATGCTGCTCCTCATTCTCTGAATATACTAACACGTCATCTAAGAAGGCCACACAATTCTTGTAAAGCAAAGGCCCCAGGACGTGGTTCATAAACGATTGAAAGCACGCGGAGCCTGCTTGTAAGCCGAAGGGCATAACTAAATATTCAAATGCCCCCAAAGGGGTGAACATGGTGGTTTTCCATTCATCCCCCTTCCTTATTCGTATCAGGTTGTACGCCCCCCTCAGGTCCAGTTTAGTAAAAATCTTTCCCTTCCTGACCCTTGTCAAAATGTCATCAATTCTGGGCATCGGGAAAGTCACTGGTTCTGACACTGCATTTAAGGCCCTGAAGTCCACTACAAGTCTAGGTTTGTCCGTGTTTTTTTTATCCACAAAAAACACTGGGCTGCCCCCCACCGCCCTGGACTCTCTGATGAACCCTCTCTTCAGGTTCTTGTCAATGAACTCCCTTAGCTCCTGCATCTCTCTGTCTGACATGGCGTACAGCTTGCCTACAGGGAGCTGTGCCCCAGGGAGTAAATTGATTTGACAGTCAAAGGGTCTATGTGGGGGTAGTTTGTTTGCCTCCCTCTCGCTGAAGACGTTGCTCAGGTCGGCGTATTGTTGGGGAACCTTCCCCTTCTCCGTTACTTCCGTCCCTGCTAGAGTGGCTCTGGCCCCTCCTTGAGCCTCCCGCTCTTTGCAGTGTTCTAGACAATGTGCTGACCCAAAGGAGACCACTCTCTGATGCCAGCCCACTAGCGGATCATGTAACGCTAGCCAGCTCATCCCCAAAATAATGGGAGCTCCTCCCAAGGTAGCCACATTAAACGCTATTAGCTCAGTGTGTCTTGCTACCCTCATTATCATTGGGACGGTCTGCTGGCTGACTTCTCCTCCCAGCAGCTCCCTTCCATCGATCGTGGTCACCTGCAAAGGGTTACTTAAAGGGATAGTCTGTATCTGGTGCTCAGCAGCAAACTCCTTACTCATGAAATTGCAGGAGCTGCCTGAGTCCAATAGCGCCTTTATCTTTAGTGGGTGTCCGTTAGGCAGCTCTAGTAACACCTCTATCACTAGGGCGGGTTTAGGAGGTTCCGGCGTGGGCACTTTCACTGCTCTTTGGCCTGGCTGCTGTGCCCAGACGGTGGCTGCCAGGCGTTGGCTTTTACTTGCTCCGGTACCTTTTCCTCCCTCTCCCCAACAGCTCCCGCCATTCCTTGCCATTCCTTTCTTTGGGGGCAGACTCTGGCAAAATGACCTGGCTGTTGGCAGAGATAACATTTCTTGGCGCCCTTCCCCTCCTTCTTCCGCTCTTCACTGGGCTTTGAAACTGCGCGCGCGCTGTTCCAATTTCCATCGGCTCTCCCGGCGGGAACGGTGGCTCTGGAATCTCTGGAATGCGAAGCTCCCTCCAACGTTCCCCCTTCCCTTCCCGCCTCTCCAAGGCTCTCGCCTCTTGGCGCGCTCCTATGGTCAGCGCTGATTTGGTCAGCTGGTCCATAGACTCCGCCCTGGGCGCCCGGGAAAGTTCGTCTTTCACAGCCGAAGAAAGCCCTTCTTCAAAGAGCATTTGAATGGGTTCCGCCGATAGATCCCACCCCAATTTATGGATCAACATGGTAAACTCAGTCCAGTACTCACGAACAGATCGGCTCCCCTGTTTGCACGCCATTAACTGTCTGCGTACCACTCCCTGCTCAATATCGCTGGAAAACATCAGATCCATGGCACGAAAAAACTTCCTCGTGTCCTTCAGGATGTCATTATTCGTTGCCATCAGGGGCCTCACCCAGTCTTTCGCCCCCTTTTTGAGATGCCCAATCACAAAAGCCACCCGCGATTCCTCGTCGGGAAAGTCATCAAACTGCAGATTAAGGGCATATTGCATCTCTGTCCTAAAGGCATGATAGTCCTTGGGCTCCCCCCCAAACTTCTGTACCAATCCTGGCAACTTTCTGGCGAGCGGGGTGGTTTTCCCCTTCTCTGCATCTTGAGCCCTCCTCTCCTCGAGCCTCGCCGTCTGCAGCGCTAGCTGGACCTCCAACGCCCGGTACCTTTCTTCCAGGCTTGGACCCGCTCCAGCTCCTGCTTCTCCGGTTCAGGCTGGGTTGCTCATGATGCCTTCTCCTGCACAAGCTGCTCACGGAGACTGTCGGAATGCTGTGATGGGACGATGAGCTGCTTGTGTGTAAAATCCAAGTCCCTCAGAGTTTGGTCAAGTTTGCAAACCTCTGTCTGTAACGGAGCCCCTTAAACATGGCTCCGTCAGTCGCTGGCAGATTCCGACAGTGGTTGCTTTCGGAATCGCTTCCAACATAAAAGCTCCTTAACGGAAACACGTCTTCTGGACTCTCTGCGTGACAGTTTCCGGCGAGGAGTGGGTGTCCCTACAGGAGGTCCTGAAACCTCCCCACTGTTTTCGCTGGAAGTGTCTCTGAGCCATCCCTCCAGCTCACTTTCCCTCAGCTCACCTCCTCTCCCCCTACTGGTTCCCTCTTCAGCTGCTGAGTCTCTCCCAACCTGTGTGAGCCCTTTCACCTCCCTTCCTTCCGATGGCAGTTCCCTGACAGTTGAGAATTAATGGAAAATAACACTGAAGTACCCAGGGGGTGGGGTCAGCTGGGAAGTTGTACTTCCTCCTTCCTACAATTTTGTTGAATTCCGACATAAAATGTATGTCTAGACCCCTCAGACTGTTGTGCAAATTGCTGCTTGGCTCTTATTCAGATGTTGCACTTCTCTGAATGTTGTGACACAGTCCCCAGCTATTGAAACATATCCAAATATGCATTCATTTATTTGATAGATTTGTAGCTCACCCTTCCTCCAAAATGGAGCACAAGGTGGCTTAGAGCAATGATGATAAAATGCCGCCATCATAATACAGTTGAACCTTTACTTACCACCGCCTCTTCTTATGGTCCTTCCAAGTTGTGACTGCGAGAAACCGGTGGGTTTGCTGTCATTCGCACATGTGTAGGAGCAGTAATCACCATTTGCACATGCGCAGAAGCTGACAATCGCCGCACACGCCTGTGCACAACGGCGCCTCTCCCAGCGACCTGTTTCAACCTCCGGACAGACCTCCAGAACAGATTATGGTCGCAAATAGAGGTTCCACTGTAAAACAATTCTTAAAACCAACAAATCACATTTCTTCTTGTGCCATGCCTAGAAAGCATGGGCCTGAGTGGTTTTTCCCTTGCTGTTTAGCAATAGAGCAGAACAAATGGCAATCTGGGGGGAAACCTGAATTGCCATTTGTTCTGATAGAGCACTAGAGAGCAGTTTTCCCCAGGCAAGGTAAAAGGTAAAGGACCCCTGGGCGGTTGGGTCCAGTCAAAGGTGACTATGGGGTGTGGCATTCATCTCACTTCAGGCCGAGTGAATGAGCGTTTGTCCACAGACAGCTTTTCTGGGTCATGTGGCCAGCATGACTAAACTGCTTCTGGCACAGTGGGACACTGCAAAGAGTGCTAGAGCGCACGGAAACGCCGTTTACCTTTCTGCTGCAGCAGTACCTATTTATCTCCCCACACTGATGTGCTTTCAAACTGCTAGGCTGGCAGAAGCTGGGACAGAGCAACGGGAGCTCACCCTGTTATTTAAACATGCATTTTGAAAAGATTAAACAAGGCTGGTGGAGGACATGAAAGAGAATGGAGTCTGGGATAAAATGTTTGAAAGTGGCCATCTCTTCTTCCTGCCTAGACATTCCTTATCTTTGTTGTCAGTTCCTCTGCCCTGGTTGTTAGTAATTTGAAGTTTTCACATTTAAACAATGGGATACAATATAAATGAAATAGTGCAGGCATTTTATCTCCTTGCGGAGGACACTCCTCCATTTGAAGAGCAGGCCCAGTTTAAAGACAATGTGTTGCATCCAATGTAGTGCTAGTCACTTAATAATATGCTTGTTCTGCTAGTGAAATGTTTTGCGCTGGTGGAATGCTGTTGTACAAGAGAATGCTTAAGCAGGTTGCTGGTAACTTTCAACTAGTGCAATTGTTGTGTTGGCAAAATTATGCAACATTAGAGCTCCAATGCAACATGAGAGCTCACCTGTCTGCTAGCACAAGAGCACCAATGGACAGAGTGTTAGTGTATAAGAGTTTATGCATGCAGAGAAAAGGACAAGAAAGGGTTAATTTAGGTGTGCTTGCCCTGCACCCGCAGCTGCTTAAGTGTGAGTCAGCAAATCCATGAGAGTAAGTCAGAGAGTGACTCAGCACAACATAAAGTATAAATACCCTTGTGTTTGTAGCAAGCCTTGGCCTCCACATCCTGGCTAAAACCTAATCTGTATTGGACCTTTTATTACTTTTGCTGTAAGCTGTCTGTTGGGCATTAACAACAGACTGAGGTGAGATTGCTTTATGCTACAACTGTATGTAACTGCTAAACTGAGAAAATGCATTATACTTTGGACTACCTTTCAGTAAAGGAAGTGACTTTTCCCAAACTTTTCCAATGTTTCTCTTTACAACCACATTCTGGGTTTTCCATTTGCACAATCTGCTGGTGTGTTAATTGGGCACTCTGCACATGCCCCAACACAGAGAACATGGAATGCAGACCAAAGTCCAGCAAAAGAGAGCGTCAAAACCTTGAAATTGCCCATCAGCAGTGAACACCTGGACAGCAATCGGGAAAGGTGCACAGGTCACTAGGTGGCTTTCCCTCAAGAACAGTCTTCGCCACTAGGGCGAGTTGTTTGGTTGGCATCCATCTTCCTCAGGAGACGATGGAGGAGTGCACCTTTGGGAGTGAAGTCAAACTGTTGGAAGGTTACAGCATCCACTGGGGCTGTAGAGACCAATATGGGAGAGACTTGTTTTGTTGCAGCTGAGGCTGATGAAGGCATCTGGTCGTGTGATGTATTGCATTTTTATTTGAGCCAGTGTGGTATAGTAGTTAGTGGGTTATACTAGGACCTGGGAGACCAAGGTCCAAATGTCTACTCAGCCATTAAACTTAACAGTTGGTCTTTTAGTTGAGAGGTGGTGACTGGCCCAACCTCAAAGGGTTGTTGTGGGGATGAAATGAGGAGTGGGAGAACCAGGGAGAACCACCTGAAGATCCTTGGAGGAAAGGTAGAATGTGAATGTAATAGATAAATAAACAATTACATATTATTTCTATATTTTAATCTATACATACGCTAATTTTATGCAAAACTCTATGCTCTTTTATCCTACTTATTTGAGGTATGTAAGTGGCCATTTAAAGGGGGGAAATCTGTGCCATAATGATTCAGTGAAAATTGCACACTACAATAATCCTGATATTAAGATTACCCTTTTCAACATTATAAATCTCATGCTGTTCTGATGTAAAGCAAATAAGTCTGAAACAAAGTACACAGGCTCAAATATTCAGGAGGAATTCCCTTCTTTAGTTCCAGAATCAGAGCAGAGCTGGTGAAGAAAGGGGAAGAGTGAGATTAAGAGACCGCTAAATGCATTTTAATAAATTCATCTTATAAATACAGGGGTTGGGGAGGTGAAAGAGGTCACTGTTAATTTAGAATGCTGAATATGCAAACTTGTGAGCAATCAAGAGAGAGTGCCCCCCCCGACACACACACACACACACACATTTGGAGGAGGAACAGCAGAAAGGTCAGTAGAAAGTCCTTGGAACCTATTTGTCAAAGCAGCCTTTGCTAGTGCTAAGGGGCATAGGAGATACACAGGTATTATATCAAGCACTAATTGGGGAGGGGGCTGGGGCATAACTGTGGGAGGGTATGAGGGCACCATTTACCTGCACCCTTCATGTTAACTACTTGAAGCATGTCTAGACGTTTGGAAAAGTATCTGCTTTTACATCAGTAGTGAGGAACCTATGACCTTCCAGATACTGTTGGACTCTCATGCAGCAATGGCCAATGGTCATGGTTGACGGGATCCATCAACATCTGAAGGGCCAGGGGTTCTCTATCCCTCAAGGGGCAATTAGTATAAAGAATCAAATGGCCTCTGTAGTCAAGTGAAAACCACTTATTCATATGCTGTTAGCATGAGTCACTAGAGTTGTCATGCTCCAGTCCATGACCCTGTCATAGAAATGTCTTTTCTAAGGGGGAAATGGACGTGGTAACAGTTTATGGAGCACCTATGTGCATAGAGTAGCTCACGCATAAATGTGCCCTTGCAGGTGCTGTGCTCAATGATCCATGTGGGAAGGGGGCAGTGCCAGCAGCACATAACATCAGGTGCAAGGGCACTGGCAAAGTCCTGCCACTTTCCTTCTCTATCTCCCCGACCACCTGAGAGTTGTTAGGAGACCCTACAATTATCAGAGTGGTTTACGAGTCAATTCCTCTTCCCGGGCAGTTCTGGGAACTGTAGCCCTGAAACGGGACTAGTGGGCCTCCTAACATCCTTAACAAACTCTAGTTCCCAGGGGGTCTTTGGGGAAAGCCATGGCTCTTTAAAGTGGTATGGTGCTGTTTTACATGGTGTAGTGCAAATGGAGTCACAGTAGGACAAATTTTGAGTACCACATCTGTGGAATGTTCTTCCTTTGGAGAGGGCTAACACTGCTGCTGTTATCATTCTGGTGCCTAGTTAAGACTCACTCTTTTGCCCACGTATTTTAAGCTTGATTATGGTTTGATCTGTTCTGCAGTCTTTAATTGCCTTTTTTTGTTTGTTTCCTTGTGTTTGTTTCATGTTTTGGTGGGTTATTTTTCTTTCATGTTCTGTACCTGCTGTGGTATCTGCATAGATGCAGAGCAGGATTTTTTAATGATGATACATTGGGATAAAGTCATGGGAAGACTGGAATGTAGACACCTTCTTTGTCACACACAAAATGAGCTACCCATGGAGAAGAAACTTTTTGTCTTTCTTTTTAATGCCAAGTTGCTTGGCAATTTTTGCCTGTCCTTCATTTGCTTGTGAGGGATAATGAAACATAAATACCTGGTATACTGTCGCTTCAAAGATAACAAAGCTGTAAATATTTCCCTGACCCCCTCCCAATTTTTCCTCCATGATCTTGCTTATAACTTTCTTGTTTTCTCTGCATTCTGTAAGTACATGCCCACAAGAATAAGTAATTTGTTCTATAGGAGAGAGATGGGGGGAGGGCGGAGAGAGAGACAATTGTTGTGAAATTTCCTTTGCCTGAAATTCTGGGCAGGCTTGCATTAATTTTCTGCTTGCTTGATCTCTGATATACAAAGTGTCCAGAGGACATGACTATAAGCGGGAAAGTTTGTCCTTGATTTTCTAATATTGGTTCTGTTGCCATTAAAAATAAATAAATCCTAGGGAATTAGAAAGTAGAAACTGTTGAAAAGATTGACAATAGTCATTTAAAGGGATCTGTTTCTAGAAAACAGCAGTGTGGAATCTCGGGCTTGAGAGCATAATTAGGCCCACTAGAATTTCCCATTTGAACATGTATGATGTCAGGTGTGGGGCAGGTGTGGACACAACTTGCAGCCAAAAGTGGGCTTTGGAGGCACCACCGATCAGCTGATTTTCAGTTCCTGTTTAGCCCTGTGAATTTGAAAGTGACACTGATCAAGGCACAGGACTTTGGAGGCATGAGTGATTTGCAGATCAGTGGCACAGTGCCTTTGCAAGGGCCAGTCATCACAACGACACTTGCAAAGGCATGGGGATTTGCAAGTGCCATCAGGCGGTTGTCAGCATTTGCACAGCGCTGTGCCTTTGCCCAAGCCACATGAGCAAAGGAAAGATAGTCACCTGACATCCTTGTGGCATCAGAATATTGACAATGGTTGGCCAAAGGGGCTGCATCAAGGCTGTGGTTTGATACAGTTTCCCACCCTTGTTATAAAATAATACTGTGTATTTTGTGTTAAGATCTTAGAGCCCTTTCTGAAAGTTGCTTACTGTTCACAACATTACACAGTACTCATCAAATACTCATTCCATTTGAAATGCATAGCTGAAATGATTTCTGCATTTGAGAGCCACCTGGACTCTTTTGAGACGATGTTTCCATGCTGGCAAGATATTAGCACATGAGAGGAGAGCAGTAGGCATCATCCTCCACATGTTTCGTCTGTGTGGAGGGTACATGTGTACAATTCTCTTATTGCCAATCACATCTGTGATCCATTGCACCTGATAATGCCATGGCCATGCACCCACCATCTTCCATGTTCAACATCTGTGAAAGGTGTACACACATGCACACATAGTGTACACACATGCACACATAGAAATTCTCTACACCACCCTTGATTAATCAAGATCCTCTTCTGTGGGGAGGAATTCTGTCCCAGTACATGCATAGGGATCCTTCTCATGTGTGCCAAAGCATGTCCCCAACACATGTGGCATTGCTAGCCCGCAGAGTCCTCCAACCACCTCTTGCAATTTTCTGAATGTGGAGGTCACTGGAACCCTTTTTGTGACCGGGAATCCTGGAAGATTCCTGTGTGTGTATACTCCATGTGCATAGATATAATGCAGGCATGCAAATGAGCACACACATGTCCCCTTGTGCATATACAGTTGTGCCACCTGTAAAGGGCTTAGATTCTTTATTGGTGTGGTAAATCTGGGCCTCAGTTATTAAACTTAGGCAATTTGTACAATCAAATGGCTCTTCCACTGAGCGATGGACCTCTCTTTATTTTACTGTACTGAAAAGAGTCATGTGCTGCTGTAAATAGTATGTTTAGTGCTTGAGCTACACCCACACCAGGTGTTGCTCCTGGAATCTCAGATTGCAGCCTTTTATTAATGTTGGTCAATGTACCAGATTTAGTCAGGACCACTGTCATTCATGCTTTGGTGATTTGCAGATTAAATTACTGTAATGGGGTACAATTGCTACATGGGACTGCTCTTGAAGTTCAAAAACTTCATTCAGTGCTGGATGTTGCCATTCACCAGTCGACAAGATCATGACAGCACTCTCATACATAACATATCTTAGAATTACTGCGTTGGCTGTCAGTTTCCAGGAGAAATCCAAATAATCGGTTCTGGTCCTTAAAGTCCTATCCGAACATGGACTCTGATGACCTAAGGAAACATCTTTTCCCCGTGTGAATCCTCCCCTTTCCCAAATAAGACCTTTGAGTTTATTCTGAAAGCTTCATCATATATGGAAACTAAACTGACCTCTGTAAGAGGCAGAGACTTTTTTGCTGCAGCCCCAAAGCTATTGGAAATCCCACCCCCCCACCCCAAGAATCTTCCTCCTTGGTTCCCCAACACAAGGTGTAGTATTCCTTCTCTCTCTCTCTCTCTCTCTCTCTCTCTCTCTCTCATATGCCTTTGATAGCTGAGTTATTAAGATATTTCTAATGATTACCCCCCCCATATCTGCTTTATTTGAAATAAGCAATATGAAATTTAGAGGGGGCAGGGCAGGCTCTGATGTTCTCTGTCACTTGGCTGTAATCACTCTGCCTTGGCTGTAATCACTAGGCCAGACACCCCACTTTACTATTTTAGGCATGTGACTTCTCTGCCTTTTGAATCATGCTAGTAGTTTTGTATAAATCCCCCAGCAAGAGTCATTTCCCCTACCATTTAAAACTGTGGGGTTGCCATCTCAGTGTGGGCACACAATGTTTACAAGTGCCAATGAGAGTGCTATCTGCACATCAGGAAAAGGTTCTCCCCTTGTGGAATGGATTAATGTGATTCTCATTTGCACCACCAGACACATTGGTTTTTCCACAGATAGGTGCTAGCTGGGCAATTATACTCCTGTAATTCTGTCTGAACAGTGTCCCACAGAGGCATTCAGGACAAGAAGAACACCCTTCTGTGTTCGCCATCATTATGTGCTTTACTGGGCTGACTGTTCTCTATTCAACAGAGAAGACATGCCATGGAGAAAATTGTCACATGAAAGAAAGGGGTGGATAGGATACATTTCCCCCGTTTTTGACTCAGTATAAAGGATATTGTGAATGATGCTTCAGTGTGCATTTTTCACAGGGGCTCTAGCTCCCTCAGAACTGCCCTATCTCCAAAGAGTGAGCAGGAGTGTATTTTTTCCAAGTTTGGGGGACAGGGCATTTCAGTCTACATCTATGTCAATATATTATTTTATTATATATTATATTAGTAATAAAAACATTATTTTTGTTAACTTAGTTTGTTATTTTAAGACATTTATATGCCACCTTTCTGAACAACAAAAATCCACTGCCACTATAGCATAATAAAATAACTCCATCCTTGAAACTCCCAAAGAACAGTGAAATAACAAATTATACTTACTTCATTATACTTACTTAGCATACTTCGTTAAATCATCAGTAAAAATCCCTACAGCTGTATTGCCTATCTAAAAGCCACCTGAAATGGACAGGTTTTCACAGCTTTCTGAAAATATTGGAGTATGGTGAACTGCCAGCTGCCAGCAGGATAGAAGTTCCAGATGTGTGGAGCCACCACAGAAAAACAATCCTCTTTTATCCAGCCTAGTGCTATTTTTCTAGAAAAAGAGGGGCCAGAACTCACCATGAGCACCTCTCTTGTTCTGTTAGAACGGCAATGGCACACACCTGAGAGATGCCGGAACTGAATTCTGGTGAGTTCCGGCTGGGGGGAAAAAGCCCTGATCCAGCTCATTTCCCAAAGTCTGCAACACGATGTGCATGGTCCCACTTCTCTTGGCATCACAACAATCCAACAAAAATTAGGTTTGGCTGAGAGATAGTGACTAGTAAGTTTGCTTGTTTTTATCATCATCATCATCACCATCACATCATCATCATCTGTGGTCAGTTGGGAAGTTGAAGCGGGGTTTTTCTATTTCTGGGTCTAACTTAGGGATAGCTGAGGAGCTTGACCATTGCAAAAAGACCTGATTTTCACCTCCTGGGCTAATGTGAAGAAGAAAACTAAGGCTGCAATCCAATCCCACTATGTGCCAGACTGAGTCAACATCACTCCCTCAGTGTGGAATTCCCTCCTTTCCCCACTGAATGTGTAGACAGGCAGAAGTTCTGGAAAAGAACAACACATTTGAATAAGTTGCAGAAATCCTAGGTTTGCCATGAGTTATGACCAACACAATCAGCGGAGGGGCATTATATCTTGGCAGCACAGGCTTGTGACTTTAAGAAATCATTTCAATCTTTTGCTCTCCATGTACAGGGCTCCTGCAGAACTTTTTTTCAAAAAGCATTTAAAACCCTATAAGGGAGTCATTCATTTCTGAGTAGCCCTCTTGCGTGCCATAAATTTTGAGCAGATCTAATGAAAAGCCAATATTTAATACAAGACAAAGACTTATTTCACTCATTCCCCAATGCCTCCATTTGTCACTGTGGCAGCAACATTATCAAATGTTCATATTAAATACTATGTGTATTTATTGTGAGTAATGGATGGATCAGGTTGCCATCTTTATGATCACTGCACAGAAAACAACAACAGCTCTACCTTCTCCTTCATTGTCATAATTCTTTCTTGACAGAAGTGGTGTGCTTTGGTTTCCAAATGCTATGTGGACATATATTTGAAAGGCCATCTCCAGCAAACAGCTGGCATTTGATGTAATGATCAGATAAAACAAACATGGCAGAATCTTTTCCTGTGATGATTTATTAAGGGAGGGGGTAACCCCATATTGCATCCCCTCAAATTGCAATAGACATTTCCTATAAATACAGCGCAAATACAGTGTATATCTGGTTCATGCTAGTTTCTTACATAATCATGTGGCACAAATAATTGAAGGAACACCTGACCATTCAGTGAAATTCCACGTGGTGAAGGTATCCCATAATTGGTTCAAAACATGAAGAACTGTGTAGGAGCTGAGGTGTTGGACATGACATAGGTGGGAAACGGTTTCTGAATCCCCCCAGCCACCTCACCTAGAGGGAAAGTATTGGCTCCTCACCATCTCTCAAGCCCAACTGACCTCACAGGTTTATGAGGCTAAAGATGGTTGGTAAACAATGTATGCCTCAATGTCAGAACAGCAGTCTAAAAAGTACCATGCTCAGGTTCCTCATTGGGTTTGAGCAAAAACTGCTTGGTCTGCTTGTTTTGAGTTTGCTCAGCACACACACACACACACCCTTAAATTTTAAGTGATTTTCTTAACTCTTTTGCCCACTTTAGCTGTAATATTTATGTTAAATAGCCAGTTTTGAGTTTTCAGCTTTGTTGTCATCAGTCTATATACTATAATGTGTTGTTCATATAAACTGCTTAGAGGTTTATCTTGATTAAGTATTATAAAATTGTTAATATGAATTCTGTTTCCAGTTCTAAATAGAAGTCATTTCTAAATACGTCATATTCACATTAGCTACATTCATTGCAACTGGACTCTCCTTTTTATAATAAAATTGACCCTCAAATCTAAAACAAATTGCTTCAAATAGAATATCCAAGCTGCCAATCAAAAATTCACAGAAGGGTCAATATTTGTTCTCTGCTCTAAAATGTGTCCTATAATATACCAAGCTCCTTCATGGAGAATATACACACATAAGGCATTATAATCTGTTGTAACAAGCTTTGAGTGTCCCTCAACAGTATTCTACTGCAGTATTCTACCACTTTTACAAGGTGCTCTATTAAATATAAGAGACTGGATTTAACATAAAATCCTAAAAAAGAATTCATGAAATAGAACTAAAGGTTCCAAGATGGGTATTCCTGGGAGAGGAAATTCTTTGTGATAATTAATTAATTGAATTGAATTTATATACTGCCCTTCACCCAAGGATCACAGGGTGGTTTACAGTATAATAACACAAAGTGTATAAAACACTGTTGCATATTCTCTAACCCTAACCATTGGGCATGCTGACTGTGGTTCTTCCCTTATAATTCAGCAGCATCTGAAGGGCTACCAGTCACCAGTTCCTGCTGTAGCCTCAGTTTTACTCTGAAATAAAAGATTTATTAGCCCAGGGAGTTGCCTTGTGCTGTGTCAGACCATGGCTCCATCTGGGTTTCAGACAGCTCTTCCTGGAAATGATGGGGATTGAATTTTGGACTTTCCATATACAAAACAGATACCCTGCCAATGAGATATGTCCCTTCCCCTATAGGAATTTTGGTTCCTAAATTCCTCCTACCAAATACCTAAATTTTTAATCCCTCCAGCTGAGGTTTATGCAAATATCCTCAAGACATTTCTTTCAAGTATCCAATCATTAAAGGCTGTAACATTAACATCATTCAGCAGGAAGAACTACAGAGGTGAAGACTTCACAAGTTAATGCCAGCTAATTAATCCAGCCCATTAGACCCAAACTCTCCATGAACATTTGAAGTGCTTTTCTAATGGAACAAGCTCCTCAGTTAATAAAGTAAAGCTTGCTTCAGAGGAACGGATAGAAGCACATCTGCTGATTTATTTCCCTATCTGAACCAGGTTCCCTGCATTTGACAATACATAAGGATGTAGGGAGAAATCAGACTGTTCTGCTTGATTATTTAAATGTATTTTTTTTAAGGGGGGCAAGCTGACACTGTTGTCTGTCTCTATCAGTGACATGAAAAAATATTTTCAAATTAAGTTACATTCGCTCCACCACATTAAATAAATGAGCCATATATTTAACTGGATATTATTAGATGTGATGAAAACTGTGGGCATATAATTTGTTTAGAAGAGACTAAATGCAGATAATATGAATAACAATGCTGTCTGGTGATAAATAGCACGCCACCTCATTTTTTAAAAAACAACAACACAGATTTATTTTTGTAATATGTATACAGATACCAGATCAAGAAAAACAAGTTAAGAAAACATCAAGAACAACGGAAGGCTCCCCTTTGTGTTGCCACCCCATTCCTTGAAGCGTGCAACTCAGCTTACTCTTATGAGAAGCCTTTCAAAATGTACACGGCAAACAGAATTGTTTCAGCAATGTCAACATTTCCACAAAGCAACGTGTGGAGGGTGAACGACTGGCACCTCCCTACAGTGGTGTTGCATTGTTTGCTGGTGCCTGGGGCACGCTTGCACCAGGCAGGGGCATGTCGCAGAGGATATACAGAACTCACCGTGCCAGCCCAGCCCTCACTGCTGCTGCTGCTAGTGGAGGGTTCATGGAGCCCATGCACCAGCCCAGCTCTCACCACCAGAGCCAGGTGGGGTGGCACTGTACCATCTGCCCACCTGTGCAGTGAGGAGCCCAGCCAGCCCCTTGATGGCCAAATCCCCTTGACACTGGGCGGACAGCCATTCAGCAAGGGAGCCGGGGGCGAGGTAGTGAGGCCAGGCTGGGCCAGTTTCTGGAGCCCAGAGACCCCATGGGGCAGGCAGGCAGGGATGGGGATCACTGTATGGGGGGTGCCTGGTTTGTGCTCTCTGAAAATCATGGCCCCAGCCATGGCTGTCAACCCTTAATTTATATTATTTTATTTTATTACATTTGTATCCCATTGTGGCGATCACACAGGGTCCCCGGACGTTTCAGTGTGCCACCACTTTATTTCTCGCTGCCACCACCCAGGCCCTACCTGGTACAATACTGAGTCCAGACAGGGTTAAATTGGAACATAAACTTCTGTTTATTTATTGCCGTTTAACAAGCGTGAGGTTTCATAAACAGTATCGGTCAATTACAGTCATGGGGTGCCTATCCAGACCTATAACTTCCGCTACCTGCTCTCACTCACTAAACCACCTCTCAGATATTTACTTGTCTTCCTAGTTCCTAACTGTTCCTGACTCAGCTTATTTCGCTACACTAACTCAACCTCCCCACAGACTCTATCCCAATTCATTCCCACTACACCCAACTCCCCACGAACTCTACCCTTCGCCCCTCCCAGAGCTGGTTTTATAGTCCCCCTGACTCCACCCCCCTAGGTTCTGATTGGCTAACTTGTTTAACTATTTCACCTCCAGCACTCTCATATGTTAACGTCACACCCGCCTTTCCTCCAAGGAGCTCAAAATGGCATACATGATTCTCTTCCTCCCATTTTATATTCACAGCAACTTTGTGAGCTACATTAGGCTGAGTGTCACCCATTGAGCTTTGTGGGATTTTGAACCTCGGTGTCCCTGGTCCTAGTTTGAGGCCAGTGGCTATGCCCCCCCCCCACTATGCCCCTGCTTCCCTACTGAACTGTAGGTGGGCAAGAGCTACAAAATAAGAAAGTTAAAGAGAAGTGCAGGTGTTATGATGCAATGGTTAAAGGTAAAGGTAAAGAGACCCCTGACCATTAGGTCCAGTCGTGACTGACTCTGGGGTTGCGGCGCTTATCTCGCTTTACTGGCCGAGGGAGCCGGCGTACAGCTTCCGGGTTATATGGCCAGCATGACTAAGCCGCTTCTGGTGAACCAGAGCAGCGCATGGAAACGCCGTTTACCTTCCCGCCGGAGTGGTACCTATTTATCTACTTGCACTTTGACATGCTTTCAAACTGCTAGGTTGGCAGGAGCAGG
This sequence comes from Podarcis pityusensis, assembly GCF_964106645.2. Lineage (NCBI taxonomy): Eukaryota > Metazoa > Chordata > Lepidosauria > Squamata > Lacertidae > Podarcis > Podarcis pityusensis. The sequence continues at coordinate 40,372,924 of NC_138040.1, forward strand.
GACTGAGCAACGGGAGCTCACCCCGTCGCGGGGATTCAAACCGCCGACCTTCAGATCGGCAAGTCCTAGGCTCTGTGGTTTAACCCACAGCGCCACCCGCATCCCAATGCAATGGTTACCTGTCCATTATTGGAAAGAGTAGGGTGAAGTGGTTAGTGTGTCAAACTAGGACCAGGGACACCGAGGTTCAAAATCCCATTAAGCTCATGGGGTGACACTCAGCCTAACGTACCTCACAAAGTTGTTGTGACTATAAAATGGGAGGGAGAAAATTATGTATGCCATTTTGAGCTCCTTGGAGGAAAGGCGGGATACAAATGTAATAAAATAAATAAATATAAATTAAGGGGTTGACAGTCATGGCTGGGACCTGAGTAGCTTTATGTTGTCACCATCCTTAAATTTCTCAAATCGTTACCTTTTAAAGGCTACTTAACCTAGTGGCTGTTAACAGATTTTGGTGCTGCAACTTCCATATGTTAGGTCAGGCATAGGCAAACTCCGGCCCTCCAGATTTTTGGGACTACAATTCCCATCATCCCTGACCACTGGTCCTGTTAGCTAGGAATGATGGGAATTGTAGTCCCAAACATCTGGAGGGCCGGGGTTTGCCTATGCCTGTGTTAGGTGCACAGGAAGCCATCTTATACTGAGTCAGACCACTGGTCCATCTAGTACAGTATTGTCTGCACTGACTGGCAGAAACCCTAGGGTTTCTGAGAGGAACCTTCCTTCTTCCTACGACATCCTTACAATGTGTGTTGAGGGTGGGTGGGTGTCAATGAATGAAATAGAAAAATTGAAGCCTCTTTAACCAGGGGAGACAACTTCTGGGAACTTAGGGGACAGGTTTCCAAACAGCCCTAGAGAAATATTTCCTTTTGTCTGTCAGCTTCACTGGACCCCAAGTATTATGGGAGAGGAAGGGAAACTTATCAATCTCCACTTTGGATGATACCTTCTAGCGGAAAAATTCTTCTGATAAGGTAGCAGGGCATTCTCTGAACTCTTAGAGTTCCTCTCTGTGCCATGGCACAGAGTTTTTCTAACTTTTTGCCTTCCCAGCAGGAAATAAGTAACTCTTAAAACTTTCAAACCTCATTTTGAACTAGTTTTCTCTCTTCCTACTGAAAAGCAACCTTGATCAGAGAAGCAAAACATCCCAGGCTAGAGCTGAGGGGACAGTTTGGAAAAGTACTGAAAATATGGTTGAGAGGGTAATGGTGTTTGTGGGCCGTTTAGAGATAATGTTGTAATTCAGAAGCTTTTAACTCCTGTTTGGAGAAAAGAAACAAAGCCGTGATGTGCACTGGACCCCATCTGGTTAATGTCCTGTACGTTATTACTGTAAAAAAACAAACAAACAAACCCACACAAAAACAGCCCACCAGGGCCTCCATCTCTAAACTAAACAGAACACAAAACAATGGTTTATAGTATCATAAAGAGCCTACTTTAAAGCTTGAGGGTGGAGGCTTTGTATAATCTGGTGGGAATCCCATTGCCTCTGAGGGGATTTTATTTCAGTATTTATCTTGGCTATCCTATCAATACTTCCAGAATGCATTGACTGTTGCCTCCCTGCCATTCAACCATTGTGTAAAATTATGACATTTCAAGCTGAAGAAATCCTAGTATAAAATTCTAGGAGTCTTCCTTACCTCCTAATGGAGACAGGAAAGGGTAACTAAGACTTTGAAGATAGTAAATTATTTCATTCATATTTGTTGCCTCATAAAAGTCACTTTACGTTGCTTCAAGGTCATCTGTACATTGTCGATTTAAGATAATTGCTTACACACTCTTCTCTTTCTCATCTGACTTTTTGGGACCACATGTGTGACAGTGTGCACTCAGCCTTGTATTATCCCCATGGTTCTCTGGACTGGGGTCCGTATTCAATTTGTGTGTGCGCACACACACCAGAGGTACACTTAAGAAAATACAGAAGCACCAACTTCTGACTTACTCCAATTTTCCACAAATTAGTCCTCTGTCTCCTAGTCTTTCATGGGGGTGGGGGGTAAGATTTGTTCCTTTTGTTCTCGCTATTGAATAAATGCCTTAAAACATTTTATTCTACTGTATTTTATTATACATATTTGGTTTTCAGTGATTGACGAGCCTTATGGTATTTTATATATTTGCAAATCACTTAGATACTTTGTTTGTAGAAAGTGATGAATAAATGCTAATAATAATGTCACAAGCCTCCTCTGGCTTTCCATGGCACAGCTAGGGATGTCATAGAATCTCATAAGAAATTAAAACGGGAGCAGAAATTCCCACAAGTTACATGTTCATCAGGAATAGAAATCTCAAAAGCAGGCAGTATTTGCTATATTTTTTTTTTAGTCCACAAATGGTTCCTAAATAGTTACGTTATTTTCTCTATTGTTTTTGATGTTTCCCTTCCGTTGAAATGTATTTAAATTGATTGTATTATTAATTATGTTAGTTTCAGCCAAAGCAGATAGTGAAACAAATAATGCAGGTTTTAGTGGAGGCAGAACCAGAGCACAATAGAAACAGTGATGAATGTGTTGAACACAGGTTAAGACAGAAATTGCTGCCTCCTTGGATCCCTAGCTCCATCCCATACTGCCTTTTCATTGCTAAAAGAAAAAAGAAAAATATGTGTTATTCTGTAATGATGCTGACATGCCTGTTTTTCCCCCCCTCTCTCTCTAGGTCCCTCACCATATGAAAACCTTGCCCTATTACAGCTACGACCAACCGGTGATTGGATATTGCCAGGCCCACAAACCCCTCCATGTAAATAAGGGATATGACACAATCTCCCGGGACCAGGCTGAAGCCACCAACTTGGAGTTGAGTCGAGACCACAGCTTCATTGCTACAATTGCACGTTCGGCTGCTCCAGCTATTTACATTGAGAGAATACCAAACTGATGGAATCTCTTTCCTGAGAATCAAGAGAGGGTGTGTATGGGAGGCTTCTTTTTTCTGGGGAGGGGGGAACCTTCGGGTGAAGAGGAACAAGGAGCAAGGAGAAGAAGACAACTCACCATTCCAGTTACAAATGTTTTGATGCAAACAACAGGAAAGGGGAACAAAATAAATAAATAAATGACACGTTGCTTGAGGACTGCCGTATAAGGAAATTCAGTCTAGTGACACTATAGTAACGACTGGAGAACTTGAGAATTTCCTTTGGCTTTAAACTGTCGAACTTCTTGGTGTACATATCAAAGAAAGATTGCTGAGTTCTTATATAAAAATGCGAGCGAGCGAGAGAATTAGATTTCACTCTAGCAACATAAAGGGATGGATTAAAAGTTCTGTTTGTATATTTGATTTTTCTACACTGCACGGTTCCTTCAAAGGAGAACCAGAGGTACCAATTAGGGGTGGGACGGGGGAGAACATAGAATGGAATATGAGATATTGTTTATTGTTTATTACTCTTAGAAGTAACAGAAGGTTTCTTTATTTTTCCATTTGGGGTGGGAGGGAGGAGAATAAACCAAACTGAGTCCCGTTTTCCTTTTCTTTTTTCCCCCTTGAGGGAGTGGAAGGTCAGTGTTATGATTTCAGATTCCAAACATGGTTATGTTGAACCAAATGGACATTGGCAATTCCTGAAAAAAGAACCAAGAGGCAAAAACAGACAAACCTCGGGGTGCATGTACATTTAAAACACATGCTGTACATTATAGGGAAAGGGTGACTTTTAATTTTTTCCTATCTTCATTGTGCTTCATTGTTGACACTACAATTATGTTTAGGGCTCTATAAAAAAAAGAAAGAAAGAGGGAGCAGTTATTGATGACATGAGAGCTCACACTTGAACAGGACAGCTGTGCTGAATGCAGGGGGGTGAGGGGACTTTGGGTATGGAAATATTCATTATATACCTGGAAATTGTGGTGGGCGGGCTGAAAATTTGATGGCTGATGTGATTTAAGAAACAAACAAATGGGAGGATGTGTAACACTGTTTGATTTATTTTTAATTAATTATTCTGATCAGTTAGCTTTTGTGTAGTTTTTATCAATAAAACGACAAAAAAAGTGGTGGGGGAAATAAACATAATATTTTGTGGTTGGGAAGCCACAGCTAAATGGATGATTCAGTGTTTTCTTTAGCTGTTTTATATTGTGACTTCTACAGTCTCTTGAGATGATACAAAGATTTAGACAGATGGGGAAAAAATGTGATGATGTTTCAGGATCCATGGGCAGAATTTGGCCAAGGGTGGTGGCAGCTATTGTTATTGTTACCATTGCAGTTGTTTTCAGTGGGAGTAAGTTAAACACATGCTTAATGCTTCTAATGAGACCAATGAGAGATCAAAGCTTTGGGATGGATTGTGTTCTTATTTCTTCTTCATTCCCTGCCCCCTCAATGGAACCCCAATCTTATTTCATTATGCAGGCAAGAAAAGTAAAAAAAAGCTGGCTGGATAACTTGTGGAAGCATGTGGTGGAAGCTTTTCAAATCATGCTGACGAAAGTCAAACACTTATTTGGGCAACCCAAGAGGTTTAAAGTCAAACCCCTTAAGTATGATCACTGACTTTCACAAGAACGAGTACCAGCCCGGGATTGGTTGGATTAAGGTTGCATCATTGTTCACACTTCCCTAGTTTAACTCACAAACAGTACAGAATTTTACAATTGCACATTGACTATTTAAGGAGAACCAGAAATGGCTGGGATAGAGAAGAAACCTGTACTAGAATAATTGACACTATCAGCCAGTCCTAGATTGGGCATTGATGTTAATTATTAGCACTCTAAGCCAGCAGTCATTTAATTTCAGCACGTCACTATATAAAACATGGAACTGATAGCATTCCTGTCCAAAGGACTTGCCATCAACAGCACTGCAACAATCTTCTCACCTACCATTCTAAGCAACTTCAAACGTCTGCCTTTAAAAGCACTTGTGATCGCTCAACTAGACATAAAACTTGGGATAGGGTGAGAAATTCAGTTTGGTTCTCCTAACAACTCTCAGCACCTTTAACAAACCAAAGTTCCCAAGGTTCTTTGGGGGAGGTAATGACTGTTAACATAGCATAAGAGTGCTTTAAATGTATGAGGTGGATGTAGTAACAGGCAACACAGCTAGAAGAACCTATAAAGGAAAGGAAGGAGGAGCCAGCAACATTCAAAATAACTTAGCGGCACCTTGTTTCTGCAAGAAAAAGTTTCATTTGGGCCAAGTTTGGAGGTAAGAGCATGCATGAGTGAATGGAATCAGAGTTAGCTTTTTGGATTCTGAACCAATGAGCTTCAGAACTTGCCTGCACTGAAGCTGTGTGCAGTCAGTAGATTTGCAGAATTTCAAGCCAATGGATGTGTCAATTGCCTTTGGTCCTCATGTTCATATATTGCACCTCAACGGACTCTAATCAAACTAGTCTCACTTCAGAATAACTCCCTCTAATTAATATATATATATATATTGCTGGCAATATATATTCCATGCCAATGGTTCCAGGTAGTATTCCTTACCACCACATCCAGTTACAGCTGGAAAGAATGAACATCTGTTGTGTATATATGATCCTGGGATAGCTCAGTCGGTAGAGCATGGGACTCTTAATCTTAAGGTAGTGAGTTCCAGCCCCACACTTGGTAAAATATTCCTGCATTGCAGGGGGCCGCACTAGATGGCCCTTGAGGTCCCTTCCAACTCGACAATTCTGTGATTCTACTTGTATGCAGAAAGCCACATGTTTGATCCCCGGCATCCCTACGTAGGGTGAGAAATGTCCCCTGCCTGAAACCCTGGAGGGCCATTGCCATTGCTCTGCTAGATGGATTGAAGATGAGATTCAGTAGAAGGCTGCCTTACATTCTTAAACAATGGGCTACATCTAGCTAAGTTATACTCAGGATAGACCCACTGAAGTTAATGGACATAGGTTAGTCATGCCCATTAATTTCAACGGATCTATTTGGAGTGGTAGTAACATTGGTTACAATCAAATGGTAGCAGAGCTAGGAAATACTTTGGAAAGCCACTGACAGTGAGAGGAGGCATCAGAGAATTAGATGGGTAAATGGTCTGATTCAGTATTCAGGCAACCTTATATGTTTGCTTTGGCTGCAGCCGTCAAATGCACTGGTTTCACTCTACTTCCCTTTCTCCCTCCCTCCAACACTGGCAAAACTACCCAAAATTGTTGGGACTTTTCTTTTAAAAAAAGTTTTATCTTTTAGCAGAGATGGCTGAACCCTCTTTGGCTCAATTCAGAATTGGGCTCAGTAAACCGAGCTACTTTCTGCTGAAAAATACTGGGGTAGAGATGAATCCTGTTTTTTAAAATTGTTAATTTTTACCAGAAATTCTATGCTCATCATGAAGCAATGTTTTTAATGTTTAATGTTTAATTATTTTGTATTTTTGTTGGAAGCTGCCTACAGTGGCTGGGGCAACCCAGTCAGATGGGTGGGGTATTAATGTTGCTGCTGCTGTTGAATCAGAGAAATGTTTGAGGGTATGCAATCCCTCTCCTCCCCCCAAAAACCCAGTCTATATTCGCTTATTGAACATACATTTTCTAGCAGTCTGCTAGAACTGGTACAGCCCAGTTACAGTTTTATCATTGCAATGAAAACGAGATTCCCAATCTTTTTTGGCCCCAGGGGCATGTTTGGAAAACTAGTAAACTGTTGTGAGGATCACAAAATACCCATTTCACAGAAGAAATGCTGATGTTCAGATGCCCTCCCCTGAAAAGAAAGCAAGGCAAAACATTTACACAACCCAAAACAGAACAAAACAGACAAAATAACTGGCAAGATCTCCCTCACAAACACACAAAAAGGCAAGAAAGATTAGATGATAGATGATAGATAGATAGATAGATAGATAGATAGATAGATATAGATAGATAGATATAGATAGATGATAGATAGATAGATGATAGATAGATAGATAGATAGATGATAGATGATAGATGATAGATAGATAAAATTGGGAGCAGCAGGAGATGCTGTGATGCCCACAACAAACATGCTGGAGACCTCAGCTCTAGAATACAGAACATCAAGTGGGGGGGGGGGGTGTTAAGATAATACGGTTCTCTGTCAGCCTGCATCCCTTTTCGACCTCATATATATGATTTCTGTTACTGAATAATGGAACAGAACAAGGTTTTCATAATTAAAAATCAATGCAATGGATAAATGAGAAGGGGGGGGGGGGAAATCTGTGAGTTTAACAAAAAGACCCAACTGCTGTAAACAGGACATCAACAGGACTTGGTTCAAGAATTGACAGCCTTTAGCTAGGAATCCATGTGCACAGCCTGTGCTAGGAAAGGCAAGGGGGGGAAAGTATTTCTCGTTCATTATTTAATGGTGACTGAACCATCTCCTGTATACTTCCTACTCTGTGAGCTCATTCTGCATAGAAAAGCCATTCACAAACTGATCTCTACAGACAGCTCTTGGGAACCTGGTGCTTGAGTCAGGCCTGCAGCCTTTCCCTATTCTAGCCTTCTGCCACCCACACAAGCAGTCAATGAACTGACGATTCTGCTGATGGCTGTCTATGCGTCAGCAGAGGAGCCAGGCAACCCTGCCAACAATCCTGTCTATCCCTTTTCTCTTCCAAGGGGATGTTTGGAAGGATTAATCAGTTAATTGTTTGCACAGAGATGGATGCAAAGACAAATCTGCCTTACACTGTAGCAGGCACCAAAATGTAAAAGCTCAGACACATCTCTCTCTCCGCCTAAATAGAGGTGCAATTGACTCACTTGTAGAAATCTGATTTATAAAGACCCTCCTTAATTCCACTCAAGGAAGTGGGATTTAAAGTACTTTGGATACAATCCAACCATGTTTAAGGATGTTAGACTTCTCATATTTCACAGACAAACAAAAGAGAAGCATGTAATCTGAGCACAGGGCAGCAAATACTTTTACATCCATAGAAACAAGTGCCCAAATTAACCTGGCAAAGCATTGCCAGTCTTTTGATTCGGAGGCTGTTGTTTTTTAACTTGCTGAGATTGTGAGTAGTGAAGGAGGGGTGGAATCTGGTGAGCTGTGATTCTGAAATGGACTCACCTAATCTGATCTGCCCAGATCAATTCAGAGAGTCAAATTCTCTCAGTCTCATGAAATTCTTATGGATATGACGGCATCCAAGTGTGACCTGTCTGTCTTCTTTAGAAATAATTTCTGCTTCCTAAAGGAGGATAGCTAATGCATGGAGCTCCTACTACTGCACACATTGAAATCAATATAGCATTTTCCATAGGAAATATTGTACTGTAACCATAGGAGCCAACTCCTAGTGGTCAAGGTCCCTTCGCCACTGCCCCCCCAATAATATATTCAAGGAGGCTACCCACAGTTGATGGGCATTGCCATTCAAATGATGTGTGTGTGTGCGCGCCACATCATCTGATCAATTATGCAGGGTGGTGCTTACCTGGCCCCCACAATATTTTATTCAAGTTGGCACCTCTGACCATAACTTTTAGGATGAAATTGCATATTTCACACACATATTTCACATATATTTTTAAAATATATTTTGCATTCAGTTTCCCTTAAGACTCAAAGGGGGAAACTGAATGTAAAATTAGATTTGCTGGGGGGGGGGTGTGGAAGTTAATTGCCCAGGTCTACTCAGAGGTAAACCCAACTCAGTTCAATAGGATTATTCCCAGGTAGGTATATACATACAGGATTGCAGCCTAACTGCCTTATTATATATGTATTTACATTGCATTGTTTTTTTGTTTCATTTCAGTAGTCTGGTTTTCATGTATCTCTGAGGTGTGACTGGACCACAAGATTTAACCCAGATCTTGCTGTCATGCTTCAGAAAGCAGCCTGCCTCAGTCCAAGGCATTTTGAAGGCTGCCCTTTTCCATTCAGGGTCCACTCAAGTCTACTTCATCCCAACATGCAATTCACAATTAGAAAAATAAAATAGCTATACAGTGGTGCCCCGCAAGACGAACGCCTCGCAAGACGGAAAACCCGCTAGATGAAAGGGTTTTCCGTTTTGGAGGCGCTTCGCAAAACGAATTTCCCTATGGGCTTGCTTCGCAAGACGAAAGCCCATAGGGAAATCTCCGGGACAGCGGGGAAGCGCAGCGCGTCTTCCCCACTGTCCTCGGACCTCCTCCCCCCGCCCGGCATCGGAACGAAGCTCCGATGCCGGGGGGGGGAACGCTTCCTCCCCCCCCATCGGAACGAAGCTCCGATGCCGGGCGGGGGGGGGGGAAATGCCTCCTCCCGCCGCCCGGCATCGGAACGAAGCTCCGATGCCGGGCGGGGGGGGAAACGCCTCCTCCCCCCCGCCCGGCATCGGAACGAAGCTCCGATGCCGGGCGGGGGGGGGGAATGCCTCCTCCCGCCGCCCGGCATCGGAACGAAGCTCCGATGCCGGGCGGGGGGGGGGAACGCCTCCTCCCCCCCGCCCGGCATCGGTACGAAGCTCCGATGCCGGGCGGGGGGGGGAAACGCCTCCTCCCGCCGCCCGGCATCGGAACGAAGCTCCGATGCCGGGCGGGGGGGGGGACACCTTCTCCCGCCGCCCGGCATCGGATGGCTTTCCTGAAGACTTGGGGTGGGAGGAGGGTTTTCCTTCCCACCGCCAACATTCAGAATGCTGTTCTGAATGTTGGCGGTGGGGAGGAAAAACCCTCCTCCCACGCAAGCCCCGGGAACAGAGGGAAAGCGCTGCGCGCCTTCCCCTCTGTTCCCGTACCTGTCCTGAAGGCTTGCGGTGGGGAGAAAAGCCCTTCTCCGCACCGCCAGCCTGGCAAGCGGTTTCCCTAGGAACGCATTAATTGATTTTCAATGCATTCCTATGGGAAACTGTGCATCGCAAGACGAAAAACTCGCAAGAAGAAAAAACTTGCGGAACGAATTAATTTCGTCTTGCGAGGCACCACTGTATTTCGTATCCCTCTTGGCAGGAGTGTGTGAAATTTGTGGGCCTACTATCTGCTCCAGATTGGCTAAAGCCTCCCAAATTCCAGGCAAATAGGACCAGGAGCTTTTTCTGCTGGACACCTTTATATTGATTTGTTTAATTTTATTTATTAAAAAGGAAGCTTTCGTTTCTGCTTTGAGGCAGACTTAAATAAAATATGCAGGCAGTGTTACCCCTTCTGGGGGCATTTATTCTGCTAAATTCCAGAAGGATAACTCAGCTATTACAGTTCTAGGTAATGCTGTGCCAAAATCTCTTTTCCAATTTCTCAAAACATCTCTTCATCTGCTTCTATTTTTCTGCTTTGTTCTCAGGGCACATTGAAATTTTTTTCGTGGGGGAGGGGCTTTGAGATTTTGTTACAATTTCAAGGTGGTCAAGAGTAGTGTCTGTTTTTCTTTCAAGTCATAATGGAATTCTTCATCTGCCTTTTCCTCACTCTGGTGCTTGCTGTCCCCCAATACTCCACTTCAAGGCATTATCTTTCCTTTCAACAGAAACTTGTCTGTAGCATTTTTAAAAAATGTATGGATCATCAAAGCATCATGAAGCATTCCTGGCTTCCCCATTTTAACTGACACCACCTTGTGCAGATCCCACTTTGCCTCTGAAATATTGATTATTGCATGAAATGCAGCTAAGGCAAGAACTTGCAGTCATGGGAAAAGCTCAGAGGGCTTAAGAGGGCAATGAACCTCTGCTCTGTAAAACCAGATGTTCTATCCAAAGCTCTGCCCAGTTTCTAGTGTCTCTTCAAACATTGCATTTGTAGGGTTGTACCTACGGTATTTTAAAGTATGAAATGTGGGTGCAGGGAACTAGAATTTGCAAATACATGTGACATTTGTAATTCTTGTTAGGGAACCAGGATTGTTGGAGAGCCAAAATAGCAGAAGATTCATAAAGACTGACCTTAGGAAGATGGGAAAACTTGGAAAACTGCACAGGGGAAAGGGTTAACCTCCTCCTCTGGCACCATAGCCCCAGTAGGATTTTTAACCTCACACGACTGTAATTAAACTTCTGAAAATCAGCAGGAAATCCAATCATTTGCTCTGTGCAATTCACGAAACAGCCCTAAGCCTTCAACATAAATTTGATTCTGTTGCTTGGAGACTCTTAACTACAGTGCTGAGGTTGTATAAGGTAGCCTTCCACATGAAACCATTTGGCTGCTTTTTTTATTTTTTTACAAAATATTGTTTTAATCCCCTTCCTCTTTGCAATGACATCACATGAAGCCACAAAATCCATGTTTAAAAGGTAACATTATTCTTACCAAATGTATCACACTCATGTGTGAAGGGGGGGGGGGATGATGACATTCACCACAGAAGTGGAATATAAAACTATATTTTCAGCCATTGCACCATTGCTAACTTCTCCCAGAGTCCTCTTGTCATACCCACCCTTTCTTCCTTGGAATGCTTGAAGAATCTGTAATTTCAATCAAAATGGACCCAATCCACACCTCCTGGACTAATTTTTTAAAAGGTAAGGGACCCCTGGGCAGTTAAGTCCAGTCAAACTTGACTATGGGGTGCGTCGGTCATCTCACTTTCAAGCTGAGGGAGCCAACTAATGTGATCAGAATTATACTTTGGATACATACAAGATATAATACATTATGAAACGTGTTAAGCAAGATAAAATAAGTATTTAAATGGTAGTTTGTGGTAAAATGCATATTTATAAGCATATTTAAATATCAATTCAAATATTAATTTCCATACAAGTCTCTTAAAAAAGAAGAAGAAGAAGAACATTGCTTCAAATTAATGCTGAAAAAGGACAGAACAAACTTATCAATGAACATGCAGGAAATTGACACAGACCAGTATAGGAGAGTCCATCAATATCTAATTCTTCCTCGTTCTTGAGTCATTGTCACAATATTGCTCCAGCGTTGGTAATCACCTCTAACCCTCAACTGCTGAAGTTTCATGTGCTAGGGGCAGTACCTTAAAAAGAGTCGCTGCCAGTGTGGCAAAATGCCAATGATTATTTCTGGAAGAATTCCATATGGTCTTCCACTGAGGAGCTCATTTTGTAAGAGGACCAGCTTGAACGGTATTATGGCATACTAGGGCTGATTATTTTTATGGGTAGTTTTCTGAGGATAGTTGTATAGTTCAAAAATGAATAGGAAGGTTCATTTTGTAAGTTTCAGCTGCATCAAACACTCGATATTTATGGCCCATTCCAGTTATTGTACATAGTGACATTTGAAAATAACTTAACATATATTTGCAGTGTGTTTAGCATTTTATGTGAGATAAATTACTGGCAAACATTTATAAAGCATTTATGAGACATGCAAACATTTGCTAAATGATTTATAAAGTCAGCCTGCACAGTGCAAAGCGATGGCAGGGTTACATATAAATCCCTTGGTAAATATTTTCTCTGCATCAATATTGCTGATATTAATTAGTTTACAGTTTATCTACAAGTGCTTGTTGGATGATTTACACATCCTCATCCTAAGGGTTTGAAATACGAGGCAGAATTAAGTACCTTTCCCATTAACATTTCTGACACTTGTTTCTCACTAGGTCTAGAGGCATGCCTTAAGATATCCCAGAAAGTATCCTTAAGTCAATGCAACATTCACATAATCTCTTAGTTGTGCCAGGACCTATAACAAATTTATTTCATTAGGTTCCAGTACTGTGATAGACATGTAATTCCGACAAGTGAGTTCTGTATTTTCCCAGCTCCTTCGGATTATTTCGACACTGTCTTATATAGCTCTTCCTGCAACCATAGCATCTAAATCCACACTGGCTAAGCAGCTAGTCATCAATAAACTTATTTAGCTCCACTTCCAAGAATACTAATATAGCCTCTTAAACCACCAACTTGTATATAGAGGAAATTGGTAGAGCAGGAGAAATTATTGAAAGTAGGAATTGGTAGAGCAGGAATTACCTAGCAATTTATTGCAAGGATGGAAAGTGGTGGTAGTGGAGTAAGACTCGCCATTAAGAGAAGCACTAGCACATCTTTCCCTTCCTCTAAGGGTTTTCAATGCATTTGCTGCTGCAGTGATTTTATCAAGAAGAGTTTGGATTTGATATCCCACTTTATCACTACCCTAAGGAGTCTCAAAGTGGGTAACAATCTCCTTTCCCTGCGACAACGGCCGTGAGAGTTCTGGTAGCACAAGGATGGAAGACTGAAGAAACCCCAACTAAAGAATCATGGCAAGAAAAATTGATGGACTATGCAGAACTGGCAAAACTGACATATAAACTACGGGACAAAGATAACTGTGACTTTAAGGATGAATGGGAACCCTTTACAAAGTATGTGAAGACGCAACAAAGCGAACTGGACTCCTTGGCAGGCTTTGAATAAACATTCACAAATTTTTTATTGATAATAATCAGCTAAATAGTTTGAGGATCTACACAACTTTGTAACATGCAGAAAACAGCATTCTTAGAGAAACCAAGGACTGGAACTTAGGGGGGTGGGTGGGTTTTGTGGGGGGGGGGAGGAAAAATGGTGGGGGAACAAGGGTGATATGTTTTTGGATAATATGTCTTGTTATAATTTTGAATAATATTTTTTTTAAAACAAACAAACAAAAACAATCTCCTTTCCCTTCCTTGTGAGGCTGAGGGACTTCAGAGAAGTGTGACTAGCCCAAGGTCATCCAGCAGCTGCATGTGGAGGAGCAGGGAGGTGAACCTGGTTCACCAGATTACGAGTCAACTGCTCTTAACCACTACACCACACTGGTTCTTATTAACAGCTTGACCACCATTTTGTATTCTCCACAGTTCCCTCGACCTCACATATTCTGGATCATTGTGAAATGCTTCTTGTTTGTCTTGATAAAGGATGGAGATATGTGGGTTTATCTGTGTGTGTGTGTGTGTGTGTGTGTGTGTGTGTGTATGCATGCAAGAATCTCTGAGATTTGCATGGCAGAATATCCCCATTTGTACAAAGGTAAGAGAGATATCGATCCCTGGCAGAATCCGAGACCAGGGAGAAGAGTCGGTGAAAGAAGACTGGAAGAAATTTAAAGACTATTTACAGAAATATTGTAAAATTAATGAATCTTAGAAGGATGTTGGATAGAAACTAAGTGGTTTCCAGCTGTAATGCTTTAAGAGATACGAAAAAAGGTTTACAAATGGGTAAAAGCTTAATGGTAAGGATTTGCTGAACTAACAAACTGAACTGGAATACAAAAAAGGGAGGTACGAGGAGGTCCGGGGAAATAAGTGTAAGGAAGATATGCTATGGAAAATTAATGTGTTTTTAACTGTTTTTATTTTGTATGTTTCTTTTTATTTTTCATTTCTTTGTTATACCTTAATAAGGGTTTTTTTTTTACTCTTTTTGCTGTATTTTGTATTTTCTTGTATTTTTATTTTTTGTTTTTGTGTAATTCTTGTATTCTTTGAAATTTTAATAAATATCTTTTTTTTTTAAAAAAAAAGAGAGATATCGATCCTCCCACTTTTGCCTCTGAGACTGCTCAGTGCTGGCATGAACACACAACCCTCAGAAGGTTGCCTTAGAAGAAATGCAACCCTCAGTCTGAAAAAGGTTCCCTATGACTTCTTTAATGCACCAGTTCCATTCTGGAAAGAAGACCAGGTAACTTGAAACTGCAAAATCTTGGAATAATTTTTGCTGAACAGAATTTCAAAACCATTTCTATTCCCCCTTCTGTCATCCATAGCATCAGCCTGAACAGACAGTTCCATTCAGTTGGTCACTGGGTATCTTCAGTTAACTGAGCATGTTTCTTTCTTATGTATCCCTCCTTGCCAACATGTGTCCTCAGGTAAGATGGTACTCTGTACCTTCCATCTCCTTTTCTCACCTCCAGCAGTGTCAGACCTCTCTTCCCATAAAACATTTCCAGACCTAGTTGCAATGGTTGCTACATTGCGGAATTCAACACTGTTGCCATATAGCTATGTGTTATCTGAATTCCATTTTTATTCTAATGGGAACTTTCCATGAAAGCAAGGAAATTGCACACAGGCCTGCTGCTTGGAATGAAGTTATAAGTAAAACTCTATATCAACAGTCTGATAAGCTACAAATGAAGGTCAGCATAGACTCTTCCTTTCATTCTATATCCACATATATATGTCATTTTTTTAATGAAACCTTTCTTCGTGTTATCTGTTGGTGGAAGGGCATCAGGGCTAGCCTTAAGGGGTGGCTGTGAGAATATTGCAGAGTTTAAGGTCTAAGCAAAACAATCAATCCTTTTACACAGCCCTGAGGTACAAATATTGGACGATTTGCTTTGTGCTTTATAGCCACTCCACAGGTTCAGATTTGATTCCTGAAGTGCCTTTCTATGGGATACAACCAATTCAAGTAACAGATCTTTGTAAACAGTTACAATAAACAAAGATACTGTGTGAGCCAACCATGTCTTTGCACTATGTCCTTATCAGACTTTACTTACATGTGACCTTTAAATATTGTTTTTCAAAATGTATTCACAAAGTGGTTTACAATATATAAAGAACATGGACACAAAGCTGTGTGTGGAGTTTGTGTCTGTGGAATGGGGCACATGCAGACCGTGTCTGCACATTGGCCAGTGTGAGGCAAGAAATCAAGGGCTGTGTAAGTCCAATGTCTGACCTCATCTGCCTCTTTTGAATCATGTCTCAGCACCCACCCAGCTGACCTTTTGTAGAACTAAGTGGATTTCCTCTTCTTCCTCTTCTTCTTCCTCTTCTTCTTCTTCTACCAACTAACTTGGAAGCAGTAGCAGACCCATATGCCACACACAGAGAGAGAGACACAAACATTTTACATTTAAAAACCCCAAAACAACCATCTTGTTGTCCTGATTTTATTAAAAGTAAAACTACTTCATTTAAGAAAAACAAGGAATCACAGCAATAGCAGCAGCGCAAGAAGCTGCCACCCCAATCTTCCAGTGCTCAAAAAAAAAAAAAAAAAAAAAGGTTGGCTGAGGGTACCACTCCTGAAACAAATTATATGTGAAACCAATCAGCAGCAGTTTCTCCCACCAATGGCCTCAAACACTAGGATGAAAAGGGAACTATTTGTTTTGTGAAAAGCAGCCCGTGATATGGCTGACTTCCCCTTCTAAAGGAGGGCATTCTGAATTGCTGGAGTGACTATTGAGAAGGCCCTGCTCTTAGCAAATGGCAATATATCCAGAATACATTACAGAACTTTTGTCAAGGGCTCTCTGGCAGACATCAGTTTATGTGGGAAGAGGGTTTAAATTGAAGGATGCATTCCCTTAGATAGATAGCAAATAAATACTAACAGTGTTGAGGGTCTGGTCAAAGCAATTCGTCCTGTTAATGTGGCATCCTAAACATCAAAGGTTTAGGCTGCAGCCTTTGATTTGTTGTGCCTTTTTGTGCAAAGAAAAAAGCCCTTTCGAAGAAGCAGTTGTGTAAAGTGGAGACAGTGATGATTGGGGCACCTAAAATGATTGATGTGTGACATTATGGTTCCTGCTGGCAATATCCACCAAATAATGTGGCTACTGAGAGTCCAGGATGATATGTGCAAGACATGTCTGGTGTCAGGACTAGAGAAATGATCCTGAAAGCTAGGAACAACAAGAAGAGGCTTAAGGTCTCTGCCACTTGGCATTTTCTGTAACATCCCATCAGGTACTCAAGCACAAGAGCCATTGAGCCAGATGCCAGAGGGTTAGCCACCTCTGACTAAGATGGATAGGGCATTCTGGCTGTGCATTTTTGTGATGTCAGAGACCTCTGAGAAGCATGGAAGGCGAACCTGAGATTGCAGACAAATAGCTTATTTATGTCAATTATTTATTTCATAAAATTTATACACCACTTGATCATTCAAAAAATTCTCAAAGGGGTTTACAAATAGAATAAAACAATAAAATTATCAGTAAAAAAACAGTTTAAAACCATTATTTAAAACCTTCATATCAATGATAAACAAGAAACAGATTATCAAGGTAGACTTGCTAAACAAAAATGTTTTAGCAGGCAATGAAAAGAATAAAGCAAAGATATCTGCCTGATGTCAACTGACAGGAAGTATCAAAGTATGCACACTGCTGCACTAAAAGATTGTTTTTCTTACAAATGCGGAACAAGTATAATGTGGCAGCACACATATTTCGTACTTCTAGTCTGTTGACCTCAGGCAGATGTCTTCACTATATAAACAAATGTGAATTTATTGTAGACCAGGGGTGGGAAACAATTTTTAGTCTGGGGGTACAATCCCTTCCTCCAAGGATGGTGGTGGTGCATGTTCTTTCTTTCTGTCGGCAAAATACTGTTTACTTGCACTGAAGTCCTGTGAACTTCAGTGCAAACCGAGAAATAAAAGCTTACTGAACATATGTTGATACATTATCCATCATCCTTGGCACACCAGTGTCCTATCAGTGGTTACTAGAGTACTCATATAAGAGGTATGGGGAGCCTCACAACTGGGGTCCATGTGTGGCCCTCCAGGCTTATCTATCTGACCTACAGGACTCTCCTTAGACCATACACCCTCTAGGGGTCTACACCCCACCAGCCCTGCTTTGCACCTTTCTTGAGTGCTTTCGCCTGGCTGGAAGGTGTCCTTGAACTCTGAATATCTTTTTAGTTGCTTGGATGGAGGACCGAGAGGGGTGCATCAGTGTGCCAGGGTGCCAACTTGAAAAAATATTGGGCGGGCCAGGTAAGACACCCCCCAAATAATCACAAGACATGGTGCATGCATGCCATTTGAATAGCAATGCCCATGAACTTTGGGGGGGTGACCCCCTCAAATATTTTATGGGGGGGCAAGGGGACCTCATCCCTTGGAGGTAGCTCCTTTGCAGTGTGTAGAAGCTTAGGTTGTGCACTAGGCTTGGACAAGGCAAGAAATGAATCTAGACAGTTCAGGGTGATCTGAGCATTGTTTGACTCAGGTTCAGACAGCATTGAATTGGGTGGCCCAGAGTAATTGGGATGGAGGTGGGGCTCAAGTGGGAAGAAGAGGCTGGCATTGGGTGGGAACTGTGAAGAGGCCAAGGAGGACCTATCTGACTAGCTGCATCTTCCTGAGAGAAGGCAGGAGTTCCTGCCCAGCCTCCCTTTCTTCCTGCCCAATGTCACGCCCCCAAAGCAGCACCGTGCAGGTTATAATATTCCATCCTGCACAATGCAGAGTGCTACTCTTTCACAACAGGCTTCTCTGAAGAGAAGGCACTCTAAAGCAAGTAGCACTGTGCAGAATGGGCCACTGAGATACTCTCAAGAGAGTATAGCCAGTCTCAGTGGCTGCTGTGGAAGCCTGACCAGTCACAAAATGGTTGTCACAGAGAGCATGACCAGTTACAAAATACATTATTGAAACAAAACACCAGTTTCACAGAAGGCAAGCAGATGGGCAATAATTAGCTCCAGAATCTGAGCCCCCAAACATGAAACCATATACTTGACTCATTTTTTTAACTTTTCTAACCATTTTCACAGAAAGCAAGCTAATTCATTTGAAGTCCAAGCCAATTCACCCTCCAATAAATTTACCCACCATTAATTTATCATCAAGATCACCTCAAACAAATTCTTCAATTAATTTGCACCTATCCCAAATGAATGTCTGACCAGATGACCCCAAACTTTTCTCTATTATTCCCCTCAAATTCATACCCAACCCAGATTCTGTTCTAAATCAAATCACATTCCTTTAATGACTCCCATTAATCATTAACTCCCCAACTCCTCCAAATGAATTCTTCTGAATTTAATTTATTTTATTTCTCATCATTTCTATCTTATCTAGGTGTATCTTGGTGGGGGGTAGTTGTAACCACCAAATTCATCCCCAGAGCTCCCTGCAGAAGGCTGAGTACTATTGTCTCAGTAAGACAGTATTTCCCATGAGCTTTAGGAACTCATCACCCTGCCCTGTGTCTAATTAATTTGCTTCATGCCTGTATGTCAGACATAGGCAAACTCGAACCCTCCAGATGTTTTTGGCCTACAACTCCCATCATCCCTGACCATTGGTCCTGTTAGCTAGGGATGATGGGAGCTGTAGGCCAAAAACATCTGGAGGGCCAACTTTGCCTATGCCTGCTGTATGGTCTTCCTTCATCACCCCCACCTGTATCCATTAACACTTTCCAGAGTTCACCAAAGAAACAAGATGTTCTACTTCTGGACTGGCAGCTGGATCTTAATTTAACAATGCAGAGGGAATAGCATAACCCAATACAACTGAGGCAGCAGACTAGTTTCTGAGAGAGAGGACAGGAAATGTAACTTATGCAGCTCAACTCTGAATAGGAACTGGCTGATTCCATGCTGCAAAAGGGTTGAGTTGTCACTCCAGGAGGCAGAAAAGGAGACTTTGCGAGGTATGGCCACCTTATAACGCCAGCCACCCCATGGAAGACAGTGATGTGAAAAAGACAAGACAAGACAACTAAGTCTTGTGATGTTATATCCCACAGTGTGGGGGGCAAATGCAGACCTACGTGAATATGGGAAGTGGGGCAAGATTAAGAAAAGAGTATAACAGGGAATATGTCAATAAACGTTGTTGGCATCTGCCTGTCTCAGGAGACAATGGAAAAGTGCACCTTTGAGGGTTGGAAGGTTGCAATGCCTGCTGTGGCTGTTTGAGACCAAAATGGGCGAGACATGTTTTGTTGCCTCTGGGGTAGATGAAGGCATCCAGTTGTGCTGCTGCAGATGCAGCATGACATTTATTTTCTCTGCTCTCCTCCCAGCAGTCATTTCTCGTCAGGTCACTGCTATGGATAGATGACTTGATTGCCTGTCTCCAGGCACTGCGGTCATTTGCAAGGGATTCCCACATGGCAGAGTTGATGCTGCCAGCCTTCATGTCTCACCTGCAGGTCTCTTTGCAATGCAGAGCTGGCCTGGTGCCAGAAGCCAGCTCCCTGTAGAACATGTCCTTGGGGATCCTGCCATCTTCTATTCTGTGAATATGACCAAGCCAGCATAGACATCGTTGAGACAGGAGTGCAAACATGCTGGGAATGTGAGCTTGGGAGAGAACTTCTTTCTTTGGAATTCTGTCCTGCCATATGATTCCCAAAATCCTCCTGATGCAGGTCATGTGGAAGGCATTGAGGTGTCACTCCTGAGGGTTGTAAATTGCCTACGACTCATTTCCATAAATCATCCTGCTCAACCTGAATGCCTGGTAGACCTTCATCTTGGTATTGGATGTTAGTATCACTTCTCCCATACCATTTTGGAGAGGCGAGCCATTGCCACAGCTGCCTTGCCAATACACTTGTCCAGCTCAGCATCAATGGCAAAATAAAAGACCCTTTGAAATATACCAGTTGCATAATTATGCTTCTCCTATTCAAGAGGACTAATGCAGAAGATGTTTCCAGCCCTTGATTTCTGGTTATGGTAGAACCCACATAGACAAAATTGTCTACCACCTCAAGTGTGTGGTCACCAATGCTGATGTGTGGAGTGTTGGCAATGTCCTGACCCAGGATGTTGGTCTTCTTCAGGCTGATATGGCCAAACTCCTTGTAATTTTGGGCAAAATGGGTGATGAGTCTCTAGAGCTTCCTTGGAGTACACTGTCAAGGCTGTGACATCTGCAGACAACAATATATTGGGTAAGGATCCACTACACTTTTGTCTTATTACTGAAACGGTGTGTGTGTGTTTTAAAGAGACTCAGCTGAATCATTTAGTAAATTATCTTTAACAACAGTAATACCACTTAAGGAACTACTGTGAAAATTAAGCTGTGCAACCACAGCAGAATTAAGGTCACAGTTTTTAAGTGTGATGGGATTCATTTTGCTTTAACATTTAACATTGCCCATCCAAATAGTGACATTTGTTAGAACTGCACATTTATTTTTTTCTTCATTTATATCTCACTCATCCACCAGAAAACCCAATGCATGGTATACGTAAAATATGAATGTCAACATTATACTAAAACTCCTAAAACACTATAAACTCAACAATCATAAACCAAACTGAGTCACAGAAGGGAGAAATTAATTTAAATGGCATTATAGGTCTGTCTAAAAATGCAGATATACAGTCATTGTTGGGGGCCCAGAAAGCAGATTGGTTACCATGGTGTGCATCTGAGATGTCTGTGGACAAGGCTTTTGAGCTGCTAAAGCCTGCAGACAAAAATTCTGTAGTAGCTAGCTGGGAGGGGTCATATGGCTTGCTGCTAAGCCATCTGCTAGGGACATGCACTCTTCCTAGAGAACTGATGCTAGTTTGAAATTCCTTCTATGTTGTGCATGAGGAGGACTCTCCACTTTCCTTTAACATTTTACTATTGTCCAAATTATGAGCGCTGTTGAGGTCTTTAAGGAACATGTGTGGGAATAAAGGTGGAGAGCCATGGGGCTGAACAGCTGAGGCCCAACCATGAAGGGGAATATGTCATGATTAGCAAAACGCACTGCAGCTGGGAACCCTGATTGCACCATGGAAGATTCTTTGGTGGTCACTTGAAGATGCCCACTCCAGACCACTGGTTTTGATATGTGAAGGTCAGAGGTGGAGTGGGTGGGAGTGGAATGGGCATGAGCAGAGACATTGGGAGTGTGGGGGGACTGTGTGGGCTTGGCATGTGTGCTCCCATGCCCTCTCAAAACTTTATTCGCCCACATATTATTTGAACAGCTGAATTGGGTTATAGTGGCAACTGTGGGCATCTAGTTTATATAAATGGGGTGAATAAACCTGTCAATTTTCATTACTCTTGTTTGCCCCCCAATTTCCCAGTACTCAGTTCACAATAATTGTACATCAGTTTGCTAATTGTCATAATTCTCACTAAAGTATATCAGCATTTTGGTACCTATTTCTCCCAATATACAGATTTTTTTAATGCAATTTCGCCTAATATATAACTTACATATACACATTTTTGAAATATGCTTTGGCTAATGCAATGCATTTGTGTATGTCATTTCCACTAATATATGCAGTCTCATGCATAGTTTTACCTATTAAACCTATTATACACGTGGGGGGGGGGAGGTGGTAAACTGCACCTCAGATGTATGAATTTCAAGGACGGCAATTTCGAGATGTGCAGAGATGGGCTCTCCAGTCTCCCTTCGTAGCTGACTGCCCACCTTAGGGTGACAATCTGGAGTAATTATCACTTTCACTAATTATCACTTTCACACCAAGGTCACATTTTGGACCACCATCTCGATTCAAAATGGTATATGGTGTCCAATGACGGATGGAGACTGCTGTCTCCACTTCAGAAAACCTTGTGCAGCATTAGGTAACAATATCTCAAGAAGCAGTAATATAACCACAGTTGCAACCAGTCATGCCAAACTGGGTGACAATAACTTCAGAGTCATCCGAACGGCTATAGTTTGGACCCAGAACACCAAAATGGGTGACATCACATCAAACTGGGAAATGAAATCCTTAGTGGTATCCACATTGGCACAGTTTGGACCCATCATACCAAAAATTGGTCAAAGCCACTCCAAAGTTTGGTCACACCAAACTTGATCCCCCATCTTGTCTCAAAATGGCATCCAATGTCCAGACATTGAAGAAGATCACCACCTCCCAGTCAGGTACTTTCATGCCAACTTTGGTGACAATATATTGAGATATATATGTATTGAGAGGTGGCCAAACCTATAAAGAACACAAAGACAGACAGAGAGATGAACAAACCACTTTCGAAAGCATACACTAGATAAATAAATACACTGACCTCTTGCAAAACATCAGGGCAATTCAAAACAATCATTAACATGATTGTGTGTTCAGTATTTTTAAAATACTGTGTAGGCATAAAAAAAGTCTTCAAGAGATGCCTGAAAGTCAAATGTGTGTATGCCTGCCTAATCTTTCCTGATGTTACTGGACTCCAATTCCCATCAGCCCCAGCCAGCATAGCCAGTTTTCAAGAGTGATGGGAATTGTAGTCCCACAACATCTGGAGGGTCCTAGATTTGCCATCCTCGGCTTATGGGGAAGCTCCTTATGATGGTCCTTATGGTGGGTCAGGTTTTAATATACCCATATGTGTCAGAACACACCGGGACATTGTATCTAGGACAGCAAAGAGATCCCAGTCTATCTCACACACACACACACACACACACACACACGATCTAATGGAACTGCCAAAATAATTATGCTTTTGTTTTGGCATCTGGGCACACACACACACACACACACACACACAGCAGCCCAGATATTAGCAAATGATTGCTTCTTTTTATGCTAACTTTTATTGTTCCCAAGTAGGCAATCTCTTTATACCGTCAATACACTTTTGTTTTTTGTTTTTTAATAGAAATTTTTATTGGCTTTTCACCTTTTATAAAGACAAATACACACAAAAAAGACAAAGACAAAAACATGTATAATTTCAAAAAATCCCACTTTCTTAACCTTGTTCCCAGACTTCCCCCCACCCCCCTTCATGCATCCCACTTCCCAAAATTGTGTCAGCAAATTGGTATTTCTCTTCTTAATCATCTTAAAAATTATAAATACAAATAAAATAAATTTTCCTAAGTTGGACTCAAATTCTCTTCCATTGATTTCCCAATTTGTCTTAAATAAAAATCATGTTAACCAAACCCAAAAGTCTTGAGTGTTTTTAGAATTCTATTCTTCCCTCCCTCCCATCCCCGGTTTTCGTCCCTTCCCAATACATGTCCAAAATATCAGTTCTCAGCCTGGGTTCCTCACGTCCGAGGCTTTCAAGTCTCTTTCCGTCCCTCTCCGCCGGTCTTGTTGGTAATCCTTTATGTCGGCCCTCGAATCTCGAAAGAATTCTGTCACCATCCAACCATTTTCTCTTCTCACCAGAACATTTGAAAGCAACTGCTGGAAAATTTCCACAAAATCTGCATCTTCAAAATCAAAATCAAAGTGGAGGCCCCCCTCATATTTCTTTATTTTAAGTTCCTGTATTCCATAAGCTCCCGGGGCCTCCTCCTTCATCTTTTGCATCTTTCGCAGATTTGTGGTAGATGAAATCCAAAGGTCTCCTTGTTTATATTCCACAGATGCCAACTCCTGGTTGGTGCTTTCCAACTTTACTTTCTCTTCTTCTTGTTTAGTCTCTTCCACTTCTTTAGTTATCATTTCCAATGCGGCTGTGGATTCTTTCTCATCCAGGTCCTCAATACATTCAGCAGAGCTGCTTATTCCAGAAGTCAAGGTCATGAGTTGTTTATTCATAGCTAATCTCTGCTCTTGTAAGATTCCCACCAAATGAAACATTCTTTCGATTTCCACCAGTAACTTTCCATCCACAGCCATTGTAATTTCACAGACTTCCCCCTAGAGGGAATCTGGTTACTTGGTAATCTCTCCAACAATCCTCCAACTTATTGTTATTACTTTATTTCCAACAATTTTAACTCAATTGTAACTCATTTTTAACCAGAGGGATCTTAAATAACAATTTTTCCACTTAAACTGTCCGTTTGACAGCTTTGACAGCTGTCAAACTCCGCAGCTCTTCCCCAAGCTCAAAGGCAGGACGCTCCCGGGCCCGGGAGGGGGGGGGTTGTTTACCACAGAAAGAGATCTTTCGACACTCCACTCTCCAGCTCAAAGTTACTTTTTACCAAATCTTGGAAGTTAATGTCTTTTTCAACTCACCCCACAAAGGGTAGACACTCCAGCTTAGATCTTATTTCGTTGCTTTAGATCGTCTGCAAGAAGGGGGGGTGCGGACTCCCTTTTAGTACACCCCCCGGTCGTCTCAAATTCACGGGATAATATTCATAAAGTCCAATTTCCTTTTACTCACGGGTTATTCTTTTCAGTCCGAATTTCAAGGAAGGGAATCAGCGCTCTCCAGTCATGGCTCGCGGCTGCACTCAGCCAAGGTAGCGATCGACTCTCAGCACCACGCCAGCCTCCGTATCCTCTCCGCAGCCTTTAAAAAGGCTCTTCGAGAATCGGGGGGGCGCTTAAGGTGCCCGCCGAGTCTTCAGTCCGCAGGCTTCAGCGCCTGCGGTTTTTGGGGGTCCCCGCGTCGCCGGCGCAGCAAGACCCGTCCTCAGTTGAGCCGATTCCCTCCGCAACTCGGAGGGAATCCGCCATTTCCAGATCGCGCCAACCCGGAAGTCCCCTCTTTATACCGTCAATACACTTTTGTGGAAGACTATCTTAGTTAATGAGCAGTCCGCATGAATAAATAATTGTTTAATATTGGAAACCTGGCAAGGAGACATCAAAACTGAAAAAGAAAAATGACATTTTGATAAAAGACACTTTAATCAGTTTTTTAAGGCAATACCTGATTTTCCTGTAATATGAATTTCTCTAAAAACATGTACAAGTAGGACCTGCAATTAAATGGTGAAATGTGAAGTGTTCTGGTTCATGGTTCAAGTCAGCCAGCCAGACATGCTGTGATATAACACTGTATCTTGCTGCCCAACAGCCAGTCAGCATTCAGTGGCCATTCTCCATTTTCACTAGGATTTTAGTTCTGTTTAGGCTTCTAGGAGGCTTTTAGTTGGCAAACTAAAAACTGTGAGAACACTTTGTAAACAGCTTTGAGGTTGTTGGGGTGGGTTTTGTTGTTTTTTTACAATTAAGCAGTGTATAAATTTATGAAAATAATAATAAATAAATGGTGCTGGATTAGATGGGCTTTTGTGGGGTGCACAGGTGGAAGAGAGGAAGGGGAAGTTCTATTGCATGAGCAGATTTGGGGAAGGATTGTAGTTCAGTGGAAGAGCATCTGATCTGCATACAGAGGGTGCCAGGTTTAATCCCCAGTATCTCCAGCTAGGGCTGGGAATGACTCTTGACTGAAACCCTGGAGAGCTGCAGCTGGTCAGTGGTGCACCAACGGTCTGATTCATTAAAAGGCAGCTTATGATCCCTAGCTGTTCTCTTTGCACACTGACATTGTTGGATACAACCTACTGTTCCACTGTCAGCTTCAAAGGAGGATTCAATTGCCAGCCTGGTCAGCTATTGTACATGGAATGAAGGTAGATGTGTGTGAGAGAGAGACTGTTTCAGAGAAAGCAAGAAAAGCACAAAGACATACACCATCTCAGAAGAACCAAGAAGGTCAAATGTCCTTTAAAGAAAATTCATGGTTTCCTTTCTTGTATAGATTTCTGCAGAAGGTGTGTTGTCCTGTGTGCCTATACTTACTCAGTATGGTTTTGTGTCTGGATTTACAGGAGAAGGTGTGACCTTCTAAAAAGACATCAATATTTCAAAAACTGCAGAAAGCGGACTTACAGACTGTTCAGTCATCTTAAATAATGTATAGATATGTGGGGAGAAACAAACAAATCAATAGGAATAGCATGTTTGCCTCTGCATGAGGCCAAAGCTAGTGTCAAAGACCCTGTGTTTTTATTATAAAGGGGATGTTTCGTGCTCAGGCTCAGCTCCTCTGCATTAAGGCAGCCACCTGCTTTTAATGGCTTTGCTTATGAGTCTTTGGCAGCAGCTTGTTAAACATAAAAAGGAAACTTTTCCCATGAGAAGAAAAACCCCACCTGCTGTATTTCTGCATATTGTGCTGCTTCAAGGCATAGCAACCCCTTAAAGAGAATGGCAAGACCTGGGCCATGCCTGATACTCTCCAACTCCTTTCAGATTCAATAGCAGTTCTGTTTCTTCATAGGCAATGCCTTCAGTTCCATGGAGGAAAAGAGCAAAGCCCAGTGGAACTATCACTACTCCCCACCATCCCATTTTTTTCATATTTCATTGAAGGTGCCACCTAGGGTTTTCCTCCCCTCCCTCAATTTGTACTAGCCTGAAATTCAGCTTCCTTTTCCCCATCTGATCCCCTACAATTTTCAGGCACACTTAGAGAGACACTTTATCTGTCACTAATGGTCTCAAGCCAGCACCATGGGGGTTTGGCTCTGAAGGAGGTAGGTGATGCCTGGCAGGATCATTGCTTTTCCCTCCACCTCCAGCTATGCTGGCAGCTTTGCCTTTCCAAATCCTGGTACAATTACTGCAGGCCATTATTCCAGTTTATTCTGCTCCACTGTGGGGACTTGCAGAGAGCAACCCAATGTGATACTTGCCAGCTCTAGTGTTGAGCTTCTCTACTTCTGCATCAGTTGCTGGATCCTTTGGCCTTGAACTTGGGTGCCCCAAAAGAGGAAGTGCGTTACCAAAAAAGTGGAGTTGCAGCCAATGTGGCACTAATTAAAAGTGTCTTTGTGGCGTAATTGGTGAAATATTTTGCAGGTTGCTGGTGATTTCGTAACAAAATAGTTTGTGAAATCTGTGGCACAGTAAGTTTCTGCAAATGCAGCTGCTGCATTGGATTTCTCTGTTGCATAACATTGTGTGGCCAGGCGCGACAGCCCCAGCCCCCAGGGATCATAAGAAAGGAATAAAGACTCTGACAATGTTATAGAATTAAAAATTAGGCCACAACTTTATTAAACTTCCAAATGTAGGAAGACCTTGGCTTAAGCCTAGGGCGTATATCCCTTCCAGCCCCCCAGCCGGGGGAACTGGGGCACATCAGGGTAAATGAGATATGGGGGTGCTTTGCAAGACATAAGGTTAGCAGGCAGCCCAGCCCATATCCCCGCACGCAGGGTTGTTCACTGACTACCTTTCAGCGTATGGCCAGTGACACCCATATATATAACCCCTTTAAGAGGAGGACCCTGGAATCGCCAACACAGAGGGGTGAGTCACCACTTCACACACACACACACACACACACACACACACACACACACACCCTTATAGGGAAGAAAAGAATAAAGGATTCTACCCAAGGCCATATCCGTCAAAGCCACAGGGAAAACAAAACCTGCCAATGCAGGAAAATTTCTTCCCAGTCCTTCAGCAGCAACCAGTCAAAGACAATAGCAGCACCCACTAAACAGGAAGAAAAAGTTAACCTGTAAACAATAAAACATTAAACTGAGGGAGGGTAGGGAAGGTGAAGCTCCAGAGCCGACTGCCAGGGTATTGTTAACTCCACCCCTTATTATAAATGGGGCTGGCCCCACCTCCCAGCAAGAAACTTGATTATTGAGGCTGGGTGTGAATCTCCAAACAGTACACTGAGAAACAGGCCAGCCCCCTTCTATTAATAAGTTCCCTGGGAACTGTAGCACCGTGCGCGATCCCACAAAGGGCACCCACATTATCAAGTGTTAGTGCTCATTGAAACTAACTCATCTGCTAGTGCAAGAAACTCTCAACTAGCAGACACAGAAAATTGAATACCGCCCACAAATTAACAGATTTTGCTTGTGCCAACTCATTATTTATATAATGGATATAAGGAATTCATAATTTAGAAAGAATGACTATAACTAAAATAGAAAATAGAAACTTTAATCCATCAGATACCCAAACATCATTTACATTTTAGTTTACCATATTTTTCCATGTATAAGATGCCCCCATGTACAAGACGACCCAAAATTAAGAAATAAACATTTCTTGAGTTGTTGAACTGTTTGCAGGGGAGATTGCTGCTGCCGCAGCCAATTACCTGCCCACCTGCTCCCCTCTGCATTCACTATCTATGAATAAGACGCCCCCCCTTTTTTTGCCTGAAAATATTTAGCAAAAACATCATCTTATACACAGAAAAATATGGTATTTTATTAAGAACAGAAAAGAGAGGAAAGCAGAAAGATGGGAAAGAGAATGAAGAGAGACAATGAGAAGGAAATATAGTGTCATTGCTGTCTAACTTCTACTCAGAGTAAACCCATTAAATTAATGGACCTAATTTAGTCATGTCTGTTAATTTCAGTGGGTCTTCTCCGAGTAGAATTAACATTGGATGCAACCCTTCATTTTTCTTTAAAAAGTGGGGTACGGTATTATGAATTGGAGTTGCAAGAAGGATCTAATTTTGATAAGATTGAAGACTATTGGCTTAAATAAAATATGTATGATCTTGATATCTGTTGTGCAATAATGTGGCCAAGTAAAACTGCTTCCAAAGAATCTGTCTATGTAACCAACTCAGTATATTCTGAGTGGCAGTAGTTTTGCATGGCCCCTAAGCTGAGGTTTTGCTTCCCAATGTTTTTTTAACTGGCGATAGTAGGAGTAATTCTATGAGATGTTTGAGAAGCATCTGCTGTACTTGATATGACCCTTCAGCAAAAAAAGAAGATTGCACAAGGGAATAAGTCGCTTGCACCTTCCCAAGTTTTATATTTTCAAATCTGACTTTCAGTGCAGTGTCTCCACTTGATAGAGGTGCCTTACACAACTGTAAATAAAATCAGAATAAAGTAAACAAGAGATAATGAAGCCTACTTATCAGTCAGAACCGTGCACAGCACATTGGGGGGTATAGATTTGTGACAATGCTGAAGGTTGCCTTTGCCGTCTTACGATGAACATTGAGATAATTTGCCATTTTCAATATAATATAATAATGTGCCAATCGCTATTCCATCTTTTATTTCGCACTGGTTTTAAATTAGATATTTTTATACAGTGATGATTTGGGGCAGGCAGGCAGGGAGAATGAATTTGGCTGGCTTTTCTGACTATCATTCCTGTGCTGTCTTCAGTCTGACTCTCAAGGCTTAAAAGTCAATGTACACACCTACAATGGCCCATCACAAACAGCAGGTATTTTCCACATTTTTTTTTCCAGATTAGGAGCTGTGTACTGGACACAGATGAATCAAAATTCTGAGGTAAAGCAGGGTACCTCAGAAGGACTTTTGTCTCATCAGTGGCGAAGCGAAATTTCTATGACTACTGCAGTCCATGCACTGGTAACCTCAAGGCTGGATTACTGTAATGCACTCTATATGGAGTTGCCCTTGGGTCTAGTTTGGAAGCTCCAGCTGGTGCAGAATTCCATCTCTTTTTGTTTTAATGACCTTGAACAATTTAGTATCATTAGCTAACTTGGGTACCTCACCGCTCACTCCTAACTCTAGATTGTTTATGAACAACTTAAAAAGCACTGGTCCCGATACAGATCCATGGGGGACTACACTTTTACAAGGCAATAGCACAGAAATGCTCAGCCAAAATGTCTGGATGGTTCCTAGGTTGGGCACCTTTGCGAGCCATTGGGCAAGAGAGGCATAGTGGGAAAATCCTTGGCACTGACTGGCGTATTCCTAAGGTAGTCTGAGGATAGAGGCAGGGCTTGATCCCTATTTAAGGACAATCCGCCTTCCCTCAAGCCTCTCCATTTGCAGCACCCACCCTCCTTCCCTGTCTTGATTGGGTCACTTTTGGTGGTTTAGGTGTAGGAAAAGAAATAGTGAAGATGGGGACAACATTTGTCCGCCTTCAGGCTGTAGGGGCCTCAGCTGTTCTTCAAGAATTCTCAAAGATAATAGTCACTCACAAGCTCCTTTAGTACCCAGGGCTCATCAGGCCCTGGAGATCTGAATTCATTTAAAATAGCTAGGTGTTCCCTTACTACCTCTTTTCCTATCTTGGGCTGCAGTTCCCTCCTTGCATTGTTTATTCTGTTATTACCAGGTTGGGCACTGCTTTCCTTTTGGGTAAAGACAGAGGCCATGTAGTTGTTGAGCAGTTCCATCTTCTCTCTGTCACCTAATAGCACTTCTCTGTGTTCTACACACAGAGAACCTGTTACTTGTTTATTCTTCCTCTTGTTTTAACCACTATTGAAAACCTGCTGGTTTTTGTTGTTGTTGTTGTTTAGTTTATAACATTATTCTAAGACTCTGCATGGGCCTCATCTCTTCCACCAATCCCTTGCAAACAACTCTGTCTACAAGTCCCGTTCACAAACTGTTGGTCATGAGCTTCAGTGAAAGAGAAAAATGCTGGGCCATTTCTGTGCATCTTGGAAGAGTCTTAAGATGAAGTGAGTCAAAACAAGCCTCTGAGAATTCCTTGCCATCACCATAAGTGACATGCCTCAGAATGCCCAAAATACATGGGAAAGCTCTGCTGGTGGTATTTTGAGGATTCAGTTGCGTCAGGTTAGAACTGCTGCTTTGCCAACATCACAACAACTTGATCTCTGACTAGTGTTCAGTCAACCTGTGTCTTCTACAACTTACATGCTAGCCTTCTTCCTACCTGCTTCATTGCCCTCAGCTCTCCAGTATACTCAGTGGAAGATGGAACCTGCAGACCATTGAGTCACTCTCTGCATTCCACAAAGTGCCAGCTTTGCCAAGCAGAAATGCTATCATAGGAGCCAACTCCTAGGAGCCAAGGTCCCTTTGCCCCCTCCACCCAATAAAATATATATGAGGGGGCTGTGCCCCCCCAAGCTGATGGGCCTTGCCATTCAAATAGTGTGTGTGAGTCACGTCATGTGATCAATTATGCAGGGTGGGGCTTACCTGGCCCTCCAATATTTTATTCAAGTTGGCACCCCTAATGCTGTTAATAGAAAATGTCTTCTAGCTTTCCGTGAGATATCTGCCAATGAAAATATTTTTCAAAATTTCTGTCTGCATTTGCTTAAGGTGCCATTTGGTGGCACGTTAGCGATGTTCAGGACTTTCCTAGAGATTTGTTGTACAGTTTGCTCAACATCTTCTTCTCACAGTAGTCAGATACACACAAAAACAAACAAACAAAAGCATTTTTAAAACCTAAAGAAAAGCAGAAATGCAAAACCTTCATACTTCTCACAAACATAGAGACATACATAAAACCTACAGTTCCAGTAACACACAACTGCTGAAAGCTGCAACCCACACAAAAGCCACCCACCCTTTCTCTTCCCAGTTCTCCTTCTTCAGTCACAAAAGTCCAAATGATTAGGTAAAAGCAAACCAGTTATAACCCTCACAAACTCTATCTAATATTGCCGTGTCTTAATTCTAATATCTTAATTCAAACTCTATCTAATATTGCCGTGTCTTAACAGCAATTCTTGGAGAACAGATGAGGTCCCTACAGACTGGAGACGGGCAAATGTCCCCATCTTCAAGCTCACTGGCTGGTGAGCTTAACATCAATACCAGGGAAGGTCCTAAAACAGATAATTCAACAGTCCGTCTGTGAGCATTTAGAAAAGGATGCTGTGATTACTAAGTCCCAGATGGGTTTCTCAAAAACAAGTCATGCCATATGAATCTCATTTGCGCTTTGAGGACCCCAGGACCACCCCACCCCCCAAATAAATTCACACAGACACATATTTTAGTTTAAGGTTGATGGGCAAAAATTTTAGGCTACAACTTTATTAAATACACAATGTGAGTGGTATTGGCTTAGGCCTTGACAAACTATAACTGACTCCTGCCCTCCCAGCAGGGAGTCTGAAAGGGTAAACACCAAACGAGGGAGCTACATCAATGCAAACTGACTGAAGCTCACCCCGGTGTTCCTGTGGTCCTCTAATGGCCCTAGCCCCTCAAGCGGACTTTGGACGAGATCCAGGACCCGCAGATTCCTTTAACAGAATACAGTGGTATCTCGGGTTAAGAACTTAATTCGTTCTGGAGTTCTGTTCTTAACCTGAAACTATTCTTAACCTGAAGCACCACTTTAGCTAATGGGGCCTCCTGCTGCTGCTGCGCTGCCGCTGCACGATTTCTGTTCTCATCCTGAAGCAAAGTTCTTAACCCGCGGTAATGTTTCTGGGTTAGCAGAGTCTGTAACCTGACGCGTATGTAACCTGAAGCATATGTAACCCAAGGTACCACAGTACCCTTTTCATGGAGGGGCAGGTGATGGCCACACCTCCCCCCCCCCACAACACTAAGCCAATGCCTAACTGCCTAACCTTATAAAGTTGTGATGATTGCTGGGAGGTAGGCGAAAACCAAATGGCCCGGGCCAATCTGCCAAGTGGAAAAATTCCTACCAGGCCCCTGCCACAAGACAGACAGCCAACCAAAGTCATGAGCAAGCCCAAAGCACAGAGGGTGGGCAGGAGTTCGGCAGCACGAAGCAAGTGTGTGTGATGCATCGCACTGCCATTTTTATAACCCCCATGATCGTGCCAACCTGCCTGATTGGCTGTTGCGATTGGTACGATCACGGGGCCATCGCAGAGAGAGCCGGGCGCTCCCCCCCCCCGATGTAATGGGGTCCCAGGGTCCCACGCGCAAGCAGGACCCTCCTTGAAGAGGATCCCAATTCTTTTCTTTTTTTCTTTTGATAAAGTTACAAGTTGGGTGGATCAGAAGAATGCTGTGTATCTTAATTTCAGTAAAACTTTTGAGAGTCCCACAAGATATTCTTGTGGAGAAGCTGGGTAAAATGCAGTCTGGATGAGGAAACTTTGGTGGATTTGTAGCTGGTTAACTGACTAAACCCAAAGAGTGCTTACAAATGGTTCCCCTTCATTCTGGAAAAAAGTAACAAGTAACAGAACCGAATGGTTCTATCTTGGGATTTATGAAAATGTAAATTTATCTTCTGTTGCAGAGGTGTTTTCTTACTCTAACCAAAACCTGAAGAGTCATACAGATTGGGGTAATTTGATAACTGTATTTTTTAGAAAATCCAGTGAGCATTTTTCTGCTCTTGAAAACATACTGTTTCCCATTTAACAGGAAATCAATAGTTCCCTTCAAAGTTCTTGACCTGCTGGCTTGTCAGATGGTTGGTAATAATTTTTTTTTTTTTTTTTTTTTTGCTTGATCACTGGCATCAGTACTGTTGCATTTCTAAGTAAAATATAAGACATTCATAGGAAAACACATGTGTACGTTGTTAGTGACAGCAATACTATTTGTGCCCCAATAGGCAAATAGAGGAGAATACATAAGCTGGGGTTGAATTAGGCTACTTTTACTTAGGCCTTAAATTAGAACCTGCAGTCGGATATGCTATGGGGTGGGAACTAAACTGGATAACCATAGCCATTGGGCAACCCATTTTTGCCTAAGGAATTAGGGCAGGGCTCCCTGCCTGTCCCAATTCCCAGGCCACACCCTGCAGGTGAAAAGGGAGGCATTGCTTTGTCACTACCCCCTGGGACCACAGAACCCCAGGTTGATGAGGGAGTTTGGCCTCAAGGGAGGCCCTGTCTCACTCCCTAAACCACAGAGTCTGAGAAGTAAGCCTCAGGGTTGACCCATCACCAGAAGTCAATCTGTGAGCATTTTAAAAAGGATGCTGTGATTACTAAGACCCAGCATGGGTTTCTGAAAAGTCCTGCCAGACCAATGATTTCCCTTTTCGGTGGAATTGCAAACTTGGTAGATTAGGGAAATACTGTGGACATAGTGTATCTTGATTTCAGTAAGGCTTTTTACAAAGTCCCCCATGATAATCTTGCAATGAAGCTGGTAAAATGTGGGTTGAACGAGGTAGCTGTAAGGTAGATTTGTAGCTGGTTGACTGACCAAACCCAAAGAGTACTCATTAATGGTTTGCCATCATCCTGGAAAACAGTGACAAGTGGGGTGCCACAGGGTTCTGTCCTGGGTGTGTTGTTTAACATCTTTATAAATGACTTTGATGAAAGAATTGAGAGGATGCTCATCAAATTTGCAGATGACACCAAACTGGGAGGGGTAGTTAATGCTGCAGAAGACCAATTCAGAATTCAAAATGACCTTAACAGATTGGAGAACTGGGTGCAAGCTAACAAAATGAATTTCAATATGCAAGGTTCTGCACTTAGGCAAGAAGAACCTGATGCACATATATAGGATGGGGGACACCTGGCTTACTAGCAGTACACTTGAAAAGGATCTGGGGTCTTGGTGGACCACAAGTTTAACATGAGTCAACAGTGTGATGCAGCAGCAAAAAAAAGCTGCATCAACAGAAGCATTGTGTCCAGATCAAGGAAAGTAATAGTACCACTCTATTCTGCCTTAGTCAGACCACACTTGGAATACTGTGTTCAATTCTGGGCACCACAATTTAAGAAGGCTGTTGACAAACTGGAGCAGGTGCAGAGGAGGGCAACCAAGATGATCAAGGGTCTGGAAACTAAGCCTTACGAGGAGCGCTTGAAGGAGCTGGGTATGTTTAGCCTGGAAAAGAGGAGGCTGAGAGGAGATATGTTAGTAGACATTTTCAGATGTCTTAAGGGCTGTCACATGGAAGAGGGAGCATGCTTGTTTTCTCCTGCTCTGGAGGGTAGGACTCAAACCAATGGCTTCACGTTGCAAGAAAGTAGATTCTGACTAAACATTTGGAAGAACTTTCTGACAGTAAGAGTGTTTGGCATGGAACAGACTCCCACGAGAGGTGGTGGACTCTCCTTTCTTGGAGGTTTTTAAACAGAGGTTGGATGGCCATCTGTCATGGATGCTTGAGCTGAGATTCCTGCATTGCAGGGGTTGGACTAGATGGCCCTTAAGGTACCTTCCAACTCTTAAGATTCTATGATTCTATGAATAAAACCAAGCTGCTCAAACTAGCAACCACACTTTTCTCCTGCCTAGCTACAAATGTTCTTTTGAGGTAGAAACAGCTGTGAGCTGTCCTTCAAAGCAACCCTACGAGGCCTAGACTGAGGCCAGAATGGAACTGAATTGGCCTCATAACAACAGTAAGGAGGGGGGAATCTCCACAACTAGGGCTGGAAAACTGGCAGCTCTGGTCCTCAATTTTCACAGGGGTTTTTCTGCCCATAAACACAAGGGAGGGACGCCATTGCCATTGCTAAACTTTTGAATGAGGATTGGCTGAGTGCTGCTGAGACTTGATTGGCCAGAGAACAGTCGATAGACAGGAATGTTTGTAGAGCTTCTTTGAGTTCTAAGAGAAGCATAACATTTATGTGAGGCAGGAAAGGGTATGTGGCTTTGCTATTTAGGTGGATTTTTTAAAAGCTGCCTGGCAGTCTTCTTGGAAGGGCTGCACCCCAGTCACCTTGGTAGACCAGCCTCCACTGCAGCAGTGGTTTGTGCTATGTCTGATAACCTTACCCTTCGTCTAATCTCCTTCTAAAACCACCCAAGTGAATGGCTGTCCATATATCTTTTTGTATTGAAATCCATTGTTTACTATACACTGAGCTGACAAAACAAGAAGCTTTCAACTGGCTAAGGCACTAATGTGATGGTGTAATGAATCAACATGAAATCCTTTGAATTCAAAAAGATAAAACCTTCAATCTGAGGATGCAATCTGCACTTTATTGTTGCTGTATGTATAGACTTTTCGTGACTGTCGAGATGTTTTGCACCAAGAAATTGCATAACAGAGTAGAGAATAACACTACTACCAAATAGCACAAGGTGAGATAAAAGGGTTATTTGGGGTCTCTGTAGTCAACTGTAAAAGCAGAGATGGATAAATCAGTCCATTTTTAGTCTGTCACTTTTAACAAACGTGCACTCAAATTTGTTACATCCTGTTTTCACATTCATGTGCAATTTATAAGGGGTGTGTGTGTGCTACTGAAATCCCATGATCCCAGACAAGAAGTCTAGGGTTGCCATATTCTGAAGAACAAATAGAGGAAACATTTGCCAACTTCTACTTTTAACTATGGATTGCTATGGTGACTCTCATTTTACATACCCATGAAAAAGAGGAAGTGTACTGGAAAAAGAGGACATGTAAAAGGGAAAAGACCCATTTCTACCAAGTAGGGGCACAGTAGGAACTGCAGGGGATGGGTGAGGGTGCAAAAGACGTGTAAAGAATGTATATAACATGCTATGAAACCGGAATTCTTTGTCTAGACTTGGGAGAAGACTCCACTGGACCATTCAGAGCTAGTTTAAATAAACCTGTGTTTCCCCACCCGATTGTAGCCTGTTTGGCTTGGGGGAACTGGAGAAGCTAAGACCTACTGGTCATTTAACAGGGGGATGACATTTGAATACATACTTCTGAAAGTAAGGATTCTGAAATGTGTTTTGCAAGATCTAATAAAAAACACATTTTGATTTTTTTGGTATGCATACAGTAGTCCAGGAGGAGCAGATCAGGTCAGCCTCTGTTGGAATTTACAGAGATTGAATTCCTCTCTACAAAATAGTAAAACTGGTTATTGTTTTTTTTTTGAAAAATATTTATTGGAGTTTACAATAAAAATGAACATAATGAACAATATAACAAATCTTAACATAATTTCACATTTTCTTTGGACTTCCTCACATCTCCCACTCCCACTTTCATCATTATAACTTTTTACCAGCAATTTATTATCTTATTTGGATTCTTATATCTCATTTATATCTTTATAATCTTATAATTCTCAATAAAGTTTATATTTTCTCAATCTCATTTATTATCTTAAATCATCTAGGTTAGTGGTGCTTCATTATTTATGATCTAGCATCCTGCTTAACATTCAATCAAATTACAGTGCTTTTGTAAATAATTCTTAAAATTCTTCCAATCCTCCTCCATCTTCTCTTCTCCCAGGTCACGAATTCTGCCGGTCATCTCAGCCAGTTCCATGTAGTCTATCAGTTGCATCTGCCATTCTTCCAGTGTGGGTAGATCTTGAGCTTTCCAGTGCTTTGCAAGTAATATCCTTGCTGCTGTTGTTGCATACATAAAAAATGTCCGGTCCTTCTTTACCACCCCTTGGCCGACAATACCCAAAAGAAAGGCCTCTGGTTTCTTAGTGAAGGTATATTTAAATACCTTTTTCAGTTCATTATAAATCATTTCCCAGAACGCCTTCACTTTAGGGCAAGTCCACCAGAGGTGGAAAAATGTTCCTTCACACTCTTTACATTTCCAACACTTATTATCAGACAGGTGGTAAATTTTTGCAAGTTTGACTGGGGTCATATACCATCTATATATCATTTTCATTACATTTTCTTTCAAAGCATTGCATGCAGTGAATTTCAATCCAGTACTCCACAACCTTTCCCAGTCCTCAAACATAATATTATACCCAATGTCCTGTGCCCATCTTATCATAGCCGATTTAACCATTTCATCTTGTGTGTTCCATTTTAACAGCAAGTTATACATCCTTGAAAGTACCTTAGTCTTTGGTTCTAACAATTCTGTTTCTAGTTTCGATTTCTCCTCCTGGAACCCTAATTTCTTGTCATTTTTAAAAACTTCTTTAATCTGAGCGTAGTGTAGCCAGTCTCGCACTTTATCCTTCATTTTCTCCAAACTCTGCAATTTCCAATTGTCTCCATCTTTTTCTAATATTTCCCAATATTTAGGCCATTTAGCCTCCATATTGGGTCTTTTTCGGGCCTTCGCTTCCAAAGGTGAAAGCCACCTTGGAGTTTTATTTTCCAACAAGTCTTTATATTTTGTCCAGACATTAAACAGTGATTTTCTGACAATATGGTTCTTAAAGGCCTTATTTGCTTTAACCTTGTCATACCATAAATATGCATGCCATCCAAAAGCATTGTTAAACCCTTCCAAATCCAACACGTCAGTGTCCTCAAGAAGTAGCCAGTCTTTTAGCCAGCAGAACGCTGTGGCCTCATAATACAGCTTTAAATCTGGCAGGGCAAAGCCCCCTCTTTCTTTCGCATCAGTTAATATCTTAAACTTAATTCTGGGCTTTTTGCCCTGCCAGACAAACTTAGAAATATCTCTCTGCCACTTCTGAAAGCACTCCGTCTTGTCCAAAACCTGAAGTGTTTGAAACAAAAACAACATCTTTGGCAATACATTCATCTTGATAGCAGCAATTCGGCCCAACAAAGAAAGTTTCAATTTTGACCAACTATCTAAGTCTCTCTTAATTTCTGCCCAACATTTTTCATAATTATCCTTAAAAAGACTTAGATTTTTTGCTGTTATGTTTACCCCTAGGTATTTTACTTTTTTAACCACATTAAGTTCTGTCTCTTTCTGAAACCGTTCTGACTCTGTATCTGTCAAATTTTTCCCCAAAACCTTGGTTTTCTGTTTATTTAATTTAAATCCAGCCACCCGACCAAAATCATTAATCAGTTGTAATACTCTTTTCGTACTAGACTCTGGCTCCTGCAAGGTCAAAACCAGGTCATCTGCAAAAGCTTTTAGTTTATATTGTTTCTGTCCGACCTGAATTCCTTCCACCAACCGGTCCCCTCTAATCATATTCAATAGCACTTCCAGGACCGAAATAAATAACAAAGGGGAGATAGGGCAACCGTGTCGTGTTCCTTTTTCAATTTTAAACTCTTCTGTAACCACATTATTAACTATCAATTTAGCTTTCTGCTCTGAATATATCGCCTCAATCCCATTCTCAAAACCCCGTCCCACTCCCATCTCTTTTAAGTTTCCCATCATAAATTTCCAGGAGATGTTGTCAAAGGCCTTCTCCGCGTCTATAAAAATTAAAACTGCTTTTGTATTTATGTCTGTTTGCAAAAGTTCCAAAATGTCAATAATGTTCCTTGTATTAGCAAACAAATGTCTACCTGGGAGAAAG
Organism: Podarcis pityusensis; assembly: GCF_964106645.2. Lineage (NCBI taxonomy): Eukaryota > Metazoa > Chordata > Lepidosauria > Squamata > Lacertidae > Podarcis > Podarcis pityusensis. The sequence continues at coordinate 40,412,083 of NC_138040.1, forward strand.
CCTGCCTGGTCCTTATGGATTACTTCATTTAAAACTTTTTTAAGTCTACTTGCCAAAATGTCTGCAAATATTTTGTAATCCACATTTAAAAGGGAGATGGGACGATAGTTCTTAAGTTGTGTCTTTTCAGCTTCCGTCTTTGGTATTAAGGTGATAAACGCTTCCTTCCACGACTCCGGTGCCCTCTTTCCCTCCAAAATTTCATTGCTGACCTCCATCAAAAGTTGTAGTAAAACTGGTTATTGTTGTTTAATTTTTTAAAAAGCATCTATAAGACAGTCATCTATCTTTTGTCTTCTATAAACACATCCAGCTGGCTAGTAGCTTATTACCTTCTTCTTTTAATCTCTGAGATGCCCACCGACATTTCTGTCTTTTGCTACCGAGCAAATATTGCTGCTCTGTCAATTCCATCTCCATAGGTTAAGAGTTAATAGACCTAAGTGGGAAATTATCCTGTAATAAGTCCAGGCCAATATGAATTTGGGTCTTGAGAGATGTTTCCCCCTATATTACTGTGTAGGAAGTGTTCTGAAATACTAATAATACACAGGGAAGCATCATGTTCGAGGAGAGGAGATAATGGCCCAGCAGCAAGGTATAAGTTCACTTCTACGTAATGGAATCCATGGATGGGTAGGACTCCCACATAGATAATTAGGTGGAAGGATTTCTTTTTCATTGACTGAACATTCTGTAATTAGGAAAGAGAATATTACCCCTGTCCCTTTCCATTATTGTCTGTCATTCTGATCTGGATTCTGTTCTATTTGAATTTCACCAGAAATTCCAGATTCAGAGGGTTGGTGTGGGATTTTGTACACGAAGCCTCATGATAATAATTTTTAATTTCCCTTTTCTATTCTGACATCTGTCTCAGATGACGCTGCTAATTCCCTTTACCCAGGATGGAGCTGGGTGGGTGTACCAGATGTATTAATGGAAATGATATTTCACACACTCAAGCTAAGTAATGGCAAACATACAATTGTCAATCTCAGGGTCACATGATAGCCTGTAAGATAACAAACAGTGATCCATAGTAACTAAATTTAGTGTTGCAGATTCATATGCAGGCAATTTATAGTTGCAATTATCTACCTGAGTTCATGATTGAACTAACGCATTTGACATCTGTTGGCATCTGTCAGTCTCGGGAGACAATGGAGGAGTGCGCCTTTGGGCATAAGGTCAAATGGTTAGAAGGGTGCAGCGCCTGCTGTGGCTGTAGAGACCAATGTGAGAGAGACATGTTTTGTTGCAGCAGATGAAGGGCAGATGAAGGCATCCAGTTGTTACACCATTCAGGACCAGGGAGTCCCCCACACTTGCCTACCCTCTGTCCCCCAGAAACAATATTTCTGTCTTGTCAGGATTCAACCTCAATCTGTTAGCCACCATCCATCCTCCCACTGCCTCCAGACACTCACACAAGACATTCACCATCTTCACTGGTTCCAATTTAAATGAGAGGTAGAGTTCAGTATCATCCACGTACTGGTGAACACCCAGCCCAAACCCCCTGATGATCTCTCCCAGTGGTTTCATATAGATGTTGAAAAGCATGGGGGAAAGGGACAGAGCCCTGAGGCACCCCACAAGTGAGAGCCCAGGGATCTGTACACTCATCCCCAACATCATTTTCTAGACATGCCCCAGGAGGAAGGAGCAGAACCACTGTATAACAGTGCCCCCAGCTCCCAGACCCCCTAGATGGTCCAGAAGGATACCATGGTCAATGGTATCAAAAGCCTCTGAGAGATCCAGCAGAACTAGGAAACAGCTTTCACCTCTGTCCCTAGTCTGCCAGAGATCATCAACCAGCATGACCTAGGTGGTTTCAGTCCCATGATGAGGCCTGAAGTCTGACTGGAAGGGATCCAAATGGTCCGCATCCTCCAGACAAATCTGGAGTTGTTCAGCAACCACCTGCTCAATTACTTTGCCCAAGAATGGAAGATTTGAGACTGGGCAATAATTGGCCATGATGGCCTGGTTCAAAGATGGTTTTGTAAGAAGCGGTTTAATAACCACCTCTTTCAGTGGGTCTGGCTTCATCAAAGAGGGAAGCATTCACCACCCTGCAAGGCCCATTGCTCAGCCCTGTCTGGCTCCCTTTTATGAGCCTGGACGGGCATGGATCAAGGAGACGGGTGGTTGGTTTCACTCATTCAAGCAGCCTGTCTACATCCTCAGAGGTAATGCCAACATACCATAAGTTATGTAATTTCACCACAGGAGACAACAAAACTTTTGGGTGGAAAACAATCTGCAGTGGAACGGAAACAATTCTGCATGTGGTGAATGCTGGACAGAACAGAAAATGACACTCTCTTACATCCCTAGTCCTCTGGGCTTCTTTCTGCAGAGAATGTGATTCATAGATCCACAGCAATTTCTATACAAACTGGTTGGGGTCAGGCTGAGGCTATATCATGCAACTAACACAGATGAGAACTGCTGCAGTGTTTCCAAAATGAAACAAAACTCCCCCCCCCCCTTCATGTATCAGTAAGCCTGCTGCCTGAGCCTGGAGCTGCAGGTATCATTCTCAGAGGCTGTCAGCCATGCGGTCTGCAAGGTTCACTAATGCTGAATGCTTCATTTGCTCTTGTTGGGTAGCCTGAATAAAGACTCAAAAATTGTTCTGTACATCCCAGGTTTAATCTGATTTCAACTGACATCAGCTGCTACATGTGTTCCACTCTTTGCTGCTTTCTCTCTACTTGTCTCCAATGGCTTGGTGAACTGTAAATTCATCCTCCATAAATTCCTCATCTCTAAACTTATGTAAGCTATTTTCAAAACATCCCGCAAGCTGTCTTTGGTTATGCCTCTTTCAAAACCTGATGGGTCGTTGAACAGAAAGCAGAGTGGGAGGACAACGGTAAGTGGAGCAATGAGAGAAACAACAAAACTTGTATCTCATGATCTCTCCTGCCCAGTCAAACATCTACTTACTTATGCATTTATGTCATGCATTAATTTTTAAATTTTTGGCAACTCTTCAGCCATGGATCTGGCAGCAGCGTACAAATAACACATGCAGACAAAATGCAATGAAATCCAGCAATTGCAAATGGCAAGTTATAAACAGAACATGGCAGGGGGCTGTGCTGAGCAAGTGTGGTGTAGTGGTTAAAGTGTTGGACTAGGACCTGGAAGACAAGGGTTCAATTCCCCACTTGGTGATGAAGTTCATTTGGGTCAGTCACTGACTCTTAGCCTAACCTACCTCACATGTTGCATGGATTATATAGTGAGAAGGAGAAATAGGTCCACCACCTTGAGCTCCTTGGAGAAATAATGGGATATAAATGTAAAAATAAAGAAAGAAAAATGTTTGCTGATTGCACTGGAAAGAAAATAAATATGGTGTGAGGCAAACATCTATGGGAAGGAATTTTTGTGAATAGCGTGGAATAAGAGAGTAAGAAGAGCTATGGTGGATCAGACCAAAGGCCCATCTAATCCAACATTCAATTCTCACAGTAACCAACCAGATGCCTAGTAGAAGACAGGACCTGAGTGCAACACTGCTCTCCCAACTAGTGATGTCAATCAACTGGCATTCAGAGGCAAACTGCCTTCGGTGGTGGAGGTATGGTATTGTAACTATTGCTAGTAGCCACTGTCAGAATGGAAAAGGACTGCCTCTGACGTTATCCCCTGTTTTACTTCATTGGTTATATTGCCAGCTAGATAGCAAAACAGGGCCATTCCCAAACCAATGATTTCTGCATACTTGGAGATTTCCCTAAGTATGCAGTAACATACAGTTAGTTAATCATTTGAAAGAAAGTGGAGGATGAAATAGCGTGATGCCAACTGAGCAGGCTCAGCAGCAGCCAAGAGTTATGAAATGTTGAGCATGTCAGTTGCAGGTGGAGGTGAGGGAAAGAAATGGAAACCCAACAGATTACAGCATAGGTCACCAATGGGAATTTATGGGTGCAGATGACCCTGTGGAGGCTTTCTTGGGAACCTAGATGGCCACATCACCCTGCCCCTACTTAAATTAGCTCGAAAGAAGCCTTATTTAGTCAAAGCACCACATAATCAAATTTCCCATTTCTAGTATATTAAAATCCTGTGCAGAGATGATTTCAGCAAGGGAGGGGAGAGTTTTGTGCTGTGAGTCCTGAAAGACCTGCTCCTTGTTTTGCAGGCCTTTTTCACCCTGGCCTGGAAGGTATTACCCTGACTGACTCAAGCTAAAAAAGCTGAGGCTGCTGAACAGACTTGGGGTTGGGGTGTTGTTTGGAGTTTTCTGTTGGGGTGGGAAGTTGTTGCTGTTGGTTTTTTGTATTATCATTATAGATCTTGTTGTGATTTATGTGGAAAGTGCAAGGTTTGGTTGTGTATTTTGTTAATGTTTACTTATTTATGACTACTTTTGTTATGTTGTTTTTGCGATGTAAGTCACATTGAGCATGGTTTGAACTATGGAAAGGTGGCATACAAGTAAAATTATGTATGTATGTAATGCCCCAACAGCTTCTTCAGTTTGCTAATACAGTCATATGTGTTACAAATGCCGCGGGATGCATGTTTTCGGGTTGTGGACTGCACCCAACTCAGAAGTACTGGAAAAGGTTACTTCTGGGTTTCGGTGCTCGCACATGCACAGAAGCGCAAAATGACATCACGCACATGCACAGAAGTCCCGAATTGCATCACGCGCGTGCACAGACATGGCGCTTCAGGCTGCGAACGCTGCAGGTTGCGAACGTGCCTCCCACACTGATCACGTTCGCAACCAGAGGTATGACTGCATAACTGTGGGCCCCCAAAGTTTGTGGATCCCTGGATTATTACATGATTCCCACTGAAAGTGGAGAAGATACACCCCTCTCAGATATTTCAGAAGGAAGGGTTAAAATAACATGTGGATATTCATATAATTTGGGGGGAGAGGGTAAAAGAATTGACTGGTGAAGTTTCATAGGATTGCATTGAACAGTTATACTCAGAGTGGACCCATTGATATTAATCAGACAAAACTAGCTTACGCTTCTTAATTTCAATGAACATACTCTGAGTAGAAATCAGTTGGATACAACCCTTACTTATTAAATCCCCTGGAGGTGTTCTAGGTTAATTTTGGGAAGCAGTCATTACCTTATTAATGTGTAGAGGAAGCCATTTGTAACGATGCTATCTCTGAGACATGCCAAATTACTATGAGATCAGTCTCAGTAGTCAGAAGTAAGCAATAAAACTCCTCATCCTGACGTGGCCTCTGTCTATGTTTGGCAAGGAAAGCTGGCACTTTGGGAGTATGAGAGGCGGCAGTGCATCACTTCTGGGAAATCTCAAGTCATGAGACACCCCCACCCACCCACACCACACCTCACCCTGGCTTCTATAGGCTTCCTCTTCTGGGCTTCCCTTTCCCCCTATTGCAGTAACTACACAGAGTTAAAAGAAAAAGCCAGTTGCCTTGTAAAACACTGTCGATGCCATCCAGAATGTTTCTTACTTGCCAAGACACTGAGATTTCTCAAAAGTGTCTTGCTAGCTGTCACCATGCGTTAATTGAGCCTACAGGCCCAGATGGCATCTGCTCCCTGGAGAAACCAGTTTCCAATCATCCTGCAGCAAAGAAGAGCAAATTGGGAAGGGTAGACTATTCAGAAGGAAAAGCATTCACACTTTTATTTAAAGGTTCCATTGTGCAACAAATTAATTAAGGACAGCATTACGGGGTTACCATATTGCAGGCAAGGGGTGTGTAGGCACTGTGGTAGGCTTCTCTTCCCCCCGCCCCACCATGTGTGTGTTTGTGTAAATGTGTGAGTATGTGTAAGTGTGTGAGAGAGAGAATTCAGGGGGCTTCGGGGGCTTCACAACATTCACACAAATACTCTTGAATATATTTAAGATTTTATTGCCAAAGAACAGTACATATCAAGAGCATCTGTTGTGGCTCCTTTTCAGTCAACATGATAACCATAGGAATAATAACATTGTCAGGGACTGTAAGATTTGAACAAGAAAAATGATGAGCGCATGGCTGTGGGGTTACTCAAATGGTTCTGCTCAGGCACAGAAGATACACAGTGGGTATTGTATTATCAGACCCTGATTGGAAGACAGCATTGTCATAATTCAGTGAAAAGCATCTGCTTTGTACATGCAAAAAGTCCAGGTTAAGTCGCTGGGACTGGGAATGTCCCCTGTCTCAAAGCCTAGTGAGTCACTGCCAGTCAGTACAGTGGTACCTCGGGTTACATACACTTCAGGTTACATACGCTTCAGGTTACAGACTCTGCTAACCCAGAAATAGTGCTTCAGGTTAAGAACTTTGCTTCAGGATGAGAACAGAAATCGTCCTCCGGCGGCGCGGCGGCAGCAGGAGGCCCCATTAGCTAAAGTGGTGCTTCAGGTTAAGAACAGTTTCAAGTTAAGTACGGACCTCCAGAACGAATTAAGTACTTAACCTGAGGTACCACTGTATAGTCAAGACTGAGCTAGATGGACTAATTGGTCTGATTCAATAAAATACAACTTCAGTTGTCAGCAAGTTTTCATTAAACCTTTGGACTGACCAGGCCTACTATAGGCTATTGGAGTCTTCTGCTATTCTTGCATCCTGTTTTCTGTGCTTCCCGCTCAAACTTCCCAACTCAAATATTTGAGCTTAGATGTAGATACAAGTGATGGCTATGGCCTAGTCCTAAGACACATGATCTGAAAAATGGGGGGAGGGAACAGGCTGGCATATGGTGACCCCCATACACTCCCCCTAAATCACATCCCAAAGACATGGCATACAATAAAGCTGTCAGTAAGTCCAAAGAAAAGTAGCACCCAAATCTTTAGAGCTGTCTTCTGAGGTCAAGATCTCCTCAGATTAGAGTAAACACTTATGTATTGACAGAAAATAAAGGAAACATGTCACCCAAAAAGATATTGAAAGAGGACAGAGGGCTTGCATAAAATTTGTGTATATTGATTAATAGGGCAGTGCACCAGATTCAGCCAAAGCCCAAATATTTTGGGGGGTGGGTGGGAAGGTGCTTTGATTGAGTTGGGTGATGAAAGCCCCAGATCAGCCTGAGTCAGACAACCCCTGCTTGTTCCCTGCCGGGAAGGCACCAAGGAAGCACAGCAGGATTGAATCCTCCACCTAGTGAGCTGAGGTTTCAGTTCTGCTGCAGAGAAGGTGTTTGCAAAGCAGCCCCCAGCAGGATGATAGAATCATAGAATTGTAGGGCTGGATCCAAAGCAGAAACTAATGGGGAAGCAAGAACCTTGCAGCCTGGGAGGTGGGGAGGAGATGTGGTGCCTCCTTCTTCCATCCCCTCTTAAACATTAGCCCCACCCCTAAATTGATTTGGGGTCAGATCCAGGTGAGGCTGGGGCCAATCTAGAGCCCCAGAATGGGTCAAGGGGACTGTGCACAGACAGACAGACAGACAGATGATAGATAGATAGATAGATAGATAGATAGATAGATAGATAGATGATAGATAGATAGATAGATGATAGATAGATGATAGATAGATGATAGATAGATAGATGATAGATAGATATAGATAGATAGATAGATGGATAGATGATAGATAGATAGATAGATAGATAGATAGATAGACAGATAGATAGATGATAGATAGATAGATGATAGATATAGATAGATAGAATTTAAAGGGAAATTTCAAAGGCACTTTCCCGATTGTCCTCCCCAAATATGTTATAATAAGTGACTACTGGAGAAAATGGGTTTTCAGTGCTGGTAGTGCCATTATGGAATGCTCTCCCAAGAGTGAGGGTGCTGACTGGGGAAGTGAAAGGGGGCTGCCCCTTATTGAGATGGTGCAGAAGTGGGGCAAGGTGGTGGAGAGGTCAGGACTGCGTGGGCACACCAGTGGGAATACTGGATTGGCTCTGCCCTGAGCTTGCTGCCACCCTCTCTTGCCACCACACCACCTCAGCTTGGTGGCAACAGAACTGACAATGCTTTTTCCTGAGGCCGGGGTGGACTTGCCTGCAAGTAAAAAAGGGAGAGTCTAACAAATGGACAAAGAGACTTAGAGCTTGTCCACACTTCATTTTGTCCTGTGATTTCTAGGTACAGGTCCGAGAGGTTTTTCTTTTGCCCCACCACTTTCCTTTTGTTTGCTGCTGAATCAGAACAAACATCAATCAGGTTTTCAGCAGAAGTGAAGGTGAGCTCTTATACTGCAAAGCTGGAAGGATAAACACCCACTATCTGCTTCCCAGTGCTTTGAGGATCTCTCTATGTTTGAATGTATAGCTTATACTTATCAGTCTTGTTTGGACACCTATTTGAACATATTGACTGCCTATATATAGCTATGTTTACATCAGGATCAATGGAATTATTTTTAGGATGATGTCATGTGATAAAGTTTGTTTCCACACTTCTCTGTTATATTTGCAATAAGGATTTGAGATGGTGACTACCCACAATGACTATACTCTACCTCCACAGTCAGAAGAAGAAATGCTTCTGAATATCAGTTGCTGGAAACCACAAGGGATGTGTGTGTGTGTGTGTGTGTGTGTGTGTGTGTGTGTTATTGTGCCTGTTTGCTGCTTGAGGGTTTCCTATAGCCAGCTGGTTGGTCTTTGTGACAACAAGATGCTGGACTAGATGAGCCACTGGCCTGGTCAGGCAAGCTCTCCTTATGTTCTTAAATAAATAAAAGAAAAACACACAAAGATGAAGAGGAAGAAGCCAGTTCTTATCCCTGTTTCAATAAATTTCCACTTAGCAGTCAGGTGTTGCTACAGTTAATTAACTAAATAAAGTTGTGGCCCTAATTTACTCCACCACATTTGTTTTGTCTCTTTATTTGGGGTCTGTGGGTGGAAAACATGGGCTGTACTACTGAACTATGGTCCTTCTCCAATTGGTTTTTTTTAAATCCCCATAATGACTGATTGGGTAAACATATGGTTCTTTGGAAAATATGTGGAAACTCCATACATGACACTACCCACCGATTATGGACAGCGCTCCCAAAATATGTGCTCTCTGTAAAATTGTGAATTTAGGCAATTCTACAGCTCAGTTTGGGAAGGGATCCTTTTATCATAAATAAACCTAGAACTGGCTTTCAAAGGCTCATTCTAAAGCTTTTGGAAATCTCTGGGCATTCTTCCACTGATTCCATAATGAGGTAGTTTGCAGAAATAAGTCAATATACATTTGAACAATATTGTGTTGGAAAAGTCAGGAAATTCAGCCCTCCTTATACAGTATATGAATTCTCCTTTGTCTCTTGTCTGTCATTTACAAATGACTGCATGTCTTTAACAGATGTTTCCCTATTTGTGAGCAGAAATGTTCACAAATGATTCTCATGTTTAATAAACATTTTTCCCCGCAGTCATTTTTCCCCAACACGGTTTTCAGCAATAGCAAATAAGGATATTTCATTGCCAAGTGGTTACTTACTGTTGTGCACATGCATGTATGAACATATTATTATGAGTTGGGGAGTTGTGATGGACAGCTGTGCTAGACCAGTCTTAGAATTCCAGCAAAGGGCTGGAGCCTCTCTCTGATTGGCTACCAAGATAGACAGCCAGAGCGGGTGGAGCCAGCACTTTGGAAGGGAAAATAAAAGGAGCTGCTTCTGAGAGAGGGTTCAGATGAGGAGATTGATTAAGAGAGATCAGGAAGGAGAGGAGAGTTGGTTTTGGTCTGTGTGTAACACCCACTGTGGAAAATATCTACAGCTAGAGAAAGGAGTCTCTGAGCTTCAATATGAAGACAGTGTGTAGTGTCTTGGGAGAGTCTTCAGAAAGGAGTTAATTGGAGGGCTGAGTTTAAGCAGGAGAAGTAGAAGCTGTGAGGATACCGTCTCCTTGGGTCTCATGACAGTCAGGAGGGGAGAGATCTAGAAAGAGAAGACTCCCAAACCAGTTAAGAGGGGTGTGGTGAACTGCTGAGTCTGTTATACTGCCAGAAATACCTCAGGAATGGGAGTGAGAAAAGGTTGGGAAACTGACAGAAAGTTCCACCCTGTTTAAGAACCAACGTATTAAGCTGTAACACCTATGCAACAATTAAGTTAAGGAACAGAAGTGAAATAACATCACTTCACTTTTAGCTAAGTCTAAAACCTGTAACATCTAACTGAAGAGTAATAACTTAAAATAAGCAACTGAAGTTTAAAAGAACTACCTTGTTTGGAAGCCAACAACACCCACAAATTTAGTATAATGATTAATAAGTTTACTGTTTCCCGAAAGAACATTATCTCTGGACAGTTTATCAACTTTGTTCTGTAAAATAAATATTTTCTCATTTGTTCAACTTCTGTCTGAATCTCCAAGGATCTAAGTTTACCCTCACACAAAAACCATATGATAACCCATGGTGGTTATATAGAGTATCCGTAAGTGGGATCCACCACAATTGGTATCCAGAACAGTGGGATCTGCTACAAATTGGTGTTAGCGGTGGGATCTGCTATAGGGGGTCAGTCTGGATGATACCTGGAGTACTTTCCAATTCTTGGGATCCTGTATCTGGGTGGAATGTATGAGAGCAAGCTTGCCAAGCTTCTTTCTTTACCAAAGTTATACATTTGGCTAGCTACACACAATTATAACCAAAGAAATTGCTCTGTGCCATAAGGCAAATGGATAGGCCATCCCCACCACGACACACCTAGTTGCTAGGTAAGATAACAATAGCCAAAGTGGTGTGTATGAGCTGAGCTGGAAGCAGGATGGAAGTTGCAGTCAGAGACTTGCTCGCTCTGTGCTGGATCCAAAGCAACAACCAATGGAGAAGCTAGATCTTTAGGAATGTTAATGTTTTTAGCCCCTCCATTTCAGGTTGGCTGAGGTTGTATATATGTGTAAATAAAACCATATATCCTAAAGACACCACAATCTCTGTTGACCTTCATTCCAAGGAAACCACATTCTGGGCAAGCACTGGAACCCCTGAAATCTCTCAGTGCTCAATAGATTGGGTGATGTATCACAATATGAAACTGTCTGATACTGAGTCAGAACAGTGATAAGCTTGCTCAGGGTCTCAGGCAGAATCTGTTGCGTGGCAAGACCCTCAAGCTGCCCCCCCCCCATTAGGATAAATAAATTCACACAGACACGGATATTTTGTTTAAGGTTTTTGGGCAAAAATTTGGCCACAACTTTATTGATTACAGGAATGAGAGCGGTATTTGCTTAGGCATTGGCAAGACTATATCTGACTCCTGCCCCCTTTGCAGGAAGTCCGTAAGGGTCAACCACCCAAAGGGAAATTGCTTCGGGGGAACCCGCCTGCATTTCCCCTGGTGTTCCCAGAGGCCTGGCATGGCCCTAGCCCTCAAGCAGACTTCAGACAGGAACCAGGCCCCGGTTTCCTTTAACGGAATACCCTTGAAACTGGAGGGGCAGACGATGGCTGACCTCCCCTTCCCCATTCACCATAAGTCAATGCCTAACTGCCAAACCTTACAAAGTTGTGACAATTGCAAAAACCAAGTGGCCCATGCCAATTTGCCAAATGGAAAAATTTCTACCCGGATCCCGACTCAAGCCAGGCAACCAACCAAAGTTCAAAGCAAGGCCAAAGGATCTAAATTAAAGGGAGGGTGTGCGGGTGTTTGGCAGTGCCAAGCAGGAGCCAAGCACACGTCGCACTGCCACTTTTATACTTTTTCCCACCATCACCCTTTGAATTGATTGGGCAATAGCCCTGGGTGACTGTGGTGCCACCCTGGCGTGAGGGCAATAGCTCCACCCATGCCAGGGTGGTGGTGGGGAACCAGGTTGAGAGCCTGCCCACAACCAGGACCATTTATTAAGATGATCCCATTTATTAGCCCTACTACCAGAGCTCCTTGTGAATAGAGATGGCAGGGACTGAACTTGTGACCTTCATTCTCAGTGACCCATCACTGAGCTACTGACCATTCTCAGTGGTGAGTAAAATCTGGTAGCCCTTTTGTTTCTGATCAAAATCCAGGGGAAACAGATGGTGCAATGAGATTCTTTTCACCAGTTGGCAGGACAGATGGGACAACCAGCTACCATATGGTTACATCAAGGTTAGCCAATGTGATGTTCTCCAGATGTTGTTGAGCTCAAATTCCCAATTGTCCTAAACAGCTTGGTAAATGGTCAAGGATCTTAGGAACTGAATCTGGGCATCATCACGGGATTGCATCGGATACCCCTGGCAGTAAGTGACTGCCAACTTTGGTTTCTCCAGACTTAATCTCATTTCTCTGCATGTTCACATCTGCTTGCATTTCTTTTAAAAAAAGTTTTCCTGGAAATTCCTCAGCAGCTTAGTGTGAATTTCTTCTAATATACATATTTTAATGCAGTTCTCTCTAATATAATGCATTTTATTTTCACCAAAATATGCATTTCTATGCACACTTTACCCCAGTGTATACATAGTTGTACACATAATGTGGCTGGATAACTGCATTGCAAAAATTGGAGAAGTGTCAATCAATCTCCATAATCGCAATGGTTTTACAAAGTGCTGCCACCATCTTAGTACACCCTATATGTCCCCACTGTGGAAGGATGTGTGGATCCAGAATTGGCCTCCACAGTCACTTACGGACTCACTGTTAAAACTGTGTTTATGGAAGACAATCTTACTCAGCTATGAGTGATCACCAGAGAAAAAGAAGACACCCTATAATTTGTGATTCATACAAGTAGTGCCTACATGTCACCTTGGAGGGCAACCTTTATGTAAACTGGTGCAAAATGATGTAAACTCTCCTGAGCTGGGGAATTGTTACCTCCTTGAGCTCACCATGGCCATGAGGGAAATAACATCCACTTTTGTAGTCTAGTATTGAGCACCAGTCCCATGTTTCAGGACTGGGTAGTGGGCAGCAGACTGAGATGAGCCAGTCCGAAAATGAAAAATCTGTTCAGCTCTAGTTTCATTACTTTTCTTATCTCAACTCAGTCTGGAACAAACAAATTACATCCAGAACTGGCTTCGTGTGTGTATATACAGTGCAAAAATGTCACTATGTGAGCCCTCAAACAAGCATGTTTGCAAAGGGGATGTAGTTTGACTTCATTAAAAAGCCCCCCTATTGGCATGATCTGTATTTAGTTCTTGGAAATGCAAGTTCAGCGGCTTAATTCCCAGCATGCTAAGGTTAGTTAGCAAATGGTCCTGTTGCCTGGCAGTGCAAACATTTGATTTCTGGCAAGACAAATCTACAGAGTTCCTGGCAAAAAAAAAACAAGTGGATGCTTTATTCCTCCTCTTTTTCTGCAAGCACACCCATCTCATTTTGGAGTCTCTGGAGACAGCTAAGATACGGCTCTGCATTTCTGACCACGGAATGCAAAATTATTCCTTTCAGGAGAAACATTACATGAACCTGTTGGCAACCCAAACATACAGAAGGTTCAGCTTCCTCACAAGACCAGCCTGGTGTGACTTGTGAAAGAACAAGTCTTGTTGATTTGCTGCCAGTGGAAATTACTGGTGGTCACACCAAGGCAAACATACCAGATGGAGTCCTGAAAGGGGAAAAAAATAAACCAACCTGATTTTTGCAATCACCAGCCATCATATATTTATACAGTACCTATGCCACCATTCTGATGTGGAGTTATAACAACATAAGAAGAGCCTTTTGGAGGCAGCCAACGGCTCATCTAGTCCAACATCCTGTTCTCACAGTGACCAACAAGATGCCTATGGGGCACCTGGAAGAAGAACTTCAGTGCAAGACTTTGGACTAGATTACCTTTGTGATCCCTTCCAATTCTCCCCATATGTGTTTCCAGCAACTCTGATTCAGAGGCATGCTATCTCTGATAGTGGAGGTAGAACATAGCCATCATGGCTGGTAGGCCTTGATAGCTGTATCCTCCACACTGATGAGCATCACTACCTCTTACAGGAGCAAATTCCATGGCCTAACAATGGACTATGCAAAAAAAATATTAAAAAAATTCTTTTCTCTGCCCCAATCCTCCAGCATTCAGTTTCATTTGATGGGTGAAAACCATTTTCCTATCCACTTTCTCCAAACCATGCATTCTTTTATACATTTCTATCATCTTTTCCCTTGCCTTTCCTCTAAACTAAAAAACCCCAAAAATGTTGCAAGAGTCCAGAGATATTTCACACAATTTATATGTGGTGGGGGGTATGGGGTGCAAGGGAAGGGGCAGTATCTCTGCTGGGGGACATGCCATGCTCCTTCTGAGTAGTTGGTCCACCATTCGACCCCATCCTGCACTCAGCTCTCACCTGTAGTTCCTAGAATCTGTCAGCATGTGACAGTGGTCACACCCCCAGGTAATGACTTCAAATGGTCAGCTAAACCAAGTGGAGGTAGCTGATTGGTCTTAAACACTTGATGAATTAGAGATTTGTTTATTCCTTGTATGCAAGCATGGGCCCCAGTGGATTGAGTGGACAAGACCAACAGTGGGCCCAACAGTCAAGAAGGCAGTTACTCCACGTGCTGTAGAGGGAAATGAGGGGCAGCTGGGACTCGTCAACCTGGGAAGGTAGCCCATCTAGGAGAAGGAAAACTCTTATCCTAAACTTCCACTGCCTTGTGGCTATACTCATTAATGAGAAAGGCTTCAGGAGTAAACCCTGAGGAAAAATCTGTACCCATGGCCTTGCTAAGGAATAAACCCTACACAAATCTGGAGTGGAGTTCCTAAGATGGCTTATTGGCATCTTTTATGCCTCCTTCCAGCAATTCCTGCAGCTAAGCTGGTGCTAAATTTATTGCTTTGCTTTCCTTTGGACCACATCACTGAGGCCAAGAGGTGGATCTTGTCATCTAGGCAGCCCAGGACCTCCATACACACTACTCAGACTTGTGCCCTGGAGAGGTTGCACCAAAAATATTGTGAGAGGCAGCAGTTACGAGTTATAAGCTCGACCTGATTGGCATAAGAGACAGGCACTACGGGTTGCCTTCATTGGTGGGAGAGATTATCATGTCTCACTGGTCAACTACTGCCCACCTTAAACCGAATGGCCCCCGGTCAATAAAGTGCTGATCCGCCACTGTCTGACAGCTTCAGTGTGTGGATATGGTTCAGGGAAGGTCAATTCCTGGTAAATATACACAGTGATTGGTGAAATATCTAATGGGAACAGAAATCAATTGAAAAAAGTACTTTTGTGTGGGTGGGGTAGTGGTTAAGCATTAGCCTACTTTCCCTTTAATTTCCTTAATATACAGAGCTGTCTCCCTGACCCCATTGCAACCATTTTCCTTAACACAATGAAATCTACTCACCTTGTGGAACAATCTAACTGACAGCTTTAACAATCCCAATTATTACACAAATGGAAAACAGTCACGCTGCAAACTGCAGATTTCTTGTCCCCTGCTGGGCATTCTTGGGGCCCTTGCTAACTCAATTAGCCCAGTATTTCTGCAGGATGTGCCATTTAATTTACTAAAAACCACTCACAAAGGCTACTGGAAGGCTCAATTGAGATTAAAACAGAGGATTATTTTATTATTTATTATTATTATTATCATTGCATGTCCAGACCCAGAGATCTCACTCCTAAATAAACACACAATTGACTCAAATTTTAGTTTTGGTTTTTGGCAGAATTTAGGCCACAACTTTATTGATTACAGAAAAGTGAGTGGTTGCATAGGCTCTGGTTCAAGTAGCTCCCTGCACCCTACAGGTAGCACCGACCCAGAGCTCCATCATAGGTCAGCCAAGGGTGAACCCCTGAGGTAGGTGAAAAGCCTGGGAACAGACTCTGTTCACACCCCAGATGCTCCCCTGGACTCAGTCACGGGCACAACGCCCTCTCGGGGGTTGACCAAACCAAGTTGAGTCCCTGGGTTCCTTTAATGGAATGCCCTTCACATAGGGATGGTGAGACCGCTCTCCCATCCCTATCACCTGAGCCAGAGCCTATCCACGATTTGCTACGCAGCAGGAGAAACCCAAATAGCAACAGCCAATCAGCCAAGTGGGGAAAATTCCTGCCATGCCCCTGTCCCAACGACAGACAACACACGACGGCATAGCAAAGTCAATCACAAGATGCCCTAAAAATAGGGAGAGGTGGACGAGTGTTCTGATGCACGAGCCGAAAGAGGAAGCTCTGTCCCTTATCCATTTAGACTGCACCCTAGTGACCAGATTAAACCCAGCAACGAGGGACCTACCAATTGGGGGTTGTGGCTGTCCAATATACCCACCCACAACCAGGAGGGCAGTCTCTAGGTCTCACCGCAACACCTGCCCTCTCTTAGGGAGGACACACTTTATCAAATGGTAACAAAAATGTATGTCAGGGCATTAAGAAGTAAAGCACACTTCAGGTCAAAAAGTTTTTTTGTAGGATTCTTTCTGAGAAGCTTGGTTCAAGTTGAATTTTGTACATGTCCCAGAACTAAATGTGCCCTTGGTGTGCCCTGAGAAATGAGTTTGATGCTATTGCAAAGGAATCAGAGGAGGGACAAGGGCTCAGTGGTAGCATGTCCCCTTGTCTGAAATTCTGGACAGTTACTGCCAGTCTGTGTGAGAAATATTGAGCCACATAGGCCAATGGCCTAAGTATAAAGCAGTTACCTATTTTGCTAAAGATACAGTCTTAGAATCATAGAGTTGGAAGGGACCATGAGGGTCATCTAGTCCAACCCCTTGCAATGCAGGAATCTCAGCACATGGTCCCTCATCCAATGGGGAACCATACTGGACCCTGCTTAGCTTTGCAAATGTGCTAGCAGTTTTATTGCTGCTGGAATTCCATAGCTGTGACTACCAATCATGTTTTGGTCTTTTTTAAAAATGTAAGACCTCTCCACTCCCTGGCCATAACCCATAACCCTTTCAGGTGCTATGGCAAGCGGTGGGGCGGGGGCAGGGTCCTCACCACTTTTATCCAACAAAACAGAAGGAAATAATAAAAAACATACAGTCCTGGCATAATCTAGAGCAGTAAATGTTACTGGATTAGCAGTATATCTGCAGAAGCAGGCAAAGCACTTGGCAACCTGATGGCAAATATGCACACCCTCCCCAGCAAACACTCTCCTGGGGTGGGACAGTATCCTTGCTGCCCTTACCAGAAACTGGAGGTTTTGTCAGATGAGATGCTTGATAATGGCTTTCCCCACGAGGTCTTCAAAAAATAGTGTGAACACCACTCCTCCTGAGTCTATTGTTGTATTGAGCACAGAATTTATAGCATAAAATGCACTAACCTGATTACACCTCGTGAAAACAAGGAATCAGGACTTTAGCATTTTATAAAAATTCAGTTTTAGAGCTATATCACTGGTGTGTTATCTCAACATCCAGTTAAATACAATGGTGAGCTTTCTCACAGAATGGTTATGACTCCCACTTTGTCAATGAAAAGTTTTTATAAGTTATTTGTATTTGTCAGGGTAGAGGGCATACTGCTGTTGTATGATCCATTTAAAAAGAGTGGATAACTGTGGTATTTTGCCTGTTTGGCTAAGAGAAAAAATTATGCCCACAGTTAGCTGAACTCTTAACGTGAAGGTTCTGCAAGCAAATAATAGCTAAAGGTACAAACAGAGATCTGGGTCCCCGTTTCTCTGTTTGTTTTCTTTGCCCCCCCCCCCCTTTCCTTTTGATTGAAGGCTTATATTTTAGATGCTCACATGCTCATTTTCACTTCTTTCTTAACTGATGACAAGGGGAAGGTAGATGACAAAGGGAAAATAAGAACAGACCTTCAAAGAGACATGCATATGTGAATGAAAATTTACTGACTGTAAGAGGAACTTTCAGCCCAAAGGCCACATTTTCTTCTAGGCAATCTCCAATGCACCACGTGCTAGTGGTGGATGAGGCCAAAAGTGAAAGTGGGTGGAGGTACCTTTATACTGTATATACTTTATACTGTTACCTTTATACAGTAGGCAAGCAAGAAGTACTATCAGAGTGCAAGGACACTTTCTAACCAGACAAAAACTATCAAGGAGAAATGCCTCTTAGGTGTGGGTGGGGAGGGTTGCTCCTTGCCCCTGCCTTCTGCCTTGTCTTCTATTTCTGGCCGTTTCTTGGTTTTGACTTAACCCACAATTCCTGGTTCCTGTCTTCTGTGGTTCTGAGTTGGCTTTAATTCTGGTTGTCTCTCAGCAATAAAATATATTTTTGGGATGTTTTTAATGAGATTCACACATGGACAATAAGAGAAAGTGTATTGTGTAGTTCTGGAGCACAGAATTTCATCCTAAAGCTTTGGTTGCACAAGTGATGGTCCAAATGTTACCAGTTTGGGGCAATTTCATTCCAGTCAAAGGCTTCCTTGGGCTAATGCCTGGCCACACCTCAGTGTTGCCTGGCATATTGTGTTTCTATTTCTCATTACTCCTTTCTCTTTCCAGTATAGGTTACCTTCACACATTAAACCAGTCTTTCCCAACTTTGTGACTTCCAGATTTGTTGGACAACAACCCCAGTCATCCCTGGCCATTTGCCATGCCAGCTGCCACTGATGAATAAGGAGCCCAAAACACATGACAGGCAGCAGGTTAGGGAAGTTTATATTAAAGAAATAAACAGTATGACTGGTTGTTGTTTGTCACTGGAAAGCTGTATCAGAGCTGCTAATGGAGATCTGGATTAATTCTATCTGAGACTTGGCTCTCTTGGATCCCCTTATGTAGCAAAAGAGGGAATGTCTGAAAAGGGGATAGGTTTGAGGTTTGATTTCTGTTCTTCATGAATAAAGGACTACAAACATGTAATGTTACAAACATGCTAATGTCACACATGCATGCTGTGAGGCATGATGATGTGTTGTGTGCACACCTGTGGCTTGTGTGTGTGACACGAGCACACCCCCTGTGGTATGCGTGCATAGCCATCAGGGAATTTTGAGGGGGCCCTTGTCTCCCCAACCCCCCCCCCACCTGATGGCATGCCTGTATTGAAGAGTTACAATGCCTGCAGTAGGTGTAAAAACTGATATGGTGGAGACCTGTATCATTGCAGGTGAGGCAGATGAAGGTGTCCTATTTTGCTGCAAAAGGTGTACCATGACATTTCTTCTCTATGCACTCCTCCTAGTGGTCATTCCTCATGTGGTCCCTGCTGTAGATACACAACCTGACTTTCTGTATCCAGGCATTACAATCATCTGCAAAGGATTCCCATATGGTGGGTTTCATTTTGCCAGTCTTCACATCACATCTGCAGACATTTTTGCAAGGCAGAGTTGGTCTACCAACAGGCCTAGTGTCTAGAGCACATCCTTGGGGTTCCTGTCATCTTCCATTTTGTGTATATGACCAAGGCAGCAGAGACGTCACTGAGAGAGTAGCGTGAACATGTTGGGAATGTGATCTATAGTTTCAGGCTATAGAATGACTAGCATAGTTTTCTCACAAAACATGTGTACATTAATTCCATTCTCGCAATTAACATCACATCTAGTTCATAAGGAACTATCTTCATTACAATGATAACACAGGCTTGATTCCTTTTTGTTTTTGCCATGTTTCATAGCATAAATTGAAAATGTAGCTCTCACTCATAAACGAATAAGACTGTCTTTCCACCATGCACAATGCACTACTCCCGTCATCTTGACCACACCACATCGACCACCAGCAACAAAAAAAACCTAAATGCAGGAAAGAATAAGTCTGTCACCCATTTTTATATCCTGATTTGTTGCAGTTGGAGCCTCTTTTGTATAACATAATTAAGAAAAGTACTCCACAAGAGGTCCTTGCATCCACTTTCTTCTAAAGAGAACTTGTAACACAATTGGGCCCCATGCAAATAACTTGCAAATAACCTGAAGGCCACATCCTGTTCAATTACAATTATCACGCAAGCCAAATTCTTTGCCTGAAGGCCTCCTCATTTATCCAAACAATTCCACATGCACTTTCTTTGCTGTCCTGCAGATGTATATAGTGTATCTCTGACCCCTTTTTGAGTCATTAGCAAATGTACTCATAACAGAACCATTGATCACATTCACAGCTACCCCCAGGGTGATTAATGAAATATGCAAAGTGAACAAAATCACACTCAGAATTGATTCCTAAAGCATCCTAATGATTGTTCTTCAAATGTGAATGATTCACTTTCCCTCATGCCTCCCATGTTTTATTCTTAACCATTTTTAAAAAATCAATAAGAATTTGCACACATGCCGCACTGGGTTTTGCCTTGAAGTCTCAAAGTGCTTTGCAAAATAAATGAGGCCCTGCAGCGTTCAATCTGCTGATTATCTTTTGCTTTTTTTCCTAGGTGGAAAAGATGGTAAAATGAAGTGTGTTCAGTATCTACAGATTGTATCAGAGATACTGCAAAAACATCTGAAGTGGGTTACTTTGTACACAGGGAAGGAATGCATCCTGCCCCGACAGATAATTCTTCTGTAGCTTCTACTGCAGAGGAGATAGCACACAGCCTGAACATAAATCTGAAACAAACAAGACTTTATTAAAACACACATCAAGCACACATCTATAGCAGCTGCACTACTTCTGCTAGTGAATTAAACACTGAAATCTAAGCTTTGCAAGAGATCAACTGTGGTCCAAAGAAGTGTAAACATTATTATTATCATTTGTTACACTTATTAGTTGCTTTTTTATGAAAAGTAATTTCAAAGCAACTTACAATATAATGCAAAAAATTAAAACTGATATAAGACTAAAACAAAATAAAAGCTGAAAACATTCATATACAGTGGTACCTCGGGTTACAAATGCTTTGGTTTACAAACGCTTCGGGTTACAAACTCCGCTAACCCGGAAGTAGTTGCTCCAGGTTGCGAACTTTGCCCCAGGATAAGAATGGAAATCGCGCACCGGTGGCACGGTGGCAGCGGGAAGCCCCATTAGCGAAAGTGCACCTCAGGTTAAGAACAGTTTTTTGGGTTAAAATGGATCTCTGGAATGAATTAATTCGTAACCCAAGGTACCACTGTATACAAAATGTAGTCTAACACATCCCATCCACTAAAGGAGGCCTCAGTATCTAAAACTGTCTGAGTTAAAGGTCAAACACTTGGCTAAAAAGAAACATTTCTGCCTGGAACCTAAAAGAAGCCAATGATGGTGTCATGTGTGCCTTCCTGGGGAGAGCATTTCATAAGCAAGGAGTCACTACTGAAAAGGTCTGTTCTTGTGTTGCCAACCTCAGCACCTTTCTTGGAGAAGACACATGGAGCAGCAACTCAGATGAACACAAGGTCTGGTGTGTTCCATGTGCAAAGAAGCAATCCTTAAGGGTCCTGAGACACATGAGGCTTTAAACTGTCTTCCACTGGCCAACCATCTAAATTCTGGGCATGAATTTCATAAGTTAATTATTGTTTATGCTGAACAAAAATCAATATCACAGAGAGAAAGGTTCTGGCATTATGAAAGAAGGAGAATAAAACAAAATTCTTCATCTAGATCCCCCTTGGTAATTTTTGTTATAATTATCCTATATTTGCATTCCTAAAGGGTTTCATGATGAGTTTAATTTGTGTCATCACAAGGTACAAACCCTGAATCTTTTACAGTCTGGAACAAAGAAGCTGCAGTCATGACTACCTCTTCATCCCAGAGCTAGCACATGGGCGGGGAGAGGCAGGCAGGCAGAGAATTAGTCAGACATGCCATGTACTTGTATCCTGATGTCAGGCTGCTTCCAGCGACTACCATGGCCGGTTGCCCAGGAACATTCAAAGACAAAGAATGTTCTTACCGTCCACTTTTTATGTAGTATTTATAGAGAGAGGATATAAAACCCAGAGTCTTGGATAATGGTGCTGTCCCGAGTGATCCCCCCCTCCGTCTCTCCCACTTCCTCATTCATCATCCTCATCGTCTCCTCTATGGGTGCTGCCACATGCCCTCTGTCTCTGAGCTCTTTGCTCTCCTACTTTCAAGGCTTGCCAGGTTCTGGAAGGGGGGGGGGAGGTCCTGGAATGCTTTCTAAAAACACTGTGTCCATCAGCTGTCACCCCCCTGGTGCTTCCTCCTCCTCCTCTTCTCCCATTATTTCCCAACTTTTCCCTTTATCTGCCTCTGAGCTGTGACCTCCTTCAACCCCCTGTTGCAATTCTAAACTGTTTTCCTCTTCTCTAGACGGGTCAGGCTGGGAAGGCGGTCTCCACCACTCTTCCTCTGCCCAGTTCCTGACACCTGATGAAGTATGAACCAGGACATCTCATATGCTCACCACTGCTATGGTGCATGAATGTTCTACCCTTTGCTAGTAATAACACCCTTCCCTGTTCATTAGTACTATGTAAGTAATACTGTTGGCTTACATCACAATGTTATTTTATGGACTTTTGAGATGGTGAACCTTATAGCAGTGGTTACCAATTAGCTAAGTACTGTAGACCCTCTGCTTTTCAAAAGCCAAACTGTGGACCCCCCTACTTTTGAACATTTTGATATCTCTATGATAGTTTCTGTTATGTGAATGGAGTCAGAGACCCCATGGCTGGGTTGTGCAGACTCTCTGGGGTCCACAGACTACCAATTGGGGGCCACTGCCTTATAGGTTAGGGGTGGGGAACCTGCAGATCTCCAGATGCTGTTGGGCTACAACTCCCATCAGCCCATTTGCTGGCAGAATGGGGTTTATGGGATTTGTACTACCGCAACATCTGGACATCCACAGTTTCCCAATCCGTGATATAAGTGTTAATAATGATTATGATTTACTTGCATAGTTTTCAGCTATCCAGTAGTCTCTGAAAGGAGGAATGTGATCAAAACAGGGAATTATAGAGAAGAGATCATAAGACAGCAATTCTATACCTTTATTTGTAAGCATCACTGAACGCAATCTGTGTCAATGTGCATAAGAGTGGGCTGCATACTGTTCTATATGGAGCTTTGAGCCATAAGCAAACCTGCCAGATATAATTGAGGGATATAGGAGAGCAGATAGTTTTTTGTTACCTGCTCTTGAAATCCCTTCATCCTCATTCTCCCTTTCTCTAGTTGTCAATCTTGAACCTATCACCAGCTCTTCCTTTACTAATAGGAAAAGACAGCCCTTACCTGGAGCTAGCTCTTCAAGACAGACCCAGGTATGAGCCAATTTTTTATTTCCAAGTGGAACTAATGAAAAGGGTCATTGGTTTCCCAGAAGACATTCATGGTATTAGTTGCAAGACTTGGATTTTCTCCTCAAACAAAATAACTCTTCCTGCCTCCCTTTCTCCCGCCATCCAGCCCTCCATCTCTAGTCTATGCATGTCAAGTAGGTGGGATAGCAGAGCAAGAAAAATGACATTTTGGGCCCAGGTCCCTTACAGAACTGCTTGGTCATTGAGGTCATTTGAGGAAGCCCACTAGGGTGTCACCAGAGTGACTGTATTTTGCACAATTCAACAACATACTGGAAATGTAGGTTTGTACAATTTAAGTGGATTTGACAACAAATTCACTTAAACATGCACACACGGAGACTTTTTGTGGTTAGGAAAGTGACAAGGAAGTGCACAGAAAAGTGGGATGGGATGAACTAATTATTAACAGGAAGACATGCAAAAAACACAGTGAACAAAGTACAGTGAGCACAGGATAAATATTCATTGTGGTATAGCTATGGTTGACGTGTTGGAAAAAACCCAGGCATATCCTCTTTTGGGGGCCAACATGCCCATCCTGGCAGATTTTTACATTTTGGGGTTTGGGCATTTTGGGGGGCTGCGGCTCAGCTGGTTTGATCTCAGGCTCGGTCTCAGGCTGCTCTACAATGAGTGCACAAGGTTGCAGCCCAAATCTCACACTGGACGAGATATTAATACTGTATCTACTTCTCTCACCTCTTCACAAATCCCTTGTATTAGATGTTATTTGAATATTATTGCACACTATCAGAAAGTCTATCTCCCAACTATGGAAATTTTGCTGACTTCCCACTGAGCCTGCTAGAAAGATAACGTGAGCCCACACTTACTGGAGCAAGATCAGTTACTTCTCCAGGTTCCTGTCCATCAACTAGCTGTCTCCACCCACGTACATGCTTCACCAAGAACACATAAATATACCCTTAATGCATAGCGTGGAAAATAGGTAGACATTATCTCCTCTAAATATAACTCCACAACCAAACTAATTTGTGCTACATAACTCTGCAGGCATCCGTCTCTGTTCTTGAATCCCTTATGGGGAGAATTTAAATGTGGGATGTGTATTCCCCCCCCCCCGCGCGCCTTCAGGATATGTTTCTATCAACATGATGCTCTCCCCATACACCCTCTAAATCTATTCTAGGGGTTCCTCCAACCCAGGGGTAGGCAACCTAAGGCCTGTGGGCTGGATGCAGCCCAATCGCCTTCTCAATCCAGACTGCAGACGGTCCGGGAATCAGTGTGTTTTTACATGAGTAGAATGTAATTTTATTTTAAATGCATCTCTGGGTTATTTGTGGGGCCTGCCTGGTGTTTTTACATTAGGATGTGTGCTTTTATTTAAAATGCATCTCTGGGTTATTTGTGGGGCATAGGAATCCGTTCACTTTATTTTCCAAAATATAGTCTGGCCCCCCACATGGTGTGAGGGACAGTGGACTGGCCCATGGCTGAAAAAGGTTGCTGACCCCTGCTCCAACCGTATGGAGCAGATTTGAGGAGGGAGGGGAAGGGAAGGGAAGGGAAGGGAAGGGAAGGAAGGGAGGGAAAGTGAGTGAAGTCATGTTCCATAAGCAGAAATCCCTGAGCTGATGGGGTGTGTTAGCAGAATACTACCCAATACATTGGACTCCTGTCCTGCCTCTGCTTAAGCGAATTTATCTATAGATTTTTCTCAGATATGTACCATACTTTACATATCACTCCTTATTTCTCATGGCACAAAAAGCCTGAAATACATCATTATGCCTTCAACATGGTTTGGATGAGCTTCCTTGCCCCTTAGGGACAGTGAATCCATTATTCTAAAATGTCACTTCTTACACTGGAATGCATGCCAGTGGGGATTCCCCCTGTCATTGTGTGAAATATCTTCCCATTATTATGCAAGTATTGTCTGAGTGACACAAAAAGCTTCTCTCTTGTGTTGCAAAGAAGCGGCAGAGTCAGGCTTCCTGTTAATGGAGGGTCAAGCAGAACCAAGAGGAAGGGTGATCTGAGGCCTCTTCTCAGAAAGAAGATAATGTACAGCTGGAAAAGAGTAAGAAAGGGCGCAAACAAGTGATCATGAGGCCACAGCAACTCCCCTATGAGGATAGGTTGCAACATTTGGGGCTTTTCAGTTGAGAAGGTGGTGCATGACAGAGGTGTATAATATTATGTATATTGTGTATTCTGTATACTATTATGTATACTTTGGGGCACTTAATGAAGCTGAATGTTGGAAGAATCAGGACAGACCAAAAGAAGAACATTTTTACACAGCAACTTGTTAAACAGTGGAACCTACACCCATCTGCTGTAGTGAAGGCCACCTAGTGTGATGGCTTTAAAACACAATCAGACAAATTCATGAATGATAAGGATATCAGTGTCTACCAGCAATTATAGCTATGATCTCCTTCCACTGTCAGAGGCAGTATACTTCTGAGTATCAGTTGCTGAGAATCCCAAGTGGTGACAGTGTAATTGCACTCGTGTTCTGCTTGCAACCATTCCATAGGCATATCCTAAAAAGCTTGCAAGAAGCTTGGCCTATCGCTCAACATCCCAAAAAACCAAAGTGCTGCACCAACAAGCACAAAACAACCCCTCTGCAGCACCACAAATCCAACTTAATGGTGCAACATTGGAAAATGCTGATCACTTCTCCTACCTGGGCAGTAACCTTTCCACAAGGGCCAACATTGATGCCGAAATCCAGCATCGCCTGAGCTCTGCGAGTGCAGCTTTCTCTCGACTGAAGTGCAGTGTTTTAGGACCAGGACATTCACAGGGAAACTAAAATGCTTGTTTACAAAGCTACTGTACTACCAACCTACTTGTGAAACATGGACCACTTATAAACACCATCTCCAACTCCTCGAAAGATTCCATCAACGGTGTCTCCGAAAAATCTTACACATCACTTGGGAAGACAGGAGAACTAATGCCAGTGTACTGGAAGAAGCAAAGATCATCAGTATCAAAGCAATGCTTCTTCAACATCAACTTCATTGGACTGGTCATGTTGTTCAGATACCTGATTATCGTCTTCCAAAGCAACTACTCTATTCCAAACTTAAAAATGGAAAGTGTAATGCTGGTGGTCAACAAAGGGGGTTCAAAGACTCTCAAGACAAATCTAAAAAAATGTAGTACAGTATAAACACTGACAATTGGGAAACACTCGCCTGTGAGCGCTCCAGTTGGAGAAAAGCCTTTACCAAAGGTGTCATGGACTTTGAAGATACTCAAACTTAGGATGAAAGGGAGAAACATGCTAAGAGGAAGGCGCATTTGGCAAATCCTCACCATAATCAACTCCCTAAGTCCCCACTGTGGAAGGATGTGTGGATCCAGAATTGGCCTCCATAGTCACTTATGGACTCACTGTTAAGTCTGTGTTCATAGAAGACAATCTTACTCAGCTATGAGTGATTGCTGAAGAAGAAGAAGAAGAAGAAGAAGAAGAAGAAGAAGAAGGTTGGCCACTATGAGAGTGTCCAGGATTGTGGGTTAGATGGGCCTTTGCAGTAAGACTGTTGTTGTTTTATTGAGATCAGCAAGACGTAAATCTAGTTAACATTCTTACTCCTTCATCGAAGATTATTTGTCAAGTTTAAATGCATTTTATTTTGTTCTGCTTTGCTAGAGGCTGCAGACCAATTCTATTCTGTTCTGTTTTATATGCAGAAGGGACTGATGCCTTCCAGAAGAAGAAAATATGCAAATCAATGCAATATGTACACAGCCCTGGCTTTTGTTCATATACACAAACCCACACTAACACTAATACTCCAAAACACCTAACATTGACTTTGGGAGTGAAGCTTTCCCTGTGCCCATTCATGAGTGCTACACTGGCCATAATGGAAGAAAACATACATTTTCAGTACAACAATGTGGTACAGGGGTTGGAGTGCTAGACCTGGATGAGCCAGGAATCAAATCCCCACTCAGCCATGAATCCCACTTGGTGACCTTTGGACAGTGACTAACTCTCAGCCTCACCTACCTCACAGGGTTGACGTGAGGATAAAATGAGGAGGAGGAAGAGAAGTACATATGTGTCAGGATGCCTTCAGTGGCTCCTGGTGGGTTGCCCAGGAAAGTATAAAGACAAGGAAAAGTTTCTTACCGTAATTTTTTATTTCAATCTTTGCAGAGAGAGGCTATAGAACCCAGCCTCTTGGATGATGGTGTTGTCCCAAGTGAATCTCCACACACACACACACACATCTCTCCCACTTCTTCATTTGTCATCATCATCATCATCTCCTCTATGGCTGCTGCTACTTGCCCTCTGTCTTTGAGGTCTTTGCTCTCCTACTTTTAAGGCTTGCTGGGTTCTGGGAGATGGAGGGTCTGGAATGCTTTCTAGTGTCAGCCAGCTACTGCTCTGACTCTGCCTGCTCCTCTTGTCTCATTATTTCCCAACTGCTCCCCTTATCTGCCTCTGAGCTGTGACCTCCTGCAAACCACTGCTGTAAATCTATACATACTGTCTTCCTCTTCCTCCTCCCTGCAAGGATCAGAATGGGGAGATGGTCTCTACCACTCCTCCTTCTCTGCCCAGCCCCTGACAGTACGTCACCTTAATCGCCTTGGAATCAAGGTAGGATATAAATGTAATAAATAAATGAATAAAAAGTCATAAAGCAGAAAGCTGTGTTGCCTAACAAATGCAAGGTTCGTGGTATACTATGAAAAAATGTTATCTACATAGTAAGTTTGTAGAAATGAATAGCAATAAAGTTATGGACCTCCCCCTTCACCTTTTTGAACCATAAATAGCATGGGTTGCCAAGAGAACTTTTTGTTTGTTTGTTAATGATATGGAGAGCTTTACCATTTTCACTTCTGACAGTTTGAATTTACCAGTAACTTCCTCCTGGATTAATTATTTTGTTTACATACATTTTGCTTTGTGATTTATAGTGTAGTGGCCATTGGTTCTAAGCAATAAAACATCTGACTGGCTGAAGCAAGAGGGTCTGCTGTTCCTCCTCACTTCAAGAGATGGCATATGAGCTGGAGGCAATTTTAAGTTTAGTTCGCAATTGTTATTATTTAATTAAAAAAACCTTCAGGAAAATTCACTAGCGTTTTTGAACAAATTTCTCACCATATGAACATTTTTGTGCATGCACATTCCTCTAATATGTATACTTTTGCAAAGCAGTTATCCCTAATATAACATATTTTGGTGCTTTTTTATTATTATTATTTACTAATGTTTGCATTTATCTGCACACTTTACCCTAATATATGCATGTTAGTACGCATTTCCTTGCTGGAGAACTGCATTGCAAAATTAGAGAAGTGTGAATTTCAAAGGAGATGGCAGTTTTTTGGGTTGCAAATTGTTGCAGAAAATGTGAATTAGGTAGGTTCACTCCCTCATCCTGAGCCATTGCCCACCCACATTCATTCATCTCCACATCTTTCTTTTAAAAGTTGATATGACAGTCCTACAGCTTCTCTTGCCAACTCACTTCAAAGGCAAGGTAGTGTGTGTGTGTGTGTGTGTGTGTGTGTGTGTGTGTGTTTCACTACTAATACAAATTAGAGCATCTGTACATTAACAGGATTAACTTGAGTCACCATTTCTTCACAGTGACAACTGGAGGCTGTCCTAGCATATGACTCACCCCCATGCCTTCTGCTCTTTCCTATACATTTTTATTTTATTTATATTTTTGATGACAAGGTTCCCTCCCTCGGAGCTGTTCTGTATAATATGGTGTTATTTTTCCTTCTGCTTTTGTGCACCTGTCACATGAACAGCAAGCCCTGTTTGTTCTCTCTCCCACCAGCTGACAGAGCCGGTTCCACACAGCACTAAATTTGCTGGACCCTCTTCATATCCTGGCAATGAAAAAGGTTTTGTGAGAGACTGAGTGGTTCATAAGAAACAGAGAGGCTGCTGACCTTTCCATGAGAGGACACAGCTATGTTGCAAAAATCAAAAATCTATTTTCAAGTCCTTTCTACTGAAACGTCTACAGGTCTCCTGCTGGTAAAATATATGCCTGTGAATCTAATTGCTATCCTAGCAGAGTGCTTTATAATTGTTGTGGATTTTTTCTCTCTGTTCTCAATAATATTAGCTTCATTCCTGGTTCCATTTATGGTCTAAGTAAAGTTTTATGTTCTCAGTTTTTGCAATCGGTTTATTTAAAGCTCATGGTTTTCCACAAATGCTTCTTTTATCAATTTCTTTCTGTAGTTAGTTTTCTGTTCTCTGTGAGCACAACCCCCCAGGAATATCTTCTGAGCAAGTTATAAGAACGAAAGAAAAGCTTGCTGAATCAAGCCAGTGGCCCATCTAGTCCAGCATCCTCTTCTTGCAGTGCCCAACCAGATGCTTGCTGGAAGCCCAAAAGCAGGATTTGAGCAAAAGAGCCTTCTCCCTTCCTGTGGTATTCAGAAGCATTACTGCCTCCAACTATGGAGACAGAACATAGCCAAGTAGCCGAGACCGAACAAGACCACTGCCCCCCTGCCCCCCGTAAGGCCCGGTTGGAAGAGGAGGGGGGAGTGCAATCCTGCTGCCTCTGAGTGCCTAGAGCTTGCAAAAGGTAGGACGGGTAGACAGCCCTGGGCTGTGAGGCTGCTACAGAACCACCACACATAACTCCATGACCAAGCACTGCAAGCTGAGTGGGGCAGCAATTCAAATGACCCTGAATTTGGTTGAAGCTGGCATGGGAAGAATTAGCAAGGAGTTGTGAGAGGGACAGCTAAAAAAGAGCTGCCAGTACTGTGTTCCAGTGCATTCTGACAGGAAAAAAAGCACCGTTGTTGTTGTTGCGTGTTCAGACATTTAAACCTCCCCCTTAAATAAATTCAGACAAGACTCAAATTTTGGTTTGGTTTTTGGCAGAATTTAGGCCACAACTTTATTGATTACAGCAAGTGAGTGGTTGCATAGGCTCTGGTTCGACTAGCTCCCTGCACCTTGCAGGTAGCGCTGACCCAGGGCTCCAGCATAGGTCAGCCTAGGGTGAACACCTGGATAAGCGGAAAGCCGGGAACAGGCTAGCTCCACAACCCCTCTCAGGGGTTGACCAAACCATCAAGTCCCTGAATTCCTTTAATGGAATACCCTTCACATAATGATGGCGAAAGTGTTCTCCCATCCCTATCACCTGAACCAGAGCCTATCCGCAACCTTACAAATTGTGACGATATGCTACGCAGCAGGCGAAACCCAAATGGCACCAGCCAATCAGCCAAGTGGGGAAAATTCCTGCCATGCCCCTGTCATAACAACAGACAACACACGATGGCATAGCAAGGTCAAGCACACAAGCCCTAAAAGTAGGGAGAGGTGGGCAGGTGTTCCGATGCACGCACCAAAAGAGGAAGCTCTGGCTCAAGTGCATGGTTATATATAGGTCCCTTGATCCATTTAGCCTGCGTCCCATTGGCCTGATTAAACCCTGCATCAAGGGACCTACCAATCGGGTGTTGTGGCTATCTAATCATCCCCACCCATAGTACAGGGTTTGGTTGCCAGGTCTCACCACAACATGTGCCCTCTTTAAGGGAGACCTGATTTGTGCGCCCTTTCAGCTTGGCATCTTGTGTGGAAACTGTGTGCACCATCCTAATTCCAGCACTTTTACTATCTACATTTCTCAAGAGAACTGTTCATTCATTCCTACTCTTTGCTTCCTGCAACGTAACACATTCCTGGTCCACAAGAGGACCTCCCCTCTTATTCCTTCCTTGACTGCTAAGTTTACTATGGAGTCTTTAGTGAGGAACTGTGTCAAAAGCTTTCTGAAAGTCCACGTACACTATGTTAACCAGATCACCTCTATATGCTCCAAAGAACTCTTAATAGGTTTGTGAGAAGCCATGCTGGTGCTGCATCAGCAAATGTCCCTCTATATGCTTGGTTATTTCATCTTTAACAGCTAAGAATAATTTCTTTAACAGTACAAAAATATGTGACTGCTTTTGATCTTATAGGTGTTTACCCCTTTAAAAAAATTATCAGCTCATACAGTGGTACCTCTGGTTACGTACTTAATTCGTTCCGGAGGTCCGTTCTTAACCTGAAACTGTTCTTAACCTGAAGCACCACTTTAGCTAATGGGGCCTCCTGCTGCTGCTGCACCGCCGCTGCACGATTTCTGTTCTCATCCTGAAGCAAAGTTCTTAACCCAAGGTACTATTTCTGGGTTAGTGGAGTCTGTAACCTGAAGCACATGTAACCTGAAGCATATGTGACCTGAGGTACCACTGTATTAAGAATGAGCCTTTCATCAATATCCTGTTTTCTCAAGAGTGGTTCCTTTGAAACAACAGTACAACATTGCTTTGAGTACATATTCTCAGCTGAGATGTCCCATCTTTACGTTCTAGACCAGATACGGGTGGCAGAAAGAGGAAAATGAAAAGCATGCATCAAAACATTACCCACAAGTATAATCATGGAGAAGGAAAGAGTTGCAGCTAGCATTGACACGGATTTCATACATAAAAACTAAAGTGACTAGACTGCTGATGGGGGCAGATGGTCAACAGCACGTGACAGCTCTGCTCAAACATATGCACTGGCTGTGCATAGCCTACCAAGCCAGGCTCAAGGTTCTTGTGTTGACACACACACACACACACACTATATCTATCTATCTATCATCTATCTATCATCTATCTATCTATCATCTATCTGTCTATCTATCTATCTATCTATCATCTATCTATCTATCTATCATCTATCTATCTATCTATCATCTATCTATCTATCTATCTATCATCTATCATCTATCCACCTATCTATCTATCTATCTATCTATCTATCTATCTATCATCTATCTATCTATCTATCTATATCTATCTATCATCTATCTATCTATCATCTATCTATCTATCTATCTATCTATCATCTATCTATCATCTATCTATCATCTATCTATCTATCTATCTATCTATCTATCTATCTATCTATATCTATCTATCTATCATCTATCATCTATCCACCTATCTATCTATCATCTATCTATCTATCTATCTATCTATCTATCTATCTATCTATCATCTATCTATCTATCTATCTATCTATCTATCTATCTTGTGTTCAGAATACCTCAAGGATTGTCTGGGCTCTTATATTGCAGACCAATTAGAGAGGCCTGACTAGGAGTGAGGCATTTTATATCACTGGTCCCTTGCTGTAGAACACTTTTTCCAGCAGAGATTTGGTAGGCATTCTTCTCTCTCTCTGTGTGTGTGTACATTCACGTGTCTCTTGAAGACATTTTTTGGATCAAGAGGCCTATGCAGTTGTCTAAAATGTGCCTTGAGTAGCCAGGCATTTCAGTCCAAATTGCAATTTACAGTATAACACAATGGAATAAATAAAAGAAGAAACAAATACAATTAAAAACCAAGTTAATATTAAATGCAATGGATGTGCCCTCTCCCATCTTAGAAAAGGATGCTGTGGTTACTAAGACCACATGGATTTCTCAAAAACAAGTTAAGCCAGACAAATCTCAATTTCTTTTTTGATAGAGTTATGAGCTTGGTAATGATTCCAGGGAATGCTGTGGCTATAGTATATCTCGATTTCAGTAAAGTAATACTTTTGACAAAGTCTGTCATGATATTCTTGAGGAGAAGCTGGTGAAATGTGGGTTGGACAAATATGGATTTGTAGCTGGCTGACTGACTGAACGCAAAGAGTGCTCACTCATGGTTCCTCATCATCCTGGGGAAAAAGTGGCAAGTGGAGTGTTGTAGGGTTCTGTCCTGCCCCAGAGGCTAGGTCCTGAAC
The DNA here is from genome assembly GCF_964106645.2 of Podarcis pityusensis. Taxonomy (NCBI): domain Eukaryota; kingdom Metazoa; phylum Chordata; class Lepidosauria; order Squamata; family Lacertidae; genus Podarcis; species Podarcis pityusensis. Next base: position 40,444,920 of record NC_138040.1, read on the forward strand.
CAATGGATTCAAGTCACAACAAAGGAAATTCCGACTGAACATCAGGAAGAACTTTCTGGCAGCAAGAGCTGTTCAGTAGCGGAATGGTCCCTCCTTCCTTGAATGTTCATAAGCAGAGGTTGGATGGCCATCTGTCATGTATGCTTCAGTAGAGGTTCCTGCACTGCAGGGGGTTGGACTAGATGACCCTTGGGGTCCCTTCTGATTCTACGATTCTCTCTCTCTCTCTCTCTCTCTCTCTCTGTATGTGTGCTTGTGGGAATGGGAAGAGGAAAACCTCCATAAAATGAAGGAGAATAGTTTTTTTCTAGGGACATACTAAAAAAATCTCTGAAGTACATTCAGGGGGGAAATGTCTTCTGAGAAATTTCAGCTTAGCTGCCGCTATTTGTCCATCATCAATGTTTTCAGTTACAATAGACATGCCAACTCATCACATTTTGGGGAAGATGTAACAGAAGAGAGTGCCCCCTGCCTATGCCGATGACCTTAGAACTGAGCACCTGCAGTTGAAGGTGAAGTTAAAAATATAAAGCCATGGCAGGTCTAACCATACAGATGGTGTCACTTTTCAGCAGTGCCAGAGATGTGAGGGTTTGGGGGCTGTTATCCCCCCCCCTTAAACCTCCACACACACCCCGGTGGTTGTCATGTTGCATCCTTTTATTAGAAACTGAAGCCACAGAAGGAATAGGCAAGTGGCGTAGCGACAATTTTCCTTTCCATCTCCCCAGTTTTATAACCAGTTGCATCTTCCCAGTCATATTGGTGGAGTGAAATATCCCCAGCTTGACAGGGATGCTTCTATTTTAATGGCATTTTCCTGTGCTGTAAGATTTATATGGAGGTATATTTTTGGATGCTGAAAAGCTCCCCCACCACACACACATGCCTAACACACCTACTTTCCTTCTGCCACCTGCTCTTCTCATCTAATGTGTTTGAAATCTTCCATCAGATTCATATCGTTGAAGCTAATTGTCTATACCAGAGTTATTAATAAAATGAGGACATAACTTTGGTCTCTACATGCAGCTGAATTAGGGGAAAATGGGATGGTAAACTCCTGAAGTGACAGAACAGAGCATACCACATTTTTGAAGAAAATAAATCCTTGTCATGCTATTAACAAAAAGTCTGCAGGGAATAGACTTGTTTAGTAGCATTGTTCATGATGTACCAGTTCCAGTATTAATGGGTTTCTACTGTTACTACTGAGTATCCAACTGATGCATTCTGTCCTTGCTTGTAGCATTTCTGCTTGTATTATTTGTTTGTTTGTTTGTTTATTGAATTTCTATACTGACCTTTATCCACAGATTTCTACTCCCCTTCCCCATCTGTGACACCCACCCATACCAAAATTGCTCTGGGGTGTTGGGGGAACCCTCTAGAACAGATTTAGGGTGCGCACAGGGGGATAACTTTGGGTTCAGAATATTATTACTATTATTACTACTACTAATACTATTAGTATTTTAGAATTGAGCGTTTTGCTTGGGAGAACATTTAAAAAGGGACATCTCCTACCCGCAGGAATTCAGCAACAGCAGTGATAGACCCAAGGACTGGCTGATAGGACAACCACAATTCCCCAGGTTGGAGGAGGGGCTGGCACACGGCAAAGTCACCAACTGCCTGTGCCATGTTTCCCCTTACCTGACCTGCCCCCCCCTTTAGGGGGAACTTGGCACAGGAGCAACACATGCACAGTTTCAGCCTCAGCTGTAAAGTAGCTTTGATTATGGAAGATCTGTGCGGAATCTGTCACAGTCATATAGAACATGTGGGGAGGGGGATAATATAGAGTAGGTACGGGAAACTGAATCTGATCTCCTCCACCCATTGCCCAGGCCTAGTGGGAGGAAACATTTTAGTCAGGGGGGAATTCTGAATGGGGGTGCAAAGCAGAGCCAGTGAGAGGCTTGGCTGAGAGAAGGTGGGTCTGGGTAGGCTGTAGCCAGAAAAAGAAGTCTCAAGAATTGTGTTTGACCAAAGGTTCCCCATGCCAGTACTGAACATATAAAGATCTTTAAAGGAGTTCTCATGCACCTGGAAGAGCAAGGCAGTTGTGTCCCATTTGAAGAGGGGTTTGCATGGACACCCTGTTCCTACCACCAGTTTTAAGCTCACACATGTTCAGGAAAACAACTGAGTGGCATTTTGTTTAACCTGGAATTCAGTGCAGAGTGAAAACATGCCGCAATGAAGGAACAGAATGTACTTCTCTCTAACATACACCTGGCATTGCAAGTATGTAATTTCTTTTGGCAGTGGTTAGATTTGAAAAATGGCCTACTTAAGACTCTGTAGGTACAGAAGCACAGTACAGATAAAGTTTATCTCTAGTAACTGTGATGTGATTTGTCTACTGGGGTGGGGAACCTTCGGGGGGTGGGGGGGGTGAGAGAATGAAGCTAATCTTCGTGCAGCACTTAGAATAGTCAAGGACTATCTTGTGTGCCAAGGGATGTCTGCAACAAATATGAAGGCTGCAGGGAATGAAACACTTGGGATTCCAGTAATGAACTACAAGAAGCAAATTAGACATCTGAGGGTGATCTTGCTGCTAACCTGGGATTTCACAGAGGGTTTGTTTTGTTATTAGCGGACACATAGACACAGACTTGCTGTTAGTCTCTTCAAGCTATTGCAACCTTGGCATCACTTCTGAGCTTAGCTACTTGTCTATCCTGATCTTATCTAGCTAATATACCAAACCACTCTGCAATCAAGAGCACTTAATTTGAGATTGACATAAATTAAGTAAGCAAGCATATATGAGTGGTATCATAAAATCATAGGACTGTAGAGTTAGAAAGTATACTAAGGGTTATCCAGATAGAGGCATTCTGCAAAGCCTGGTCACTTGCTGGAACAGCTGCTTCTCGACAAAACTCTTTGAATGGGCGTTGTTCCAGTGGTGATGGAAGCAGTGGTGGAGGCAGGGTACTTGCCCTTCTGCTGCCTAGGGTGGCAGACTATTGCTCCAGCTCTGTCCCATTGGACAGGCTGCTTCTGCTCAGGGATCACTCATGGGATCATTTTTTAAAATATGGACTTATCAGTCTACGAGAAAAAGCTGCAGGCAACATTTCAGAAGAAATGTTGGATTTTGTGGATGAATTTTGTGGATTATATCTAGAGGGGCTGTCACATGGATCCAGAGCACATCTGATCCTAATGTTCAGAGTTGTACCTCATGCTAACCTCAGAATAGCAATAAGTCCAGTGAATCGTCTGATAGAGGTCTACAGCTCAAACTACACAGAGACTGTGGTTTGTGATGGAGACTGCCTGGGAACCGAACATAACATGCTACAACATCCATAGAAGGAGAAAATGGAGCATACCTAATCCATAAATAATAATGACTATTACAAGGACTCTCTGTAGTGGTGCTAGTGGTGGGGTTTGTATCTAGCCAGATGCAGAGATTTGCAGCTCTGAGGTTTTGGCCTGATTACAGTTCTGAATGAGATTCAAGTCCAGCCTGTTCCTAATTGTCATGAATTAATAGGAAATCTTCTCTATCCACTTTGGCAGGCAACTGCAATGCACTCTAATGTTTTTATTTGTTTTTGTGCCCTTGATTCATTTCCAGCAAGGCCAACTCTGACCTTTACAAGACATTTTCAATGCGCTTTTAAAGGAGATTGTCATATTATAGCTATGGTGCACCTGGGGCAAATAACTTGGGCCTCAAAAATATCTCATAACTTGTTATCTCATAATTCTAACCAAGAAGTCCTGGTGTTTGAGAGTATGGCAGGCATAGGCAAACTCGGCCCTCCAGATATTTTGGGACTACAACTCCCATCATCTCTGACAACTGGCACTGTTAGTTAGGGATGATGGGAGTTGTAGTCCCAAAACATCTAGAGGGCCGAGTTTGCCTATACGTGGAGTATGGCAAACAGCCCTTTCTGAGAAGTTACCGTATCTCACAAATTAAGGCTATCTAGAGGACAGGATACATTAGATAATTGTTTTGCTATGTGGTGTGAGTTTATTTCATTTACAAATAAGGAGATTTATGGTAGGGGAGCTCCCTTGCTATATGCTAAAGTCTGGATCCTGTGAGTTTAACTGGAATAAAGATTGATTTTTAATGGGAATACATTCTGTTTGTTGAAATGTATCCAGTATAACAAGTACAGAGAGTGATAACTTATTCATTTATTTATATACTCAGATAGTTTAGTTTTTCTTCCTCTTTTCTTTCCATTCTCCAAATCTGTAAAAAAAGTAGATAAGGAAACTTATGTAAATTTGATAGTTCATTTCCTGTGTAGGGTTATATTATGATAAGTTTCCTGCCTGTGTAGGCTTGCCACACATCAGGAAAATTCCTGACATGTCCTGGTTTTCGGGTGTAAAAATGGGGGAGTTTTACCTAATCGGCAAAATGTCACGGGATGTATGGCAACGCAGTGGAAAAAAGCACACAGTGGAAAAAGCAGCGGAAACTGTTCCAAAAGCTTAAAATCACTTTTTATGGGGGAGGCTCAACAATTTTGGGGTCTTCCTAAGAAAAGCTCAACAACTTTGCGGGTGTCAGGAATTTTCCTGATGAATGGCAAGCATACACTATATTTTTAGATATGGCAACTTGTGATACTGTTGGGTATCATTTCCCCCCTGTTTTTCTTATGCACTATTTAAAATCTCGCTCTCTCTCGCTCTCTCTTTAAGTAACTATAACTAATGAATTAAGGGGTAATTCAGGATGGACTTTAGGCAAGTTATTCTTTCTTATTCATAATCCCTTATCTGTACCTTAAGGGTCATTGTGACTTGCCTCCTCCATCACCACCTCTCTTGAGACACATGACAAAATAGAAATGGAAATGCTGGAAAGCACTGCCATCGAATCCCAGTTTGAACAGCCATCCAGGGGGATACCATGGTTCGTATGGAAAGTCATGGAGAAATCAAGGAGAATCAACAGGTCTCTGTTGATTCCCATGCCTCTCTCCAGATACAGGTCAACATGCAGGGTGACCAAAGCAATTTCTCTGCCACAGTTCTAAATCTTGATTGAAATGCATCTAGAAAATTGGTCTCATCCAAGAGAGCCTGGACCTGGTTAGCAAACAGGGAAATGTATTCAAAGTTATAAGGGAGGCAGGTTTCTTTGTGAACATTGCCTACTAAACCAAGAACCAGGGGTAAATCAGATGCTATTCCAAATACACACCAGATTGTAGGTGTGGTATATTTACACTTCATTTTTCTATTGGAAGCACAGTAGATGCAAATTCCATTTTGGCATTATGAATATATACTCTGAGCTTGTTGTTTTGTTGTTGTTTAGTCGTGTCCGACTCTTTGTGACCCCATGGACCAGAGTACGCCAGGCACTCCTGTTTTCCACTGCCTCCCACAGTTTGGTCAAACTCATGCTGGTAGCTTCGAGAACACTGTCCAGCCATTTTGTCCTCTGTCGTCCCCTTCTCCTTGTGCCCTCCATCTTTCCCAACATCAGGGTCTTTTCCAGGGAGTCTTCTCTTCTCATGAGGTGGCCAAAGTATTGGAGCCTCAGCTTCAGGATCTGTCCTTCCAGTGAGCACTCAGGGCTGATTTCTTTAAGAATGGATAGGTTTGATCTTCTTGCAGTCCATGGGACTCTCAAGAGTCTCCTCCAGCACCATAATTCAAAAGCATCAATTCTTCGGCAATCAGCCTTCTTTATGGTCCAGCTCTCACTTCCACTCTGAGCTTAGAGAGGTGGAACAGAAGAATAGATGTCTAGAGTAAGTGGCTGAAGACTCATGCTAAACCCAATCAAACACTAGCAGAAGCTCATTATTGAGCCTACTCAGTGGCGATGATGTTGGCGGAGAAGAATTTGTTTCTCCATCATCATAGCATTCTTTGTTGCTCATCAAAACATTTCTGTCATTCCTGGTCTTTTCAGTTCTGTCTGAAGGAGTGATGTGATGGAACACTTGTTGAACTGCTGGATGTTGGTTAGACATTTAGAAAGTAAAGTCATCTGCATCTGTCACAATTTTGAGAGGGTGGAGAAGTGGCAAGGTTGGCATGCCACAAACACACCAGCAGAAGTACTGAATTGGCTCTGCCAGCCCATCCGCACCTCCTCCCCACTCTCCGTCCTGATATGATTCAGGTGAGTGGAGCAGACCCACCATGCCATCTGTTATGGATTACATATCCATTCACTACTTCTCTGGAGAATGACAATGTTTCTAAATAGCAACAGGACTTATCTTTGGTTGCTCTTAGCCCAGCTTCGCAAGAGAGAATTTTTAGCCTATAATGATGTTAGTACTTCAGTTTCACAGCTCTCTTTTGATTTCCCCTGCCTCCTCTGCTGTCTTTTTCTCACAATAAAGACAGGAATTGGAAATGGGTCATACACTTATCCAAGTGACCCAAAATGAACATAACTGTAGCAGCTTATCTGATGAAGAAAATGACTTTAGCCTTGTACTGTATCTATGAAACAGACCGACCTTATTCCTATTAAATTTGGAATAACTATTTCCCCTCCTACCCTAAAAGAGCCCTGCCAATAAGGTAACTTAATTTATTCACTCTTAGTTAGTTGTAAGACTGCCTTCATTGTTGATCTTGTGTTCCATATTCTGCACCCTTTAGTCCCTTGTACAGATTCTGAAAAGAAAACCATCTGACTCGTCATTGTTACCTAACAAAGTCATAGTCCTTTTTACCATTCTTCTTTTTCATAATTGTGGTAACAGAGAAGAGCACAAGCAGGGCAGGGCAGCTGCTTGGTGTTCATCTGCTGCATTCAAGTGTCTGTAGCTTCTCAGACTTGCTTGGTACAGCTAAAATTTAACATTGAGGTTCTGAGCCTATTCAGACATACTTCGCATATGCAAAATCTACATATAAGCAAGAAAAGGAATAAGTTCACTAAGTTCTGATCCCCTGTTGCCATTCCCATTACCCTCTTGGTGCAAACCAGATCATTACACAAAGCAGGGATGAGGAACATTTTTTAGCCAGAGGCAACCTTTCAACAGCTACATTCCAGCAGTAGGTGCGGCCAGAGACAAAAGTGGGTGGAGCAACACCAGGCCAGTTTCTATACCCACCTGCCCTCTGTCTATCCTCCATCCTGGTAAGCATGGAGGCACTCTCAGAGTTCACGGACATATTTCAGACAGGCACCTCACTCAAGGAGGGTGCAAAGTAAGGCCAGTGATGAGTGTGTCCTGGGGAGTCAGAAAGCCCCCAGTACAATTCCTTGGGAGCTGCTTTAGGGAAGTGAGGGGTTACCTTTGAGGAGATAAGAAGAGTCGCAGAGGAGTTTCTGAGAGCTGAAGACTAGAAAGATCATAGAGAGACAGAGAAGGTTACAGAGAGGAAAGAAGACTATGGGGAAGAGACCAGCACCCACCTTCTTTCATATCATCATTTAGGGCTCTTCCACACTTCCACTTGCCCTGTGCCTAAGAAAGCACAGGTCTGAGTGGTTTTCTGCTTAACTCATGCTTTCTAGGCATGGGTCCGAGTGGTTTTCCCCTTGCCCCGCTACTTTCCCATGCAAAACCCATTCTTTAGCTCTAAATGAGAACAAGCAGCAAACTGTGGAAAACCTGAATTGTCATTTGCTCCGATTGAGTGCTAAATCAGGGGAAGTGGTTCCCCAAGAGAAAGCAATGGGACAAGAGGAATTGTGGATAAGCCCTTAGCAGCAGCTCCACTGCTAGGATGAGTTTATGACAGAGCCTGAGGCCTACACCTGCATTCCAGGAATGTGTAGCCAGAATCTCTGAATGTTCACCTTTGTCTAACCCCATCCACTACCATCCTGTTGTTAGAGAAACTTACTTTTCTTTCAGGTAGGTAGCCGTGTTGGTCTGATGCAGTAAAGTAAAGTAAAATAAAATAAAATAAAATAAATAAAATAAAATGCTACTTTTGGTCATCTGCATACTATCCCTTGCTTTTTCCTGTAGGACTGATTGCAGTCGTTAACAGTCGTCAACAGGTTTACCATACCCATTGAGTCAATAACCCATCTCCTACTACCCTGCTGGGAAAACCCCCACCCCACCCTCCCCACTATATATATAAGGGTCTGGTGAATTCTGTTTCAGTGTATCTGAAGAAGTGTGCATGCACACGAAAGCTTATACCCAGAACAAGCAGTTGGTCTCTAAGGTGCTACTGGAGAATTTTTAATTTATTACTTTTCTTTGTATGGACATGAATTGAACTGTCAACTGAAAATGAACTGAACTGGTCTATTTTGTAAAGGGACAAACATGAACTTGAATTAGTTCCTTTTTGGATATGCCAAACTTGCAGTAGAACTAGTTCCTTTTCAAAATGAACGCTTCAAGCTCTGGGATATGCACTCAAATGTACATTCACATTATCTATGGAAGGTACCTAAGTTGATGTTTTGTGGGTTTCTGAAGAAAACCTGAAAAGAAAGGACCCAAGACGTTGGTTGTTTTGATAGGACCTCTAAATAAATAATATTGGATACAATGCCAGCTATGAGAAGGACTTTAGTACATGATAAAAATATTGATAGGTTAAGCTAAGGAATTCAATATTGGAAAGGGGAACTTAGATGATGAAACAGCTAAGATAGTTTAGGTTAGCTGAAGCATAAACATTTTGAGCATCTGATAGTAGAATTAGTAAGCTGAGTGCAATGTCAAGTGCTAAGGAGAGATAGTGGAAACAGTGCAAAGATAAATAAAGTACATTAGGAGCTTGTAATGAAGTGATATGGAGAAGGGTCTTGGCAAGCAGACAGCACAGCAAAAACATCAAAACAGTTTGGTTATGCATCTGGTCATAACAAGATAGTGCCAAGAAGGCAGGGCACACTAGAGAGAGACGAGCTGATCACAAGCCTTTGACATACCATAATATTGCTCCTCCATCTGACTCCAGAAGGGGTCTAGTGGGAAGTGCCTTTGCAGGGGGATCAGAAGACTGGCATGAAGTCACTTCCACTCTCTAAAACTATCAAGTCCAGCAATGGGAGGGGCAGGCGGATGTATTTACAGTCAAGCTGCCTGCCTCCTCTTCCTCCTTCTTTCTGAGTGCCCTGCTTCCAGCATGCAAAGTGAGCTTAACTGGTTGCAATAGTTTGGGCTAAATAGGAATGTTTAAGAATGTCGCATCTAATTCAGCATCTTGTTTTCATGATGGCCAACTGGATGCCTGTGGGAATCCTGCATGCTGGAGATGAGTGCAAGAAGGCTCTGCCCACCTGTGATTCCCAGCAAAGGTTGTTCAGAGGCCTATTTCTATGTGTTAGAACAGGGGTAGGCAACCTAAGGCCCAGAGGCCAGATGCAGTCCAATCGCCTTCTCAATCCAGCCTGCGGACGGTCTGGGAATCAGCGTGTTTTTACATGAGTAGAATGTGTGCTTTTATTTAAAATGCATCTCTGGGTTATTTGTGGGGCATAGGAATTTGTTCATTTTATTTTTTCAAAATATTGTCCTGCCAACCACATGGTCTGAGGGACGGTGGACCGGCCCACAGCTGAAAAAGGTTGCTGACCCCTGTGTTAGAATAATGTGCCAACTATTTGTTTAATGTGTTAGAATCGAATGTGTGCATTGAAATGAAGTACTGCATATAAGAGTTGTATTAATCCATATGAGTGACCAAAGCATTGAAGAGAGAGAGAGGGAGAGAGAGGGAGAATTCTCTTGGGTCTATGAAAAGGGAATACTGTACACTGCATTAGATCCCTTTTTAGTACAATCAGGCACGCCAACCATAATTTTTTGAAAAATAACAAAATTTATATAATCAATACTTAGTAATCAGAGACCTGATTAGCTAACAATGTGTGTGAATCTATCTTGTTGGATCAGGGCACAGTTGTCTACCAGCGTAGGAGAATTTCCCTGCAGGTTGCCTCTCCCTAGAAGGGACCCTATGAAGCATCCTGATTTTCAGAATGTGCTTTGAAGCTTTTTCTCTCTGAAAATTGGGCCTTTTAAAGACATCTCTGTGCTTGACAACTTAGATTTTAGAATGGGGAAAATATTCCCTTTACATCTGCCTCCCTGCTGTTAACAGAGGCTGGAACAGGACTCCAGCAGAACGCTTAGGATCTATCAAGTCCAAACACCCTTTCTCTTTCCTCCCTCCTCTGTTAACAGCATTGAGGAAGAGAAGTAAAATGAACAAAGGTTGGGGGGGGGGCGGAGAGAGAGAGATTTGATTTGTATCAAATTGATATGCTTAATTTCTCTTTCAACTCCTTACTTTGGGTTCAATAGAAGCCTCCCTGAGCCAGGCTGGAACCTCTATGAATAGCAAGCGGAAATCTTGAAAGAACTTTGAATGTCTTCACAGAACTCAGCCCCACCCCCCTTTTACAGAGCTTCACCTCTCCATTGTGTCAATGCCTTGGGCTTTTTCTTTCTCTCCATTTGGAGACGTTGTTGCCTAAAAATAGCTGTGGCAGGAATTTACACAAGGCAAGGATGACTGCATCTAACATGACTTGTTTGTTTTCTTCTAAAAACAACCAGGGGTGGGGGAGGCAGGTTCAAGACCATGGGGCAAAGGGAGATTTTTATTTATTTAACTCTTTCACCATGATCCAAATTAGCACACACACACCCCAAAAAACCCACCCCACTCCTGCTTTTTCCGTTATTGGCACCAATTGAAACTTGCATATGAGGGTTAATTTCGGCTGGAAAGGTCAGTTTTCATTATGGCAATGGCTCCAGTAATAAGCCCTGTTTAACTCAATGGGATTGCAAGGTCCATTGAACATGCCTAGGGTTGCATATAGTATTTTAAGTTACTTATAGATTTCCAAATGTAACATTTAAAGGGGAGCATGCTCATTTTATTCAGAAGAGTGGATAAAACGTGTGTGTGATTCATATCTGTTTCAAAGTGATTTAGAAGTCCTTGATACTTCCTGTTCCGTCATCCTGAACCAACTTCATTCACTCTGTGCTGGCGTACCAAATTGGTCCATAAACATTTCATTACCAGTAAACATGGAGATACTTCAACAGTGGCAAGTATTTTATTCTGTCTGACACTAATTACATCCTTTTTAAAAAGACAACAATCTGAGGGTTGAGGAGACCAACAGGCGCTTTGTACTGGATGTTTTCTGCCAGAGAATAGCTAGCTAGCTTTTGTCTCCCACCCCCACAAATCAATTTCCCCCTCTCAATAGTATGTACTCCACAGTCCATGTGATGTAGGACGTTGCAGCCTAGACCCCTGGAAGCAAAGGATGCCTTGCCTAGCATGCAGTGAGCAGACATGAAAAGGCTTTTAAAAAACTGAACAAAATGGGGGAATCATCAACCACATCATATTACCCTGAGGTAGGAGCGAGGAAACTCACGCCTGGGGGCCAAAGACAGTGTTCCAGGTCTATCCTTCTGGGCCTTGAAACTCTCCCAAGGTCACCCCCCTCATGAGGACAATCCCCCTCTCAGCCTCTTATTGGACATACTCTGTGTCCTCCTCAAGTGTTTTTCATGGCTAGAATGTCACCTTGAATGGTGCTAGTTACTCTTGTTTGCCCAAATGGATTAAAAAGAGGTGTGTGTGCATGCACACATGATTACATGTGCATGTGTATACAGAAACGTCTGGCTTTTGTGAGGCTGGAATGTACCCTGTTGTAGAAAGGTGGGAGTCACATTCTCTATGGGCAAGCATTTCTCTGCTATCCAGACTTGAACTGCCTGCTTTAACTATTTAAAGTATTATGCTGTTTTAATGGACTTGCTTATTTTATATATTTCACAGTACTGGCCTGAATATAAGCCTCACTTTTTCCCCGAATTCCGACCATGAAAAGTAAAAGTGCGGCTTATATTCGCGACCTTACAGTATGCAGCCAGGAGCGTGGGGCAAACAGTGCCAGCAGCGTGGCAAAGTGGTCCCCCATCTTCTCCCCCAAGGCCGGGAAGGGAGAGAGCGATGAAGGGGAAATCCCCCCTCCCCTGCCGCCCAGTATGGAGCCAGCAGCAGCGAGGAAGAGAGTGGCTTATATTCGGGTGTTTTTTCTTTTTTTCTTTTCCCTCCAATTTTAAAGATGCAGCTTATATTCGGGTATGGCTTATATTCAGGCCAATACAGTAATTATGGGTTTTTAATGTAGCTGTTTTGCTATGTATTTTAATTATGAGTGGGTTTTTTTAATAAAAATTGTTTTATTTTTGTTATTTTTCTCTTGGCTTTATTAGTTTGTGAACCATCTTGGCAGCTTTTGTAGTGAAAGTCAGTACAGTGGTACCTTGGGTTAAGTACTTAATTCATTCTGGAGGTCCGTTCTTAACCTGAAATGTTCTTAATCTGAAGCAACACTTTAGCTAATGGGGCCTCCTGCTGCCACCGCGCCGCCAGAGCACGATTTCTGTTTTCATCCTGAAGCAAAGTTCTTAACCTGAGGTTAAGAACTAAGAGGTTAAGAAGAGGTTAGTGGAGTCTGTAACCTGAAGCGTATGTAACCTGAAGCATATGTAACCTGAGGTACCACTGTATAAAATTATTTTAGTTGTCATCATTATCATCAACATCATCATCTTTTGCTCCACCGACTTATGCCTCTGGCCCCACCTATCAGTGGCATGTCGGCCCCAGAAGGATTCCAACAAAGAATTGCAGTCCTCAGGCTGTAATTGTCAGCCCTCACTTTCAGCCTCCAACATTTTAAAGAAATCATCTTTCCCAGTAATCAGCATACATTGATCCCTTTTGTGGTATGTATGCATTTGAAGATATATATATATTTTAATATTCACAAGAAGCTTAATTCAACTCCAAATAATACATGCAATTTGACTCGGCTCTGGGCAATGAGTGTGGTCTAATTGCAGTTCACACACACACACACACACACACAGAGAGAGAGAGAGAGAGAGAGAGAGAGAGAGAGAGGATTATATCAAGCTAATGCTGATACCAGCATGTGACCAGCACAAACAGGAATTGGTTATATATGCCACATTTAACCCCCAAAACCCATTTAATTCCCAGAACCCATCTCAGACAAATGATACCTATAATATATCCATTAATCATCCCTTGTGGGTCAATGGATTCCCTCCAGCAAGCATATCATGCCTTGATTAAAACAGTTTCCTCTTTTTAAATTTTTGGATAAAGGCAATATTCTCGTTATTTATTAATCACTTTCCATATATATATGTCATATGTAAGCCTGCTCATCTTAACAAGGACAGGACTGCCTTACTGAAAACAATATTTCATTGGCTAAAATGCCCATTTGACTTTGTCTCGCCTCTGCAGTGAGAGGTTTAACTCAGGGCAACCCAAGTGGCCTTTTGTATTGTAGTGACTTTTGGGTGCTTTCCAACCACAGTAAAAGCCACGTTTCAAATTCAGGTGGCTGATAAGCCTTCTCCTATACATGGATGCTTGTTGCATTCTCAAATTATTCAGCTTTTCGGAGAATGGTCAAGAAGGCTGCTCTATGCTGTTCTTTATCAAGGTGCCCAGACCTCACAGATTACTATGGAAACCTGACTTCTTTGTTAACTCTTTAGCTAGATCCCTTCCTTGCCTCCTGCTCCCTAGCCTTGGGACAGTGTTTTTTATTTTCTTTGTGATTAATCAGAACACCTCTTTGGAAGACGCAATCCATAACATTTAAAAGTGGAAATCTTAAAAAAAAAAAAGGGGGGGTGGGGAAGTATTGTGACTGACTCTCAGATGCAACTCTCTAGCCCAGGGGTCAGCAATGTTTTTTGAGGCTGGTCCAGTCCACTCCCTGGCAGACCTCTTGGTGGGCCAGAGCATGCGCGTCCATGCACACCTGCGCTCACGCTCAAGCAATTTCCGGTGCTCTTCTGAGTCGGAAGAGCGCCGAAAATAGTGTGTGTGCATGTGTACGGGCACTCCTCCGTCCCAGAAGTGTGCCAGAAATAGTGTATCTGGATGAGGAGCACCTGTGTGCATGCACAAATGCTATTTCTAGTGTTCTTCCAACCTGGAAGTCAGTGTCTGCAGCGAGAGATAAAATGGCATCGCGGGGGGGGGGGGGGGAGAGAATGGAATCCCCACGCCGATCCACAGAACGGCCATGGGCCGGTTCCAGGAAGCTCATGGGCCGGAACCGGCCCATGGGCCTTAGGTTGCTGACCTCTGCTCTAGCCTATTTGTGATGTTACAGTGAAAACCTAGCTTTTCACTCCTCATACTGTACTATGACAGGAGAGGCAATTCCCATAATTCAACCATCTTGCTACTATCTCCTTGCCCCTTATATACAATGCCCAGAGAAATTTGTTATCATCTATTCTTAACTGTTTCTCAGGTTGATCCCCCCCAGGAAGTGACAGCTGAACTCTTAGCTGATAAAGATCCTCAAATTACACACCTGGTAGCCAAATTTGCTCTGGCAGCTAAGAAGCTCCATTCTAGATATGTTAATGCTTCCTAATTTTAAAACCTTATGCTGTAATTTTTTATGCTGTAAACTTTTGCAGCTCATGTTGTGTGATTCCATGTTGTGTGGTCCAGGGAACATGGCATAGGCTGCATAAAATGTATCTGTTAATCATTTTACATACATCTGGGTCACTACTTCAAGTTGCAATGCCTTTTTATTTCTTGTCAAGCCATTCCTTGTGAATAAACTATAGCAACAGTACAGTTATTGCTAATTTCTTGAATGAAGTATACACACATTGGCATTTCTGGCCTGTTTGTGGACTCCCCCACTTTAAGGAAGTTGCGAAAAAAGCCTGTAGCATGCGATCATCTCCAGTAAAGATCCCAAGAGCAGGATCAGTCCATCATTAATTTACAGTATCTCTTGAAGTCCCATTTCAAACATGAAATTTGATAATGCTTGAAAACCTAAAAGTCAGATTAGAATTTTACATACGTACTTGCACAGTGCATTGTCCACTGCAAGAAGAGATGCAACAAAACACCTGACATTCAATGTATGCATGAATAACATTTACTCCTATAGCTCTTCTACAGGTTACAAAGCACCCGAAACCACAGCAAACAAGAAAAATCAACAACACTCAGATAAATCTCTAATATAAGCTATGAAATGTCATATAGGGTGATCAAAAGCAACATTGTATGCTAAGCTTGCATTTTATTTGCTGCCAAATAAAGTGTAGTAAAAATAATTGTTGCCTGCAAGGAGAATACATCTCATCCTTAGAAGTGGCCTATTGACATGAGACACGGCACGTATCAGATCTCGAAAGAAAACTTGGAGAACTCCTGTGCCCATCGAATCTGTCTCTGGTTGAGTACTCGTGCAGTCCTCCAGTATTCCAAGTTCTTGTGATCAGTACAAACCTGGATCTTGTGCTGCGCCCCTATTAACAGATGTCTCCATCGGCGAAATGCCGCATAGATCGCAAGCAGTTCGCGGTCATACACCGTATAGTTTTGCTCCGACTTGCTCAGCTTCCTCGAGAAAAAGGCATACGGCTTCCAGTCCTGCTTGCCCCCCCCCCCCCGGCTGCAAAAGTACCGCCCCAATGGCTCTGTCGGGCGCGTCGGTCTCTAGCCGCATGGGCTTTTCCAGATCAACGTGCAGGAGCTGCTCTTCCGAAGTGAACATCTTTCAAAGGATTGCTGGGCACTTTCTGTCCAGGCGAACTTCCTTTTGCTACTGAGACAATCTGTGATGGGCACTGTCAAGTGGGCTAAGTTCTTGATGAACTTCCTGTAGAAATTGCTGAACCCTAGGAACCTCTGCACATCCTTCCGGGTTTTGGGGGCTTTCCATTCCAGCACTGCCTGCACCTTGCTTGGGTCCATAGCTAGTCCCTTGTCTGACAACTTGTACCCCAGAAACTCGACCTCTCTGGTGTGAAATTGGCATTTTCCCAGCTTGACCCACAATTGGTGCTTCTGCAGCCTGTTTAGCACTTCCCTGACGTCTCTGACATGTTGCTTCTCATTGTCTGAATAGATTAAGACGTCGTCCAAGAAGGCTATGCAGTTCTTGTACAGCAGGGGCCCCAACACGTGGTGCATGAATGCTTGAAAGCAGGCAGAGCCTGATTGTAATCCAAATGGCATGACTAAGTACTCAAAAGCCCCCAGGGGGGTGAACATGGTGGTTTTCCATTCGTCCCCCTCCCTTACCCTGATCAAATTGTATGCTCCTCTGAGGTCCAGCTTGGTAAAAATTTTCACCTGCCTCACCCGTGTTAAAATGTCATCAATCCTGGGCATTGGGAAGATCACTAGTTCTGATACCAGGTTCAACGCCCTGTAATCTACGACTAATCTAGGCTGGTTAGTGCCTTTTTTGTCCACAAAGAACACCGGACTGCCCCCCACTGCCTTTGATTCCCTTATGAACCCCCTCTTCAGGTTCTTGTCAATAAACTGCCGTAACTCCTGCATCTCCCAGTCCGACATGGCATACAGCTTACCCACCGGCAGCTGAGCCCCTGGGAGTAAGTTGATTTGGCAGTCAAAGGGCCTATGGGGGGGTAGTCTATCCACCTCCTTCTCGCTGAAAACTTCCTTTAGGTCAGCGTATGGTGGTGGCACCTCCCCCTTTGTTTCCACTGCCAGCCCAGCCACCCTGGCCACTGTCATTCTTGGGGTACCCCCCCCCAGACAGTGTTCCAAGCAGTAAGCTGACCCAAAGGTGACTGACTGCTGATGCCATGACACTACTGGATCATGCAGTGCCAGCCAGCTCATCCCCAGTATTATTTGGGGTCCTGCCAGTGTGGCCACGTGAAAGGCAATGGTCTCCGTGTGCCTGGAAACCCTCATTCGCATTGGCGGGGTCTGATGCGTCACTTCCCTTCCCAAAAGTTCCCTCCCATCGATGGTGGTCACTTGCAAGGGAAAATCCAGGGGTAGCAAGTGTAATTGGTGCTCCAAAGCGAAGTCCCTGCTGAAGAAATTGCAGGAGCTGCCCGAATCCAACAGCCCCTCCACCTTGACTGGGTGCCCATTCGGGAGTTCTAGCACCACTGCTATGGCTATAGCTGCCCTGGGGGGGTCAGGCTGGGGCACTTCTATTGGTTGCTGGCCTGGCTGCTGGCCCCTCTGGTTGGCAGCCAGGCGTTGTCGTTTCCCTGCGCCTGCCCTTCCTCCCCCTTCTCCTCACAGCCAGCAGCCCCCACCATCCCTTGCCAGGCCTTTCTTTGAGGGCAGACCCTTGCAAAATGTCCCGGCCGTTGGCAGAGGAAACACTTCTTGGTGGTTTTCCAGTCTTTCCCCTCCCTCTTGCGACCTTCACTGGAGTTTGAAACCTCTCGCGCGCGTGCGCCAACTATTTCCATTGGCTCAGCCGCCTGGGAAAGCTGTCTCAGTATTTCAGGAATGCGGTAGTCATGGCAACGTTCCCCTCTCACTTCGCGTTTCTCCTGAGCCCGTGCTTCCTGCCGCACTCCAATCGCAAGCACAGCCTTGGTCAGCTGATCCATCGACTGTGGGCGGGGTGTGCGGGACAGCTCGTCCTTCACCGTTGGGGACAACCCCTCCTCAAACAACATTTGAATAGGTTCAGAGTCCAGATCCCACCCAAGCCGGTGGATCAACATTGCAAAGCGCGACCAGTAGTCTCTAACTGACTGGCTCCCCTACTTGCACCCCATCAGTCCTCGCCGAGTCACACTTTGCTGCAATTCACTGGAATACATCGCATCCATTGCCTGAAAGAATTTCTTAAGGTCCTTCAAGGCATGATTTTGCGTCGCCATGAGGGGCCTGATCCATTCCCGTGCCCCATCCTCCAGATGCCCCACAATGTAGGCTACCCTTTGCCCATCGTCAGCAAAGTCATCATGCTGCAGTTCCAGAGCGTATTCTATTTCCATTCGGAACGCATTGTAGTCCTGGGGTTTTCCCCCAAACTTGTGTACCAGCCCCGGTACCTTCCTTGCGATGGGGGTGGGTCTGACCTGAGCATCCTGAGCTCGTCTTTCGTCCAGCCGCGCCGTCAGGAGAGCTACATGCTGTTCCAAGTCTCGGTTTCTCTCCACCAGACCTTGCACTCCAGCTGCTTGCTCCGTCTCTCCGGCTCCTCTGGCCTGGCTCATCGTGCTGCCTCTCTGGAGCTGCGCACAAGCAACGTCGGGGACTGACGGATTGCTGTAATGGATTTAGGGGTTGCTCGTGCGTAAGTTGCCGCCACTCCTGGCAAGGTTACCTGGTTAAACCCTTTCTGACTGAACAGCCTCCAGCATCGTGACTGTCTCAGTCGCTGGCAGAATCCATCAGTGGGCGTTTCTTGAACCTCTTCCAGCATAAAAGTTCTTTGACGCCAAGTCCCCTCCTACTCTCCCTGCGCGGAAGCCTTCTGCGCAGGGAGGGTGTGGGCAGCGGTGTACCCGTACTCTCTCCGCTGGTCTCCGGCGAGGAGTCTTGGAGCCTCCTCTCCGACTCCCCCATCTGCCCCACTTCTCCACTGGTGTTACGCTGATTTCCTTCCCCAGCGGACGGGCTGCCTCTCTCCCTACTGGGACCCTCTCCGCCATCCCTCTGGAGCCTTCTCTCCGCCTCTAGCTCCGATGGCAGTTCCCTGACACTATGTTTTTATATATGTTGGAAGGGACGCAGGTGGTGCTGTGGTCTAAACCACTGAGCCTTGGGCTTGCCGATCAGAAGGTCGGCGGTTCAAATCCCCACGACGGGGTGAGCTCCCGTTGCTTGGTCCCTGCTCCTGCCAACCTAGCCATTCAAAAGCACGTCAAAGTGCAAGTAGATAAATAGGTACCTCTGCGGCGGGAAGGTAAACGGCGTTTCTGTGCGCTGCTCTGGTTTGCCAGAAGCCGCTTAGTCATGCTGGCCACATGACCCGGAAGCTGTATGCTGGCTCCCTCGGCCAATAAAGCGAGATGAGCGCCGCAACCCCAGAGTCGGCCACAACTGGACCTACTGTATTTTTCGCCCTATAGGACGCACTTTTCCCCCTCCAAAAATGAAGGGGAAATGTGTGTGCGTCCTATGGGGCGAATGCAGGCTTCGCGCACCTCTCCGCAAGCAGCGGGAGCCCAGCGCTGGGCTCCCGCTGCTTGCGGAGAGTTGCCTGCATGCTGAAGCCTGTGCGCGCTGAGGTCAGCGCGTCCAGGCTTCGCGGACCTCTCCGCAAGCAGCGGGAGCCAGCGCTGGGCTCCCACGGCTTGCAGAGAGCTGCCTGTTTGGGGGCTGGGGTCAGGGGAAGCTCGGGCTTCCCCCGCCCCAGCCCCGCGCCTGGGGGGGAAATAATTTTTTTCCCTTTATTTTCCCCCCAAAAAACTAGGTGCGCCTTATGGGACGGTGCGTCCTATAGGGCGAAAAATACGGTAATGGTCAGGGGTCCCTTTACCTTTATATATATTGGAAGTTGTCCAGTGTGGCTGGGGCAAGCCAGTCAGATGGGTGGGGTATCTAAAACTACTACTACTACTATTGTTATTGTTATTATTATTGTTATTTAAAATAGGGCATCCCTCTTTTTACCAGGGAAATGTTGGAGGGTATGTTGTCATACCTCAGATATGGAGGGTATGTTGTCATACCTCAGATATGCAGATGACACAACCTTGATGGCAGAAAGTGAGGGGGAAGTAAAGAACCTTTTAATGAGGGTGAAAGAGGAGAGCACAAAATATGGTCTGAAGCTCAACATCAAAAAAACAAAGATCATGGCAACTGGTCCCATCACCTCCTGGCAAATAGAAGGGGAAGAAATGGAGGCAGTGAGAGATTTTACTTTCTTGGGCCCCATGATCACTGCAGATGGTGACAGCAGCCGTGAAATTAAAAGACGCCTGCTTCTTGGGAGAAAAGCAATGACAAACTTAGACAGCATCTTAAAAAGTAGAGACATCAACTTGCCAACAAAGGTCCGTAAAGTAAAAACTATGGTTTTCCCAGTAGTGATGTATGGAAGTGAGAGCTGGACCATAAAGAAGGCTGATCGCCGAAGAATTGATGCTTTTGAATTATGGTGCTGGAGGAGACTCTTGAGAGTCCCATGGACTGCAAGAAGATCAAACCTATCCATTCTTAAGGAAATCAGCCCTGAGTGCTCACTGGAAGGACAGATCGTGAAGCTGAGGCTCCAATACTTTGGCCACCTCATGATAAGAGAAGACTCCCTGGAAAAGACCCTGATGTTGGGATAGATGGAGGGCACAAGGAGAAGGGGAAGACAGAGGACGAGATGGTTGGACAGTGTTCTCAAAGCTACCAGCATGAGTTTGAGCAGACTGTGGGAGGCAGTGGAAGACAGAAGTGCCTGGCGTGCTCTGGTCCATGGGGTCACGAAGAGTCGGACACAACTAAATGACTAAACAACAACAACAACATGTTATCAAACTTGGCTGGCTGCCACACAAGCTCTGTCCGGTTCCCCACCCCTGTAATAAAAAAATGGAGCTCCCTCACCTGAAAAATCTTTTTGGCATTTGTAAAAGAGAACTGCCACACTTGCAGAGTCTAGCTTCTCTCCCAACTTCAAGCTACAGAGGAATTAGCTTTCCTTTGAGGGATCAAGGGAAGTGTCCTCTTATCTGAAGTCCTTTTTCAGAGTCCCTCCAGCTGCCCCACAGTAACCCCAAAATGCGGATAAGTGTAAGATGGGTTATTACCTGTAATTGAATGTCACACTGATTTGTATTGCACTTATCAGATAATGAAGCATGTGTTGGGATCAGCTTGCCTTTCTCCCTGCCCTTGTACTAACATTAACATTCCTTCTATCATAGTCTGCTCTTATTGTCGGCATGAGATGGAGCAGTTTTGCCGAACAGAACAGCCCTGTCTGTACTGATTAAGAACAACACTCCCCTGCATATCGTTCTGCCACAAATATTTAAATTAATTAAACCTAGCCAAGGCTTTAGTTCAACCTAATGACTTTTCAGGGTAGCTTCTGAACACTCTCTGGAAATGAGTAAAATGTTACAGATGCAGCTCTTGAGACAGTTAATTAAAGAAATGAACTGTGCAAAGCAAAGAGGAGATAGTTCAAAATGCTTTATAATAACACTTAGCCCTTCTTGTTTCACTTTCAAGGGTTCAAAGTGCTTCAAAAGCAATACCTTACAGTAATTCTAACAGCAAGCCTCAGCATTAAAATGGCTATTATTGTCTGCCTCCATACTGCAGATGGGACTGAGGCTGAGAGGGAGCGTCTTGCTTAGAATGTTCTGCCAAAAGGCATGGATGGTGCCTAGGCCCCTTTGCTAGCCGTTGAGCAAGAGAGGCAGTAATACAGTGGTACCTCAGGTTAAGTACTTAATTCGTTCTGGAGGTCTGTTCTTAACCTGAAGCCCACTTTAGCTAATGGGGCCTCCTGCTGCCGCCATGCCGCCAGAGCACAATTTCTGTTCTCATCCTGAAGCAAAGTTCTTAACCCAAGGTACTATTTCTGGGTTAGTGGAGTCTGTAACCTGAAGCGTATGTAAACTAAAGCATATGTAACCCGAGGTACCATAATAATAATAATAATAATAATAATAATAATAATAATGTATTATTTATACCCCGCCAATCTGGCTGGGTTTCCCCAGCCACTCTGGACGGCTTCCAACAGAATATTAAAATACAATAGTCTATTAAACATTAAAAGCTGCCTTCCGATGTCTTCTAAAAGTCCGGTAGTTGTTTTTCTCTTTGACATCTGGTAGGAGGGCGTTCCACAGGGCGGGTGCCACTACCAAGAAGGCCCTCTGCCTGGTTTCCTGTAACTTGGCTTCTCGCAGGGAGGGAACCGCCAGAAGGCCCTCGGCACTGGACCTCAGTGTCTGGGAGGAACGATGGGGGTGGAGACGCTTCTTCAGGGCAGGAAACATAGAGTGTTGACCTGTAGCCTCCAGAGTTCAATCAAAAGATGCCAGATTAGGGCTTGAACAAATTAGATAAATTGATGGACCGAGATCATTTCCTTGAAAGATAGCAAGTGGGTTATGAGCATACTTATTCACTATCTGTAGCCTTGGACCTGAAGGGGTTAGGTCAAGAATGGAAAACAACTCCTCCAAATCCATCTCCTGAGCTTTCATATTGGTGTACAAGCAGGTCTCTGAGTTCAAGTTCCAATCTTATACATGTCATTTAATTGTTTAGCTACTGAATCAAATAGGGACTTAGCAAGCTCAGACCTATCCCCATCTAGATGTACCATCACCAACTCCAGTTTCTTTGATAGTACGTCCTTTCTCTGGTGCTAAAATTAGAATTCCTGTCTCCACTAACCTGATCAGTGTACCAATTATGGCATTCAAACCAGAAACTTCCTTTTCCAATGTGTCCATCCTGCTAAAGATTAACTCTGCTGTTTGTTTTGACAAGAGACATTGGTCATATAAAAGTTCCCACAGTGAGGGAGTTTCAGTCTCTGTTGTGGCTGTCTATTATGCCAAAATTGTTATAACACATTGTTGAGGTTTACTTATATGGAGTAAGTTGAGGTTGCCCGAGAGCATATGTATCAGCTCCCAACGAGTGTGGATTAACTGACCAGCTAGTGCAACTTTCATTAAAGAAATATGTAGCAAAATCTCTTATTTTGGATAAGGCATCTCCAACCCCATTTCGTGTACACTCACCATGTAAAGAACCAGGGCTGTCCATATAAGACAAATTAATTGCATCTTGCCACAGTTGTTTTGCAGTTACCTCCAACTTCCTTGCTCCAGCTGCTCCACTTGCTGAATCACAATAGTCCAGCATAGATTTCTGGACTAAATTTGGCAATGACATTCCAGATGATTTATCTGAAGCACTGCAGGTCTGTGATTGTGGGGTAACCATATTAAAACAGCAGTCTCCTTCCGTCACGATGAACACTCTTTATCAGCTAAATGCTCTTGCTTAAGGAAAAAAAGATTTAAAAAGATAATTTCTTGGATGCCAAGATCCAGATTTGGGGCAAGTACTCTGTGGTGAGAGAAACCCAGCAGAAATTTAAAATCACAAAATATGTAGCAACATGAAGCGTGGAAATATAGGCTGTTAGGCCTTTAAAATAAGCCCTTCTAAGTTCCTTCCAAAGTTTTCCACTTTTGTTAGGATAGAAAAAGGCCACACAATTGGAAAGTTAAAAATGGTTTACTTATTTACTTACAAACCCTTCAAATGTCAGATTGACGTGTTCTTCCAAATAGCACTCATAAAACACAGGCAGAAAAACTTGGGTTAGTTCCAAAGTGGTGAAAGTTCCTCAGTTATTTGGTACAGGAACACAATGGCTTTGTAGAAAAGCCATGATTTCTGAGCTTGGAGCATACTCTTTACATACTGGAGTTCACATGGTAGACCAGTGTTTCCCAAACTTGGGTCTCCAGCTATTTTGGGGCTGCAACTCCCATCATCCCTAGCTAACAGGACCAGATGGTGGGTATTGTAGTCCAAAAACAGCTGGAGATCCAAGTTTGGGAAACACTGTGGTAGACTGAGGGAACAATAGGGCTGACTTCCCTCCTCACAAGGTGAGTGACAGGTTACTCTATGGCATTAACCCCACTCATGCATTAATTAGACTTAAGCATTTTGTTTATATGAGAACAGGTGCAGTGAGAGAAATGCCAAAAGGCCCCACAGGCCAGTCATTGAAACTTCCCCTGAGCATAGTGCCAAGAGCCGCAATTGGTCAGTTGGTCCTGCACCCACCAACCAACCCCCTCTGCCATTGGCCCTTTTGAAGACAGGAATAGGATCCAGCCTGCAATAGGCTGGTTTTCAAGGGAGATTGAGGACCTGCCCACAAAGACGCCTGCCGACAAAGCAGGGGAATGGACTTGTTGCCATGTTCACCAGTATCTTGTTCAGTATTCTCTGTACTCATTGTTAGTGACTCTCAAGGGTTTCATGGATGGGTCTTTCCTAGCCCTGCCTGCAGCTGTCAAAAACCAAACCTGGAATCTATGTCTTGCCAAGTCCATGCTGTACCACAAGGGTACAGCTCAGCATTCTATACATATAAATATCTGTTTGAAAATGTTTCTTCTGGCAACAGTAACAGAGATAGAGAGATGGTCCAAGCTTATGGTCGCCTTCAAGTTGCTCCCTAGAAGTTATCCTGTATGCATAGCACTATCTTCAGCCTGTCGTCATAACAGGGGCCTCCTAAGGAGCAATTTCAATTAGTAATAATCACACCTCAGATTAACCTCATTGACTATGATATCACCACTGCCATATCAAAGATAGACACTGGCATCTGTGCAAATTAGAGATATAATGAGGACCCCTCTTGGTATACCATGCCCCATTAGCTCATACAGCTACCAAAATCAGTTTTAAGCCTAAATTTTAATTAGCTGAGCTTTGAACTAGGACAACCTTGCTCAAGCATATTAAGTGGTGATACTGCTTAATTCCATGCGAAGACTTTTGCATTGGCTTTCAATTCATGTCAGTAAAATTTTCTTAAGGAGCAAGACAACATGACCAAGGCTACTGACAAATATGTAAATGTTGGTGTATGGAGTGCTCTCTGATCAGTAGTCCCAGCCAGCCCCTCTGTTTCATCTTGTAGATTTGTTCACACATCACACTGAACGTAAGGGCAAGCTGCATCTGCACATGTATAAGTGTTCATGTGAAAAGGTGCACAGCTGTGGATTTGTAAAGCTCAACTGTTGTGCAGACAGGTATTGAGATTGTGTACTTATTGAACATTATATACCTGTATGAATAACTGTAAAAAGTGTCCATCTCAGTTGTCTGTTTGCACAAGGTTACAGATTGTATGATAGCTGGATGTTATGCATGAGCTTCCCTTAACAGTCAGTGAGTATTCCATGGCCAATGACAACATTTCTCATTGGGTTGCTTTGTTTTTCCTCCCATGAGGATTTTCTTCCTTTCCTTCCTTCTTCTGTAAACCTCAGGGTTCTCCCAAGCCTGCTGAAACCTCCTCTCATGTGTGGGTAGTGCCATTTTTAGCTATGTATATGTGTGTGTGTGTGTGTGTGTGTGTGTGTGTGTGTGTGTATGAATAGTACTGGGAGGACTGAATTTGCTATTAGTATATAGAGTGAATGGTTTTACAAGGGCTTCTCAGATTGTAATAATATGATATCCCCCCTCTCATTGTTCATGTTCTAATCTCCTACAGAACATTCTGTAAGGGAAAAGATTCAATTTTGTCTTAAGCAGGTTGGTCTCAACTCAATTTAAATCCAGCTAAGAGTTCTAAATTGATATGTAAGTAAGCGAGTCAAGAGCTAAGAGTCCCATTCAGAACAAGCTGGAGAAAGTGTTCCAATTCTCATTTACTTCTGCTAGGACTGCCCTAATGGAATAAACCAGACAAGAGCGATATCATTTGGAAGGTTGTTATTTGGCAGGTGATGGAGTATAGAAGACTTAATTCATGATTGTGCCCCCATTGGTAGGCAATGGTTGAAATTGGGCAGACTAACAGAAGATTGCTCATTTAACAGTATTGGGGGTAGGAGGAATGAGAGAGAAAACATGCCCCAAATCTGTTCCAATTGTAAAGGGAAATCCTAAATACAGGTAGCTGCAATAGATTATGCTGCTTTAAATTAAGATGGCATAAAGTACACCAGATCCAAATACCATTCAGGAGTAGGGCTACTGCTGGCCGGGGGGGGGGGGGGGGAGCCTTTAAAATAGAGTTTGAGTTGCATCACCCTTTTTGCTGTCTTAATTTACGTTGGGTTACCTTGTCACATGGATGAGCTGGATGGACTTAGAATACAGCCTAAACTCCCCTAATCTTGTTTGGCCCCACCAGTCCCCCTTTTAGGCCTTAAGACATGGTAGGCAAACTAAGGCCCAGGGGCTGGATCTGGTCCAATCGCCTTCTAAATCCAGCCCGTGGATGGTCTGGGAATCAGCATGTTTTTACATGAGTAGAATGTATCCTTTTATTCAAAATGCATCTCTGGTTTATTTGTGGGGCATAGGAATTTGTTCATTCCCCCCCCCCCCAATATAGTCTGGCCCACCACATGGTCTGAGGGATGGTGGACCAGCCTATGGCTGAAAAAGTTTGCTGACCCCTGCCTTAAGATCTAGGCTGGGAGAGGGAGATATGTTTCTGACTGAGCCAGGATGAGGGAGTTACATTGATGTAGACCAGATGAGTGAATCCTAATCTTGCTCATCCCAGCAGATCTTGCCTTTGGATTGTGCCCTTAGTCAGTTATAATAGCTGTGCAGGTGTTCACATGGAAGGGGTGGGGATTCTCATACCCTTTTCTAGTCAAAATCGCCTACTGGCTCTTCTCCATTCCCTCTTTTAGTGTTCTTGCTCATCTTGTAGAGAGAACATCATTGAGTCAAGATATTTCAAACACCTGAGACACATCCTTTTTGGAAAAATTGGCAAACCTGTATGACAAAGTTTGCAACAATCAGACTTGCAAGATAAATCCTTATTCATTCTAAGCTACAATGTGGACATGGGTCCACATATAACAGGCAAACTCTGAACCTTGCAAATTATGAACTAGGAGAAGATGATGTTGAAGAATCATTGTGCACCATATATAATCACATCTAAACATCTAAGGAGCAATCAAAACCTATTTTGTGTTTTGTGCTTAGATAATATTATTGGCAGGAAGAGTTATTGATTCTTTTGAATTTAAAGAAAATGATCACTTTAAATAATCAAGCTGTATAAATATTATTTTTTGTAACAGAAGCTCTGAAATGTACTGTCCAGATGAGTCATTGATCTCTGAGACAGTCAACCAGTTGTAAATTATTGTAATGACTATTTGTAAATTGATTCAGTGAAAAAGGTTCACTGTCTATCAGTATAAAACAAGCTAATATGTGTTTATTGCAACATCTCTGTCAGCTGCAGAATATCAGATAAAAGAATGAAGAAAAGAGTGTACCTTTTCAACCATAGAATCCATGTAAAATATAAATAATACCTTTTATGGAGAAGTGAGCCCCATTGAATTCAGTGGGAATCACTTCTGATCGACCATGCATACAACTGAATCTTTGCAAGAAGTTTCTGGTAAGAGGCTCATTATGAGAAGAATCACAGTTTCAGACATTTTTTGGTTATGTGCTTGGCTGACAAGCAGATAGGGTACAGCTGTCATCTGTGGGATGATGATTGAACATATGTAAGTGAGAATATCTCTGGAGGTTTTAGCAACAATGATTCTACACAGCATCAAAAATGTGATGTATATATGCTAGAGCTGAGATGAAGGTTGCTGAAATTGGAGTATGATGGTAGGGAATTGGGTGGCTGCCCTTTGTGCATATACGTGGCCATTATTCCATCAAAATAAATGTTGCTGTGTCTGAGGCATTCTGATGTTAAAAAAAAAAAAAAAGTGCCTGGATCACTGAAAGGGGAAGTCTGCTGTTGTGTTGGTGGCAGTAAAAGCAAACAAAAAATAACCTGATATCACCACTGAGAAAAGGTAAGCACTTCCCCATGAACCTGACAGTCATGTCCCTCCAGGATACCATCTTGGTGACCCTGCTTCACATCTCAGGTGTTTTTGCCTGGCTGGAAAGTGTCCTCAAAGAGTTGTGTGAGTGTGTGTCAAAACTAGTCTACTGTACAAAGGTAAGATTTACCTTTGTTGTGCCACCCAGTTCTGCCCTTGGCTCCATCCAGTGCTGGCATGTGGTCCTTTGTCAGGGACTGGCTGAACGATGAAGAGTGGTGGCAGCCTGTGGCCAGGAGGCACCTGAGGGGGAAGAGGACTTTGAACTAGGTTTAGACTGGTGGTTCAGGGAGGAATCATCAGCAGAGACTGAGGGTGAAGGGGAGAGGCTTGAGGTAGCCACAGATGGTGATAGAGAAGGAGCAGGGGCGAGAAGTGAGGTTACAGGGAACCAGGCAGAGGGCCTTCTCGGTAGTGGTGCCTGCCCTGTGGAACGCCCTCCCAGCAGATGACAAGGCAATAAACAACTATTTTACTTTTAAAAGACAACTGTTTAGGGAAGTTTTTCATGTCTGATACTGTATTGTTTTTAATATTCAGTTGGAAGCTGCCCAGAGTGGCTGGGGAAACCCAGCCAGATGGGCGGGGTATAAATAATAAATTGTTGTTGTTGTTGTTGTTCAATACAGTCCTGATTCAGCTCCTTCCCTTTCCCCACTCTCAGTGGAGGAACGAAGGGTTGAGAAAAGGCTAGAACAATTAAGAATAGCTGAGTCACAGCAAAAAAATGCAAGGAGGGCGGTATAAATAAGGGGCGGGGGAATAGGGGCCGGAACTTTAGCTTCTGCGACTGACTTGCTTATATGATGGATGTGCAGTGTGTTGACTCCTTGGTTACTGAACAATAAAGTTAATTACTGCAAACACTGTGCCTGGTCTGCTTACAGCATCAGACAACAGACAGAAGGGCTTTTATGGCAGCCTGACAGTGTGCAAGATCCCAGGGGTCTTGACAGTTTATAAGGGTTTGTGTTTCCTTTGGGGAAAATGAGATGCAGCAGAGGCTGTAGTGTCTATGGTTTACTTACACATATTTACACCTGACTTTGGGTGGAGAGAGGGTTCCGAGTACCACATCTCAAGAGGGGCTTGCTCCCCACAGTGGCACAGCATTAGATTCAAAGGGCATTAGATTTGTCAGGTTAATGTCTCTGCTTACATCTGTTTTTGTTCTTTGATGGCACCTCTCTCAGCCAATCTCCCGAAGAAGCTGGCTTGACTTATTTTTTAGGCCTTGCTAAATTCGTTGTTCAAACCCCATAGTTACTAATTTCATATATTATGAGAAGAACTGGCACCCAGGAGATGCTTGCCCCCTGCAAACCTATAACAATATAGTCTAACTGAATCCATGAAGTGACAATTGGGTATAGTATGAATCTATGAAACCACCACAACAGAGCATTCATGCTTTGGGAGAGCCCTTTTGAACACCTGTCAGTCAAAATAATGGCTAAATGTATGGTTTCAATATTTTGGACATAGTCACTATCTAATGGAAATAAGGTCCTCTGAAGACCTTTTTAACTGCCCTACAGAGTAGAAATAATTGACACTTTCCAGTAAGTGTACAGATATTGAAACTATTCCCTTTATTAACTCTAACGTCTTTCTCTTTAATATGTGCATTAAAGATGATGGCATCATATGCAAGGGCATCAAAGAGGCTAATGTACCATAACGTTAGAAACTGTCTATTACTTTCTCTAAGGAAAACATTTATTTTCTCTAATGACACTGAAGTTTAGAATTATGTTCTAATTTTTGGATTCATTCCACACTTGGAATATTAGCACTTCTAGAGAAATTTGCATGTGATCTGGCTGGGTGTAATAGCAGTCCTTTGCCATTTGCCATGGCATAGTTACCGACACACCAAGAAAAGGGGGAAAAACATTCATTTTAAATCCAGAAGAAAATAGATTATTTTTATAGGGTTGCATCCAGCTAAGTTCTACTTGGGTGGACCCACTGGAATGAACAAACCTAAGTTAGTCGTAAGGGATACGGGTGGCACTGTGGGTAAAACCTCAGTGCCTAGGATTTGCTGATCGTATGGTCGGCGGTTCGAATCCCCGAGGCGGGGTGAGCTCCCGTCTTTCGGTCCCAGCTCCTGCCCACCTAGCAGTTCGAAAGCACTCTTAGTGCAAGTAGATAAATAAAGGTAAAGGTAAAGGTACCCCTGCCCGTTCGGGCCAGTCTTGTCAGACTCTAGGGTTGTGCGCTCATCTCACTCTATAGGCCGGGAGCCAGCGCTGTCCGCAGACACTTCCGGGTCACGTGGCCAGCGTGACAAGCTGCATCTGGCGAGCCAGCGCAGCACACGGAACGCCGTTTACCTTCCCGCTGGTAAGCGGTCCCTATTTATCTACTTGCACCCGGAGGTGCTTTCAAACTGCTAGGTTGGCAGGCGCTGGGACCGAACGACGGGAGCTCACCCCACCGCGGGGATTTGAACCACCGACCATGCGATCGGCAAGTCCTAGGCGCTGAGGTTTTACCCACAACGCCACCCGCGTCCCGAAGTAGATAAATAGGTACTGCTTTATAGCGGGAAGGTAAACGGCGTTTCCATGTGCTGTGCTGGTGCTGGCTTGCCAGAGCAGCTTCATCACGCTGGCCACGTGACCCGGAAGTGTCTGCGGACAGCGCTGGCTCCCGGCCTCTTAAGTGAGATGAGTGCACAAGCCTAGAGTCAGACACGACTGGCCTGTACGGGCAGGGGTACCTTTACCTTTACCTTTAAGTTAGTCATGTCCATTAACATCAGTGGAGCTGCTCCAAGTAAAACTTATATTGGATGCAACCCATAGATTCTACTGGGCAAGATAGTCTGAATACATAACACAAAGCTGGACACTGCTCCATTGCATACCAAATAGTTTCCATGCACAATTCAAAGTGCTGGTTTTGATGTAAAAAGCTTTATGTACCAAATACCTCAAGGACCAATTCTCTCCATATGAACCAACCTGGATCCTGAGTCATCTGAAGCACTTCTCCCCTCTGAGGGAGGTGCAGAGGGTGGCAACACGAGAATGGCTCTTCTCGGTTGCTAAAGTCAACCTTGTACATAGTGAGCTTCCTTATACCAAGTCTCACAGTCCTACTTAAAGATGCCAGGGACTGAACCTGAGACATTCACCCATGAGTTACAAATCATCCACTTTTGCAATTGTTTTTTTTCTCTCCCTTACAGCAATAGGATATTTAGTAATCAGGGTACATTTCTTTTTTATCTGATGCGTCAGGGGTCTTATAACAAATGACAGAAATTTGGGCTACGCAGGAGAAAAGAATGGATGGATCAGACTACATTTGGTCTGAATGTGGTTTTGTTTCAATTTTACATGTGTTTAGTCTTAAGTCTGTTCGTGTGTGTGTGTTTGCAATAGCTGTTCCAAGTGTCTAGAAAGTGTTACTACTTCAATGCACATTGAAAATGGGGTTGTATGTGCCCCTGAGAGTGATTGGAGGTCAAGGCTTTTTTCCAGCTGGAACTCAGTGGAACTCAGTTCTGGCACCTCTCAGGTGGGTGCTGTTGCCATTTCTAGAAAAATAGCACTGTTGGAGGTAGTGATATATCGTCTGCCCCAGGATCATTGCAGAGGATGAAAAGATTGCTGCTTCTGTGCACTCATGTAGGCAGCATATTTTTCCTGTACATTGCCATTGTTCTCTGGCCCCATTTTGAATGTATGTGGCCTTGGCCATGTTTTCTATCCATTTGGAGCAGCTGCTCCCTGGTATATATGAAATGCAGCCCTGAGACCACATAGCAAACGGATTAGGAAGGACAACAGCATTCCAATGCCCACAGTAGTCTGTGGAGATAAGTGCCAATCAGGTGAGTTAGCTTTGGAACTCAGACCGTGGATCCCTCTAGCATCCCTGTATAGGAATCGCATGAGTTGGCATCCAATGTACATCATGCTAGCTTTGTGTATGTGTGTGTGGTCATAGCTGGGGCTTTTCATATGTGTATGTAAAATTATTGTTATAGCAGCTGCCAGTCTGGCTCACTCCTTTCCCCACTTTCTTGATATGATCTGTGTAAAGTTTCTCAAAGGGAAGTGAATAAAATATGAGTCTTCCAAACAAGTATATTAAAATGTACAGCTTTTGGTGGGATGTGCTCCCCCCCGCTCGCCTTCCATTCTCCCGGGGCACAAAGGCAAGGAGATTGGCCAAGTAGTATTTTATGCATTATGAAGTACAAAGCCAACCTAAATAAATAATTGCAATCACAGCTACTCAAGAGGAGCAGAACTGTTCTTGTCTATGGAATTTCCCTTTTGAAAGCAGATACAAGAGCATGTATAAAATATCATACTTTGAGGACCTTGATATGTTGCAGGTTGCCTGGAAATGGAATAGAGAGCGGCGTGTGAGTAAATTAACATTTGCTATTCCACTTTTGCTTCTGGCCCTGCCACCCCTGGCTTGTGGCCCCCAGAATATTACCTAGAAGGAAATGCTGCCCTCATGCTGAAAATGACTCTCCCACCACCATTGTAGAGTGTACTATCAGACATAATATCTCCAAGCTTCCCATATCATGTCTTTCCCAACCGGCAAAGGGTGAAGGCATACTCAGTATGGTAATGTCAGACTGCACTCAGCCATCAGGCTGGGCCTGACATCTCATAGGGTTCTGTTCTTTGCACTGCCCATCCAAGGATAGCAAGGGAAATGCTAGCAACAAAAAGTAATTTAGGCTGACATCCTTGAGACAGCAAGAGCACTTGATGTATCCATTGTTGACTCCTAACGTATGTTTCCCCTCCATGATACGCAGGAAAAATAGACAGTTCCCAGACCATCTCTCTATACAGTTCATGACAACTGTTGGAAACCATGATGTCAAAAAACAAAGATGGCTTAATATATATGCACAACAAAGGCAGAGATGGTAATTCAAGCTTTAATTTGACTAGGCAGGCAAGTGTTCGTTAGCCAGGCTTTTTGACAGCAATAAAAGCACTGCTATGATTTCTTTTGTGGTCCCAATCAAAGCTCCCACAGCACAGCTATTTGCAGTGTGACTGTTGTGGCATGGAATCAGGGCTGTTTTATGAGTTTAGGAATGGGGAAGGGTATTTAAAGGGCAGAACTCCAGAGACAAAATTCCCCTGCCTGAATAGGTAGCCCCTATTTTGAGTCAGGTCCAGTTCCCTTAGAGCTGTGTCAAACTCAATATAAGAATGTCAGAAGTAGAGAAGGGTGAATTTGTGAGTTTCAGTGTATCTCACCTTTTCATTTTTCCAATCTTAAATTCAGTTCTCCATATTTTCACATCTGTTTGTGAATTTTTACTTAAAGTTCTCATGAAAATTTAGTGTGACGTTTTCCTGATAGCCGCATGTTTATATGCTATTTTTCCCCCAATGTACACATTTTTGCAAAGCAATTTCCCCACATATTATGTTATTTTCACTAATATATGCATGTGCTTGTACACTTTAGCCTAGTATATGCATTTTTATACACATTACTTGGCGGCAGTACTGCACTTCAAAATTCAGTAACATTATTTTTGAAGAATGACTGTGTTTTTGGATCCCATGTTGTTTCAGAAAGTGAGTATCAGATAAGTTCACCTTTCCACGTGTACTAAATCAAATCCTTTGTGGTCCCAAGAGCCCTGTTGGATCACACCAAAGGCCTGTCTAGTTTAGCATCTCCAGATACCTCTGAGTGCATTAACCCTCTCCCCTTCATTTTCCCCAACAGCTGTTCTTCATACTGCCTCTGATGCTGTAGTTAAAAGTGCCATCGTTATAAGTAGCCACTGATGGGATTTTAAGACCACCTACACTACTTCCCTGCCCTCCCACAAGCAGAGGGAGCACTGGGACTGGCTCAGCTGGGGATTGGGAGCCTTCCTGCTCCCCAGTTGAGCTGTGCAAAGGACCCCGGATGCTCCCACTGCTCATCTGCTACCCCCCAAAAAAACCCCAATAAACAATCTTTATTTATTTGACATTTTTGGCACAGCTCACTCTATTTGGAAGAGCAGTTAGGTAAATTCTCCTGGAGAAAGAATTAGGATGGTACAGTGTAAGCCCTACAATATTCACATAACAAATTGCTTTATTAATAGCAGTTGCTTTGTCAATTATGCTTATTGAAAAATATTGTTTTGTCAATTCCATTCAATCATTGGGGATCTTTTTATTACTGTTTTTACATTGCAGTGGTTATTCATGTATTCATACCGGATTGTGTTGTTTTACAGTGTATGGCCTTGATGGACTTCACTTTTTGTTCTCATGCAGTTACACAAATATTTCTGTATTTTTCATTGTTCTATCAATTAACAGTTCAATTCATTTCAGTTACAATCTTGAGTCTGTAGTCCTTGTCACTTATTATATTTCTTTCCACTGGGGTTCATATTTGGAGCAAAATTAACAGTGGGTTGATCAGGATGTAATTAACATGCAGAAAGTATTTATTTCTCAAATCCCTACCAACATAGGAAACTTCTTTATATAAAGTCAGGGTATTGACCTGTCTTGTTTAGTATTGTCAACCCGGACTGGCAGGACCTGTCCAGGATTTCAGTCAGGGAACATTCCCAACCCTACCAGGGATTGAAGCTAGAATTTTTTGCATGCAGAGCAGATGCTGTACCACTGAGCTATGGCCCTTTGCCTTATCTAATATTTTTTGTTTCGTTTTGGGGAACATGAAGCAGCTATTTTGTCATTTAGTGAAGCTTTCAGCAATGTGGTTCAAGTACCCCTAACCTAAGATATGAGTGTCAGGCAATTCTGCTGTATCTGCTTTTAGGATTTTAATTCTTCAGTCTTTTAACAAAATATTTATTTTATGTCAAATGTTGCCCTCTCTCATTCTCTCTCTCTCTCATATATATATATTTTCTCTGTTTGGGACATTTTCCTGAATATTATTTGCATAGAAAACAAAGATGAACCGTTTCCCAGCTGCTGCCTCTGTTGTTTGCACAATCATGCCAGGTGAGGCTAAACAGCAAACCCTTCAGAAGTAAACAGAGAAGTGCAAATATCATTCCCATTGGAAGAAGAAAGAATCCCTTAAGATAGGTAGGGAACCTCAGGTCTCGAGGGCCAAATACAGCTCTCCACAACAATCTACCAAGCCTTTGCAACTCTCCTCAGGTCTTTCCTAAACTACATCCCTCACAAAACTGCTTCATGATCTGAAGTGCTTTTGCCTAACTGGAATGTGTCATTGAACAGTGATAATTCCTATTTCTTCTCTGAGTAGAGATATGCGTTTAAGTGTAGAAACCTGTATTCTGCATGTAATATGAATGTAGTATATAAAGGGAAGAGTAGCATCTTTGCCTCACCCATCATTTCTTCTGGCCTCACCTACCACTGCTAGGTGACCCTCTGGACTGTGGCCACATTCTGACTGTCAAAGCTTCCTCAATCCTCCTGCTGTAAAATATATATCCAAATGACTTTTTTAAAGTTGGTATTATTTAGGAAAGCTGACTAGATCATTCACACTTTCCATTCAGCTTTGTTAGTTGTTCTGTAAAACTTCCCCAATGTATGAGGGCCCCTGCAGGTGACATTATTGTCACCTGGAGGGGCATTCCTGCGTTCTAGTGCAACCTCCTTAACATTTGTGGTGTGGAATGTTACGGGACTTCAGCAGGAAGTCATGGGGCTGGACTGGAAATGGCACTGACTGGAAATGAAGCAGCATGTTCACCCAAAAAATATTTGCAGGCACAAACAGTATTGAAATCAAGATCACGTATAACCTCCCTGATACCATCATGAGCACAAATTGTCTGAAATGCACAATAGAATGGATGTCTGGACAGAATGAAAAGTTAGTAAGTATGGGGCATGAGGGAGGTCATTCCAGAACTACAGAGCCACTGCAGAGAATGGGGGGATTTTGCTGTGTGTTTTTATTTATTTATTTATTTTTTGCTTCACAGTGTGATCAAATGTATGCAAACACTACTGTGGTAATTGGACAGTTAATATATGGAGGAAGGGCCATCTCTCTACCCTAAAAACATAAGAATAACCCTACTGGGTCAGGTCAATCTTATCCAGCATCCTCACAGTGGCCAACCAGAAGTGTTTAGGAAGCCTGCAAGCAGGACGTGGGCAACAGCACTCTCCCCACTTGCAGTTCCTAGCAACTGGTGTTCAGAAGTATACTGCATTCAATGGGGAGGGCATCACAAGATACAAGTAGACCTAGGAGTTGTAATTGCCAAAGGGGCTACTATAGAACTCAACAGCGCCTAGGAAAAGTACATTTCCAAAGTCTCCTGGGACATGAAATGCCATGCAGGGAGAAAGCAGTGGTAGATTATTTTCTCAACGTTTTTCCTACAATAAAATGGGGAGGTATTTGTCCTCACCCATCATAACTTTTGCTATATATATATATATATATATATATATATATATATGTATATATATATGGAGCATCAGTTGCTCCTATGGGTAAGGGTGTGAGAGCACATGTGAGACTGGAGGGCCAACCAGGAAGGAGGAGCTTGGTAATTGTTTATTACCATTTTGCAATGCCCAATCTCCCTTCCTTTGTACAGTGTGGGCATGTCCAGTTGCCTGTTGAAGGGGCTGAGTATGACGTTTTGTGGAGACATTCCTTGTTTGACTTTCGGGCCCCTCTGCTTTTTGCCTACTTCACATTTCTGGGCATAGCTGTCGATTTACAGATTGAAAATAAGGGACCAGCAGCCTTGAAAATAAGGGAT
The DNA here is from genome assembly GCF_964106645.2 of Podarcis pityusensis. Taxonomy (NCBI): domain Eukaryota; kingdom Metazoa; phylum Chordata; class Lepidosauria; order Squamata; family Lacertidae; genus Podarcis; species Podarcis pityusensis. The sequence continues at coordinate 40,481,022 of NC_138040.1, forward strand.
CAGCAGCCAAAATAAGGGATTTTCCGAACACAGGTATGTTTAACTTCTGAGCCCCTCCGAGCCAAAGGCAGAAAACCCAGCCAGCAGCCAAACAAAGCCTCGAGCGGTGGTTCCCACAGTGCAGCAACCCGGCAAAAGGCATGCAGCAAGGAAAACTACCATCACCTCTCCGCTGGGAAGCAATGGGCAAAGGCGAGTCCCCAGGCAACGCGGCTGGTTTGATCGGCACAAGGCATGCAAGCTCCACCCCCCCAGTCGTTCTTAGACTCCTTATTGGGTGAGCAACGCAGCCAAGCAACACAGTTGGAGCCTCCCTCCTCCCTGGCCGGCAGGGAGGGAGGGAGAGGAGCTGCTTCCTTTGAAACCCAGGAAATTTCAGGGACATCATCAATAAGGGACAGCAGCGGGACACAGCACTGGGATAAGGGACTTTCCCGCCAATTAAGGGACAGTTGACAGCTTTGCTCCTGGGACTTATTTGATTGGTTTTTGAGGAGTGGCATGGTATGACAGGCTATTGTTGGGAATGAGTATGGGTAGGTAAGGAAGCCGAAAGGGGAAAATAGTAGAGTTACGTAAGCGTATCCTTCAGAGATTTGATAGTGCTTTAAGCCTTGTGGGAATTTACCAGGTTGCTGGTAACTTTGTTGCACAATGAGTTTCTGCTTGTTGGGTTGTATTTTTCTGTTGTGCGACATTAAAACCCAGTGGTCTGCTAGTGCAAGAGGACACTGAAAAGAACCCCAAATGTTTTTCAGATGATTCTGTGAAAAAGTTTGGAAAAACTGAATGCCTTCTAAGCCAGGCTGGGAGCAACTCAAGTACTATGTGTGCAGTCCACCAGATATATATATATACTTGTGCTCCACTTTCCCCCTTTTAAAACTAGATCATTATTACTTCTTGTGTGGATGTGAACTAACTAGCTAGGCCATTTACTGTGTGGCTTAAGTCCAGCAATTTAAAATACATTATGTATTACTGCACAGTTCCCTGGCAACCCAGGGGGGAAAATGAGATTATATATAATTACCCCTCTCTTTCCCATTTGCCGGCAAGAAAAGTCTACACTTAGCAATTGACAATGGATTTAAAGAAAATGGAAAGAAGCACTTTTATAACCATGCATATTAACAGAAGGGCAAAGCAGCCCTGAGAAGGGCTTGCTTCTGTGCAGATCTCCAAGGGCTTCCACCTTGTCATAGGATTAGCAATCAGAGAATTTTCTTTACAGGTAGAGCTAGATGGTGCTCTGGGTGTGATGTTCTGTGTGGGATTTTTGTTTTCAAAGCTGTGCTTTTTATAGCAATGGCACATTTTCATTTCACACAAAAGAGTGCTGATCTTTAAGTCTCATGTGAGAATATTCTGCAGGGAAGCTGAGCGGGTGGGATTGAAATGATGCTGTGTCAGGATGTGTTTCCATGTGTTTTGCCCACTGCAAGAGTCATGGTGATCCATGCACTGGTAAGCTCCCAATTCAATTACTATATGCATGATATATGGGGCTTGCATTGAAGACAAAAGCTTCAGCTAGTGCAGAATATATCTGCCAGAATTTTAACTGGTACAACCAGGTTTTCTCATATTACAGTAGTGTTGAAATAGCTGTACTAGCTGCCTATTTTGCTTCAAGGCCCAAGCTGAGGTGATGATTCTTCAGTGCTCTGAACACAGAAATCTCACACAGAGGCTCTTCCTTAATCCCCCTGGCAAGGCAAAGGATTCTCCTTTAATAACCACCCCCAACAACAGTTGATTATATATTTATCTTAACAGGTAGATTACAATATACTGGATGGACTTGTTTGTACAGTGGTACCTCGGGTTACATATGCTTCAGGTTACATACGCTTCAGGTTACAGACTCCGCTAACCCAGAAATAGTACCTCGGGTTAAGAATTTTGCTTCAGGATGAGAACAGAAATTGTGCTCCGGTGGCGCGGCAGCAGCAGGAGGCCCCATTAGCGAAAGTGGTGCTTCAGGTTAAGAACAGTTTCAGGTTAAGAACGGACCTCCAGAACGAATTAAGTTATTTTATATATATATATATAATATTTATTAAAATTTCAAAAGAAGAAAAATCACATTATTAAGAAAATTAACAATAAAAAGGAAAAATACAAAATACAAAAAAGAAAAAACAGTTAAAAACAATTCCATCTTTTCATCACTTCTTTTACATTTACTTGTTTCCCGGACCTCCTCATATCTCCCTCTTTTGTATTCCAATTCAATATGTTAGTCCAGCAATTCCTTTCCCTCCTTTTTAATCCTAATCTTTAATCTTGATAAATTATAACATTAAATTTTTACATATTAAAAACCATATTTTTCCATATTTTTTTTATACCATTACCGCTAGAAACCGCTTAACTTCAATCCGTCATCATTCTAACATTCATTAATTTTACAATATTTCTGTAAGTAGTCTTTAAATTTCTTCCAATCTTCTTCCACCGACTCTTCTCCCTGGTCTCGGATTCTGCCAGTCATTTCCGCCACAGAACGAATTAAGTTATTAACCCGAGGTACCACTGTATATATTTTGAAGTTCTGAACCAGATCTTTTTGTTTCAGTACTTTATACAAAGGACATGTATAATATGTGCAAAATCTTCAAATTGTTCACCGTAAAAATCCAGTTAATAAACAACCCCCCACACAACACAATCCAAATCTACATGTATGTATTTCTCTCAAGTCTGACCATGTAGGTCGTCAACCACTGTCTGGATGCAGTGCTGGGTTGGGTGAGGATTAGTAACCTGGAAGCTGAATCCTTCTAAGGTGGTGCTGACCTTTAAAGCCCTAAACGGCCTCAAAGGCCCAGTATACCTGAAGGAGCGTTTCCACTCCCATCGTTCAACCTGGACACTGAGGTCCAGCTCCGAGGGCCTTCTGAAGGTTCCCTCATTGTGAGAAATGAGATTACAGGGAACCAGGCAGAGGGCCTTCTTGGTTGTGGCACCCGCCCTGTGGAATGCCCTCCCATAAGATGTCAAGTATATAAACAACTACCTGACTTTTAGAAGACATCTGAAGGCAGCCCTGTTTAGGGAAGATTTTAATGTCTAATGCTGTATTGTATTTTTAATATTCAGGTGGGAGCCACCCAGAGTGGCTGGGGAAACCCAACCAGATGGTATATATAATAAATTATTATTATTATTATTATTATTATTATTATTATTATTATTATTATTATTATGGAGGCCCTGTTGGTGAGGTGCTCTTTAAAACCAGCTCCATTGAAATTTATGGATATTGGTACTATTTCTGATTTTTTAAAAAAATGATTTTTCTTGTAAACTGCTTTGGTATTTTGTACTTTGCAAATACAGTGGTACCTTGGTTCTCAAACTTAATCTGTTCTGGAAGTCCGATCCAAAACCAAAGCGTTCCAAAACCAAGGTGTGCTTTCCCATAAAAAGTAATGCAAAACGGATTAATCTGTTCCAGACTTTTAAGAACAACCCCTAAAACAGCAATTTAACATGAATTTTACTATCTCATGAGACCATTGATCCATGAAATGAAAGCAATAAGCAATGTACTTTACTATAAAATAAATAAGACAGCATTGTAGATGATAAAAATTAAAATAATAATAATAAATTCTTACCTGCACTGATGATAGTCATTGTTTGGATGGGGGGCTTTTATCCATTTCTGCAGTCACACAATCAATCAATCAATCAATCAATCAGTAGCTGAACTGGGTTCCACACAGTCACAAAAACAAATTAACCGAAAAAGCCTCAAAAGCAGAAATGCAAAATAAATAGCAAAAACAAAAGCCCCGAACTTAATCCATTCTGGAAGGCCATTGACTTCTGAAATATTCAAAAACCAAGGCACAGCTTCTGATTGGTGCAGGTGCCCCGGAAACAATAGCCAACAACTGTATTGGACATTTGGCTTCCGAAAAACATTTGAAAACCAGAACACTTACTTCCGGGTTTTTGGCGTTTGAGAACCAAGGTGTTTGAGAACCAAGGTACCACTATAAGTGAATATTTTACTCACAGAATATCCAGAAGTTATAGCAAACAAGTATCCATTTGTTGGCAGGTAAACAAAGATTTAAAAAGGTTCCAAATGACTTTAAAAGGGGGGGGGGGGGACTTTGTTTCCTTACAAAGAAGATCATGCAATCTTTGCTTTATCAGAGATGCAAGCTGTAAAATCTCCCTTTTGGAGAGATTCAGTTCACTTGGCTTTTCTTGCAGCTGGGAACCATTGTCCTTATGGCTTCTTCTTTGCACAAAAAGAGAAAGAGAGGTGGAAACAGAGGCTGCTGTGAGCCTGCCAAGCCAAACTCACTCTGGTAACTTGTGCTCAGGTTCAAGTTAACCTTTTCACGCATGTAAGTGTGAATCAGTGGCTGTTTCTTACAACAGATTCCCATGGAAAAAGACACCCAGGGGAGGGGTGCTAGATCATGGGTGCTATATTTGAGATTCCTGCATTGCAAAGTGTTGAATTTGATGACACTCAGGGTCCTTTCCAACTCTACAGTCTTATGATTCTATGAAACTGTTACACTGCTAAACTAGAGTCTGGAAGCAGTGATGGGGTGGGGGTGGGGGGGGGTTGTTCTCATACCTGAAAATTGCACAAAAACATTTTCGGAACAAGATCACACCCCTCCTGGAGGAACAGGCTTGTAGCTTTGAGATACCACTTGCTCTTCAACTATGGTCATTCTAAAAGAGAGAGCGCCTTGCCACACTGCTACAGTGCTACATGTCATAGTAACGTCATTTCTGGATTACTGTACTGCACTCTATATGGGGCTACCCATGAAGCCTTCACTTAGTGCAGAAGGCTGCTGCTGGGATGTTGGTTAGAATAATCATATAAATATCATGTCATCTGCCAATATGTTATTATACCCAATTCAATGTGTTAACAATACCTCTGACCATTAGGTCCAGTCATGGACGACTCTGGGGTTGTGCCGCTCATCTCGCTCTATAGGCCGAGGGCACTGGCGTTTGTCCACAGACAGCTTCTGGATCATGTGGCCAGCATGACTAAGCCTCTTCTGGTGAACCAGAGCAGCGCACGGAAACGCTGTTTACCTTCCCACCGGAGTGGTACCTATTTATCTACTTGCACTTTGGCGTGCTTTTGAACAGCTAGGTGGGACCGAGCAACGGGAGCTCACCCCGTCGCAGGGATTTGAACCGCCAACCTTCTGATCAGCAAGCCCTAGGCTCTGTGGTTTAGACTACAGCGCCACCCGTGTCCTGGTCATACAATAACATACAAATAACTAAATGGCTTATGATCAACCTGTCTGATGGAGCATCTTTTCCTTTATCTTGTTGTCTTGAAGTCAGTAGAGGGTCCCGTTCTTGCTGTCCTGTGAGCATGTATGGACCATTATGGGTCCTTACCATTGTGGTGTCCTAACTGTGAAACTCTAATATATGCAGGTGGGCTTTCAATGGCAGGTTTTAACTATCCTAGTCTCTCAGGCATTGGGTCAGAATGAATAAGCTGCCTAGGACTTGTGACAGATCATTATCTGCTGTATCCCACTAAAATTAATGAACCTAAGTTAGTTATGTCCATTAACTTTAACAGGCCTACTCTAAGTAGGACTGACATGGGATACAACTCTATTTATTATTGAATCCAATTTTGTTGCTTTTATGATGATTTATCCTTAATTGCCAATTTTAAAGTTTATCTTTTTCCTATTACTTAACTGTGTACAATCCTAGAATTCACTAAAAGAAGGGCGATCAAGAGCTGCAATCAATGAATCAATCAATCAATCAATCAATGCATTGATTGTAGAGGTAGAAAAATTTGACTGGAGGATTAGAATTCTGAAGCAATCTTTCTGCCCCTGACTCCACCCTGAAATACTTTTGCCTAACCCATCTTTGGCATTGTTCTAGGGATTGTTTTTAATTATTTATTGTGTGTGTTCCATTTAATTGTGTATTGATCCCTTCCAGTGATTTACATTTTAACATGGTCTGAGTTATATTCCTCACACTGCCCCATAAATTCTTCTTTCTGATTAGTCCACTCTCGGCTAAGTGCTGGGAGTGGGCAGAACCAGCTCTAAAATGCTGATCTTAACAGAGTACTATGAGTTTTATATAGAGCTGAACCAAATTTCCTTCCCCATGTTCATCTTCCGCAAAAAATGAAAAAAGGAAAAGAAGTGCTGGAAGTAGGATAATTTTGCTTCTTTCTGGGTGATGGAAGAAATGTAATGAAATGTTTGGTGGTGGTGGTGGGTTGGGTTTGGTTTGCATTATTACAGGGTTGGGGAACCTTAGGCAGGAGGACTGAATGCAGCCTTCCAGGGCTCTATATCTTGACACTCTTCCCAGGCCCATTTGAGGCAGCCTCAGCATAGATACTGAAATCCTTCAACAATGCTTGGCCGGCAAGGGCGGGGTATAAATTATTATTATTATTATTATTATTATTATTAACAGCACTACCATGAAGGGGTTCTCCTACACCACATCTAAGACTACCTCTGCCAGCTAAAGTAGGGAGGTTGCAGTACAGTGGGGTTTGAAGGACACTAACTAAACCTTCTGGGAGTTCTGGGAACTCCCAGAAGTGCAAGCTGGACTTCGAAGGGGCAGAGGAACCAGAGACCAAATTGCAAACATGCGCTGGATTATGGAGAAAGCTAGAGAGTTCCAGAAAGACATCTACTTCTGCTTCATTGACTATGCAAAAGCCTTTGATTGTGTCGACCACAGCAAACTATGGCAAGTTCTTAAAGAAATGGGAGTGCCTGATCACCTCACCTGTCTCCTGAGAAATCTCTATGTAGGACAAGAAGCTATAGTTAGAACTGGACATGGAACAACTGATTGGTTCAAAATTGGGAAAGGAGTACGGCAAGGCTGTATATTGTCTCCCTGCTTATTTAACTTATATGCAGAATTCATCATGCGAAAGGCTGGGCTGGATGAATCCCAAGCCAGAATTAAGATTGCCGGAAGAAATATCAACAACCTCAGATATGCAGATGACACAACCTTGATGGCAGAAGGTGAGGAGGAATTAAAGAACCTTTTAATGAGGGTGAAAGAGGAGAGCGCAAAATATGGTTTGAAGCTCAACATCAAAAAAACGAAGATCATGGCCACTGGGCCCATCACCTCCTGGCAAATAGAAGGGGAAGAAATGGAGGCAGTGAGAGATTTTACTTTCTTGGGCTCCATGATCACTGCAGATGGTGACAGCAGTCATGAAATTAAAAGACGCCTGCTCCTTGGGAGAAAGGCGATGGCAAACCTAGACAGCATCTTAAAAAGCAGAGACATCACCTTACCAACAAAGGTCCATATAGTTACAGCCATGGTTTTCCCAGTAGTGATGTATGGAAGTGAGAGCTGGACCATAAAGAAGGCTGATCGCCGAAGAATTGATGCTTTTGAATTATGGTGCTGGAGGAGACTCTTGAGAGTCCCATGGACTGCAAGAAGATCAAACGTATCCATTCTGAAGGAAATCAGCCCTGAGTGCTCACTGGAAGGACAGATCGTGAAGCTGAGGCTCCAATACTTTGGCCACCTCATGAGAAGACAAGACTCCCTGGAAAAGACCCTGATGTTGGGAAAGATGGAGGGCACAAGAAGAAGGGGACGACAGAGGACGAGATGGTTGGACAGCGTTCTTGAAGCTACAAACATGAGTCTGTCCAAACTGCGGGAGGCAGTGGAAGACAGGAGTGCCTGGCATGCTCTGGTCCATGGGGTCACGAAGAATCGGTCACGACTAAACGACTAAACAAACAAACAAACAAAACTAAACCTTGTTTCTGTCACAGCACAACAAACAGTCCCTCAAAAACAGACAAAGTGTTCATCAGTCTAGTGATGGGATGGAATTTTAATGGACAACCATGGTTCTCCATGCCTGGCAGCATGTCCCATTACACCAACCTGCCCTGCCCTAGCTGACGCCTCCCTTACCTGGGTTGTATGGCAGTGCCTGTGAAGTGGTGGTAGTGGGCTCAGGTATAATCCCTTGAGATTTCACTGATATATCACCAGAAGCTACCACCTAAGCCTCAAGTGACAGCAATGGATGCAGAAATGCCCCCAGCCCTGTGGCTACTCCTTTAGAGGGAGTCTAACCCCATCAAGAAGGGACGCAGGTGGTGCTGTGGGTTAAACCACAGAGCCTAGGACTTGCCGATCAGAAGGTCGGCGGTTCGAATCCTCGCAATGGGGTGAGCTCCCATTGCTCGGTCCCTGCTCCTGCCAACCTAGCAGTTTGAAAACACATCAAAGTACAAGTAGATTAATAGGTATGGCTCTGGCGGGAAGGTAAACGGCGTTTCTGTGCGCTGCTCTGGTTTGCCAGAAGCGGCTTACTTATGCTGGCCACATGACCCGGAAGCTGTACGCCGGCTCCCTCGGCCAATAAAGTGAGATGAGCGCCGCAACCCCAGAGTCGGTCACAACTGTACCTAATGTTCAGGGGTCCCTTTACCTTTTTAACCCCATCAAGAGCAGGCAACCTCCCACCCATCTAGTCAATGGAACTGCCCACTAACAGTGCCTTGGTATTATTTGGATTGAGCTTCAGTTTGTTGGCTCTCCATTACGAAAGAAAGACAGTGGTCCAGCACATCCACTGCCACATCTGCAGATGTAAAGGAGAAGTAAAGCTGTGTACCATTAGCATATTGCTGACAACTTACTCCAAAACGCCTGATACTCCCACTCATAGGTTTCATGTTGATGTTAAGCAGCATGGGGGATAAAACCGAACTCTGCATTGAAGACTCCATGGGGCTGAAGAACACTCACCAAGTATCGCCCTCTGGAAATGACCATCCAAGTACTGTAGGACTGGAACCACTGCAAACCAGTGCCACCTATCTGCAACTCAGACAGCTACTCCAGAAGGATACCATAGTTGGTGGTATTGAAAGCTACTTGGAGCTTGAGGAGAATTAACAAGAACACATTTCCCCTGTCTCTTTCCTGACAGAGGTCATCATACAGAGAGACCAAAGTATTTTCTGTGCCAAAACCAGGTCTAAAACCTGATAGAAATCTAGAAAATCAGTTTTCTCCAAGAGTGCCTGGATGGGGTCCATGAACACCCCCTCAAGAACCTTGTCCAAGAAGGGGAGATTGGCAACCAGCAAGTAATTACTTAAATTTTCCGAATCCAGGGAGGGCTTTTTAAGGCCTTACCGCTGCTTCCTTCAAGTAGGCAGGGACTACCCACTCTCACAAGGAAACATGACTCACTTCCCTGGCCCAGCCAGCTGGCCCCTCCCTGCTAGTTTTTATAAGCCAAGAGGGGCAAAGGTTCAGAGCGCAAGCAGTTGCCCTAAGCGATCCAAGCACCTTGTCTAATGTCCTGAAGCCTTACTAACTGAAACTCATCCAACAGAACAGGATGAGACAGTGTTCTGGACACCCCTTGAGATTCATCTGCTATAACAGTGGAGTCAAGGTCTCAGCAGAAACTTATGAGAAATTCACACAATGCTGATAAATTTTCATTGGGGTTTCTTTCTTTAAAAAATGCATACATTGTTTCCTAAGGGTAAAGGTAAAGGGACCCCTGACCATTAGGTCCAGTCATGACCAACTCTGGGGTTGCGGCACTCATCTCACTTTATTGGCCAAGGGAGCCGGCGTACAGCTTCCAGGTCATGTGGCCAGCATGACTAAGCCGCTTCTGGCGAACCAGAGCAGCGCACGGAAACGCCGTTTACCTTCTCTCCGGAGCGGTACCTATTTATCTACTTGCACTTTCTTACCAAATTTTTATAAGCATATTGCTGTAGAAATGTGGACAGCTGAATTTAAGGTTGGAAAAATGAGAAACAGAAACCAAGACTGACAGATTTGTCCATCCCAAAAAGAGTTCATGTGGCCACATTTATTGTGAATGATCGTGTGTGTGTTCATGTTCATTCAATTCCAATTCACATCAAACCCATAGTCAAAGGGTGATATTCAATGATAGTTCTACTCAGGGTAGACCCACTGAGGTGAACAGACATGACTACTTTAGTTTCATTAACTTCTTTTAAATATTTTTGCTCAAGGAGTCTACTCAGGGTAGATCTTAGTTGAGCACAACCCAAAATTGTCATTACAAATATTTCAGTGTATGATTATGGGAGTAAGTTTCTGTCCCTTATGATTTCTTTTGACTGAGGAGCACAGCAGTAAAAGGAACATTCATATTTTTTAAAAAACAAGTTGTTGCTTTTTAGTGGTGATTCAGCCAGTACCTTGAGGGTGAAAAAATTCAAAAGGAGTTCATTTTATTCAACATGTCACTTTACGCCTGGGAGCAAAGCTGAAACCATGGAAAGTGTTGTGGACTTTCATCTTGTTTGTCATCTAATGTGCTGAAGCCGCTTTTCTAAATTTCCCATATTAACAACATCCCATGGAAAATGGAGAAGGGATTAAAAATGAGCAATGCTGAAGAACATCTTTGACATTACAGTGCATTAACTGCTAATTAGATGCAATGCAAGGTGACATTTGATGCCATGTCATCCGTCACATGTAAGGGGATGCATTTTCTGTTGCGACACCTGCTAATATTTCTCCAAGTGAACCAGTAGCATGTGTTTGCATCAGTTCCTATGACAAACTCAACCATATTATCAAAGTGAAGATGCAAGTCTAATGGTCTTGTGCTAGGACTGAGCTGAACGTTCTCTAACGAAAAATCTCTTCTAATATCAGAGGGCTTCTCAACTCCAAGCGTAACTCCCAAAAAATGATAGATCCAGAACAAATCAGGGGCCCACCAAAAAATCTGTCCTCAACGCCCTGAACAGGAAAACTAGCAAAACCTATACTGCGTAGGAAGGACACCACAAGAAGCAGACAGGCACATTTAATGAGGAGCACGCTTAAACAGCCATGCAACCCTCCCCTCTCCAATAGATTCAAATGAGCCACATTGCCACCCAACTTCCCTTAGGATCTAACCACCTGAGTCTCCTTAGGAGGGAAGTTGGAGTGTGAAAAATTTGCTCCCTCACTAATGGGTGGGAGGAGCATTCTCTGTGTGGCAGTGTGTGTGAGAGAGGAGGAATTTCTGATTTGCTAATCCTCTGTAGCCTGCCAGAATGGCTTCACCACATGGTTTCCTATAGGTCTCATAATCAGAGAAAATGGGATTTTTAAAGTAACAGCTTCTTTCTGCCTCCCCCTTACAATGGTCTGGCCTCCTGCCACATTTCAGATCCATGAGGGAAATGCTTGAGTCTGTGTCTGCCGGGCTCTTTACTTAATTACTTTAGTATTCTTTCACCCTACTTTTTGAGCTAGCTGGCTAAACAAAGCCCCTTACAAAGAGCTTTTTTAAAAAAACCCAACCCCAATAACCATTTCAACAATGAAGCATAGAGGGGAGGAAGCAGGCATCCAAATGCATGCCAGCGGTCAGCTAATCACAACACTGCTGATCTCAAAAGCCCTCTGAAAGAAGGCTGCCTTAATCTGGCATCTAACACTGTGTAATGTGAGCCACCTGGGGGAGAGGACTCCACGGGCTCCCTAGAATACATGACAGGTGACAATCCAAGAGACAGCCAGCTACTGCCACCTTCCTCTCTCCTGCTCCTTGGGCATGTAGATCCAACTAATGGCTTAGCCAACTCCTAGGGGCTGAGGTCTCTTCACCCTCCCAATAAAATATTTGAGGGGGGCGGAGCCCCCCCAAGTTGATGTGCATTGCCACTCAGTTGGTGTGTGTGTGTGTGCACGCACACCCCGCCTCTTGTGATTGATTGTGCATGGCAAGGCTTACCTGGGTCCCCACAATATTTTATTCAAGGTGGCACCGTTGGACAGAGGAAGCCCACAAACCATCTACCAGGTCAGGGAGGGGGAACCACTTTCAGCCCAAGGGCCATGGTTGCATCTAGGCAGCCTTTCAGCGGCCACATGCCAGGGGTGGGTGGGGCCAGAGGCAAAAGTGAGCAGAGCAATACATGTGAATTTTACCTTTGTACAGTTTCTTCAAACTCACACATCTGTCTCTGTCCCACAAGAAGGAGGCACATTGTCAGAGATAAAGGATACATTCCAGCCAATCAATGTCTCAGGTGAGGTTGGTGGCTTTGCAGGGTTGTGGCATGTGAAGAGCCTGGAGAGTGAGATAGAGAGGCCTGGAGGGGCAAATTTGGTCCCTAGTCCTGAGGTTCCCCAGTCATGTGCTAGCAAAATACATGCCAAAATGACAAGCTATGTAGGGAAGAGCACTCATTCCCATTTGCCCCAACTTCTTTCTCCTTGAGCAACACATGCTCCCACTACCCGTGATGGTCAGTGGAAGCGTGCCTTACCCCAGCAAAGATATAATCAGGAGCTCACTTTAAACTCCCAATTCTTTCTTTGAAGTCCCACCCAGAACTGCCCCACACAGCTGACCTAATTAAATTATTTCAGGTGTGAAGTGGATGTGGTTTGCCCAAAACAGCCTTGTGGGCTGACTGGAGAAGAATGGTGGCCCACCTGCATTTTTTTAAAGCCCCACAATGTAGTTTTGACCCTGATTCTGCTTACGGGATTGTTTGTTCATTTGTTTTGCAAAACTTAACTCTGAAACATCTTTCCAATGCATGTGCAGACCAGACTTTCCCTTGGTTACTCTGGAGTTAGACAGAATGTTAGCTCTGAAAGCCAATGTGGTGTAGTTTTTAGAGCTTCAGACTAAAATCACAGTGACCCAGGTTCAAATCTCCATGAAGATTCATAAGAAATATGAATCTACTGTAAAAACAAAAAAGTCTCCTTTCCCCATAACATCTCATACAATGGTGGCAAAGTGGTCAGTGTCTTGGGATTGGACCAAGGAGATCCACATTAAATCCACCATTCTGCTATGAAGCTCTTTGGATGCCCTTGGGCCAGTCACTCTTCCTCAGACTAACTTACCCCACAGGATTCTACTGGTGAGGGCAGGATATATGCCCTGAGCTTACTGGAGGACGAGTTGAATAATAATGCTTGTGCAATATTACTGGTGCAGTAAGAATGTAATAAGTATATAGCAAGCCATGCATGTTTCCCTCTTGGTTTTCAGAGAAGCACCCATGTTGAGTTCCGGCCAGCAGATCCATCTCTATTAGTCAGCTTTCTAATTTCCAACAGAGGGTGCCTTTAGCTTCTCTGTCAGCTGTATTTTATCACTCCAAAGCACCGAGTAAGTCTGTATCAATAAATTCTGTATTAGTGAAATCTGCAAAGAAGCAACAGCCTTATCTTAATTAGGTAAAATATATGATTCCTGCCACGATGAGACCAGGAACTAGTCAACCCTGCAAAAGACTAGTTTCTTTCTGTCCCATTTGTTCCTAAGTCTATAAAACTAGGTTTAAGGATTCTGTGTGTGGGGTGGTAAAAAGCATCACAACAGCGCACACAGGATCATGCCACAGTGGTGAGAAATGAGCTGTGATTCCTATTCTTCATTTTTGATCATATTTTCTTTCTTTCAGAGGCAACACTTTCAAAGCCATCAAAGGGATTTACTGTATATACCCAATGGGATTTGCTTCCCTCCAAGAAATCTTAATGAGCTTTGAAAATGGGACATGTCCAGCCCTACATACATTTTGTTACAGTTTGCTTTCAGACCCATTGTCAAAACTTGCTAATTAAAAGTGACATTGCAGTGAAGTCTCTACATTTTACTTTTCATTTTGTGATGAAGGCCACATTGGGTTTTCTTTCATGAGAATGACAGAAAGTCATATGCAATGTCCTTTTTTCAAACTGAAAGCTTCATTTGAATCAGGATTCTAGATCTTATGGATAAAACCTATAAAGTGAAGCCTGCGTCTATGAAAAGCCAAAGAAGAAATAGGAGCCCTTATTAAGTTATATAGCTCTCTATCCTAACTATGGGAAGCAGGTGGCGCTGTGGGTCTCAGTGCCTAGGACTTGCCGATCGTATGGCCAGCGGTTCGAATCCCCACGGCGGGGTGAGCTCCCGTCTTTCGGACCCAGCTCCTGCCCACCTAGCAGTTCAAAAGCACTCTTAAGTGCAAGTAGATAAATAGGTACCGCTTTATAGCAGGAAGGTAAACGGCGTTTCCGTGTGCTGCACTGGTGCTGGCTCGCCAGCTGCAGCTTCGTCACACTGGCCACATGACCTGGAAGTGTCCTCGGACGGCGCCGGCTCACGGCTTCTAGAGCGAGATGAGCACGCAACCCTAGAGTCAGACACGACTGGCCCGTACGGACAGAGGTACCTTTATCTTTACCTTTACCTCTATCCTAACTATGACATTTGGTAGTACTATGCCTTGAACATCTCTGAAACTAGGCTGTAGATGAGGTACAGGGAACCTGGGACCAGAAGTATTTCACGGGAGGTGCAAATGCTAGCTGCCCAGGAGGTGAATTGTGTTGCATATTGGAATGGTCGAGGGACAAGCAGGGAGGTCTGCATAGTGCAAACACACCAGAAAACTCAGTCCAGTCCTCCTTCAGCTTCATTTGCAACATACTGATCTCAAGTAAAAGTTCATCTCACCTCTTATACAGTTTATCCAACCAGACACTGTCCACTGCAGGAGAGGGTTCCTGCATATACCATCTCATCAGGATAGCCAGTGGCGGATTTATGTACAGTGCTACCTCGGGTTACATACACTTCAGGTTACAGACGCTTCAGGTTACAGACTCCGCTAACCCAGAAATAGTACCTCGGGTTAAGAACTTTGCTTCAGGATGAGAACAGAAATCATGCTCCAGCGGCACAGTGGCAGCAGGAGGCCCCATTAGCTAAAGTGGTGCTTCAGGTTAAGAACAGTTTCAGGTTAAGAACGGACCTCCAGAACGAATTAAGTACTTAACCTGAGGTACCACTGTATCAGCTAAACAAGCTATAGCTTAGGGCCCCACTCTCTTGGGGCCCCCCAAAAAATTTAAAGGGAAAAAACTGGATGTACATTTCCAAAATATAAGATAAAACACAAATAAAAGAAAACCTACATACAGCAACAGTGTTTTGTGTTGTGTAGGCTCCTATGGACTGCAATGGACTGCAAGAAGATCAAACGTATCCATTCTGAAGGAAATCAGCCTTGAGTGCTCACTGGAAGGACAGATCCTGAAGGTGGCTCCAATACTTTGGCCACCTCATGAGAAGAGAAGACTCCCTGGAAAAGACCCTGATGTTGGGAAAGATGGAGGGCACAAGGAGAAGGGGACGACAGAGGACGAGATGGTTGGACAGTGTTCTCGAAGCTACAAACATGAGTCTGACCAAACTGCAGGTGGCGGTGGAAGACAGGAGTGCCTGGCGTACTCTGGTCCATGGGGTCACGAAGAGTCGGACACGACTAAACGACTAAACAACAACAACAAGGCTCCTATGATGTAAGTAATGGGCCCTGCCTGCTAGCCTGCTCCCTAAAATATCACTGGTTTGCGCATTTCTATATATACTTCTTCTTAATTGTATTTCAGTTCAACAATTACTTTGATGAAATACATATTTTGTTATGTGCAAATGGCTTTAGATACCTATTACGTCCATAAATTACCATATAGCATATATTCAACACACAAAAACAGCGACAATTTGTTGTTGACAAAGGACAGCTGGACATATAAAGGGCCCCATTACCTTCATTAGTTTAGGGCCTCATCAAACCTAAATCCAGCCCTGAGGATAGCCATTCTGAACAATGTAGAAATTAGACATTTAGTGTAGCCCTTCTGCCCCTCCTATTACATGTAAGACAGCTGTCATATCTGCCATCTTTTTGATGACTATTTAAGATCTTCATTTTTAAAAACAATCGTCACCACTAATTTACCAGGAATTTCCCAGGCTGCTTGCAGACCCACTAGTTTCCACTCCCTATGTTTTGATCTTAGGAAGTATTATTCCTAGGATAAATGTGATTGTTCAGAAGAAGATTTTCTGAAAACATTTTAGCACAGCAGTACACATGCAACTGTTCGACAAAAATGTGTTTTGTGTGCATGTTCTGGGGAAAATCAACAACAGGTACTTTAAGACAACATAAGTTATTTCAGCAGGAATATGGAGACATAATTTCCCTCAGCATGCACTGTGGACACCTTTCAATGTGCACATTTTTCCCCCCGTGCATTGGTCCATAAGTATTCCTCATCTGGATATTGGTTTATGGAAACTTTTCTTTCTACGATTCTCTCTTCCTAATTTACTTAGCAATGCTGGATGGTTTCATTTTAAGCAGGTGGATACAGAAGCTCTTCAATCTTCCTTGGAACAGATGACAGCTTCATTTCAGCCACAGAAAACCCAGCTAGATCCCAACCCTCTCTTCCTTGACTTCACAGTTTGAGAATTGGCAACAGCTGGCAGCTCCCTCCTATGGATTAGTTCCACTGGATGCATTTAACCTTTGGGCAAATGCAAGGTCTTAGAAATGTGTCTGTGTTCTATGATGGCTTAAACCACTCAGTCACTTTTATTGTTTCAGCCAAAAGACCATATTGGGCAGCAGAAAATACAATGACTTAACACATACAAAAATAACAATTAAGCAGAATAAAATAGCTACCCAAAGATATTTGATCCAAGTTTCTTAAAAATGATCACTCATTCAGAATTCTGCTGAATGAGTTGTTCCATTCTAAAATTTCTAATAGCTGCCCTTGAGGGTGGCTAATTGGGAATTTTGTGGGAGATTTCCTGATTGGCCTTTTTTATCTACCAAACATTGTTGGGTGATCTTATGTGTTATCGGAGAAGCATTTTATGTATTTGGCTCAACTGGCATTTAGTCTGGGCAGGTGAAAGGATGTAGGAACTGTTTGGTTAAACTCCTGAGGCATTATTGGGTTAAGGGCACTCTTTTGTCACTCTCCACTGCCTTTCACTTGCGGAGGGGTCGTTGAGGTGTCTTTTAGGCTTGCCACATACACCAGGGTGAATGCTGTTCAGTGGAATCACAATGTGTCTTTCAGGTTCACATATCAAAGGTCCACATAGCAAGGAGGAAGAATTTCCTTCTAGTTCTTTGCTGTGTAATTGCAGAGTGCAGCCGTAAACATGCCCAGGAGATGGGAGGAATCATCTGATTTGGCTAATCAGTTTTTGCAAATCCTCTAATTTGTTATATTTTAGTATAACAAATATATTCTGTTTTCACCATACTTGTTGTATCTCAAATCTTCTTTATTGGTGTGATGGCAAAAATACACGACTGAGATGCTGGTGGCACTGTGGTCTAAACCACCGAGCCTCTTGGGCTTGCCAATCAGAAGGTTGGTGGTTCGAATCCTCACAATGGGATGAGCTCCTGTTGCTCGGTCCCAGCTCCTGCCTACGTAGCAGTTTGAAAGCATACCAGTGCAAGTAGATAAATAGGTACCGCTGTGGCAGGAAGGTAAATGGCATTTCCGTGCTTTCTGTGTGCTCTGGTTTCTGTCATGGTGTTCCGTTGCACCAGAAGCAGTTTAGTCATGCTGGCCACATGACCTGGAAAGCTGGCTGTGGACAAATGCTGGCTCCCTCAGCCTGAAAGCAAGATGAGTGCCACAACCCCATAGTCACCTTTGACTGGACTTAACCATCCAGGGGTCCTTTACCTTTACCTTTTACACGACTGAAAGTAAAATGCATACAAAAATGTATATCTTGGGCTGCATCCAAAATTAAACTAGGAGACCAGTGAGCTTTATTTTTTCACAACAAAGGGATACAATATAACAGCTGTGCTAGCAGAAGCTCCTTGTGAAGCATATTGTGCAATCTATTGTGCAGCAAAGTTACCAGAAACCAGCTTGTGAAATAAGTGATATAGTGCACATATGGTTATGGTTAGGGGCAAACTGATTGTAAGGGATGCTGAACACCCTCTATGATACAAAACATTTTGCCAGGGGAACAAGTATACCGCAAAGTGATTTTAACAAAGTGCCATATTGGATACAACCCTTCATGAAAAGATATATTAAAAAATAATGCTAATTTTATTACATGTGTGGTTATTCTTAAACCACAAGGTAGATTGATGCAGAAATGGGATTGAAAAGAATTTGAACAAACATGCAGAAATGAAAATCCGATTGCTGTGTCCATCCCTGAATTCTAGGCAACAGAACTCCTGGCTCCATCCCCAGTAGCGTCTTATGCTTTCTGTCCATAATGGCCCCTTGGTAGAATAACTATTATATAAATCCTCCCACTCTTTTCCTGTTGATCAAAATGTATATTAGTCTTTCAGATTATTGCTAAGATTAGCAAGGCACAGATGGTGGCACCACCTTGCTTGGTGCCACCACAGATCGGACATGATGAATATTCTTTGTCGCTTGTTATTTCTGGAGAGGTTTTTTGTACATTTCATGTATGTGTGCTCAGCGAAGGGGAGAGGAGAGGGGAAAACCACAGGAACCTTCATTTTAATTTGACAGACTCCCCAGGCCACCCCTGTTGCCCTTTAAAATGCAGTTATAGTCAGAGAGAAAAATGACTCCATGGAAGGTAAATGACATGGCAAGCCCTATAATTTCTCTCCCTCCAGGACCCACAGATACCTTTTTCTTTTCTTTTCTTTTTTTGGTCTGTGTTTAGATCTAGAGGATGCATTTCTAAAATGCTAGTGTGGCTAATTTTTTTTTGGGGGGGGGCATGTTCATGTTTTCTACCCAGTGCTGACTCTGTCTTATGTGGTAGAGGGGGAAAACAGCTGGAACTGTTAGCTGCACCCAGAAATGTAATAACTTTGTAAAGTCAAACTCAAATCTATAAGTCTGTGCATGCCTCATACCATGGGCAGTATGTTCTTTGCTTGTTTAAAAGGTAATTCTCTGACAGGTATAAATACAGTTATTCTGGTTTTGCTAGTTGTGGGGAACAATTATAAGAAAGCTATGCAGGACACTAAGTTCAGTCAGTATCTCATTAACCCACCCATCTGGTTCCTGAGTTGTCTTCAGGAAGTGTCCTGGAGCGTATATCTGAATGTTTCCTTTTAAAAATATTTGAGATTTGCAAGAACCTTAATTGAACCCAACCCAGAGTGAGACATATAACATGCAGTAAAGCAAGGCCCACAAGTTATTAAACTCAAATTTAACAAGATTTGTAGCAATTAAACACATGTGAACTTTTGCTATTCAACTACAGGAGCTGCCTTATTGGTAGAACAAACATATCCCAACACTGAGCATGGAGTAGTCTGATTCCTACCCTCTTCTCCATAGTTGCACCCATTCAGATGTTGAGGGGCATTTCTGAATCACTTCCTGAGGCACCACAGCTCTTTGTGGGTGAGATAAGTTGGTTCCAAACAGAACCTGAACTCCACAGCCTATGTCCCAGCTCTCAGTAGCAAATATTGGGAATGCCTCATCCCCTCCTAAAAGGTGAATTGGAGTCCTAGTTGGTGATGAGGTGAATTCT
Source organism: Podarcis pityusensis (assembly GCF_964106645.2). Lineage (NCBI taxonomy): Eukaryota > Metazoa > Chordata > Lepidosauria > Squamata > Lacertidae > Podarcis > Podarcis pityusensis. The sequence continues at coordinate 40,500,424 of NC_138040.1, forward strand.
CTTTGCTCCTCATAAAATGGGGTGGGGGGAGTGGTAGGGTGATAATGAAACCCACAATTTCACTTACACTTGAACTCACCCCTAGCAATTAATTCATTTTCGTTTCCTCTCTAATCTCCCACCAGTCTTTCATAATAGAACTCAATGATGAAACTTGGACACACTGGCACCCAATTACTCCTCAGAGGAGCTGAAAGTGGCATCCAGCAGTTATTCCATTTTAACACCATATCAACCCTTTGAGGAAATTGAGGCCAATTGATGAGCCTCTCTTTTGGGATTCAGCATATACAAGCACACGAGCTCATCTGCCACCCCTGTCACCCCCTATAAGTTTAATTGTGAACAGGGAACCTCCTGTATTTTTGGAGACATGGGGTTCTAAACTGCGGCTATCCATCATGAATATCCATGAACAATGAATGAATACTACAGAACAGAGGTGGACATAAACTAGTTTGGGGGTTCACTAGTAGATCTCCAGGTCATTTGCAGTAAATCAGCAAGGGTTTCTAACTCCTAACAGGTTAATATTAGCAAAATAATTAATAAATTTGTTTCTCCCACCTAATTTATCATGCTGAAATCAAGAAAGTTTGGGGAAACAGGAGTAGAAGTGTAAGTGCATATGCATACAAACTCCTATTCTACTACTGAATACAAATTCCTGGGTTCAACATGGGCTCATTCTATGCCCCTTTTCCTGAGCCACTATTTTCTATACCAGGGTTGGGTTGGTGGACCCTTAATGAAAAAAAGAGCAATTTTTGGAAACCTAAAGTCTGAGTACTGCACCAAAAAATATCCATTTCATTTAACTTTGTTTTCAAATACTACTGCAGGAAACACAGCATTTCAGTTTTTTATTAAGAAATGACTACTCCTGTGAACTCAGCCATAATTCACCTTATTTCAGCAGCATGCACAGCATGTGTGCGCGCGCATATATATATTATTTAAAAAGTTGCTAATTTCTGGTTGAAATAGACATTTAACCTTTTCTCATAAGGTTAATCGGGCCTATTAGCATAAGTTAATTAGACTAATTAAGTTGGTTAGCATATTCTCCTTAGTCTTTGCCAAATCTGGGGAGTTAAACTCTGCAGTAAATCTATTGAGATCAATGATGATTTTATGCTATTGTTAATTTGCTCGTATTCTGGAGGGGTAATCTATTTGCAATCAGTCCTGCTCTAAATGGATCTGTCTACTCTCTGTTCCAAAAGGATGGGTTGACTTGATCATAAATATTGTAAGCAAGCATAGACTGTTCTCTGCTGATCTCAATAAGTGGATATGATTTGTAACACTTAATTGTCCTCGTTTTCCAAAGATGAGGTTACCTCTAATTTTTGCCTTGCAGCTTTGTCTATTTGATCAGGGAAATGCTGTGATCCCAGTATTAGTCACACGCCCATTTCTGATTTTAGGACGGATGACACCATGGGCGCAATGTCATAAGAATATAAGAAGAGCCTGCTGGATCAGATCAGTGGTCCATATAGTCCAGCATCACAGTTGGCCAACCAGATGCTTGTAAGAACAGAAGAGTCACTCTAGGCACTTGAAGACTTGAACTCTGTATCCAGAGATGTGAGAGCAGAGATGTCCATGCAAGCCCCATCCCCATGTCCCTGTGTGCATTGACCTGCAAGGTCAGACCATTCCTGTGTTGAGTGGGAAATGTCTGCAGGGGGCTTTTACTGATCTGAGCTTCAACATGAGTAGAATGCTCTACACAACAGATAAAACAGTCAATCGTGGAAGATGCCAGAGCGTACACAACTGAAGGCAGGCTATCTCCAGTCAGATAGGGTAGAATACTCTGCAGAGAGACAGAGAACAGGATGCATCACACTCATGCAGACAGAGGAACCACCCATTCGCTGTCCCTGTCTTATCTGAATTGAGCTTCATTATGCAGGTTTTCATTCGGTCCATTACCAAGGCCAGGCGCTGATCCAGCACATCCAGTGCCACAACTGCCTGAGCTGCAAAAGAAAAGTAGAATTGTGTATCATCAGCATACTGATGACTACACACTCCCATACTCCAGACGACCCCACTGAGTGGTTTGGTGTAGATGTTAAACCTCAGAGGTGGGTCAAATCTCACCTTAGAAAGCTGTGACAGCACTGAGGGAAGGGGAGTTAATTTTATTAAAACCTGTTTGTTGCTGTTATTTCTGTGGCGAGAAATTGATTCTGACTGTATGTTCTTATAACAGATCTGGATACTTGCCTCCCACTGCTGCTAGCCTGTTCTTTGAATTTTCTTCTCCCAGTGGAGAGGATTGGAGGCTCCTCGATGAAATAGGCTGGAAATTCACAGATGGCTTCACCCTGCTGGAAATCAGAAGGGGGACATTACTGAACATCAATCTGACCTCACTCCAGCATCCTTGATCCAATCTTGGCTCTTGCTCTTATAAAATGATGTCTGTTTGGCAAGGTATCACTGGAGAGAAAGCATATCAGTAGCTCTTTACACTAATAGGGACATAAAAAAAACTTGCTGGGATAATTGAATTCTTAGAGTGGCTTATATGTGTTTTTCAGGCTGTTTCTAGGTGACTGCATGATAGCTGAATTGTATATGATATGCATTCTGAAAATATAAATGTACATGTAACCCCCTCTTTTTTTTCCCCAGGAGCCATTTTGTGAAAGTTCTGTTAGCTATCTTTTGAGTGATGCAGTGGTTCCACCTTCAAATTTCAGTGATGAGGTTTGACTCAACACACAAGACTTGAAGATGAATCTTTACTTGCAAGATGGCAACTATTAAGAAGAAGTATCATGTATGCATATCAAGTCCAATACAATGCATTTTTCTTGCTTGAGCCCAAGAGAGGTTCTTTTTGCTTCCAAAACTCCTTCCTAGCAGTGCATCATAAGTTATCAGTCCATAGCTTATCTGTCCTCACAAACGCCTACAGACACAGCATCTACTTGAAGTTTCCACAATCGCACATTCTTGGTCAATGAAACAACATCAAGATAACCAGCCAACCTTCAATTTTCACCCCTCCTATCTAAGACACACACTCACTTTTAAAGGGAGTTAACAAATTAATAAGGCAACGATTCAGCATTTCTGAGACTGCAATTGGAGTCATCTGCATTGCAGCTGTTACATTGCATTAAATTAAATTACATTACATAGGTTTTCTAACACGTTTTGGGGGTGCCCGTCACAAAATGACTGTTGCAGGGGCATGGCATAACACAATATGGCTGTTGTATTTACAAGAGCAGCAAAAGAGGGAGGGACACAAAATGTGGGTGGCGGCCTCTGCATCAGCCACCATCATTCACAGAAAAATAACATGGAAGGCAATGTGGGTGTTTCAGCCCTAATGTGAAATATAATGTGGGTGTATTTAAACGCATGTGTTTTCAATGTAAGAGAGGCTGAGATAGTGCAAACAGAAACTGAGCAGAAATAGGAAGCCATCTGGGTTTTTGAGGGGGTGTTGCTGCCCCGACTAAACATTTGTCCCACCCAAAACAGAAAGAAAATAATAAAATAATATAATATTATAAAAAACCACCATTCAAGGTGCAGCAGATTAAGAACACTTAAAACATTTAAAACCATTTTCGCCACTTGCTGCTGAGAGCTGCTCAGAGTATGTGTGAGTGTAGGCCCCGCCCCCTAGGCCCGATGGAATTGGCTTGCAGGGAGGAGCAGTCTTCCCAAACACTCACAGGAGCAGCAGGGAAAGATGAGATATGATAAGATACCCTGAATCTTTTCTTAAAAAATAGTAACATAAGTAGGATACTACTTTATCTGAAGATGATATTAAAATCTCTCTCTCTCTCTCTCTCTCTCTCTCTCACACACACACACACACAAATATATGAATGAATGTTAAGAAGCACAGCCTCCTTTGGACATTATACATTAATTCTCTCCATCATCACAAATGAATAGAGGTGAATATACAACCTGTGATAAAAGAAAAGCATTTCTCCCTGCCGATCCAGCAAAATGGGGAAGCATTAACATGCTCAAGATCCATCACTTGACTTCAAAGCCTGGAAATATAGCCCGCCTTTTCATGTACTCAGCTGATAGCTCCCCCGCCTAATGAGAATCTCTGAGTCATGAGAACATTTCCAGATTTCAATCTTCTAGTAAAGCATCAATAAATCAGGGAGATGGGACAAACAAGCATCTTTATGAGACGGCCCTGAATCAGTCATTTAGCGCTCAAGAAACTCCATCTCCCATGCACCACTTCCAATAGATCAAATGTTTCTGTTTTACAACAGTAATCAAGAGAATTGGGGAAGCAGCTTCTTTGCAAGGAGACATGGAATTAGAAAATGAAAAAGAGGAGCTGGCAAGAGCAGTCTGCTTTCATCACACCCATTGGTGGCTGTTTAGCTTATTCACCATGAAGGCCAGAAAATAACCTGAAGACTCAAATTAGGCTTTCGGTGGGACCAGGAACTTAAACTGTATTGTATTTCAGCCACACACACATATCCCCCTCCCCCCGCGATGTAAATATATGCTTTGCAAGTGAGGCGTGAAAAACATGCAATATATGCAGATTGCACAAATTATGCAAATATGATTAGATTATTTGAGCTAATAAATCAGTCAGATTTAATCTGAATCAGTCAGACTCATTCTGTGAAAAATAAGCTTTGACATCAGCAGAACTAGAAAGAGATTCTTTGAAAGAGTGCCAGATGGATTATGGGGTAACACAAAACCCTCTTCAAGTGTCCTCTGTCAGGATTAAATAAACACACGAGGGAGGGACAAAGGGGACAACCAAACTAACTCCCCCCCCCGCCACACGTTGCCATCCAGCTGCCCTCCATGAGTTGGAGGGTGAATTGAATTTCTAAAACAGGGAGCCTCCTGTACTCCTGCAGGCTCAGCACACATTTTTAAACTGTGGCTTGCCCCTACCCCTGGTTGATCACTCCTGAAAGCAAGCAACATGTACAGTGTATGCTGGGCATGTCAGTTCCTGGGTATATTAAAAGCTGAGCCCAGAAGGACCTGCAGAAGAGAGGGAGAACCCTGGGATGGCAACTCCCAATGCATCACACGTTCTCTGCCTCTCATCAGGAAAGGATGGCATAGCACAGGGGAAGGGTCAGAACCAGGCAGATGGGAGGGGATATCAGGGAAGCCAAAATGGAGAGGGCAGGGGGTGGGGAGAGCCTATCACTCTCAGGTTGAATGGGTATGACTGCCAGGTGGATCTGACCCATGGATCACCCATTCTAAGGCTTCCAGTCTTGGCCACCCAATACCTCAATAGCCAACCCTCTTTGGACGGCATGCCAGCAATTGGTGTGGTCACACACACCCAACACAAACCCAGACAAATGCATAGCAAGCACTTTGCTGGTACTTGGAGATTTCACTCCTCTTCTCCACTCAAATCAGATTAAATCAAAATTGTTTATTTGTATCTAGTCATCAGACTATCAGAAATGTTAGTTCAACAGTGTGAACGTAACAGAGCATGACATCAATGGTGGCTAATGTAAACCCAAATAAAACAACAACACAGACAAGCTATCACCTAGAGTTCAGGAAAACTATAAAATTATATGTCCAAGAAGGGGTGGCTGTTGAGGTATTGGGTGGCCAAGGTTGGAAGGCAACAGAATTTCACCCAGTACCTTAGAATGGGGAACAGCTGATCCATGGGCCAGATACTTAATAATTAATCTAATGATTGGGAAGGAAGCAATTTTCATTCCCATTGGGCTCCGGGCTCTGCTTATGGCGTACCAATGGTCATGTGATCATCAACACTCACAAAACACTGCACTTTTGCCATTTGATTTCAACCATTCATGCAAAAGAAAATGGATCACCTGTGGATATTGTGATGTCAAGTGACTGAGATGGGTGACCCCACCCACCTGTCAAAGCTTGTACTTGGTAGTCAGGGAGATAAGGATCCAGCTCAGTAGCCACTTCCGCTACCCCACCTCCTAATCCGAGCCATGGCATCAGCTCCGAGAAGGCGTGTACAGGCATTTGCCAGACACGAACATGTTCAAAATGTGGAAGGGGTAAAGGGCATACACACGAATTCCACGCTAATGTTCTCATGCACATTAATCCCCCCTCATCCCTTAACCTTCCCCAAGTGTGCAAGAAAGGTCTGCAAGGAGCTTGCATTGACTTGAATGTAAGTAGATACTTCTGTCCTGTTGGGTCCATGATCGCCCTGAGAAGCCTGCTTGCATTCAGGGAACACAAGTAGAAATCTCTTTCAGATATTCCCTGCACAACATAGGCAATGCTGTGGGAAGGACGTGTGCTTGTGTGAATGACATGGGTGAGGCTCTGGGTAATGGGAGTTGCGTGTGTGCCCCTGCCCCCATCCATAGGGAAGTTTTTAATGTTTAATGTTTTATTATGCTTTTATATTTGTTGGAAGCCACCCAGAGTAGGGTATATATTTCTTAATCTCTGTTACACAGCCTCAGTGAAAGTATTTTAAAAGCTAAAACCATTGAAAGAAACTCTAGAAATATTAAAAAAATGCAAGTCTTCTCAGACCACCCACCCCAAAGCAACTAAAAACCCATTTGGCTCTTTTCGTACAACATGGCAAACTGCAGCCTGACTATATAGTAAGCAGACATGTCTTCTGACCAGTCAGAAATTCATTTTGATCTTTCTTCAATCAGTCCTTTGGCTGTTCAGCCATTTCATCTTGCTCACTTGGCCATGACTTCAGAAGAACTTTGCTTGTCAAGCTCACAATATCCAAAGGGGATTGTGTCTCCTGATAATAAGGCATTCAAATCAAAGGGCAGTTTCTGCATGAGCACTCTGGACATGGCACTCACTATTTCCCCCTCTGCACTGTGATCCCTGATGCACAGTGATAGTTCATAACTAAACTGCAAGATCACAACTTCATAGCTTGTTCTTTGGCTGGTGTTGTCAAGTGGGAGTCCAATGAATGCAGACACATGCACAGTGCAGTGGTATGAGATGAAAAAAGAATGGTTTCACAACTAAAACAACCAACTTGAAGAGATTATGGGTTATGTCTGACCAAATTATCACACGAGCAGAATGCAAGGAAACTTCCCCTCCATCTCTTCTGTTTGCAGGGAATGTGTTGAGGAAGCAGTAAAAGCTATTGATTTTATATAATAAAACGTTTAAATGCAAAGGTAGAATGTTTAAGATACAGAATTTTTAAACACATTGTTAAGAAAATAATATTATTATAGCAAAGCAGAGAGGAGGATAAGTCTCACCGCCCACCTCCCAGAGTGAATAGCAATTCAAAGTATCACAATACAACTTTTTGGTCTTCTACAATGATGTTTAAATGTGGATTAGCTGTTTCAGAGTAGAATAAAATTCAGGCTTGCCTGCTGTTTTGAAACACAAAAAAGTTCATTCTTATTGTTCTATGTAGAGATATTATCTCCCTGGCAAATGTCCTGTGGGTTTGGCTGCATATTTTTCTTTAAACAAACTTTTAATGGAAGGTTCTCCATTTACCAGCTTCTCTAAATCTGAACAACAACAACAGAATAGTTTTAGTTAGAATTCCCAGTGCTCAGATGTTATTAGTCTAGCTCTAGCTCCACGCAATAGCAACTACCACTCTGTGAAGTCCTTCCTAGTTTGATCCAACTTCTTCTGTGGTGTGTAGATTGGCACATATAAACCAAAGCCTACTTGTTTATAGAAAAGAGAACTGGAGAGGAAAAGACAAAACCAAGGGATATTCTAATAAAAAAAAGAAGATGCACTAACAGCAGAAATGTATTTCTGCAGCCCGCACTGTGTTTTGTTATGGGAATAGCAGACTGATTTGACAAGCCAAGCAGATTCAGAGTGAGAAAGTACTTCCTTGAGACCCAGAAGAAATGCCATTGCTGCAAAAAGGGGAAAAAAAGAAAAAAGAAAAAAGAACATTTACACCACTTTACAACGTGGTTGTAATTTCTTGAAAACTAGTGAGCCTAGTGCAGAACTGTACCAGGTGTATATCACTTCAGAGATGCTACTTGCCAATTGTGGGAGAGGAGAAAGGAGAGGAGAGGAGAGATATATCTATCCTCTTTGTACCCTCACCCTATTCTAAGGAACTCAGAGTGCAGAGCATGGCATAATTATACCATTCTCTGTTTACAAGAACCCTGGAGATGGCGTTCATAAGTGATTCATGTTTCACAAGCATATAGCATGGTTGGTTGTGCAATAGTTTTGTAAACAAGCATTTTGGTTTCCCTGTGAATGTCCCAGTCCTCAAACACTCTGCACTTCAATCAGGAGAAAGCTGCACTCGCAGAGCTCAGGCAATGCTGGATTTGGCTTCAATGCTGGCCCTTGTGGAAAGATTACTGTGCAGGTAGGAGAAGTGAAAGGCATTTTCCAATGTTAAACCACTGAGTTGGATTTGTGGCACTGCAGAGGGGTTATTTTGTACTTGTTGGTGCAGCACTTTGGTTTTTTGGATGTTAAGCGATAGGCTAAGCTTTTCGTAAGCGTCTGCGAAGATATTTAGGATGGCTTGGAGGTCATCCTCTGAGTGTGTGCACATTACGTTGTCATCAGCATACTGAAGCTCTATGATGGAAATTACGGTAACCTTACTCTTTGCTTTCAGCCTACTCAGATTAAAGAGCTTTCCATCTGTTCAATGTATGATTTCTAGTCTGGTGGGGAGTTTCCCTTCAACAAAGTATAGGATCGTGGCAATGAAAATAATGAATGGAATTGGGGCGATAGCACAACCCTGTTTAACACCTGATCCCACTGTGAATGGTTCACTTTGAGAGCCATCGTTTCTGTGATTGCTGCTGTCATATTATCATGAAGGAGCTGAATGATGTTCACAAATTTATCTGGCAGCCAATTTTCAGAAGGACAGTCCACAGGGCATCACGGTTTACAGTGTTGAAGACTTTAGGTCACTACAGAGGTTGGTTTTGTTCTCTGCATTTTTCTTGAATCTGTGAATGGTGAAAATCGTGTCCACTGCCTCCCTAGAAGATCTAAAACCATTTTGGGATTCAGGAAGGGTAGCCTTGGATATAGTTAGGAGACTGTTTGCTAAGTTCCTTGCAAGAATTTTGCCAGCTGAAACTAAGAACTAAAGAACACCTGGTGGATTAAAAAAGCTCAAGAGATCCAGCACTTAGCCAACACTCACGATGCACAGAGTTTCTTTAAAGCCACAAAGACCATCTATGGGCCAATAAATCATGGCATATGCCCCCTACGCTCAACAGACGGTACCACACTTCTAAAAGATAAAGTAGCTATTGTACTGAACTGGAAAGAACATTACCAGCATCTCCTTAACCGCAACAGCATATTAACAGACTTCCTTTCTGGTAATTTCCTCATAAACTACAAAAAAAAGCAAGAGTAGTCTTTGTAATTAAATAATGGGTAGAGGCAACCATTTTGAAAGCACATAGTTTATTTACTACAGTGGTTCACAAACTTTTTTCTCTGGGCCACACTTTCAGAATTAAAATTTGCTTGCACCACACCATTCTGAATCTTCCCACCACACTTGCCACCCTCTCCTGCCACACCAGTGTGGCACACCACACCTTTTGAGAACCACTGTTTTTACTTTATAGGTTTAGGAACCACCTTCAATCCTCTATGAGTTTTCTCAGTGTCATCACAAGGTATTGTGTTGCTGCCACCATCCCCCCATGCATTGAATTGTGCCAACTTCACCGGGGTGCCATTTTGATTAAAATATTGGGGGGGGGCAAGTAAGCCCCACCCTACATAATCAATCACATGATGCGGTGCACACACACCATTTGAATGGCAGTGCCCATCAACTTTGGAGGAGCCTGCCCCCTCAAATATATTATGGGGGGTGAAGACCCCTCACCCCCTAGAGTTGGCTCTGTGACCTTCACCAACTCCTGCTTTAATTTTTTTATACCACACAACAACTGCCCCAACCCTCTGGGCCCATCACACCTATTTTTCATTCTGAGGAACATAGAGTCCTTCCTCAAAGTAAGGCATCTTAACCAGCAAGGAACTTTTCAATGCATCCTTTGTGGAGAGAAATAATAATAAGTTGCCATGTGCCTAATGTATTTGTCTGTCTCACTTGCAAAGAGATCTCTCCTTGCATACATAACATATTTGTGTGGTATTGCTTCTCTGATTCATGCCTTTGGAGATTTGCCCATTCCATTGCTACACTAATTTGTTTGGTTTATTCTTACTTAGCGAGCCTATGGGGAATTCTCAGGAATGTAGAGTAGCTTTTATTCTTCAGGCAAAATATTAGACACTTTCTACAGATAAGAGTGTTCAGATTTGTGAAGGAAGGTGTTTTGTACTTTTATTTATTTTTTTCTTCTGCAAAATGACAAATACTTCCACATCACTGATTTTGTTGGAATGGGTATTGTGTGGTACATCAGCCTGGATCCAGAGAACCATATCCCTAATTCTAAAATGCTCTGGGAAGATGGAACTTGCTTTTCTTGAATATGAGCCCCTTGTGGTTAAGGCCTACCCAGATATGAAGAAGGTTGGTGAGTGTTTTTAGTTTATTGCTGATTTTAATCTTTTGGTTGTTTGAAATAGTTGCTTTTTATTGTTTTACTCAATTTGTGAAATGGGGGATTTTAAAGTAAATAAATAGCCTTGGGCCACATCCACACCCTACATTTAAAGTGCATGGCTCCCCACCCTACTCTGAAAAAAAGATCCTGAGAACTGTACTTTGTTAAGGGAGCAGGAACATTATTAAAAGAGTTATGGCAGAGTAACTGGAGACTTTTATCCTGCCTAAGTCCAGCCCAGTCCCTCCCTTTACACAACACAGTTCTTTTTCTCTTTTCCTTTTGATTTAACTTTGCTGTTCTTTTGGCATCTCTGTACCATTCCAACCCATTCCCCACCCCCACCCCTTTTTTTCAAATTACAGTCCTTTTTATGTATTCCTTTAGATTTATTCTGACTGTTGTGTGCATTTTTAAGTTTGAGTAGCTAACTGTTACTTGCTGGTATATCCTTCCCCTCAGAATAGTCCAGTCTACTAGTTTAAGTTCAGTATAGTCTTCTTACTTACACTGCCCTAAGTGATTTAATTCAGTTTTGTGATAATCTGCCTTATATTAAATATAGTTACTGTGCATGTGTGTCTGTTTCTCTCTCTCTCTCTCTCTCTCTCTCTCTCTCTCTCTCTCTCTCAGAAATCATAGCCTGTTTCAACTTAATTTTTTATTTATTTTATGATTTCCCAATCAAACCATAGTGTAGCTTATTGAGGATTAGTTGTTGATGATGATGTTGTTGTTGATGATGATGATGATAAACAAATTCTTATTGCCTATGTAGCTCTTACACACACACACACACACACACACACATATTTGCACTGAATTATAGTGCTATTTTGTGATACACATTTAGTATCATCAGCATTACACAGCCACACCCCTATCACCAGCAATTAATTACTGTATCTGATAATGAGCTATGTGCATTGGAATGACAGAAAACCATGTTGGTGCCCCAGGGACAGTGTTTGGGACAATAACATAGGTGTTGGGAGCATCCTGGGGTGTGGCGTGGGGAGGACCAGGGGGGCTGTAGCCCAAGGCGCATGATTTTGAGGGAGCGTGAGCCAGGCACCCCCGTGCAGGGATCCCTGCCCTGCCTGCTGCCATGAGCCTCTGGGCTGCCTAACCCCCAGCCCCCTCACTGAATGGCTGCCTGCCAGTGTTGGGTGTGCCTACCAAGGGCCATGTTGGCTAGTTGGGTTCCCCCCTGTGTGGGTGGCAGGCAGGCGGTGCAGTGGAAGCCATTTGACCCCTCCATGCCCTGTGCCCACCTGGCAGTGGTGGTGAACATTGGACGTGTGTGGCAGGTTTTGTCTTCCATCTGCGCCCAACCCCTGGTCCCGGCTGGTGCATATGCATATTCACATGCACACTCCCTGGGCACCGTTGAAGGACACAACACCACTGGGAGCAGTACTAATGGTTGGAGTTCTTCCTTGCTCCCAATTCAGATACATCTTTCCTACTGTAGGTAGGAGCAACAATGAAACAAAGCATATGAGGTCCCCCTCTTGTTCTGAGGCTGGCAGTGCTAGCACCTGAAGTAAACTCTGCTACCACTGACTGCTCCTTTTATAGAACATGCGGCAGCAGGCAGGAGTTGTTGCTTCTCTCTCTGAAGGCATGGGAAAGTCAGGTTTGTGAGATGTGAATCTTGAAGACGTTATCCCAGAGGAACTGTCAGATGTGGTTATTTAAGGAGGGACCTGATACTATAGCTCCCCTGAAAAATGCACGAGTATTTGGGTGCTGGGGAGGAGCAGGGCCAGCCATCAGTGGTGTCAGGGACCATTTTCTGATTTCTCCTCTGATCATGGTGCAGAGGTCCCCCCGAAATGAAGGCAGGGATTCTGCATCCCCACAGAAGTGTTAAAACATGGCCTGTGATCACTTTGAGATTGCATCAGATTCCAGCTATCTCAGGACACTCTAAGAACACAACACAAGAATAGCCTGATGGATCAGGCCAATGAAGAAGAGTTTGGATTTTATATCCTGCTTTATGACTACCCGAAGGAGTCTCAAAGCGGCTAACAATCTCCTTTCCCCTCCTCCCCCACAACAAACACTCTGTGAGGTGAGTGAGGCTGAGAGACTTCAGAGAAGTGTGACTGGCCCAAGGTCACCCAGCATCTGCATGTGGAGGAGCGGGGAAGCGAACCTGGTTCATCAGATTACGAGTCCACTGCTCTTAACCACTACACCACACTGGCTCATCTAGTCCATCTAGTCAAGCATTCTGTTCTCACAGCAGCCCACCAGATGCCTGTGGGGAACCAGGGAGCAGAACATGAGCACAAGAATATGCACCGGGCAGCCAATGAGAAAGAACTGGTTCCTCTACAGAAAGCAGGGCCTCAGATGGTGAACTTCATCTCCTACAGAACTTGGGGGCTGCTGTATTATAAAGTGAATCCATTCTACACTTCAAACCAACAAATGCATTGATGTAAATTGAACCAAGGGGCTGTGAATGCATTCTACTTTTCAAAATCAGACTATTTGAATCTAGCATGAATCCTGCAGCTTCTCTTGCAAACTAGGTGCATATTCATCCTATCTCTGCAAATTCAGGGTGCTGTAATATAAAGTAAATCCATCTTACTTTCCATGCAAGGACTTCCCTTCATTCCTCTTTCCCATCCACTACCTATTAAAATGGATTTTGAAATGCACACCACTGAACACATTGCTGCTACTACCAGGGCAGTCACTCAACTTTGATGTTGAGCCCACTCATATGACACAGTTACCTACACAGCATGCAAAGACAGTCTCTCTAGTTTAGTCTGCTTTGCTTTTAAATTGTATCCCACGACTGAAGATGCCAATGCCACTTTAGTGTAGGATAATGCTTTTCATAAGGGACGCGGGTGGCGCTGTGGGTAAAACCTCAGTGCCTAGGACTTGCCGATCGTATGGTCGGCAGTTCGAATCCCCGCGGCGGGGTGAGCTCCCATCTTTCGGTCCCAGCTCCTGCCCACCTAGCAGTTCGAAAGCACCCCTAAGTGCAAGTAGATAAATAGGTACCGCTTTATAGCGGGAAGGTAAACGGCGTTTCCGCGTGCTGCGCTGGTGGCCTCTTAAGTGAGATGGGTGCACAACCCTAGAGTCGGACACGACTGGCCCGTACGGGCAGGGGTACCTTTACCTTTACCTAATGCTTTTCATAGGGATGGGAGAAAAAATCAATTTAATTCACACTATCTGAAACAACATGAGAACAGAAACACAGCCATCCTTTGAAGTTCACACTTCTCTGAATTCTGCAATGCTAAATAATGTGCATTAAATGGCATAGATGAGCGAAAATAACATTAAAAATGCAGTTAGGGGAAACAGCTTTGCAAAGTATGTATAGTAGGTCAAACATCCTACAAATGTGCATGTAATTTGCAGTAAAATGCTGATGAATTTATCATGTTTTCTTTTTAAAAAATCACAAACTGTTGTGAAAATGTGGAACACAGAGCTTAAGATTGGAAAAATGAGAAGTCAAGAGAAACCAAAACTGGCAGATTTGCACATTGCTACCCTTGGACATACTCTCTTCCCCCAGTGTTCGCTGGCAGGGCTGAATCTGTTCAAAAAAGATGCCTGGCCCCAAAAGATGCCTTAGGTTGAATGAAAAGGTCAGCATTATTTTGAATTTGCCAGATTTTGAAGATGTACCTTACATAGGCATTCCCTTGCTTGATGCTTGACCAGAGTCTCATGTTTTAACCACCGTGTTGTTTTAATTGGATCGTTTTACTGAACATTTTAATTGTGTATTGTAATGAGTGGTTATCTATTAATGCTTGTGTAAATGGTTTTATACTTGTAAACTAATTAGAAGTCCATTTTTGCATTAAGGGGTATATAAGTTTTAGTCACCGCCACTACCATCACCATCATCATTGCAATCATCAGTATTATTATTATTAATAGTAATAGTAACAGTAAATCGTTGTGTGAATCCATCCTTACAAGTGGCTGTTTAGTTTCTCTGTGTCACATCACTAGAAATTGAATACTACCATATTAAAAATGTAATAGTGGACTATTAGTATTATTAAGGCAATTAATAGAATTGTTACCAGTTTTCTGTGTTAGTGGAAATGCAATATCACATAGTAGAAGTGTCACCAGTTACACTGCTAGCTTATACTATTGCTGTGCTAGTTTTTTTTTTTTTACTGAATTTCAATATTTTGCATAAAAATGTAACACTATTATATTACAAGAACTCCCTCTCTGCGCCAGGTTAATTGTAACACATTAGTTGGTTAGTGTAGTAGTGTAATAGGGGTCCGTTTTATTCATACTGTTGGCTCTCCTGTGTCACATTTATATTAATGGGGCAGTTCATTAGACTATTGCAAGTAACCCGGATTAATAATGCAATAGGAATCTTATGCTTCTGTGTGCTATTAATTGTAATATGGAGAAGTGAGACTTAAGGTTTATTGTGGTGCCCATTAAGTTTTTTCCACTTGAAATTATGCATTGGCCATGCTTTTTAGCCATACTCCAGAATTTGCCAAATATAATTATATATTACCATGCTGCCAACATGCCCTGGTAGAAGGAATTCTGTGGGGAGGAGACCTGGGTTTATTAAGTAAGATGTTACCTTAAAGGTAAAGGTACCCCTGACCATTAGGTCCAGTCATGACCGACTCTGGGGTTGCGACGCTCATCTCGCTTTATTGGCTGAGGGAGCTGGCGTACAGCTTCCAGGTCATGTGGCCAGCATGACTAAGCCACTTCTGGCGAACCAGAGCAGCGCATGGAAACGCCATTTACCTTCCCGCTGGAGTGGTACCTATTTATCTACTTGCACTTTGACGTGCTTTTGAACTGCTAGGTTGGCAGGAGCAGGGACCGAGCAATGGGAGCTCATCCCGTCGCAGGGATTCGAACCGCCGACCTTCTGATCGGCAAGTCCTAGGCTCTGTGGTTTAACCCACAGTGCCACCCGTGTCCCGATGTTACCTTAAAGGGAACTAAATGAGATAGTCAAAATAACAACTGGGACTGGAAGTTAATGTCTGCGAGTGCCTCCAGATTGTCACTATATTGCAGAATGGAGTCAAATACCATATTTTTCTGTCTGTAAGATGCTCCATGTATAAGACACCCCCTATTTGGGGGGACTCAGATTTAACAAAATGGGGGAAGACACTATCCATGTATAAGACGCTCCCTAATTTTTGACATTATTTTTTTGGGGGGGGAACTAGTCTTATACATGGAAAAATACGGTACATGCCAGAACTTTAATTTGTGCAATTCAACATACCCACCAACATTCCTCAGATGAAAATAGGGATATTTCTCACTCCCCCTCAACTGACCCTCCTTGACCCCTACATTTTGTGTGTGCCCCCCTCAAAATATTTTTTATCAGAAGAAGGGCAACTGCCACCACTTCACCAATGAAACACAGCACACACACACACACACACACACACACTCCTCTGAGACAAAGCCTTCATCCTGATCTTAAATCTAGACTCCCTGTGTTCCGTTACCCCTTTCTTCCAGCCCTGCCCTCTACCAGCACCTCAGAGCTCGCACATCACATGGGACTGTGCCTCGGAGGCAGCAGCATCCCCTCATCCTCACCTGTCTCCAGCAGCCGCTACAAGTTACCCAAGGAAGGAGGCTGGCAGTGGCAGCCATGGCGCGGCCATGGGGAGGCAAAGGGATGCTCCTTCACTCTGGACAAACGCCAGCTCATCCTCCTCCCCAAGCTCAGGGCTGGTGCTGGTGGGGAAATAGGGACATTCTGGGATCAAATTAGAAGCTGGGGTGGCTTTCATAATTCTGGGACTGTCCCTGGAAAATAGGGACCCTTGGAGGGTATGATTAAAGCGGATTCAAGTGCTCTGTTACCCTAATGCAACAACTCCACTTTTAAATAAGGATATATTGTGATTTGGAAAATGATGGGGAAATAAAGGGAAAAGTGTGGGATGAAGAAATGATTCGTGAGAATACATTATGCAAGCAAATCAGGATAGCTGCTCATCGGCATTTAACCTCCCTGCAAAAAAACCACAGAACAAATGCACAATGAAATGTTGTCCACTGGGTTCTCTTGAGGCTTTATTGCCAAGCCCAGGCATAGGCAAACCTGGCCCTCCTCATGTTTTGGGACTGCAACTTCCATCATCCCTGACTACTGGTCCTGTTAGCTAGGGATGATGGGAGATGTAGACCCAAAACATCTGGAGGGCCGAGTTTGCCTATGCCTGGCCAAGCCCAATCAGGCCTTTACAAAGCAATTTGGGTCTTGTTTGAGTCAGGTGGAGACAACCCAAATTCACGACAGATTAGACTGAGCAGCCCAGAGGCATCTGGGGCTGTCAGAGTGTGGGGAGTCATACAGGAAGGAGAGGTAGGTGTGTGAGAGAAGAAAGAGAAACAATGAAAAAGGCGAACCTACCAGGAAGCTGCATCGTTGCTGGAGAAGGTAAAAGTGGGGTTGCCTTTTCAACCAGGCATCTCTTTCTTCCAACCAGGTCCATCCTTCTTCCTGTTTCTGCCCCCTGAAGGAGCACTGAATGGGGTCAGATCCTCCAGTGCTGTTAAGTGCAAGAATCTGGTCCTGCATGGTATTGGTGCCCCCCTTCCAACTGTGCGCCTAACTCTATTCTAAGTGTGTGTTAAAATAGCTTTTAAAAACCAATTAAAAACATTTCGCTCCAATCTGGAACTGCTTCAGAGATGGAGCTGTGGTGGAGCTGGTGGTCCCCAGGATGGCACAGGGCAAATCAGCTCAATCTGGAAGCCACAGACATGATGTATCCATGGATTGGGTGGGGGAAGGCTGTGCACAGTCCTAATAAAGACCATAGTGTGTATGCATTCAATAGTCTATGTTTGCCTGATGAGTCTGGACTAAGGATTCTATGATATCCAATCACAGAACATTTCAGGATTGGGGCCACTGCCATTGGCCCTTAAACTCTGAGTTATGATTCACAGCTGGGAATTGAGACAGCCAATCACGTTGAGAGTGGGAGTGGCCCAGGCCTTCAGAAATGTATATAAGCAGTTGCTTTGCCCCTGTTGTCCAGTTCTGTAAGTTCAATAAAGGTTCTTGCTGTTATCACTGTGTCATGCTTTGTGGGAACCCACCTACATTTCACATAGTATAACCAGTGCATAAGCTTTTTGTAAGCAAATCAGGATGAATGCCTAATAAACAGCATCTGAAGAAGCCCAGAGAGACTAGCTTTCAGCTTCTCTGATATGAAAAGGGGGAGGTAGCAGAAACAATTACTAGTACAGTACAATTGTATGTGTTTATCGTGTTTGTTATGTTAGCCATAACAAACACACAAGGATGCTCAGAACTGTGGCTCTTAATTTCCTGGCTGCTAATGCAAATAAGGAAACATGCAATATAACATCATTTTCCTTGTCTAGTAGACAAAAACCCACAAATGCACTTGGTGCAACAAAATTCTTCAGAAAGATATTTTTCATGATGATCTTTATACAGAGGACATTAGGTAATATAGTGAACAATATCCTCTATAGCTTTTTTACAGAACACATAGAAACACTATTCTAAATGTAATCTCTTATACTGGTCATCCAGAAAGGCAGAGGGCATAATGTTAAGTCTTAATTCTGTAAAAGCAATTGTATGTGCAGCTAAAGTCATTACCTCCAAATAGCTTTCTGAGGATTTGTCTGCATACGTAGATACAGCCTAGAAAATCTCAAAGAATGGCTAATTAGCATATCAGCCTAATAAGATTTCCTATGCACAAGAAGCCTCCATTGTGATTTAGACATTGACTGGATCTTAGTCAGCTCACTATCAACTTCTTTAGAAAGTATATAAAGCAGCAACTCATTTTTGAGAGTTTGAGGGTAAGACATAAGCTATAGAAACCAGGTTTCGCATAGGCATCTGGCCACTGTGAGGACACAATGCTGGACTGGATGAGCCGTTGGCCTGATCCAACAGGCTCTTCTTATGTTCTTAAGTGTTTTGCAAGTCCAGTGCTTTCCAAATGCTCTCATGGAGCTTGTATGTTGCTGTGTGTGGTGCTTCAGAGGTTGTTGTGGTTTGGCAGCACTTAGAAACTTCTGTGCAAAGCCCCTTTTGGCCAAGCCCCACCCTGACCTTCTCAGTACCTGCCACTATATATGAGTTTCCTAGCAACTCAAGGGAGAAAGTTGCAAAAGGACCCACTGTCTCAAACCATGAAAGTTACTTCATTAGGACAACTGGGGCACTGCCCTGCCAACCTCAGTTTTTCCTCGGCCAGCCTCCACCTGCCTCTATCCATTCTAGTGTGTGGCACTGTCTGTCAGTATTGTCTTTGCAGAATTAGGAGGATGGGGCAAAACTAGAGTTAGTTGCACTGAACTCCACCTGGGGTTGACTTCTCTGCCTTCTGCCCCAACAACCCCACTGAGCACCAGCTACCACTGGTGTGAGTGGCTCTTGTAGGTAAATGGCTCCCAAATGGGCTCCCATCCAGGCTTGAAGGCCTCTAGTTACAGGAGAGTCAGTTTTGTGTCTGCTCCTTCTCTTCATTCGTCCTCTCTTCTGCTCCATTCCCACATTCACTTTCTCTCCCCTTTTTTGTTTGTTTGCAGTTTAATGAGAAACCACCAGATTTGTCCTCCTTGTATGAATTTATGAACCAAAATACAACTCTCCTTTGAAACTCACACTCTCTGAATTTTGTGATGCAATTTCCCAACACACACACACACATGGATCTGTTATGGGGAATTGTGCACTAACTCACATTTGTTTGTGCAAAGAACATCTCAAAATGCATTATATGAGGGGAAAATGCTTGCAAAAATGTGTATGTTAGTCAAAACATCATATTAAAAATGTGTTTATACAGAGAAATTTGCATGAAAATGCTGGTACATTTTCATGAGGATGTTTTTTAAGGACATTGCATATTTCTGCAGAAATGTGGAGAACTGAATTTAAGTTAAGAAAATGAGAATTTGAAATATTTTTTCCATTCCTATCTCTTGTCTTCTTACCGCTACGACTGAACCCCCAACACCAGCCCTTATTGACTTGGCCCAGCTTGAGCTCACCTTGCCAATCAGGCTAGCAGGCAAATAAGTAATATTTTTTTGTTTAATGTGTGTGTTTTTTTAAAAAGAAAACATTTTAATTGTGTGACTAGGCCTTTTCATTGTATCAGCCTTTCAGCCCCCTGAATCACTGTAGTAGATGCGATGTGTGGCAGGAAATGACAAGCACTGTGCAGAAGCAAAAGATACGATATAAAATCTAATCACTCTGCTGATGCACTCTAACGTGTGAGCTGCTGTGCTCATCAATCACTTTCTGAAACATATAGTACAAGTCTGGAAAGGAGCTTGTTGTTTTCTACAAGGAGACACACTATTAAAATTGCTTAGTGCAACAATTGCAGTATTGTTGGATTGCCTTCACTGCAAAGATTTTTTTGTTTTTGTTTTGAGGGGCTAGGTTCCACATGTCTGATTGTAGAACATAATACAGGAAAAACCAACCTAAAAAAGCTGTGGGAGGGGGGGTACAGCAAAATGAAGTTGGCATACCATTGAAATATGTTCAAGGCAGCACTGAGATCAATATCTGATGAATATCCCTCTCCCCTGTGATCCCCTAGATCAGTGTCCTGGAGTACTGTGTCCAGTTCTGGGCACCACAGTTCAAGAAGGACACTGACAAACTGGAACGGGTCCAGAGGAGGACAACCAAAATGGTCAAAGGCCTGGAAACAATGCCTTATGAGGAACGGCTAAGGGAGCTGGGCATGTTTAGCCTGGAGAAGAGGAGGTTAAGGGGTGATATGATAGCCATGTTCAAATATATAAAAGGATGTCACATAGAGGAGGGAGAAAGGTTGTTTTCTCCAGAGAAAACTCCAGAGAAGCGGACACAGAGGAATGGATCCAAACTACAAGAAAGAAGATTCCACCTAAACATTAGGAAGAACTTCCTGACAGAAGAGCTGTTCGACTGTGGAATTTGCTGCCAAGGAGTGTGGTGCAGTCTCCTTCTTTGGAGGACTTTAAGCAGAGGCTTGACAACCATATGTCAGGAGTGCTCTGATGGTGTTTCCTGCTTGGCAGGGGGTTGGACTCGATGGCCCTTGTGGTCTCTTCCAACTCTATGATTCTATGATTCTATGAACCTTGGGTACCCAGATGTTGTAGGACTATAGCTACCATCATCCACCACTCGCACAACCCAATGGTCAGGTATGATGGGAATTGTAGTCCTACAACATCTGGGAACCAAAGGCTGAAGAACACTGCTCTAGATGTTGTGAAACACCAATTCCCATCAGCCCCAGCTGCAATCAATCCTTTAACGGGCCCTGCAAAGGCCGCTGCATGGGGGTGCATCAATATGCTGCCCCCGACTCACAGATAGACTATAGAATACTGACCAAGACCTAAAACTGCCACCTGAGACCCTAACTAGTGTCCCACCGCCAAGATACCTACAGCTGAACATCGTCTCCTACCGAGAAGGACTAGACCCTGCCACCCACCCTGAGGCCCTGGTGAGTTTTGTGGCCCATCCAAGCACTGCTGGGGGAGGAGTTCGAACCATAGGATGGTCGTTACCAGACTTAGGGTATACACCTCCAGGTCCGCCTTCACAGATCTGCACTGCTTGGGCATCCACACACCTCATCACATTCTTCATTCTTAGGTCCCCAGACGTGTGAAGCAACACGGATTGTGCCCAGTGAGTGATACCATGCCCCAGACTTCTGTGCTGGGCACACCTGCAGCAAAGTCAAAGGGAAAACAGTAAATGAGAATGCAAAGAGTGACCCGAGAATTCCCTTGTATCACCACCACAGGCCCCAATGGCCTTAAGGAGGACAGTGTCTGCACTGCGTCGGGTGCTAGTTCATGGAAACGCATGATTATCCAACAAGATGTGAAGGGCAATGGCTTTGATTGGGGAGGAGGTCTTAAAAACAGGAAAACCGGAACAGGAAAGCAGCAACTGTTGTGAAAACCAGCCTTGAGGTATTTCCTGCCTCCCTGTGGGATAGGCTTCCAACGGAGGCATCATGGCTAGAAGAGAAACAGGGGAGGGGGCTAGGGAGGAAAATGGGGGGGGGTACTTCTGCACGGCGCCTCTTGAGTGCTGGGCTCCTGCCTTCGATGTTCCTTGGGCCACTTCTAGATCCTTCTGTCCATTCTCATGCCTTGTGCTGTGAAAGCTGCGAGAAGAGAGCCTTGCCCGAAAACACTTGTTCTGGGGGTGCGAGCCACTGCAGTACTCACACACATGGTTAAAACACCTGTCCCATGTACAGGAGCCATTGTTAAACTCCCCACATTCCCTGTGGGGCACCTTAGTAGAGGGCTTGGAGGACTAAACTCCATGGGCCCTCTTCTCAAAATGGAGAGCTACCACTTCAGACCACAAATTGCTGTCCTAAATGTCCTAGCGAGCCTTGTGGTCAGTGCTGCTGCTGCACTACCTCACATGCCAGCTGTTAGGCAGGGAGGCTGAACAGCCTAAACAAAGCCCCACTGTGCTTCCCGTCTCTTCAGAGTTTCCTCTGCCCTCACTGACCTCTTCGGGCTCTGGGGAGAGTCTCATTGTGAGTAACAAGCAGTGCCAGATTTACATATAAACTAAACAAGCTATAGTTTAGGGCCCCACTCTCTTGGGGGCCCGAAAAAAAATTAAAGGAAAAAACAACTGGATGTACATTTCCAAAATATAAGATAAAAAAACAAATAAAACTTACATAGAGCAACAGTGGCAAATGGCTTTAGATACCTATTAGGTCCATAAATTACCATATAGCATATATCCAACACAAAAAATAGCGACAATTTGTTGTTGACAAAGGACAGCTTGACATATAAAGGGCCCCATTACCTTCAGTAACTTAGGGCCTCATCAAACCTAAATCCGGCCCTGGTCACAAGCCCTCTCCAGCTCTCTCCCACAATTTCCTGGTATGATTCTATTTTTTTCCCCCAGCGCCACACACATACACAGTTGCATGCGAGGAGAACACTCGTAAGTGGTGGGAAGGTGCCTGTACAAAATTCAGTTGATATATGCACAGTTCTCTAGGCCTGTTGGAAAGTATATATAAATCAGCAAATGTGGAAAAATTGTGGGTGGATCTTGTGCAAATTTTCCATGAGGCCTGGTGAATGTTCACAATGGCCAGTAGTTATGTACATTAACTGTTCTACATTCTCCTTAAGATATATCATATATACAGAAGCTTCATATGCGTTCCACTTATACAATAGTCACAGATGTTGTTCATAAGAAATACCAGCTTTCCCTCCTTTAGAACTGTAGAGTTTGTGTACAAAATGATACGAAAATATACTAAAATATAACAAACTAAATATACTAAATATAAATATATACTAAAATATAACAAATCCATTATGAATAGGACAACTGAAGGGGGGGAAAACTTGCTGAATGACAAATACTGTTGAAAGGAATTTTAGATGAAAAATCCTCTACTGTGTATCATATCGTTGACACTGAGGGCTAAAAGGTCTCTCTATCAGCCATATATATTTCTAAGTTCCCAGAAGCCCTTTTGCAGAATCTCCTGTTTTTCTTTGAGCACTTAGGGCTGGATGAGGGGATATCTGTCCACAGATTAGCAAAGCATTCCTATTTGAAGCTCCTTGGGTGTAGCATGAAATGAAAATGTTAGATTGTTGTTTGTTTGTTTACTATAATTTATTAAATTTATATACCACCCTTCATCTGAAGATCTCAGGGCTATCTCAGATGACTAAAAAGTTCCCTTAACCCATAACTGCCTCAGATATCAGTACAAACCTTTCTCAAATCCTCTCACCTGCCTGGGCTACATGGCAATTTAGTAAGCTCAACCTCAGTCACACAGACAACACCCATGAGTGTAGAGTGGGTCAAAGAGCTAATTACGACCTCCCCCTCCCCCAAATTCCTACTCAGCCCTAGCCTCTCCTGCATAGAGAGGTTGGGAGGATGCTCCAAAAAGAAGAGAAAGGGTTAAAAAGCCTGCTTCTCTTCCTTACACGATTGGCCCACACCTTCATGTGGGTGCCCCAAGCTCCTCCCCAGGGAGAGACCACCAGAGTCTCTTTTCCCAGGGAATGGGGGTGTGGCAAATTTGCCCCCACTTAAGTGTGGGAGCAGCATTTCCAATGGGTCCTGTAATAAATGTGCACTCCGCATATTCCCATCAG
Source organism: Podarcis pityusensis (assembly GCF_964106645.2). Classification (NCBI taxonomy): domain Eukaryota; kingdom Metazoa; phylum Chordata; class Lepidosauria; order Squamata; family Lacertidae; genus Podarcis; species Podarcis pityusensis. The sequence continues at coordinate 40,524,210 of NC_138040.1, forward strand.
CTTTAGTTTTAATCATTGTCATTTCCTTTTGGCACCAAACCTCCCAAGGTCCTAGTGCTCCCTGCAAATAAATTCACTAATGCTCAGCTTGTTAGGATACGAGACCCCTCATTAACTCTGAGTATTAAATGAAACAGTTGAGTTAGTAACCAAATTGACAAAGAGCCAGCTGACTGTATGTATGATTAGGGACTTTGTCATTTCGCTCATGGATTAATTATATGGTCCATTATGCTGAACTGTGCGCTTGATTTCAAGATTAGTCTTTTCTTTCTTTCTTAGGATTTTTTATTTGCCATCTGGTGGAATGCACCTTATCTATTTTTTTCCTTCTTTAAATCTTCTTTAAATGAAGACCAAATTATATATTCCTTACCTTGCAGGTCACAGTTATCAGGTTAAGTATGGGGGGAATGATGGGAGAGGACAAATTTTTGTTATATGTGTGTGTATATAGAAAAAATTCCACTCTGCTTTTTCACACACACAAACACACAATATTCCAGTACCTACACTGAACATTCAAAGCCTGCACCTATCAACTGATCTCCCCTCACCCCCATGAGCCAGTTTTGACAGGTGGGCAGGATTTGATACCTGAAAATCACCTGAGTCGTTACGACATCATAAGACTGAAAGTTGGATCCTGCCCAGGGCTGTCTTTACCTGGGGTGCGAGGGGTGTGGGGCACCTGGGCGTCGAATTCTGGGGGGCGCCAGGCACCCACCGCTAAAGCCACCTCAGCGTATTGTATTGAGCTGCTATACGGCAGCGGGGGCAGCAGCACCTTTGGCACGACTGATCTCGCGCCGCCTGCCTGCTAATGCTGCTGCAGGGAGAGCTCTCTGGAAAGTCTGGCTCACCAAAGCCGGGAGGAGGGGGAGTGACAGGAAAGAGGGAGAGTCAGACAGAAAGAGAATGCACCTATCTAGCGACGGGAGTGCTCACAGGCTCCGGAAGAAGAACTCGTATATGTGCGCTCGCAAGGGCCCTCTCAGCTCCTCTAGAAATAAGGTTGCTCCCACAATGAAAGGCTGCCCAAGATGGCTTTCCCACGCATGCACACAATTCCCACCTGTCTCATCTTTTAGGCACGTCTCTATGACCATAAGTGCATGCGTGGAGTCTTTACACCGACTCCCAATGTGTTCTTTGTCTTCTTTAGAAAAGCTGGTTTTAAACAAAACACACACACAAAAGCCCTCCTTTTGGAGCTGTGCAGGCGTGAGCACTATTTATCAAATGATAATAGGGACATAAAGGTAAAGGTAAAGGGACCCCTGACCATTAGGTCCAGTCGTGGCCGACTCTGGGGTTGCTGTGCTCATCTCGCTTAATTGGCCGAGGGAGCCGGCGTACAGCTTCCGGGTCATGTGGCCAGCATGTCTAAGCCGCTTCTGGCGAACCAGAGCAGCGCACGTAAACTCCGTTTACCTTCCCGCCGAAGTGGTACCTATTTATCTACTTGCACTTTGGCGTGCTTTTGAACTGATAGGTTGGCAGGAGCAGGGACTGAGCAACGGGAGCTCACCCCGTCATTGGGATTCGAACCACCGACCTTCTGATCGGCAAGTCCTAGGCTACAGCACCACCTGCATCCCTAATAGTGACATAAGGCATAATAAAAGTTAATTTGAGGGCTAAACTAAATTTGGGGGTGCTGGGCAGATCTTTGCACCCTGGGGGCACATATGCTAAAGACTACCCTGGTCCTGCCCACCTGTCAAAGTTGGCACACAGAGTGGATGGACCAAAAAGTTTTCCCACCACTGCTGTGCAGAAAAGGAGCTGTTACTCCATACGAGACTGTATTGTGGTTGGGGGGGGCACTGGGCATCTTCCAGGTGTTAGGCCTCAGGCAGGGCAATCCCCATATGAGGAAGCCCAGGCTTCACCTGGGGATGAGGAGTTGGGTCCCTGTGATGTGGCTGAGGAAGGAAGATGAGAGCCCTGAGTGAGTTCAGCCTCTGATCCTGAGACTGATTGGGTCCCTACCTCAAGGGAAAGGCAGTGCCTTAAATGCACTGCCTGGCCCCTCCAAAGAACACGAAACTCCAGGCAAGGCCCTCCTAACAGAGAGACGTAGCTGTCGACTTACAGATTTGAAAATAAGGGATCAGAAGCCTCTAAAATAGGGGATCAGGGGGACTTCCGGGGTGGCGCCATTGGCAATGGCAGACTCCCTCTGAACTGGAGGGACTAGCTCCGCACGAAACGGGTCTTCTCCGCTACGGCAAAGCGGGGACCCTTTTAAAAATCACAGGCGGATGAAGCCTGTGACCATGGGACTCGGCGGGCACCTTTAGCGCCCCCCCCAACCCGCAAAGGAACCCACTAACGGGCTCCGAAGTGAAGAGGGGGAAGTGGCGCAGCGCTGTGAGTCAACTGCTATTTCTGTGGAGCGAAGCCGCATAGCCGTTGCCGGAGAGCGCTGCCTTTTTCCTGGGACAATTTGGATTCTAAAATAAGCACCCGTGAGTACTTAAACTTTGAACAACTGGACTTTAAATAAAGACTTGCGAGCAGAAAGGAATTGGACTTAAAAATTTATTTCAATTTGGTACTGAAACGGGAAGGTCTAAACAGGAAATCAGCCTTCCATTCTTTTGTAGACAGAATAAAGCAAAGACAACGTAAACTAGAGCTCAGAAAATTGCCTCTAAAGGATTGGATTTCATCATTTAAAATTGTGGAACCCCCCTTCGACAGCAGGAGAGGAAGGGGGATCTTTTTCGGACTGTTTAAACCTGCAGAAGTGAGTTTAAAGTAAAGTAACTTTCCACCGTCCTGATCCTGGAGCGGGGTGTCAGGACTGACGTTTGAAGCACATTGACCAGAGACAAACGTTTTTGACAGATAGCTAAAAGAAGAGAAACATAGTGATTCCACTGTTTCCTTTCGCAGTTTAAAGGAACAAATATTGACAAAATATCCCAAAAAGGGAAACTTTGTTGCAAGAACAAATAGAAGTTTTCCCCCTAGAGGGAGACTGTGAAACTGTAACTAATTCCAGGGAGCCGGCAGCTGTTACAGATTACAATCGTGGGAATAGACATTTGACCTTGCAGGACAATGTATTCAGAAGCTCTGTTGTGTGCTTTCAATAAAACAAATGCCCTACTGGAACAGTTACATGAGAAGATGAATTTGATGGCGAATTCGACTAGAAATTTTGAACAGGCAGTGGGAAACTTTGAACAAACAGTGGGAAAATATGTGGAGCCCACCCAGGAATTAAATCAGGAGTGTGTCCTGACAGAACAGGCCCAACAGGAATATGAGCTTTTGGATTTGACAAATGAACTTGGAAAAAGCCAGATTTGGAAAGAAAAAGTTTGGTTTGGCTTGGAAATGGGGGGCTGGATTGACCCCCCTATGCAGGGATGTTTGGACTTTTCAAATCTGGCAATGGGCCGTGAGATGTTTGGGATTGTGGGGGCTCTTAATTTTGGAGGGTTTTTGAAATATGTTTTTAAATGCCACATGGAATTTAGTGTCGAATATGGAAAAGGGGCTGATCTGTCGAGAAGGGTCAAAAATATTGCTAAGCTGGAGTTCCCACGAGCAGGAGACAAGGGAAAATACAGTTATAAATATAAAGAAGAGCTGCGGAAGGGACATGGAAGAGACTTAAGGGCCTCGGATATAAGGTTGCCAGGTTAATGCGCTAGATCGATGGGATAATAAGGACTGACAAAACCCGGGACCAGGAGGAAGGGACGCTGGATGAAGATTGGATTTGTTTTTATTTCTCTTTTTTACTATTAGGACTGTTTTATAAAATTGATGAATGTTAGAAAAATGTTGGAATGAAATTACTCGGCTTTAGTAAAAATGTTTAAAGAATTATGAAAGAATATTATGGTTATGAGAAGTTGGTAAGAATAAGATTTAAGTTTTAAGTTTCATGGCTTTTTTTATAGAAAGATAAGATTAAAGTAGTTTAAGGTAATGTAATGACAGAATATTATGAAATATGGAAAGGATTTGCTGTGATAATTAACAACTAGGATACAAAAAAAGGGAGGAGGAGGAGGTCAAAGAAAGAAGGTAATGACAGTTGAGGATTTGAGAATAATGAATTTGTTTTTAAATGTTTTTAAATGTTTGTGGTGTATTTTTGTTTTTTTCTGTTCTTTCTTATTTTGAATTTGTATTCGTATTGTTGGAAGTGGTTTGTTTTTCTCTTTTTCTACTTTGTTTTTTTTTTGTAACTTTAAAAAACCCCCCCCCAATAAATATCATTTTTAAAAAATAATAATAAATAAAATAGGGGATCAGGAGCCAAAATAAGGGATCAGCAGCCTCACCTGTCCCAGGCACTCCTGTCTTCCACTGCCTCCCGCAGTTTGGTCAAACTCATGCTGGTAGCTTCGAAAACACTGTCCAACCATCTCATCCTCTGTCGTCCCCTTCTCCTTGTGCCCTCAATCTTTCCCAGGGAGTCTTTGTAACCAGAGGTTCAACTGAATAGAATCTGAATCACATCCACCACAAGGCCTATGCAGCCTCAACTTAAGATGGCTCCCCGGCCTGGCTTTGCACTGCAAAGTTTGCAGCAGCACGTGCAACAAAACGGCATCCAGAGTTCAATAACACCCTCAGCTTGCATTAATTAGCCACACACACACACAAGGTGGTGGCAGCCTCCCCCCCTTGCCACGAGATCACCGCCCACCATTTTAGTCAACCAGCTCCTTTCCTTTCCCCCATAACAGTCAATCGAAGGAGCCTCCAAAACAAATCCAAAAGCCCCCCCTCGCTATGAGATCGCCGCCCTGGAATGAGTCAATATATGATCCTGGCTAGTGAGCGGGAGGCAGGAAACACATGAATTTCTGTCAGTTTTTCTGTGAAAAGCAGAGTCCAAAAGGCATCTTATCTACAACAGCATAAGATAAAGACCCATGGTAGATAGCCTGACTATTCTCCATGAGCCAACAAATGAACATAAGAAGAGTCGTTTTGGATCAGGCCAAAAGTCCATCCAGTCTAGCCCTCCGTTCTCACCATGGCCAGTCAAATGCCCATGGGAACACTATTAGCAGAACTTGAGCACAAGAGCACACACAACCCTTGTGATTCACAGCAGCTGGTATTCAGCAGCCTCTGACAACTGAGGTAGAACATAGCCATCCTGCAGGGGCACCAACTTGGCCCCTGTTTGTGTGCACCCAGAGGTTCCATCTGTTTTTACATATGGATACATATTGAAAAGGTAAAGGTACCCCTGCCCGTACGGGCCAGTCTTGCCAGACTCTAGGGCTGTGCGCTCATCTCACTCTATAGGCCAGGAGCCAGCGCTGTCCACAGACACTTCCGGGTCACGTGGCCAGCATGACAAGCTGCATCTGGCGAGCCAGCGCAGCACACGGAACGCCGTTTACCTTCCCGCTGGTAAGCGGTTCCTATTTATCTACTTGCACCCGGGGGTGCTTTCGAACTGCTAGGTTGGCAGGCGCTGGGACCGAACGACGGGAGCGCACCCCGCCGCGGGGATTCGAACTGCTGACCATGCGATCGGCAAGTCCTAGGCGCTGAGGTTTTGCCCACAGCGCCACCCGCGTCCCTTGAAAATTGAAAATATTGAAAAGATCAGACTAATTAAAGAACATATATTTTCATTCCCAACAAACTGTGCAACAGGAAGGGGCAATCGAATCATCCTTATTTGTTGGTATGGGGCAGTGAAACAGCAAGAAATGGTCTAAAAACACTTGAGAAATAAATCTGCAGACTTTTCGTAAGAAAAAATAGCAGGAAATTGTTAATCCTGAAGCCCACTGTTTTTAGCTATAATTGATTTTGACAACAGGAAATAGCCTGCCCTGTACATCATGAAGTTTGCTGCGCATACAAAGAACCCATTTGGAGGCTATTTGTGTTCATCTCGTTAATTCTCTTTCTGCCTGTTAACTTCTAAGTAACGCTTTCAAGAAAGGGTTGAAGAGTCAGGCAAGAGAATGCATAAATTCAATAGAGTCTGAAAACCGACAGGGAAAAAAATTAATTGTGTGGTTGTAAGAGAGGCACCGAGAACGTAGTTTTGTGATGCAGATAATGGTCAAGGGTGTCCCAGGCAAGAAACACCAGCCCTCTTCCACGATGTTGAAGACAATAAATGAATAACTCTGCACTTCTTGAAGAGCAAGGAAAAGAACTAATGGTGCTTGAGGAATTAGATCTTTGTGAATTCCTATACTTAGGCTGCAATTCAAAGGGATGTGAGAACTCAGTGCAGATGAAGTCCCTGTCCCCTTGCCCTGCTGGGTATAATAGCTGCAATTATATTGGGGGGTGGGAATTTTTTTTCAGTCTGAGGGTGGCATTCCTTCATGGGTAACTTTGCAGGGGTTGGTTGCCAGTGGTGGACGGGGTAAAGTTGATAGTGCAAATAAGCTACAAATCAAGGTAGATGTATTAAATAGCTTAGTTAATACGGCTTTGTGATGACTGTGATAATTGCAAAAGCCAATCAAAGTAATGTTAATTGGTATTTTTTTTATTTCATTGATTTGTATTATATCTGTATAAGTATTTCGGTAGAATTGTGAAATATCTGTATAATGTTGTTTGAAAATATAATGAGTGTGTGAGTGAGTGAGTGTGGTGTAGTGGTTAAGAGCGGTAGACTCGTAATCTGGTGAACCGGGTTCGCGTCTCCGCTCCTCCACATGCAGCTGCTGGGTGACCTTGGGCCAGTCACACTTCTCTGAAGTCTCTCAGCCTCACTCACCCCACAGAATGTTTGTTGTGGGGGAGGAAGGGAAAGGAGATTGTTAGCCGCTTTGAGACTCCTTCGGGTAATGATAAAGCGGGATATCAAATCCAAACTCTCTTCTTCTTCTTCTAAAGAAATAGAAACAATAGGAGACCAGGAGGAGAGGTTTTTAAAAGTAGTGTTTCCTAAGAGTTGTCTCTCCCCCCCCCCCCCACCACACACATACTCATGTTTTATTTCACTAATAAGACACTTCCACACAAATTAGATCTGGCCCATAATTAAGTTCTTTGCCCCCTCCATCCAAGCATCTCCTAAACCTCTAATTATGGCATATAAATTAGTAACTAGCAACATAAATCTTCACTGATGCTTGCATAAAAATGGCAAATCACTGCAATGAATCCTTTATTGGAGACATTCAATATATTAGATGTTTATTTGACTTAGATTTTTAAATGCAGCTTTTGTTCATTTTAATTTGAATCTCTGGTAATCACCAGAAGAAAAGTTCCCCAGTCTTTATATTATAAAATCACTGAAGTAAAATGTTCTGTGTAAATAAATGTGTGAACTGATGAATCTAAGTTTGTGCAGGTGCAATGCCTACCTGTGGTACATACATGAGCTCAGTAGTGGATAGCCCCTACCTCCTGTTGTTGTTGTTGTTGTTGTTTTAAATACTCTTTATTAATTTTGCACATAGTTTAGAAAACAACAAAACACAATAGGGGAGATATGGTGAATCACATTTTTATGGTCAGTAGGTCAGTAAATAATGTAAATAACCAGTGTACCTTATTCTTCACAGAAGCAATACAAACATAGGAAATCAGCTAGAAAGAAGGGAAAGCAAGGAAACGTTAAAAAGAAATCAACATAGCTTTACAAAAATCACAACATTTTCACACATTCCATATATCTGCTGAGGTTGGCTGCTGTGCCCTATTAGTATATTAAATAAGAGCTCTCCAAACTGCCCAATTATTAAAATGTTATTAAATCAACAGGGTTTAAGAATGGGTTGGCATGTGTGGGTAGCCTTGTTGAAACTTAAAGGTCTTTTGTGATTAATACACAACAACAACAACATTGTCCTGTGAGGGACAGGAAATGTATAGCCCTCTCTTTTCTCTAAACCATCTATTTCCAGTGAAACTCTTTTTTTAAAAAAGTTTTGCTTTTCACGTTCCTCTTTTAAGCCTCCCTGATATCTGTCAGGTTCAATATTGTAGGTTGAGGCTCATGTATTCACAGGGGGACTTGATGTGCTAATGCCTGTAAAATGCAATGTGAACTCACTTACTAACAACCACCCAAGGCATCCAGTGGAGATTTTGGGTTTTATTAAAAAAAATAATGAAATAATCTCCTGTGTGATGCTTCTCAGTGGGCAGAAGATAAGATAAGAGCACATACAGAGAGACTAGCAGGCTCCCTGGGGCTTCAGCCTCTGAGTGTCTTTATGATAGATGAATTGTGGCTGCCCAATGAGCTTGAATATCAGTAATCCTGCCCTGTGAAACATTTTGCTGTTGGCCGTGTTGTTCTGAAATAATAGCAATTACATTTATTCAGCATTTGAACTATGAAAGGTAAAGTGGGAGGACTTTAATGAAACCCATGGGACCCATCTACTACTGCTGCTTCCCTTCTATTTCAGCTAAATTATGCCCCTGCCCCTGCTGCTGCCCCTGCCCCTGCTAGTAGCCTTCCAAAAAATAACAGGTAAAACCAGGGTTGGCACATCTCGTTTTGCCACTTGAGGCTGCTCCAGCCACCAGCACTGCCCTACCTGCCACTGCCTCCTCCTTCTGCATTGCCCACCTGCCACGGATGGAGAACCGTTGCTTGAAATCATGTGACATCATGGGCACTCCAGTGGCATAGGGAACCCTGGTGGCACCCAGAATGCAGTGGCAGAGCTTCATGCTCCGGTACTGGGGGGCGGACAGCAGGCAGGGTGGGGCTGGCATCCACAGGGGCATGGCATGCATCCTGGGGACGTGGCATGCCACCTGTGGGGGTGTGGCGCCCAGTGCGGGCAGGGGGGCAGCCCATAGCTGTCAATGTTTCCCTTTTTAAAAGGGAAATTCCCTTATTCCGAATAGGATTCCTTGCAAGAAAAGGGGAAAGTTGACAGCTATGGGGGCAGCCGTGATGGCACCCTACCGGGATCGCATTGCTGGGGGCGGTGCACTCCCCCCCCACTCCTCTTCCTCCACCAGTGCCAGGATGTGCATGTGTGTGGGTGGGACGCATGTGGGTGGGTGGGACGCACCACCAGAGTTGCATTCCTTCCCACAGCCCTCCTGCTGGAAGCTGACTGAGGGGGAGGCAGTGGTTGGCCGCCAGCCCCACAATGCTTTTTCTGGCAGCACAGGGCCTGCAGGCGCTCAAGCCACCACATCATGCCCTACATCACTCCCACTGTATCACCTCTTGTTGGAGGGCGAGGCAGCAGGTGCGGGGCTGGAGGGGGCTGAAGGCCCTGCGGGAGAGACGTGGTTGCTTGGGCATGCTGCAGGCCCAGTGACACTCATGAGGCCAGCACTGCTTTTGGGAGCGGTGCAGGAGTGAGTGAGTTCTGATGCCTCTCAGGCTCACATGCGATCTGAGGAGCATCGGGGCTGCATTGAACTGCTCAGCTGGGCGGTGGAAGAGGCCTCCCGCCCCCCAGGTGAACGAGCCAGGCTGGGGGCTCCTTAAACTGCTCAGCTCAGCTCCCTCAGTGGAGCAGTTTCATGGAGCCCCCGCCCCACCACCAGCAGGCGCGGGGCTCTGTAAAACTGCTTGGCTGAGGCAAGGGCAGCCATACACTCCTCAGTCAAGTGGTTTATAGAAGTGGAGGGAGGAGCCAGCTGTATTGCGCCTCACCAATGCAGCTTGTTTCTTCCTCTGCTGGTATGAGGGCAGAGTTTTTTAGTACAATCCTTTCTTATTAGGGGCTACCCCACATTTTCTTCAAAAAATTGCTTTGTACAGGTAACTACCATAGAGCTATCATAGGGGGTCCATGGCTTGGCTTTTGTAAAATAGGGGATCATCAGTGGTTCGCTAATTGGGAACCACTGATCTATACCATGCATAATTTTATACTGCTTTCACACCTCCTCTTATTCACCTTTTCTCTAAACGAAAAAGCCCCAAATGTTGTAACCATTTCTCAAAGGGAAGTTGCTCCATCTCCTTGATCATTTGGGTTTTGCTTTTCTAGATCTTTCCCAGTCCTTCAATGCCCTTTTAGAAGTGCGTGAGATGACCAGTACTATAACACGGTATTGCAAGTGTGGTTCCACCAAAGCTTTGTATTATGATTTTGGCATATCCTCCCTGCCCCCAATTCCATGGGACATCCCTGTGGAGACATGGAATGGATTGTTTGGGGCAAGACAGAAGTCCCATTTTCTCCAGTGTGTGGACCAGCTTAGCATCCAATGCTCAATCCCAGTACGAGTCCTTTAATTAAATCTAAGCTGACTTCCACCTGTCTTTTACTTTGGGCCCCTTTTATAAATAGATGCTGGGTGTGATGCTGCTACAGTCTCAGTTTGCTGCCAAACAAAGGGGTCTGTTTGCTTTGTTAATGACACCAATTAGCCAGTGTTAAATATCATTTGAAGCTCCGCTACCTTGAAGGTCAATCAGATTGAAGAAAGAAGATCAATGATCACAGATCTTTGCATACGCCTTTGATTGCAAATGATGTTACAGGAAGCTTTATTTAATTAGGGTTTTTTAAAGTGCCTCTTGAAAGCATAGTGGGACAGTTTGATCAGGGCAAAGCCATGATGTTTTGCTGCCTGAGATGATGGACAAGATGGCACCCTGCCTCCCCTCCCCACGTATAGAAGCCAACGGGAATGGCAGTCAGATCTTCCTTCAACACTGGTGACAGGATAGGATGCTCCATCATAGCTGAGTCACCAGGATACCTCAGTATCACAGCATAGATTGTATGGCATACACAGCTCTTTCCTTCTACAAAGAACAATGACTCGAAAGCTCATGAGTAACATAAAGAGGACTGCCACAGCTGTCTCCCAGCTTCTGCTCCTCAAGGTGATTGCCTAGTGATAGGTTTGGTTCTGAATATGAACGCATTTATCTAACCAGAGGGAGCCCATAGGGTGCCTTCCAGGTATTGCTGGACTACAGTTCTAGCCAGTACGCCCAATTAATAGGGGTGATGGAAATTGCAGTCTAACAACATCTAGAGCGGGCTTCCTCAACCTCGGCCCTCCAGATGTTTTTGGCCTACAACTCCCATGACCCCTAGCTAGCAGGACCAGTGGTCAGGGATGGTGGGAATTGTAGTCTCAAAACATCTGGAGGGCCAAGGTTGAGGAAGCCTGATCTAGAGGATGTAACAATAGCTATGCCTGATCTTATCTGCCTTAATGTTAGGGTGTGTAATGGTAAAAACTTGCTGTAGCCATACTGGTCCATTAGGGTAGGACAACTTGAAAGGTAATAAGAAACAAGTGTATCATAATCCTTCAACAGGCTGAAGGAACAATAACAGCAACAACACTATAATAAAAAGATCATTTTAAAAAAAAAAAAGCAGGGGACAGAGATGGAAATTGGAGGGCAATATAATTTTTCATGAAGTATGGAATAACCTGATTATGTCTGCAGTCGTATACAAATCTATGGAGTTCAATAGGGCTTACTCCCAGGTAAGAGGATATAGGATTGCAGTCTCAGTTTGCATACAACCTTCTTCATTCCTATCACTATTTGAAAATTCTTGCCCTTCAACATCTCTTCTCCCTCAGCCAAAAAAAACAAGCAAATGAAACCTTTCACTAACATGAACAGTGGCTACCCCACAAATGGGATGTCTTAAAAAGAAAACAGAATGCAGCCTTCAGTCCAAATAAGGTTGTTTTCTTACTTTTCCATAAGGGAAATGAACTGACTAAAGATCTGTTTTAGTCTTCTGCTTAGGACCAGCTTTGTTTGCTTGTTACAGCAGATAAATAGTTTGCCACTGCATTTGATTTGCAGCACCACCCACTTTCCTATGGACTGCCCCCCCCCCACTTGGTGAAAAAGGTGTTATTAAGTATGTGCAAAACCTCACCAAATCCTGATATTGACTACTCCAAACATCCATATGCTCAACTCAATCCAGGGTATGACCTGAAAGCACATCCAGGCCAGTGGCTGCCCAGATAACTGTGGGAAGCAACAGCACTGGGGAGAAGGATGTGGTCAGAAAATCCCTATAGTTTGCATGTGTAAAAAGTGTGATACTTGTCCCATTTTCTTCTATGATCTCCCAGGTCATGATCCAATCCACCCCAAGTCAAAGTTCTCTCCTCAATTTTTTGTTCACAAAGGGTACAATGAAATGGTTGACTTATTTACAGCCCAGCAGTACTTTCAAGAGCTTTTCAGGTTTTGAAATGTGCTTCCCATGAACATTTTGTTGTGATTTGCAAGGATGATGTTGGCATATATTCCCCCCATTCAACACATTTGAGCAGTGATTTCCAGTTCTGGTAGCACAAAACCAAAAAATGAAAGAGAATGCATTTGCCTCAATTCCTCCCTCCCGGGATGGAAGTGTAAATAAATAGTACAGAATGTGAGGCAGACAGATAACTACCTAAGAAATATTTCATCTGATATAATCAAAAGCCACGCAGCGATTTAGTGGGAAAAAGGAGCTCATATTGATTCTTCTTGCCAGGGAGAATTTTGTCCAGCAGTAACTTACCTCAGATACAACTGTGCAGTATTTTTACACTCTTACTTATGGCTTAGTTCCATAATTCACCAGAGTCAGCAGTGGGCAGGGGGTGGAGTTGCCATGAGTTTTGTGAGTTTAGGACAACGGTTTTCAAACTTCTAGCTCCAAGGCAGCTCTGTGCACAGTAGTTTGTCTGCTGAGCAACCCAGATGCTCAATCAGGAATGGGAGGTAAAAGCTTTGCTGCAGACTCCTGTTTGGCTAATGTTCTAGGCCTCTATTACCCTTACCATCTCTGCTCCACATTTGTACATTTCCCTGGCTAGAATGTGTCTCTTGCTTGTCTGGTGAGAAGTGTGTGTGTGTGTGTGTGTGTGTGTGTGTGTGTGTGTGTAAAGGTAAAGGTAAAGGGACCCCTGACCATTAGGTTCAGTCGTGGCCGACTCTGGAGTTGCGGCGCTCATCTCGCTTTACTGGCCGAGGGAGCCGGCATACAGCTTCTGGGTCATGTGGCCAGCATGACTAAGCTGCTTCTGGCAAATCAGAGCAGCACACGGAAACGCCGTTTACCTTCCTGCCGGATCGGTACCTATTTATCAGCTTGCACTTCATGCTTTCAAACTGCTAGGTTGGCAGGAGCAGGGACCAAGATCGGCAAGCCCTAGGCTATCTGACCTCTGAGCAAGCTGAAGGCAGCCCTGTATAGGGAGATAGCACAACTATTCAATTGAATCTGGCACATTTTATATAAAATAAAACTTTAAACCTTCAGCAGCAGCAAAATACATGGACCAGCAAGACAAGCATGCCCATTTCTTCTACCACCACCAAGTTAAACAAAGGCCTGGGTGCAAAAATGCATTTTCAACCGATGCTGAAAGCCAGCCAGGGCATAGACATTACATGTAATTTCTAGTTTATTATATGCATTCCAAATTGTCCATCACACTCATTTCATTTATCTAATTTAATGGGTATATACTGAGCTCTCCAGCACCTGCAGGTTGTTCAATTAGTTTATGATCGTGCAAGTGTTTTTATATCTTCGACTTTATCAAGAGTGTAGAGACAGATGGCAGAGGCATTTAGTTATAGGATAAGCACATGACTTCCGCTGTCTGTAGAGGACACCAGCTTAAAGAGTTGCAGTACAGTTTCTAACTGATCCTGGGCAAGCCGCTCCGCATTTCATTCACTGAGTGGTTGCAGAGTGCACTCTCAAGCAGCAATTGTTTACAGGCAGCTGCATTTCTTCCAGTTTTGCAATCTACTTATGGTGCCTATATTTACTGAAGATGTGACTTCACACACTTATTTACTTAATATTTGCCTGCATGATGCTAAAGAGAATCCCAAAATCCTTTGCTTCTTACGTCAGGTTCTTCAAAATCAGTTATGGTTTAATCCAACCTCCCCCAACCTGGGACCCTTCATAAATTTCAGAGTACAACTCCATCCACCTCTGACCAATGGCCATGCTGGCTGGAAATGATTTTTGTAGCCAAAAATATCCAGAGAGTATCAGTTTGGGGAAATCTATTCTATCTAAATTTGTATACCACCTTTCATCTGTAGATCTCAGAGTGGTTCATAACATAAAATTACAGTATGAGAACACAATATAAATAATTACAAAAATCTAAATCATTCATAACGTGAGTTTTCTGTAATAATCATTGTTCAGAGTTGAGGCTTATAGAGCTGCATTTTTGTGTCTTTACACACATGGGGAGGAATTCAGCCCCACACTATCATTGTCATTCCATCCGTGCAAGATTATCCTTCTGCTCCCCCACCCCATGCTGGGGTTTTCCTGACCCTCCAGAGAGGATTTGGAGGGAAGAAGGAAGACAGTGATGTTGTGCTAATGGGAGCCCTTCTGCTGCCTTCTGCTAGCACACCAGGTTAGTTGGATCTGGCCCATAGGGTTGTATCCAGTGCTAGAGCTATTCAGAGTAGACCCACTGAAATGAATTTAGTTGGATACAACCTCTAGACACATATCCTACTGTTAGTACTTTGGAAAGTCATAGTTTAAAGCCCATGCCGCAAGCCTTCTGGTCATGTGGAGCTCTGACTTGTGAGCGGCTGCTCTCATGTTCGTTCCCTTGCTGATAACCACACTCAGCATGAGGACAGAAGATAGCAGGACTAGTGTGGAGATGAGGCATTGGGTGCAGAGCGAGGAGACACTCTTGATACTTCCTCTTCTTCCTCTTCCTCTTCTTCGTCTTCTTCTACTATTAATTTTATATACCACCCTATGCCCACAGGTTTCAGGGCGGTTCACAGGATTAATTACAATATAAAAACACAGAATACATAATCCAAATAAAAATATAAACAACAGAATAACACCCTCTCCCCCAATTTTAAAAGGGCATTGGGTAACAATCAACCAAAGGCCTGATTAAAGAGGAACATTTTGCCTGGAGCCTAAAGGCGAATAATGAAGGCGCCAGGCAAATTTTCCCAGGGAGAGCATTCCCCAAGCGTAGAGCCATGGCAGAAAAGGCCCTGTTCTCATGTTGCCACCCTCCAGACCTCTCGTCAAGGAGGCACAGAAAGAAGGGCCTCAGAAGATGATCTCAGGGTCTGGGTAGGTTCATATAGAAAGAGTCAGTCCTTGAGGTATTGCGGTCATGAGCCATTTAAGGCATTATAGGTCAAAACCAGCACTTTGAAGAGGGCCTGGAAACTAACTGGTAGCCAGTGCAATTGGATCAGGATCAGTGTAATATGCTGAAACCATCTTGATCCAGGTAGCAGCCTACTATTGTCAATGCTGTCATGGGAAGCAGGTGTCTACTGGCCCCTGGGTTGGGAAAGGTGAACCTTAGGTTTGTTTGGCCCAATTCATCTATACATGTACCTTAGGTAAAGGTAAAGGGACCCCTGACCATTAGGTCCAGTCGCGGACGACTCTGGGGTTGAGGCGCTCATCTCACTTTATTGGCCGAGGGAGCCGACGTACAGCTTCCGGGTCAGGTGGCCAGCATGACTAAGCCGCTTCTGGCGAACCAGAGCAGCGCACAGAAACGCCGTTTACCTTCCCGCCGGAGCGGTACCAGTTTATCTACTTGCACTTTGATGTGCTTTTGAACTGCTAGGTGGGCAGTTGGGACCGAGCAACGGGAGCTCACCCCGTTGCGGGGATTCGAACCGCCAACCTTCTGATCAGCAAGCCCTAGGCTCTGTGGTTGAACCCTTAAAGGACCTTTAAAAAAGAATCCATTATTCACTAGGAAATACAGTTATTTTTCTAACCAAAATGATACCATAGCCCATTTTCACACTCACAACTTTTTGACTTTGATTCCTTTTGTAATGCTAAAAAAATTACACATTACACATAGATGTATTTTTTTCCTCCTGTCCTTTTGCAATCCTTGGTCCTTCCGGAAAGAACCACACACATAACGCTACAGATGTACAGGAAGACACATAAGAAAATAATACTAACAAAAAGAAATTTAGCCTCTTAGAGAAGCTGCATATTCTCTTTTAATAAACCTTCAGGTGTCAGACCTTTACTGAGAAAGCTGTATTCTCCAGTGGCTACAAACGAAAGAAAAAGACAGAGAGAAGGAGAGAGAGTGGGAGTTTTTTTTTCCCCATTGAGTTTGTAGCTCCTGCTTTGCCCTTTCATTTGTCCTCTGCTTCAAGAAAGAAAGTTACACCTCCAGAAATGCTTTTGCAGAAGGCCATCTTTGGTTTAGGATTCTCTTGGAAAATGGTATCAAACAAAAGAAAGCAGTTACTACTGCCAGCCGTTAGAGTATCTGTTTAATGTATCAAGCTTTGCAAATGTCACACAATCTCAGGACCTTATTAGATCCACCTTGCCAAGAAATATGTTTGCATGCTGATGACAAAAGCAAATGTGTTGTTTTCACACAGACTGGTAAGGTTTTGTGGACCTTTGCATAAGCCACACAGATGTTCCCCCTCAAAGTGCTTGGCAACAAGGTAAACAGTGTTTGGGTTGTAGCCAACTAAGTTTTACTCAGTGTAAACCTATTGAAATTAACAAATTATTCAACTGACTTTTTCTCAGAGCAAACCCATTAAAATCAAAAGACATGACTAACTTAGGTCCATTAATTTCATTGGGTCCATTCTGAGAAAAAAATAGCTAGATACAAACTCTAAATTAATCATATATACCTGTATTAATCTTAATATATCTTTGCATCTAATGTGTTGAGCACCCAATGCTGGGCTATAGCTCAGATGATTTGGAGACTTGTTGCTTTTTCAGTGTCAGTTGCCAACAGCTCTGAGCAGCAGCAGTGATGAAGGCAAATTAGCAATTAGGAATAAAAAGATTTGAGGACTCAGAAAGCCATGTCCCAAGTCCAAGTGCTAGTGAATTCTGGCCTGCTTCAGGATGAGGCTCATTCCTGCTGCCAATCAGTCCTCCCCACTAGTCCAGCACAAATAAGCCTGCTGTTGCTAAGAGGAGACAACACAAGCAGGGTGATGGTGCAAGAGCATTATTTCATGTCAAGAATTCACAGGGTCTGTTTTTCACTCTCAACTTTACGATTTTACTGATTCTAAAAAATCAGCAGATCTACCATCTTTCTCACTCTCTGCCCTTCATGTGCATTCATGGTTATCTGTGCTCATGATGGTACCAAGGCTGCTATATGTGATCCTGCTTTCAATAAAAAGATTTGGGGGGTGATATGTCTCAAAGCTTCCTGATAAAATCTTGCAACTTTTTATACTGGATTTATGCTCTATGTTTACATTTTGCCCCACGTTTATTGCATTACAGTGCAAAGAGTGCCCTGCCCAGACAATAATAATGTAGCAATGGGGACATATCACAGGACAAGCAAGGAGTGGAATGGCATGCAGACTCTCCAGTATAAAACCACCACAAATACACTTTCAGTGCATCATTTATTTGTTGAAGAATACACCATTCTGCAGGGGACCTACTTGTATCACCTAATGCAGTGATGTCAAATGGATATTTTATTTCTGCAGTTTTAATTTTTGTTGGCTCTCATGCTTCAATACTGTTTTATGATCTGTGTTATATTTTATATTCCATTTCTGTCCTTACTTTTTATGCTGATTTATTGTTTAGCTGCACTGGTATTTTTATATTTTATTGTCAGATGGAGTTGTTTTTTATTGGACATTGTAAGCTGCTTTGTGGAGGACATTTCTCAAAAGCAAGGTATAAATTTTTAAAAAGTAAAATCAATTAAAATAAATACTGGTGATTCTGAAGTTCCAGGTGCACAGAAACTACAACATGTGGGCAGGGAGAGAGACAGCATCCACCAGCCTTTCATGGATTGGTGTGTGCATAAATCTAGAAGAGACATCAAAGTGTCACAGTCCGGGTTACAGGCAGTTGGAGTCCCAGCTTGGTACGTCGGGACCAGGGTAGAGGTCGGGAAGCAGGAATCAGCAGTCCAGGGGTCAGGAAGCCAAGAGTCCACAAATGAGGAAACCAGGAGTCAGGAAGCCGAAGCACAGCTAGGTGGGTAGCATGTTGCTTTGGCAAAGAGCCAGAGGGAAATGCTGGTCTTATACAGGTATACCCCTCCCAGCCCTTGCCACCTGGTGCTATGAGTCTTCTGTCAAGCCTCACCTGTGTGGCCACACCTTGCCCTTCCAGGCCAAACTCAGGAAGGCCCCAGTCCTGCGAGGCCCTACTAGTCACAGGGCCCGGCTCCTGCACGCACTCCTCACACAAAGAAGATTGCCAGCTCTTATCTCTTACGTTGCTTTTGGCAGCACTTGAAATGTAGGCATTAAAATGTGTTTCTTTGACCTTTGGCCATGGCCTTTTAAACACTGTGGTGGTTTCTGACTGTTTCTTTTCCTGTTTCTTACTATGGTGTTATTTTGTGGTTTTATATTGTAAACTGCCCTGTGATCTTCAGATGAACGGTGATATAGAAATAACAACAACAACAACAACAACAACAACAACAATTCTGCTAACCTCCACATTGTGAAAAGTTTTACCAAGCAATTTATTGCTGTTAAAGACACAAGAGTAGGCTAAGTCAGGCTTTTCTCCCGGTCAGCCGGCAATTCTAGCAGTGGAGGCCTGGGGCACAGCTTGCTTCCTGCTTTGTCCCACAATGCAGGCTAGGTGAAAAAACATGAAAATGTCCTGCTGGATCAGACCATCAAGTCCAGCATCTTCTTTCCAACAGTGCCTCTGGCAAGACTACAAGCCGGGCATGTATGTCAGGGGTGCCAACTTGAATAAAACATGGGAGGGGCGCCTGCCCTCCATAACTGTTCACATGACGTGTTGCACACACCCCATTTGAATGGCAGTGCTCATCAATTTTGGGAGGCCCTGCCCCCTCAAATATTTTATGGGTGGGCCAAAGACCCCTCAGCCCCTAAGAGCTGGCTACTATGATGCATACAACAGCAAGTGGTGTGCAAACCTGCTTTGGGACTCAGAAGGCATATGTAGCCATCACTACTAGAAACTATAGATGGACTATGGATCAATGTGTTGCTTGGGTTGCCATATTTTGAAGAGCAAAAAAAGAGGACAGTAGTTTCAACACAGTAGTTGAAAGCTGTGAACAGGGAGGCATTTTTGGCAGTGTTTCTCCTGGTGAGATTTTTTACTGTTTTGGGGGGGACATAAAGCATCTTTCATAGAAGACGCGGGTGGCGTTGTGGGTAAAACCTCAGCGACTAGGACTTGCCGATCGCATGGATGGCGGTTCGAATCCCCGCGGTGGGGTGCGCTCCCGTCGTTCGGTCCCAGCGCCTGCTAACCTAGCAGTTCGACAGCACCCCCGGGGGCAAGTAGATAAATAGGGACTGCTTACCAGCGGGAAGGTAAACGGCGTTCCGTGTGCTGCGCTGGCTCGCCAGATGCAGCTTGTCATGCTGGCCACGTGACCCGGAAGTGTCTGCGGACAGCGCTGGCTCCCGGCCTATAGAGTGAGATGAGCGCACAACCCTAGAGTCTGGCAAGACTGGCCCGTATGGGCAGGGGTACCTTTACCCTTTACTTTAAAGCATCTTTAGAGAATATGGCTGCTGAAATCCAGTGTTGCTTGCAGTGAGTACAAGAGAAAATCATTTTTAAAAACAATTTTTAAAACCACTGCTATTGATGCCTCTTCCCCCAGTAACTCACCCCTTTCATTAATTGTATATAGATATGGATATAGATTGCTACTCCATATTTTGATTTTCACTGAAAAGTTCCTTTGCTTGCTTTTCATGTGACACTGACAGATAAGTCAGTTTTGGTTTCTCATTCAGTTCTCCACATTTCCACTGCAATTTACAATTATTATTACTGTTGAAAAAGTCCTCATGAACATTCACCAACATTTTAATGGATATTTCTTCGTGCAATTTTGCCCTATTTTGCACATTTTCCCTAATATAAATAACAATATTTAAAGCATTTTTCTAATATAATGCATTTCTGTTTGTTCTTTTCAATAATATATTCATTTTTATGCAAACTTGCCATTATATATGCATTTTTGTATTCTGCATTGTGGAGAACTATTGCAAAATTCAGAGTAGTGCAAATATTGAAGGACAGCTGTGTTTCAGTTTGCATATGGTTCAGAAAGTACAAATTAGATACATTTGCCTTTTCATGTAAACCTAATCAAATTTCATTTTAAAGTCCTCTGTAAATGATCAGTTCAGCTCATTGGCAAGAGTGATACTGTATTTCCCTCTCACAGTAGAAACAGAAAGAGAGAGAGAGAGGGAGAAAGGGATGGCAGAAAGATGAGAAGTACCCACTGTTGGCTCATCACAATACCACCATGGGCTTTGGTCCAATTTACAGTCAGCTCATGGCACCTGACACATCCCCCAAAAGTTGCCCACACCTGTCTTGATGACAGAAACATGCCCACAGACACACACAGAGGAATCTACAAACCAGCCTTCCCCCACAACAACTCCTAATAAATGAAGGTATTCCTTTTAATATGCCCTGTATCCACAGATAGTTAGAATCCCATTTCACATCTTTGAAAGCTAATCTTATAGTAATTTAAAATGGGAACACAGAATGTAATTTGCAAGCAATTTTCCTGAATGTGGAAAGTGGTTTGGCACCATATTCCATTCATGAGTTTGAAATACACATTTTTATCTGAAACGGGTAAAATAGTGCAAGGGTAAAGCTATACACAGGTGTTATCTGGGGTCTGTAGTAGCCGCTAGTGCCAATTCTTATGTCCTTTCCCCATCTTTAATGCCAATTCTGCTTTAGGTATGAATTTAAAAATAACACATAATTGAGATTTCATTATCCTGTTGTTAAAATAAAGTTAAACTCCCCTTTCCACACAAAACACATGTCTAGCACTTTGGGCACACAATGTTTCTCCCATTCACTTTAATTGGTGTCGCACTGACCTCAGTAGCCATGTAGAGAAACCTTTTTAAATGTTGGAAAGGAAAACAATGGCAAAACTACCTACCGTATTTTTTGCCCTATAGGACGCACTTTTTCCCCTCCAAAAATGAAGGGGAAATGTGTGTGCCTCCTATGGGGCGAATGCAGGCTTTCGCTGAAGCCTGGAGAGCGAGAGGGGTCGGTGAGCAGTCGCGCCCGGGCTTCGGGTAGCTCTCCGCAAGCCGTGGGAGGGAAATAAAAACTAGGTGCGCCCTATGGGGCGAAAAATACGGTAATATAATTGATTCTTTTGTGATAGGGGAATACATTAAATGTCACAGATTGGGGAAGAAAATGTTATGTATGGATACATTATGATCGCAAGAGGCTTGGGAACAGTTTACTTAAGGGATCGCTTTGAACCATATGTGTCTAGCTGCCCACTTCAGTCTGTGATTTTTAATATTTACATAGGTTTTTTTAAAAAGTTTGTATAAGTATTGTTAGTTGTTGTAAACTGCTTCAATATTTTTAGGAAATTGCATTATACAAGTACATGCGTGTGTGTGTGTGTGTGTGTGTGTGTACTTGTATAATATATACATTTTTAAAAAATATAGATGTGCTTTTGATATCTGAAGAAGAGATATGCGTAAGGAGAAAGAAGAGGCATCCAACATAGCTGCCTAAACCCATATCTGGTTGTTAGTTTCTCTCCTATGATGAGAATTGTGTGTTGAGAGAACAGGGATGACCACACTAGATCCATCTTCCTCTATGCACTGGAGTGCAAGTATATCTAACAGGGAGGCTATTATACATGAGTAGGCTCACCATGGGAAACCTTGCAGGAGTTTCTAACTGGGCAGTGGCAGCAATGAGCAGAGTGATGTTTGACCTCCAACGCATGGAAGGCAATGTGACAGAGTTTGCATGCTCATCCCTTATTTTGCAAGGTTCACAGTACATGAACCTTCCACTGAGATGTAGCACAGCATGATCTCCACACTACTGTACAAAAACTGAAATAAAAATAAACATTTGCCCCCAGCTAGATCATACAATAGAATAAAGCAAGCAGGGCAGGCCACCTGCACCCCCCAAAAAAATTCTCCAGACGTTACTCTACATCTGTGAGAGTAAATAGGTCCTTAAATAGCTCCCCAATTTAGAAGAGGACTAATGGCTCTCTAAAACTGCGGAGCAATTTTCACCCCAGTGCTATGTTCACAAGTGCACTGGAGAATATAAAAGTTTAGGAGAGTTAATGTGGCTTTTGATCTCTGGCAAACAGAGAACTGGAAGGAGGAACGGGGGGCACCTACCTTGTAGAATACTCTCATGACTATTATTTGGCTTAAAGTCAGCAAACTCTCCACCTTGCTATATTTAGCACATGGAAACAGATGCATTGGCTGGATTGCCAAGGCAGGTGGATTGCAGCTCCCCAAAGAATGGAAGATGATTCTGCTGTTTCCCTCTTGCAACTGCAGCATCAAGACTTACAAAGTTAACTGAGGTCTTTGCTTCCAAACAGCCTCCTGGGTAGCAGGTGCAAATGATAGCAACCCCACACTCTTGAAAACATGATAAATGGAGACACCTTTCCAGGATTTGACCTCATTCACTCAGCTTGCTTGTCAGGAAGATGCAGCTGCAAATTGCCTTGCTGAGTTCAGCAATGTGTACTGAATGTGGTGCAAACAGCTGACAATGTGTGTCTCCTCTTCTGTTGTGCCTCCTTGTTCCACAAAATGCTTACAAGTGTGTGTGTGTGTGTTTTAAAGCCATTCATGGAGAGAGAGAGAGAGAGAGAGAGAGAGAGAGAGAGAGAGAGAGAGATTTCAGTGACTGGATAGCTCAGCAAATCTCAAAAGCCAGTTCACAACATTTCCCCAATATTCTATCACTTTCTAGAGCAATGCTACTCTTGTGCCAGTCCACAAGCCATCAGATGCTGATCCCCAGTGACTCCAGCACAGCCCAGGTTGGGTGGGATGCTTCAGGGACCAAATATGGTACTAGTCCTTGGAACATTGAGATGCAGTTAGAATGGTGATCCACCAAATCAGATCGCTTGAGAATCACAGCTCTAGATTATTGGTCTTCAGCTGGTGGTTTAGGAAACACATCATGGCCTAATCTAAAGTGGGTTGCAACATCATCACTACATTAAAAAAGAGGTAAAGGTAAAGGACCCCTGACAGTTAAGTCCAGTTGCAGACGACTCTGGAGTTGCGGTGCTCATCTTGCTTTACAGGCCGAGGGAGCCAGCGTTTGTCCACAGACAGTTTTTTCCTGGTCATTTGGCCAGCATGAATAAGCTGCATCTGGCATAATGGAACACCGAAACCAGAACAATGCATGGAAACTCCGTTTACCTTCCCACCAGAGCGGTACCTATTTATCTACTTGCACTTTTTGGCGTGCTTTCAAACTGCTAGTTTGGCAGGAGCTGGGACCAAACAATGGGAGCTCACCCTGTCATGGGGATTCGAACCGCTGACCTTCCGATCGGCAAGCCCAAGAGGCTCAGTGGTTTAGACCACAGTGCCACCCGCATCCCCATCACTACATACATATGTTAATGTCAGGGAGTCAGCCAGCAATAAATGACTTGGAGTAAGTGAAATTAACTCTTTATTAAAAGAAACAAAGCCTGCTCAGGAGTGCCAGGCCTAATAAGCACTGCGACTCTTCGCAGTAGGTCTTGCCCTTATGAGGCAGTTGTAGAGGCTGAAGGTCCCCCGCCTTCCCACAGCTGCCTAAATCTCCTTCTTCCCTGGGTCCCTCTCAAACCTCTCTCTGCTTGTCCATGCACCTTCTGGTCCTGGGAGCTCCTGGAAGGGGGAGACATTCTGGCTTCTTCACAAGCCTGACAGGATTGAGGACTACTGCTCTAGAATGACCAGGACAAAAGACACAGGGGTGAAAGTGTGCACGTAAAGAACTAAAGGAGAGTTCTGTTGGATCTGAGCTGTAGTTTAGTATTTTGTTTCCCATTGTGATCAGTCAGATGCCTCCAGGAAGCCAAGAAGCAGGACTGGAAGGCAATAGTTTCCCCAGCAAAGGTAATTCAAATCTGAAAGGTCAATTAGAGATGGATGGATCAGTGATTTTGAAGCCTATGTCACTTTCAAATGTGTTCAATTATAAGTGCATTATGTAGTCATTAGGGTGTTGGACTAAGACATAGGAGACCAATGTTCGTTTTCCCACTTACCCATACACTATATTTACTTGAATGTTATGTGTACCTTTTTTGGCCAAATTACATTGTGAAAATTGAGGTGTACATTAGATTCAATGGCATATTAGATTTGATATGGTAGTTCACTGGGTAACCTTGTCTCAGTCATCATCTCATAGCCCAACCTACCACACAGGGTTGTTGGGAGGGGAAAAGGCAAAGCAGGAGAACCTTGTACACATCTTTGGGGAATATAATTGAAATCAATCAATCTGCTGTTTTAAATGAACAAACTAAAGCTCAGATTTTAATATTTATTCCTTGTCTCAGAAAATACTTCTTTCTAAGTGTATTTTATCATCTTTTTAAAATTGTTGGCTAGAGGGACGCGGGTGGCGCTGTGGGTTAAACCACAGAGCCTAGGACTTGCCGATCAGAAGGTCAGTGGTTCGAATCCCCATGACGGGGTGAGCTCCCATTGCTGGGTCCCTGCTCCTGCCAACCTAGCAGTTTGAAAGCACGTCAAAGTGCAAGTAGATAAATAGGTACGTCTCCGGCGGGAAGGTAAACGGCATTTCCGTGTGCTGCTCTGGTTCGCCAGAAGTGGCTTAGTCATGCTGGCCACATGACCCGGAAGCTGTACGCCGGCTCCCTCAGCCAATAAAGTGAGATGAGTGCCGCAACCCCAGAGTCGGTCACGACTGGACCTAATGGCCAGGGGTCCCTTTACCTTTACCTAACACACAAGGGGGGAAGTCAAAAGAACACTCTTGACAGGAAGATCAAGTTTGCTAACTCTCTGTGCTAGCTCAAACCCTTGTGTGTTATGGGTGCTGGGCATCGTAAGAGAATGTCTCTTGATTGCACAAAAGTTCCAAGAACCATAAAAGGGAAAAAAGCTTAAAAAATTTAAAGATTTAAGGGGGAGGGAAAGGAACCCCCTCCCTTAAACTAATGATGATGATGATGATGATGTTCATCATCATCAAGACAGCCAAACTGGACATACTATACATAGCCCCAAACCTTAATCTAAACCCGTGGGAGATCATAGAATCATAGATCTGGGCTGGAGTAGGAGGAGGGAGGAAATCCTTCACCACCCATACTGGGTGCTTACTTTATGCATACCTATCCTTAATGATTAACAGCACCTCCCAAAATCTTGATTAGCACCCTTGCTCCAGCTGACAAACTATGGGTAAAGATACCAAATGCCATTCATTTTAATGCAGTTTACTTCCAGGAACTACATTGCAGCATTTGGAGAAGTCTGAAGAATCTGCACTTCAGCTCAGGAGCTGCAGATCAGGCCAGTTAGTATTGGAAATGACAAAGAATGAATTCTTCATACAACCCTAAATTCAATTTAGTTATCACGGATAATAGCTGCTGATAGCACTTTCCCCCGTTGTCTAATTCTGGTGTGTGTGTTTTTTAAGAGGGAGAGAGATTTCACTAGTAGGAACAATAAGAGGAAATCTCTAGGTACATAAAATTGTAATTTACTAGACCCAACAAATTTTGATTAAGAACTTTGCCAGAGGCACTGTAAAAACAAAACAAAAGAAGTTTTTATCCACTAATTACTCCGTTGCCTGTTGTGAGTAACTCAGTTGGTTTGGACAATAATTTATCACCTTCTCCTACATCTATTGATAGCAGCCCCCATATGCATCCTGAAGTGGAAATATACAGTGATAAACAGTGATACTTGCCTGTGAATGTGGGATTTGGCATGAAACCATCCAACATACCACAACCATGTGACATTAGAGATTACTCCAGGGTTTGGAGAGCAGTTGGGTGGGCATCAGCTTGGGTGACCCTGTGGTGTTGTGGTTAGCAGACCTTAGAAAGTACATTTTCAAAAGGAATTAGTTCAAGTTCAAGTTGAATATGCCCAAACATGAATGAATTCCAGTTCATATTTGTACTTTTACAAAATTAACTAGTCTGGTTCACAGTCAGTTTACAGTTCAGGGTGGCTATCAATTAAGTTCTTAAATTCACCCACCTGCTCACACCGAATCTGAAAAAGACCAGATAAGTAAAGAGTAAATCAAGGTACCCTACAGTGTGGAGAAGGCAAAAAAAGAGGAGTCTCAGAGCTGGCACTGTAAAACAGAAGGAGGAGGTCGAAGGGGCAAAGCAGACTTAAATAGCAACCAGGTTGCTGCCCTCCTATTAGGCACTCCTGCCCATGTGAACCCCAAGTCTGTGGAAAAGACCAACTTGTATCTTTTCCCAAGAAAGGGTACGTGGCAAATTCACCCTTGCAGGAGTGGCGTTCTTCTTCAAACGTCCATACTCAGTGTTTAGATACTGGAGGGTGGGGACAGCAGCACAATACAACTCCTATATCTACTTGAGATTGCCCTAACACTAAGCTATGACCCTTCCCCAAATATGGAGAACAATGACCCTATGTAAAATAAAAGATTATGGGGATCTGTTTATCTCTGTTGCTCAGCCTGTGCTTGTTCAGTTTCTGAGTCTCTTAAAATTTGCCTTAATCTAAATAGAGCCAAACAGCTATTCTTAAGTCTACCTTTAAAAAAACCCCTTAGAGGTCTAGTTTGAACCATAAATTTGAAAGCTGTGTGTTGGGTCTGGAAAGGTTTGTCTGTAAACCGGAATCCACACAGAGGGATTTTTCTTTCAACTTAACCTTTCTCTGAATAATTTTCTCCAGCTGCACAGACCATATTAGCCTCAGGCAAGGCTGTTACATTGCAAGGCACATCCCTGAGGTTACATTCTGAAGAACATTTGGAAACATTGTCCAGTGCAAAATGTGTCTGGTTGTCGACCATGAGCACGATTTTAGATGTTTGGCTTGCAGGTCAAGCCAAAATTTTACCTTGGTGGTTGCCCAACATGGTGGGGATAGTGCAATAATATGTTTGGTGGTTTGCATGAATGTTGTCCATATTACTGTATATAGCTGAACAATAACAGACATAGTAAGGGTCAAACTATTTGGTACACTGAGCACACATTTTTAAAAGCATACGTGTAAAGGACCAGTCCCCCCCCCCTCTTTTGAAAGCCTCCAGTCCTGATTGCAAGGTGGTTAAATTGCTCCCTCACTTCTTTATGATAGATTGTTGTTGTTGTTTAGTCGTTTAGTCGTGTCCGACTCTTCATGACCCCATGGACCAGAGCACACCAGGCACTCCTGTCTTCCACTGCCTCCCGCAGTTCAATCAAACTCATGCTGGTAGCTTCGAGAACATTGTCCAACCATCTTGTCCTGTCGTCCCCTTCTCCTTGTGCCCTCCATCTTTCCCAACATGAGGGTCTTTTCCAGGGAGTCTTCTCTTCTCATAAGGTGGCCAAAGTATTGGAGCCTCAGCTTCACGATCTGTCCTTCCAGTGAGCACTCAGGGCTGATTTCCATGGGACTCTCAAGAGTCTCCTCCAACACCATAATTCAAAAGCATCAATTCTTCGGTGATCAGCCTTCTTTATGGTCCAGCTCTCACTTCCATACATCACTTATGATAGATTAGCTCCTGTAATATCTTTTTTAGACTTTTAGAAGACATCTGAAGGCAGCCCTGTTTAGGGAAACTTTTAATGTTTAATAGATTATTGTATTTTAATATTCTGTTGGAAGCCACCCAGAGTGTGGCTGGGGAAACACAGCCAAATTATTATTATTATTATTATTATTATTATTATTATTATTATTATTTTCTGTATGAATCTGTGTTGACATACATTCGATCTCATACCCTTCCCTGTGTTGGGGATGTTCTATGTTTTTCTTCATAAAATCATAGAACTGTAAAGTTGGAAGGAAACCTGAGGGTCATCTAGTCCAACTGTCTACAATGCAGGAATCTTAACTAAAGCATCCATGATGGATAGCCATCCAAGCTCTGCTTAAAAACCTCCAAGGGCAGAGAGTCCACCACCTCTCATGGGAGTTCCCTCCACTACTGAACAGGTCTTATTGTCAGAAAGTTCTTCCTGATGCTTATTGGAATCTCCATTCTTGTAACTTGAAGCCATTAGTTCAGGTCCCACCCTCCAGAGCAGGAGAAAACAAGCTTGCTCCATCTGCCCTCTGACCGCCCTTTAGATATCTGAAGATGGCTATCTTATCTTCTTTAGTTGTATCTTTTATTTTTCTTCCTCTTTGTTTTATATTAATAAATAAACCATTAATAAATTTCAAAAAATAAATTGCTGCTCCACACAGCTGTATTTGCCTCCAAATACGCCATGGCCCCAAACCCTGAGTCCTTAGTCTGAGTCTAAAACTCAGACTCCCCAAACAGCAGGAAGATATGGTCCCCTCTCCATCCCACACCCTCCAACATTTCTCCGATGAAAATAGCGACATCCCATTCCATAAGGATAATTTTACTGTTTATACCCCACACATCTTACTGGGTTGCTCCAGCCACTCTGGGCAGCTTCCAACATATAAAAACAGAATAAAACATTTAAAAAACTTTTTTTTTTTTTACAGGGCTGCCTTCAGATGGCTGGGGCAACCCAGTAAGATGTATGGGGTATAAATAGTAAAATTATTATTTTTACTATTACTCCATACCCGCCAACATTTCTCCAATGAAAATAGGGACATCCTGAGGAAAAGTAGGACATTCCAGGATAGAATCAGAAACTGGGACAGCTTCTCTAAATCAGGGACATCCCTAGAAAACAGGGCACTTGGAGGGTCTGGTATCTTTGACATCAAATTGTGAGGAATGCACTACTCTGGGGATTTGGGGGGGGGGATTGTTGGCACTTTGGGAACTTTGAGAGAATGCTATGGACAACATTGTCTCTGGTTGCATCTTTCCTCCCTCCTGGGGTCTTTTCCTGCCCCAACAGATAGAAAAAGAGACATTGGATACCTACACAGACCTACAGCTTTCCCTTTCTCATGTGGTCTGATTAAAAGTTGGATCCAGTAAAACTGGCATGGTTTTATATGGGACCCCTCATCCCAACCATCAAATTCAAGCTTATGTTGGTTGACTGTGTAGCATAAATCACTACACTAATCTTTCTGGGTTTTCCTTTTTTAAATGTATGTGCTGATCTACTCCCAGCCCAGTGCATACAGGCACGTCTTGCTTTAACTCCAAAATGTTTGCACAAATCAACTTCACTGTCCATTTCTTCTGTCCTTATTTTTGACAAAAGAAAAAGGGAGAGAGACAAAACCTGGCTTTAGTCTCTCTCCCTCAGTGCTCTCAATTCCCCGTCCTCTCCTCTTGAAAGCAATTTCCTGACAGTTCGTTCCAAGACAGAGTTATAAATTTAGTTTAAAGGGAGGGGAAAATACTTTCTTCTTTTGTTTCCTGGCCTCCTCCCCTGAGTGCAGCTGTTTTCACTCATTCAACTTGATCTCTCTATGTCCTTCAACAGGATTTCAAGGACATTGACCACAAGAAATGGTGGGAAGGAAGTGAGACTTTCCCTGGAGTTATCAACCAACTCCCCCCACCCCCACCCCACTAGAGCCTTATAGTTCTTTAGTGGTAATGTCACCTCTGGAATAGAGGAATAGGTGGAGCTGACATCTTGAATTGCTAGAAACAATGACATATATTTTGGTATCCTCTCACATGCTGAGTCTGATCATGATAAAGATGTGTATTATTTAGTACTGAGCTAAAATGGCCTCCCAAAATTCTCCACGGCCAGAAAAATGCCTGAACTAGTAATGCAATTTGCTGTGACAGCCAGAAATACATTTTAAATTTCCACCTACCCACCCACACCTAAGTTTAAAAGGCCTACTTAGGTGCATCAGAAAAACATGGTGGTGGTGCAAACATTCTCTTGGTTCTGAAGAAGGACTCCTTTTTGCCCTTCCTCAGTGACCAGATGCTGAGAAGATGGTTGGGAAGGTATGGGAGGAGTTTGAAGGAGGAGAATGTGTGAGATCGGAGTGTGTTGAGACGACTGTTACAAGAGGAATGGTAAATCAATGCAGCACGTTAAACAAGGGCATGGGCCGACTCTTTGTACACAGGGC
Organism: Podarcis pityusensis; assembly: GCF_964106645.2. Taxonomy (NCBI): domain Eukaryota; kingdom Metazoa; phylum Chordata; class Lepidosauria; order Squamata; family Lacertidae; genus Podarcis; species Podarcis pityusensis. Next base: position 40,554,199 of record NC_138040.1, read on the forward strand.
CTTCTTAAAGCCACTGTCACAGAGGACTGAGCAGTATGATGTGGATGGTATATATACTAATCTACAGAATCTGCACAGTCCTTGTAAAAGGCCTACAGGGCTTTCTGGTGATTGCTGAGTCCATCAGTCTTCAAAGTAATATCTGAATCAGTCCTTGCTCTACATGCCACAAAAATTTAAGTTGTTTCAATGTGTTGACGGACACAGGCAGCAAATCTTAAACTTCACAGAGCTGTAGCCTTTGGGAAACAGTGAGCATTTGAATTTTCCAGTAACTAATGTGAGAAATTTAACCTCAGGCTAATGCAGTAGTGGGAAGTGGGGGGGGGGGAAACCCTTTGAAAAAATACATGGCAGTTCTTTGAACGCTTCCATGTGCTTTGACACTTTAGGATTTATTTTCTTTCTTTGCTAGTAATAGATTTGTGAGTGGAGGCCATGTGAGAGTAGCAAAGGTCAAGCTGCCAAGCCATCTGTCACATGACTGCCAAATTAGGTATCTTGATCCATGAGTGTTGTGTCTCATTCATCGTATCCTGCTCTCAAAATACCGTAAAATGTTGTGTGATTTTTTTGGCGGGGAGCTACTATGCAATTGCTCCATAACAAAGTGGAAGAGGATGCATTCATCCTTGCTGTGACAGCCAGTGTCCACATCAAGGGAAACAATAGTACCACTCTATTCTGCCTTGGTCAGACACTCACTAATAGTACCGTGTCTAGTTCTGGGCATCACAACTGAAGAAGGTTATTGGCAAGGTGGAATGTGTGCAGAGGAGGATGACCAAGATGATCAAGTGTCCAGGAAATGCTGAAAAGAAGACTGAGAGGTGATATGATAGCCATCTTCAAATAAATAAAGAGCTGTCACATGGAAGATGGAGCAAGCTTGTTTTCTGTTACCCCAGAGGGCACGACCCAAACTAATGGATTCAAATTACATGAAAGGTGATTTCCAACTAAACATTAGGAAGAACTTTCTGATGGTATGAATGGACTCCCTCAGAAGGTGGTGAACTCTTCTTCATTGGAGGTTTTAAAACAGAGGTTAGATGACCACCCGTCAGGGATTCTTTAGCTGTGATTCCTGCATTGTAGGGGATTAGACTATACTATACAACTATACAATTCTCTGATTCTAAAATTGGCTGGAGGGGCCCTTTTGGTAGTTCCAGCTGGGAAAGAGCTTTCTCTAAATTGTGGAAGTCCCTCCCCAAAGAGGTTCATTTAGCATTTTTGTCTGATAGTTTCTGCCTGCCGCATGCTAAAGACACACCTTTTTACTCTGGCCTCTGACACAGTGCTTTGTTTTATGGTACCTGTTTCTGTCGGTTTGCAAGCCCCCTCCACAGAGGCTGGCCCCTCTCACTGTCCTCGGAGCTTGTATACCGGTAACCTCCTCTGGCTGACATCCAGACAGACCAGGGAGATTTTGATAGGCGACATTTTCCCAAGCGTGGGTAAAATGCACACCCCCTTTTCCTGCTTCTTCCCTAGCAGGGAAAAGGAGACAGACAGAAACGTCTATTTACATTCTTTTATTTCTGTCTACAGCACTAGAGAAAAACACATCCTTTCAGTTCAGTTCTTCTAGCAAGTCTGACAAACTTCCTGAACATGCACAAACGGAAGGTTTCAAATTACACTCTTCACAAAGACTTATCCAGTCTGTGAACGTCCTGGGAAATTCTTCTTTCCCACAGATAGGCACATCATGTGATGTCAACAATCTGGCTGTCTGCAGCTGTAATGTTTCCATATACAGTGGTGCCTCGCAAGACAAAATTAATTCGTTCCGCGAGTTTTGTCGTCTTGCGATTTTTTTCGTCTTGCGAAGCACGGTGTCGGGAAAGTTTTGGAAAAGCTTCAAAAATCACCAAAGTCTTTAAAAACCTCAAAAAAGGCTACCACACCGCGTTCTATGAGTTGCTCCTCGAAGTCAAGTCGCAACTGTATTAACAGTGTTAAGAAAAAGGAAACAAACTTGCAAGACGTTTTCGTCTTGCGAAGCAAGCCCATAGGGAAAATCGTCTTGTGAAGCAGCTCAAAAAACAAAAAACCCTTTCGTCTAGCGAGTTTTTTGTCTTGCGAGGCATTCGTCTTGCGAGGTACCACTGTACTGACAGTTTCTTCCATTGTGTTCCTCACTGGAGTGGTTTCACTGTTTTATCTTTTTGTAGAACATGAGAAGATAGGCCTTGTGATGAATCAGAGCATTGGTCCACCTAGATCAGTGTTTTCTACACTGACTGGCAACAGAGCTGGAAGATTTCAGACAGGGAATCTCTCCCAGAGCTAGCAGGAGGTGCCAGGGTTTGAATTTGGAGCCCTCTGCATGCAAAGCAGATGCTCTACCACTTAGCTCTAGCCCATTCCTGTGTGCTGTATTCCCTAGGGCATTGCACTGGAGGGTGGATCAGAAATATTAATAAATTCTAAAGATCCATGCCTGTATTTCCAAAGCACATGTGGACAACCTTTGGGACATGTCTAATTCTCAGTGGCATTCTCTGCTGCTTGTGTTGGTGCTCACACTACCCCTAACTACTAAATTCCCCCCACAGCTGAATTTTGCTGCCCACCCGGGCCACTCCCCTAAATCTGTGCAATTTGCAGGGACTGTAAAATACACTTCCACTATTAAACAGCTACTGTATTGGGTGACTTTCTGATCAGGAGAGTACTAATGGGAAGTGCATTTGTGTGAACTTGTGTGTATGTGAACTAATGTGAATGTGTGTGAATACCCACCAGTACAAGCTTCACCGACAACCAGCACCAGCCATGCCCATTGTTATGTGGCCCCCTACTGCCAACATATCATTGTATGTGGCCCTCAGTTACAAAAATAAATTGCTACCCCTGATTTAAAGAATGGGACCCAGTGCAAGCTAGAAAATCTCAGGACTGGTGAGATACTGTTGCATTCACCTGAGCTTTAATTTTTCACTCTAGCTACAAAAGGTTTAAATATCATGTCCCAAAAGACTAGAAGTCTGCAGAGTTTCAGATTTTTTCTCTGTGTCAATCAGATATTATGTCTCTGAAGACTGATGACTCAGACATGACCGGGAGGTTGTGTAGTCCAATATATTCTGAAAAAGACTGTTTAGTCTCCCATAGATTGGTCTGTGCAATCCACCTCAGACATATTCTTAAGCTTTTAGCTTTTTTCTATTCTGTTGGAAGCCGCCCGAGTGTCTGAGGCAACCCAGTCAGATGGGCAGGGTATAAATCATATCATATTTACCGAAGTCTAATGCACACCTGGGGTGTATGAGACATCCATATCTTTCTGGTATATTTCCTCTGTGTATCCTTGCCACCTCTTCTTGATGTCTTCTGCTTCTGTTAGGTTCTTTCCACTTTTGTCCTTTACTATGGTAATCTTTATATGAAATGTTCCTCTCATATCTCCAGTTTTCTTGAACAGATCTCTGGTTTTTCCCATTCTGTTGTTTTCCTCTATTTCTTTGCATTGCTGTTTAAGAAGGCCCTCTTGTCTCTCCTTGCTATTTTTTTGGAAATCTGCATTCAATTTTCTATATCTTTCACTATCTCCCTCGCATTTTGCTTGCCTTCTCTCTCCCGCTATTTGTAAGGCCTCGTTGGACAGCCACTTTGCTTTCTTGCATTTCCTTTTCACAACATGTTTGACCAAATTGCGGGAGGCAGTGGAAGACAGGAGTGCCTGGCATGCTCTGGTCCATGGGGTCATGACGAGTCAGACATGACTAAATGACTAAACAACAAAAATGCACACCTCTTTTTTTGCCAAATTACATTGCAGTAATTATGATGTGCATTAGATGTGATGGCACATTAGACTCAAGTAAATACAGTATATTATTATTATTATTATTATTATTATTATTATTATGCCTCTGAAGGCTTAGAAATTGACTTAGAAACAAAGGTTTCCCTTTGAAACAAATGAAACTTATATAATCATGTCCATCGCTTCATTTGGTCTACTCTGAGTAAGGCTAGCACTGAGTACAACCTAAACTAATATCTTTCTCCTTATTCAAAACAACAACAAAAACCAAATCTGAGCTTGTTTCATACCCTGTCACACCTCTGACATACAACCAAGGTCAGATTCTCCCCACAAACATAACTGCCCATGGTAAAATCCCAGTTGCCATAGGTCTTGTGGCACCAGCTGGGATGGGGCAGGGATGGGAAGAAGAAGAAGAAGAAGAAGAAGAAGAAGAAGAAGAAGAAGAAGAGTTTGGATTTGATATCCCACCTTTCACTCCCCTTAAGGAGTATCAAAGCAGCTAACAATCTCCTTTTCCCTTCCTCCCCCACAACAAACACTCTGTGAGGTGAGTGGGGCTGAGAGACTTCAGAGAAGTGTGACTAGCCCAAGGTCACCCAGCAGCTGCATGTGGAGGAGCGGGGAAGCGAACCCGGTTCACCAGATTACGAGTCCACTGCTCTTAACCACTACACCACGCTGTCAGAGGAGGGGGAGAGGGATCCAGGGGTTGGCAGTGAGGATGGCTCAAGCAGTGACATTGGAGAGGTTTGCCCCATTGTTGCCAGACATCACAGAAGTGGAGAGGGAGCCACCTGAGTCACTCTGCTCTCCGAGTGTGAAGTTCCCACGGTAGTTAAGGCAGTGAGTAGTGTGGGGGGGGCTGGAGGGGTGTTGCCCCAGGCACTTTTTTTTTGAGGGGGAGTGACCAGGTGCCCCCACTACAATTTCCTCATTGAGGGAAGCCGTGCCCGGGCTGTAGCTCCTTCTCTGGGCCAGCTGAGAGCGAGAGGAGGGCACTGTTAATATCTCACACCTCCGATGCTGCAGATGAGATTGGTGTAAATCACATGCCTGTCTGGGAAGAGTGTGGGAACGGAAAACAGTCTTCTCTCTTCCGCTGTACGTATTATTGTACTGTACTTTTGCTTTTACTTGCTTTTACTTGTTCTGTTTCCTCTCAGAGCCGGAGAGAGAGGACGCCATAATTCCTTTGTCTGTACATACTGTGTAAATAAATACATAGATTAGCACTACGATGTCTCACACTTTGTGCTGTGTTATGCTAGAATATTAGTGTGCATAGAACATTTGATGTATGTCGCTGAAGCGTGCTGGAGAAGAAGGGAAATGCCTTTTCCAGAGCTGCGCATACCAGAGAATGCTCAGAGTTCGGGGCTGCAGGGGCACCCCTAGGGCATTTTCCAACAGTCGCAGCCTCCAACTGGCTGAAGCTCCATTCCTTGGTCAGGTCTGACCAGGGGGGTGAAGCACTGGAAAAGCAGTGGCTGCGGCCCTCTCCAATGCTGCAATTGCTCACAGTTCTACCCCTGGATCAAGCCTTAAGCAAGGGCAGAAGTGTTGAAGAAGCGGCGCCGGAGTCCCTCTCCAACACTGAGATTGCCCACAGCTCAGAGGAAGCATTGCAGAAGCAGCAGAGGAGTCCCTCTCCAATGCTAGGATCAGGAGCATGAGAGAGCTGTGGCAGCTCCCTCGCTTAGTGGCCCAATGCCTAGTTGCAGTGTGGAAGCAGCTGACTGTAGTGGGTGAGTGCACCCCTCAGCGCATCCCACCCCAGCATGCCTCACCCACCCCTGGCACATGCACACCCCGGGTGGTAGTCGGGGACGCAATGTCCCTGAGCTAAGGAGGTGGCTCTGGCCAAATCAGAGGAGGAGCGAGAGTCAAAGGTTCTGGCTCAGGTGCAAGTGGTTTTGTGGCACCACAGGACTGAGAAACACACCTTCAGCCTCCCTCCCCTTTTGGCAGCCTCAGATAGCTTGGGGTGTCTGTGATATGAGCTGGTGAGTTCACTGCCTCAACCCAATCCAGTCAAATCCCACATCAGTCTGAATTGTTCCAGTTCAGAATCCAGGTTTCAGTCAGATGTGGTGCACAGTCATATTATATACACATACAGAATATATAAAGAGTGAAATATGCAGTGCATTTTTCCGAGGTGAACTCACCAGAACTCCTTTCTCAGGTGGGGCGCCATTGCCATTCTAAGAGAATGAGGGAGGTGTTCATGATGAGTTCCGGCACCTCTTTTACCAGGACCCTCCATGTGTCCCTATTTTCCTGGGACAGTCCCAGATTTGCAGAAGTTCTCCCAGTTTCTGATTTGATCCTGCAATGTCCTGCTTTTCCTCAGGGTGTTCCTATTTTCATCTAAGAAATGTTGGAGGTATGGAGTTATCTGACCCCCGAGCCATCTGAAAGCAGCTCTGCAGAGGGAAGTTTTTTAATGTTTAATGTTTGATTATGTTTTTATATATGTTGGAAGTCACCCAGAGTAGCTGGGGCAACCCAGTCAGATGGGCAGGGTATAAATAATAAAATTATTGTTACTGTTATTATTTTTATTGGAGAAATGTTGGAGGGTATGCTTTTCTAGAAAGAAAAAATCTATATGCTGCAGAGTTAACTGAGCTTTAAGTTAAGGGCAGGAACATGCTGCCTCTTGCAAAAGGGTTTCCCCCATCACAATGGCAATCTCAGATAAGAGCTATAAAGATGTTTCTCATATATATATATATATATATATATATATATATATATATATATATATATGCTGCAGAGGATTAGTGAGCGATAGGGCGAAATTTTGTAAGAAAGCAGTCAAGGGTATATATTTAATATCAATTTAAGGCTCACAGTCTTGCTCAGAATTGAATTTGATAATAATACCAGGCTGTGCAGTGTGATTAATGAGAAATACCTGATGTAAAAGCTACCACATATATAAAAAGTTGAATTTTTAATGTGTGCTTTTCTTTCCCAGCAATCTTTTAAAAAGAAGAAAATCTTATTTTAAGCAATCCACTGATACATTTAACAAATGTCAAGATGAAATGCTTCCTCAGAGATCAAAAAGACTGAATGTTTTATTGTACTCCTCACACTACACTGATAGTCTTTATTGAACTTCCATGCTAAGGATCAATAGGTTCATTTGATCAAATATGGAGAGCTATCAAAGATGCCCTGCTTTACCTAAAGGATTTGTCGGATGGTGCAATTTCCCAAGAGAGCATTATGACTCTCGGATCTGCGCTTTGATATCTTGCAGTGTCCTCACTACTTTGAAATGGCACTTTTTACATAAGGATCTTGCTTTATGGTTGAACCCCATTTATTCCAGTAGTTTTTTGTTGAAGTGGGAAAAGGGCAACAAAATATGCAGTGGTACTTAGCTGGCATTCCATTAAATTGAGAGTTTCTGATATTTCCATTATGACGTGATGTGGCAATGGAGGGCCTTGGCTTTGTTTATGACGTGAATTTCACCTTACACTCCTACCGCATTAGTGTGTTGGGGATTTGATTGATTGTATTTTTATGTCTCTTTTCACTCCAATGACTCCCAACGTGGCTTACAAACAATAAATAAGAATAGCATGATAGGACGTAATAGAACATTGCAATTGCACTCAAATCATTAACGAATCATCAGTGAAACAATTAAAATCTATAAAACCCTGTTAACAAAGCAGCAACTAAAAATAAGCTAAACATCACAATTAAAGCACACACTCTCTACACCCCCATGACTCATAATTTTCCACTCTATTCAGTCCATTTAAATACATGTACACATAATGCCCGTGACAGTAACTTCCTTCTGAAGGTTCCTCAGGCTGGAGGTGGGGCAGCCCAAGGTAGTGAAACCAACTACTACCTGATGACAAACAGAGTCTCTCTTCCCTCATAGTTTTCCCTATGGAAATTGTTTTCCTTCTTCTGCCAATTCTTTTCTGTTATCCCACTCCCACCCACATTGATTTATTTCCCTGCAGGCAAGATTCCAGTCTCACTGGTTTGTATATAAATCCCATTATTGCCATTATCCCTGCATTTATTTGTTGGTTGGTCATGTAGATCTAGTCATTGTCTCTTTGACTTGTACAGCACCAGCACCAGTGCACATCCCTCCCTCCCACTTCACCAGTCCTTATTCCAACTCATCTACTGTGCCAGCTCTGTCACCCACCCAGTTAAGAAGACCCTTTCCTTCCCCAGGCTATACATCTGTGCAGGCTACTCTGAGACCCCTCTCCTATACTCACGTGTTCATATCCTTCTCACCATCCATTCACTATTTCTCATGCCACCCATCTCTTCTAATCTACCTCCTTAACTGTTCCACACCCTCCATTTTCCAGGGTCCTACGGGATTGTTACACTTCCACCCCTAACACCCCTAACATTGTGTGACTTCTTCTCTTCATCCAGTCATCCATTCCTGTATCTTTTTGCATCCATCCATCCATCCTCCCACCTCATCCATGGATTCATCTCCATGAATGCCCAGTCTGCAATACCAGTCACACATGGGCACCATTTTATATACCTCTTCAGTACACCCACCTCTTTACCTTTCTGCCAACATACCACTCATTCAGTCACCTCCTTCCCCATCTCATTCAGCCTCCGGGATATTTCTTTTTCCTTGCTGTTCAAATCCTCTGCTGCACATAGCTGTCCACCCCATGTCCTCTAACCTACATTGCTGACCTACATTCTCCATGAATTCTTAATCTTATGATCATGCATACACTTGGTGATCCCATCCATCCATCGCTCTATGTATCGTGTTGAGTTTTATATGCAATCCATCTATCCTTAAACCTATCACATCCTGTACCACTTTATTGTTTTCTATTTCCTTATTCCACACTCATCCATTCACACACACTCTCAACCCATGTATAGTAGTGACTCTGTAGTTAAAAGCAGAAGTCTTCAAAATATGGCAACCCTAGCTGAAATCTGAGACCTCATTATCCTTGTGTCTGGCTCAGTCTCTATGCTGCCTACTATGATTGTATTTTATGAAGAGAATTAAATTGGCATTGGATGGTAGCCAAAGAAGCAGTAAACTTTGTTAAGCAGATAGGATACATTTCCTTTTTGTTCTTCTTTTGTCTAACGTATGTAAAAGGGAGAAATAACATTGCAAGCTCCAGCCATTAAACATGACTTAAAATACCACATTCAGGCATTTTCTCCTCTCTCATCCCTTTTCATTTTGCCACTGCTGAGCTACAAAGCCACAGAGGATGAACCAGCAGGAATAGTCTAACTTCTAAGCATTCTTTCCCTGCTTCTTCCAACTGGTAGATACAGGATTCATTTGTAAATTAGGAGGATTTTACATATAAAATAAAAATGCAACAATTGTCAGATCAGGATCTTTTTAAGCTTCAGCTTGCCCGTTGAGTTGTAGAAACTACATTTTCCTAGAAGATCAAGGCTACAATGAGATTCTTTGATTGACAAGAGCTTTTATTTTCAGAAAAAAAGTTTGGATTTCTTATAGACTTGTTTTATGTTGTGGATGTGCACATTTCTTCCAGTCATTTCTGAATCTTGAACAAATCATTCAAAAATGAAAAGTGAAGCTCTTTGGACTACACATTGTTGACACCCACATTTACTCTGGATCTCTAAAGTTTTTAACTCATCATCATCACAAACTCAAGATGTCCAAGGCAGTCACATGAAGAGCGCCCCTTGTGTTAAAAGGAACAAGCATGCTTGTTGCAAGGTTGCATTATTATTATATTATTATTTAATTTATATGTCATTTAATGCCAAAATAGGTTTCTAAGCAGTTTACAAATTATAGAAACCCATAGTGTTGTACACCACCCCAATCTCCAAGCAGTGCAAGATTCCAGGGGTTCCAGGTTACTCAGGGTTCCCTTTCCTCGGAATGAGGGACAGCAGAGACTGTGGTGTCTTTATGATATATAGTTTATTTACACATAGATACAACCTGAGCCTACCATGGAGGGGGTCACAGCATTAACACCACAGATGGTCTCGCTTCTTCCATAGGCGCAGCCTTGGAGTCAAGCAGAAATCAGGCATGGCTCTCACCAGGGCTGTCTTTACCTGGGGGTGCAAGGGGTGCGGGGCACCCAGGAACCAAATTCTGGGGGGCGCCAGGCGCCCGCCGCTGAAGCCACCTAAGCTCTTAAGTATCTACCTGTTATTAAATAATAAATAATTTTGATTAAGATAGAAAAACAAAATACATATATACCTAGGTATTACCCAAATGTATACGTACTGTTTCACTAAAGGACTTTAGACTTTGTGGGCTCATTTACCAAAGACGTGCGCGCCACACCAGCGGCGGCACTTGTCAGACTCAACGATGGCGCTTGTCATTCTCAACGGCACCGTGCATGCAAAATTAACTCTTACATCGAAATATTACGTTACGTATCATATCGTATTGAGCTGTTATGTGGCAGCGGAGTCAGCGGCACCTTAGACACGACTGATCTTGCGCCGCCTGGCTCCCTTCTTTCGTAAACAAGAGATAAGGCATAAGCATAATAAAAGTTAATTTGGGGGCTAAAGTGAATTTAGGGGTGCCGGGCGGATCTTTGCACCCCGGCAGCGCATATGCTAAAGACGGCCCTGGCCCACACTCTCTCTTGTCTTTCTTACGAGCAGCCAGGTGAGAGAGAGGCCTCATCCATTTGCCCTCTAGCACAATGCAACTTCCTTCCTTATACTAACAACCCATACTTAGAAACCATCATGGCCTTTGCTTGGCTAATTCAACAATGGGATTCTCCATTAGATTTTAATCCTTGCTGGATCCACGGGGATAGAAAGAACTCAGGGACATAGGTGCCAACTCCCTGGGGCTCTGGGTGCCTGAGGAACCACAAAATTCCCCATGAAGGAGTCGGGTACCTACAAATTTGGCCCGGGGCACCCACAGTTGCAGGGCTAAGCTGGAACTCCTGCTCAGGCATTATACAGCCTACCCCATCGCTCTGCCCCCCCCCCCGAACTCACAACAGTTAAAATACACAATTAAATAATCCTATTAAAACAACTCAGTACTTAAAACAGAGGATTTTTGTGAATAATCCAAAGACATTCCCCATCAATACCACTTTATTGGGACACCTGCAGACTTTGCTATACTCACATATGAAGCTTGAAGGTAGGGATGGATGTATTTTCAGTCTGTGTCAGTTTCACATATGTTCAGTCATAAGTCCATTGCTTCTCATTCCCAGATCAGTCTTCAAATTCATATTTGAAAATTTAATAAGATCATAAGAGCCTGTTGGACCTGGCTGAAGGCTCATCTACTATAGCACTCTGTTTTCAGAGTGGCCAATCAGTTGCCCATAGAAAGCTTACAAACCAGTTTGAGGGGTTTTTTTCACAGTCAAGTGGTGCAGAAATTTCATTAAATAAATAAAAATAAAGCAGAACCTGAGCATAAAAGGTCTCTCTCCAGTTCTGATTCCCAGCAACTAGCACCTACTGTCTCCAACGGTAGCTCTATACATGAACATTTGTATTATTTTTAAGTATTTCTTTCACTAAATATGCAGGGGTGTTGATGTTTTCCAATTGCAACCTAAAATACATGGTTTAGTACACACTTTGTGCCCAAACACACATTTTATCCTAAGGTGTATATTTTTATATGTATTTTGATGTTCTTTGAGCCAAGCAATATGGACTGAACAAAATGCTCTGGCATCCTTCACTTGAACCATTATACAAATTGCAAATGAAAGACAGTGTAGGCGGATGTGGACTCAAGCTCCCCTTTTCAGGAGAAAATAGTTTAGCTGATATACTTTGTACAATGTTTTGATTATTTAAAGCATACCATAAAGTGCTTCATTTTATACTGTCATTTTCCTCCAACTTATTCAGTGTACTGACTACTAAGATGCACTCTGCATGCCTTATTTAACGTGCGGAAGCTTGCTCTGAATTAATAATACACTCAAAAGAGCCCTGTAATGGGGTCTAATTAGATTGGGTTTGAAAGCATCCATTTCATGTCTATCTCCTAATGAGATCATATTGTCAGATTGGGTTACACGGATCTTGCATCTTTTGACTGATCTGGTTCACGTTTACTCCAAATTAAAGGGATTGAAATATAAACTATGGGTGTGATGATTACATCATACTGTGCAAATAAATATATAACTGTTCTGAATGAGTGTTGTCTGCCTCTGTTGGCTTCCGTATACCTTCAAAGAGGAGGAGCAGGAGGAGGAGGAGGAGGAGGAGGAGAAGGAGAAGAAGAAGAAGAAGAAGAAGAAGAAGAAGAAGAAGAAGAAGAAGAAGAAGAAGAAGATTAAACCAATTATGTCAAACCTGGTTAAACTGGGTCTGATTATATATAGGGTGTGTACACACTACAGTTTAGTGTGCATTCAGTGGAGACTATAATTAGTTTTCTTAGTGTTGTACACTAATTTCAATGTGTCTGCTCTGAGAGAAACTTAGCTGAACACCAATACAAATGTTTGATTAGTATTTTAGTCTCTAATTAAACATGTAGTTGGCAGTGTTGAGAGGAAGAGGAGAGAAGGAGATATACAGGCAGATACTATCACCTGCATTGTCTCCTTCTTCGCACCCCTCCTCATTACCTGCCACTGCCCCTCTTGAAAGCCTTGGATTGCTCCATATGGACCCAACTCAGGCCTGCTTTAACTGGTCTGGGCAAATCCTGGATTGGTCTAATTTGGTTTGTGATCTGGGATTTGTTTGGATCAGATCCACAGTCCTACTACACATCACTGGACACATACAGGGAAGAGAGACACAGGCAAATGGAACATTCACATCTCCCCATAAAAAAAAAATAACAATTCTGCTGGATCAGACTAAGGGCCCATCTAGTCCAACAGACTGTTCTCCCACTGGCCAACCAGATGCCTACTGGAAGTCCACAAGCAGGACCTGAGTACAACAACCTCCACACCTCTTCTAAGTCCCAGCAATTGGCTCTTAGGTGCATTCCGCTTGGGAACATGAAGTTAGCCAGCACTAGATTTGAGCACCCCATATATATATGTTATGTTGTGGGCCATCCAGTGATCTTCAGATAAAGAGCACTATACAAATCTAGTAATTAATAATATTGTTAATTATAGGGAAAAGGTAAAGGACCCTTGGATGGTTAAGTCCAGTCAAAGGCGACTCATGTGGCGTGTGGTGCTCATCTCGCTTTTCAGGCTGAGGGAGCTGTCCACAGACAGCTTTCCGAGTCATGTGGCCAGCATGACTAAACGAGTGCCAGAACACATGGAAATACTGTTTACCTTCCCGCCACAGCCGTACCTATCTATCTACTTGCACTGGTATGCTTTCAAACTGCTAGGTTGGCAGAAGCTAGAACAGCAACAGGAGCTCGCCCCATTGTGCAGATTCAAACTACTGACCTTCTGATCAGCAAGCCCAAAAGGCTCAGTGGTTTAGACCTCAACGCCACCCACGCCTCCTATTTACCTTTACCTATTAATACTAGAAAGAACACCTCCCATAGATACCTACAAGTCCTCAACATCCTCACTGGAGGTCCTTCCCCTAATTAAAGCAGATGGGTAGTTACTAGGGAGGTGACTTTTTGATGGTGCCACACTTATAGAATGCCCTCATCAAAGAACCTTTAGATACCTGGTTCAGATTGTCTAGGCACAAAGATCCTTTTGGCACCAGGTGAAGAGTATTTTATTCTCCCAAGTTTTGTATTAGGAATAATCGTCTAACACATATTGATATATTCCCCAGCTGTTTTTGTGCTGGTTTTAAATGTCCTTTCTTCTGCTCTGTGCCTATGTCAGTTTTTAGATTTTTGTTTTGTTTTGCTATTTGTATTATTTATCATTGGTTTTACCTCTTTTTATGGTTGTTATTGCACTTTGAATGGGCTTGTAAACCACACAGAGATCTATATTGTATGGGGAGTATATAAATGTAACAAAAATAAGATGTACTAACTCAATCTGTGTATATTATTTTCCCTCTGCAAAACAAACAAGCAAACAAAAATATATTGTACATAGTTGATTGTTCCTGCTGCATGATTGTCTAGCAATGCTGCAGCTTCATGAACATGAAAAAAACTCACATCAACTACATTCATTGTGCATGGATGGGAGAAGCTCCCACTATGACTTTCTTCTCATCAGTAAGGTTGGGAAGCAGTTCAGCAGGTAGCTAGATGAGATGTTGCATCAGAAATGGCTACATAGGCACCAGCTGTTATTTTCTCTGCTGTTCCACCTCTTCCTGGAATATCAGCAGAGCCCTGATCCCAAGGAAGCAAATTTAGGAAGTTTAGACTTTCCCCTCCTGAGTTAAGGAAGGAGGCTTCACGCTGCTAAATAAGCACTGCACCCTCTGACCTGAGACTCCAATTGGACCCACTGCTCTACTCCTGGGGCTGATTTTTCAGGATCTGAAGCTTGGACCCATAGGTTGGATCCTCAGACTTTGTAGCTTCCCCAGCAGGTTGCTTATCTGAGTGGTAATCTTGGGTTATCCTATCACCACCAACTTTCCTTGATGTGCTAGGGCCAACAATGGACTCCTCTTTCTCTAAAATGGTCTCATCTGATTCTGAGAGATGATGCTGGTGAGGCATGAAAAAACCCCTCACATCTGGTCAAGTTAATTGATTCTCTTGGAAAGCATTGCCTTTGGGGTGATGTGAGATAGCACAAAAGTTCCATCTGTGAGAATTCATCCATAACTACAAGCCACCATTTGCTGTTGCAGTCATCACCATGCATTTATGAACCAGTCTTACAAGTGTTGCTTAATATGATTATTAATAAAAGAAAAGGGAGAAAACCAGCAACTAAATGTAATTGAAAGCAGTGGAATAGGACATGACGTTCAATCCTATGCTTGTTTTTTTAAGAAGTAAGGTCTGTTGAGTTCAATTGGACTCATTAAGTATTATTTATAGGATTTCTTTTAGAGCACAGCCCTCTCAAGGCAGCATTCAGCAATGAGTTAAGATGTTCCAATGTTCCTAATATAATCAAGACACAGCTGAAGCATCAAAATCTTCATAATACAGCATTGCAAGGCAGCATAGGGTCTCAACAATCACTGGCATAAACCCTGTTAAAGAAAGACAGTCTTAAATAGATGAATTTTCAAGGTACATCTGAAGGTCTGCATTGTGGGGTTCGTGCACCATTCCCTTTTAAGTGCACTTAGGGGTGCAGCCCTAATGCCACTGATATTCACATGAGTTAGCCATGATTTTTGCTGGATCATACGCCAAAAGTCTTGTGAAACCTTAAAGGCTAATTTCCAATCATATGGACCTACTTTAATAGGCCCAAAGCTTGTTGCCCCGCAGTCCACTAATTACAGGAAGGAGAAGGATTTGCCCCACCCATTCTGGGATGGAATATAAGGCTGTGATGCTGGCTAAGATTCAAGGACAATAAGTGAAAGTTTATTTTGTGGGGAGGGGGTTGAAAGGTGGAAACTGACTCTTCTTGGATGTAGTTTTGCAGAGACAGTTAAGTAGTGCGGGATTAATTTTTCCTCTCTTATAATGCTAGAATTCGAGGACATCCAGTGAAGCTGAATGTTCTAAGAGCAGACTAAAGAAAGTACTTCTTCACAAAACACACAGTCAAACCATGGAATTCATTGCCACAAAATGTAGTGATGGCCACCAATTTGGATGTCTTGAAAAGAGAATTGGAGAAATCCATGAGGAGAAGGCTTACAAAGGCTACTAGTCAGAATGGTGATGTTCCAACTTCACTGCTGAGAGCAATCTGCTTCTGGATATTGCTTCTTGGGAATCACAGGTGGGCAGAGGGCTGTTGTGCTCAGGATCTGTTTGCAAGTTTCCCTTGCGTAACTGGTTGTCAGTTGTGAGAACAGAATGATGGATCAGATGGGCACTGTCTGAAATAACATGAGGAATACAGCCACCCTCTGAAAGCCACACTTCTTTGAATTTTGCATTGCAGGCCATATAATGTGCACAAAAATGCATATGCCTGGGTAAAATGTACATATAAATGCACATATTGCTGAAAATAACATGCACAATGCATTACTTTTGGAGGAATTGCTTTGGGAAAATGTGAATATTAGGCAAAATTGCATGCAAATGTGTGTATTGGGTGAAATTCACATGAAAATGCCAATCTATTCTTATGAGGACTTGTATCCTTTCATTTCTTTTTAAATGCAAAGTAATGTTAAAATATGGAGAACTGAATTTAAGATGGGAAAATGAGAAAGCGAATGAAACCAAAATTGACATATTCATTCATTCCTGTTTATTACAGTCTCATTCTACTACAGATCCCTTAAGTTATAGAGTTGTAGCCCATAGTTAAACCTATGTGGGGAGAATAATCAAGTACCGCATCCATTATTAAGATGCCAAAGTAAATAAATAAACACAAAGTGTGAATCACAGGAAGGTTGAAATACAAATGTAGAAGCCTCTGTGCATTTGCTGTTTTTGATTGCTTCTGCCTGCCCTTGTTATCACTTCTTCCATTGCATTTGAAGGCATACATATATCCATGCAGAATTCATAAGATATAAAATAAATTACATAGCACTGGATATCAAACTAACTGAAAAAACTGACTAGTTTTGATGTTTTATGTTTTGTGGATTGGACAAAAAATAATAATAATCCAGATTTGAAGAGAGGCACACAAAGGGAATGATTTCCAAATGTTATTTCAAATACATACTTCTGGGTTTGCAGGTGCCAAAGTGAAGCAAAGTAATAGATCATTCTTCCAGGCACCATTTCCTCCAGGGATTTTATTGATGTTGTCAGATATTTCATGGCGAGATCCATGAACTACACAGTGGTTTTGTGTGTTTTTTTGACTTTGTACAGAAGCAATAAGGAGGCTGATATTCAAGGCCTGTTGTAGGTTACTAGAGTGATTGTCAGACCAAAGTAACAAACTGTCAGTTCTCATTTGCTATCTTCTTGACTTTCAAAGAAAGATTCTGGAACATACTGAATATCTATAAAACACTAACACTGGTGGCTCATTCATGAGCGGAACCTCAACCTCTCACCCTTCAGGTAACCTTAGAAGGTATTGCATAAAATCAGGCAGACTATATCCAGTGCGAGCTTGTCAAACTGACACCCGGAGATAATAATGGTTTGGAAAACATATGTAGAACTATTTTAGAGCCTCCTTCTAGCTGCAGTCACCCTCTCTGTGCACAAAAGTGGGGAGAAATTTTCTGCATTTACATTGGGGAAAGGACAGACATTTCTAATTGTCAGCAGCAGTGGCTTTTTTCCTCCTCTTTCAAAAAATACCATTTGCTGTTGGAGCAAGTGGCAGCAGCCCTCTAAGTATACTGAAGCCATTTCTTCCTAAAATCCTTCATCACAAAATACCCCACCCCTCCAAGGGCAGGAGGAACACAGGAACTTAAGAAATGTTGATAAACAGTGGCTCTCCAATGTTTCAGACAGGAATTCTTTCCGAGTTCTACTGAGAGATGCCCAGGGATTGAACATGGGATCTTCTGTATGCAATACAGATGCTCTACCACTGAGCTATGCTCCTTCCCCTCATTGTGGAGAGAGAAAATGCCTGCCAGTAGGGGCAACCACTCTCCAGTACTGTATCTCCTCTAGAATGCAACTGCAGGACATTACACCACCATGGCACAATATCCTTTCTCAGAGGCAATGAGTTTGTGGGTGGAAATGGCTATAGAGTGCCTAGGAACATCAACACCATTACATGCTGTGGTGGCAAAAAGTCAAGAAAGGAAGGAAGGAAGGAAGGAAGGAAGTGTTATGTACTGAAGTTCTCACCCTGGGCCAGCAGGCGGTTACTATAGATAGTTATGCAAATAAGGGATCGAAAGTGACGTTCAGTGATTGGATAGTTTTAGAAAGTTGTTACAGTTACACTGTACTGGAGCTCTATATAAGCAGGCTGACTGAACCCTTCAGTTCAGTTCTGTCCTGGCCTGTGAATAAACAAGAGCTGTTTGAAGAATTGCTGTGTCGTCTGATATGTTCACCCACAACTTAAAAGGAAGGAAGGAAGGAAGGAAGGAAGGAAGGAAGGAAGGAAGGAAGGAGAAAACTCTTTTGCAAGGAATTTTTATTCTTCTTTTCTTTTGCTATTTATAGACCATTTGAAGTGGGTTAATACACACAGTGTGTGCAATGGCATATATCAATATTAAGTCAGACAGCACTACCAGTAGCATAACGTAAAATTCCAACCCAAACTCAGCCAATCTTACTCTCACCATCCATCCATCCCACCCAACCACTACAACAATTCACTACCTCATACACTATCTCTATCAACCAACCACACATATACTAACAATTCATTATACACAATATTAGATCCCCCATACAAAGGATTACTGCCAAGCACACACATGTAAGAAATGCCCGGCATCTCTGAAGCACTAATAGGCTCATCTGGACCCTCAAATACTCCTCTCTCACCTGCAGGCCCATGCAGAGGATATCTGAGGCCCAGGTTGGGAGTCTTGTTAGAATAAAGTTATAAATTCAAATAAAAAAGCATCTGGTCCCTAGCAAGGCCCCCTGGCTGGCTTAGCACTCTGAGGCCCAGGGCAAGTGCAACTAGCTCCCCCCCCCCCCGCAGGGGCCTGCTCACCTGGGAGGAACCCCGGTCTATTCCAGAGAAGGCTTTCACCCTGGGAGTATGAAACAAATTGAAATCCAAGTCTGCCACCACTAACATTTATAATAAATTTCTGCAGGTCTCCCCACTCCCCAGCTCCCAGATACATTGCCAAAAAAGTTCTCATCATAACTTTTGGTGTAGCCTGTTTTTCTTCTTGTTTGACTTATTTTTAGTCCTCAGTGGGATAATGAGACTTATAACAAAGACATTTACTTCTTCCAACTTGACTTATTTTTAACTCTCAGTGGGATAATGAGAGTTATAACAAAGACATTTTACAATTGCAAGCTCTGTTAACCAATAATCAAATTCTGCACTATTAAAAGGATTTGACAAAATAGAATGTTGATATGAGAATCACACCCATTAATTAATAACTATTTGGGGAAACAGGGGAGGTCAGAATAAAAGTAGAAATAAGGAGAAAACCTGGGGGAAGCTCTGCTTCTTATGAAGCATTCACACTCGTTTTGTTTATGCAACCCAATCTTATATATGTTGAACCCACAGCAAATCATACTGAGTTCAGTGGAAGACAGGTCCAAATAAATATGAATAGGAATGCAGCCTTATATTTTCAACCTAGAACATTTGGACCAAAGAAGACATTGTTTAGTGGATCTGTGAGGTTATTCCATTGTATCCAATGATGGTTCGAGCTGACCCATCAAAATGAATGTGCTAGGGTTGCCATATTTCAAACAGTGAAAATCCAGACAAAGATGTTGACATTTATTTTGGCAAATTTGTATATATATGATGATTTGGAGCTATTTTTAAATTGCCGCAAGCAACACGCTGGACATTTTAGAGATTTCTGCCTGGACACTGCTTCCGACTGCAGTATTCCAGATATGTCAGGGAAATTCTGGACATATAGCAACCCTAGAATGTGCACAAATAACTTTGGTACATTGATTTCATTGGGTTTACTCTGAGTAGGACTTCACTGGTTGAAAACTTCCGCTTTGCTAATTCACAACCACATAGGCCCACTTTGAAAACTGGTGAATAAGTTCTCAGGGAAAGGGTATTTTAACACTTTCCCCTCATGTCCATTCAATTATGCAACACACCTCCCCCCCAAAAAAACCTGCTATTAGATCCATGGGAGGAGGTGGGGGAGACAGGTAGAACTTCTGTTGTTCTTGTTTCTTTTCCTTGTACATCAAAGAGTAGCTTGGGGAGTGAGGAGAGGTTATATCCAATCATGGAACATGTGCTGGGGTGGAGCAACAGAGCTGCCCTTCTGAAATCATCATTTGGACTCCTGACACCAGCAGGTCTTCTGGTTACCTGGATGGGATGGAGCAAGGCAGTGGCCAGGGTGGAGCAATGCAAGTTCCCCAGCAAGGCCAATGAGTTGCCACACTTCTCCACCCCAGTCCCACCCAGGTGAGCTTCAGCAACATTGGTGTCGTAGATTCTCCAAGTGTCCCTATTTTCCAGGGACAGTCCCAGATTCACAGAAGCCGCCCCAATTTCTAATTTGACTCTAGAATGTTCCGCTTTTCCTTAGGATGTCCCTATTTTCACCAGAGAAATGTTGGAGGGTGTGGAGTTACCCAATCCTTGAGCCTGAAGGCAGCCCTATATAGGGAAGGGTTTGGGGTTTCTTTTACAAATATTTAATATTTTTCTATATGTTGGAAGCTGCCCAGAGTAGCTGGGGCAACTCAATCAGATGGGTGGTATATAAATATTATTCTTATTCTTATTCTTATTCTTATTCTTATTCTTATAGAATATGACATCCCTATTTTCATTTACTTCTGCTTCATTGACTGTGCAAAAGCCTTTGACGGTGTGGATCACAGAAAACTATGAGGGGTTCTTAAAGAAATGGGAGTGCCAGACCACCTTATCTGTCTCCTGAGAAATCTTTATATGAGAAAAGAAACAACAGTTAGAACTGGGTATGGAACAACTGATTGGTTCAAAATTGGGAAAGGAGTATGACAAGCCTGTATATTGTCTCCTTGCTTATTCAACTTATATGCAGAATACATCATGCAAAAGGCTGGACTGGATGAATCCCAAGCCAGAATTAAGATTGCCGGAACAAATATCAACAACCTCAGATATGCAGATGACACAACTTTGATGGCAAAAAGTGAGGAGCAATTAAAGAACCTCTTAATGAGGGTGAAAGAGGAGAGCGCAAAATATGGTCTGAAGCTCAACATCAAAAAAACGAAGATCATGGCCACTGGTCCCATCACCTCCCGGCAAACAGAAGGGGAAGAAATGGAAGCAGTGACAGATTTTACCTTCTTGGGCTCCATGATCACGGCAGATGATGACAGCAGTCACAAAATTAAAAGACGCCTGCTTCTTAGGAGAAAAGCGATGATAAACCTAGACAGCATCTCAAATAGCAGAGACATTACCTCGTCAACAAAGAGCCACATAGTTAAAGCTATGGTTTTCCCAGTAGTGATGTATGGAAGTGAAAGCTGGACCACAAAGAAGGCTGATCACTGGAGAATTGATGCTTTTGAATTGTGGTGCTGGAGGAGACTCTTGAGAGTCCCATGGACCACAAAAAGATCAAACCTATCCATTCTGAAGGATCAACCCTAAGTGCTCACTGGAAGGACAGTTCCTAAAGCTGAGGCTCAAATACTTTGGCCACCGCCTGAGAAGAGAAGACTCTCTGGAAAAAACTCTGATGTTGGTTAAGATTGAGGGCACAAGGAGAAGGGGACAACAGAGGATGAGATGGTTGGACAGTGTTATAGAAGCGGCCAACATGAATTTGATGAAACTCCATGGCAGTGGAAGACAAGAGTGCCTGGCGTGCTCTAGTCCATGGGGTCATAAAGAGTCGGACACGACTAATCGACTAAACAACATTTTCATCAGAGAAATGTTGGAGGGTATGAGCATGTCTCTACCGAACCATACATATCACTAGTGGTTATATCATGGAAAGGACACTGGAAAAAACCCCTCTGATCTTACTAAACTACAGGAAGAAAAGACTCCAATAACCATAAAAGATACAGATTCTACATATATCCCCTATTGCAAAATGATTATATGCCAAAGCTTGGAAAAATACCCACAAGCCAGTCAAATAAGATACTGTTAGGAAGATTTCAGAACAGTGAAGTCTGATTAAATGAACAATAGTGCTAAAGAATAGAGAATTATAAAAGGGAATGAGATAAGTGGAGCCTCTCAACAGTTCATATAAAAAGATAATTAGAAATATCAGGTGTTGCTGCAGATTATTCATTTGATATAACCCCCAGTTGTGTAAACAGATGGCAGAGTATCCATGTCTGTGTTTGTATGTATATATATGTGTGTGTGTGTTATGTGTTCTGTGCCCTCTCCCAAGGGCTGCTTCCCCAGTCTTCAGAGCTGTGCCAAACGGTTCCTAATTTATAAAATAAAAACAGCAAAATATCATTATCACAGTTCTCCCTCATTGTGTCTTATTTGACCTAAAGTTGTCAACTGATGCTAGTAAATTATTTGTGCTGGTAACTTATGCATAAGTATGAAAGAAAAGATGTCTGTGCACTGAAGGGATATCATAGCATGCTACAACATTGTCAGCAAAATGTCTTAGCCCAGCACTTCCTTTAAACAAAGCTCAGAGACAGCAGCCTCTGAAGTGAAATAATGTTGGTAATACAGGTGATGACAGGCACCCTTTTTAAAGAAGTAGGATTGCTCCAACTGTACCTCCAATGGCTACATTATTTTAAGAGATATATCTCTGGCTGCCCAGCAGGACTGGTAAAGGCAAGCTACAAGGGTGCTCAAGGCATTTCCCTGGATCTCAAATCTGTCTTTTCCTGTTTAACATTAAAAAAAATGGCAGTGCTTGAAAATAGTTTAAGGAGTAATTCAGAGCTCACATGAGAAGGAAACTAACATGATCAAAGCAGACAAGAAGACTGGATTTGAGCTGGAACTGGTGATATGTTACTTCAAATGGACCTTGGTAGCTGGGTGATTTGGAGCAGAATCTTCACAGATCACTTCACGTTGCAATGCAGAGTTAATTTCATTATGCTTAATTGTGAGCAGCATGGTTTGATGGCCACCTTTGAGTTCTAGGGAGAATATTAAAAGATTGTGCACAGCAGTACAGGTGAAAAGCTTAGCGGATGATTTGAACACCTGCGAAATATGTGGAGTTGATCTTTCCATTAAGCTGGGTTGGAAATGCTATGGGATGTGCTGTACAGATCAAATAATCAAAAATGCCTGTTTTATGATGGTTTCAGTTTAGAGACTCTCGTGGGCAGTCTTTCACACGTGTCGCACTGGCAACTGCTCTAGGCAACTGCTTAATATTCCCAAGCAAGGATAGGTCAAGCTTTACACACACACACACACACACACACATGATGCAGGATAAATTCAGTTTGGTTCACATTTAAATTTACTGAATTTGTACTTCCTGGCCCAATATATGAACAAGAACACAGCTCTACTTCAAACTTTGCACATCTCCAAATTTTGTGATGCAGTTTTTCATCTAAATAATGTGTATGAAAATATTAATGGGAAGTGTGAACAACAGTGCATATATTGGTGAAATAAGATGTTACATGTGTATTATATTAGGGTAAATAACTTCCAATGTTATGTATATTAGGGGAAACGGCACACAAAAATCGTGGTTTTTTAGAAGTGTCCATTAAAATGCTGATGGATTCTTGGGAGGACTTAAAAAATGAAATAAATTGTGAACTGATGTGGAAATATGGGGAATAGAATTTAAGATTGAGAAACTGAGAAAAACTGAAATTGACAGGTTCATACATCCCTAGAATTGCCACACGAAATTCTTTTCTAAAGGTGGGAGACACAGCCACTAATTTTTAAAGGAGGAGAGAAAGTCCCATTTAAACAACCATCACAAACTGACTAAATGTGTGTAGGAGGTTCCTGTCTCTCCACCTGCAAGCCATGGCGTGAGAATGGCAACCAGCTTGGTAACGCTGCTGTAGTGTGTGTGTGTGTGTGTGTGTGTGTGTTTGTGTGTGTTTCTGAGGTTTAGCACTTGACAAGATGTCTCCTGATAAGATAAACCAAAAAAAGGAAGTTAAGCTCATTTAAAAGCCACATGTTTAGTCACAAAGCACTGTGTTACATAACTTTAAAAAACAAAAAAAACGAGCACCATGTAATTTAGTAGTTTCTTACTATTGTAGGAAAGCCAATATAGTCCAGAGTTTGCTTGGTCTGAGATTAAGGTAATTTAGTATACCAGGGCGTTTTTGAACTGTGATCCCATTGAACTGAAAGGTGCTGAAGTGGATTTATAGAAGCTTTGATTGCCCTTTGAAACGACAGCCTAACTTTTACGTTCTGTTCATCTGCCCAGCATTTGGGAAAAAGGGTTACTCAGTGGGGCGGTTGATGCTACTGTGAAGAAAGACCAATGAAAAGAGAAGAGTGACTTTGGGCTGTGATGTTAATAAGTGGGACAATCAAGAGCAGCCTTGCCTCTGACTGTTTGTGAAGGGGCCTCCATGGACTGCTGAGCCACACAAATAATGGGACATTTTTCATTCCCATCATGATGAAAAGCAAATGAATTGCTGTGAGCGACCAAAGGGGGAAAAGAGCTTCTTCTTCATGGTTCCACACATTTCAATAAGACTGAAAAACCCATCAGGGGAGCGGCTCTTTCCTAAGTACCTCAAGTGAGACATATTTGAATGAAAGAGTTTGGTTAAAATACTGCAACAAATTGGGCTCACCTTCTGGGGCAGGCAGTGGTGGAAACTTTCCATTTGACATCAAAGGAAGCTTCCTTTCTGAGCATTATTAATTTTTTAACCAGCCTAGTAGAAGGTGTTTATATGAAATGCTTTCCTCTCATATTAGCACCCTTATGAAATATGTAAAGGGCTGTCACTAGAGAGGGATGAATTTAAAAGTGGATTTATCTAATATTGCACTTTCTGAAGAAGGATACAAGCTGAAACACAGCCAGCTTTTGTAATTTATAGTTTTCTGAATTTCAGAATGCAGTTTTCTAGCTACATAATATATACAAGTGACTATAAATGCAAATATTGATGAAACAAAAATGCATTATATTAGGGGGAATTGCTTTGCAAAAATAGGCATACAATTATGTGTATATTGGAAGAAAGTCACTCTGATATGCTGATGAATTTTCATGAAGACTTTATTTTTTAAAAAAATGCAGACTGACATGGAAGTGTGGAGAACTGTACTTAAGGTATGAAAAATGAGAAACAGTTGATAGATAGAGGCAGATTCTCCCTCCCGGATTTAAGATTATATTATAAAGCATCCTGTCTATGTTGGCTAAAGGAATGGATATTATTTTTTAAAAAACGTTTTAGATCTTGAAGGTCATGACAATAGATATGGTTGGCATGCATATTTGTGGTACGAGAAGGTTAAAGTAAATAGAGCTTTTCTAAATCATGTAGTTAGAAAAGCAGTTTATGGGGTATGGGGAAAATATAAAAATCTATTAGAACACAAAACACCATGGTGGCTTTCCCCACTGGAAGTGATATCTTTAAGAGAGAGAGCGAGAGAGAGAGAGAAATGACTGGGCAATTTACAAATAATTATTAATGGAAGTAGAACATCGATTAAATTTAAAGAGGTTTGAAGATATAATAGAACTATTAACTGATTGGTTATAACACCATCAGCTAAATGCTATATTTAAGATGGATAAAAAGAAAGGCTTCTTTAATGAAACCTCTATATTTGAAAAAGAACTGTTAAAAAACAAAACTAAATTGCTTTCTAAAATGTAATCATTATTATTGGAATGGCATCCAAAAGGTGAGCAGGTTAAATCAGCGTGGGAGAAGCTATGGAACTGGGATTTGAAGTTTCCAGCATGTTATACACTAAAAGAAAATTATATGAAAAAGATGTACCATTGGTATTTAATCCCTAGTAAACTAGCTAAAATGTATAAAACAAGGTCAAATACATGCTGGAAATGTAAGAACCTTTTATCATATGTGGTGGACATGTATAGTAGTAAAAGAATTCTGGGAGATGATATATAATGAATTGAAAAAAATGTTTAAAGTAACCTTTTCTTTAACACCGCCCCCAAGCTTTTTTTTTTAGGAATTCTAGGTCCCAAAATTCCAATGGATCAGAAAATATTATTTATGTATGTGACCACTCATGCTTGGATGTTACTAGCCCAGAGATGGAAAGAAGATAGAATCCCTACCAGAGAATAATGGCAGATTAAGTTGATGGACTATGCTGAAACGGCAAAAATGACCGGAAGAGCCAGAGATCAGCAAGACCAAAATTTTAATAAGGAATGGGGAAAATATATAATTTACCTTAAAAACCAGTATAAACAATTAAGGTTATTAGTAAGATTGGAATAACACTTGTAGTTTAATGTTGATTTGTTGTTATAATGGAGATTTGGATTAATAGACAAGATGCAGGAGGAAAAGGATAATACAGTGGTACCTCAGTTATCGAACAGCTTAGTTATCACATTGAAGATGGAGCAGATTTGTTCTTTGTTGCCTTTGGGGGCAGGAATAGACTACATACCAATGTCCTTTAACAACTGGTTGACCTGCCAAGAGCTGCCTGTGAATAAGCAGTAGTTAAGATGGCTCATTTTTATCAGCAAGTGTTTGGACACAAGATAAGAAATGAAGCTGCCTAAAGTCCCAAACCCTCCAAAGGAGGTCTGGGCACAGTGGAACCATTGCTATGCACCACTAACTCCTCAGAATTAAAAAGATATTGGGGACGTGGGTGGCGCTTGGGCTTGCTGATCGAAAGGTTGGCAGTTCGAATCCCTGCAATGGGGTGAGCTCCCGTTGTTTGGTCCCAGCTCCTGCCAACCTAGCAGTTCGAAAGCACGCCAAAAAGTGCAAGTAGATAAGCAGGTACTGGTCCAGCGGGAAGGTAAACGCCATTTCCGTGTGCTGCTCTGGTTTTGCCAGAAACGGCTTAGTCATGCTGGCCACATGACCCGGAAAAACTGTCTGCAGACAAATGCTGGCTCCCTTGGCCAGTAAAGCGAGATGAGCGCCGCAACCCCAGAGTCATTTGCGACTGGACTTAATTGTCAGGGGTCCTTTTACCTTTACCTTTACCTAAGATGGCTCATTTTTTATCAGCGAGTGTTTGGACACAAGATAAGAAACAAAGCTTCCTAAAGTCCCAAACTCCCAAAAGGAGGCCTGGGCACAAGAGGAATCATTGCTGTGCACCAACTCCTCACAACAAAAAAGGTATTCTGTTTTTCTATTACAATCACATCACATTGTTTCCTGAAGTAGAGCCAATGCATTAGGACTTCTCCACTATTCTGGTTTCTCTTGTTTCCAGGCTTTGTAGAGCTCGCTGTGCACACACAATTTGCTACGGCTTTCTGCAAGCCATGAATTTCTTTCTAGGGGCAGGGAGAAGAGCAGTATCTGCAGGCAGCGCTGCCTCCTGGTTTTGTCAGGGCTCTCAGAAAAGAGCTAGCTTAGTGCAGTGGTTTGTTCTTATTACTCACCCTTCACCAGCAGGTTCCAGGACAGGTTACAACAATTAAAATCCAAAATTAAAAACAGAAACTATCACAGTAGGATGCATCCCGAAAACACACCTCTCAGGTGTTAAGGCCAGGGTAAAGAGGCGCATTTTCAGCATTTGCTGAAAACTGTACAGTGAAGACTTGAGATGAACCTCTGAAGGAAGGGATTCCCACAACGAGTTTGGACCTAGGATTTCGGATACTAGGGTTGAAATCCTCTTTCATGTGAAAAGCTTTCTGGGTAACCTCACTGGCCTAACCTACTTTTGATTCAACTATCATAGCTAATCCACTGAGAAGGGTTGGACAAATATATCCATATCAGTTTTTCTTAGTTTTACATTTTTCCTGTCTTCAGTTTAGTTCTGTACATTTCCATATCAGTCAGTGTTATTTTGGAA
This sequence comes from Podarcis pityusensis, assembly GCF_964106645.2. Taxonomy (NCBI): domain Eukaryota; kingdom Metazoa; phylum Chordata; class Lepidosauria; order Squamata; family Lacertidae; genus Podarcis; species Podarcis pityusensis. The sequence continues at coordinate 40,581,607 of NC_138040.1, forward strand.
ATCCATTCACATTGTAATGTGAATTTCTCCTAATATATCCATATTTGTATGTAATTTTGCTGAATATATCTATTGTGACAAAGCAATATTCTCTAACATAATGCATTTTTGTGTATTATCTTCATGAATATATCTATTTTAATGCAAACCTTACCCTAATATACATGCATTTTTGTTCACATTACTTGTGCTTTGCAAAATTTGGAGAAGTGCGGATTTTGAAGGATGGTTGTGCTTCAGTTCACATACTGTTTCAGAAAGTGTGAATTAGGTAGACTCCCTTTAAATGAAAATTTGTTCTCTGTTCTTACCTGTGGTCCATCATTGGCCATGTTGGCAGAGGCTGATGTAAGTTGGAGTCCAGCAACATCTGGAGGGCCACAGGTTTCCCAACTCTGATATGCATACATATAAATTTACGCAAGATTTCTAACAATGGCTCACATGAAAAATAATATCACTAACAAGTTAGTGCGGTTTCCTTTACTCCTTTTTCTTCTCTTTCCCTCTTTTGGGTAATTGGCGCTTTTATATTTGAAATAGAAGAAAACTACTCTGAAAGGCACTTTAGCAATAAATGCCCAGTACATAGACTCTTAAACACATAAATAACCACAGTGAAGCTGGGCTTGGCTGCTTTTTTCTGCCTGCCACCTTTTCTGATAACATCACAGCTGTGACCGTTAAGTCCTTTTATGTAGGTAGCACTTACCAACAAGAACATTTTTGATGGATTCATCCATGTAATGACGTGTTTTAGCAATTGTATAAGCTACCTTTCAGTGAAGGGGGAAATGTGTAATATATTAGAAGAACTCTAAAAAAGTGTTGAGGAAGATTGTCTCAGCTAGAGTTTTTCTATTTTAAACAGGGCCTTTTTGGTGGTTGCTTCCAGTTTCAGGAGGTCCTCCTGATTTCATCTGCTTTGCTTTTCTGGTAGGTGGTGAAGAGACCCTCTTATTTCAGAAGGCATTTGTTGATACTCCTATCTCATTGCCTTTCTTCTTCAAGTACTGTATCCATTTATTACATAGCTGGGAACCTCAAGGTCCTCCAAACCTCATTGTTCAGCCCCTGGGACTCTCCTCAGGCCACGCCCTTTGCAGGCAACCTCAAGTGCTTTTGCTAAGTTGGAATGTGTCCTTGAACTCTGATCATGCCTCTTAGCATGTATACTACAGAGAGCCAAATTTGAATTTGCCCAGCATTTTTGCAATACGCTCAACATCTATAGGTTTCTTTTCCCCTTTAAAATACAGATTTTAAAATGAGATGCTACGTTTTCCCTTAAGAACTGTAGAGAAAAATTCTTTTTTAAAGCAGCTTTTAGTCTGGATAATGGAGAAGCTTGGAGACTTGCTCCAAAATTAACAGCATATCCATTACTCATCAAGGAAAATGGACCAAATATTAAACAGATGTACTTTCTTTGAGTTCAAAAGCAAACTAATTTTGGTACTTCAGCTTCACAAATCTCCTTGGCCACTTTTGGTTTAGTTTTGTATTTTATTTTTATACTATTAAGTCACCATGAGACTATTTTTAGTAGAAACAGTCTGAGAATAAATAAATGAATAATGAATAATAATAATAATAATAATAATAATAATATGCTGTATTCTTAAACTTGTGTATAGTGTTGAAGCTATTTTCAATTAGTGTTACTTTTATTTTATGTAGTTATTTATAGGAATATTTCTATGCTGTCTGCTCTTACATCATAATATACTGGGGCAGGAGGAGAGTTTTAAAGACTTTATAAATTTGTAGGGTTTTTATTTGTATTTTATCTTTTTTGTCTTAATTTATTGTTATTTTATGTAATTTCTAGACCAGAGCAGGCTGACCACTGTTGCCTGTGCACTAGTAACCTCCAGGTTGGGTGACTGCAATGAACTCCATGTGGAGATCACCATGAAATTGTCTGGAAGCCACAGAGCTGTAGGTGTGCTGGCTGCATTCTGACCTTCCACTGAATATGTGCAGATGGGGGAAATCTCGGACAGAGGATCAATCCTGACCTAGCTGTCATGTACACATGCTCAGCTGATATGATTTTAAATGGCGAAACACAGTTATAACCATCATTTAAATCATTATTACCATCTCCTCAGAATCTGTAGGGCTGTAGCTCAGTGCTAAAGCATTTGATTCACATGTAGAAAGTCCCAACTTGGATCCCTGGCACCCCGGATAGGACTGAGGAAGCTTGAATACTTTGAGAGAGGCTTCCAGTCAGTGCAGACACTGCTGAGATAGATGACCTGGCTCAGTATAAGGCAACTTTCTATATTCCATATTACCCAGTAATGCCTTCCAACATGTTTTTTGGTCCCTGTGATTATTGTAAATCCAGTCTTCTAAATTGTGCCTTCAAATGTTTATGCTGCAGACAATGGTCCAGCCTTTCAAGAGCTATGTTGCAGCTTTTATAGCTGATGTTTTAAAGGGGAATAGTAAACATAATAGAAACTAATCCTAACTTACGCTTGCTGATGATCTTAAGAGGTCTTAGATGTTGGGAAAAAGCACCAAGGCAAAAGCCAGCTCCAGATGGCTGGAATGCAAAACAGGTTTGCAGATGTACTGTTGGAGAAAAGGTGGAGCCTATTCTCTGTACTGAGCACCGGATGTTAGCTCTGAGTGTCATATGACCTGTGCTGGAAGTACAGGGGAGGAGTGTGTGACTCTTCTGATGGAGTCTGAAGGGAACAGTCACATTTCTATGTACTGTTGAGTGACAGGAATAAAACATGTAAATAGGACTCCTGTCTGTCTCATTTCCCCTCCCTGGGGAGAATGCAGGGAGGGAGAGAAGCAGAGAGAAGCAGAGGGTGTGTTCTTCTCACGACTAATGAGAAGAATCGCCGGGTTTGTTTACCTAGCCTGCCGGGGGTCGCAGACGGACGGTAAACAACAGTATCTCGCTCAATTGCCTCGGGGGAGGCCAGGTACCTCTGCCTGTGAGCTGAAGATACTGACATTAGAGTGGGTATAAATTACCTCTCAGCTTAGTCTGAAAACAGTCAAATGTGCAGAGATGATGGGATTCCAATTTTTCAACCCCCCTCCCAAAGAGCTGCTGCTATTAATCTCTTCCACTGCATGGGCGAAACCCTAGGATTTCCCATTATCTCACTATGAAGCCATCCTTTATTGACAATGTTGGTGATGCTCCAGTAGAAGCTCTCAAAATAGATTGGGAGAATTTTCAAGCAGAGACACATTCTCTAGCCTATTTATGTTTGTTACATTCTATGATATCATATTCTCAATTTGTCTCTTGCGATAAAGTTTACAGAAAGTCACACCACTTTTTCTGGCTCTTCAGTTATTTGCTAAATATGAGGTGGATTAATGAGTTTACAGATACAGCTTTACTTTATACCTGGGACTGTAAATCTACAGTATATTCTATATCCTGGTTTCTGCATATTCATGATGATTGGTCTCATGATACTGTCAGGGCAGTCATACATGATCCTGCTTTCAATACTATTTGCACCTGCAAACGTTCTGAGGTCGTCATACTACTTACTTTCCAATCGGTGCATATCCTGTAGCTTTCTGCTGAAATCCTGTAACTTTTCATACAACAGTCTTCTGGGTTGTAGGTGCTGGTGTGTGTGAAAGGGAGTTTTCTCCCACTGTTGTTGCCCTGTTGATCCTCTGAAGAGCAGTAATTTGGTAGCCCTGGGAAAGCATCACAGAACAGCATATAAAACAGGCTAAGTCCACCACTAATGCACTACTATTGTGTCAAGAACATATTGTGGGATACATACATAATAAAACATCAGTCTGGAGGGGTAGGAATGATTCAGTTGTTTTAGAATGTTTTTGTTTTGTCTGTGTTTTAAAAGTGTAGATCTGTTTGCCACCCTGGCCTCCTTCATAAGGAAGGGCAGGATATCATCATCACCACCACCTGATAGTCCTTTGGTCTGATCCAGGAGGGTTCTGTGTTCTTATAGAAAAAAATGAGTTTTCCAAAGCTCATTGGGGAGAGAGTGGACTGACATTCCATGTAACACATCCTTAGGGCTGCCATATTTCAAAAAGTAAAAATCCAGACAGAAAAATTGTTGAGCTTTTTTTGGTATGATCACAAAGGAATTGGACATTTATGAGCTATTTTTGAGGCAAGAACAACATACATCTGGATTATCCCAGACATTTAGCCAATTTCCGTCCGGACACTGCTTTCAGCTGCAGTATTCTGGGTACGCCCAGAAAATTATGGACATATGGCAACCTACTCTGCTTACTACATTCCTGACCTTGCTATATAAGCCTGATACTCTGTGGTGATGTTCAGAATACTATTATCAACTGAATGTTTTAAGGAGCAAATCATTGTGTATCTGCATGCGCACATGTGCGCAAAGCCTTCTCTTCTGGCAGTTGTGATCATTACACAACAAACATTGTGTGGGGGATACCAGGGCAACTGCTTTATTAGCTGGGTGACTGCCCATCCACTTAATATGTTAAAAAGTCCTGTGAGCCACATCCCTAAGGCAAGGCAAGAACAGATTAGGAAATGTATATTACCTCATTAATTTAAAGAGAACTATTTGGAAAGCTTACAAGAGCAGTTGAAGATGCAATATACCAAGTAGGCATTAAAAAGGAGTTTTACAGATTCTCTCCCACCCCCACCTCTTCTGACTCAGCAGTGGATTCCCACCCCACATCTGCCTGCGGATTTAGCAAAAGGAAAAGGAAACCACACACTAAGCAGGTGGTGAATAAAGTCCCAAGCTGAATGAGCAAGAGCTGCCCTTCCTTCACCATAATGAATAAACCAGTAATGGATTTATGATGTTCAGGGCCCTGTTTGACTCACAGAATAATAGAATTGTGAAGGTGGAAGGGACCCTGAGGATCATCTAGTCCAACCCCCTGCAAAGCAGGGATGTGCAGCTGTCCCATATGGGGATTGAACCTGCAACCTTGGCATTATCAGCACCATGCTCCAACCAACTGAGCTATCCAGGTATCCAGCTATTATTCACTTAAATAAATGTGACTATATCAAAATCAGAGGTGCATGGGATAATGATAATGTTTCTGCCTTTGCACTGTACTCCCCTCTTCCCAAACAGCATCGGAACAATTCCTCCTGTGGGGGAAGAAAAGGTGATGGCAATAATGATGCTTCTGAAATGGGTGCCCTCTGTGTCAAACAAAAGCCTTGGGAGCAGTCAGGAAAAAATGTGATAATTATTATTATCATTACGATGCCAATGCCTCTGCACTGTCCCATCCCCAAGCAACTTGGGAACCCCCAAGACAAAGATGAGGGTGGTGGTGACTGTCTCACCCCTTATATACCCAGCTGACCATTGCATTCTGCTGTTGAGGGCCATCTGCAGATCCCATCTTATCAGGAGGTTCATTCCATGCAATATAAAAACTGGGCCTTTGGTTTCAATGCCACCGACCCTTTGGAATACCCTCCTCTTAAATATTAGACTGGCACCATTTCCATTGTCCTTTTGGCACCAACTGAATATATTCCTCTTCCAACAAGACTATTAAGTAGAGCTTTGTTCCAGCCTGCATCTGTATTGACATGGTTTTAAGATGTTTTTATGGTTTTGTTTGCCACCCAGGGCATATTAATATCATTATTAATAATGTTTCTGCACTGGCTCCACCCTTTTCCCTTCTTCTTCTTTGGCGGTCACTCGTGGCCAAGTAAGATTGTCGGTGAGGGTTTGCCAAACGTGCCTTCCTGTTAGCATGTTTCTCCCTTGCGTCCTGAGTTCGAGAGTCTTCAAAGTCCATGACACCTTTGGTAAAGGCTGTTCTCCAACTGGAGCCCTTGCAGGCCAGTATTTCCCAACTGTTGGTGTTTATACTACATTTTTAAAAGATTTGCCTTGAGAGACCTCTTTTGTTCACCACCAGCATTACACTTCCCATTTTTAAGTTTTGAATAGAGTAGTTGCTTTGGAAGACGATAATCAGGCATCCGAACAACATGACCAGTCCAACGAAGTTGATGCTGCAGAATCATTGCTTTGACACTGGTGATCTTTGCTTGTTTCCGTACACTGGCATTAGTTTGCCTGTCTTCCCAAGTGATATGTAAAAATTTTCAGAGACGCTATTGATGGACTCTTTCAAGGAGCTGGAGATGCTGTTTATAAGTAGTCCATGTTTCACAAGCGAACAGTAAAGTATGCTGCGCTGTTTGAGGTCATTTGCCACCCTCCCCTCAGCGTTCATGGTGCTGGATTAAGTCAGGCTTTGGCAAGACTCTGGCGGGGTCCTAGACAGGGCTGTCTTAAACATATGTGGTGCCGGGGTGCAAAGATCCGCCTCCCCTCCCCCCCCCCGGTGTCAGGAGTATGTGCAGGATCCAGGCCCTGTGACTGGCAGGGCCTCGCAGGACTGGGGCCTTCCTGAGTTTGGCTAGGAAGGGCAAGGCGTGACCGCACAGATGAGGCTTGACAGAAGACTACTAGCACCTGGTGGCAAGGGCTGGGAGGGGTATACCTGTATAAGACCAGCATTTCCCTCTGGCTCTTTGCCACAGCAACATGCTACCCACCTAGCTGTGCTTCGGCTTCCTGACTCCTGGTATCCTGACTCTTGGACCTTTGGCTTCCTGACTCCTGGTTTCCCGACCCTCAGACTCTTGGCTTCCTGACCCCTGGACTGCTGATTCCTGCATCCCATCCTCTACCCCAGTCCTGACATACCAAGCCGAGACTCCGACTGCCTGTAACCTGGACTGTGATACCCGGTTGCCCAGTCTGAGGCATGCAGGAGGGTGGAGCTTCTTGCTGGCTCAGTTGCCCCTGCACTTGTGGTGCAGAGCCACCAGCAGCAGAAGAGCCTGCCGCAGCACTCCGATCGACGGCCCTTCCCCGGACTCAACTCTTGGGCCCCGGACTCTTGGCCTGGCGCCCCTGAGAGCCCGGCACCCGGGTGCCCCACACCCCTAGCGCCTATGGGTAAGACGGCCCTGGTCCTAGAGCCCTCACGCCTACTTCCCAAAGCCCAGCAAGTGCTTGCCTGGCTTTGGGAAGGAGGTAGGAGGGCTCTAGGACCCTGTCAGAGCCTTGCACCTCCTTCCTGAAGCCGGGCAAGCACTTAGCAGGCTCTGAGATGGTGTCTTCCTCGGGTGTGTGCCCACTGCACTGCACTGCTCACATTGCCCTAAATACGTTTTGGGGGGGGACTCATATTCCAAGCAGGCCCTCAGCAGGCAAATGTTCCCTCATGGGCAAAAGCAGGTGGAGCAACCACAGCAAATTTTATTTTGGTTCCAGTAGTCTAGTTTCCACACCCACCCACAAAACCCTCTACCTCCATTCAGGCACGAAAGATACATTTTCAGAGATCAAGGACAGATTCCACACAGGCAAAAACACTCAAGGGCAGAAAGCCGTGCTCTTTTTCTAGAAAAAGAGGTGCCAGAGCTCACCATAAACTTCTCCATTGTACTCTTAGAATGACAATGGCCCCCACCTGAGAGGTGCTGGAGCTGAGCTCCAGTGAGCTCCGGCTGAAAAATAAACCCCAAACCCTGGTAATAGGTGTGGCCTAAAGTGAAGGAGTGTGGATTGGCTTGGATTCTGGCTTGGGGACAGTTCCAAGGGGCAGATAGAGAGCCCAGAGGGGAAATATGTGCCATGCCACATTCGGTATAATGACGCACTCAATGTCTAAGCAAGGACATGGATGAAATGTTAACTGCACATAGCAATCAACTTGAAACAATATAGGAACAAACAAGACGTCATGTCTGTTCTGTGCTACTTTGAATTGTTTCCAGGTTGTCCCTTAATACAATATATCTCTCCCAGGGACAGGAATGGCAGCTCAGTACATGTATAAATCCATCAAATTCTTAAAAGCACCTAACCAATTAAATAAGTATGTTAACTTGACTTTAAGATTATAAATGAAGTTTAGGCATCACACATTCCAGTCTTCTATCCCCACAAAGGTTATCAAATATTCTCAGGTCATCTCTTGATAACTAAAAATGTATTCATAAAGTAATCATAGCAAATATTACCTGTTGGCCAGGAACAATTTTACCAAAACAAATGCAGTTTATTTAAGCTTCTGAAATGCTCCATATTCAAATTTCTTCCTCGGTTTCCAAATTATCAAATGAAAAATAGATCACTGCAAAATAGATATGTATGCAGACAGGCAGACTGATTGACTGATTGCATTAAGATGCTTGCTATGTGGTGTCTTACTGACAGCCATGTGTGTTTGTGGGACCTTGAGTTGCGGGAGAACTTTGATTCAAATTACATTTAAAGGTGAAATTATCTTATTCAGTTTCTGAAAGAATATGCAGAGCAAAACAGTCATCCTTCACAATTCTCACTTCTCTGAATTTTGCAAGGTGTTCTCCAGCCAAGTAATATGTACAAAAAATCATATACTAGGGTAAAGTGTCACATCAAAATAACATATATGTAAAAATAATATACAAAAATGCATTGTATTGGAGGAAATTACACTGTGGGAATATTTCATTCAAATGTATATATTAGAAGAAATTTGCACTAAAATACCAATTAATTTTCATGGGGACTTTTATTATTATTTTTTAAATGCAGACTGATGTGAAAATGTGGAGAACTGAACATAAGATTGAAAAAACAAGAAACTGAAATTGACAGGTTCATTTATCCCTCATGTGAACAAATAAGCACATTTTCATGTGCTTGTACAGGTATCTTTATTGGATTAGTGGAATGCATACTACGTGAAGGTGTCTGTCAAAGTATTCAGAAATTTCAACTGCTCTAAAATGCTGCAGCTGCTGATCTTTGGAGCCTGTTTGACAATTCATATCACTCCAATTTTGCCTCATCTGCACTTCCGATTTTCCATTATGTTTTATTAAGTTTCAACATTTTTTAAATATACAATCAAAACACAATTTCATCTTTTCTCTTATTTACAACACCCGTCCACCCCATTTCCCATGGAGTTGTTGTTTCTCCCCTTCTGCTTCACCCTATCTTCTATCTATTAAATCACAATCACGATAATCTATTTACTTCTTTTGCTCTTAACTAAAACCCTGCTTGCAAGTTCATCATCCTTTGATATTTCTTTAAATTGTCTAAAAAAGGCATCCCTTCTTCATAAAACACCCATAAAAAGATTCTCTTAATTTTGATGTTAATTTTGCCAGTTCTGCATAGTCCATTATCTTATTTATCCATTCTTCTTTAGTTTGAACATCTTCCTTCCACTTCTGTGCATATAGAATCCTAACTACTGTTGATACATACGTAAACAACTTTAACACTTTTTGGGATTTCTGCCCCTATAATCCCAAACAGAAATGCTTTGGGCATATATATATCTTGTCATGTATCATTTCCCAAAATACTCTCACTTTCTGGCCAGCCCACCACATATGGAAAAAGAAGAAGAACCAAAATGGTCAAAGGCCTGGAAACGATGCCTTATGAGGAACGGCTAAGGGAGCTGGGCATGTTTAGCCTGGAGAAGAGGAGGTTAAGGGGTGATATGATAGCCATGTTCAAATATATAAAAGGATGTCACATAGAGGAGGGAGAAAGGTTGTTTTCTGCTGCTCCAGAGAAGCGGACACGGAGCAATGGATCCAAACTACAAGAAAGAAGATTCCACGTAAACATTAGGAAGAACTTCCTGACAGTAAGAGCTGTTCGACAGTGGAATTTGCTGCCAAGGAGTGTGGTGGAGTCTCCTTCTTTGGAGGTCTTTAAGCAGAGGCTTGACAACCATATGTCAGGAGTGCTCTGATGGTGTTTCCTGCTTGGCAGGGGGTTGGACTCGATGGCCCTTGTGGTCTCTTCCAACTCTATGATTCTATGATTCTATGGTCTACCTGTTTACACTTCCAGCAGTTATGAGGAAACTTCTTACACATTTGTTAGGTGCTAAGTACCATCTATACATCATTTTCATGTAATTTTCTTTAAGAAGTAAATTCCATATCTATTTTCCACAGCTTTTTCCATGCAGTCATTTCTATATTATGTCCCATATATTTAGTCCATTGTATCATTGTTGATTTAACCATGTTGTCTTTTGTCTACCATTCTAATAAGAATTTATACATTTTTGAAATCAATTTACCTCATCTGCACTTTGTTCCAATTTGTTTCTGGTCACAATTTGTTGTTTCCTCTAAAGACCTAAATGATATGGCACAATTCTGCCCACCTACAGCATGCAGGGAACATTTAAAAGTTGTTTTAAACTCAAACATTTTTTTTTAAAAAAAACAACCTTATCAGAGTTGGGTGTACTGTAAATCGTGTCCTCATCACGGAGGGCACATGTTGCGGTGAGATCCCCAAGACTGAACTCACTGTCTGTGTGGGCGGGATTGTTTGGATAGCCACAACAACCCAATTGGCCCCTCGGTTGCTGGGGTAATTCTGGCCAATAGGGTTGAGAGAATTTGCAGCCAGGGGACCTATTTATACTGCTGCATATTGTGTTGAGCTTCTTCTTAGTACCTTGTGCATCGGATCACCCGCCCACCCTCCCTATATTTAGAGTCTTGCTATGACCTTGCTATGCCATCGTGGGTCATTTGCTTTGGGGGCAGGGGCCCGGTAAGAATTTTCCCATTTGGCTGATTAGCTAGTGCCACTTGGGTTTCGCTTGCCACGCAGCAAATTGTCACAACTTTGTAAGGTTTGGCGGTTAGGCATTGGTTCAAGGTGTGATGGAGGGGAGGTTGTCACACCTGCCTCTCCCAATGTGCGATAGGCATAGCTGTCAACATTTCCCTTTTTTAAAGGGAAATTCCCTTATTCCGAATAGGATTCCTCGCAAGAAAAGGGAAAAGTTGACAACTATGGGATAGGGTATTCTGTTAAAGGAATCCAGGGGCTCACCATGCTTTTGTCCAATCCCCTTCCAGGGATTAGGGCCACACCAGAGCACCTGAGAGCATTTTGGGGTGAGGTTGCATCTATGGTAAGACCAATGCTCCCCCAGTATGTTTACCCTTACTGACTTCTGCCGGTGTCCAGCTGTCAGTGCTGCCTTGCCGGAGGTGCAGGTGCAGCTAGTCAAACCAATGCCTAAGCGAAGCACTAACATTCTGTAATCACTAAAGTTGTGGCCAAAATTATGCCCATAACCTTAAACTAATATTGGTGTCAACTGTGTCTTTCTTTGGAGGTCTTGGGGGTCTTCACACACAAGTATGACTAACACTGAACAACACCCATCCTCTAGCCCCAAATATTCAATTTCTCTCTATACTGTATTTGCCAAACATGGTCATCATGCTGTGGCACATGGACTGAATCAACACTTGGAAGCTGGCCATTGCAGGAATCCACTTCAAAGCCAAAATGGTTCACCTCTGAAGGGGGGTTGAAGGTGTTGTCATGACCTGTTGGGTACAAGAGATATTGTCTTCCTTTGGGGGAATGTGGGTTGGGTAGAGGGTGGTCTGGGGTGGGGGACCTGTATTGTCCTTTTGCAGGGAAGCTGTGGTTAAGTGAGAAAGTGTATGATTGTTCTTTGGGGGAGAGAAAATGTGGGTGGGAGAAAGGGTGGCCTGGGGCTGGTCAAGATATTGAAACCTTGTAGGTTTAGAAGCTGAGGGAGAAAGAACAACACTGTGGTCTTGGAGAGGGAAACTGATGCAGGAAGGCAAATTGGTGAGCAGAGTGAGCAGGGGGGCATCATCAAAATTATTCACATTGTTTCATTTTGTTGAGCTGTGAACTATATTACAAAAATTGGAGAAGTGCAATATCTAAAGAAAAAATGTATTCTGATCCATGTAGTTTGGAGAGGTGCGTATGAGGTCAATCCACTTAAAAAGGCAGACCAAACAAAATTATTCTCCATCCTTAGTAGTGAGCAGCGAGTAGCCACACTGCCACATTCTGTATCAGTTAAACATGTGAATGAACAAAAAAAGCAGCAATATAATGAAGCTCTTTTCTTGGTCCTAGCTATTTTATCATAAAAAGGAGGGTGTTCTGCTCCTGAAACTTGGAATATGAGAAATGTTAAGAGCTACTAACAATGGATCAGAGTGTGGGTGGATTGAGATGAAAGAAATATCCAGTTTCCTCCCAACCTCATTTTATGTTTCCAATTAATTTCATGATACAGTGGGTTGGAAGCACATTCATAATTGCAGTTGACCTTTTGAATTAAGGAGAAGCTTGTCTAAGAGGGAATACGTTCAACTCTTACTGTCGCCACCATGGATGGCTTTGAATAAGAGAGATAATTAATTGGAAAAAGGGGATTACTCATGTTACATGCTTTAATTATGTACAGAATGTATGGTAAAAAGGCATTAATTAAATTATGAGGAGTCATTTAGGAATAAGGTGAGCTGAAAAATATGGCAATTGTTTTAGAGGTGAGAGGTTCTTCAAGAACAGAATTTTTCCTTATGATATGCTTTTGAAAATATATTTGTTGTGATTAGGTGCCAAACTACACATTTCAGAATACATTCAGATCACCATTTCTGGAAATCACATAAGAAGTGAACATTTAGGGTATGCAAAGAAAAAAATGTTTTTTTTTTCTTCTCTATATGTTTTCATTATTAGAAATGTGATTCGTTTTATTACTGATTTGTTAGGAGTACATTTGTTTCATTACTGATTTGGAACTACTTCATTCATTTATGCAACTTGAATTTGTTTTGATTTGCCATTGATTTCAGTAGGAGAGCTATCCAGTCTTCTGTTGCTGCAGTGCCAGTATTTTTCATTTAAATGTTCTTCTGCTATACAATTACCACTTGAAAGAATCATGGGGTTGGATCCAGTGCTTGTCGTGGAAATGGCTAATTTAGGTCAAACAATTTTAGTGAGTCTACTCCAAGTAAAATGTATTTGCTGCAACCAGTACCTTCTACATTTCAGAGAAATAGGGCACAGGGTCCCAATAGACCTAAAAAGACAAGGAGACAATTTAATAGCTATCACACTTTCTGATAGTAGACTCAGCTGGTGAGTCCTAAAATGTGTCAACAAAACAGGGCAACTGAAGAAAAAGTATCAGCCTACTTGGTGGCACCCCAATGTTTGCAAAACTACAAAATAAAAATAAAAATAAAAAATAAACCTAAGGGAGCAAAATAAACCAAAATAGCACAATAGGGATAGAGCATGCTCTGTGACTAGGCATACTTAGTGTCTGTAGAGACAAAAATAATAATAAAAAAAAAATATGGGAGAAGGGGACTCCTTGAAGAAGGGATCACTAGAACATTGAACAGCATCATTCCATGCTGCAACATTTTGTTGCAGTCCCCACTACAAAGAACTACAAAGAGGAACAAAAATGAGGGGCAAGGTGGGTGCAAGTCTTTAAGCCAGGGAGGGGAAAGCTTCTTCAACACAAGGGCTATATTCCCTACTGGGCATCCCTTAGGAGGCCACATACCGGGGGGGGGAGGGCAGTTATGGCCAGAGGGAAAATTCAATGGAGCAATGGATGCATCTCCTACATTCGTACAGTAGGCTGCACCCAGGCAGAAGTTTCTATGCACACTCCCCCTGTCCCCCCATCTTTCCAGCTAGTCTAGGGAGAGGCATGAGCACAGTTCAAGAACATGCAAAATAACTTGAGAAGGGTGGTATATGGAAGGAATGTCATCTGGAGAGAGCCCCAAGGGACACTTAGAAAGCTCTTCCCAATTTGCTGGTTTCTTTGCTCTCTCTCCCCTTCTTCAGGCATTATGCTTGAACACAAGGAGGGGATATGAGGACCACACATGTCATTCCCTTTCTCAGCTTCTATCTTTGTGCTGGATCCGGCATGCTCTGCTTTTTACTTCCTGAAATAAGGACTTCCTGAACTGAGTGTGCAGGACTGAGTGTGCATTATCAAGGTTCCTAATCACACAGATGCTTCTAAGGCTAAGCATCTTCACCGCTCCAGAGTTTCCTGCTTAATGCAGGAATATAATGGATTGATTGCTTGGGGGATGTTTGAGGGACACTGGGTGGAGGTCAGCATGTGTGTACTTGTGCACTCTGCCCATGCTGACATTGTCCTCTCACGCTGCTGTTCTTCTCTGGATCACTAATGTGTATTGGAAAAGAACTCCCCTTCTCCTCAGTTACATGGCTGTGGTGGTAAACAAAGGGAAATTGGTATCTATTGAGAGGATGTGGGTCCATGCACACCACTCACATTCCTTCCCACAGTTAGTGAAGATATGAAGGGGGGAATTGTATGTGAATGCACTTGTATGTGAATTGTATGTGAATGCACTTTCACACACACCCCGCCCCCGAAATAGGAATCTGGATCATGCAGGGTTCTCGATTGTGGGGAGAACTGTAAGCATGTTCTGCCGAATACATTTACAATCCACCTTTAGAGTTTAAGAATGTTTGAAGAGGGCTAAAGTGTGGTTGCGTGGGAGAAAAAGTCTCATTCATTTCCACTCTAGAGTACTTTTGTCCCTCTGTGGACTTGGACTGATATTTTTTTCCTTGTCTCAGGAAGATACGGGGATCTCATCTGTGATGAAGAGGGATGTGAGTAGATGGAAATGAAGATACTAAAGGGGATGACTAAAAAGATAAGTAGCTCTTACATACAGGAAAGATGTGTGCATGGAAAGGCACTTTTGTTTCCACAGTATTATGTATTTTGCTGGGAAATGCAAGATCCATCAAGTTGAGTAGCCCTTGGGTTCAGTGGGTACCTGCTCATGGTAAAGGTCAATGGTTTGTTTATGGCTCTCCCGGCTTTAAGTCAAGCAGCAGAGGAAGGAAAAATACTTCTATGCAATGTTCCACACAAATCACGGTGGCTAAATCAACCTCACCAGTTTTACAAACCACATCATGAAAGTGGTCTTATCAAAAGAAGAAGACCCCACTCATTACCAAGGGGAGCAAGAGCAGGGCACCACTGGTCTCATAAGTCTCTCCTGGCTTTGGTTGCTCTAAAGGGGATTCTTGTTGTCATTCCACACTACTGATTTAGAATTACTTCACTCCAGTTCCCAGTTGCTGTACTCATGTACTGCTTGTGGACTTCCCAAAGACATCAAGTTACCCACTGTGATAACAGAATGCTGGAGCAGACAGAATCTTGCTCTGATCCAAGAGAGGGATCTTTATGTGCTTAGACCAATGCATGAAGTTTATTTCACTGGCTCCTATCCCAATCTTTGCCTTCTACCACTGCCTCATCCAACCTAGTATAGAACAGCTGCACCTTTCCAGAGACCTGGGCAGGTTCCCAAAGCCCTGCTGTCTGAGAGCCTTCAATTGGCCATGCCCGAGATTAATTCTGACAGCTTCTGAATTCAGAGCATGCGTCTGCACAGTTCAACAGTTTTTGAAACACAACAGGATCTTACACACATACACACAAAATCTCATTTTTGAAAGAAAGAACTCCAAATACTTTTATTGTTTAACTTAACAACCCATTTCTCATGTCTGTAAAAGTGTGGAAGGGGCAATAGAAATTGCATCTGCTGTAACTTCTTCCAAGCTTCCAAGCTGACTTGAAGGTCAGAACAGATCTATACCTATACAAATACATGCATATGATGTGGGGGTATATCCAGAGCTGGCATCAGCACATGGCAATCTATGGCACCCACTGGGGTGCCAGTGCCTCATCAAGGCTCACCAATGCTGACTACTGTGATAGGTCTACCACATCAGGTACCTGGGTCTGCAAATCTCCGTTTTAATCCCACAATCCCACTGGGATGATATTGTGACAGGAACTCATGAGGCATTGTGGGAAATTTAAAAGGCCAATTTAACGCTATCAGGCAGCAGACTTTGGGAACCTGTCCAGGACCCCGCCTGGTCAAGGACTGTGGATAGTTGAATGCATACTATTGCAGATCTTAGCACTGTAGTTCCAATGTAAACTACTGACAGAAGTCAGTGATTGAATCCTGGTTACAAGGAAGAGTTGTTTATGTGTGCCAATTGGGGGCAACTTCCTTTTTAAAGTGTGGGTTTCATATCTATTTGGATGACCATATTTCAACAGTTGTAAGGCCGAAATTGCGTGACCAGGCGGAGACAGCTGCAGCCCCCAGGGATCACCAAAAGGGAATAAAGACTCTGACAACGTGTTATTGATTTAAAATTTGGCCACAACTTTATTAAACTTTCAAATGTAGGAAGACCTTGGCTTAGGCATTGGGTATGTATCCCTCCCAGCCGGGGGAACTGGGGAACATCAGGGTAAATGGGATATGGGGGTGCTCTGTGAGATGTAAGTGTAGCAGGCAGCCCAGCCCATATCACTGCTTGCACCCATTATATAACCCCTTTTAAGAGGGGACCCTGGAATCGATGCCGCAGCGGGGTGAGTCACCTCTTCACACACACACACACAGAGAGAGAGAGAGAAAGAGAGAGAGAGAGAGAGAGAGAGAGAGAGAGAGAGAGAGAGAGAGCGCCATTATAGGGAAGAAAAGACTAAAGGATTCCACCCAAGGCCTTAAGCTGCCCAAGTTGTGACGAAACAAGAAACATTAAACAAAGGGAGGGTAGGGAGGGTGAATCTCCTGAGCCGACTGCCTGGCTGCTGCCAGCTCCACCCCCTATTTATAAGACTGGCCCCACCTCCCAGCGGTGAAACTTGACTACTGAGGCTGGGTGTGAGCCTCCAAAGAATAACACTGAGAAGCAGGCCAGTAAGTTCCAGTAAGCAGGCCAGTAAGTTCCCTGGGATCCGAAGCACTGTGCACGATCTCGCAAAGGGCACCCACAATGTAAAGTGTGAGTGCTCATTAGTGGCAAACTATATATATAGTGAGGGAAAGGCCCCTTGTTTTCAACGTAGAGCTATTGTAGGGATGGAGGGGACTTGGGGGAGGGGAGAAACCTTTCCTCTGTCTACTCCCCCTTCCAATATATACATATATATATATATCTATATATATGTATGTATAAAATCTGGCTGTTCCCAATAACCCCTTCCAATTCAGCATCTGAAATGGAAAGTGAGATCCGCTGGGGGAAATTCTCTGGTGGCAGTATCTCCAAGAGAGAATTGGCAAATGCAGAAAAAGTGAAATACCCTCCTCCTCCCCAGCTACAAATCTTCCTTTTCCTCTAATCCAGTGTTCTTCGACCTTGGGTCTCCAGATGTTCTTGGAGTACAACTTCTATCAACCACATTCACTTAATCCAATGGTTGGAGATGATGAGAGCTGTATTTTAACAACAACAGGGGAACAACAGAGGACTCTCCTGTGTGGGTGTCTGAGGGCCCTGCTCCTTCCTGCCACTCACCATCTGGCCCAGGGCAGGGCCTGAAGGACTCACAGGGACTGCTGCGCTCTGCTGCCCAGGAGGACTCTCCTGTGTGGGTGTCTGAGGGCCCTGCTCCTTCCTGCCACTCACCATCTGGCCCAGGGCGGGGCCTGAGGCCTCATAAGGACTGCTGCGTTCTGCTGCCCAGGAGGACTCTCCTGTGTGAGTGTCTGAGGGCCCTGCTCCTTCCTGCCACTCACCATCTGGCCCAGGGCGGGGCCTGACAGGCCTCACAGGGACGGTTGTTGTCACTGCTGCTGCGACCCAGGGGGATCCGGAGGGGCGCAGAGTTTGTTTTAAAATGTTCCTTTTGCTTTCATTTTTTTGTATATGCGGGGACGGGGATGGGGGTGGGATGGATGTTTAGTTGGGAATTTGTTTGATTTTAATGGATTTGTAATTTTTATAGTTTTTCATTTGTATTGTTTTTTGTTTTCTGGGGTTTTTTATTGTTTTAAGGTCTTATTTTGTTCTTAAGGGGAAGGGTCAGGGCTGCCGGGGAGTGGGTCCCAGCCAACAAAATGGCTGGGGTATGTTCCACGGAGGGGGATGCGCTGGGACAACCGATCTCAGTGATCACGGGTAGGAGGAGGAGTTACGCTAAGACCAGACCATGTCATTACAGAGGAGGCAGGTTTAGTCGTTGTCTGAGGACTATCCCTGCCTCCGGGTCTGGTCCTGTCCGGACGGATACTAGAATCAGCAAGGGATACCCACATAGCCTGAAGGTGCTGCTGTGCAATGCCAGGTCAATGATTCATAAGACCACTGCCATCCATGACGTGATCATGGATGGAGGATTTGACCTGGCTTGTGTAACAGAGACTTGGTTGGATGAAGCAGGTGGGCCTGTTCTTGCCGCTGCTTGTCCACCAGGTTTCTCTTACGCACAGCAACCCAGGCCCTGTGGGCGGGGAGGGGGGGTTGCAGTGATTTTTAGGAAGTCATTAGTTTGCACCAGGCATCCTATTGGGAAGACCCAGTTCTCTGAGTGCATGTTCTGGAAGCTGGGCAATAGGGGCAGTACAGGATTCCTTTTGGTGTACCGACCTCCCCGCTGCACCAAGGATTCCCTGCCCGAGCTGCTTCAGGTCGTGGCGGATGTTCTCCTGGAGACACCTAGTTTGGTTGTCCTAGGGGATTTTAACATCCATGCCGACACGACCTTACAAGGGGCCGCTCGGGACTTCGTGGAAAGCATGGCCTCCATGGGGCTGTCCCTGAATAAGTTTGGCCCAACCCATAGCCACGGACATGCCTTGGACCTGGTGTTTACCTCCATGGATGTTGGTGTTCTGACACTAAGTAAAAGCGAAACAAAAGAAGTGCCATGGTCAGACCACTTCCTGGTGCAACTTGACTTCTCCGCGACCCTTCCCCTCTGCAGGGAGGTGGGACCGATTCGGATGGTCCGCCCCCGCCACTTAATGGATCCAAATGGTTTCCAGAGAGCGGTAGGGGATGCTTTATCCCATGTTGATGGCCTTTCAGCTGATTCCCTGGTGGCCCGCTGGAATGTGGAGTTAACCAGGGCTATTGACTGTTTGGCTCCGAAGCGCCCTCTCCGATTGCATGGAGCCCGGATGGCCCCGTGGTTTTCCACGAATCTGAGGGCAATGAAACAATCGTTGAGACGGCTAGAGCGCCGGTGGCGGATGACCCATTCTGAAGCTGACCGGACACAGGTTAGAGCTCAGTGTCGAGCCTACCAAGTGGCGGTAGCGACGGCGAAGAAGGCTTTCTTCGCCGCCTCTATTGCATCTGCAGAAAACAGCAGCAGGAGACTTTTTCAGGTGGTCCGCAATTTAGCGGAACCACCTGCTACATCGGGGCCCAATACGGGCCACATGATCTCCTGCAATGATTTTGCAAAGTTTTTTGCAGATAAAGTCGCTCAGATTCGGGAAGAGGTAGACGCCACCGTGGGAGCAGGGCCGGGGTGGGGGAGTGCTAGAGTCCTGTCTAGTCAAATTGTGTGGGATCAATTCCAATCTGTTACCTCCGAGGATGTGGACAGGCTGCTTGGACGAGTGAAACCAACCACCTGTCTCCTTGATCCTTGCCCATCCTGGCTTATAAAAGCTAGCCGGGAAGGGCTGGGCGATGGGCTTCGTGGGGTGGTGAATGCTTCCCTCCGTGAAGGAGCCTTCCCAGACCCGCTGAAAGAGGCGGTTATTAAACCGCTTCTTAAAAAACCATCTTTAGATGCGGCCACGATGGCCAACTATCGCCCAGTCTCAAATCTTCCATTCTTGGGCAAGGTGATTGAGCGAGTGGTTGCTGAACAACTCCAGGCACGCCTGGAAGAAGCGGACCATTTGGATCCCTTCCAATCGGGATTCAGGCCCCATCACGGGACTGAAACTGCCTTGGTCGCACTGGTTGATGATCTCCGGCGGGCTAGGGACAAAGGTGAGAGCTGTTTCCTAGTTCTGCTGGATCTCTCAGCGGCGTTTGATACCATCGACCATAACATCCTTCTGGACCGTCTTGAGGGGCTGGGAGCTGGGGGCACTGTCATACAGTGGTTCCGCTCCTTCCTCCTGGGCCGTGTTCAGAAAGTGGTGGTGGGGGATGAGTGTTCAGACCCTTGGGCTCTCACTTGTGGGGTGCCTCAGGGTTCTGTCCTCTCCCCCATGCTTTTTAATATCTATATGAAGCCGCTGGGAGAGATCATCAGGGGGTTTGGACTGGGTGTTCATCAGTATGCAGATGACACCCAGCTCTACCTCTCCTTTAAATCAGAACCAGTGAAGGCGGTGAAGGTCCTGTGTGAGTGTCTGGAGGCGGTTGGAGGATGGATGGCGGCAAACAGATTGAGGTTGAATCCTGACAAGACAGAAGTACTGTTTCTGGGGGACAGGAGGCGGGCAGGTGTGGGGGATTCCCTGGTCCTGAATGGGGTAACCGTGCCCCTGAAGGACCAGGTGCGCAGCCTGGGAGTCATTTTGGACTCACAGCTGTCCATGGAGGCACAGGTTAAATCCGTGTCCAGGGCAGCTGTGTACCAGCTCCATCTGGTACGTAGGTTGAGACCCTATCTGCCCGCGGACTGCCTCGCCAGAGTGGTGCATGCTCTGGTTATCTCCCGCTTGGACTACTGCAATGCGCTCTACGTGGGGCTACCTTTGAAGGTGACCCGGAAACTACAACTAATCCAGAATGCAGCAGCCAGACTGGTGACTGGGAACAGCCACCGAGACCATATAACACCGGTCTTGAAAGACCTACATTGGCTCCCAGTACGTTTCCGAGCACAATTCAAAGTGTTGGTGCTGACCTTTAAAGCCCTAAACGGCCTCGGTCCAGTATACCTGAAGGAGCGTCTCCACCTCCATCGTTCTACCCGGACACTGAGGTCCAGCACCGAGGGCCTTCTGGCGGTTCCCTCACTGCGAGAAGCCAAGTTACAGGGAACCAGGCAGAGGGCCTTCTCGGTAGTGGCGCCCTCCCTGTGGAACGCCCTCCCACCAGATGTCAAAGAGAACAACAACTACCAGACTTTTAGAAGACATCTGAAGGCAGCCCTGTTTAGGGAAGCTTTTAATGTTTGATGTATCATAGTATTTTAATATTCTTTTGGAAGCCGCCCAGAGTGGCTGGGGAAACCCAGCCAGATGGGCGGGGTATAAATAATAAATTATTATTATTATTATTATTATAACAAGAGCAGTGCTCTAGTCTATTGTTTCCCTCCTGTTGTTTTGGACTACTACTCGCTGTCTGTGACCCTAGGTCATAATGGCTGGCTGATGGGGCTGGAGTCCATCAACATCTGGAGAGCTACAGGTGCCCCATCCTTCCACTAGCACCAGCATCTCCATTCTGTGAACAGTGTGTAGGTTGGATCACACATTAGCTGAGCTCCAGCTCTAGGACTGTTCTCCCACATGTGCTAGGCCATTGTTGAGCTCATTGCAAAATCAAATTCTAGCTGCACAAAGCAGCTGATCTGATTTTAGAACTAACCTCTTTTTTCTTTTTTACATCCACATAGCTGTATTAACGGAAAGAAAGAAATGCGTGGGTATAGTAGAATCTTTTTTCACTGCACTTTGCCTGTGTACCAGTTAAGCAGTTTATAAAGTCTTATTTTGGAATGGTGAATTGTGAGCTTGTAATGTTCTTTCTAGCTTCTCAAATAAACACTCCCCACTCAATACAGGAAGCAATAGAGTGGAGCTGGAGAGCATTTTTCAGCCCAAGGGCTGCACTCCCTTGTGGGGGCAACATGGGACCACCAAAAGCAAAAATAGGCAGAGTATGTGACTTTTCCCTTTCTACAGTAGGCTACATTCCAGCCATGCAAAACATAAGGATGAGAATCTATTGATAATTCTATTCTTCTTGAGACTTTAAAATGGGGAAATTGAGAATCTAGGACAGATTAATATATATTTTTAATACCTGCTTATTGTGTTCAATCTCTATCTCTTGTAAAGAAATATAGTACAAAACCACTATCAAGTTACAGACCACATCTGCCTCAACTTTCAGAACCATAAAAGTCATGGATCTGACACTTACTAGCACTATCATAGATCCTTGGGGTTCCTTCATTATTATTATTATTATTTTACAAAGCCACAGCAATCAAATAATATGTTGTAATTTGTTCAGAGGCATCTTAAGGCTATTATTGTCTCCATCTCACAAATTACCTGAGAGGACATCCTGCAGGGCAAGTGCTATCACTGAGAAAGTCTAATTTTATGTTCTCTCTGACAATCAGTGGTCATAGAATGACTAGCAGGATCTCTTTGGAAAATCTTAACAATCAGCTTGGTTTGTACTGAGGGAAGCAGTCTTCTTGGTATCCCAGCTGCAGCTTGTAGAGGGCTTTAAATGTCAACAACAAAATCTTGAACTTGGTTACTAGTTAATAAGCAGCCAATGGAGATCTTCCAGCACTCTGTTATGTGTAAAGCTGGGTGCAAACTAGCACTTGCATTTTGTAAAAGGTAAAGGACCCCTGGACGGTTAAGTCCAGTCAAAGGCACCTATGGGGTTGCAGTGCTCATCTGTCCACAGACAGATTTCCGGGTCATGTGGCCAGCAGGACTAAACTGCTTCTGGTGCAACGGAACACCATGACATAAGCAAGAGCACATGGAAACACCGTTTACCTTCCCGCCACAGCAATACCTATTTATCTACTTGCACTGGCATGCTTTTGAACTGCTAGATTGGCAGGAGCTGGGACAGAGCAAGGAAAGCTCACTCCATCATGGGGATTCGAACTGCCGACCTTCCGATCGGCAAGCCCAAGAGGCTCAGTGGTTTAGACCACAGCACCACCTGTGCCACTTTTACCTGCATTTTGTACAGCTGCTCAATACATCTGTTCAAATAATGTGTGGCTGTGTTTTCTCTCTGTGTGTCTGGGAAGGTAGAGGAACATGATTTAGGACAGATGACAGAGCAACCCACACAGCACTCTAAAAGTTCCAAATAGGCTTTCAAAGTTTGGTGACTCCTGACCTAGGGTTCTGGTTCACAGTTAAAGAAATGGTTCATGGTGGAGACGAGGTGGCAGTGAACAACCTGATGTATGTTATTTGTGATAAAGAAGAAATGTGATTTGTTTAAGTCCTACCCTTCACCCTTCTCTCCCGTCAACATTTGTGGTAATTGACCATATTTGAGCATCATTTAGCTGTCCTTCTATCTTTTCCCCCATTCAAACTAAACAGTTGAATTTGTACATGAGGAGTAACTTTGGCCTTTCCTGTTCATACCAGTAGGTGTTCCCTTTTGTGTTTGTCCCTGTTTTCTAATTTGTTGATTCTAAAAACTGACAGGGCATATAGATGCATGAGTACTTAAAAATAATTTTTAAAACCACCCAAGAAGTGTGCAAAAACACATGGTTAGGCAGTTGTAACTTTGCTTGTGCGGTTTTCCAGTTTTGTGCAAATCTGAGGATTCAAAAGAAAAGAAAAGCTTCCATTCCATACAAGGAATTGTTATGAGCACAGCCAAAAAAAAAAAAAAGTGAAAGCACTGAGGAAGTAGTGGACATGGAAGGGGAGTAGCAGAAAGTGATGATGGATCCCCTCAGTACCCACCAACAAAACACAAAAATAAATAATCTATGAAGCCAAATTTCCTCCAACTTACTGCATTATTCCTATATCAGGTCAACCTGAATTTATGGGGGAGGCATCAAGATGGTTGGAGTTTGATGTTAACACCATGTGGACTATGCAAATTAAATGGGAACACAAAGAGTTGCAAACCAACAGTAAATTCTGGTGTGGCGATGTCCTAAGCCTGGAAAGCTGGAAGATGAAAAATTCCCTTCAGTGACTGGGTACCCTGCCAAGAAGTATCAAGAAAAATGCACATTCAAATATTAGAGCCATAAAAATCAATATTAAGGGAATGGTTTCTGCATGAAGGCTTAAAAAAAAAGAATCCAGGCTTGTCAAGATAAATAGTATAATGGGTAAGGATGGCCTTTACTGTAAGCCTCATAATTGCATTGTCATGGTTCATTATTTGACCTTCTGTGGACCATCCTTGAGAAACATTAATGAGAGAAGAAGATGGTGTGCCCTGGGTGTGTGTGTGTGTGTGTGTGTGTGTGTGTGTGTAAGTATATAAAATTATGCATCATGTGAAGAAAGCAGACAGAGAAGTTTTTCTTCCTCTCACATAACTTTTACCTAAAATTCAGATGAATTTTCATGAGGACATTAAAAAAAATGCAAACTGATGTAGAAATGTGGAGAGCCAAATTTAGGACTGGACAAATAAGAACCTAAGAGAAACTGTAATCGACAGATTTGTCCACCCCTAAGTCATAGCAAACTATTTGGTTGTTCCAACTGGCTCTTTACTGGCTGCTGAGGAAGAGAAGTTTATACAGTGCAGGATAAGACTTGATGCACGAAGCAAAGCACCTAATACTGCCTGCTCCCCACCACTCCTACTGCGCATGCTAGAACCAACACTTATGTATGACAACAACTCTGTCTTCCTAGAAAGGCAGGGGACCCTTTTCAGCCCAAAAGCCACATTCCTTTCTTCTTCTTCTTCTTCTTCTTCTTCTTCTTCTTCTTCTTTTCCCTTTTCTTTTTTTATTAAATTTTGGTTGTCCATTGGTTGTCCATCCAGACAACCAATAGGCATCATCAGAGCTTAAGAACATATTTCACCCTGGCCAAAACACTCAAGGAAGGGTATAAAGTAATACCCGTGAAGGGTGTGGGGAGAGCCTGGGGAGAGGGGCTGAGGTAGTCTGTGGAGAACCCCAAGACCTAGATAGAGAGGCTTTCCTCACCTTCATTAAATTCTACCATCTAAACCATTCTACTTCACCTTGCTGCATGATAAGACCAGCTCTGAAAAGGGATTATATAAATTCATGAATAATAGGTATTTCAGTAGCTATTACCCAGAATTGCTTATTGGAGACTTCATGTTGCTTCAAGTTAATAGCACCTTGGTCAGACCACACCTGGAATACTGTGTCCAGTTCTGGGCACCACAATTTAAGAAAGAGGTTGACAATAAGAGTAAAAGCTGTTAGACAGTAGAACGGTCTCCCTGAGCCCAGTCTTGGCTGGGGAGGGCGGGGTATAAATAAAAAATTATTATTATTATTATTATTATTATTTATTTGGAAGCTTGTCAACTCTTCTTCCTTGGAGGTTTTTAAGCAGAGGTTGGATAGCCATCTGTCATGGATGCTGAGATTCTTGCATTGTAGGGACTGGATGTTCCTTGGAGTCCCTCCCAACTTTGCAATTTATGATTCTGTGATTCTATGTTATGAAACAGTACACCAGGATTTTCCAAACCTGGGTCTCCAGCTGTTTTTGGACTACAACTGCCATCAGGACCAGTGGTCAGGGATGATGGGAACTGCAGTCCAAAAATAGTTAAAGACCCAAGTTTGGGAAATCTCCAGTTTACCAATTAATATCAGTTGTTGGATCCTGAAAGCACTTGGTTGGGTAGGATGAGAACCTGGAAGTTGAATTAGATAACCCTTTGTTCTGCAGGTTATGTTCTTATGAATTCACAGATTTTGGGAAGTGCTCTGAACTTCAAGCTCACCTCTTTTCCTTTCCCAGATTGAGAAGAGGTGTGCACAGCTGATTAACAGTTTGTTCAAGGTCAAACATGAAAGCTGTATAGCCCAGGGAAACACCTGTGTGTGTGGTTTTTTTTTTAAAAAAGAATTTCCCACCCCCTTCACTTGGCAGCTAAAAGTGTGTGGGATTTAAAACCTGACTCTTTCCCCCCCCACAGAGGGTGGGCAACTACCTCCCGTGCATATTTTCACAGTACTTACAATGATGTGGGTGTATCAGGTTTCTGTGTTACTTTGAATGTGAAAGCCTGCATTTAAAATGTATTCTAACAAATCCAAACTGTTTCCCCTGTGCAATCAAAGATATAATTATAAAGCCCATTTTCAGATAAACTAGTATTTAATGGCAATTTGTCAGGATAGGTAATGAATCTGATTTTGTTGCTCTTGAAGATGCCCCAAAGGCAGGTGGCTTAATGCTCAGCAGGGAGAAACCAATGGGGATAATCAGGCTCCTGGGGCTAAAAACAGCAACAACTCTAATCATCCTCATTATGAGCCCACAAATTCTCTGGGGCAGCATGTGGGGGGACTCCAATATATGTAAAGCCTTCTACCACTGATTGCATTTTTTTATTATCAGTTTTTGTGGCGGGGGATGGGGTAATCCTTGTGGAGGCATGAACGATTCTTGGGGCTGTTCACATAAAGATCAGTTCATTTGCAGGACCAATTCAAAGTGCTGGTTTTGACCTTTACAGCTTTAAATTGTCGGCCGTGATGTGTCCTCCCATCTGAGGTCTCCCCTAGTACAGTAGATGCTGCTGAGGTCCTGCTCCATATCTTATGCAGAAACTAGATTAGCCTTCATAAAGCGCAGAGCCTTTTCAGTGACAGCCCCCATGCTCCAGAAGTCTCCTCCAAGAGAGGTACATATGGCGTCCTTCATATTGTCCTTTGGGAAGGGGAGGGGCAAAAATCTTCCCTCTCAAAGGTTTGAGGATTGAGTCCTTTGGAGTAGCAAAGCTTCATCTTTAACAGACATTTATGCGTCACTTCAAACATAATTTTTCTGTTCTTTCACCAGTGTAACAGTTAATGTTTTCATTCATGCCTGCCACACATCACTTGCTGATTGAATCAAACTGTACTGAAATACAAGTTACCCATACAGCAGTCTTTCCACAGTTCATGGGTTCAGAGCTTTATTGCCAGTATGGCAATCAGTGCAAACTAATAGCAGAACAGAAAAGAGAGAGGGCAAAAGAGAGAAGATGAATCCCAGAAGGGGAACCTGTGTGAATGCTGGTGCTTGTCTATTATTAACAGTTCATAATTCTGCAACACTTCTGGTATAACAGCCGTTACTGGCTATAATGCTTTCTTGCAGTAAACACAGGGCTTTCTGATTTATTGAAGAGTAGTTTGCCACAGGAATGGGCCTGTACCTCCTAGATGAGCCTGCGGGGTGTTGTGAAGCATTCTACTGTGATGACGTATGCTGCCTTTCCAGTTCAGAAGTCATGGAAGTGACTTTAATCAGCAAGCCTGTGATTCCCATGGGCAATGACGGAAGTTGCTAGAACATTCACGGCCTTGGTCCCCAACCATGAGTGCACTAGGAGTGCATATGGTACAATGGTGGAGGACCATGAGTCTTTAATATTAAATCAGGCATATAGTAGCAAACTGGAAAGAATGTTTGTTGTTGTTGTTTAAAAAAAGCATAGCTGTCAACTTTTCCCTTTTCTTGCGAGGAATCCTATTCAGAATAAGGGAATTTCCCTTTTTAAAAAGGGAAAAGTTGACAGCTATGAAAAGAGTGATGTGGGGATTACCATTAAAATCGCCACAGTTGCTTTGCATGTAAACAGTTCAACATGCACTGAACCCCAATTGAACCCCATGCTTTGAACTGCCAACCCCCATTAGACCTCTTTCAGTGTTTTCAACCAGCTTCACTTTGTTTCTGACCCAAATCTAACTCCCAGATTTGCTCCTAAAGCCCCAAAGCGTTTGATAACTGAGTATCTGTAGGACCATCTCCACCCATATGAACCTGCCAATACACTTTGATCCTCCAAGAAGGGTCTGCTCCACCACTGTCTGAGGTATGGTGGGCACATGGGGCCAGTTCTTCTTGGTGGTTGTTCCCAGAATATGAAGGCTATGAAGACCTGCTTTTCTTCTATCACATATGAACCTTTACCTTCATATGTCAGTTTACAACTATTTTATTTAGTCACATATTTAGTAGGAATATAGGAAGCTTCCTTATACTGAGTGAGACCATGCACTGTGTGCATTGACTGGCTGCAAGTCTCCATGATATCAGACAAGGGTCTCCACCAGCCCTACCCTGGAGAAGCTGGCAATTTACCCTGGGACCTTTGTATATAAGACAGATACTCCACCACTGAGCTACAGCCCTTTCTCATGCCAGACACAAGATTGGGAACATTGTGGGAAATTAAAGTGCTTTCAGAGTGATGCTGGTCAGAGTGCTAGGCCCGAAAATAAATTAACAACTAGGGTCCAAGGTAGGCATCAACAATGGGCTTCACCAGTTGTCCCAGGATACCAGGCTTTACCTAGCAGCAGACCTGGTCCCTGAGCTCACTTCAACTGAAGATGCTAAGGGATGAACCTGGTTAGGCCTTCTTGATGCAAAGCATGCAGAATTCCAGTCATATGTGGCCGCTCCTGTGATATTAGGGAATACCCTAAGCAAATAGAGTGAGCTGCCCTTAATGCTTTCATCCCAGCAATTCTGATCCCTTGGCTTTTGCAGTATTAACTCCTGCCCCCATAGTATCTGTTCCTTGCCTAATGTTACCCTGTTTGCTTTCACAAAAGCAGCTGCTGTCTGTCATGTGTTTTACCTTCATCCTGCCTCCCTTTACTCTCTCTTAGTTTCTTATGTTTATCTGCTTATATGTGATTTTTTTTTTGGGGGGGGGGGAGGGGAAACTGCTTTGCTTAAATCAATCAACAAAGTCATTTACACTTCTAAATTACATCAAAATCTATCCCTGCAAAGCCTGCAAGGCTCGAGGAGACAGCTAAAAAGATTAAAGTGGTAAACCTTTGGGGCAGGGGAATAAAAAGGGGGGGAACAGAGGGGGGTGATTCTAAAATGTCAAACAGAAAATGTTTTGGGACACTCTCTCATCTAAAGCAGATACCTCCAGGCCAGCTGAGAACTGGCATGGATAGAATTACCAGATCTCTTTTAACTCCAGATAGATGAGTATTTGTCATGCATAAAATGCTTCTATTTGAATATTGCTTTTCCTAGACAAATATGCTGGAGGGGCAAATACATCCTGGTGGGCATTGATTCTGTCTTGAATGCAAAGCTCAGGCTGGCTTCTAATCTAAACCCAGAGGTAGCATCTGAGAAATTATTTGTCTATTGCTACGGATATGAATTAAAAAACCAAAACACCTTGGTTAGGATATCAGGGGTCAGATCTCTTCAGTTAAGGCCCCTCCTTATGTCAAAGATCCACACATGACTGAAGCACAAACCTATTTAGGCATTTATTTATTAATTTAATAAATTTTGATACCTCCCTTCATCTGAGAATCACAGAGCAGTTTACAATACAAAACCACAAAACCACATACAATAATAACAAACAAAAAACAATACACACACACCCCCGCCCCACAGTTTAAAAGGCCATAGATTGTTTAATTAGCCAAAGGCCTGGGAGAAGAGGAATGTTTTTGCCGGGCATCAAAATATATGTAATGAAGGCACAAGGGGAGCCACTGCAGAAAAGGCCCAATCTTGTGTTGCTGCTCTCTGTGCCTCTCATGGAGGAGGCAAAGAAAAAGGGGCTTCAGATTATGATTGCAGGGTCTGGGTTGGTTAATATGGGGACAGAGGCGGGGATATAATTTGGTGCTCCCCCAGCAATAACCTTGCTTCCATAACCAAGTGCAGCCTGGTGCCACCAAAGTGTCTAGACTGGCACATGATGGCGGGAGCCAATGACTCCAGTGTTCTAAAATGGGTGTGTTTTAGAAGTGCAAAAAAGAGGAAGGCTTTTCTCCCCAAGCATTGGTGGCAGAACCTGCTTTTGTGCTGCTGCTGCTGCTGCTGCTGCATTTGTCTCAAGCTAGGATCTTTACAACCAAGTCAAGCCAAGTGTGGTGTGGCCAGCCTGTTCCTTGTCCCAGGAGGTGGCCAGCCTCTAACTTGGGAAGGCATCAGAGCAAATTTTTAAAAGGCATCCGAGCCAGACGCAAAGGAAGGATGGCATCATCAAGGCTTTGCAAGGGCATGAGGAGAGGTCCAATCTATGTCTGTTTTTTGTTATATGTTTACTCTACTTTGTATGGTTTTTTCTTTTTTTTTTGTATTTTTAAATTTGGAATAAATATCTTTTTTTTTTAAAAAAAGAGGAGAGGTCCAATCTGGTCACAGGGAGAGGGTCCACCAAGCCTTCTCCACCCCCTCCTGGGGCCTGGGGTCCATGTAGGGTCGAGGGGTGGGTTGCAATGGAGCCACTACTTGTGAAAATGATGTCAATATCCTACACTTTTAGATCACCCTCTTCCTCCCCAGTTGACAAAACAATGTCCAAAGTGTGGCCTGCCACAAGCATTGGTTCAATGACGTTGGGATGGCCCCATGGTCGTCATGGTAGCTATGAAGTCCTGAGCCTCCCCAGAGCCAGTTGCCTCCGAATGAATGAGTCCCCTAGAACCAGCAGTCTGAGAGTCTTCAACACCAGCTCCACAACCAGCTCTGCCAGCTCAGGCAGGGAGACTATTGGGTGGTAAACTAGCAGAATCCCTAATCTGTCCTGATTACTCAATGCCAGGAACACACACTCTAAATCCACAACTGGACAGAGAGCCTGGGGAGAGATAGAGAGAGAGAGAGAGATAGAGAGAGAGAGAGAGGAGAAATAGACCACAGCAACTCCTCCTCCCTATCATGTCTGCCCTGATGCTACACCGAGTACCCAAGTGGGCACAGCTGGGTGAGACCAGCTCCACCTTGCTTATCCACCCAACTCTCAATGATGCTGAGCATGGATGATGGAGGTCTTATTTAGAGCTGATCTGGCATTCAGCAGCAGTGGCTACAGACCTGATAGGACAACCACAGTTCCCCAGGTTGGAAGATGGACTGGCACATGTCACAGTCAATAACTGCCTGTGCCATGTGCCCTTTACCTGACCTTCCAAACCTGCCACACCTACCTCCCCCTACCCTGAACTACTGTGATTGCTGCCCCACTCTCCCCAGTTCCTCTCTTCCCTGGCACATACCCCATCCCTTAATAAAAACAACAACTCCTCCATGGTTCTAGATTCAGGTAGGTAGCCATGTTGGTCTGATGCAGTCGAAATATTTTATATAGAGATAGATATAGATATAGATGATATAGATATAGATATAGATGATATAGATATAGAGATATAGATAGAGATAGAGATAGAGATAGAGATAGAGATAGAGATAGAGATGATAGAGATAAAATTGTCTAGTAGCACCTTGGAGACCAACTAAGTTTGTTGTTGGTATAAGCTTTCATGTGCATGCACACAAAAGCTTATACCAAAACCAAACTTTGTTGGTCTCTAAGGTGCTACTGGACATTTTTTTGTTTTTTTATATATTTCAACAACAACACACGGATTTAAAAAAGAAAACTCTCCAAACAGACATCATGTTCACAAGTAAGCAGAACATGTCAGCATGGGGAGTGGGGTGAGCAGTCTATCCCCCTGTGCCCACTAGCCATCCCCTTTGCACCCCACAAGCTGGGGATGGCTAGCCATAATGGGGACACTCCTATATTTATTGAGGGGTCCCATGCATTGTAGAATCCTGATTTCCCAGAGATGTATATCACACAGGGAAATGATAGCAATAGAACAGGATCCCTGCTATACAGGTTTGCACAGCAACTGGGGGGTGGGGTGGGGTGGAGGGTGTTTGGTAATGGCCATAGTTCAGTGGGAAAGCATCTCCCTTGCATGCTCTAAATTCCAGGTTCAATCCCTGGCTTGCTTAGGGTAGGATTGGCAGAGGCCCTTGTCTGAGTCCCAGTCAGAGTAAGACAGTGCTGAGCTAGATGGACCAATAGTCTGGCTAGGTCATAAGGCAGGTCCTTATGTTCTTATGTCCCTAAATCATCAAAGAAAATTTGGGGAGTATAGGGTGCACAAAGGGTGACGAAGGGGAGTTAATAAATCATTGCACTAATAGAATTAGTGTATTGGCTAGTGCCCACAACACACAAAATCTGACCAATGCCGCTGATTATTCAGTAGTGGTGGTGAATATTCTCACAATCAATTTTGTGGTGAAATATTTCTATTACTTGAATGAACTGGTTTCAACCTCAAAATCAAAAGAATTGTGTATTCAGATCTTATGTTTCTTCTGCTGTCCACCTCATCTATGAATTAATCATTTACAAGGAGGAATTACTTGATAAGGGGGAGAAGGTTAAGCAAATGGGAATTTGGAAAGCTCTCAGAGAATATTATATGCCATCAGATATCTTAATGACCACAAGTGGTCCAAAGGCAGATGTCAGGAAGGGTTATGGGTACAGATTGGAGGACAGCTGGGGCTATCAGCATGGTGATAGAGTTTTGGGGAAATTCCCATGGTCTCTCTTATCACTGACTTCCCCACACTATCTATGCGGTCAGGATCAATTGAAATTCATGCTCTGGGCAAGATATGAGTGAGAGTATATTGTAGCTTTTTATTTCCTGTATTTCTTACCCTGCTACTTTCTAAATGGAAGGCTCTTTTTTCTTTTGTTGTTGATTCAAAACCAACTCATGATAACTAATGCTTGTGTTCAGCAGAAGTGCCCTGCTCCTACAGCTGCCATTAATAACAATTCAGACACCTCCAACATTTGGCTACACGCAATGGGCAATGACAAGGGATTGATAGTTGCTGGTGCAGCCAGACAGCTGGTGCACTCAGTAAGTTGGGGGGGAATTTCAGAGTGGATCTGTGCGTTTTTTGCCTTAGTTCAGGGCAACATTGCAGTCAATATGTGCAGCTGCTGGAATTCTGTTGCACTTGGGATGAATAAACCGTTTTCTTGAGAATAAAAATGAACAGCAAGAAACCACAAGGTATTTCTGTGGGAGATGCGTAAGACAAATTCTTTATTTTATTTTGTGCCATATATTTTATGCTTAAATATAATGGCTTGCTGGGTGCTTGTGGGCGGTCCAAAGCTTTCAGCTGATTTAGAAATTGAGACATGCTAGTCTTTCATAGTGTAGAAGTCCCAGATTTGGAGAATGATATACAAAATGTCACTTTCTTTGCATTAAGAATGTTTTTTTTAAAACAGAACAATATTGTATGAACAGTACTAATTCATGGTACACTGCAAGGAAATGAATGCTAGCGCTATTTACCTCTGTTTATCAGGGCCAATTCTTTTATTTGGAGTGGTCTAATAAATGAGAAAGGGATGCGGGTGGCACTATGGGTTAAACCACAGAGCCTAGGACTTGCTGATCAGAAGGTCGGCGGTTTAAATCCCCACGACGGGGTGAGCTCCCGTTGCTACGTCCCTCCTCCTACCCACCTAGCAGTTCAAAAGCATGTCAAAGTGCAAGTAGATAAATAGGTACCGCTCTGGCGGGAAGGTAAACTGCATTTCCGTGCGCTGCTCTGGTTTGCCAGAAGCGGCTTAGTCATGTTGGCCACATGACCCAGAAGCTGTACTCTGGCTCCCTCGGCCAATAAAGCAAGATGAACGCCGCAACCCCAGAGTCGGCCACGACTGGACCTAATGGTCAGTGGTCCCTTTACCTTTAATAAATGAGAAGGGTGTTTAGGATGTCTCTGTCTTTATAGCTTAATATGTCTACCAAGGCCCCTCAGCCAGGAGCATGGGACTTAAGGTTGTAGCCAACTAAGTTCTACTCAAAGTAAACCAGTTGAAATTAATGAATCTAAGTTAGGCAGCTTCATGAATTTTGGGTAGGACTAGAACTGGATACAACTCATAGTGTTCAGCCACATGTTTCCCATGACATCCGAGTAGCCCATGAACTCTAAGCTATGTGAGGTGGGCTAGCAGTGTAGTTCCTCCCCCACACCTCTGATCAAGTGTAGACACAAGCAGGAGCCACAGCAAGGACTCCTGCAATGTGTCCCAGGGCTTCTCATGCCACCCCAGTGACTGCCAGGAGCTTGCAAACTGGGGACTGGGTATGAGTTCCCCAAGTTGTGATGAGCCGTGTTGGATTAGCTGATTTGGCAACTGGGCACTTCTGGGTCATATGGGGTAGTGGGTAGAGAATCAGACTAGAGAGACCAGAGTTCAAATCTCCATTCCCTGTGTAAGTTAATCCAAGGTGTTTGTGACTTCAAGTATTCTTGTATTGGTTTTAGCCCCCTCTTCGTTTCAGACTCAGCTCCATCTTCTGGATGGTACCTTGATGCCCATCTCAACTGGTGCTTGATCTGGTCCTTGGCTGTGACACTCACGTTCTTTGACATTCATTTCCCAGCTTAGCTTGCTCCCTGATAGTGGCCTAGAAAGGAATGGCCCCACAGTAGCAGCAGCACGCAATTTTTAGATGAGAACCCAGCCTAACAATTTTAGGCAATTTCAGAGCTCCATAGCATACCTGCCAGAGGAAAACTGGGACACATGTCTTTTGGGACTGCAATCTCATGCAAGAGCATGGGCCCCCAAAATGGGATGTCCCAATTAAATCGAGACAGTTGAGGGGTATGCTATAGCAAGGGAAAGGAACCTTTTGTCTGCATTCCCTTTGGGAGAGTCTTCTGGTAGCCCCATGCCTATGGTGCACAGGGCTAGAGGCAAAAGTGGGAGAGAAACAAATGTGATTTTACCTTTGGACAGTAGACTAGTTTCTACACACACCCCAGTCTATCCTCCACCCAGGCAAACAATAGGCATTGTCAGAGTTCAAAGCTACATTCCAGCCATGCTAAAATACTCAGAGGAAACAAAGCAGTGTCAGTGAGGGGTGTGACTTGGGGAAAGAATTGTGGCCTCAGGAGAGTCCCAAGCAGGGCAGATAGAGATGTCTGGCAGTCCACATTTGGCTCCCAGGCCTGGGGTTCTCCGTTCTTCTTCTACAGAGGAGACAGTGATTCATTCATAAAGTTGGTGGTGAATCCTGATGTTTTAAACAGGACAAGAGTGAGTGATGACGGAGGCTTCCATTGACAACAATAAATGCTTTTGAAAAGTGCAAAGCAGGAGAGAATCCAATCGACTGTGCTTTCTTTTGAAAGACTTTCTCTACCCTAATCCTTTAACCTAATTTGCAGTTTTTAATCTTAGGCACTGGAAGCAACACAAGAAGGGATGAATATTAAAAGGAAAAATATTATCTGATCTGTGATTGAAAGCCTTTTTTCTGATTCTTTCTTCATTTAAAGCCTCAATAGCAATGCAAAGGGGATAAGCGGATTTCCTTGATTTAGGCCACTCTCTCCAACAGATAAATTAACGCGCCCGTGGTGTGCTTTGTATGTGTGCTACTGAAAAATGAAAGACAAACTCTGCCAAACCCAGTGAAGTGACACTGATGTAAAAGGATGGCATGTGTCACTTAATGAACATGAAAAAGCATGCTCCAGAAGGATTTTCAAGCCTTTATTCAACAGTGTAAATGGAATTACTTATATGGACAAGCATAATACATGCAAGTGATATTTCATAAGATGAAGGATCTTCCAAAAGGAGGAATGGATGCGTAGAAAACCCAGGCACCCAAGGATTGCTTTGCGCTCCGAGAAGCAGGAGAAAGTACATGTGCAATTGACTTGCACAGCTGTTGAGTGGAGGGATCCAATCCTGTGTGGTGCTGGCTAGTGCTCCTTTGCAAGCAGCTCTCCTGCACATACAGGAAGCAAGCCTCTTGGGAAGGAGCAGCGACCAGCACTGTGCAGGATGGGATCCTCCCACTTACTAGCTGGTAATAATAATAATAATAATAATAATAATAATAATAATAATAAATTTTATTTATACCCTGTCCTCCCCGTTCAGGGCGGCTAACACCAATAAAATCACAGTAAAAACATAATAGGGGTAAAAGAGAAGGGGAAAAAAAATTAAAATACAGGTTAAAATGCAATTTAAAATGCAGCCTCATTTTAAAGTAGCTGATAAATCAAGACCATAAGGGGAGGTAAACATAAGGGTCAGACCAAGTCCAAACCAAAGGCCAGGCGGAACAGCTCTGTCTTGCAGGCCCTGTGGAAAGATGTCAAGTCCCGCAGGGCCCTAGTCTCTTGTGACAGAGCATTCCACCACGTTGAGGCCAGTGCTGAAAAGGCCCTAGCCCTAGTTGAAACCAATCTAACCTCCTTGAGGCTTGGGACCTCCAAAGTGATATTATTTGTGGACCTTAAGGTCCTCCACGGGGCATACCAGGAGAGGCGGTCCCATAGGTACATGGGTCCTAGGCTGCATAGGGCTTTAAAGGTCAAAACCAGCACCTTGAACCTGACCCTGTACTCTACCGGGAGCCAGTGCAGTTGGTAAAGCACTGGATGAATGTGATCCCGCAGCAAGAACCCTGTAAGGAGCCTCGCCGCCGCATTCCGCACCAGCTGGAGTTTCTGAGTCAGCTTCAAGGGCAGCCCTGCATAGAGCGAGTTACCATAATCAAGCCTGGAGGTGACCGTCACATGGATCACTGTGGCCAGATCAGGGCGAGAAAGGTAAAACAAGTAAAGCAACAGAAATACTTAAGTAACTGACCAATCACATAGGTTTTGTCCCCCCACTCCAAAAAAGTCCTGCCCACCCAAAAGAAATCCTGGCTACGTCCATGCCTGAAGCCCTTCAAATATTGGCTTGGATCTTAGCCAAACATTGGCTTGGATCTTTGCCAAATCCAATGCACAGTCCCAGTTTCTCCTGCAAGGATCCATTTCCCCCCAGGGCTGAAACAGTTTGTCCAGAATCATTCAGCACAAGCTGTAGCCAATAGGGAAGATGTGGGTCATCAGGTGATGGAGGCAAGGACCGCAAACCTGAAGGGAAGAACATGCAGTGTATGGATATGTATAGATGCTAGGAGAGGATATATTTATCAGATATTATCCTTCCTTCCTCACATTTGTGAGTTCAGCAGAGTGCAACCCTTTGCAGCTTAAAAGGGAAACTTAGATAGGTTAGCTTTAGCCTTTTATTTTAAGTAATCCAGGATGCTTTAAGGCAGATTGGATTCTCCTGGTATTTACCCCTTTTCTCCCCCTTAAATCAATAAGCACACAAACAATCTTGTAGAAGGTAAAAATAAAATTTATTCACTCAGAATACTTGTTGAAGAGTAACAGATACAGCAGAAGTCACCAGACCCTTACATATAGTGAGAGGGTGGGGAGGGGTAATACTCAGAAGGGTGGTGGGAATGGGTGATTGGCTGATAGGTGTGGTAAACCTGTTGACGTCACCTATCAGCCAATCACCCATTCCCACCACCCTTCTGAGTAATACCCCTCCCCACCCTCTCACTATATACTGTATAAGGGTCTGGTGACTTCTGTTT
Organism: Podarcis pityusensis; assembly: GCF_964106645.2. NCBI lineage: Eukaryota > Metazoa > Chordata > Lepidosauria > Squamata > Lacertidae > Podarcis > Podarcis pityusensis. The sequence continues at coordinate 40,618,477 of NC_138040.1, forward strand.
CAGTGTATCTGAATAAGTGTGCATGCACACGAAAGCTCATACCAATAACAAACTTAGTTGGTCTCTAAGGTGCTACTGGAAGGAATTTTTTTTATTTTGTTTCGACTATGGCAGACCAACACGGATACCTACCTGTAACTAGCAGCTTTGTTCAGGCAGGCTTAAAATGGTAATCCAGTTACAAAGATATACTTTAGTCTAGTTTAAAATTGAGTCTGAGCAATGGAGCTCAGACATGCAGATGTTCTCACTGCTGGAATGAGGACAAAGAGCAAAGAGGAGGTGCCCAGCCAGGTGAGGAGATATGTGGTTATGCCCTTCCCCTGTGAAGGCACAGTGGGAGTAGCTCGCAGAGTTCTGTCTAGCAAACTTACAGGAAAACTCTTTGAGCCTCAGCTATTATCATGTGCGTATCTAGCAGACATGCATTGTTGGTTTGACTGCATTGTAAATATCCCACACCCAGGGTGTGTTCTAGATCCACTGCCACCAAATTAGCCTGTGGGGCCAATGAGCACCTCCCCACCACAGGAGCTGGCACTTCCTTTGACACAAAGGACTCCATTGCAGAAGACCCAGGAAGAGCTGAGGCTCCCCCACTCTGTTGCAGTAGATTACTGGAGGTGGCTGCGCCCCTTTAAGTCAAGCAACATCTTGCAGCACAGGTACTGCTAAGCAAGTAAGCTGCACCTGCTACAGTATATAAGGTCTCAGCTTGTTCATTGCTGGATCAACTTCAGAACCCTGTGTTCCTAGAGCGCTGATTGGCTCCTGCTTTAAACTCAGGTTTTGACTTGTTTTGCAAACCAGAAATAGCTACACACAAATATATTTTAAGCAGCTGAGGTCCATATTACACCTGATTGAAGCAAGAGTACCTGCAATGAAGTTTTGGTCTTATCTTTATACTGCACAGCACATCATGCATATGAGACATTCTTTTTTGGTACTTCCCAAAAGATTCTTGCTGTTGCAAAAAATAATAATAATAGATATACCATATCTGAATAGGAAATTATCCACAGAAAAAGAAAAGGGATCATGATGCTGAGGAAACCATTGCTTCCATGAAGTATACCATGTGTGCTGCAATGTCCCTTGAAATGAACAAACCACCAGAACATAATGGGTGGGTCTGGCAGTCCTCAACAAGCCATATGTTGGTAGCATCTGCCAAGTGGCATCTATCATTGAAGCAGGTAATTTACTGTGCCGAAGAAAATGTGTTGTTGCCCGAATGTGTGGATTGATTTGTCAAAGTCTGAACTATAATAATTGGGACAACATTACAGATAAAGATTTCATAAGAATAGTTTGGATATACAGGCAAATAAAACATTTCTCCAAACTGTTGAAGGCTCTGGAGAGATGTGCTTGATGGGCTCAATCTTGTTAATATAGTCCTCTGACAACTGGTGGTGGGCAGCTTCGTTTTCATTTTCACTTTCTCTCATCATTTTATATAAATTGTTGTGGGGGATTTGCTTGTTGGATTCAGTTTTCATCTACGTACCATCGGGGTGACCTGGTGGCCCTCCATATGTGGTTGGACATCAGTTGTCATTGGCCTCAGTCAGGTTTTACATTCGTTTTGGAAGAAGAACTAAAATGATTTCTCAGTACAGAACAGAAAAGAAACTAAAGAGGTAAAAGAAACAGAAGAGACCTCTTCTGGTCTCTAACCAGCCCTCTGCCAAAGCAGGGAAACCAGCCACGGCTGCAGCAACCATGAGAGGTAGGCATGCTGGCCCAAAAATGGAAGCAAGAAGAATTACCAACGAAAGAAGAATGGCGGATGAAATTGATGGACTATGCAGAATTGGATAAATTAACAGGAAGGATTTGAAACCTGCGGGACCAGAGATACTTAGAAGACTGGAGTAAATATACGAACTATTTGAAAAGTAATTGTAATGAACAGATTATGCTAGTAGGACTGCAAGAAGTTTTGGAAGGAGGACTATCTGAAATATTGCAAGAAAGACTATGAGGAGAATTTTTCGTTAATGATAAGAGTAATAGAGAAATTAAGAAATGCAGAATAAGTGATAAAGAACGGAAAATCATCAGAGGTGTTGAAGGAAGTCTAAAACATTGTATAAGATAAGAAGTTATGTTATATGATTGTTGGAAATGATATGTTAAAAAACCATATATATATATATATATATATATATATATATATGAGAGAGGTAGGCATGCAGACTCTGCTCAGAAATCTCAACGGAAGAAGAGTGTTCCGTGTTCTCAAACAGCCTGTTCCACTGGTCAATAAAAGGGTATTACATGGATGCTTTTCCGGGACTTCCGGGGGCGGCGCGAACGGCAATGGCGGTCCTCTTCTGAACGGGAGAGGAGGCTCCGCAGGCAACGGGTCGTCCGCTACGGCGAAGCGGAGACCCATTCTGGAAAACCCCAGGCGGCAAGAGCCTGGGGTCTTGAGGCTCGGTGGGCGCCTTGAGCGACCCTCCAAGCGCAAAAGGAACCCCGTAAGGGGCTCCGGAGCGCGGAGGGGGGTTGCGGCGCTGAGAGCTGCTTCACAGCCTGAGGAGCGAAGCCGCGCTGCTAATGTCGGTGAGCGCTGATCCCTTTTCCTGCTAAATTACGGATTCGGACGAAAAGCAACTAACTTGTGAGTAAAAGACTGAGTCACTTGAAATTAGAGACTTTAAAGGGAAAATCTAAATTGGCTTGAACTTGGCTGAAAGCGGAGAGACGTGGAAGCAGGAAGTCCGTCTTCCGCAGCCATTGAACTTGAAAAAAGCAATCAGCTGGAGGAGTGGAGGCTGAAAGAAAGAGATCCTAAGCTTTACAGATCTAAGCATCTATTGAACTTGCATCTTAAAGTAAAGACTTTAAGCTAAAGATTTGGGATTATTACTTGCACTTGACTTTCCTCCTTTTATTGGATTACAAATTAGAAGGTGAAACCCAGAGTCAGGAGCTGCCTGAGCACTAAGGGAGCTGTCAGTACTGCAGATTTGGATACTGTATATTGGAACTTGAAACAATCTGAGGGTATTGAGACCTTTTAAATTTGAAACACTCTTTTTGGAGATAAATAAGCACTGTCTGTAACAAAGTGACCATTTATAAACTCTGCTAAACATTTGTATTTGAAGGTTCTTGGACATTAAATTAGACTCTGAAAGACATTTTAAGCTCCCTCTAGAGGATTGGATTAAAACAGTGACTTTACATGCACATTTTACTTTCGATTCCCTTGTTGTCTGCTTGCTCTGGACCTTTCCATTCCCATGGGAATAACTCAGTGTGACCTTGACTGACAGATAACGTTGGAATGAGTGGCACAAGAAAAAGAGGGAGAGCTAAACAAACAACTTTAACAACTCTAACCTCAGCCTCACAGACACGTAGATCATCTGTACCTGCTTTGCCCTCAGAAGTGGAGGGAGAGGGCGAAGCAGAGCAGTTACAATTGGAAGATATGGCCTCAGGAGTATCTGTTTCTGTTCTAGACAAAATTTTTGAAAAATTGGAAGCTTTGGACAAGAAAGTAGATGCGCAATCAGCAAAGATTGACAAAAATACAGAATGTCTAAATAAATTAACTATACAAGTGGTACAGAATGCACAAGCAATTGGACAGTTAACGGAGGCCTCAGCAGAAAATCGGAAATTGGCTGAGGACACCAGACAAAAATTAGAAAATTTAGAGCAAGAGGTAAGACCACTCACTAAACAAGTTGGGGAACATCAGATTTATCTCTCCATGATAGAACTGCGAAATCGTGAGAATAACTTGAGGATTAGATCATTACAAGAGGCAGAAGAAGGACATCTAACTGAGTTTTTGACCAAAGAATTCTCCAAGTTCTGGAATTTGGAAGAAAAGGACTTTAAAATTGTGTCAGCTTTCAGACTTGGAAGATTCATAAAGAAGGAGAGGCCCAGAGACTGTTTGATAACATTGAGATCAAAGGAGGAAAGGGATAAGATCTTGGGCCTACATTTCGTAAAATCACTGGAGGTTTTGGATAGAAGAATTGAAATCTATAAAGATATCCCAAGACTACTGCTGGATCTTAGAGCCGCCTATTCTGAACTTGCTAAACTACTAAGGAGCAACGCAATTCCATTCAGGTGGGAATTTCCCCAAGGAATATCTTTTACCTTTAGAGGGAGAAAGGTTAAAGTAAGAACACTGGAAGAGAGAGACAAATTCCTGTCTACATACGGAGAGGACCTTCAAAAAGGAATTGAACTACCTTCTGGGCCTGAGGCAACGCCAGTACCAACATCAGCACCTGTGGAACCTGAAGATCCTGAGAACAAGATACCACCCCTTGAAAAATAACCAGATAATTCAGGATGTCTCTGCAACTGTTGAGCTGGAATATTAATGGTTGTAACATTCCGGAAAAAAGGAAGAAAATATTTCATATATTAAAAAAAGAACAATTGGACATTATTTGTTTACAAGAAACACATGTGACGAGGCTCCACAGAAAAGTGTTAATAAATAAAAGATTGGGCCAGGAATTTGTATCGTCGGACAAAGTTAAGAAGAGAGGCGTGGTGATATATGCAAAAGAGAGCCTGTCACCTAAATTCCTATTTAAAGATGAACATGGAAGAATTTTGGCTATTGAGATACAATATCAAGGAGAGAAACTGCTGATATTAGGAATCTATGCACCCAATGAAGGGAAATCGGAATTTTACAAGAAGTTGCAGGAGACAATGCTGGACTATCTAGACTACAACAACATCATAATGATGGGAGATATGAATGGGGTCGTATCAACTAACATGGACAAGTCACAAAGTCAAAATGTTACAAAAGAAGGCAGACTACCTAAAACCTTTTTTGAAATGACTGACAATATGGATTTGATTGACATTTGGAGGACAAAGAACCCACTAGGAAGAGAGGGAACATTCTTTTCTGAAGCCCAACTGACCTGGACAAGAATCGACCAAATATGGATTTCTAGAGGCCTGGCACCTAAGGTCAGAAAAGTGGAAATCTGCCCAAAGACCTGCTCCGACCATAATGCAGTAAAGATGGATATGACACTATTACCAACTGGATCCTTTAGATGGAAGATGAATGACAATTTGTTTAGAGATCAGGAAATTACCAAGAAGGCCCAAAAAGTTTTGAAGGACTATTTTGAGATAAACATGAACAATATGGTGGAAAAAAGAATAATCTGGGACGCAAGCAAAGCTGTAATGAGGGGATTCTTGATACAACAGAATGCAGTAAAGAAAAGAACACAAAATGAGAAAAAAGATAAGATCTTGGATAAAATAAAAGAATTAGAGAAGAAATTAAGAGTGAATCCGAAGTCACAGCCAACTCTGAGAGAAATTAAACTTTATCAAACACAATATTCTAAATTGATAAATCAGGAAATTGAATGGAAGGTTAAATTAATGAAACAAAAAACGTTTGAGTCGGCGAATAAATGTGGAAAACTGCTAGCTTGGCAGTTGAAGAGAAGACAAAGATTAAATACTGTTACAAACTTAGAGGTTGATGGAAAAAACATCCAGAATCCAGTGGATATCAGAAAGTGTTTCCAGAGATACTTCAAAAAATTATACACCCAAGGGCCGCAAGACGATGTTGAGATTAAACAATTTTTGGCAAAAAACGGACTATCTAAATTGTCACAAGAAAATAGGACAATCCTGAATTCTAAAATAACACGACAGGAGATCGAACAAGCCATCCAGAACATGCAACTTGGCAAATCTCCAGGACCAGATGGGCTGACCTCCAAGTACTATAAGACATTAAAAGACTATTTGATACAACCTTTGATGGAGGTCAGCAATGAAATTATGGAGGGGAAGAGGGCACCGGAGTCTTGGAAGGAAGCGTTCATCACATTAATACCAAAGTCGGAAGCTGAAAAGACACAACTTAAGAACTACCGTCCCATCTCTCTTTTAAATGTGGATTACAAAATATTTGCAGACATTTTGGCAAATAGATTTAAAAAAGTTTTAAATGAAGTAATTCATAAGGACCAGGCCGGCTTTCTCCCAGGTAGACATCTGTTTGCTAATACAAGGAACATTATTGACATTTTGGAACTTTTGCAAACAGATATAAATACAAAAGCAGTTTTAATTTTTATAGACGCGGAGAAGGCCTTTGACAATATCTCCTGGAAATTTATGATGGGAAATTTAAAAGAGATGGGAGTGGGACGGGGTTTTGAGAATGGGATTGAGGCGATATATTCAGAACAGAAAGCTAAACTGATAGTTAATAATGTGGTTACAGAAGAGTTTAAAATTGAAAAAGGGACACGACAAGGTTGCCCTATTTCCCCTTTGTTATTCATTTCGGTTCTGGAAGTGCTATTGAACATGATTAGAGGGGATCGGTTGGTGGAAGGAATTCAGGTCGGTCAGAAACAATATAAATTAAAAGCTTTCGCAGATGACCTGGTTTTGACCTTGCAGAAGCCAGAGCCCAGTACGAAAAGAGTATTACAACTGATTAATGACTTTGGTCGGGTGGCTGGATTTAAACTAAATAAACAGAAAACTAAGGTTTTGGGGAAAAATTTGACTGATACAGAGTCAGAACGGTTTCAGAATGAGACGGAACTTAATGTGGTTAAAAAAGTAAAATACCTAGGGGTAAACATAACAGTAAAAAATCTAAGTCTATTTAAGGACAATTATGAAAAATGCTGGACAGAAATTAAGAGAGACTTAGATAGTTGGTCAAAATTGAAACTTTCTTTGTTAGGCCGAATTGCTGCTATCAAGATGAATGTATTGCCAAGGATGTTGTTTTTATTTCAAACACTTCAGGTTTTGGACAAAACGGAGTGCTTCCAGAAGTGGCAGAGAGACATTTCTAAGTTTGTCTGGCAGGGCAAAAAGCCCAGAATTAAGTTTAAGATTTTAACCGATGCAAAACAAAGAGGGGGCTTTGCCCTGCCAGACTTAAAGTTGTATTATGAAGCCGCAGCGTTTTGCTGGCTAAAAGACTGGCTACTTCTTGAAGACACTGATGTGTTAGATTTGGAAGGGTTTAACAATGCCTTTGGATGGCATGCATATTTATGGTATGACAAGGTTAAAGCAAATAAGGCCTTTAAGAACCATATTGTCAGAAAATCATTGTTTAATGTCTGGACAAAATATAAAGACTTGCTGGAAAATAAAACACCAAGGTGGCTTTCACCTTTGGAAGCCAAGGCCCGAAAAAGACCCAATATGGAGGCTAAATGGCCAAAATATTGGGAAATACTAGAAAAGGATGGAGACAATTGGAAATTGCAGAGTTTGGAGAAAATGAAAGACAAAGTGCGAGATTGGTTACATTACGCTCAGATTAAAGAAGTTTTTAAAAATGATAAGAAACTAGGGTTCCAGGTGGAGAAATCGAAATTAGAAACAGAATTGCTAGAACCAAAGATTAAGGTACTTTCAAGGATGTATAACTTGCTGTTGAAATGGAATACACAAGACGAAACGGTTAAATCGGCTATGATAAGGTGGGCACAGGACATTGGGCACAATATCATGTTTGAGGACTGGGAGAGGTTGTGGAGTAATGGATTGAAATTTACTGCATGTAACGCTCTGAAAGAAAATGTAATGAAAATGATTTATAGATGGTATATGACCCCAGTCAAACTTGCCAAAATTTACCACCTGTCTGATAATAAGTGTTGGAAATGCAAAGAGTGCGAGGGAACGTTCTTCCACCTCTGGTGGACTTGCCCTAAAGTGAAGGCGTTCTGGGAAATGATTTATAATGAACTGAAAAAGGTATTTAAATATACCTTCACTAAGAAACCAGAGGCTTTCCTTTTGGGTATTGTCGGTCAAGGGGTGGCAAAGAAGGACCAGACATTTTTTATGTATGCAACAACAGCAGCAAGGATACTTCTCGCAAAACATTGGAAAACTCAAGATCTACCCACACTGGAAGAATGGCAGATACAACTGATAGACTACATGGAACTGGCTGAAATGACCGGCAGAATCCGTGACCTGGGAGAAGAGAGGATTGAGGAGGACTGGAAGAAATTTAAGAACTATTTACAAAAGTATTGTAATTTGAGTGAATGCTAAATAAGATGCTAGATCAAAATAACTGAGCACCACTAAATTTAGAAGTTTTTAAGAAAATAAGTAAGACTGGGAAATTTAGCTCCTTCTGAGAATTATAAGATTATGAAATACAGATGGGATATAAGAATTTAAATAAGATGATAAATTGCTGACCAAATGTTATAACGATGAAAGTGGGAGCGGGAGATGTGAGGAAGTCCAAAGAAAATGTGAAAATATGTTAAGATCAATGTTATATTGCTTATTATGTTTATTTTTATTGTAAAACCTAATAAATTGCTTTAAAAAAAAAAATACATGGATGCTTTTCCTACCCTACCCATGATGATAATGGGTGGCAAATGCAGTAGGTCTGGCTTACCACTCCTTGAAGTAAGTGAAGAAATTCACATTCTTTTCCCTTCCCATTAGTCTGCCAAGGCTGCAGCCCTAACCTCACTTGACCTGAGAGTAAGCCCCACTGAATTCAGAAGTATTTACTTTTGAGTAAAGAGAGGTTAGGATTGCAGCCTTAGTGTAAAGACTTTGGGAAAGAGCCAGTGTACAAAAATATTCCCCTAAAACAATGGCAGGATACCATATGAAAAAGTCTTCCTCCCTCTCTCCAAACAGCACAGAGCCAGTTCTACCAATGACTTTTCACACATTCTTTATATCTTGTTCCTTGGCAGGCAGTAATATGTTTGGCGCATATGGCACTTTTATTATAGCACCCAGCAATAATCTTGAAAAATGCAGCATAATTAGAAGAAATCTGAATAGAACATGTTAGGGAGTAGACTCATTATTTCTCAGAAATACCATAAAATCCTATTTCATATGATATTCTCTTCCAAAGCACTACACTAGCTCATTTTGGCACATTGAAAATGAATCACTTCTTCTGATTGTCTGGTCCAGGGACTCAAATAAATCACCATTTTCCTTCCAGAAAACTTGGTTTTTTTAAAAGGAGGAAGAAATAATTTCCAGATACCTTTTTCAAACTCCAGTGCATTAGGCATGGGAACAGCTGTTGATAGCAGCTGAGTTATGCTGAAGACTTAATGCCCAGCGCATCAGCAGGGACCCTTTTTCAGTTAAAGATCCAAATAGTGACCAGTGCCGAAAGCAAAAATTGTGTGGAGGAAAGCAAGACAAAAGTCAGAGACATCTATGAAAACATTCATTCCATCAATATACTGGAATATTGCAATCATCAAACCACTTTTTATTCTATCACAAAAAAAATCTGACATTGGTTTAAGATCCAGAATGGCTCTGAAATATTTCCACTGTGTGGAAGGTGTTTTGCACAATTTTTTTGTGGCATTCAGGATCTGTGGTTTGAGAAACATACTAAATCAGGCTCCCCCACATTCAAATGTGATCAGGCTGACAGCTAGTCAGTCATTAATCTTGATACTAGTCTGTCCACTGCCTATGATCTACCAGAGAGGCCCTTAGCTATACTGGGCTCTCCCTGGGGAATGCAGGACCCAGGGAAAATCAGACTGTGAGGGTCCCCCGTTGCCTTCACTTTCTCCCTGCCTCTGCCATTGGCCCCCTGCCCCCACCATGGCAATGGTGACATAACTAGAGCAGTAATAAGACATTCATTTTCCTTTCATTGCACGCAGCACAGTTTCTGTTCCGCTGTAGTTCATCTACTGCCAAGTTACTCACCTTGCAGTCAGTCCACTGTGCCAAAATTACATAACTTAATTTATGTAATCAATTACTTAAATTACATTCTCATCACATTCTTCATCCCCATTCATTTCAATATGAAGGAAACACAATGGAAAGGAGGGGGAAATGTAATCTGTTATGTATCCTTTGTTGAAAGCAACAACTGTGAGTACTGAGTATTCACTGGCTCAGTTTCCATTCTTGACATGAGGTGAGTAAGTCAACACCAGCAATTTCTGCTCCCATTTCTAATTTTGTCAAAACTCTCCAACATCCCATTCGGAACCAGCAGGACCAGACTTTCCTAAAGGAATGGAAGAAGCTTTCGATGTATTTGGAAAGCAATTGTAACCAATTGACATCACTTGTAGGGTTAAAATAAGTTTTGTAAGCAGTAATATACAGTTATTAGGGTTACAGATGCTTCAGATTGTGTTTTTTCGGGTTGCACACCACGCCGAACCCGTAAGTACTGAAATTGGTTACTTCCGGGTTTCGGCACTTGCACATGTGCAGAAGCACTAAAATGCGCTTTGTGGATCCCACACAGATCACATTCGCAACCCAAGCATCCACTGTATAAATTATTGTGAAAAGAATTAAGAAAGGTATTAAGATTTGAATTTATAGCAATAACTGTAGTAACAAAATGCATAATTAGAAAGGATTTTAGAAAGCCATCAGTTGAGGTTGAAGGAAGTCTTAGGCTGTGATGCTTAAAAGGATGATATGCTGGAAAATATGTGTAAAAACCAATAAAAAATATTTTTTTTAAAAAAACAACAAAACTCTCCAACATCCTGAGGCAGAAATATCACTTCCTCCACTCCTCCATTTACTTTTTAATGTTGTTTTGCTGATTCTTTAGTGGTAGTAGCTTCTAAATCCTTACTTGCTCCCCCACCACCTCTGCTGTATTAGCAGCAGGAACACTGGTGAGTCCTCGACCCCTTCCCTCCCTCCCTCCCTCCCTCCCTCACTCTAAGAAGGAGGGGTGCGGAGAACCTCACCAGGTAGCTGGGATGTGAGAGGGCTGGCCAGGCAGTGGGGCTGTAAGCTGTAGCCATCAGGTCCAGGACAGTATCTCTCATTGCCCCTCCCCCCCGGGGTAGCCCTCTTTGTGTCCTGGATGTGGTGGAGGCTCAGCTGATGCAAGTGACAAAGAGGTTTTTCTCATCCTCCATCTTTCTCGATTGCAATCTGGCAATGCCAGTTAGGCACTTGGAGTGCGGGGTATATATTATATAAAGGAATGGACATTTTAAATATTTCAAATCTATATGGAAATGTTAGGTTGCTTTGAATTACAGCAAAACAAAAAACCCACCTATTGTATATCTCTGACTGCAGTGATAAAAATTATAATCTCACTGAGAAGAGGACTATTCAACCCAGGAAAGAGATATATGGACATTACATCATATACTCAGTCTGTGGCCATTGCTTGTAAGGTTCCTGCCCCCTGCCCTCTAAGCCAGGAAGTTGTAACTCTGTGCTGTGAACACTGTCTTACAGTGCAGTGCTTTATGGCACAATAAACCATTTTATGGAATCATAAAATATCACACTGTAAAACCACAGCATGAATACACCCCTAGTGAGATTATCTTACTCTTTCATTTGGTTCAGCTATTTCAGTGTGCTGATGTGGATTAAATTAATATTATATTATTATTTTTAAAAAGAAATGTATTATTATTATTATTATTTGATTTCCAGAAATTTAATACATACAAGTACATTTCTCTACGTTCAGTTCATTTCTTTGAGCTCCCCCACCCCTCCATGGCTTCTACTTAATTCCTTGTTGTGCTGCATATACAACCCTTTTTTATTTTGTAGGATATCCTTGAAAACTAATTTTATGACTTATCAAAACTGAAAACATCAGAGCCATTAAAATATTTTCTCTCTTCTCATAGAGACAGAAACAAAAAAATGACATGAATATTTAGGCTAACAGGGCCCAATTTGATTGATTATTAAAGGATCTGCCATGGAGAAGGCTATTATTCAATTGGAATAATCCCCATTAAGCACTTGAGTCTCAGTCTCACATCTGTTTGCACAATACTAACCTTCTTTGTGGCCCAAACCACTTGTGACTCTTCACAGCCCATACATCCAACAATGTGCCATTACTAGGGTCTGAGCTAGTCGGACACAGACCAGAAAAATCCAACTGAGCCACAAAAAGAGTTCAGCTAAGATCACATTGAAGCCAAATAGGAGGGCAGGTAGATAACCTCTAAGAATTCTCATGGAACACAGAATATCTGACAAATATCTAGTCAGTTCCCACCAATCATTGGCTGGCTAACATAAGGTCATTGCCTCCAATCTCACAGAATAATGCCTAGCGTCTCTTCTTTAGAGGCTACATGCAATGCCACTCACCCATGATGCAAGAGCAGAAGAAGAGAGCACATTTCTCTCCCATTCCTTCTTTGCTACAATCCTCCTGTACTCAATGGCTTTGGGCTGCTTCAGGGTTCTCTGTCCACTAGCACAAAGGCTCTTACACTACTGGGTGGTTGAGTTTTAATGTTGGGCAACAGAGCTATCCAATACAACAGCTGTGCTAAAGGAGACTAGTCACATAACAGAATGTGAAGTCCATTGTCCAGAAATGTCTCCTGTACAACAATATTCCACTGGTGACTTTAACATAGTGCTACACTGGAGACAATCCTTCAAGTTTGGCAATCAATGGATACAGTGTGGGACCAAGAGTAGGGCAGTATTTAGGGGGAAAGCTGCCAACCACCCTAGGAAGTAATATCGGCTGGATGTCTCTGGCTATGCCTTGGGATAGAGTCCATCAAGTCAAACATGTGCAGAAGTGTTAGTGTTTTGGGAGTGAGAAATCAGCATGGTTTTAGTTTTGATTTACATAGGCTGCATTGCCAGATCCCAACAATATTAATTGAATGAGCCAGATGGAGCTCAGTTCTTGGTATCATTTGAACAATGACCAGAGCCTTTGCAGCCAAGCCTTCAAGGGTTGTTAGGCCATTGAGAATTGTGCTCAATGTTTTTTCATGCACAGTCCATCACTCTGCCCAAAGAGATGAAAGGGAAATCTTCAGAAGTGTTCAGATTGGCTCAGAGCTCCAAACCAAGCATCCATTGAGAGTTTTGCCATCTGGCTCACAGTGTAGAATTCACCAAGTCTAAAATGTTAAATGACATTCATGGGAATATTATGGAGCCTCTTTTGCCCTAACCCATCTAATTTTGGCAGTAGTTGTGAAACATTCCAATAGTCTTTGTCCCTTGCTATGCATATGGAAAGATCATATGCTTCCCAAGTGTATATGTGCCTGCATCACACAGGGCATAATTTGAAGCTTAGCACGGGCTCCTGTTTTTCATATTTAAAAACACATTTTTTAAAATGATATTTATTAAGAATTTTAGAATTACAAAAAGAAAAACAAAAGAGAAAAAGAGAGAGAGAAAACAAAAGAAAAACAAACCATAATCGAACAATACAAATTGATAAAAATCAAAATCAAGAAATAACACGACACAATCAAAAAACAAAAATATGCCACAAACATTTAAAAACAAATCCAATATTCTCAAATCCTTAACTGTCATTACCTTCTTTCTTTGACCTCCTCACTCCTCCCTTTTTTTGTATCCTAGTTGTTAATTGTCACAGCAAATCCTTTCCATATTTCATAATATTCTGTCATTACATTACCTTAATCTATTTTAATCTCATCTTACTATAAAAGACCTTAAAACTTAAAACTTAGATCTTATTTATACCAATTTCTCCAAAGATTTTTTTTTCTTCCAATCTTCATCCAGCGTCTCTTCCTCCTGGTCCCGGGTTTTGTCAGTCCTTTCTATCCCATCAATCTAGCGCATTAACCTGGTAATCTTATGTCCGAGGCCCTTAAGTCCCTTCCATGTCCCATCTGCAGTTCTTCTTCATATTTATACCTGTACTTTACTTTGTCTCCTGCTCCTTTCACTCGTGGGAACTCTAACTTAACAGTGTTTTTGACCCTTCTCGACATCAGCCCCTTTTCCATAGTCCACACTAAACTCCATGTGGTATTTAAAAACATGTTTCAAAGTCCCTCCAGAATTAAGAGCCCCCACAACCCCAAACATCTCACGGCCCATTGCCAGACTTGAAAAGTCCAAACATCCCTGCATAGGGGGGTCTATCCAACCCCCCATTTCCAAACCAAACCAAACTTTATCTTTCCAAATCTGGCTTTTTCCAAGTTCATTTGTCAAATCCAAGAACTCATGTTCCTGCTGGGCCACAGCTCCCTCCATCTCTGGCGCCCAAGGTTCAGCAACATCCTCTTCCCTCATCTGTTCTGTCAGAGCACACTCCTGATTTGATTCCTGGGTGGGCTCTATATAGTTTCCCACTACCTGTCCAAAATTTCTGATCGCAACAGTCATCAAGTCCGTCTTCTCATGTAGCTGTTCCAGCAGGGCACTTGTTTTACAGAAAGCACGCAGCAGAGCTTCTGAATACATTGTTCTGCAAGGTCAGAAGTCTATTCCCACGATCGTAATCTATTGCAGCTGCAAGCTCCCCGGTTCAGAATTGGTAACAGTTTCACAGGCTCCCTCTAGGGGAAGAGCTTCTATTTGTTCTTTTCTTTTAAAGGCAGATCTAACAACAAAGTTTCCTTTTTCAGATATTTTGTCAATATTTGTTCCTTTAAAATGCGAAGGGGAACAATGGAATCACTATGTTTCTCTTCTTTTAACTATCTGTCAAAGACGTTTGTCTCTGGTCAATGAGCTTCCCGAAGAACGTCAGTCCTGACACCCCGCTCCAGGATCAAGACGGTGGAAAGTTACTTTGTGTTACACTCTCTTCTGCAGGTTTAAACAGTCCGGAAAAAATCCCCTCTCTTCTCCTGCTTCCGAAGGGGGTTCAACAATTTTAAATGATGAAAGTTAATCCTTTACAGGCGATTTTCTGAACTCTAGTTTGCCATGTCTTTGCTTTAATCTATCTACAAGAAACGGAAGGCTGACTTCCTGTTTAGACCTTCCCGTTTCAGTGCCAAATTGAGGTAAATTTCTTAGTCCAATTTTCCTTTCTACTCGCAAATCATTATTTGAAGTCCAATTGTCCGAAATTTAAGTACTCACGGGTAATTGTTTTAAAAGCCAAATTGTCCCAGGAAAAAGGCAGCACTCTCTGGCAATGGCTGTGCGGCTTCGCTCCACAGAAGAAGCAGTTGACTCTCAGCACCGCGCCACTTCCCCCTCTTCACTCCGGAGCCCGTTAGTGGGTTCCTTTGCGGGTTGGGGGGGGCGCTAAAGGTGCCCGCCGAGTCCTATGGTCACAGGCTTCGTCCGCCTGTGATTTTTGAAAGGGTCCCCGCTTCGCCGTAGCGGGAAAGACCCGTTTCCCGTGGAGCTGGTCCCTCCAGACCAGAGGGAGTCCGCCATTACCGATGGCGCCACCCCGGAAGTCTTAAAAACACATTTCTGACCCTCGTGGTTAAAGATAAAATCCTGTAAATCAGGACTATTTTCCAATAAAGGCTTGGGGACAAATTCCAGTAGAGTGACCAAATATGCATAGAAGAAGAAGAAGGAGATTTAGGGTAGCTAGTCTCAAACGTTTGTTGAGGGGAGACCTAGGGTTTTTTTGTGGGGGGGGGGAGTTATTTGTCCTGTCTTCACGCTTTTCTTGATGGAGGACCGCTGTAGCCACCCCCAACGACACGTTCTCAAGATGGAGGGGGAGGGAACAGCTGCAGTCGCCTGCGGTTCCTGCGCAATGTTTGCCATCTTGCCAAAGGTTGCAGGCAGCTTTACCTGCAGCAATTGCATGTTGATTGCCCTCTTAAAAGACAAAGTCCAGCAACTGGAGGAACGTGTAGCTACGCTCCAAAGAATTAGGGAGCTGGAGCTTTTCTTGGAAGCAACAGAGCACAACGTCTCCACCAAGGAGGAGACAGGGGACTCCCCTGACAAGGAGGCTAGTACACCAACACAGGAGCCAGATATATGGAGAAACGTGACTCAAAGAAGTAGGAGGCCCAGGGTTCGCTCTGATTGTTTAGAAATACACAATCGCTTTGAGGTCCTCTCCCCTAGCATGGAAGACGAAGAGCAGACTCCATTTGAGGATCTCTCCCTCATTACAGTCGATCAGGTATATGAAGACGAGCAGCAAAGTCAGTCCTCAGGGAATGTGCAGGCGACCTTGGAACGGATAGCTCACGGAAGAACCCCGACCAAACCTAAGAGGAGGCGTGTAGTGGTGATAGGGGATTCCCTACTGAGGGGAACAGAAGCAGTGATCTGTGGGCCTGACAAGATGTCTCGGGAAGTGTGCTGTCTCCCCGGGGCTAAGATCCAAGATGTAACTGAACGACTGCAAGGAATCATAAAACCCACTGACAAATACCCCTTCCTCTTGGTTCATGTGGGAACCAATGACACTGCAAGCAATAGCCTCCAGAAGATCAAAAGAGACTACGAGGCTCTGGGCAGGAAGTTGAAGCAATTAAATGCACAAATTGTCATCTCATCTGTCCTCCCAGTTGAACGACGTGGCCCAGGGAGAGAGGGAAAAATAGTGGAAGTGAACAGCTGGCTTCGCAAATGGTGTAAACAGGAACGGTTTGGATTCTTAGATCCCGGACTGCAGTTTCTTGAAGATGGACTTCTGGCAAGCGATGGGCTGCACCTCACAACGGTTGGGAGAAATGTTTTTGCCAAAAATCTCAGAAACCTCATCAGGAGGGCTTTAAACTGACTAATGTGGGGGAGGGAGACAGTGCTCCTGAAGGTACGAGTCTATCAATTAATGAAGATGATCATCCAAATGTCATAGACCAAATGGAGCAAACAGCACACAGACCTAGTGGTGGGAGGAAAAAATCCTTAAATAAGAGACACGGGGGAATGATTAATGGACTTCAATGTCTGTACACTAATGCACAAAGCATGGGAAATAAACAAGATGAGCTTGAGCTCTTGGTACAGCAAACTAAATATGACATAATAGGCATCACTGAAACCTGGTGGGATAAGTCCCACGATTGGAATGTAATAATGGGGGGATACAATCTATTTCAGAGAAACAGACCAGACAAGAAAGGAGGAGGTGTGGCGTTATATGTCAGGGATGTGTATACCTGTGAAGAGATCCAAGATTTAGAACCTCAAAGCCAAAGTGAGAGCATTTGGGTCAAAATTAAGGGAGAGAAGAATAACAGTGACCTCATTGTGGGAGTTTACTATAGATCCCCAAGCCAAACGGAGGACATAGATGATGCCTTCCTGGAACAGATGGCCAAGCATGCAAAAGGAAGGGAGATAGTAGTAATGGGGGACTTCAATTACCCGGATATTTGTTGGATGTCAAACTCAGCCAAGAGCATAAGGTCAAACAGATTCCTCACTGGCCTTGCAGACAACTTCATTGTCCAGAAAGTGGGAGAAGCAACAAGAGGAACAGCCATTTTAGATCTGGTCCTAACCAATGTTGATGACCTGGTTAGTGGGGTAGAAGTGGAAGGATCATTAGGCGCGAGTGATCATGCTCTTCTGAAGTTTACTATACAGCGGAAAGGAGCAGCCAAGCATACTAGGACTCAATTTCTTGACTTTAAGAAAGCCGACTTCATAAAACTTAGGGAAGTGCTGGGTGAGATCCCATGGACAGTAATACTAAAAGGAAAGGGAGTTCATGATGGCTGGGAGTTTGTTAAGAGGGAGATACTAAAAGCACAACGTCAGGCAATACCAATGAGACGGAAACATGGAAGGTGCCTAAAGAAGCCAGGGTGGCTATCTAAAGAACTTTTAACTGAGTTAAGATTAAAAAAGGATGTGTACAAAAAATGGAAAAGGGGGGAAACCACCAAAGAGGAATTCAAACAAATAGCCAGCACGTGTAGACACAAAGTCAGAAAAGCTAAAGCACAGAATGAAAAGGCTTTTATGGGTATGTTCGTAGCAAAAGGAAGAACAAAGAAACAGTGGGGTCACTCAGAGGAGAAGATGGTGAAATGCAAACAGGGGACACAGAAAGGGCTGAACTCCTCAATGCCTTCTTTGCCTCAGTCTTCTCCGATAAAGAAAACAATGCCCGACCTGAAGAATTTGGAGCAAATGATTCAGCAAAGGAAACACAGCCCAGAATAACTAAGGAGATAGTACAAGAATACTTGGCTAGTTTAGATGTATTCAAGTCTCCAGGGCCAGATGAACTGCATCCAAGAGTATTAAAAGAACTGGCAGATGTGATCTCAGAACCACTGGCAGTCATCTTTGAGAATTCCTGGAGAACAGGCGAAGTCCCGGCAGACTGGAGGAGGGCAAATGTTGTCCCTATTTTCAAAAAGGGGAAAAGAGAGGACCCAAATAATTACCGCCCAGTCAGTCTGACATCAATACCAGGGAAGATTCTGGAGCAGATCATTAAGCAAACAGTCTGTGAGCACCTAGAAAGGAATGCTGTGATCACCAATAGTCAGCATGGATTTCTGAAAAATAAGTCATGTCAGACTAACCTGATCTCGTTTTTTGACAGAATTACAAGCCTGGTAGATGAAGGGAACGCAGTGGGTGTAGCCTACCTTGATTTCAGCAAGGCATTTGACAAGGTGCCCCATGATATTCTTGTAAAGAAGCTGGTAAAATGCGGTCTTGACTATGCTACCACTCAGTGGATTTGTAACTGGCTGACTGACCGAACCCAAAGGGTGCTCATCAATGGTTCCTCTTCATCCTGGAGAAGAGTGACTAGTGGGGTGCCACAGGGTTCTGTCTTGGGCCCGGTCTTATTCAACATCTTTATCAACGACTTGGATGATGGACTCAAGGGCATCCTGATCAAATTTGCAGATGACACCAAACTGGGAGGGGTGGCTAACACCCCAGAGGACAGGATCACACTTCAAAACAACCTTGACAGATTAGAGAACTGGGCCAAAACAAACAAGATGAATTTTAACAGGGAGAAATGTAAAGTATTGCACTTGGGCAAAAAAAATGAGAGGCACAAATACAAGATGGGTGACACCTGGCTTGAGAGCAGTACATGTGAAAAGGATCTAGGAGTCTTGGTTGACCACAAACTTGACATGAGCCAACAGTGTGACGCGGCAGCTAAAAAAGCCAATGCAATTCTGGGCTGCATCAAGAGGAGTATAGCATCTAGATCAAGGGAAGTAATAGTGCCACTGTATTCTGCTCTGGTCAGACCTCACCTGGAGTACTGTGTCCAGTTCTGGGCACCACAGTTCAAGAAGGACACTGACAAACTGGAACGTGTCCAGAGGAGGGCAACCAAAATGGTCCAAGGCCTGGAAACGATGCCTTATGAGGAACGGCTAAGGGAGCTGGGCATGTTTAGCCTGGAGAAGAGGAGGTTAAGGGGTGATATGATAGCCATGTTCAAATATATAAAAGGATGTCACATAGAGGAGGGAGAAAGGTTGTTTTCTGCTGCTCCAGAGAAGCGGACACGGAGCAATAGATCCAAACTACAAGAAAGAAGATTCCACCTAAACATTAGGAAGAACTTCCTGACAGTAAGAGCTGTTCGACAGTGGAATTTGCTGCCAAGGAATGTGGTGGAGTCTCCTTCTTTGGAGGTCTTTAAGCAGAGGCTTGACAACCATATGTCAGGAGTGCTCTGATGGTGTTTCCTGCTTGGCAGGGGGTTGGACTCGATGGCCCTTGTGGTCTCTTCCAACTCTATGATTCTATGAGAAGGAGAAGAAGAAGAAGAAGAAGAAGAAGAAGAAGAAGAAGGAACGCATCACCAAAGAAAGAGGATTTGAATATGTACAATTTTATTCAAATCCTCTTTCTAACCCTGGATCCAGTAAGTGTTACAATATAATCCAGGTTAGCTTCCTTTGTTGAGGTGGTAGCCTGAGTGACGAGCCATTAAGGGAAACAAAGGAAAGGGGCTCTGTGTGAGACTGCAAATGGGAGGGCTCCCCCAGCTCATGGTTAGTTAGAAGACAAAGCTAGAGTTTGGCAGTTGGCAGTGATATGACCTCGTAGCAAAGCAGCAAGCTCAAGAGAGAGTCAGAGTGACATTTGAGAGCCAGGGCAGATTTCTGTTTTAATCCAAGGCAGCTATGGGAGAAATGCTGCGAACCCCTCAATCATAGACTCAGGTTGTAGATCTGTATAAATAAACCACATACCATAAAGACACCACAGTCTCCACTGTGCCTCATTCCAAAAGGAAACAAAAACCCTGTGTAAGCGCATGGATCCCTGGAATCTCACTATATGTGTGTTGTGTGTGTGAAATAATTACTATAAGATAAAGATACAGCACATTTCATACAGCAGATGTATGCTCCATCTGCAGAACAAGTGCTTACTGTGGGTGGACAACTTCAAAGCCCCAGCTCTGCCTTCAGATCTCCCTTTCATTTGCTAGTTGATAACAGCGGCAGCTATTTCTTTAAACTAAATGGGACCTATGCTCCCATTTCTCAAAAGTTGCATTTCCCTGTGAAAGAGCCTTCCATTTTTCTGCCTTATTCACAACTTATTTTAGAGTTGTTGTTTTTAGAATTTTAGTGAGTGCACAGCTGAAGTCACCTGATCATTGTGAGACCGTAGGTGGTGTGTTTACTTGTTATTTCCATTAAACATTTCTACAGCACTCTTTCCACACTGATTTCTTTAAATGCAGAACATCTTCTTTTTTAGAACTACAACAAACAACTGCCAGGTACACAAAAGGCAGTTTCCTCACCTCTCCATATTTATAGTACAGGAAAGGCCAGCCAAGTAACTCATGGGGTTTTCAGGCACCCAGGAAAGCTGCAGAATGCAGGCTACCAAAGAGATTATTTGACAAAAATAATTGGCCATGTCAGGGGGATGGGAAGGGACTAACAGCAACAGCACCAAAAGGAGGTATTCCACTCCACTCATGAAAATTTCACAGACATGGTTAATTTTTGAATACAATTTATCTTCTCAGTATCTGATGAAGGCATTGGGGAGAAATTATAGGCATGGCATTACTTCTGAATCAAACTTGGAATGGGCAGTCCCTGCAGTGCCACAACCATAAGACATTTTTGTTCATGCGTGGTGATATGAATAACCCTGTAACTGGCTCATCCCCCAGATTCTGGCAGTCTCCTTTAAAAATGGCATTTTCAAAAGCTGTTTGTGATATGATACAGGCATCACCAGGTCAAAGAAAACAAGAGTAAGTAAAATAAAATCACTGTATTTTTAAAAAGCATTTGTTTTGTTTCTATTTTTTGTCTTAATTTGTTTTCACAACTAATTCAGGACATAAGTTCAGAAAAGGGCAACCAACGTGATCAAGGGAATAGATACATGTATGTATTTGATCTGTTTACTAGATGCTTCTAATCCTTTAATTAGCATGTGTGAATGTGTGAAAGACTAAGTAAGTGAGGCAAACATTCTAAACTGTGTATTAGATGCTTATAAAACCTAGGGAAATTAACATGTGTTAAGAACTAATCAAGTCAGCTCTTCTCCTTTTGAGGTGTTAACCTGGGATTAATGAGCCATTAGCACTACAGCGGATCAAAGAAGCCCACCATAGAGAGCAAAGAGGTGTGGTCCCTTTGACTCTAGAGATAAAAGCCAAGGGTTTGGAGAAGGAAGGGGAAGCTGGGATGTGACCTTGGAAGAGCAAGGAGGCTGCTCTGGCTAAGGAGAACCAGGACCCGCTTGGTAAGCAGATGCATAGGTTGCAAATACAGTATGTGTAAATAAACCATACATATCATACAGACACCAAGTCTCCACTCTACCTCATTTTCCAAAGGAAACATAAACGCATGAAAGCATGCCTGGAACTCCCTGGAATCTTGAACCGCTAGGAGATTGGGGGAGATGTGCAGCAGTACATTGTTAACTTATGGAGCATGCTCCCACAGGATGGCTTTAAAATAATATTAATATGGAGAACACAAATCTGAATTGGCCCCAGGCTCACCAAATAAATCATTCATTAGCAGGTCAACAATTGAAGACCCGAGCCAAACCTCTTACCGAATTTGAGCTTCTGCTGTTGAATCAGAGCGCTACTGAAAAGGATATAGGCTGTATATAGGGAACTGCTGCATAATTTTATATAGAGAATTACTACACTTTCCCCAAATACATGCATTTTTGTACACACTGGTTGGTTGGAGAACTGCAGTGCAAAACTCTGAGTAGTGTTAATTACAAAGGATAATTGTTTTTCAGTTCATATATAGGTGAAAGAAGAATGAATTAGGTGGTTTCTCATTGAAATGGAAGCAAAATCAATTTTGCCCCCTGCCCCTAGTCTTTTCCATGAAGGCTCCCAATTGCAACCCGGTCATACACAGATTCCAGCATCTTGTGATTTCCATGGAGTTAAGATAGCCTTATAAAAGTGAAAAAGATCTTCCCAAATGCCACAATTAAAATGTCCTACAACTTGATGTAAGGTTTTCTTAAAGGGTGGAATGTGGGTGGGTGGGACAGTCTATTACTTGCCTATAAAAAAAAACTATACCTAGAGATCAGAAGCAGTATATCAGAGGTGGTTTCTAAAAAAGAGAAAGGAGCCAGTATAAACTGTTTCTTGGAACATCTTTAATTTATTTGTTCCTGATGAAGTGATGCTATTTAGCTTGGTAATATATTCTGAATGTAGAAGTAAAGTTCGCTTCATTGTCTTTTCATCTGGCATCCAAAACCATTTTCAGTAGCAGAAGTTTCATCTGATATTTGTGTGACGATATCTCTGGCTGCATTAAGAAAACATGAAATACAGTGTGTGTGTGTGTGTGTGTGTGTGTGTGTGTGTGTGTGTGTATACGGTATATATATATTTGTTGTTCAAAGAGATATGCAACCTGGTAGAAAACACAAATGAGGAAAAAGGGGATGTCGACTTTTATGCTTATGAGAATAAATGAAATTGGTTTAGTTGTGGCTTTGCAAATTTTTCAGCATCCACTGCTATTTGTGATGGTTCCATTGGTGACCATGGATAAATAATGTCAAAAAATATGGAACCTCTTTCACATCACTTCAAATGCTCCAGAAATGACTTTGTACACAGGAGATCACCAGCTCTTTCTTGCCCCCCTAGTTTCACCTCTCCTGTTCAGAGAAGTGAATAAAATAATGGTTTTCATCTCCATTCTTTCACTATTCAGGATTCCAAATTGGAATTGTTATGGAATTTCTCACCTTTGAGTTGAAAGACATATCTTCATCAAAAGTAATACATTAATTGCATTATTTTGGCAATTTATATACCATTTGACTACAATAGATTCTAAGCAGTGTGCAATAAAGATATCAGTTAAAACTATAAAATTAGAATTCAGTTAAAATGCCTGCTGCAATAAGAAGAAAGTTTCAACAGGGGAAAGGACCTGACTGACCTCAAATGTAAGGGGGTTCCATAAAATTGGGCTCATAATACTGAATGCATGTCTCTTCATGAATATATGCCATGGGGGACCACTAACAGTGACTCCCCTGAAGACCTCAGAGATCCCTCAAGGTCAGGCTAGATTTGCTAAAATAAAATAAAATAAAATGGCAAGAACTAGAAGCGGGGACTCAAAAACCGCCAAATGAAGATTGATAATAATAATAATAATAATAATAATAATAATAATAATAAT
The DNA here is from genome assembly GCF_964106645.2 of Podarcis pityusensis. NCBI lineage: Eukaryota > Metazoa > Chordata > Lepidosauria > Squamata > Lacertidae > Podarcis > Podarcis pityusensis. The sequence continues at coordinate 40,641,858 of NC_138040.1, forward strand.
AATTTATTTGTATGCTGCCCATCTGGCTGGGTTTCCCCAGCCACTCTGGGCGGCTTCCAACAAAGATTAAAAATACATTAAAATACTTAGTGGTCACAAAATGATGACTTTGGGGAGGTAGGGATAATCATTTTGGTGGTGGGATGCAATGGAGTAGCCTGGAAAGGGACATGGTTACCTGTTTGAAAACCTGAACAGCAGCACTTTACATTGAAACGTTTAGCTAACTCGTAACATCTTCTGCCTCAAAGCCACTGCTTTTTGCTGTACCCTTGGCCAATTGCTCAGCTTCTTCCACCCAAGAGCTGCTTTAAAATTACACCTCCCCCCCACACACACATTGCCTTCCAGATAATCTGATCTCCACCCCAGATTCATCTGCTGAATATGTTCTATCAAATGTGTCTTGCTCAAGCATCAAAAGACTGCAAACTATCAAATGGTTTATCCGCAGGAACCTCTAAGAGTTGCATTATTTGCCTAAATAGATTAAGTTTGACAGGGACTCTACTCCCACCTTTGTTGTTTTCTTCTCCAACCATACAATGAGCATATTACACACTTTTAAAGCAATAAATAAGATTTATACACAACCCATGGGGATTTTCCATTAAAATTTCATAAATCACATTGTACATTATCCTTTTTAATCCTCAGCCTTGCAGTGTTAGTCACTGGGAAATATATTTAACCCAGCACAAAATTCATGATAAGCTGTGCGGAAAGAATATTAATCAGAACTTGGATGTAAAGAATGGTTTTCAGTGCAGTGTGTGTGGTGTGTATGCACACATTTGTGTGGAGGGGGGTTGCTTTATTACTGCAAGGTATTTTTCCCTTCCTATTTGCTGTGCTTAATAGTAATTCATCCATTCCAATTTCTTGGCGTGCTTCCCACAATCAGGAGGAAATAACCTTGGGAAGAGGCAGGCACGTTTCCTTCTGGAAACTTTCTCCCATGGCTGAAAAAGAGAATTACACACTCGAGAATGTGTCATTTAGGATAAGAGGATTCTTCTCACCTGCTTCCTTACCCCAGCCTCTTACATGTAATGTTGTTCATGTGCGGTTTTCCCCATGTGAAAGATTTTTCTTTCACAAAATACCTAGATCAGTAATTGTGGCATGAGAGAGTGGGACTTTAACCCTGAGCCCCCACTGCAGTCCCGCTTGGCCCCTGCACTTGATACTGGCATGGCAAAGGATTAAAGACCCCTTCCTGCACACCATGGTCCTGATCCACCTTGACTATCTGTGATAGGAAAATATATGGCCACCCATATGAATGATGTTACATGTTAGCACCCTACCCCAGCCCAACAAGGAATCCCCCTAATGGATTTTGGCGGACAGTGATTTATGTCCAGAGGTCCAGCTGGGCGCTGATGGGCCAAGGCACCCCCTGTCAGTAACCAGAAGAGGTCCACTGGAAGCAGTTCACAGCATGGTGAACCTCTGTAATGGTCAACACCCAGGCCCGTCTTACCCATAGAGGCTAGTGGGGTGGAGCGCCAGGGCACCAAATTCTGGAGGGCGCCAGGCGAGAGTCCAGGGAACACTGGACGAGTGTGCTGAGTGAGCGAGGGTGCGTGCGCCGCTCCCGCCGAGTGTCGGCTCGTCCCCCCCCCCTTTAGCCTGCAGGTGCTGAATTCTGTGGGGTGCCAGAAAGCTAAAAGGGAAAAAACCGAGCCGGCGCTCGGCAGGAGCGGTGCATGCGCCCTCGCTCGCTTGTCGCAGGCCCACTCACTTGGTGTGCTGCCTGCCATGGCCACTGCAGCACGAAGCGGCCAGCTGAGCCAGGAGGCGCTGTGCCCAGCCTCCACTTCTTCCCCACTGAAGGAGCTGCCCACCAGCCGCTGCCCACCTTCCCCAGCCCTAAAAAAAGGTCGACAACTCGGGGAAGGGGGGCGGGCGCCGAAGGGATCTTTGCACCACAGATATGCTTAAGATGGCTCTGTCAACACCAGCTGTCCAGGCTGGTTGGTCACATGGATACATGCCCAATGCCTGCAACAAACCTGTTGCACTGTAATCAGTAAGGTTTTGGCCTAATTTCATCCAACTCAGACTATGCTCCCACACTCTGCGAGGCTCCGCTGCGCATGGGTCTGCAACAGTCACAGACAATCGCAGTGTTATTAATTTGATCCTTCTCCTGGTATTCAACCAACTGGATTATGAGTATGACAAAGTAATTAAAGGACAAGGTAGTTAAAGTATATTTAGGCGTAATTAGCACAGATTGGTCTTCAGTGTGCATGCTTTGAACATTCAGGTTTGATGGTTCAGCTTTGTTCCTTCTTTCTAAGTCTTGAAACAGTACAATTTCATAAAGATTAAAAATGTAATGAATGTTATTGCATTCATAACAATGAAAGGGAATTTACCAACATTCAAAACAGAACAGAATTTCAAGTGAGAGTTTGAGGGTGCCACTTTCTGCAGTCCACCACTCAAAAGTTCAAGGCTAATAATAATAATAATAATAATAATAATAATAATAATAATTTATACCCCACCCATCTGGGCGGTTTTCCTTTGTGTCCTCCACAAGATTTTCCTTTGTGTCTTCCAAGTGACTCAAGTGTGAGTGTCAGAAAATCAGGAGATAACTTTGTAGCTGTACTGATCCTATAGAATAACTCCACTCTGCTGAACTTCCTCCACCTGGCTAAGATTTAGGTTTTGTTAGTAAAGCCACTTTTAAAATGCAGATGGAGTCCAGAGAGAAAAGAAATCCAGATAACACTATACTAAAGAAACTGGACAAATATAGTTTGCAATTTGAGGTAAATGGAATACAGGGTTGTTGTTTTTAATCCTTCTTATGTCAGGCCTTTTTAACCCTTCTTATGTCAGGCCTTGTAAACAGCAGAGAGACATTCAACCAAACATACAGAGAGGGGAAAACCCCTATGAAGAGCGAAGCCAATCAAGGCATATGATACCCCAGCAAGCATCATGACACTTTCCCTGGCTGCTAAGCAACACCTCCACCACCACTCCCCTTTGGTGACTTACTGAGAATAAAATTAACTTTCAAATTATGCATGAAATGATCTCTATTGTTTCCAACAGGTTTCTAGACAGACTTTTGGTTTGTCAAGCTGAGAAGTGTTTATGAATCTCTGGATTGTGATCTCTTTTATCTGCTGAGACCTGACTGTTATTTATATCTATGGCTTTAAACTGTTTATTTATATAGCTTGAATGCTGGAATAATCTTCTATAATAAAGTTAAATGTGCTTGATGGCACCTTGTGACTAATTATTAATAAGAGTTTTATTATAAAACGCCACAAGCTTTTGTAGGCGAATTTTTAAAAGACTGTGGTTATATCTATATGCTGTTTGATTGCTTTTATGGATGTTGCACACTGTCTAAAACTTTTTAAAGTGGAAATGAGAGATATAAATACTTCAAATCAATCTGCTGGTGATTTTTGATACTATATTGGGTGCTAATCCAATCAATATTTTGTCTAGTCTATGTAACTTGGACTAGAAAAAAAGACTAACTTGGTCCAATCAGCATCCAAGTATCTCCACCTGTCTGTTCTATCTTGCTTTTGCAACAATCTGTGACTTTTAGAAAAACTGCATGCACACAAAATTATTTAAGTACTATTTGAAGTCACATTTTCTTTCAAAACAGAAGTTTCTTAATATATGGATATATATATTAAGTTTCTTAATATATATCTCAATTGTATGCAGAGTAGATCTATTGAAATCAATGACCTAAGTCCATTAATGAGTCTATTCTGCGTACAATTAGCATTTGATACAATAATTTGATATTTTCTACTTCTGCTTTCTTTCACTGAACAGACAACTTCATTGTTGGCCATGGGGAATGGGATTCTCCTTCCCCTTTCTTCTTCTTCTTCTTCTTCTTCTTCTTCTTCTTCTTCTTCTTCTTCTTCTTCTTCTTCTTCTTGGAATGAACCACATACTGAAAACATTCAGGAAGTTTGAGCTCTAGTACATAACTATGGGTGCGGTCCTAACCTTGGCCACTGCCTGCAGAAGCTGGGCAGAGAAGCAGGGCCACAACATTTGTTACACTGCTATGCATTCTGGCCAGGATAAAAGGGGGCAGGCTTATTAGGCTCACATTGGGCCCAATGACACCATACGATGGCAGTGGGACACGCTCAGGATCCAGTAGTTCCCAAACAAGCTCAGCCTCTCCCCACCCACTGAATGCCCTTCTGTTCACATGCACACCTGGCAGGGGAATGAGGAGTTCATGCCAGCACAGTGATGCTGTGATCACTGGTGGAGTCTGGCAGAGCTGGGTAGAAGGAAGCCACCACCCATTCTAACCCCCCCCCCCTACCCCAGCCTGGTGCAAAAGAGATTTGGGTTGCAGCCTGCATTTTGATCCATACATTCTTCCCAGAGGGGAGGAACAGTTCATTTTATATTTGAATTCAGAAAGACCAAATTCTTTTAAGCATCCTTAGCACTTGGACAATTGGCTTACATTTTCAAGCAACAGCTCTTCCCTCTGCCCTCCCTTCCCCATTGGCTTCGACTCGAGTAATATTGCACATTGAAATGTTGGACAAAAGATGACGGCAATGTTTTGAGTGCCAGGATGCTTTTAACACTGCAGCACTCCATGTGGTTTCTTCTCCCACTGAGAGCTACTGGCAATCCTAGTTAATTAACAGATCTTTTCAGATTTTTCTTTTACAGCAGGGTGTTGTTTTGTAGCAAACTGTCATCCTTGGTATTGGGAAAAGCACAAGCTCAGCACCCTGCAGAGAGCAAATCTACAACTCGGATTATAAGTGAAAGGCCATGTCCTTCTACAAGCAGGGCATCTCTGATTATGGTATTGTAGTTCCACTGGTTTGCTTGGGGGAAAACAAACACAGCTTAATCAGCTTAAAGATAGATGAGTACACAAACAGTACTAGATGCTGGGTCCCAGTCCTTGTCCAGCACTAAACACTAAATTATACTGGCTCTCAGATAAACTTCTTGCCTGAGCACACAGACTCCCAACGTATGGATGGGGCCAGTGGTGTGCATGCAAGCCTTACCCCACCATACTCATCCTTGTTGTTACCCCATACATTATCCCTATGGGTTGTGGCCAACATTCATTCTCTCTGTCTCTCTCTCTCACAGTAGCTGAGTAAAGACCTGTTTACCAGAATCAAACTGAAGGGTTCTACTTGTGCTCAACTGAACATGAGTAGAAGCCCCCTGCAGACCTGGGCCACTCAACGTGGGGATGGGGGTGTTGGGTGATAACGCCCAGGCCAGTGCCTCCCACCCAACACAGCGTCACCCGGGATTCATCACTCCGGTCTCCCGTCACGCTGATGTGACCCATATCCAAGGACATGAGCACACGACTAGCAGAGTCCAAACAGAAGCTCAGCCTTGAGGAGTAACATCTAAGCCTAATTTATTGCAAATTAAATCAAAAGTAACAGAACAAAGGAAAACATGGCTTCTCCCTCTGTCTTTCTTCCTCAGAGAGAGAGCTGCAAAAGCAAAAGCTATACAGAGCGGAAACAACGTACAGTGGTACCTCGGGTTACATACGCTTCAGGTTACAGACTCTGCTAACCCAGAAATAGTACCTTGGGTTAAGAATTTTGCTTCAGGATGAGAACAGAAAGTGTGCGGCGGCAGCGGGAGGCCCCATTAGCTAAAGTGGTGCTTCAGGTTAAGAACAGTTTCAGGTTAAGAACAGACCTCCAGAACAAATTAAGTTCTTAACCTGAGGTACCACTGTATCTCCCTTTCTGCTCACAAGACCCCAATAATCAGTGCTGGAATGTAAACAGACATGTGACGTAACAATCCCACCCGCATCTGCAGCACAGGAGGAAGGGAATTCACAACAGGGGGAAGACTGTGTGGTGTGAGATGCATGGGAATATTGGGAGGGAGGCTTGTGTGCATGCCTCCAAACATACAAGTTCGAGCAAACACCTGATGTCTTCCGTTGTCCCAGCCACACAGCTGTTATTAATTTCAGATTTTCAAACTACAGTATAAGCAGAGGACCTTTTGTAAATACCACCTGTTCAAGACATCTGTTCCCTATGATGTAAGAGGCCTTCAGTGTGTATGTCTGCTGTGTCATGTGGTCGATTATGTGGGGTGGGGCTTACCTGCCCCCCCCCCACCATTTCATATCCCATGGGGACCATCTCTTTCTGAAACCTATTGGAGGCCTTCCATTTTTAATATGACTTTTAAGTGGTGATTTATTTATTTTTAATTGCAGTCTATATCAGTATTGGATCCAGGAATTCAGGAATCACAGTTAAAGAACCCCTGACAAATGGCCATCAAACCTCAGTTTAAAAAGCTCCAATGCAGCACAGTCCAGCACTTCAGAGGCAGCCCACTACACTGTCAATTAGCGCTTACTGTAAGAAAGTTATTCCTAATGTTTAGTCGGAATCTCCATTCTTGTCATTTGAATCCATTGATTTCAGTCCCAACCTCTGGAGCAGCAGGAATCAAGCTTGATCCGTGTGACAACCCTTCAGATATTTTAAGATGATTGTCATATCACTTCTCATCCTTCTCATAAAAATAGATAAAAACAACAAGCAAACCTCTCTGAAATAGGTTTACCAAACATCCAGATTTTCCTGGACGTGTCCGGGATTCAAATGGCAAAATTAGCGTCCAGTGGGTATTTCAAAATGTCCAGATTTTGCAACCCTATCTGAAATCGCTACAATATTTTGTTCAAGGTATTCGTCAGTGGTTGGAGAAAGGCAGAAAGATACAGGTGATTTAAGAAACAATTATTTAAGCAATGAAAATACAATTCAGATTACAGAATGGGAGGAGGCCACATTCAGAGTTCAGTGGTAGTGCATATGTTTGGCATAGAGATGGTTCCAAGTTCAGTCCCTGGCACGTTTCATTAAGGTGATCTCAGGAGAGCTACTGCCTTTCAGAGTAGAGAGCACTGTGCTACCAGTTTTGGTATACAGCAGCTTCATATGTTATGTTATTCTGTTCTTGGCTCTGCCATGAAATCACTAGGTGGCCCTTGGCAAGCTAACCTCCACTCTCCAGCAGCCATATGGGGTTAAATATTGCAAACCAATCTACCTTGTAAGGTTGTGTTGACATATGTGGAATGTTTCAACATCTCTAACATTAAAAAGAAGTACATAAATGTTGCATTTTATTCTATTGAATGTCCTCCCTAAAGTGGTCTCCGTGATGTTTTAACTGCTGCCTTTTTCTGTTTTATTGCTGGTTTGTATTTACGATTTTTGTACTTTATGATCAGTTGCTGTTTCATTGTAAATCTGTCTGGAATATACTTCAGACTAGAAATGTGGGGAAGTAGTTAAACAAATAAAGTACATTCTCAAAATGATCCTAGGCATGTTTACTTGGAAGTAAGGCATTTTTCAATAGACCTCATCTCCCTGTATTGCACAAGATTGCACCCAATCATAGGCATCGACTATGCAGGACCCTGGGTGCCCAGGCACCTACCAATTTAGAATGAAGGGGCTGCCCCCCCAAAAGGTTCCATTCTGCAGGGCACAAATACCCCACCAGACTTGTCATGGCCCAGCCTGGAGACTGAAGGGCGGCCCGGCCTCAGGAATGAGCCCTTGAGAGTGCAAGGAAGGCAGATGGAGCCCTCTGCCCAGTCTGCACACAGCCTCCGTGGCTGCCGGCCTCTGCTATGGATGTGGCAGTGAGGCCAGGCTGGGCTCCAGGGCCCAGAGACCCCCGATGTCAAGCAGGCAGGCAAGGACAGGGAGGTGTGGACGGAGCCTACCAGGGCATGCCTGGGTGGGGGTGGCAGCCCCCTGACAGGCAGCTCTGTCACCTTCGCCAGGGCAGGGAACCCCACGGAAGCCGACTCCTGCGTGGAGGCACCTGGTTATGCCTCCTCAGAATTTTGCACCTGGGGCCATGGCCCCCTGGCCCCCCACATAATGCCACTGCTTGAGCGAGTGGCCATGGACCAGATCCAGGCGCTCTTGGAAGAAACCGGTTTTCTAGATTTCTAGGTTTTGGCACAGAAACTGCTTTGGTCTCCCTGTTTGATGACCTCTGTCAGGAGAGAGACAGCAGAAATGTGTCACTGTTATTTCTTCTCAACTTCTCAGCCATATCCTTCTGGTGTGGCTGTCTGAGTTAGGGGTGGGTGGCACTGCTTTGCAGGGGTTCTGGTCCTACTTGGGTAGTCGATTCCAGAGGGTGATGCTTGGGGAGTGCTCTTCGGGCCCATGCAGCAATCAATGTGGGGTTCCGTGGGGTTCAAATGTTATCCCCTATGGGGTCATCTGGAGCTTTGAAATATGTTATCAGTGATATGCTGATGATGCACAGCTCCTCTTCTCTTTTACATCTGCAGATGTGGCAGTTAATGTGCTGGATCATTGTCTTGCCTTGACAATGGACTGGATAACAGCAAACAAATGGACACTCAGTCCAGATAAGTCTGAAGCACTGTTAATGGGTGGTTCCTTAGACTGGATGGATGATCAGCATTGACTGGTGTCCCAGCTGCACCCCTATCTGGACACGGATAAACTAACTTGTCATCTATGCTCTAGGAACCTCTAGGTTAGATTCCTGCAACACATTATACATTGTATTATACATTGTAAGCAGTTCAGAAGTTGGATCCTCCTAACAGAGGGTCCATGTTGTGCTCGGTCCCTGAAACTCTTCCCCAACCAGCTTGTGGGCAGACTTACCCCGCTCCAAGCCGGTGGTGCCACAGTTATGCCACTGGCCTTTAGCCAATTGGCATCATGGCAAAGGTTGGGGGTATCTATTTGGCAGTGCAACATAGGAACCTCCTTTTGCTTCGCACTGTCAAACACCCACCCACCCACCCATTAATTAGGTTGTGTTTGGCCTTGCTTTGGACTTCAGTTGGTCGCCTGTTTTGGAACAGGGGCCGGGTAGGAATTTTTCCCAATGTGACAGATTGGCTGTGGCCACTTGGTTTTTGCCTACCTTTTAGCAATCATCACAACTTTGTAAGGTTTGGTGGTTAGGCATTGGTTTAGGGGAATGTGGGGAGGGGAGGTGCGGCCATCACCCACCCCTCCAATGAATAGGGTATTCTGTTAAAGGAATTCAGGGGTCTGGATCTCATCCGAAGCCCAGAGAGTGACTAGGGCCATGCCAGGACCCCCAGGAACCCCAGGGGTAAGACCAGTCAATATACACTGACAGAGATCCGCCTGCTGGTTGTTTACCCTTACAGGCTTCCTGCAGGGTGGGGCAGGAGCCAGATATAGTTTTGATACCAATGCCTAAGTCAATACCAGTCACATTTGTATATTCAATAAAGTTGCCGCCAAAATTTGCCCATTATCATTTAAACTAAATTCTGTCTCCACTGTGTCTTTATTTCTATGGGGGATGGGTTTTGGGGCTCGAAGCACAAACTTCAGTTGGTACAGAAGGCAGTCAGGTTGCTCTGTGTGGGAAGACGGTTTGAGCATCTTACACTGATTTTGGCCTGACTGCACTGGCTGCCAATTAGTTTCCCAGCCCAATTCAAAGTGCTGGTTTTGACCTATAAAGCCTTAAATGGCTCAGAACCGCAATACCTCTCCCCATGTGAACTGACCTGGACCCTGCAATCATTATCTGAGGTTCCTCTTTTGTGTGCCTCCGCCAGGGGGTGGCAACATGAGAATCAGCCTTTTCTGTGGTGGTTCTCTATGGAATGCTGTCCCTAGAGAGGCGCACCTCACGCCTTTGTTACATTTCCTTAGGTGCTTGGCAAAAACATTTCTCTGCTACCAGACCTTTGGCTAAATAACATTCTAAGACTTTTAAATGTGTTTGTTGGGAGAGGAGTTGTTGGTTTTTTGGTTTTGGTTTTGGTTTTACTATGTATTTTCTGTACATTTTGTATTTTGTATTTTGATGTTGTAAACCAACCTGTTTAGGAGACTAAACCTGGCTGGAGGAGACTCTTGAGAGTCCCATGGACTGCAAGAAGATCAAACCTATCCATTCTGAAGGAAATCAGCCCTGAGTGCTCACTGGAAAGACAGATCATGAAGCTGAGGCTCCAATATTTTGGCCACCTCATGAGAAGAGAAGACTCCCTGGAAAATACCCTGATGTTGGGAAAGACTGAGGGCACAAGGAGAAGGGGACGACAGAGGATGAGATGGTTGGACAGTGTTCTCGAAGCTACCAGCATGAGTTTGACCAAACTGCGGGAGGCAGTGGAAGACAGGAGTGCCTGGTGTGCTCTGGTCCATGGGGTCACGAAGAGTCGGACACGACTAAACGACTAAACAACAACAAACCAACCTGTGATCTTCCAATGAATGGCAGGAAACAAACTTAATAAATAATGACAATAAATAATAAAAAAATAATAAAATTTGCATTTGTAGTTCCACCCACATTTGTTCTTGACCCCGCCCACATGTAGAAGGCTGCCCAGAAGAGGAGGTCCTCAAGCTTAAAATGGATGCCAATCCCTGATGATGAGAGCTGGATCTGGCTGGTGGTCCAGATCATTCTCTCTCCCACCCATTGTGGGCCAATCACTTGATATCACAATGATATCTGGTCACTTTTTTGGTCCACAGGGGTCTTAAGAAGCTCCTTTTGAAGTGCCATTTTACGGAGCATTTTGAAAGGGGCTTCAAGAGATCTGGCTTTAAAACAAACAACTGCAATTCTGTGCTTGCATATTACACACAAGCAACGTGAGCATTCTGTATGTTCTGCCTTTTGTCTTTCTGACTGCAAGGACTATTCAGCTTCCCCTCCAGGGTATAGCATCCATTCCTGTTCCCCTTTCCTCCCCCTCAGTCCCAACCTATTCATACTTGCTGTAATTTGGATGCAAAGGGTTGGTTTCAGTACTTTAGGTTCAGTCAGAAAGCAGAGTAGGTGAGTTTTAATTCCAAAATTATATGCTTTTTGATGGTGAATGGGTGGGTGTAATAAAGTTTTGTGCTTAGAGCAAAAAAACCCTAACCTAGCACCAAAGTGCATTCCCACCTCCCCTTTCAGATTGCACTTATTTTACGTACATTGACTAATAGATCATGTTGCCTGGGAGAAAATGAGTAGGTGGGGGAAGTGGTGGACTAATCATTCTGCAGGAGGACTGAACTTTAGATGGTCACATAAACAATGACATTCCATGCATTATTACCATGGACATTTACAGATACAAGTGGAGAGCTGTTTCCCCCTGCCTCTCCTCCCATTACACTAGAATTAGGGTCACCCAATGAAATTGTTAGGTATCGGATTTAGGACAGGCTTAAGATCAGCAAGAGACTGATGGTAAGATTCCACTACAATTCTCCATATACCATTCCTATTCTCTTCCATCTCCTGCCAGTAAAGGAAAACCAGTTTTGCTGCAGCAGCAAAAGTGCTGCCTATGGCGACTACCTAAAATTATCTTGTGATAAAGTTGGGCCTGCCTGCCTGCCTGGGCTTTTTGCCATCCTCAAGGAAAAGAAATAAAAAATCTTGCAGCAATTATCTGCTCAAGTTTGAGTTTCTGTTTTGCAAATGTTAGAACATGCTGGTCCTGGAGCAGAGCTGTAAATTGCAGGACACAAATGCCAGGCTGTAGAAGCTATTACTGCAGAAACAACATCTGGCACCTTTTTTGATGGGCTGCAGAAACAGATGCTGATTCACAAAATGCCAGCTCTTCTCAAGTGATTTGACTGCATCAAGAGACTACCTGGCCTGAATCCCATTTGGCAGCAAGAGAACCCATTCTTCCAGCGTTGTGTGCCTTCCCTCATAAATTTCAGGTGTTTTTGTACCTTTCCTGAAATTTCTCAGGAGCAGTCCTCATGATATATGATGGGCGAGGCAGGGGCCTGGTGAGGATTCCTGGTCCAACATCTCTGGGGCAGAGGTAAAAATACACCTAGTCAATGTGATGCCCCAACCCCAGTAATGTTGGACGCACAACTCCCATCAGACCCAGGCAGAATGGCCAATGGTCAAGGATAATGGGAGTTGCAGTCCAAGAACATCTGGAGGGTGCCATATTGGCTACCAATGACCTACATCAATGTTTCCTCACAAAATGCATGTAAATCCTATTTTTGGAAAAATATAGTATTAGTATTAGTATTTGGTTTTTGCCTACCTCATAGCAATCATTACAACTTTGTAAGGTGGATAGGCATTGGGTAGGCTTAGATCTTGGATGGAGGGAAGGTTGTAGCCTCTGCCTGCCCCTCCTTGGGAAGGGTATCCTGTTGAAAGGATCTGGGAGGAGTAGCTTCTGTCCAACGCCCAGACAGGGGCTAGGGCCATACCATTCCTCAAACGGGGACCCCTTGGGGGGAACCCCTATCCGATGTAAGTCATAGGACGCCCCTACAGGTTGGGTTTACCATCAGACGCACATCCAGCAGACGGGCTGGAGTGGATTAGGAGTGGCTTCACCCAATGCCTATTGCCAAACCATCAAGTCTGTAACCAATAAAGTTGTGGCCTTAATTTACCCCATAAATCTATATCCTGTGTTTTCTCTGGTTATTTCACTTTGGGAACAGGGCAGTTTCGGGGACTTGGCATGCAATAACAATATAAGTCACCGTGAATTTTTTTCAGTATTTGAGTACAAATTTCTCCTAATAAAAACCTTTTTGTAGGCAGTTTTGACTAGTGTACACATTTTTGCAAGCAACATGTTCTGGTACAATGCATCTAGTCATTTTAATACATAGTTTCTCATAATTTATGCATTTTGGTAAACATTGTTGGGTTTGATTTAAATAAAACAAAGGCCACTAAACCTGTAAGGAAGAGTGGACCCCCCCCCCCCAAAGGGAGCAAAGTCTCTAGATATGATCAACATACCTGCATCTCTTCCCCAGAAGAGGCTGATAAGGAAACATTGATGTAAGATCCTTGGTCCAATGTTTTTAAAGTGAATAATAGAGATTTACCTCAACCACGGTCACAGACATCAGGACTGAAATATTATGCCGACTGTCATATACTAATACTTTGCTCTTCTGGGGCTACTCAAAACAATGGGGGTCTACTTTCCCAAAGTGAACAGAAATGCCATATAATCAATAAATTGCAACCAATAATCATTGGTTTATGTATACTAGATAATATTCTGAAGGTGGAATGTCAGTTTTATAACTACATTCAAGCTTGTGAGCTTCTGACTTTAAAGGATAGTATCACAGCTAGCAGGATATACAACAAGAAGGAGGAATTATTGGAGCTGGGCATAACAGTATCCAGATAGTTCAAAAATATGACCCAGCCCTTATATCTAATAAATGTAGACCCAGATAGGGCAGACAGAAGCAATCCAGTTCATAGAATCATAGAATTGCAGAGTTGGAAGGGACCCAGAGGGTCATCTAGTCCAACCCCCTGCAAAGTAGGAATCTCAGCTAAAGCATCCAAGACAGAGGCCATCCAATCTCTGCTTGAAACCTCCAGGGAAGGAGAGTCCACAACCTCCCAAGGGAGTCCATTCCACTGTCGAACAGCTCTTACTGTCAGAAAGTTCTTCCTGATGTTTAGTTGGAAGCACCTTTCCTGTACCTTGAAGCCATTGGTTCAAGTCCTCCCCTCCAGAGCAGGAAAAAAGAAGCTTGCTCCATCTTCCGTGTGACAGCCCTTAAGCTATTTGTATATGGCTATCATATCTGCTCTCAGTCTCCTCTTTTCCAGGGTAAATATACCCAGCTCCTTCAACCGTTCCTCATAGGGCTTGGTTTCTAGACCCTTGATCATCTTGGTTACCCTCCTCTGCACATGTTCCAGCTTGTCAACATCCTTCTTAAATTATGGTGCCCAGAATTGAACACAGGATTCCAGGTGTGGTCTGACCAAGGCAGAATAGAATGGCACTATTACTTCCCGCTTTATAGCGGGAAAGTAAACGGCGTTTCCGTGTGCTGCGCTGGTGCTGGCTTGCCAGAGCAGCTTCGTCACGCTGGCCACGTGACCCGGAAGTGTCTTCGGACAGCGCTGGCTCCCGGCCTCTTAAGCGAGATGAGCGTGCAACCCTAGAGTCGGACACGACTGGCCCGTACGGGCAGGGGTACCTTTACCTTTTTTACCTATTACTTCCCTTGATCTGGACCCTATACTTCTGTTGATGCAGCCTAGAATTGCATTAGCTTTTTTCGCTGCTGCATCACACTGTTGACTCACGTTGAGCTTGTGGTCCACTAAGACGCCTAGATCCTTTTCACATGTACTGCTTGTAAGCCAGGTGCCCCCCATCTTATATTTGGTTCTTCCTGCCCAAAAAAAAGAACCTTACATTTGTCCCTATTGAAATTCATTTTATTAGTTTGGGCTCCAACCTGTTAAGGTCATTTTGAATCCTGATTCTGTCTTCTGTGACATTAGCTACACCTCCCAGTTTGGTGTCACCTGCAAATTTGATGAGCGTCCCTTCAATTCGTTTGTCCAAGTCGTTAATAAACACATTGAACAACAATGGGCCAAGGACCAAACCCTGCTGCACCCGCCTTGTCACTATCCTCCAGGATGATGAGGAACCATTAATGAGTACTCTTTGGGTTCATCAATCAGCCACGTACAAATCCACCTAATGGTGACCTCGTTCAACCCACATTTTACCAACTTCCTTGCCAGAATAGATAGATAACATAAGCAATGAAGGAGACCTCATTAACCTGTGTGTGACGACTGGATTTATTTCACCTATTGAGTGGGAAGAAAATTGGGATATAGCTCTGCAAGAGTTGAAAGTAGCTTCAGACCCCCCCAGTGGTGGATCAGGAGTCCAGAGTAGAGCTTAGGTTGACTAGAAATATCTTTTTGGAGAACTCCTCTACTGTGCCTGCCCAGCTACAAGTGGATAACTTGGAGAGATCAAAGAGTGGGATAGGAATGTCACTGCACAATGAGAATGGAAATGAAGCAAGTAGAGCAGAAGTAGGACAGGAACTGAGCAAGGATAAAGCAGCGACTGGGTCTGATCAAAAGTGCATCTGATAAAGCAAGTTTGGTTCAAGAAATGCATTTCAAAATTTGGAGAAGTACAAATTTTGGAGGGTGTCTTTTTTTGAAAAGTTCCTATTTGATAGGTCCATCTTCCAATGAAAATCCTAGATAATACATTGTACAAGGACATGCACAGGGATGTGCATTTGAAGGCACATTGGACTGCACATTCCAGTCAAATCTATAGACTGCGGATGGGCTGTTTCCTCACATCATACACTATTAGATTTAATTCTATATCCAATATGCGGATATGATAAAGTTGGCCAATCCTCCTGGATATATAGTCCTTGGGCCTCATCTCAGCCTTGAACTCACTGAGTGGCCTGGAGCAGGGAGAAGATGCCTTTCCCAGCTGTTACTGGTGGCTCATGCTGCACTCTCTGCTGCAGTCAGGAGGCTGAAGCCATCGTTGAAAAATGTATAAAAATTAATTAACCATTTTATAATTAGTTTTAATTAGTCATCATTTAATCACTACCTCCATGGTTATGCCTTTGGGCCTGATTCTGGAAACAATTATCAATTGCAAAATGGGAACAGCCTGCTAGTAATGAGCTTTCTCTCTCTTCCCCCCTCCTTCCTGATACAAATGTGCCTACCCCTTGGTGTTCGTTTTGCAAACTCAGGGCTGTCACTTAAATCTGTAGATTAAAACTCTAGCATTCAAAAACTGCACTAAAACAGATTTCAGGATGTACTCTGATGATAAAGCCACTCCCGACATCAGGGGGGGGGGGTTGCGGGCTCACGCCCCATCTACATCCTCGCAGAATCCCGGGATTCATTAGTAGTCATCATTCACTGCACCAGCCAATCGGCTGGCGGCAGGGGCGGAATATATATATTTTAAATATGCCCAAAATCTAGTGCTGCATCAAAAACTTCATGCTTTTTCTCTAACCATTCTCCATCAATTAATGAGAAATTGTGTTTGGAAATTATCAAAGGGAATAGGACACAGGTAACCAATATTTGGTCTGCTTTTTGCAGTGGAGCAACTTAATCTGATTGATCTAAACTTGATTCTGGACCAGAAAGCAACTCCTAGTCATGAGATATGCTTCCCTACATTTTGCAATCCATTCCAGATGTGTAAAAAGTGCACATATACAAATGTATTTTACTTAAAAGAAGCAAACGAAATTCACATTTTACTTGAAAAAGTATTGAAAAGCATTGAAAATGTGCCACACAAAATACAGCAGAGTGAAATGGACAGAACAGGCTGCAATGGGACACCAAAGGACAGAATGGAATGACAGAGATCAACAATTGAGTGTTAGCAAAACTGAAACGGGACAGAATTACCTGCACTGATCATCCCAAAAAGAATTGCTCTTTGGGGGCGGGGGGAATAAAACAGGCTACCAGCACAGCTCTTCTAGGAAAGGTGACATGTGATCACATGGGTGAGCTGCATTCTGGAGGAAGTGAAGTTTTCAATGACACTTCAAAGATGGCCTTATATAAACCATGCCACAAAAATCCAAGCAAGATAAGTAAGTCATGAGTCGCTATGGCCAACTCTGATATCCAACAGGGCAAATCAGGACAGGGATTCACTAGGGAAAGATAGGCACCTCTCCCCATTCCTTACAGAAAAATTGCCTAGGCTGCAGCTGGAAGTTATTTCAACGCAAGCAACAGAGTAGTATCCTCCAGGGCACCTGAGACAGCAGACTAGTTTATGAGATTCAGAACAGGCTATGCTGCATATATAGTCAAGGAGCACAGAAGAAACAGCCAGGGGGCTACTGCTACTTACCCCCCAGTATGTCCTCACATTGTCTAATGCTGGCCCAGAGTAGGATGTTACATATGAACTGTGACTCAAGGCCTGTTTACTTATTCCTGAAATGAGCAGGCTTGCTCTACTTCATGTTACTTGCTTATGCAAACAAGGATTCTAAATAAAAGGACTGACTTTCTTCTCCCTGAATATCTATATCCCACCCTCAGTACATTTGATTCCCCTTTGTACTAGATGAACTGTTGAGGTGGCGGCAGGAAAAGGCTAATTCAATTCTGGCTGTGATTTTATTCAGGTTAATCATAATAATCTTCTGAACACATGGCTGTCAGCAATCATACAGTACATGAGGTTTCTAATAAACACTTAATCAGCTTGAAAAGTAGTAGGTGCATAACACACATTGCCTCCATCAGCTATAAATAACTACAGATGACTTATTAGCTGTTTCATTTTTTAAGGGGAAAAAACCACACCTGTGTCTATTTATGATTCCTTCCTGTATGCGTGCTCCTTTTGAAGATCCACAGTATGATGAAGGAGGCAGTGTGCATCTTTGATTGGCTGCCTACAACACAGCAAGCTGCCTTATACCAAGTCATACCATTTATCCATCTAGCTCAGGGTTGTCTACAGCAGCAATCCAGAGTTTCAAAAAAGAATCTTTCCTTGCCCTGCTTGGCCAAGCCAGTGACTGAATCTGGAATCTTCTGCTTCCATAGCACATGCTCTACAAATGAGCCACATCCCTTCCCCAAGTTCACAAACCCCCTCAAATCCATGGAATGAAGACACAAGACCCAACTTTGTTAATTGCATGCCTGAGGAGGGGGATACATTGAAATGTATTGTTTTGCTGCCTCCCTGAGTTGATGGGTGTAACTCCCTTTCTTTCTTTTCCACTTTTGGACTCTGTTTTCCAACAAGCCCTGTGAATGAATTTGCAAAAGCGTTGCTGGATGGCAAGAGAGCTGGAATTAGGGGGAAAATGTCCGAAATTGTTTCTTATGGCCCTTATGATTGGAGACAGAAGGGGTAACTGTGAAGGGGGGGGGGTTGGAGTGAGCAGAGGAAATCCTGGTACCTCAATGTTCCAAACAAGAAGAAGGAACTGAAATTTGCATTCCCTGGCTACTTCTGCAAAGTGTGCGTGTGTGTTGCAGTCTGTCTGCCACATGCACTTCCAACAGCAAAAGAAGCTCCCATTGACAGTCCAAGCTGCAGGCTCCTCTCAGTTAAATCCCTCACAGACTTGCAATTTCAACCATATAAGACATGCTGTAAGAGGAAGAAGGGGAGGAGGGGAGAAGGGATATTGTCTAGAGTTTTGCCATTTACTTTCAAGTTTCTTTTCTGCCATCCTTTCTCCCCCCCTCCCCCCATCATATCACCATCCTTGCCTGCCCCACCCCATATTTCCTTCAAGTTGGAGCCTCTGGTCTGTAGACCGTAGGGATGGGCAAATCTGTAAATTGTGGTTTCTCTAAGTTTCTCATTCTTTTTAGCAATCTTAAGCTCACGCCTCCACATTCACACATCAATTTACAAGGGCTGTTTTTTAAATAAAAGTTCTCGTGAAAATTCATCAGCATTTAACGCAAATCTCTTTTAATAGACACATTTGTATGTAATCTTGTCTGATATACCCATTTTTTGGAAAGCAGTTTCCCCTAAAATCATATAATGTATTTTTGTATGCTCTTTTCACTAATATATGCATTTATATGCAAACTTTAACCTAGATACACATTTTTGTCCAACTTGCACAGTCAGAGAACTGTGCTGAGAAATGTGGAGATGTGTGGATTTTGACAGAGGGCTATGTTTAGTTCTCGTATTGCTTCAGAAAGTACAAATTAGGTTGGTTTGCCTTTAAATGCAGGCTGAATCCAATTTTTCCCCATTCCTGGCTGAGGGACACATATTTTTGGGGGGAGCTATGATCTGTCAAGTGTTGCATGCCAGTGGGTGTGAGCAGAGACGAAAGTGAATGGGGACACCCTTTTTCTCCCTCCCTCTCCCTCTGTCCTCCTTTCCATCCCCACCCAGCAGGCTTCCAGTGGGAGACAGATTACTCATGCCAGAGGTGCAAATTGCAAAGAGCTTTGAAAATTAGGCTGAGTGCCACCAAACATACAGTATAGCCATAGGGCTACAGGTTTCCCAGTGATCTGCACCCTGTGTAGATAACAGTTGTTCTTCCTATCCTCCCCCTCAACTGTCATGCATTCAGTGGAAAGGCAGAGTCCAGCTAGCCTATGAATATATGTGCAAAAGGCCCATTGTTCAGGTAATCAGAAGCCCTGGCCTTTGCATGGAAGCTCATTCCACAGAATTCAGTGTGAATGTGTGATGGTGTTGATGGCTATTGGCAATTAAATGGGCATCTGCACTAAGCATGCCAAAGGCACAAATCACTTGTACCTTTAAAAAAAAAAGTGGGGGTGACAGTCATCTGTGTTGCTTGGCCTTATAAAAGGTCAGGTTTCATTATCAGGCTAGCAGCTGGTAGACTGTAGTTCATCAAGCTGGCTTTTCAGCTCTGGTGCCCTTGACAGCAGCAGCAGCAGCAGCAGCAGCAGCAGCTATAACACAAGGAGAAGCCATGTGTAGAGATGACAACTGAGCCCAAGATGTGTGTGAATGAGAGGGGTGGAGGCAGGGTCAGAGATCACAGGTAGTCTCTCAATAACCTCAATAACCTGCAGTGATGTCAAGAAGAAATGGTGTTGGCGGGGGGGATAGTGGAAGAGCAGTCACGCTCCGTGATGTGTATTTAAATGATTTGTAAATACATTACACACTATGTAAATGCATTCTGCCTTCTGTAAATCAAGCTTGCAGCAATGTGGTGACAGGATTGAATATTCAAGATAAATACGACATTTGTAGTAATGATTTCTAAATCAAAGCCGAGTGTTTAAACTTCCTTGACAGCTTTGATAAATCAGAGACTGGGATCTAAAACTTCAAGAGCTGGGTGTGCATGTTTATAATTCTGCTTTGTAAATCAACCTGCAGGGAAGAGTGTGTAGAATAATCATATTTATTACTGATTTCCCCCGTCTTCCTAACACATGTTGAAAAGGGCAGAATGATAGCCATCTTGCTGGTTTGGATTGTAGCAAAATTGCACTAGAGAGGGAACTATATAAAGATTGCAACACTTTGGAAGAGGTTGTCTAATGGTGTAGTACCCATTGAGGTAATACATTTGTGCCTGAGCTATGATATTTCTGAATGTAGGTGGGGGGGGTTCACATGTCAGAGCTGTAGCTCAGTGGCAGAGCATATGTTCTGAATGCAAAGGTTCCAAATAAAATCCATATTACATCCGGGTAAGGCTAGGGGACAACCCAGTGTGAAACCCTGGAGAGCTGCTGCCAGTCAGTGTATACAATAATGAACTGGCTGGACCAATGCTCTGATTTGGAATAAGACAGCTTGCTGTGTTGTAGACTGCCAGTTGAAGATGCACACAACCTCCTACATCACATTGTGAGATCTTCAAGGGAAATATAAAGTAGTGGATGTTAACTTTAACTTGTGAGTACTCAAGTTACCAAGTTAAATTCCAATCCTATTGAGCTATGTGGACCAATGGTCTGACTTGGTATAAGGTAATTTCCTGTGCGAAATCCTTCCTAAATCTTAGGTGGTAAACTGGGATGAGGTTTAATTCAGCATCCCCACCCCTGCCTGCTGAAGGTCCACCCACTGCCCACCTATGCCAAGTTGTTCCAGCAGCTCTGTGTGAGATAATGTCAAGTGACAAGTTCCTAGTGGCATATACTATTTAAACAGTAGCAATCCTATGGCTCTCTTCAAGGCCATGTTGTTTGCATCACCCCAACATTCCCTTGTAGGCTTATCTGTGTTGCTAGCACCACAGCAGCTGCAAAAATTCAAGGATGGGTGGGAAGTGAGGAATGATGCAGCCAGCACTGGATAGAATGATTCTTCGTATCTTAAAAAGAAAAGACCTCCCCCCCCCCCAAAAAAAAAACCCTAGCATGTCAGAGTTAGCCTTCTGACTGGCACACCCAGCTTTCTGCATACAATGATTTAAAAGCCAAGTGTGAAAAAACATTCATTCATAAACAATCCCCACTGAGTAGGTTTAGCTTAGACGCAATTCAACTCCCTCAACGACAACTTCAGTGACTAAATTCAAATAAGGTGGGTCTATATCTCATTTGTAAAAAACATGGTGTATGCATACAGAAGATTCAAAGCTAAAT
Source organism: Podarcis pityusensis (assembly GCF_964106645.2). Classification (NCBI taxonomy): domain Eukaryota; kingdom Metazoa; phylum Chordata; class Lepidosauria; order Squamata; family Lacertidae; genus Podarcis; species Podarcis pityusensis. The sequence continues at coordinate 40,662,840 of NC_138040.1, forward strand.
GGTTAAAAATGTTGGCCAGCAAATATACACTGAAATCAAACTAGTATCTGAACTACTGATTGCATTTTTTAAAACCCACACATTTCTACCTTCAAACTGGTAGGAAAAACACTAATGGCTTCTATTGATGTTTGACTCAACAAATGATAGTTCACAATTAAAATGAAAAATCGACTTCCAGCGCTATTTTTATTTAGGTAGACATTTAGCTGCTGAGGCAACTTTTGTGTGATGGTACTATATTTATAGGTCTGGCTTTAATCTGTGGTTTAAGTGCTTAGATTGGTGTTGTTATTTATGTGTTGTGAACCACTTTGAAATTTGCTTGTTGGATATATATATATATATATATATATATATATATATAAGCACTTCCAGCAGAGATGAGAAGCATCTGGATGAATCTTCAGATGTTGCTGGACCACAACTCCCATCATCTCTGACCATTGGGTATGCTGGCTTAGGTGGGTGGTTTGTAAGAGTTCAACCACACCTGAAAGCCAACAGATTTCTCATCCTTGAATTATGAGATGGTAGTTTCAAATGGCAGACTACTCTCCTTCATCTGATTGCCACTATTTGGATGCAGTTAAAGAAGAGTAAGGATAAACAAGCCCACAGTACCCTCAGCCCATGGCAGTTTTACCGAACCTGATGCCTTTCAGATATTGTTGGACCGCAACTCCCATCAGTCCAAGGCAAGGGATGCTAGAAGTTGCAGTCCAACAGAATCTAGATGATACTAGGCTAGGGAAGACTGGTCTAAGAGCTAGGAGGCTTCTCCGCTGCGAAACTGTCTGTCATGGGGACAATGGAGATGATCTGAAGAAAATGCTTGGATGTGAAGGAGAAATGGGAAGAGACTGGGGAGCTGGATGATCCCAGGGAGGTCCCAGCAGGAGACATCAGGGTCCCATGAGTTATCTGTCCCTGTGGAGGAGCTCAGTGGGTTGGGGGATGAACATCCTGATCCAAGGGAGGAACTGGGTGGCCTTTCAGAGAAATGTTCCACTCCCAAGACTTAGGATGTTCTTGACCTAAAACCTCCTACCATAGAACCGTGGTAAAGCCTCCAGCTTTGAGGGAGGGGACATCTGAGAGTAACTTTGATACAAAGCCAGCTCTGATTCCACATCCACAGAGATGTTAGCACCAGTGTTAACAAACCTAGCAAAGCCAATCCACTCCAAGGGGTGCCTGTTTAATTTTCCAGTCTTAGGACTCCAGCCGTTTTCTGCTCAAATAGCTGCGCCACTCTGCTGTTCAAAAGGATGGTGCAGGCTGGGGATGTCACTTGTTGGATCAATGTGTTAGCTTTGCACTTAGCAATGGTCTTAGCTTCTGCTGCACCTGTTTAAACCATGTCTTGTAACCTGACTTACACATAAATCCTTTAGCAGGGATGGTGTCAAGAGTTCTTATTCTTTATCCAGCCAAGAGCCAGGATACTGCTCCATTTGTTATGAGTGCTCTGGTACCATAACTAAGTTGATGCCACCTACTAGTAATGTGTTCAGAGCACGTTTTCAGGTATAGCATTTCATACATGTGTGTACATTTGCATGTAACATGCCTGCTACCCAAGATAGTGGTGCATATATTAAAGTATGGAATAGCTTTGTTTCTTACCTCTTGAACATGTTGTTCTTCTTCCAAACAGTACCGTGTACAAAGTTTTCATCATACCTCAGTTCCCAATTCGGCAGATAAATTTGTTTTGGGGGTGACTCTCACCTACAGGCTTCCAGGTGGCAATTCTTCAACAAGAGCATCCAGCCAAGGCCCAGACTGAAGGAAATGAAACACAGCAAAACTTTTTTTTTCTAGGTCACATTGTACTCAGCCTAGATTCCAAAAATGGTTCATGGTCTGCTGAAACCAACGGGGTTCATCTCAGAGTAAAAATCTTGCAGATTTTCACAGTGCCTTTGATAGTGGGTTGCAGGAATACAAAGCTACATAAAAACAAAGAAGCAGCTGCACGGCGTCCACCTTGCAGTCCAATCCAATTCTCTCCTCTCTGAAGCTAGCATTTTAGCAGATTGGATGGTGCAGGTATGGCAAGTAATAAGAACATATGATTTACTGAAGCAATAGAAGGTCAGCAGATAAATTACCCATTACCTGCTGAACACCTCCATTTTGAAGCAACCTAAATTATCAGCAAACTGTTCTGTAGAGCTTTGTAATTAAAGCTTTCTTATTAGCAGTATATTAAAGCGAGTCCTTGCCTCAGCTATTGCAAACTCAAATTACAGAAGCTCAAATGAATTGCCTCCTTGAACATGTTCTGGACTGCTGGGGAAGCTGGAGACAGGAGAGTGACACAGCCAAGACTCCAATCTGCCTAATTAACCAGTGGCAGGAGGGCACAGAATGTATGACGGGAATAGAAATGTACCTGTTGGAAGAAAAGATTGGTGAGCGATAAAAGTTGAATCTCCCTGACAACCTTCAGTCCCAGAACCTCCCATTTCAGACAATAAGTAACCATTGTTAGTTCAAAGCCGGAAATCTCTAGGGAATCTTGGGCCAACCTAGAAGGTATGGGGAAAGTGTTATTGCATTTTCAATATCTGTATCTGTGGGGTGTTCTTTTTTAAAAAAGAAAGCAGCAGATGTGTGAGAGATAATATGAGGGAGAAGCCCAGCTGAATCAAACCGAAGGCACTTCTTCTCAAACATAATGCTCTCGCACCAGATGTGTATGGGAAACCTGCAAGCAGGAACAGAGTGCAACAAGGCTCTCAGTACTTGTGATATCCTTTAGCTGGCATTACTTCCTCCAAAAGTGGGTGTAAAACATCGTCATTGTGGCTACAGTGGTACCTCGGGTTACAGATGCTTCAGGTTACAGACTCCGCTAACCCAGAAATAGTACCTCGGGTTAAGAACTTTGCTTCAGGATGAGAACAGAAATCATGCTCCGGCAGCGGGAGGCCCCATTAGCTAAAGTGGTACCTCAGGTTAAGAACAGTTTCAGTTTAAGAACAGACCTCCAGAACGAATTAAGTTCTTAACCTGAGGTACCACTGTATTAGCCATTGATACCCTTATCCTTCATGAATTTGTTAAATCCTCTTTTAAAGCCATCCATGTTTATGATGATCACTGCCTCTTGTGGGAGCAAATTCCCTAGCTGAACTACCGGTATGTGAAGAAGTACTCCCTTTTTCTGTCCTGAATCTTCCAGCATTCATTTTCACTAGATGGACCTGAGTTCTAGTAAGATGAGAAAGGAAGAAAAATCTTCTCCCTGTACACTTTCTTCACACTAGCATGATTTTATGCAGCTCTATTTTATGCCTTTGTCATTGGAACCAATGGCAGCTCTGACGTCTATCTATCTATCTATCTATCTATCTATCTATCTATTTATCATCTATCTATCTATCATTACTAAACTTTAAATAAAAAGGCAAGCCATCATCACAGCAGGAGGAGCCCTATGTGCCTACTCATTCTACTGTCCATGTGGTTGTGGCCAAAGTTGTTACCCTTTGTTCTTATAATTTAATATACCCCTTCGCACAGCAGACATAAAATAACCACCCTATCAGTGGGATGGTTTTCAGGTCACAGTGATGTAAGAAGGCATCACTTTCTATTCTGTCAAGTATTAATGACATGTAGCACTGTTTTTGTTCCACTGCAGTTCATCTTCCACCCAAAACTATGTTATTTGTCACACTGTATGCTGTGGAGAAATTGTTTTATTAATGCAAGTTACATTGTCATTGTCATTCCTCCCCACTCTTTTTGTTTTGCAAAGGCAAACACAAGGCAAATGGGGTGGGAGGGCAAAATCAATTATGTATCATTGCTGGACTGAAAGCAACAATAGCAAATACCAAACAAATTTGCCCCATTGATTTCTGTTGTGGACATGGGATGCATAAGCAAACTTTGCCAATTTCAGCTCCTGTTTCTGTTTTCATCTGAATAAATCTACCTTCGACACACAGCACGGTCCCAATCTTAATCACATCTATTTGCATCTGCTTAAAAAACAAACAAATTTGTTGCTCTGAGTATGTGCTTAGGACCACACTATTTGTTTTCTTTAGGTTTATTTCCACAAGCTTATCTTTCCCTATGGCTAAGCTGTTCTTGTATCATCATTTGTGAACTACTTTCTGTAGTCATCTGAACTCTGAATCCTTCAGGATTGGGAATCTGCTGCAAAACTGCCTGCCCTATCATCTCAGTGCTCTTTTTTTAAAATGACTTTCTAGCCCTCGTGACCAAAAATGGGAAGGGGTTAGTTAAAATATATGTGAGCATCTCCTTGCCACTGCCTCCATCACAAGCACAGAAGTAAAAGAGGCTTGGCATAATCAAGGATCTCTTTGCTGCTCAAGTTTCTGTTCTTTTCCTGTTCCTTCTGGGTCTAATCCCTTTCATCCTTTGACTGGGTTTATTGCTGATCTGAGTCTGGAAAAGATGCATTCTCAGTGTGTGCATATTAAGATATTAAGATACATGTCATGCCATTAGATGTAGAGGCATCTAATGATGGCCTAAAATATTGATACAGAGAGCAGGAACTTTACCTGAATAAAGAAAGGATCATTTAGTTCTTAAATCCCCCACAGGGGTTAATATATATTGCTGAAATCCTGTACTCTGAGCATCCAAAGCATCATTTCTGCCAACCACATCAGGTGCTAAATTGCAGTTTTAGCCTTACCTCTCATTCCTTAATGCCTTCTTTCTGAGCATTTCAGATAAGTATTTAGAGACATGGCTATGAGCGAGTTTCATTTTGCACATTTCACTTTAACTGGGGAGAACATTGTTTTTCTGATTTTAATCATAAAAATTGAATGCTTCTAATAGAGCAAAGAAACCCAATTTCCTCCCCAAAGCATATTCTAAACTGATGTGCAGCAGATATTTTGATGATCACCAGAGAATAATGTCTTGGGCTTCAGAAAGTACTCTGAAATATGTGCAGACGCAAATAGAGCTGTAGCTGGTCGTTATGTGTTTGGCATCAATGACTTTCAAAAAGAGGTTTAAGACACTTGTTTGCTGGCTATCATCATCCAATAACCTTCCCAGCTGTAAAATGTCTCCTATTCTTTTCTATGCAAGCATGGAGTGCAGTTTCCTGCTGCAAGGAATGAGCAGATGCAACTGAAGAGACTTTGTATATCCATTATCTGAGACCTGGTCTACACTTACAGTAGAATGAGTTATTAAAATGGACTAGGAAAGCCAGTGAAAGTTCCCTGAGCTCAGAAATGAACTGCTGGGGCATTTTAAGGTCCAATAAGAAGTGAGTTTTAAAAGCCCCCAAATTCTTCTCAGGCTTGGATTAAAATCTGAGCTAGAGAAGAATTCTGGGCTGCACTCCAGCAGCCACCACACTTTGTTGGCCAGCTCCTCCAAACACCCTCATCCCTTCCCCTTCAAGCCATAACTTTATGGTGGAGGATCTTCAATCCATGGACCAAATACAACCCTCCAGGCTTCTCTATTTGGTCATCTGGTCTTAAATGACTCAGGTTCAATCTGGATTTATCAATCAGGGTGATAAATTGGATCAGGGGATCCATTCACAGCCCAAATAAATACATGTATTGGTGAAAATAACATACAATGATGCATCATATTAGGTGATTTTAAAAATAAAAATCATAAGCACAAACTGATATGGAAATGTGCGGAAATGAAATTAGGATTGGGAAAATTAGGAATTAGGAGAAACTAAAATCATCATCTAGCCCTATGTCCATCTCAGCCCCAGGCCCTCTGGACTCTTCAACACTAACACCACTAACTGGTATTCCTTGAGTCGCACAATCACCTATATATTCCCAACTGAACAAAATGTGAAGAATGGAGAGCTGGCCATCTCATTAAAAGATCCAATAATCCCTTTGTGGTCAGAATATAATATACTATAACTTCAGATCTTATTCAGATACCAGAGGATTTTTTAAAAAAATAATCAACCCTTTGATAGACAGTTGATCTCTGACCACTGTTATTTATCAGAAGCTGATTTCTTGCTTCATAAATTGAAAATGATTTTGCTTTACTAGATGTTGTTGCATTCAACCGTAAACATATAACAAACAAGAGAGAAATAAATATAGAGAGGAAAACCTCAACCATAATAATAGAACACTAGAATATTGGGGCCAAGTTTTTCAATTTATAGATTGCAAGACAGCTGGCTTGTTTTCCCCCATATAATCCTAAAGCAATATGACTTGACCCCCCCATCTTCCCAATCCATATGTAACAAACTGCAGAAATTGATTTCATGGTCAGCATTATCTGCATTCCTTTGAAATGGCAGAATATTTGGGGTGCAATCCAATAGGACAATATCTATCTCAAATTTTTTGCTGTAAATGGGAGCCAGATATAAAAGAGTGCAGCCCTTGTCCAAGTCTCATGCATTTCAAAGGGGCTTGCATTTTCAAGCTCCTCAGAGGCTCAGATTTTTTTTTTATTGGGGGGGGGGTACGACATCCAAATATACTGATATCTTATGTAGTGCTCTCTTTTTTTTGTGGGGGACAGAAAGCAATGCCCCTAAGGAAATCTACAAGTTTCAACCCCATGACTTCTTCCAGTTTTGGCAAAAGTTATAGATGGAGAAAGGAGGCTAGACTGTTCCTGCCCCCCTGCTGCAATTCATGGGTCTTATGACTCAAAGCACTGGAGATAGCACAGACATCCACCCACTGTAGAGATCAGAAGCAATCTAGAAATATTTATGGGTAGATAGCAGCTTGTCATGCCCATGGTCTAACACTGGAGGTTAAGGAAGTGGAAGAAGGGAATACACTGAAAAACAAATTACAGTTTTTCACATCTTTAATGAAAATGCATGAATTGTCATTCAGACCATGTGCCAGGATTAATGGTCAGAAACCCTACTCAGATGAAAACAGTGCATTCACCGTTCATGGGGAAAGAGTGGTAGGATTGTGTCCCAGGTTTTATCTGTGACTGTAACCAGGTCAGAACAGAGCCTTTGTATATTACAAATGGGCAACAGCCTTTTGCGGAATTCCTGATCATACCAGGGAAGAACATTCATGTACACGTACCCTGTACACCCGAAACATTTTATAGAACTTCAGGTGAATTTGGGGAGCTCAGGAGTAAGGACTGTGAACACATTCTCCCCTCCCCATACATTGTGTAAATGTGTTTGGATTTGAATCCAGGATTTGGATTTTGGTGTGGGGGAGTCTGCTGGCTTTCACACTAGATACAGATAGGACAAATGGATTACAGGTGAATAGGTGCAAACCACACAGCCATCTTAGCCTTGACAGTCTGATTATTCAAGTCCCTGGGCCTTTAGTTGGGGCAACAGTTTCTGTGTGCATTTGGCTTTGTAACATACTGTCTTCAGTGGGTGTTTGAATTTTTTCACCATGTAAAGGAAGCTATTTATCCAAGCTAAGTACTGTCCACTGAAGTGACTCTAGAACAATTTGGGATCCTAACTGTGCAAAGCATGTGGTTTGCAACTAAGCTATGGATTCTCTCCTAACCAAACCAATGTTACTTCTAAAGCAATAAATTTGAGAAGATAATTCTAAATTATCAAGAGATCCTGTTACTAATCTAGTAAAACTTTGGATGTCTTGCCTCAAAAATCTTCACCAGCAAGGCAGCAAAATTACAATTTTCCACCTGCTTAACTTCTATAGTATTTGAAATAGGGCCTCAGATGGCGATCTAAGTCAGGCATCCCCCAACTTGGCCTTCCAGATGTTTTGGGACTACAATTCCCATCATCCCTGACCGCTGGTCCTGTTAGCTAGGGATGATGGGAGTTGTAGTCCCAAAACATCTGGAAGGCCGAGTTTGGGGATGCCTGATCTAAGTGAATGGGCGTCATATACAACAAGTCCTTCCTAGGCCATTTAGAGCTTTGTGCATCAAAATTGTATAGGTCAAGTATTTTGAATTCTGCATGGAACATATTGGGAATTGATGTAGTTATTTCAACACAAGTAAAATATGTTTATTGTAATTAGCCATTAAAAGCCTGTCTCACCCACCCCAACATAAAACAGGACATCTTTATAAACAAGTCATGCCTGGCACATGCTGGCCAAACATAGTCTGAACACCTGCCCCACCCTGGATTCAATCCTAAATCAACTGAGATGTGGGGCTAACACTTAATGATGAACCCATCATGTTTAATTGCAATTAAACATGCAGTTACAGTAAGTGGGGGAAGGGGACATTGCTCAGCACTTTGCGAGCAGAGGATTCAATCCTTTTGGAGACTGCTTCCCCATCATGCTCTCTGGGCTGGCCATCCTCTTCTTTGCACCCAACACCCCACACCCTGACGACCCCAGATTACTTCTGGCGGCCTGCTCTGGGCAATCCAGGGCTGTGATCACCTGAATCAATTGAAGCCAGAATCCCACCCCCCCAAAAAGGCCCAATTCAGTTCAGCAATACTGTCTTTGACAATTAAGGTAAAACAATTCCATTATGGCTAGACCTTTGACTCATTTGCAGTATGACAGCATTTTCAAGTGGCAGCAATATCTAACTAAGGAGGGGGGAGGAACCCCTCCCTCAGCTCTCCAAACAGCATGTATTTCTTCAAGAAGCTACTCCTGCCTTAAATGAACTTTAAGTAGAAGCTTTCAAAACAGGTGCTTAAATCAAATCACTGTGCACTGTAGCCCAATATGACATCAATGGAGGTCAGGTCAGCAGTGAGAGCTTTTGAGAAGCTCATGCAAATGGAAGTCAAGGGTACTTATACTGGAAAAGTGACAGGCTATTGGAGGAAAATAGCTACACTAGCAGGAAAAAGACACACACACACACAGACACACACACACACAAGCCTTGCTATTATTTTCTTTTGCTTCAAAATGCATTTATACACCGGAAGGCTTCAGACCCTCCTCAAAATGCTCTTGATCAGTTTTGCTTGAGTTGATGTCTGAATAGTCCCTTGAATGCCAGTTGCCTTAGAGAAAGTTGGCCCAATATTGTAAAAAAAAGGGGGGATGAAGGAGTTAAAAACTCACCCTCCACCCTCCATCCAACTCACACAACGCATGTGTGAGTTACAGGATTTGGGATGCAGTGGTGGATCTGTCATTCCGCTGCACACTGCTGCTCCCCAGTCAGGGTTTGGATTGCTCTGTTAATGTTTGTCAGGAGTGGTTGGCTTGGCATCTCTGCCAACAGTCACTTGGCTTCCTGGTCAGTTTGGGAGTTGAAGCAGAAGGACAGGACAGTGCAACATTGTGAGAGAAACAGAGACATCCAGCCAGCAAGAGAATAAAAACACAAATGGCAGAGCATCGGTGAAGGGTCCCAAGCAGGGAAACAAACAAGCAGAAATACCAGGCTTTGATTTACAGCAGCAGAGCAGAAAAACAGGAGCAGCTTCAGACAAGACAGACATGGTGGAAGGTAGCAGATGAGGCAGGCTGATGAAGGAGATACAAGAATCAGTGAGGATCGCAGTGGAAATGTAGAAAGCAGAGAGAATACAGAGATGCGGAAATGGCATGCCTTGCCTACAGCAGACAGGGCACAGCAGAGAAGAAGAAACTGTGGTGGTTATATAGTGTATACATTGGTAGAGGTTCTGCCTCACTGGGTTACAGAAGTGGGATATCGTGTCCTCCCTAAAAGAGGACAGAGAATCGAATGGTTTAGTCTTTTCAGTGTTCTGGAATGGACATTCACTACGTACAGTACCTAAAATCAGCTAGTTGTGCTGTGAAAAGGTATTCAGGCACAGGTGTTTTCAGTTTAACTAGACCACAGGCTTAAAAGAAAATGGAATAATCAATGATAGTTTTATGAAATTATTATTTTCTCCAACAGCAGATCCTTAGGACCCCAAGGAGAAGAGGGTAGTATCACAAATTGGCTATGTTACTACCAGAACTCCACTCTCCCAGTTTCTTTCGGCAGCAAAAAAGGAAACAAATAAAAGAAAGAATGTTGTATTTGTGAAGGGGGAAGGGGTAACTGTTGACAGGGGGCCTGAAAGCCTGGCTATCCTGAAATTATGTGTGATTCATTTTCTGTCAGGAACATGGGAATTTATCTGCAACTACAAATCCCATTATACTGACCAACTGGGTAGTGCAAACCTGTGAGTCCTTCTCACTACCAATTACTCCACCATCCTTTGTGAAGGTTAAGGGTGACATTTGTGAATTTATTGCTTAGAGATTTCATTTCAAGTATTCAAGGAAACACTTGAGAAGCCTAGTGATTTTTGAGGTGACCAGGGGAGAGTTGGCATAAAATTAGTGCTAATGATGTCACTAACATTACCATCTTTATAATCTAATTTCTTAATTCAAGACAATGATATTTGACTCTCAGTTTAACAAATAATCTATATCCTCCCCCCTAAAGGCAACCCTCAACAGGGGCTGGCCCTAGCACTGGCTCCCTGCTCTAACCTCCCTGCCCCCCGGTCAACTTGTGGTTAGTTGGTCTGCCAGTGCCCTAAAGGGCCCTCTGTTCCTGAAACTAGAATGCAGTCCTTTCTTGGGTCAGGCTCAGCTGACAAGGCCTACAGTAGGCTGTGACCTAGGGTGCTAAACAGAAGCTGGGTCCTGCCTCGCCACTGGTCTTCTTGTGAGTAAAGGGAGCTGCAAGGAGAACCAGCTCTCCCTGCCTCTCTAGGCTCTTTCCATCCCCACCCACTGTGATCAGGTCAAGATGTATGGAGGCTCCTGCTGCTACAGCAATTGGAGATCGTCCCCTAAAGAAGGATCCAGTGCTGCCCTCTCCTCAGACCACCTTAGGAATGCACCGGTGCCAAGGATTCCCCCCTCTCTTGCTGCCTCTCTGGCCCAACGGCCACAGTGATACTGAGGATTATTTTCTCTTCGTTGCATAGAACATCCATTTTGTATGAGTGTATCTGTTTTATTTGGCTAAAGTTTTAAATGGACAATCCTGCTGCAGAAATATGGAGAACTGAACTTAAGAGTAGAAAAGCAAGAAACCCAAAGGCACTGATTTGCCCATCCCTGTGTGCAACTACTCTGAAGACTGAGGTGGTATAGGCTTGGATATTGATAATGGCATGAATGCTAGCCAAGGAAGCAGTTGGTTGTTTTTTTTAAACTAGAGCATGTATAATTTATTTCAGGCTGTGACAGTGCAAAGACATCTCTCCGGAGTCTGGTCTCTAGTGACCAGAGATACAGGGTCAGTTCAGGCAATGGAATATACATAGCTAAATGGTTGAGATTTGCGTGCAGAAGCTTTTCATGAAGAAACTCCCAGGGTCAATTTTGGCATCTCCTGTTTTTAAAAGGATCAGATAGTGTGATGGGAAAGACTTTTGCATGTAATCCTGGAGCTCCTGCTGATGGTTAGAGTAGACAAGAGTGGCATATGTAAACAAATAGCTTGGCCTAGTAAATTCATCAATGTCAGATTCCCCCCCCCCCCAAAAAAAAAACAAACCTGAGCCACAAGCTTAGACCTGCATGCCTTCATTATTATTATTTTTCAGAGCTTGCTCCAAGATAGAACAATACATGTTTGTTTATAGGGTCGTGATCGCACTTTCCACCTGTTTAAAAGTATGGCATTTGTCTTCAAACTCAGGTACCATAACAGGGTTTTTGCTTGTTTGTTTGTTTCGGTTGTTACAGAAGTCTTTTTCCCTGCACCCCTGTGCCTGATCAGCCATGTAGAATCTATCAGCCAAAAAAATATTTGCAAGTGCTATTAGGTGCTATTTTAGCCTCTCAAACATAAAGAACTTGTTACCTGGGTGCACAGCCACTGTACATGTTACTCTATCATTATGCTGGGTAAAGTCATTAAAAATTATGGCTATTTCAGAGTGGCTGTAAAAAGTTTCATTACAACGTGCAGCATTATACCATGAAGATGATTGCACAAGGCAAATGCATGCGGCACAGAGAATATGGAGACAATTAAAATGCTGATTAAACTTTTGGAATATTGCAGCAGGAGGTGTGCAGAGAAAGCCTTTTCAGGAAGCAGAGATCTGCTTAGCCAGATATAGTACAGACGTTGTTCTCAATGTGATTACAGTTTCCTTCTGTCTTTTCTTCTGTTACAGTAGTTGTTGGGCAGTGGGGGTTCATCAGGCCAGGATGCCAAAGGAATTTTGGCTGGATTCTTTTTCTCAGCTGCTTTAGGCAGTGATAGCCTTAAGGATGGATTATTTGGGATTGCTGGCCATGGCTGCTGAACTGAAGGGGTTACTAAACTGAGCCCAGTGGCTCAGTTTCTGTAAACGTGTGCTTACTGTATGCCATGAGCTAGGGTGAGATTATTGAAAGGTAAAGGTAAAGGTAAAGGTAAACGACCCCTGACAGTTAAGTCCAGTCACGAACGACTCTGGGATTGCGGTGCTCATCTTGCTTTACTGGCCAAGGGAGCCGACATTTGTCCACAGACAGTTTTTCTGGGTCATGTGGCCAGCATAGCGAAACCAGAGCAGCACACAGAAATGCCATTTACCTTCCCACCGGAGTGGTTCCTATTTTTCTACTTGCACTTGACGTGCTTTCGAACTGCTAGGTTGGCAGGAGCAGGGACCGAGCAACAGAAGCTCACCCCGTCATGGGGATTCGAACCACCAACCTTCCAATTGGCAAGCCCAAGAGGCTCAGTGGTTTAGACCACAGCGCCACCACTCCCTGTCCTATAGAGAGGTAGCTCTTGGCTATTTTCATGGGTATTGCTTGCAAAGTCTGTAGGAAGTTTGGCCTGTTGCACCGAAGGTTTTTCAAGCTTGCAGAAACCGAAGGTGTTCCTTGGACTGGGTGATAGCGTGGACAATGAATATTCACCATATAGGATATCCTGTATGCATGTGATAGTGTAAAGGTTTTTAAAACTTTCTTTCTTTCCTGGAATACTTTCCTCATGGGCTTGCCTTCCCAAGAATGACTACATGGTGCAGAGGACCCCACAGAGTTTGTAGAGGACACTATGCTCAGACAACACATTTACTGCAGGAACTGCAGTGGCTGTCAAATTGCTACTGAACCAAGTTTAAGGTACAGTGGTACCTTGGATTAAGTACTTAATTTGTTCCAGAGGTCCGTACTTAACCTGAAACTGTTCTTAACCTGAAGCACCACTTTAGCTAATGGGGGCTCCTGCTGCTGTTGCGCCGCCGCGGCACAATTTCTGTTCTCATCCTGAAGCAAAGTTCTTAACCTGAAGCACTATTTCTAGGTTAGCGGAGTGTGTAACCTGAAGCGTATGTAACCCGAGGTACCACTGTATTGCAGTTAGATGAAGCCTTCTTGATGGTACCACAGCCATCAGTATTACACTTGAATCCATCTGGAACAGGTTTTTTTTTACAATAACTGTGCCAACTCTTTGGAGTAGCCTTCTCTTGGAGACTGGACATGCACAACCTTTTTGCTGCATGTTTCAAAACATTATTTGTACAATTAGGCATTTCCTCATCAGTAATGTAGCCTGCACACAGGCATCAGATTGGATTGTATCTATATTACTGGGATGCATGGTTTCGTACTGATTTATTATGTTTTATAATTTTGCATTGTACTCCACTTTACACACTTTAAAATATAAACTGGGTACATATAGAATCGTCAAAGAATCGCTGATAATCTTTTGAGCAACTCCAGTTTTCCAGAACACAGCTTAAAAACCATGCATTGCCTAAAGCAAATAGCATGCCATAACTATTATAAGGAGCTCAGACAGCACAAATAATCCAAATGGAAATGGCATCACAAACTGGACATGAGTGGCAAAAAAAGCATGCATTATAGAAATAGCATAAATGTTATGTGTGCCAGCATGTGCATATTTTGGGATTTATTGCAAAACCCTCATGGTAACTTCATTTCACTCTAGTGGAGACCAAATGAGGACTGTTGCTTGATATGGTAAATAACCGTGACAGTCCCTGATAAATTGGACCATAACTCATCATTTATTGCAGGTCACTGCTGCAATGATAATGAAAAGGAAATTAATCTCTTGGGACCAGCTTAGATGAATGTGGACAGACAGAGAAGGGTACAAAGGATGGGTTTTTTAAAAAAAAAAAAAAACCTGCCATTTTGTTATATGAACATAAGAGTTTAGCAATAGGAGATAAGACTCCAGACAGATAGCAGCAAGGGCTCTGGCAGAAGGACCCAGACTCCAGTGCTATGCCAAAATCTGTCCTCCAGTTTCTCAAGAGCTTTATTTCAGCCCAAAGGAGCCTTCCATTTTTCTGCGTCATTCTCAAATAAAGTGATGATGTACTTTGAATTTGGAGCAGGATTTTGAGCTTATTGGTGCCAACAGCGGCATATTTGCCCCCCACTCCAGTAATCATTTCCCTGGTTTTCTACAGCTTCCGCCACTGCCCACAATCCTTGATCTGAAAAAAGTCCTCTGTGAGAAGTTACCTTGAGATGTCTTCCTCTGGGCTTATATTTTGTATTGGCACCCAGGAAACCTGCAGACCCTGGACAGATGATTTGTAGAATGAAGCAAATGATGCTCACAAATGCCCTCAGCCACCTGAAAAGTAAGGTGAAGGTAAAGGGACCCCTGACCATTAGGTCCAGTCGTGGCCAACTCTGGGGTTGCGGCGCTCATCTCACTTTATTAGCCGAGAGACCTACAGCTTCCAGGTCATGTGGCCAGCATGACTAAGCCGCTTCTGGCAAACCAGAGCAGTGCACAGAGACACCGTTTACCTTCCCACTGGAGTGGTACCTATTTATCTACTTGCACTTTTACGTGCTTTCAAACTGCTAGGTTGGCAGGAGCTGGGATCGAGCAACGGGAGCTCACTCCATCGTGGGAATTTGAACTGCCGACCTTCTGATCAGCGAGTCCTAGGCTCTGTGGTTTAACCCACAGTGCCACCCACGTCCCTGAAAAGTAAGGTGGGGACTACAAAACTGCTGGCCCCCTCTCATGAGAATATCTCCAATTTTTTGCTTCCTTTTGTTAATTTTAAATACAAATTTCCCACCCCTGCTATAAAGCTTCTGACTCAAGCTTTGTTCCTCTATCTGAACTGCTGACTGATTGGGTTATTTTACCCAATTTCCTGTTCAACTAGCTGCCTGGCTCACATTAGTTTGGCTCCATTCTATCAAGAAACAGCACTTTCCACAGGATGGAAATATATTTATTATGCACTGTTTGTTTACTTTGATTTTTGTGTGTTATGTTGCTGTTTAAACAGTCTTGGATATTATTCCTGTACTCTGGTTTCTTTTAGATGTGGAAGCCATTTTATGTTATGTCATACCCTCACAGGTATGTGCTCACTGGGCAAAACAGTTGGTAGCCTTCAATAGTTCCAGCTAGCTCAGTATTGTCTACCTGATTGGCAGCAGCTCTCCAGGGTTTCAGACAGGGAATGAACTGGGGGCCTTTTGCATATTTTATCCCATGGGCAACAAATAAATAATCAGGCCTCATATATCAGAATTCATCCCCAGCTGCAGTCACATCTTATCTGATGCATGCAGTAATTTCAGCAATTGTGAGTGGCACAAGGCTGACAAAAGACACATTCATGTCCCTCTCATACAGAGGAACAAAGATATAATCATGCATTTAAAAGTATGACAGAATGCAGTAACAAAGCAAATCGTATTTGAGAAACATAGTTATGGAAGAAATCTTCCTTTTATCTCTTTAGAGAAGGATAAATGACCACAGTTATTTAATTTGGGGGAGAAATCAAATTGGTGCACACAAAACATTTTTTTGTCATTCCAATCTTACCTTTAGAATGAATGTAGGAAGCATAGAGTCACAGATCCTCGGCTTTGTTCACACAGACTCTTGGCAGCACAGGAAATGTACTATGTGTGCTAAAGACTGGTAAATGGGGAGCTGTGAATGAGTCAGAGGAACATAACTGGCTTAACTGGCTTTAAAATATGTTAGAGAAATTTTTAGAAGGTAGGTCCATGTTCTATGAATTTGTCTAATGTTCTTTAAACACCAGCTAATAGCTGTATTGGGACACGGTTGGCGCTGTGGGTTAAACCACAGAGTCTAGGGCTTGCCAATCAGAAGGTCGGCGGTTTGAATCCCCGCGACAGGGTGAGCTCCCATTGCTCAGACCCTGCTCCTGCCAACCTAGCAGTTTGAAAGAATGTCAAACTGCAAGTAGATAAATAGGTACTGCTCCGGTGGGAAGGTAAACGGCGTTTCCGTGCGCTGCTCTGGTTTGCCAGAAGTGGCTTGGTCATGCAGGCCACATGATCCGGAAGCTGTATGCCGGCTCTCTCAGCCAATAAAGCCGCAACCCCAGAGTTGGCCACAAATGGACCTAATGGTCAGGGGTCCCTTTACCTTTACCTAATAGCTGTATTACAGGATAGTCAGCTTGGTGCACTCCAGATGCCACAGACACCAAATCCCATCAGCCCCCACCAGCATGCCAATGGTGAGGGATGATGGGAGTTGGAGACCACAGAATCTGGAGGCTACACCAAAATGGACCCTCCAGGTCCAGAAGCAGTGTTGTTCAGTCTAAGCAAGACCCTGGGAGGCAGTGGACATCTTCCCAACACACCTGATCTCATGGGACTCCCCAGGAGCCAGTGTGTTATCACGAGAAACCTGGTGGTGGTGTTGGTGGTACTACCTTGTCTTTAAAAGGGAGTCTCAACCACGAAACAAGTCCTGGTTCAAGGCTTCCATGTGCATCCTCCCTCAGGGCCAGGCTGTGTTCAGAGAACGTGTTTGGTCACTGGTTGACAGGGCTGGAAAAGGATGGGTGGGTTTATTAGTCATGAGGTTTTTACTTCCACCCTAGAGCTGATCACATTGTTAGGTGTATGAACGTCTGTCACAACTTTGGGCAGGAAAGGCAGGGTCTTTAACTTAGGTGGGGGACCCACTTTCCTGGGTGTTTGTTTTCCCCCTCATCAATCCTACCTGTGTGTCCAGGCACTGACATAGGGACCACATGATCCCTCCTGATGGGGATGTTATGAAAAAAATAAACTGAGTGCCATCAGTGTACTCCAAAACTCCCAGTGACTATTCCCAGTGACTTCCGATAGATATGATAGAGCACTAGGGATAGAATAGTGCCCTGTAGCACCCCACAGAATAGTTAGGGGGTGAAGATCAACCCCAATGGACACAGTCTTGTAGGTAGTATCAAAAGCGCTGTATAACACAGTGCTCTCAATTCCTATTCCATGTTGCTGGTTTCAGAGGATATCCTGGCCAATGGTACTGGAAACTGCTGACAGAGGAAGAAGCAGGAGTAAGTGGTTATTGCTTTCTTTTGTTTTTAACTATTTATTTTTTGCTTTTATCCTGTGTCTTTATCTTTTGAACTGCCCTGAGATTTTCGGATGAAGGACAGTATGCAGATTTAATAAATAACAGTAAGGGTACACTCTCCTTGTCCCGCTCTCTATAAAGGTCATCCATCAGGGCAACCCAGGGTGACTCTGTCCCATGGCCAGGACTGAAACCAGATTGGAACAAATTTCAATAATTTCTTTTGTCCAATAATGATTGCAGCTGCCCCACTACAATGCTCTCCAGCTCCTCCCGCAAGAAGGGGCATTTGTGACTGGTCAGCTCTTATTCCAGTCCAAGTGGTCCGGTGCTGGTTTGGACACACAGCCCTTAAAATAGAGGACCGTACTCTGCAAAGTAGGGTACATGGCCACCCTTCTGAGAGTTATAAAATGCTTGGACACTATAAATATAGGGCAAATGATCAAAAATGAACTCTGTAGACATTAAAAGTCCTACTAACATGTTCGAAGGCGGTAGCCTTAAGACATAGACGTGACTAGACAGGAAAGGCATTGCAGCACCATATTAATACTTTAAGAGCTCTACAAAGAATACCCAGTGTGACAGTGAACAATGTAACACACATCAAGAGAGAGAGTGAGGAAGGAAGGGACTTCTTTTGGCAGCGTTTGCCATGAATTTAAGGAATAATGCATGATGTGCATGAGTACTAGAGTGAATTATCTTGCAAGCATTCAAAGGAGAGATCTTTGCAATTACAGATGCAATCCACAGGCAAATCAGTCTGGCAGAATGACTGATTGACTTGGATCTCTGGGGTTCCTTGTTGAAAACCTGTGGAGAAAGAAGAATTAGAAGCAAAATACATCTGCTGTTGAGATTTTGGCAAGAATCAAGAGATGGAGGATTTCCCCCTTTTCCTCTCCTAGTCGACAAAACTGTTTGCTTTCACTGTATGATCTTTGAATGAAAAATTCAGCAGCAGAGGGCAAGGCAGAGAAATAGGTGCATAAATATTATAAAGGCAAAATCACTTTCATTAGTTGCCCTGATGAAACACAGCATGAGATCCCAAAGCAGGAGCTTGTTATTTAAGTGTTGGCCTGTTGCAGGCAACAACACAACAAAGCAGAGTCTTGCAGCATTTAAAGACCTGGTGTGCACATCACACTTAGACAATCATGGCTTATGGCAAACATGTAAGTGTGTGGACTCCCAAGGAGTAGCGTGTGGTCGCTTTGCTCCTCCCTAGTCATTTAACTGCTGTGCCACACTGAGCTCAGTTACAGCTTGGCTAAATGTGTTTTCCAGACCCAGTCTTATGGTTTAGTTTTTTTCATGAGCTGTAACCAACTTAATTGGTGGGTGGGTGGTGCTTGTGAGCTTCTTGGAGATTGTACCTTGGAAAGAAAAATTAACTCATAATGAGTGGCGGGGGGGGGGGGGAGTTAGTGTATACACACACACCTGTTCAGTTATGGTGCGCAGGCTGTGTCCACAACAGTTTTTTCCATTTTGAAAATGTGCTCCCAGGCCCAAAATGATTGGCAATTCCTAATGCAGTCTGTATTCATGCTCAAAACACTACCAAACACTTTGTCATGTAAATTCAAAACTAAACAACACACACAACATGACGGACTGTATGTAACTATATACATTCTTTTTTAAAATTCTTTTTAAAATACAATTCAACATATCATATCAAAATATGTTGTTCTGTAGACCGACCTATCACACAAATAAAACATATTATAAGAAATTAGAGTCCAACAGATTGGCCTAGAGATACATTCTATTTACCGTATTTTTCGCCCAATAGGACGCACTTTTTCCCCTCCAAAAATGAAGGGGAAATGTGTGTGCGTCCTATGGGGCGAATGCAGGCTTTCGCTGAAGCCTGGAGAGCGAGAGGGGTCGGTCTGCATCGACCCCTATCACTCTCCAGGCTTCAGGAGAGCCCCACCACCCACCCCACAAGCTCGGGGGACAGCGGGGAGGCACAGCGCGCCTTTCCCGCTGTCCCCCGACTTGGTTAGAAGGCTGGCGGGGGGGAGAAGCCTGCTCCTCCCCGTTGCCAGCCCCACAAACTCAGGGGACAGCGGGAGAGGCGCAGCGCGCCATCCCGCTATCTCCCGACCTGGTTTGGAGGCTGGCGGAGGGCTTCCCCTTCCCCCAGCCCCGCAAGCTTCGGCATCGCTCTGGGTCCCGTTCTGGGGGCTGGGGTCGGGGGAAGCTCGGGCTTCCCCTGCCCCAGACCCGAGCCTGGGGGGGGAAAAATAATTTCCCCCCCTTTATTTCCCCCCCCCCAAATCTAGGTGCGTCCTATGGGCCGGTGCGTCCTATAGGGCGAAAAATATGGTAGTTCTTATGTTAGCAATATCCACGATGTGGAATTCTTATATCAATCTTGTAATGTTCCTACGTGAAGATGCTTTTAAGAATTCTGGCGTTCCCTGTATGCAGGTTTCAGACGAAAGTCTTAGAAGAATGGCACATGCAGAAAATAAGACAAGGATTACAGGATAATTCCTTGTTTCACCCAACCAGGCTTCGTCAGCCTGGATTATATAAACGACCATAAAATGATATAGTTTTATACAAAGACAAGTAACATAACTCACATACAAAATACAAAAGAATAACTACATACCGTATACTTGTAAATCAAAGACATGGAACATTATGGATTCAGTTATAACAACCATTAACCTGATGCTTCTTTATATAGAGTATTGACTGCAACTACAGGTGGTAATACTTCCCATACATTACTTCTTAAAGAGACCATATATATACTACATACCATAAATAGATTTTTAAAGAAATTAAAGAAATTTATAATATTCCTTTAAGATGTTAACCAGGTAATGACTCATAAAAAAACAGTTGTATTCTAATTCTAATTTTAAAAGGAATTAAAAATAATTTTTAAAAAGAATTTATATAGTTACATACAGCCTGTCATGTGTGTGTTGTTTAGTCTATATTCATGGGGCAGTCCTGACACCCTGCTCTATATTGTCCCCAGAAATATCGGATTTCACTTTCACTGGAATCATGCTATGTAAAAACACTGGGAGGAAACCATACAATGTTACCTTATACCAGGCTTCCTCAACCTTGGGCCTCCAGATGTTTTGAGACTACAATTCCCATCATCCCTGACCACTGGTCCTGCTAGCTAGGGATCATGGGAGTTGTAGGCCAAAAAAACATCTGGAGGCCCAAGGTTGAGGAAGCCTGCCTTATACTGAAGAGGTCCATTGGTCCACCTAGAATGGTTTATCTAATCTGACTGGGGAAAGGTGTCAAACAGAGGTCCCTAAGGTTTCAAGAGAGCTCCTCCCACTATCGATGGTTGAATGTCCTCATTCAGGACAGCATGCTATTTGAAGGTCAGTCCAGGACAGTGTACATTTTGCTGATCTAGTATAGGACATACAGGGTAAAACATGGTATCTGATGGATGACCGTCCTTCCTTTGTTTAATTAAGCTGAAGGTAAGCTGACAGCCAAATTGCCACTGCTAGTTTGTGGCTTTGCCACAAATGGATGCAGACCACTGTGTGATGAATGCCACTGGGCCACCGCTCATCTGTGGTATCAGAGGAGGACCTGCCACCATTAGTAGGGGACCACAGAGGACACTTTTTTCAGGACCCCCTTGAAACTTGGGGCAGGGCCTTCCATTGATTAAAGCAATTAATTCTCACCATCAAAGTAATGGTACTAGGTATGTTTATTGATTCCCTTTGCTATTTCCCTCATCAGATTCTTAGTTTATGCTTTACTCAAAATAGTTATCAGAGCTGATCTAAGAGTGGTTCCCTTTGTTTTCCTGGAAGTGCCTTTTTGGAATGTGGCAATACTTTCTCTCTCTCTCTCCCTCTCTCCCCAAACTCAAACACAAACACACAAAACTATCCCAGGTGGGTGACAGTAATTAAAATATAAAGTAAGCTAATCATTTCTAGTTCTGTAGACCTACCCCAGATCATTTATTTTAATCTTTATATTGAAAGGGGTGAGGAGTATATTTTTCTTCCTACAATCTCATGTCTATTTTATGTGTTGAATATTAGAGTGTGGAGTCATTGCAAAATCATCAGTTCCTATAAAAAGACAAGTGGGGCAGAACTTAAAGTATACCAATATAAAGAGAATATAATGGTGCAAAACAGGGGAACCTGCTCATCATTAGGCTCAGCTCTAAAAGAACTTGTATTTGTGTAATAATTATTTGCTAGGCATATTTTTACTCATAATTCCAGGTACAGTGGTACCTCGGGATGCGAACGGGATCCGTTCTGGAATCCCGTTCGCATCCTGAATGGAATGTAAGATGCGACGGCGCGTCTGCGCGGGTTGCGTTTTGCTGCTTCCACGCATGATGTCATTTTGAGCGTCTGCACATGCGCAAGCGGTGAAACCCGGAAGTAACGCGCTCTGTTACTTCCGGGTTGCCACGGAGCACAACTTGAAAGCGCTCAACCTGAAGCACATTCAGCCTGAGGTATGACTGTATAGCTCATCTTTCTTCCATGATAGAATCCAAGGCTGTTTACATAGAATGGTCTTCTATTCAGATACAGTTGTGGCTTCAGATTTCAGGTCCTCTTTCTTTGAAGAATAGCTCTCCAAAAGACTGAGTGCAGAACACACAAAACACAAAGCATTTGTACCATTTTGGCAAGGACACAAAAGCCTTATTTATTTATTTCTTGTGTCATTATTGGCTAAGAATGTGCATGGACAAGCCATGTCTAATCCAGGTATTCTTTTCTTGGCAAAGGGCAGTTACATTCTGACCCCCCCCCCCTCAGGCCAGGCACGACCAGTCTTGTGGTTACAACTGTGGGAACATGCAAGCTCAGCAACTCAGCAGGCTGTGGACAACTGTGTACATGATGTGGTTATGGTGCCCTGTTATTAGAATGAAGAATAGATCTAGATCAGGCATAGGCAAACTCCGGCCCTCCAGATGTTTGGGACTACAATTCCCATTATCCCTAGCTAACAGGACCAGTGGTCAGGGATGATGGGAATTGTAGTCCCAAACATCTGGAGGGCCGGAGTTTGTCTATATATATAGATATATAAATATATACAATACATTCTCACAGACTTTGACTAACTCCTGGATGATGATGATATGATTATTATACCTAGCTCATAAAAGGGTACACATTGCAGATGGGTCCTATATATGCAGAAATAAGATAACAACAGTCTGCAAGGAGAAATGCTGAAAAAATACAAGGCAAATGGACTTGGGATTTCTCTCCCATCCTTATTGGTATCTCTCTCAGTGTGTGTGCACTCACACAGTGGGTTCATTTTTGAGCCTGTTGTGATCTTAAGAGGCTTCTTTCTTCAAAGGTATGTATGTTGACTTACTAGTACCTAACAACCTGCTCCCAAGAATGTTAGATTTCTATGCTAGCCAGAAAAGTTGACCCTGTCTTTTGATCAATCCAGCTTTTATCTTCCTTTAGGCTCCATAACTAACCACTGTATCATCCTTTCCAATCCCTTTTCTTAGCCATTCTGTTTATAGCCTAAATCCTTTTAATGTTTTCTTTCTGCACTTTCTTTTATTAAGTTGTGCTACCGGCTTTGTAGAGTTCCCCGGAGGTCATCCCTCTCAGTCCTGTAGAACAAGAACCACCAGTGGGAGGAAGAAAAACACAACAGCACTAAGAGATTCACTCCAGACAACTAAAGCATACAGAGGAGTCACTGACCGTTAGAGCAGGTCTCTCCTTTACTATGAAATGTCTGTATGTCAAAATCTTGACGCTTCACTTGTGGATGAAGTTCAAACTTGAACATTATGGATACTATGTAAGGATGTAGATTCAGTTCACATTTAAAGGCTAACCTACCACAACCAATCCAGCCGAATCCCAAACCAAATTGGGGTTATTTTGGTCAATTTATGCTGTGGACGGAGGGAATTGGGGTAGCCCCAGCTTGCAGCCCATCCCAAGTTGCCTTGGAGATCTGGGCAATCCAACGTAAAAAATAAAAAATGGAGGGGAATCCAGACTCATTGTTTCCAATATGTTTGAAGAATTGAAATAAAAACTCATACACCATATAAAGGAAATGCCAGGATGGGGAGTGGGGTAGGAGGAGAGCTTGACTTTCCATATTATTAACAGTGAATACCTTCTCATCTAGAGCTAAAATGCCAGGTTGGGGGAGAGGAGGACAGTGTGGGGACAAGCCATTTTGGCACCTGAAGTGAACCACAAAATGGCATCCCCCACACCAAGAAAGAAGCGGTGAGTGAAGATCTACATCAGAAATGAGTGATAGGAATAAAGATCTACGTTGGGAAGAAGGGTAGGAAGAGATCACCAAAAGGCTGCTATAGAGGTGGCATGGGGGGAGAGCTGCCATGGAGGCAGCAGATCCGGCCTTCAAGGAGCACAACACACCCATTGCTGCCATTACAGTAGCGGGACGTGGGTGGCGCTGTTGTTTAAACCACTGAGCCTCTTAACTTCCGGGTCAGCGCCATTGGTGAATGGCGGAGTTCCTCCGACCGGAGGAACGGGCTCCGTGGAAACTGGGTCTTCCCGCCGCGGCGAAGGTGGGGACCCGCTAGAAATCCCAGGCGGAGGAAGCCTGGGAACGTGGGGTTCGGCAGGGCACCAGAAGCGCCCCCCTACTCACGGGGAATCCCATCTAGGGGCTCCGGAGCGAAGTGGGGTGAGAAGCGCGGTGCTACAAACTGACTGCTACTTTCACGGAGTGAAGCCGCACAGCCATTGCCAGAGAGCGCTGACTTTTTCCTGTGGACAATTGGATTTAAAACAAGTACCCGTGAGTAGAAACGGAAAATTGGATCAAGAAATTGTTTAATTTGGTATCGAAGCGGGAAGGTGCAAACAGGAAGTCCGCCTTCCGCTTTTTTGTATATAGACTAAAGCAAAAATTTTGCAAGCTAAAGCCGGGAGCTGTCAAAAAAAGACTAAAGTTCCTTCATTCAGAACTACTGAAACCCCCCTTGGAAGCAGGAGAAAAGGGGGGGGGGGACTCTGTTTAACCCTGGCAGGAGAGGGAGTGAAGAAGGATAAGTTTCCACCGTCTCTAACCTGGGAACGGGGTGTCAGAGACAGAAACTGTTGGAGAAGTTCATTGACTGTGAACGTAATACTTTGACAGATAGCTAATGAAGAGAAACAAGTGGATTCTAATGTTGCTTTTTGCATTTTAAAGAAACAAAATATCTGAAAAACATCTGAAATATCTGAAAAATGAAAGTAACTTTCCTTTGTCTTCAAAAAAAAAAAAAGGATACAAATAGTTTGTCTCCTCTAGAGGGAGCTTGCTAAATTGTTGCTGTAGGATATTTGAGACCCAACATCTGTGAGATTAAGACTGTGGGAACAGTCTTTTCTGACCTTGAACAAAGATGAGCTGGGAGGGAGACTGGGTGCTTGCTCTATGCAAGACAAATGCTTTGCTGGAACAGATGCATGAGAATTTGACTGTTGTGGTTGATAACTGTGGACAAACAGGGAACATTGATACAGAAATCAGTCAGGAACCAACCTATGGATTTGTACTGACTGGGCAAGTGCAGATGATAATGGAGGAGGATGCGGCTGCACCTCAAATAGTACAAATGGAGAGACCCGAGGCCCTACAGGAGCATAGGCCGCTGTTATTGAAGATTGAAATTGGAGTGGGCCAAGGGGAGTCTGGAGATGAGGAGATTCCTAGCTTTGGAGAGATCTTGAAATTGGATTTTAAATACATTTTGGATTATATCGAGGACTGTGGGGAGTGGGACTGTGGGGAATGGGCGAGCTGGATGAAGGGTGATGGAGACAATTTTGGGTTGGAATCCCCCAGAGAACTACTCCTCAATGAGAAAGGAAAGAAACTAAGACAGAGACCAACAAAAGACAAGGAAAAGGGCAAGCACAAACAAGATGAAGAAGAATTGCAGAAGGGACATGGAAGAGACTTAAGGGCCTCGGACATATGGCTTCCAGGTTGATGGACTAGATGGAATGGACAGTAAGGACTGACACGACCCGAGACCAGGAAGAAGAGACGCTGGATGATGATTGAAAGAGAATTTATAATGGAAATTTTGTATTTTAGAATCAGCTTAATGAATATTAGGGAAAATGTGGGAATGAAACTATACGACTCTAGCAGAAAAGTTATCAGGAGCTATGTATATTTGAAAACTAAGATTTAAGTCTTAAGGTACATAGGGGTAAGATAAGGTTAAATAAATTAAGATAATTTGAATAACAGAATATGGGGAAAGATGGAAAGGATTTGTTGAGTTAATTATTAGGTTAAATTGTTAAGATAAATTTTATAACAAAAATTGAGAAAGATGGAAAGAATTTGCTGAAATAATTATCAAACAAGAATACAAAAAAGGAGGTGTGAGGAGGTCAATGAAACAAGCAAATGGAAATTATGGACATGCAATTTGGGATTTGTGTTTTTTTCCCTCCTTTTTTTTTCTTCTTCTTTATTTTCTTTTGCTGTATTGTCGTATATCTTGTGCTTTTCTCTTTATTTATTTTTTTGTATTGTAGTGTTGTTGTTTTTTGTTTTTTATTTTTCTTGTAATCCTGAAGTTATCAATAAATATTATTTTTTTAAAAAAAATAAACCACTGAGCCTCTTGGGCTTGCTGATCAGAAGGCTGGCACTTCAAATCCCTGCAACGGAGTGAGCTTCCGTTGCTTGGTTCCAGCTCCTGCCAACCTAGCAGTTCAAAAACATGCAAAAAAGTGCAAGTAGATACTATGAACAGGTACCACTCTGTCGGGGAAGCTAAACGGCGTTTCCGTGCGCTGCTCTGGTTTCGGTGTTCCATTGCGCCAGAAGTGACTTAGTCATGCTGGCCACATGACCCGGAAAAACTGTCTGTGGACAAACACCAGCTCCCTTGGCCTGTAAAGCGAGATGAGTGCTGTAACCCCAGAGGCCTCTGCGACTGGCCTTAACTGTCAGGGGTCCTTTACCTTTTACAGTGGTGGTAGCAGGCAATGCATTTCTTAGAAGCTGGATCTGCTGCTCCTCTGAATCCTGCCACCTGAGGCAGTCACCTCACCTTGCTTCATGGGTGGACCGGTCCTGGAGTGGGAGGTGGAATTTGCATGTTGATACAAGGTCAGCGGTTCGAATCCCTATAACAGGGTGAGCTCCCGTTGCTTGGTCCCTGCTCCTGCCATGCTAGCAGTTCGAAAGCACATCAAAGTGTAAGTAGATAAATAGGTACCGCTCCGGCGGGAAGGTAAACGGCATTTCCGTGTGCTGCTCTGGTTCACCAGAAGCAGCTTAGTCATGCTGGCCACATGACACGGAAGCTGTATGCCAGCTCCCTCGACAAATAAAGCGAGATGAGTGCCGCAACCCCAGAGTCGGCCTAATGGGCAGGGGTCCCTTTACCTTTTACAGTTCTCTTGATTCCAACCCAAGGTCAGAAAATCTCATTCAACATCTCTCTAATCACAGTGTTTGGTTCAGGGGGTGGGGTGGGGGTTGAATTCTTAAAACTATATGCTTTTCAAAATGACTTCACTCTTTTATTAGTTTTTTAGGAGAGAGAAAACATTTGAAAGAGTTGATCAGATTTTATTTGATAGTTTGCTTATATACAGCTTGTCTTTTTTCCTCTCTTCCTAACCTTATCTGTGCTTGTTTGCTTCCTTACATCTATTCTTGAGCACTGGGGAGGTGGGGTATTGCACCTTCTCTTTCCAGGGGATCTTCATAAAGTATCAACCCAGGTAAAGGTAAAGGTAAAGGGAGCGGACGACTCTGGGGTTGTGGCGCTCATCTCACTGTACTGGCCTAGGGAGCCGCCGTTTGTCCGCAGACAGCTTCCAGGTCATGTGGCCAGCATGACTGAGCCGCTTCTGGCGCAATGGAACACTGAAACCAGAGCAGCGCATGGAAATGCCGTTAACCTTCCCTGCCGGAGCAGTACCTATTTATCTACTTGCACTTTTTGGCATGCTTTCAAACTGCTAGGTTGGCAGGAGCTGGGACCAAACAACGGGAGCTCACCCCGTCATGGGGATTCGAACCGCCAACCTTCTGATCGGCAAGCCCTGGGCTCTGTGGTTTAGACCACAGTGCCACCTGTGTCCCCGTATCAACCCAGAGGGCCCCTCAAAAGAACCCTCAGCATAGGATTAAGAAGCCACTGCTTGCTCATATAAGATTATGGGTGGAATTGAGAATAAGGTCATTTTCAACCATGGGATTTCCCTCCTCCCAGTATGCTCCCCAAACCCGTTCTGTGAAATTCCTGCAACCTGCCAGAGCAGATTTAGGAAGCTCAGGGATGCACAGGGGGAGGGGGAGGGGAGAAAGTCCTGTTGTATGAGTGGATCTTGTTCCATGCATGCAACAGCTTAGTTGAACTCTGCCCTATATCCTCTTCTTTGATCTAGTTGTCAAGGTGAACCAGGCTTCTCTAGGTTAATGCGCTTACTTGGAGAAACCTGCTGTACCTCATCAAATGGAAGAAGACATTTACATAGCTCATTTGGGTATGTAAAGCACATTGCCTACATTATCTCAGGAATGTGTGTGTGAGAGAGAAACAGACAGACAGACAGATAGTACCATATCTGGAAGTTAAAAGCCTGCTTTAAAACAAATTATCATTATTATTTTTACTGATAATTAATTAGGGTTTTCACATTTTACAATTACATATTCTGGCCCTCTCCCCCAGTTCCCTTGGCCCTCTAAAGTGTCTTTTGTTGACATCTTTTCACTCCAGTTACTCAGTCACTTGTTGGTGGGAAATGGACAAGGTCATCACGTAAATGTTAGGATGATAAAAGTAAGTTGGAGGAATTACTGTTTTTGTCCTGTGCCTCCTATCCTTGTGGCTTTGCGACTACTCAGTGAAGGGCTGCAGGATTCCTTGTTTGCATTTCACCGTAAAATAATAATAATAATAATAATAATAATAATAATAATAATAATAATGTTATTATCCCCACATTCTAGGTAAGAGGCTAAAGCTGCATACCCAGTCCAATCCAATGAATGTTTAATCCAAAATCCTAAAGTGTTTTATAGGACTTACTCCCCAATAAGTGTACAGAGAATTGTAGCTCTAGGGGATTAATGGAATAGATGAAATTTGAACCAATAAATTCTTTTTGCACAACTCATTATTGGCTATTGCACCATATCACTTTACCTCATGATATCACTTTACCCTTTTGTCAAGATTGAGGGGAGACCTGGCAGTCTTTGTTTCAGTTTTTTTTTTTTGGGGGGGGGGGAGTCACACACAGAGGCCAGGAAACTTGACAACCAGGCTCTGTAAATTGGAAGATTATTTATTAAAATTAAATCAATATTAAAATCATGCCATGTGTGTAAATCTATGCATACAGTATCTGTTATACATAATTAGAAGTCTCTTGGTGTTGAGGTAGTCTGTGATTAATGCTTCAGGTGAGCATTTTTGCTTCTAATACTAATAAGAAGTGACTGGTTCTAAACCGCTGGTGGTACATGAGTACCTCAGGAGTAATGTAGGGTTGCTCAAGGCATATTGCACAATTTCTTGACTCATTAATTATAGCTATCTAAAGTGGGAAGTTTATAATTAAACATATAGTTTGTTCTTTGAGTTTCCAATGGAGTAAATTAAGGTAATTAGATTTCTTTTTGATTAAGCATATAAAGGCATTTACAAGGTGCTGAAGTCTGTGGAATCTGAAGGTTAGTCATCGAAAGAAATAATATCTCTCAAGCGAATCTCTGAAAAGTGTCATAGTTTGATAAGGAACATGGCCAGATTCCATTGTGCAAAATGGGTTGTGTTACAGTGTGTGTATTAATAAATACATCCCATAAATGACAGCACACATTTAGGGGTGCTTATAGCAAAGACCTACTGTATCACAGTCCATAGTATGCTACCCACAGTACAAGTTCTCATGGTCTCATTTATCTGAAAGAGTTTATGGGTATCATTGGACCACAAGCTTAACACTGTAACTTTCAACTGAATGCATGAACTAGTTTCAATGAACTTGTTTCAATGAACTAAATGCATGAACTAGTTTTAATGAACTTGTTTTTTTGGGGGGAGGGGGTAGTAGGATTTTAACATATGAACTCTAATATGAACATTAAGGGTATTAAGATCTTCACATGGGATCTTTCTCCAGGTACCCCCACTTTCAGAAGTGAGGCAGATAGATGGTGAAGTTCCACAGTTCCCCCTCCAGTTTATGCAGTGAATTCCACAGAGTGATCCATTTGACTAGAAATTGCCTAGTCAGCCGTGCGGTTGCTTTGCTGTTCTGCCCTCCCCTAAGCATCAGGTGGCAGGATGTCGACAGGATGTGGCTGTGGGCAGAGGAGTGCCAGCTGTGTGCATGGCGTGATGTGCGTGCTTAGGATGCATCAATATATAGATGGGTTGCTATGGCTGTTTAACTCTGCTCTGGGCTCACCCCAGCATCTTGATATGTTTTGTTTCACTTCCTGATACAATATGCAAACTGAAACGCAATGATCCTTTGAACGTCACAATTTTGCAGCAATACATATGTTAGGTGAGATTTGTGCCTAAAATGCATACACAACTGAAAATAACATACAGAAATGCATTATATTAGGCAAGATTGCTTACACAGGTATGTGTATTAGCATCACAACCCATCCTAGATAAGGAAGAAGCACATGTCTGATAGTTAACTCTATTGTTATCTCCCGCTTGGACTACTGCAATGCGCTCTACGTGGGGCTACCTTTGAAGGTGACTCGGAAACTACAACTAATCCAGAATGCGGCAGCTAGACTGGTGACTGGGAGTGGCCGCTGGGACCACATAACACCGGTCTTGAAAGACCTACATTGGCTCCCAGTACGTTTCCGAGCACAATTCAAAGTGCTGGTGTTGACCTTTAAAGCCCTAAACGGCCTCGGCCCAGTATACCTGAAGGAGCGTCTCCACCCCCATCGTTCTGCCCGGATGCTGAGGTCCAGCGCCGAGGGCCTGCTGGCGGTTCCCTCATTGTGAGAAGCAAAGCTACAGGGAACCAGGCAGAGGGCCTTCTCGGTAGTGGCGCCCGCCCTGTGGAACGCCCTCCCATCAGATGTCAAAGCGATAAATAACTACCTGACATTCAGAAGACATCTTAAGGCAGCCCTGTTCAGGGAAGTTTTTAATCTGTGATATTTTAGTGTATTTTTGGTTTCTATGGAAGCTGCCCAGAGTGGCTGGGGAAACCCAGCCAGATGGGCAGGGTACAAATAATAAATTATTATTATTATTATTATTGGTGAGAGAAATGGAGAAGCTTCCACGGTGCACCAGGTATGCACACACACACACACACACACACACACACACTTCTAGCCTCTAGCCTGGGCCCTATGGAGCAGTTGCAGCAAACTGGGGCCCCTCCCTTCCCCTCCTCCAGCTCTTAAGCTCTCTTCTGACAGGTTGTGTGTCTGCAGCCTGAGACTTCTCCTGCATGGAAGCCATAACTGCTCTTCCATTTTCAAGCTCTTCCTGGTCCTAGGAGATAGTGAGGTGGAGGAAGGTGGGGAGTCTACTGTCGTGTCCCACACCTTTCCCATCCCTTCTTCCTCCACCACATCGTGGGCACCTTCCTCTGCCTCAGACTGCCCTGAATCACCCTCCTCATCTGGCTCCTGCTTTGTGGGGGCCATCACATCCAACCGAGACTCCATTGCCTCAGGGTCTTGCGAAAGAACAATGTCAAACAAAAATTGATGATCTCCTTCTACTGGGCCACAACAGAAAGTGTCCTTTCATACTATATTACAGTGTGGTACGCTGGTTTGACAGCCACGGAAAGGGAGTCCCTACAGAGCATGGTGAATACAGCACGTGATATCATGGGCTGTCCCCGGAGTTCGCTAGATGACATCGCAGGAGACCGCTGCCTCAGGAGAGTGAGGAAAATTCTTAGGACGACTCTCACCCTGGCCAGCACCTCTTTAATCTCCTACAGGAGAAGTATAGTCAGCTGCGCCAACAGGTTAAAGAACAATTTTTATCCGTGGGCTGTTGGGCTGCTGAATGGAAAAAAATTGGAGTGCAATTGACTTCCGACAAGCACACAGAGTGTGAACAAAACTGAGGGGGGGGGGGCTCGTTTAATTTCATTGCACATTGGTGGTGTAGTGATAATAAAGGTTTGTTATTATTTATTTATTTTATCCCATAAATCATCGGTCCCTTCCCCTGGTCCCCTCCTTCCACTGCACGCTCTTTGGCGCCCTGCCTGTCTCTGACAATTAGGCAAAATTGTGAACAAACGTGTATAGATTAAGAGAAATATGCACTACAGTGGTGGTGAACCTTCACGGTGACTTTTTAAAAGGGCAAAATGCTGCAGAAATGTGAAACAGGGAACTGAATATTGCGCATCAGGAACTGGTTAAGAATCAGGAAGCAGACTATGAATAAGTAGACTACTATTCCAATGAAGGGATATAGAAAGTGGAGCCCCACAAGGATTGGTATTGGGACCTATGCTTTTTGGCTTTTTCACAGACTATCTAGAGTTAGGGGGGAGCAGAGGGTGGCCAGGTTTGCTGGTGGCATTACATTGTTCAGGGTGGCTAAAATAATACAAGGGCTGTGAAGAGCTCCAAACTGAGTGGATGGGCAGTAAAATGGCAAATGAAAGAAGTGTAAATTTCACTTATATGCCGATAGGGTCCAAACTGGCAGTGTTTGACCAGGAAAAAGACCCCGGGGTTGTAGCGGATAGCTCAGTGAAGATGTCAACCCAGTGAACAATAGCTGCAAAGAACCTGAATTCCCTGTTAGGGATCATTAGGAAAGTAATTGAAAATAAAACTGCTGGCACAATGTCATTATTCAAATAGATGGTGTGACCACACTTGGAGTACTATATACACTTTTGCTCACCTATAAAAGGATAGTGTAGAGTTGGAAATGATTCAGAAAAGGGCAGCCAAAATGATCCAGGGGGTTGGAGCAGCTCTCCTCTGACGAAAGGTTAAAACATTTGAGGCTTTTTAATTTAGTGGTAAGGCAAGTCAGTGATGACATGATAGAGGCGTATCAAAATAAACATGGCGTGGAGAGCATGGATAGAGAAAAGTTTTACTCTCTCATAATGCTGGAGTTTGGGGACATTCAATGCAGCTGAATGTTGTGAGATTCAAGGCAGATAAAAGAAAGAACTTATTCACACAACGTACATTTAAACTATGAAATTTGCCCACACCAAAGGTAGTGATGGGCAGAAATTTTAAGAGAGGACTGGACAAATTCATGGAGGAGAAGGCTAACATTGGCTACCAATCCTAATGACTGTGTTCTGCCTCCAGTATGCTTCTGAATAGCAGTTGCTGAAAACAGCAGGAAGCGAGAGTCCTTCTAGGCCTTCCCATACAAATCGGTTTGGCCACTGTGACAGGGAGGCTATTGGGTTGGGGGGGGGCTATTTGGTTGTTGTTTTAATTTTTATTATGTATTTTGTGGTTTTATATTTTGATTTTATTCTGTGAACAGCCCTGAGACCTCTGGGTACAGGGTGGTATATAAATAATACTAATACTAATACTACTACTAATAATAATAGATGTGCCATTGGCCTGATCCAGCAAGTCCCTCTTATGTTCTTATGAAGACTGGGAAAACGGGAACTTGAGAGAGACTGAAATTGATAGCTTTGTCCATCTTTTCCTGCCAGTGTAATTCTATGCATGTTTGCTCAGAAGTAAATCCCACGAGTTAGTGCATTTAAGACTGCAGCTGCAAATAGTACTCCTGAGTAATTAAACTTTCTTTAGGGAAACATAGTAAACTTTCAGAAAGAACTCTAGGGAGGATACTATATCATGTTCCCCACAATCTAGTGTATTTTCACATTTAACCACCATAAATTATATTGACAGAATGATATTTTACAAAGACTAACATATTCAGTTCTGTTTTTACAGAAGTTGGTAGCAAAATTCCCATATGTTTATAAGTTGCTATTGTTGTAGCCAAATGTATGATTGAGGGGAAAAAAATCAGGTTTTGAGATCTTGTTCCCACATAAATGGGATATTACAGTGACACCCAAAGTAGATCAGATAAACTCCGATACTGGGTAAAAAGTCATACATGCCAGCAGTCTGTATACGTAATGAAATATGCCTTTTAAGTAGATGCATGATGGAGCTGGAAGGGATGTTATTTAATTAGTTATCATGGCAGAAATAGTGAATCGACTCCAGCCACAGTTAATGCATGTATGTAATGCAGTTAATATCTGCTGTTGTCAATTTTGTTAAGAGGGAGCATTAAGGCCAAATTAGACTACTGTTGTTTTAAGACAAAGAATTCTCAAGAGTAAGATAATACTGCAAGTTCAAGAAGTTAATAGAGGAGGCAAGAAGCCTCTGCCCTCCAATACCGGTAAATTGTGATTAGATTAGAAAATGCCCCTGCATCCTATCAGATTAAAGCAGGCAACTTTGTCCTTTTGTATTGATAGATAGCATTAGCCTTTATGCTAAGCATGCAACTGGGAAGGGTTTCTGATCAAGATGGTGTGGAATATTCAGCTTCATCTTATTATTATTATTATTATTATTATTATCATTATTATGAATACCACCCTCCATCCAAAATTCAAAGGACAGTTCACAACATAAGAATGCAAAATTAGAACACAAAAAATATATTAAAAACAAGAACAATAACCACAAGCACATTTAAAAGGGCATATAACCAGCATGCTTAACTCTAACGCATGAAGGGGTTAAAACCACAGAGTAAACTGTCCTGCCAGGCTTAGTTAGGTCACTCCCCATCACTTTGGGTGAAAGCATTACCAAACTCTTGTTGTCGTTTAGTCATTTAGTCGTGTCTGACTCTTCGTGACCTCCTGGACCAGAGCACGCCAGGCACTTCTGTCTTCCACTGCCTCCCGCAGTTTAGTCAAACTCATGCTGGTAGCTTCGAGAACACCATCTTGTCCTCTGTCAACCCCTTCTCCTTGTGCCCTCCATCTTTCCCAACATCAGGGTCTTTTCCAGGGAGTCTTCACTTCTCATGAGGTGGCCAAAGTATTGGAGCCTCAGCTTCGGGATCTGACCTTCCAGTGAGCACTCAGAGCTGATTTCCTTAAGAATGGATAGGTTTGATCTTCTTGAAGTCCATGGGACTCTCAAGAGTCTCCTCCAGCACCATAATTCAAAAGCATTATAATTCAAAACCATAATTCAAAACCAAACTCTTAGTGCTCCCCTTTGACCATGTGATCCCTACCAGTAAGGAGGTATAAGCTGGATGCTCCAAGCTTAGACTACATGGCTTAAGCTAGCCTTTGTGTTTCTATACAAATAATTTAGAAACTCTCACCATTTTGGAACCTAAGTTATACTGCCTGTGTTTTCTTACTGCTGTATGGAAAAGCACATGAAGCTCACCTTTGAAGAGTTTGTAAGTAAACCATTTTTAACTGAACAAACATGTGATCCCTTTCTATGTTAATGGAAGTGAGGCACTTTGGAAGCAACTTAGAACGGAATCTTTTAAAGGTCCAGCAGGCTATATTCCCAGGATTCACTCTGCTGAACATTTTGTGATTTGAAATCTCTGCTGAGGTTCTCTCACCAAAGAGTACTTGACCCGAACCTTGGCATCCAGGAAAGTCTTTTTTAATTTTTAACACCTAGTATATTTTTCCTTTAAGCAAACGAAAATACAAAAACCAAGAGCTGAGACCTTTCTATATATAATTTTTAGATGTTTCACTGCAGATATCTACTTGAGTAATGCATTTACATTTATAGGGGGGTCTCTAAATGTTTGCTTTTGCAGTTAGATATTTGAGGGTGGAACAGCAGCAGAGAGAGATCTTCCTTTCCTCTGCCAAAAAGCTCGGTTTAGAGCAGAGGATGGGGGACATCAGAGCCTTGGAACTGATCTGAGCCTTGGAACTCTCCACAGACCCCACCCTCATGCTTCAGACTACACTCCCCACAAGCCCTGCTTTACACCCTCCTAGAGTGTTTTGTCTGACTGGAATGTGTCCTTGAACTCTGATCATTCCTCTTGTTGGCCTGGATGGAGGACGGGGGGCATAAGTGGAAGCTAACCTATTGTCCAATGGTAAACTTTACATACATTGCTGCACCCAGTTGTTTTTTTTTAAAATAATATTTATTAAAAGTTTAAGAATTAAAGAAAAAAGTAAAAAAGAAAGAGAGAGAAAGAGAAAAAATAAACAATACAAATCAATACATTACAATACATATAAAAAGCAAAAGACACAATACATCAAAACAAAAACAAAAGCAAAAACAGTTAAAAACACATCCAATATTTCCATATCTTTATCTTTCATTAACTTGTTTCATCGACCTCCTCACACCTCCCTTTTTGTGTTCTAGTTATTAATTGTTTCAGCAAATCCTTTCCATCTTTCACTGTTTTCTGTCATTTAATTATCTTAATTTATTTTAACCTTATCTTACCATTAAAACCCTAAAACTTATTTATACTTAACTCCTTATAACATTTCTACTAAAGCCATATAATTTCATTCCAACATTTTTCTAACACTCATTAATTTTGCAACATTTCTCTAAATAATTTTTTTTTAAACTTTTTTTCCAATCTTCTTCCACCGTCTCTTCACCCTGGTCTCGGATTCTGTCAGTCCTTTCTATCAGTACCATATGGTCCATCAACCTGGTGACCTTCTGTCCGAGGCTCTTAACTCTCTTCCATGTCCCTTCTGCAGATCTTCTTCATATTTATACATGGCACTTTACTTTATCTTCTGCTGATCTTGTTCTTAATTTCCTTCCTTTGGCACTGAGGAGTAGATCTCGTGGAAACTCCAACCTAACAATGTCTTTATTCCTTCTCGACGGGTCAGCCCATTCTCCATAGTCAGAACTAAAGTCCAAAAGATATTTCAGAGCGCCACTCTCCCCCTGACCCAAATCCAGATCCCAAAGGCCAGAGCATCCCTGCATTGGAGGATCTAGCCAACTTTCCTTCTCCAGTCCAAGCAGGGCTCCATCCCACCAAATCTGGCTTTCTCTAGATTCGATCATAAAGGGCAACGGCTTATGATCATCAAATTGCTTCTGTGAGGCCGGGGCTCTCTCCACTTGAATTACTTGAGGTTCAACAACAACTTTCTCCTTCGTCTTCTCCACAGCTTGCCATGTCAAAACAGATTCCTGGGTCAATTCCTGAGTAATTTCTGTATAGATATTCCCTTTTTGTCCCAACTCAGTCATTTTTTGTCCCAAATTGTCAATTTTATTAATCCACACATCCGTCTTCTCATGAAGCTGTTCCAATAAAGCACTTGTCTTGCAAAATGCAATCACTAAGGCTTATTCTGTCAACATTCTTGTCCAAGGTCAGACTCTGATTCTCATGCTCTTTAATCTCTGCAGCTGGAAAATTCCCCAGCTCCACTCCTGCAACAGTTTCAAAAGCTCCCTCTAGGGGAAACAATTTCTATTTGTATCCATCAAACGCAGATCCAGTGACAGAATTAGTTTCGATTTTCAGTTACTTTTTTTTGCTCCTTTTTAAGTGCAAAAGGAAACAATGGAAACCATATATTTCTCTTATTTAACTATCTGTCAACATACGTTTTATTCACAGTCAATGAACTTTCCCAAAACGTCAATCTTACTGGCAGCCCGTTCCCAGGTTTGAAACGGTGGTGATTTAACTTTCTTCACTCTCTCTCCTGCAGGCTTAAACGATCTAGAATTTCCCCCCTCTTCTCCTGCTTCCAAGGGGGGTTTAGTAATTTTAGCCGATGGAGATTTAATCCTTTACAAAAGACTTTCCAGACTTTAGCTTGCAACGTCTTTGCTTTGATCTATTTACAAAAGAGGAAGGCGGACTTCCTGTTTGAAACCTTCCCGTTTCGATGCCAAATTAAGATGTTTAGAGATCCAATTTTCCGTGCTACTCATGGGTAGTTGTTTAGAGTCCAATTGTCCACAGGAAAAAGTCAGCGCTCTCCGGCAACAGCAATGCGGCTTCACTCCGTGAAAAAAGCAGTCGATTCGAAGCACCGCGCCGCTCACCCCACGTCGCTCTGGATCCCCGAAACCGGGTTTCCCCGCGAGTAGGGGAGGCGCGAAAGGTGCCAGCCGAATCCCACGTCCACAGGCTTCTCCCGCCTGTGGTTTTTAATGGGTCTCCGCCTCACCGTGGCGGTCCAGACCCTAGTTTCCACGGAGCAGATTCCTCCCGATCAGAGGAAATCCGCCATTGCCGGAGGCGCTAACCCGGAAGTCTTTGCCTCTAACCCAGTTTTGCCTCTGACTCCACCCACATGGCTCCCAGAAAGTTGCACAGAAAGGAATGTGGCCCATAGGCTGACAAAGGTTCTCCAGTTCTAGAGATAATATCCCAGCTATCCACACAATTGTCTTAAGAGTTTTTGCATGTGTCTTTTTAGAGAGGATAATATTTAGAGAGGGAGTAACCTCACTGGGTTTCAGACTACGTGTGATGATTCTTCAGGGGCTACCTACCTGTAAATGCTCCCTTTGAAATGAAATCCACTCAGTGGATTTGTAACTGGCTGACTGACCGAACCCAAAGGGTGCTCATCAATGGTTCCTCTTCATCCTGGAGAAGAGTGACTAGTGGGGTGCCACAGGGTTCTGTCTTGGGCCCCGTCTTATTCAACATCTTTATCAACGACTTGGATGATGGACTCAAGGGCATCCTGATCAAATTTGCAGATGACACCAAACTGGGAGGGGTGGCTAACACCCCAGAGGACAGGATCACTCTTCAAAACGACCTTGACAGATTAGAGAACTGGGCCAAAACAAACAAGATGAATTTTAACAGGGAGAAATGTAAAGTATTGCACTTGGGCAAAAAAAATGAGAGGCACAAATACAAGATGGGTGACACCTGGCTTGAGAGCAGTACATGTGAAGAGGATCTAGGAGTCTTGGTTGACAACAAACTTGACATGAGCCAACAGTGTGACGCGGCAGCTAAAAAAGCCAATGCAATTCTGGGCCGCATCAATAGGAGTATAGCATCTAGATCAAGGGAAGTAATAGTGCCACTGTATTCTGCTCTGGTCAGACCTCACCTGGAGTACTGTGTCCAGTTCTGGACACCACAGTTCAAGAAGGACACTGACAAACTGGAACGGGTCCAGAGGAGGGCAACCAAAATGGTCAAAGGCCTGGAAACGATGCCTTATGAGGAACGGCTAAGGGAGCTGGGCATGTTTAGCCTGGAGAAGAGGAGGTTAAGGGGTGATATGATAGCCATATTCAAATATATAAAAGGATGTCATATAGAGGAGGGAGAAAGGTTGTTTTCTGCTGCTCCAGAGAAGCGGACACGGAGCAATGGATCCAAACTACAAGAAATAAGATTCCACCTAAACATTAGGAAGAACTTCCTGACAGTAAGAGCTGTTCGACAGTGGAATTTGCTGCCAAGGAGTGTGGTGGAGTCTCCTTCTTTGGAGGTCTTTAAGCAGAGGCTTGAAAACCATATGTCAGGAGTGCTCTGATGGTGTTTCTTGCTTGGCAGGGGGTTGGACTCGATGGCCCTTGTGGTCTCTTCCAACTCTATGATTCTATGATTCTATGAAACAGCAGGGTGTTTTCTTGCAGCCGTTCTGTTTCCCCATCCACCCCCCCAAAAAAAATCTATTGACAAGTCTGAATCCAAAACAATATTGACAATCTCTGATTTCTCATTTCCTCCCTAGAGAGAAGATTTAGACAAGGTCTGAATTTAGAATAAGCCTATTAGAATAAGCCTTTATGGGAACAGCTACATACTTCCACTGGTATTCTTCTAATTTGATTCTTTTTAACAATATTCACTGTTGGATTTAAGGGTTTTAGGGAAATGCTGTAAAGCGTTGAATCTGTAATGTGAATACTTAAATCACTCTGTCTTACTTTCGAATTTTTCAGACATGGGAGGCACAGCCATTTCTATCTATCTAATGTAGGGAGCAACACAATAGAATCGCTATCTCTGATTAGTTTTTATGAATTAACAAATATCCAAATAAAAAAGAATGAAAGCTCCCCCACCCCACCCCTGCAGCAATATATTATATCCCAGCAGATAAGATTATCATAGGAACTGTCTTCTGCAACTCTCTCTGATTCTTTCTTGTTTTTTTTTAAACATATTTTACATGCAGTCTATCAATAACAGCTATCAAACACAACAGTAGCACGATCCAAACCAAAGATCTGCCAGGATGCGAGAGTTTGGATTTGGCAAATCTTAATTTAGGGTTTCCATGTTTCAAAAAGTAAAAACCCAGACTACTGCCTCTGACTGCTAGCTGATGGTTGGGCAGTGGGTGGGGTGATTGCCTTCATGCTTGTGATCTTCCCTTGCTACTGGGCCTATAGGAAGCATTTAGCTGACTAATGTAACAAACAGGATGTTAGAGTAGATAAGCCCTTGATCTGATTCAACAGGCCTTATATTCTTATGAGAACATGACTTCCTGTCCCACAGATTATTTCCTGTTTCTGACACTGCAAAGTTATCAACTTCCTGTAGCCATTTTTGCTTCCTGTTTTCCAGGTCTTTATTTTTACAAAAGTGATTTATAAATTTCAACCATACAGTATTTTTTTGAGGGGGGGATGCTCCAGTTTAACGCAAGAGCTAGTCCCACCCCCCACCACACTCCAAAGTCTTTGATGAACAATCTCTTAGGACAAGCGTCTCACTTACAATTTCACAAATCTTCTCCTGTGTGCATTAGGTGAAGTTATGCCTTATTCTGCTTGTTCACATAAATGAGAAAAGAGAGGCATTCTTTGTGGAATTTCTCCTGCTATCTCAGTCCTCTTAGTACTTTGTGTTGAGCTGTAATATTTTTCATGGCAGCAATTTGCCATATTTAGTGGATCTACTCCTTATTAAATTTGTTAGTCGCTTTATCTTGCCCAGGGCAACCCAAAGCAACATACAATCAGAGCAGCAGACAGACACTAAACCTCACAGCCATCAGTGTATGAGCTATAAGCTCCTTATGGCATTAACCCAAAGTTTGCTCTATAGCTATTGATATTTAAGCAATTTTTGGATCTCAAAATATTGTTTGTTGTTATATTTCTCCCACAATTTTGAATACCTTTCTCCAGAACACCTGCATTCCCCCTTCATCTCCACCACATATGAACCTGTTTCTCCTAAGTCTCTCCAGCATGCCAACATTTCCTCCTGTTCTGTTGCAAAAGATGCCATCTGTGGACTGCTTTCATCTCTTATTGTTGGTCAAAACTGATCTCATTAGTCTTTTCTCCCATAAATTAGCACACACACCCATTCCAATTAATAGTGGTTTTTCATTTTGCTCTGATGTATTATTTTCAGCAACAAGGTGGAGTTCAAAGCAACTCACCTCTCAGAAATATATAGTTTTGCTTTTCTTTGTTGATGCTTTGTTACTACAAAGTGCATCAACAAAGAAGCAAATGTGCACACACAGAGCACATCAGTAAGGAAGAAAAAACAATTACATAATAAAAGTTTACTGTTTATTTCTTTATTTAATACAATGTATATACCGCTTGGGAACACGGGTGGCACTGTGGGTTCAACCACAGAGCCTAGGACTTGCTGATCAGAAGGTCGGTGGTTCAAATCCGCGTGACGAGGTGAGCTCCCATTGCTCGGTCCCAGCTCCTGCCAACCTAGCAGTTCGAAAGCACGTCAAAGTGCAAGTAGATAAATAGGAACTGCTCCGGCGGGAAGGTAAACGACGTTTTCGTGCACTGCTCTGGTTCGCCAGAAGCGGCTTAGTCATACTGGCCACATGACCCAGAAGCTGTACTCCGGCTCCCTCGGCCAATAAAGCAAGATGAGCGCCCCAACCCCAGAGTCGTCTGTGACTGGACCTAATGGTCAGGGGTCCCTTTACCTATATATACCGCTTGGTTATGAAACAACCACAACCCTCAAAGTAGTCTAATGCAAACCACTTATAATGCAAAATCAATTTACCAGAATAACCGCTCACCTGGGGCTCCATTGGGGGGTGGCCACATTTGCCATACGGTGCAGCCGCAGTGGGTCTGGGGAGGCTGCCATCGTCTGGCACGGCTGGGGAAAGAGATGGTCACCTGATGCCACCTGCCTCCAACTGCCACAGCCTCACAGGGATGGGCGGGTTGCACCTGTGGGGCCTTGTATGGTTTACTCAGTCACCGGATGCAGGGCCAGGGAGGAGTTTTCTCCTGTAAGCAAACTGGCCGGCTTGCAGGTTTTTCACCTACCTCATAGCAACCATCACAACTTTGGTGGATGGGGCATTGGGCTAGATCCTTAGGTGCAGGGGTACCACAACAGAGGAGTCCAGGAGGGGTGATTCTGTCTGGGAGTCCACAGGGGGACCTATGGGCCAATACAGATGGTGCAAGGTCATGGTACCCAATGCATGTCAGGGAATGCTACCCAACACAGGTCAATCCCACCAGGTTCCTACAGTATCTGGTAGCAGGTGGGCTGCCTGTTACTGGATACATGCCCAATTCCTTAGCCAAACCTACTATTTTCTGTACTCATGAAAGTTTTGGCCTAATTCAACCCAATACCAGTCTCCTGTGTTCTTCTTGTGGCCCACGCTGCACCTGCAGCAGCCATTATGCACCTGTGCTGGCAATTGGCTGCTGAACATGCCCAGTCCCTGCTGACATAATAGAGCCTCTGCCAACCTGGTGGACTCCAGATGGACTTGCACTCCCCTCAGTCCAGCCTAGCACGACTGTAGGCTGGCTGGGAAGGGGCTTTCTAGCCTCTTACACAATCCCAGGCAAGCGGCTTTCTTCATAGTTCAGTCTTCTGTACATCCTCCATAATGTCATTAGTTCTTGTAATGGCTTGATTGCTGTCGCGTTGGAGTTGATAGAAGTCAGGCTCATTACGCCTGGCTTCCGGGCAAATCACCCCAACTGAGAAAAATGCACCCTAATGACTTCAGAAGGAGATTGCGTAAATATATGAGTCGAAGCACTTAAGATGGCGTGTCCGTCTCCTCTCCCATCTTCTCGGTTCTATTTTTAAGGCAAGAATGTGGAGCATATTGATTACTAGGATGTTAATGGCATTTGTTTCTCCACAGAATTAACCTTGACAAATACATTATAATGACTTTGCCAAAGCTCTGTCTTAATGAGCTTTTATCACACCCTCCCCCCTTGCTTAGCCACATTATTTGTTTTAATTGTGTGCAATTGAAACTGTATGGTTATCTTCTTCCTTTTAATGAAAAGCAAAGGCAATCCCCCTGATTTGGGCTTTTGTCAAGAGAATGAATTGGCAACACACAGTGTTGGTGGGTTAGTTAGTTAGTTAGTTAGTTAGTTAGTTAGTTAGTTAGTTTATTGCTTGCTTGCTTGCTTGCTTGCTTGCTTGCTTGCTTGCTTGCTTGCTTTGTACGCACAAAGGGAGAGAGAGATTGTGAAATCTGTTGATCTTAATGAAACTTGAATGTTTTTATAGGCGTAAGGTGGAAAGACTCTGAAGACAACATGTCACCTCAGGCTGCTATTTCATCCAACTTCATAATGGATCTACATCCATTCAGCAATACTGGTTTAAA
Organism: Podarcis pityusensis; assembly: GCF_964106645.2. Taxonomy (NCBI): domain Eukaryota; kingdom Metazoa; phylum Chordata; class Lepidosauria; order Squamata; family Lacertidae; genus Podarcis; species Podarcis pityusensis. The sequence continues at coordinate 40,705,718 of NC_138040.1, forward strand.
CAGCAACTCCAGCATTTTGTTTTATGGTATGTTTTGTACTACCCCACCCCACCCTCGTTTTTACAGTTCCATCCCCTTATCTTACAGGCATTTTCAGTTCTCAGTTCCTTTGGCTTCTAATCCACTCCCCTAACCTTATGTATATAGATATCAATTCCATTTGTAAAATAAGAATTCTGAAGTGACAGAAATAGCAGTTACTAGTGCTTGTTAGATCATCTGTCCACACAGGGTATCCAAACTCTGAGGCAAAACTCATGATGTGCTGAATATACACACAAAAATGCAAATACACACAATCTTGCAGGACCATTCATCTCCCATGAAAATGGAGGGGGTTAATCAAGGACTTGAGGGATGTGAAATTCTAAGAATTTTCACACAGGGGTTTGCCTTACTGTAATTAGACATGACTGGGGGGGGATTATGTCTTTGAATAAGGTAAAATGTAAAGGTTAAGTCCAGTCAAAGGCGACTATGGGCTTGGAGCGCTCATCTTGCTTTCAGGCCAAGGGAGCTGGCATTTGTCCACAGACAGCTTTCCAGGTCATGTGGCCAGCATGACTAAACCGCTTCTGGTGCAACGGAACACCGTGACAGAAACCAGAGCGCACGGAAATGCCGTTTACCTTCCCGCCAGAACGATACCTATTTATCTACTTGCACTGGCATGCTTTCAAACTGCTAGGTAGGCAGGAGCTGGGACAGAGCAACAGGAGTTCACCCCGTTGTGCAGATTCGAACCACCAACCTTCTGATCGGCAAGCCCAAGAGGCTCAGTGCCACCTGCATCCCATGTCTTTGAATACTACCACCCTCCCCTCCCCCTCCCCCACTTCCCTCTCCTCTTTTCAAAATCCAGTTTTTATTTTTAAAAGGGCATGGATACAGAAAAGTAGCATTTCCTTCAGCCAGTCAGGGCCGACAGACCCATTTTCCCAACACTAGAGGGTGTGGGTACTGGAGGTTCATGCATCTACCCAGTGGATTTCCACACAGTCATTGGGACCTTCATGCAGTCTTGCATCAGTCATTCACACAGGTGGCAAGATGGACTAATAAAATGGAACTTTTTTCCTTCTGAAGCCTGCACCCAAAATTCCAAGTTAAAAGCTATTTTGAAATGAACCCAAACAAAGTGGGATTTATTTACAGGAACTGATCTACAGTCTGTGAGCAAGATTATAGAATGTGGAAACATCCTGTTCTCATGAGAAAGGAAAATATTACTTGTGGTGCTCTGGGCTGTGTGGGTCATGACTTGTGCTGTCAGAAGACTAATGTTCACATTTGTGGTGGCTTCTTTAATAAACCTTTCAATGAACAGGTGAATCTTGGCTCAGCTGTGTGATCATGTACTGTCCTGTTCAGAGATGCTTAGAAGTCTCACCTCACCTTTGGCAAGCAGTTGCTTTACAATATGCTTCAGCTTTTTAAGACCTCTGGACTAAAAGCTTTTCTTTCCTGACCTCCAAGATGTTGAAGGGCAGCACATTTTCAGAGCAATGCTTTGCGATGGGGAAAGATGGTCAAATGGTCAATTGTTGCCTGTGCCTTTTGACGCCTTACGATTTTTTCCTGTGTGGCAACTCACAGCAGAAACAAATAATGCAACTCCTTAAGACATGCTGCCATCTAGAATAAGTGCTTTAGTCTACACCCTGTTTTCTGCAGCTGCTCTCCAACAGAAGATGGCTTCTTATGTTACAGCGTTAAAAGGAAATCCACAAGCAAGTAGTCATTGATTTTATGTTGACAGCAAGTTGCGCCTTCATCAGTATGCAGCACATTATTGCTTGTGAGTCAGGTGTCACACCATCCAATCTGAGGAAGTACCTGGCACAAATGTATCCAATATTCCATAATATTTGATGAGGAACCAACATTTTGTGTAGAAACTGAAATGTATGATGGATTATAGCGGTTGTAAAACTAGAGTTGCCATATTTCAAAAGTGAAAATCTGGACAGAAAAGTTGTTGAACTTTGTTTGGCAAAGTTTTTGAGCTTTTTTTGGGGGGGGAGCATAGTTGTTGAGCTTATTTTTGCAAAATCGCATAGAAATTGGGCATTTTAAAACTATTTTTTTAGGAAAATCAGCCAAAACAACACTGCTGACTTCAGTTACAATACATCTGGATTTTCCCAGACATTAGCCATTTTCTGTCTGGACACTGCTTTCAGATACAGTATTCTGGGTATGTCTGAGTGATTCTGGACATATGGCAACCCTATGTAAAACTGTATCTCAATATTGTTTGTAGTATAGATGGATTGGTTTGAGCCTTATCTATGCACAGTAAGCTAATTCCTACAAGTTTTCACACACCACTCTCTGTCCCTTACCCAGGCAGGCATTAGCAAAGTTGTTGTTTTTGAATTACACACGTTTCCAGCACGGATGACCCAGTCAGAATCTCTCTTCTCCCACACACTAGGGTACCAGTCCATATCAGGGACCCTGCAGTAGAAATGATTTTAAAAACACAGAGTGTGCACTTAAAGGCCCGCGATCCACTGAATGTAACATGTAATTTCTTCCTGAGATTTCTGTGTTCATGGGATATCTTTATGTTCCTGGTATGTGTTCAGGTCAAGCTAGCTGCATTTATTTTTATCAGAAACATATGAAATTCCATGATATTTAACTCACTTGCATCAAGTTGTTTTCATCTTTTAAAAATGATATAACTTCATTTTTCAAATGATATACCGGTAGCTCAGGAAATGAGCCACTATGATATCAGTAAACACAGATATGACTAAGTCACATATCTTATTTTGAGCCAGATATTGTCTGAATGTGCTATTGGCAGCCAATCAGAAAACAGTCGCATTAGTATCTCTCTTACCCATCTGTTCCACTTTTCCTACAACTGTGGAGGATCTTGCATTTCTTCTAATACTTTCTACGAAAGCTAAAACTCTAAGTGACTTTGCTTTTAACCAGTTTGTAGCTTCATCAGATGCTCATTCTAGTATTGCTGAAAAACTTCACCATGGCATATAAAACATTTTGAAAATGCTTCAAAATGAAGGGAAGAATGGAAAATAGAGACAGTGGTGGCAATGGTGATTATTTCAATATGTTTTATTATTTATTGATAGAGCAGGTTGAACAATAGGTCAGTTTAACTATGAAACTTCTGAGTAATACAGTCACTATATTGGCTGAGGTTAGAATTTGCATCCCTGTGTTTTTATATTACTACTAGAAAAAAGTCATTCTGACATTCTATCATTTATTAGATGTTTATACCATTCTTCCTCCAAAAAGCTCAGGGTGACATGAAAAGTGGTCTGTGTCAGTGCCCATTTTATCTCCCAAACAACCTTCTGAGGGAGGTTAGACTGAGCAGTGGTGAGTGACATAGGCCGTCACAGAATATGAGGCCATAGTTTGCAAGAGTCCGCCTGCTAGTGGTGCCCTGCCAAGCAAATGACTTCATGCATAAAGTGTGGCAAAAAACCTTCATTAAAGTTTCGAGGCTGAACATCTGTTAATGTATTGTAACAAATATGTATTAGAACTCTGCACTGGATCCAGTTGGATCCTAAACCAAATCAGGCTGATTCAGGTCAAACTGGTATCCAGCCAGAGTGTGTTAAGGCAGTCCCAGGTCAAACTGGGCCCACTCAGTGCAATCCATACCAGTCAAAATGGTGGCAGTCTGGGGGGAGAGGAGAGAGGGGAAATGTCCAGAGGAGGGCAACCAAAATGGTCAAAGGCCTGGAAACGATGCCTTATGAGGAACGGCTAAGGGAGCTGGGCATGTTTAGCCTGGAGAAGAGGAGGTTAAGGGGTGATATGATAGCCATGTTCAAATATATCAAAGGATGTCACATAGAGGAGGGAGAAAGGTTGTTTTCTGCTGCTCCAGAGAAGCGGACACGGAGCAATGGAGCCAAACTACAAGAAAGAAGATTCCACCTAAACATTAGGAAGAACTTCCTGACAGTAAGAGCTGTTCGACAGTGGAATTTGCTGCCAAGGAGTGTGGTGGAGTCTCCTTCTTTGGAGGTCTTTAAGCAGAGGCTTGACAACCATATGTCAGGAGTGCTCTGATGGTGTTTCCTGCTTGGCAGGGGGTTGGACTCGATGGCCCTTGTGGTCTCTTCCAACTCTATGATACTATGATACTACTACTATGAGGCATGCTGGAATCCTGTGTACATCTCCTTCATCCCCTCTCCCCACTGCAGTCAGGCTTTTTTGAACTCCTCAAATGGGATTCATCCATTCTGCTGGACACACTGTTATGTTTTGCTGAAACCATTGGAACGGTATACCGGCATCACTACATTTTTCGGGTAACTTCAGTATTGCAGGATAGCAAGCTACGTTTTGCTGGAAATAGTAGAAAAGAAACTATAACAAAGCAACACTTTTATACAAGAACAATCTAAGACGAGAGATCCAGAGGTTGGCAACATGAGAATGTGCCTTTTCTGTGGTGGTTCCTCATTTGTGGAATGCTCTCCCCAGGGAGGCTTGCCTGGCGCCTTCAATCTTTAGCTGCCAGGTGAAAATGTATCTCTTCAGGTATTTGGCTGGTTAACATTCTATGGCTTTTTGAATGTGTTCATGGGAGAGGGATTATTGCTTTGTTTTTTGTTTTTGTATTTTGTATTCTCATTTTGTATTTTTCTGTTGTGAACCGCACTGGGATCTTCAGATGAAGGGCTATATACTACTACTACTACTACTACTACTACTACTAATACAGTGGTACCTCAGGTTACATACGCTTCACGTTACAAACTCCGCTAACCCAGAAATAGTGCTTCAGGTTAAGAACTTTGCTTCAGGATGAGAACAGAAATTGTGCTCCAGCGGCGCAGTGGCAGCGCGAGGCCACGTTAGCTAAAGTGGTGCTTCAGGTTAAGAACAGTTTCAGGTTAAGTACAGACCTCCGGAACGAATTAAGTACTTAACCCGAGGTACCACTGTAATACAATTCCACCCAATTGTGTTTAGTTAAGATGAGGTGACATTTTGGCATTCTAAAAAGACATCCTCGTTGGTTGGTTGGTTCCAGGATGGCTTGTCTGCTCCAACAGTGAAACCTTGCTTTGGACTTACCAGAAAAGGTCAAAGGACTGATCATTCCTCTTTGCTGAAGGTGTCTAGTTAGGGTTAATGAGCTACCATAGTTTGGTAAGGTGCAGAAAAATTCTCCTGCATTTTTCATAACAACCTGCATCAATTTGTGAGAAAATAAATTGCATCCATCAATTATAAAAGGGGAAAGATAATTTGGGATATGGAGTGCATGTTTTTTGTTGGTTTGTTTCCTATTATTATATTATTATTAGATCATGTGTTTTGCATTTTATGGTTGTGAACCAATATGTGGTCTGTTGATGATACCTTGGTTTACGAACTTAATCCGTTTCGGAAGTCTGTTCTTAAACCGAAACCATTCTTAAATCAAGGCACGCTTTCCCTAATGAGGCCTCCCACCGCCGGTGCCCGTCCACCGTTTGGATTCCGTTCTTAGACCGAGGTAAAGTTCACAAACCGGGACACTACTTCCAGTTTTGTGGAGTTCATAAACAGAATAGTTTGTCAACAGGACTGTTCTTAAACCGAGGTATCACTGTATATAAATTTATAATAATAATAATCCCCTCCATGGTCAAGGGGAGCCAGTGACTGGTCAGGGTGGGGGGGTGGAGTTACTTTGATGTTCAGAGACTCTTCAGTACCCAACAAACATTCTGACTCGCAACTCCATTGGCTCACCACAGGAGCACCCAGATTTGTGGATTGCCCTCTGTAGCCTGGGTGGCTGCTAGAATCTCAGATGACAGGAGCTCAGATGCTGAACCCTGCAACCAGTACAAAATGTATGCCCTTGATAAGCATAGCATATAGAAAGTCCCAGCTATAGGTTACTGTTGCACCAGTTAAGAAAACAGCTGTAAATAACTGCAGACTATCCTGGCTGTGAGGGACGTGAGTGGCACTGTGGGTTAAACCACAGAGCCTAGGACTTGCCGATCAGAAGGTCAGCGGTTCGAATCCCCGTGAGCTCCCATTGCTCGGTCTCAGCTCCTGCCAACCTAGCAGTTCGAAAGCACGCCAGTGCAAGTAGATAAATAGGTACCGCTCTGGTGGGAAGGTAAACGGCGTTTCCGTGCGCTGCTCTGGTTTGCCAGAAGCGGCTTAGTCATGCTGGCCACATGACCCGGAAGCTGTATGCTGGCTCCCTCGGCCAATAAAGCGAGATGAACGCCGCAACCCCAGAGTCGGTCACAACTGAACCTAATGGTCAGGGGTCCCTTTATCTTTTTTCATCCTGACTGTGAAGACAGTTTACAGCTAATATGGGTAAAACTAATGTGCCCTGGAATAAAAAAGTAAAAGGTAAAGGATCCCTTGACAGTTACAGTAAGTGCAGCCAAATTCGACTTTCAGGCCAAGGGAGCCAGCGTTTGTCCACAGACAGCTTTCTGGGTCATGTGGCCAGCATGATTAATCCACTTCTGGCACATGGAACACCGTGATGGAAGCCAGAGCGCATGGAAATGCTGTTTACCCTGGAATAACAGCTGGGAAACCATACTATGTGGCAAACCTCCTGCCTTCTCAGTAATATACTGAAGATTATTCTGTCACTTTTCTACCAACACCGCATGTGCTAAGTAGATTTAAAGGAAATTATAGTAATTGGATCCTTTTGATACTAACAGAAAATGGCAGCCATTTAGAGATGGAGTAAGAAAAAGCAATTTTATTGTGGAATGTTAATTCAATCATTGTTCACTACATTCACCCCTAAACCATGAAATAGCCATGAAACATGGTGATATTTTTTTTCAAAGAGCCACCATGAAATTGTCACAGATTTTCCATCAAAAATGGACAACTGCTCTGATTAAGTCAACCAGTTTTGGATGTATTAGATCTGTGCTGGTTAATTATATGTATTCCTCATTTGAAGTGGCGGTTTTCCCATCTATGAACCAGTTTTAGGTCTGGGTGCCGGATTCAGCACAAGCAAGGAACAGCAGTGCTCTTTTGACAGACACAGCTATTTGCTCCTCAAGGTTTATGGGACTACATTGGGTACCTAGGGTTGCAATCCTCTGCCCAGTTACCTGACATTACCCCTTTGAACTCAGTGGGGCTTGCTTCTGAATAGAAATGAATAGGAATGCAATGTTATGATGAAAGCTGAGAGTGTGACTTGACTAGACCTCAGTGTTCCACCTCTGCTGTCAGAGGCATTATGTCTCTGAATTCCAGTTGCACATGGCCTGAGTGCTGTTGAACTCATGTCCAGTTTGCATGCTTCCCACAGTTACCTGGTTGGCCATTGTGAGATCAGGATGCTAGATTAGATGCAAAGTTTTGTCTTGTGTTTTTAAATTTTGCATTATTGGGAATTCGTATACTGGTGGTTGCCAAATTTTGTAGGGTGCTTATATATGTCAAAAGATAAGTGTGGGGGAAGAGGGTAACTATAGCACCATCTCCAAATATAATTAATTATTTTTCCCATCCAAAAAGCTCTGCAAGAAGTCTTGAAAAACAGTATGAAAACATGAAAAACCTGTACAAGCATCAGTACCACCATGATATCACACAAGCAGCAATGTAATTGCCCCAGAGCATAAAGTTTTGTATCCCCCCCAATATATACACACTTTACGTGTGTGTGTGTGTGTGTGTGTGTGTGTGTGTGTTGAATTGCATTGCAAAATTTGGGGGAAAGTGTGATTTTCAAAGGATATCTGTGCTAGGTAGATTCACCTTTAAATGTGAACTGAATCAAATTTCTCTTCCATCCCTAGACAAGTTACTGAATCTTTTTGGCCTGGTCAAGAGCCAAATTGAAGAAATTTCAGTCACAGGTGAACTTGAATTATTGCTGAAGCAAAATGTGAAATGATTTGCCAAGGGATCTTTCCCAGCACCCACCTTTCTTTCTTCAGGGTTGGCATCCTCCAGTCCTCGGCTCTTGCAAATACGAAGAATGATAAAAATAGCATGATGCCTAATATCTTGGGTGTAGGTTACACAGAGCTGTGTTTATTTTCCTCTCTAATCCTTTCCTGCCGTCAAGGCTTGTTTGCTTCTCCACACTAGATGATCCTGTAGTTTACTTCATAGTTCATTTCGTTCAGCTGTCCACTGTGGTGTCTTTTTCTCTTCTGCAGGTTTTTATCATTGACTAACAGTTTAATAACAGTTGGTGTGGGGTGATGTCAGCTCCCACCCCCTTTCCTCTTGTCTGTTCTGTGGAGTTCAAACACATTCACCGCTGGCTGAATAACATGACCAGACATCCAAGTAATAGACTATTTCTGCGGCCTGGCAAACATCACAGAGGTGCTAAGATGCCCTGTCTCTTTCTTTCCGCCTTCCTCCTTGGTGCTCCCCCGTCTCCCCCTCCCACATTTGTCTGGAAGCATTTCTCCTGTGCACAGTGTCTGGCAGTTAAATTATCTGATGTTTGGCTTGGCAGGGGTGAGCAGGGAAATGTTTCAAAAGCAAACAGCAGCCACTGTTGAAGGAAGTGGCCTGCTATTGAAGGGTTAGAGAAGCGTACAGTAGCTGTGCTCCCATTAAGACCTGAGCCAGGCTGTGTCTGCAGAGGGCTTTCTCTCTGGCAATTGAATGCATTGTTCAGGGCATCTTGTAGGGATGCTTATGTAATCCTCCCCTGCTCAATTTAACCCCATATATTGGGATTCACAGTTACACCGATTTATTTGCTAGAACTGAACTGATGATGTTAGACTACATGGTTTTCATAGTCCTCACAGAATTTTCATAGTCCTCACTCCCAATCTCTCCTGCATATAAATATGGATAATTAATACAGCACGAGAGGAACCTGCAACAAAATGTTATAGTGTGGGGTGCTGCTATTCAGAATTCTAGTCAGTTAGCCATGATCCCATTCAAGGCACTCCATTCCATACTCTATTCCATTCCCACCTTGTTTTTGTTCTCACATCTTCAAATCCTCAGTGGGAATCCCCTAAGCATTATGGATTTTTAAAATCAATTTTTTGGTACTTCTGCAAACTTTGGAGTTTACCTGGGCTGTGTGTGTGTGTGTGTGAGAGAGAGAGAGAGAGAGAGAGAGAGAGAGAGAGAGCGCTAGGACATTTCTGCTCTCTGTTTCTCATTTTTACAATTCTGAGTTCAGTTCTCCTAATTGGTTTGTGGTTTTAGCACAAATCTCTCTAAGAAACACATTTTTTGCAAACACATTTCCCCCTTATAATTATATTTTTCCAAATATAATGCTTTTTGTATATTATTTTCACTAATATATGCATTACTTGGCTGGAGAACTGCATTGCAAAATTCAGAAAAGTGGAGGTTTTGAAGGATCACACTGTTCTGATCCACACATTTCTCCCATCAGAAAATACAGATTAGGAAGATTTGCCTTTCAATGTAAAATGAATCAAATTACTTCCCCATCCCTAGTAAGCATCATTACTCATGCTTGGCTATCAGAAATAAAGGGAATGATACAAATTGAGATATAGGTGGAAGAGATGGGGAGAACTTTCTGACAATCTGAAAATTCACCCCAAATCTGGAGGGATGTCTCTGCAAGGAGGAAGAAGGGATGAAATTGTCTTCTCAAATTGCCTCTGCTATTTTAGCTTTGAGGGAGCAGAGGATGAATTATATGGGTGGTGGTGGGGCAACACTAAGCAGGCCTTCTGTAACTTTCTGCTAGATGCAGGTGCCCCCACTGCCCTCCAAATGCCCCAGAATAAGATTACGATGTAATGTCATGTCATGCTGAGCAAGCTGCATTCTGGTAAAAATTATGCCCTCACCACACTACTACCTCAGAATACCGCTTGGAGTATCATGGCTTAGAATTGCTTTGAGACATTTTAGGGGGTGGGAATAGCCAAAAAGATATGCAGAATATGGGGGCATCTTGGTTTAGCTACATAGACTAGAAACATTTTACTCTCTCAGCACCAGTATTCTGAAAAGTGTTCTGTTTGGGCACAAGTGACAGCAACTGAAGTATATACAACAGAGCTTTGCTTTTTCCTCTGAGGTCTTCCCAAGTAGATCCATGGAATGAGCATGTTCAGATGTTCTTCTGGCCAGCAGGTGGCGATGGGCACATCCATTCTGGATTTTCTTCTTATAACAACTTTCCACATCCTTCCTGTTTGGCACTGTAAAATTCAGTGTACAAAATCTGTTATAATATGGCACAAAGTTCTGGAGGCCATCAGACTGGTGAAGGCTGTTCTAATAGCTGTATTTTTGAATTCCTCCTTCAATTTACATTACTAAAAGATAATGCTGAATCTTTCAAAATGAACTAAGGGTTATTGCAGACTTCCACTATTTCCAAATGGGATCCAGTCACCTAACGACAAATTTAGGTTACAGAATTATATTAGATTGGGAGGCGTGGCATAACTAACCATTTCCCTGCAAAACTAGACTTTTTGCAATGAAGAAAGTGACAGAAAAATGCAAAGGGAAATGTGGAATAGCATGCACTTTTTGCAACATCATCTAACCTCCCCATAAAAAAATCAGAATGAGAGCTCATTAATAGCCATATTTGTTTATTCTGCCTCCAAACAAATTGGCATGGAAGCACCCTAGGACTGCCGTTCTCTTTCAGCCAGTCACCATCCATGAAACTGCTGGTGAATTAAGCAAGAAGTCATGGGCATAAATATACCCCAGGGGCTTCTCATTGCCAGAACCAGCTCTTCCACACATCATGACAGGATAAAAGCAGGAAATTAACCTGAATGATGGAGTCATATCCTCACTGGTGATTCCCTGACAGAATCTTCTCTGGGGTGTTATTAATCACAGTACTCTTGCACTGCTGATGTTTTTCATCCAAGCATATTAAAGTACTTTGCAAACATTAATTAATGAAGCTTTGTTAAACCTCCGCAAGGCACATAGATACATGCCGTTACACTTGCTTTACTGATGAGGAAGCAGATCGGCCGGAAATTCCAAGCCTCACAGCAGGCATTTGAAGGAGCCTCACAGTACAACCCAGGAATTCTGTGCAGTGGTCCATGCCGATGGCGTACTTTTCGCACAAACTCAATTGAAATCAACAGACTACACTGATTCGTATTAACGCTGAAGCTGGCCCTTGGGAGCCTATGGCATGAACACTCACCATTTGTATTTTGGGTCTAATTAACAATTCTAGACTCCCAAGCAGATTACTGTCAACTATTTAATGGCTCATTGGCTTTAGAAGCATTTCTGGTTTCTCTTTTGCAATTTCAACTGAACAGTTATTGTGATTTGTGACTTCAAGTAATAGCCAGCAAGCTGTGAACAGGCCTCACAAATTATTATGTTAGTCACACCCTCTGACAAATAAGCTTTCCTAATGCCAAACGTCTCCTTACACCACATTTCGCAGATGCTATTGGACAGTAGAATCCACTGCTACTCCTTATTTAGTCCTATTTGCTCTCAGACAAGAAAGGCATCCTCAGTGGCAATTTGCTCTGCAAGGACAAAGAGAGAAGGAAAAATCAATCAATTTCTGATCAAATCTATGTGGTCTGCTCTGTATATCTCTTAAATTATGCATGTCTAAACCTATTCCCCTGTGAATACGTATGTTAAACTAGATTCTGATCCATCTTTCCGATATATTTTTATATATAGAGAGAATTGCATTGGAAACATTTAGGAAACATGAAATCTAGTAGATAAATAAGTTCCGATCTACACATTCATCTAGGAAGTGTGGATAAGACAGTTTGCATAGGACTTGTAAGGATCAAATTCCTCAAGCATTTCTAGTGGGGATCAACCAGTTATAATTGCAGGATTTTCATGGTCTGTGCATTTGTGCATCTCAACATAAAGCTATAGAGTGAGAGAGGTCCCCTCATGGATCCCCTCTCCCCATCAAGCTATAAATAATTTCAGGCTAGATCTGGATCTTTGGGGCAAAACACAAATTGCCTGTAAGCCCCAAAATGGCAATGGAGGGCACAGGAGATGGGCTAATTATGAACCCTGAATTTGTTTAGTATAAATCTGGTATGAAGTACAGTCATACCTCGGGTTGAATGCGCTTCGAGTTGAGCGCGTTTGAGTTGCGCTCCGCGGCAACCTGGGAGTAATGGAGTGCGTTACTCAAAATGATGTCATGCGCATGCGCAGAAGCAGCAAATAGCAATGCGCGCGTGCACAGATGTGCCATCGCTAGTTACGTTTGCTTCTAGATGTGAACGGGGCTCCAGAACAGATCCTGTTCATCTCTAGAGGTACCACTGTACACACAATGACCATTTTGTGCAGGGGTTACATGCATAATCCCCACTCCACCCATTGTGCCCCTGTTATACTCCCACTCTGCCCCACCCTGTTCCACCCTCATTCCACCCCTTTTCCGGGCACTTCCAAGTTGCATGTGTGCATTGTTGAACATAAATTGGACACACATTAATTGGTTGTTGCCTGTATATACTTGTTGACTTGAGTGACGATCAAGGTACCCAAACCTTATCTTAGGGCTTCCCCACACTTACTTTTCCTCTGCTCCCTCTAGGCATGTTCTGCAATTTCAAGCTTTGTGTCTGAGACCCTTCCTTTTGCTCCAGAGCTTCCACCATGAAAACCTGCTCTTTAAACCTGCTTCGTCAGATCAAACAGCAATCTGCAGAAAACCTAAATAGACGTTTGCTCCAATTCAGTTTTAGAGAGCTGGGGTTTTTTGCAGGGGCAGGGAGAAAGCATGCTCAGACAGATATTTAAAGCATGGCCTTCTGCCTGGAAAGAGCGGGGCAAAAGCTAAGTGTGAAGAAGCCCTTAGATGAAGTTATAAATTACTCAAAATTCCCCATGAAAAATTTGAAGACAGCCAATTTTCTTAGCCCAATCTGAGAGCTAGGAAATAGCAAGTGGTACCCAAAGTACTCCTACAGTATTCAAGTCAGAAGTCGCGCCTGAACTGTGGAATGCCCTCTCATCAGATGTCAAGAAGATAGAACCTTTAGAAGACATGCTCCTCTGGCATGCAGTCTCTGAAAGATTTCTTCATGGGAACATGATCCTCGGTAGCCACTGAAGCCGCTGAAAAGATCAATTTCAGTTTCTCATTTTTCCAACCTTAAGTTCAGTTCTCCACATTCCCACATCAGTTTACATTTTTTTAAAAAATCCTCAGGAAAATTTACTAGCATTTTAGTGTGGATTTCTGTTGATATACATATTTTTACAAAACATTTTTCAGTAATATAATGCATTTTGGGTATGTATTGTTATGTACACTTGGCTCATGATTATTTGCACACATCATGTCATTGGAGAACACAACTGCAATTCAACACAATTGAAGAAGTGTGATTTTCAAAAAAATGGCTACGTTTCAGTTCACTTATTGCTTAAGAAACTGCAAAACAGGTTAGTGTACCTTTAAATGCAAACGAAATTAAATTCTCCCCCATCCCTATTAGTAAAGGTAAAGGTAAAGGAACCCCTGGCCATTAGGTCCAGTCGTGGCCGACTCTGGGGTTGTGGCGCTCATCTTGCTTTTTTGGCCGAGGGAGCCGGCGTACAGCTTCTGGGTCATGTGGCCACCAGGACTAAGCTGCTTTTGATGAACCAGAGCAGCGCACGGAAACGCTGTTTACCTTCCCACCAGCGCAGTACCTATTTATCTACTTGCACTTTGACGTGCTTTCGAACTACTAGGTTGGCAGGAGCAGGGACCGAGCAATGGGAGCTCACCTTGTCACGCGGATTTGAACCACCGACCTTCTGATCAGCAAGTCCTAGGCTCTGTGGTTTAACCCACAGCGCCACCCGCGTCCCTCCATCCCTACTAGTAGTGACCTATTAAAGCAGGAAATAATGAGTTGAACAGATAATAAAAGTTGCCAACTATCTGACAGAAGAGAATAAACCAAGAAAACCCAATAGCCTCCCTGCCTTCATCCTGTTTAGAAATGTATGTACGTCTGTCTGTTTGTCTGTCTGTCTGTCTAAATAAATAAATAAATTGGCTACTTCTAAATTAGTGCCGCATGCTCTAGGTAGATGTCTAGCAAGCGGAGACAATATTGGACGGACAGCAATTAGTGCACCATAAATCTGAGTTTATTTTTTTTTTAAATGATGTATGTTACCAGAGTAGAGTCTAGGAAACAACTGGACTTGCCAGGCTGAAAATATTACGAATGGATCTCAATTGAAAGTTGCTACAAAAATTGAGATAAAATTTCAACTAATTTCCATTGAAGTGAGTTTCTTTTATCCTGAAATCATTCTGCAGATTTCAACTACAGCCTCCCAAAGTAAACATTTTAATTTTTTTACCTGCAAGGTCTCCACTCAGCAAGCCAAGGTGTGCATGTGCTAAATAATTCAGTGTTAGGAATGTCTGTGATGCTTGTTAACAGCATTCAAATGAGACTTCATGAAATGCAAGCTCAGTAACGAGAGAGAGAGAGAGAGAGAGAGAGAGAGAGAGAGAGAGAGATTTGGTAACCTTCTGACAACTTCTCCTTGGCAATAAATATCAAGGCCAGCTGGCTAATGCCCAAGCGCAGGACCATCCATGTGACCACCCTCTAGTGTTATTGCCCAGCTTGAAGGCGCAGCCTGGAAGAAATAATTTTCACCCACTGCCTTGAGATAATGCATTTGAATTTGGGTACAGAAGCTTGTGGAAATACAAATATTTTCCTTTGGCCTAATATTTTCTTTGGTGTTCAAAACTGTTCTTAAATGTTTTCATGTTTTTATTGTATGGTTTATATCTTTTCAATGTTGTAAACCGCTTAGATATGTTTTGTGATTAAGCAGTATATAAATACTTTTTTAAATAAATAGATATTTGGGGAACTGTAAGGGTGCCATGCATCTGAAAGGAATGAGGGATGCTCCTTAGTGACCTTGCATAACAAGAGCATAACAGAACTTTAGGTTTGGGCCAAAAGTGGATGTGAATTGGGTGCGAATTCTCCCCACTTCCGGGGGAGGAAGATGAAGGACTAGACGTCTCCAGTCAACAGTCCGCAATTAATGATAGCCAAAGCCATAACCTTGGTTATCACATTCTCTCTAGGAAAACAGAGGGAACGAGGGAGTAACCTCTGATTTTCTAATAAAGCCACTTTCTCTGCCATGAAACCAAGAAGCTTTGGAAGACCCAGATAGAGGTAAGTGACTTAGTGTGGAGGAACTTCAGTCATGCCCAAACACCATGCCATAGCCCTTAGGGTCAGTCCATAGATCATAAGATCAACAAATCCTACTTTTCTTTAATTACTTTTGAGACTATTTTAAATCACAACTGAGGTGAATGTTGAAATTGGTCTGATGGTTGAAATTGACATTTGGAGTGAAAAGGGTCCACACCCACACTTTAATCCATCTTGACAGCTACTGGTATAAGCCACAAACATGCATAATGCAACTCACAGAAAGATGCCTCTAGCAATACAGAAACACTCAGGCACATTATTGCCTTATAACTGGCACAATGTGGGACATCTTTCCTTGTCCCAGGCACTCCAACTTCCCCATCTGGATTTGGGTCTGAAAGACAAAGGAAAAGTGTGTGTGCGTGGAGAGTAAGTTGCAAGCAAGCACAATTTCTGGTTTTGCACAACATCACGCCTCAGCTTCATATATCGTGGGCTTATGCAGTCTCTTGTGCAACACCATTGCTCTGGCACAAAGCATTTTCCCTGAAGGAACAATAAAGCTAAGTGACTTAGTGTTACATCAGCTATACAACTCTGAGAGAGAGAGAGAACACATACTGTACTTTTTGAACCAAGAAGAGTCCTGTAAGAGCTATCCCCATTGTAAACAAGGAACAGAGTCTAGGTGGATATTCATTCTTTTATTTATTATTGCTCATTCTCTTTATGACTGACAAGGGACTGAATCTGAAATCTATGTTTTTCCCAAAGCTAAGTCGAAGGCTCTAGCAACTGGACTAAATAGCTTTTCAAATCCAAAATTCTGACATATCTTAGATATATTAGATACATATCTTGAAATAGTAGGACAAGCCATTTCTTTTCAAGTGTAGTTTCCGTCTTGCATTTTCTGCCATCACAACTAAATGATCACTTCTATTGTATATTAGAATTATGCTTTTCACCAACCCCAGGTGTGCATTTTGGTGCTAATAATGCAGGACCCATGAGTTTTTAAACCAAAGTATTTTTTAAAAAAACTATCATTTTTTTGCTGCTGGGTGCAATGGAAATAGCCTTTCTTTAATAGTCTGAGACTATACAGTTCATCATCTGTGAAATGAACTCCATCATCTTTTAGTGTATTGGGGGAAACAAAATGTCAAACAACTACACAAGCATAAATAATGGTCTCCATTTCTTTCACCATTGCTGTTCATGATTAAAAGTGTTCTGCCTCCACACCTGGAATGAAGATCTTTGAGACCAATGATGGTTATAAATATGCATAAGAACTTGAATCTCTGCGCAGAACCTGTGGAGATAATGAAGGAAGACCTCCTTCCCCCTGCTAAGCGCAAAAACTATCTCAAGTGTGCTCCATCACCCTAAACAGTATGATGGAAGGGAGCATTGGATGTTCATGTACTGAACACTGTCCCCCACCTTCTGTTGAGCATTCAGCAGGTGGTACCCATTAGGTCACTAGAGCACCAGACCAAGCAGCCTCCCCAGCTGATCAGCAATAGGATACCCACCACTGCTGCAAGCCACTTACCTTCCCTCACTAAATGCCAATTGTAATTAACTGAAAACAAATCCAGACCCACCATAAGGCAGTCCAAGGTAAGCTGCTTGTGGAGCATACAGACAAACACACCAACCCCAGATTGCCCCCTCTGCTCAGAGCTACATTTCCCAGAGTCCCCTGGGAAGAGGAACTATTGTTAAACCACTCTAGGAATTATCTCTCTGTGAGAGGAATAGAGGTCGTCTAACAACTCTTAACAAACAACAGTTCCCAGAATTCCGTGGGGGGAAATCATGATTGTTAAGGTCATATAATATTGCTTTAAATGTATAATGCAGATAGTGCCAGTATCTGAGGTCCTTTTCAGCTGCAAATGATGTGAAAGTATTGGAGGAATTAAGTTCACAATTAAAGCACAGATTTGGGTTTGCCTTCTCCCTTAAAAAAAAATAGCAATAGACAATTACCAGCACATAAACTTTGGTTCTTCTAATGTTCTTGCTATTACAGCGGATTTAATAGCGTAAGAATCTGTAAAAGCCTAGACTAAAGTAACATGCAAAGCTCATCGCCGAAGCTGAAGAAAAGTGGCAATGAATTAAGAAAGGCAAGATAATGTTAGCTTAAACTAATGGTCTAATTCTTGAAGAGGGGAACTTAACTAAGAAGTACATTAAGCTTTAAAATGTTATGAACTTGGGAAATCTGGCCTCCATGACTGGAATAAAACCATTGAAAGAACTAGAACTTAATCAGATCTTTCAACATCAAACCGAGAGGAATGCGCTCCTCCAGGCGAAGGATTTTTTCCCTACCATATTAGTGAGCAGAAATGAAAACTTTGTTGTTTCTATGCCCTGGGTGGGCTCCCAATTATCCCTCTGCTCCCCCAAAATCTTTGTTGCAGGGGAGGGAGGGCTTACTAAACAAATGTTCCAGAAACCCTACCCGTCTAAATCTAGAGCATAATATGATGCGTATGAGCATTGCCTCACACACAAGATGGCAAGATTTGCAGTTTTATCTGCCTAAATAAAGCTATAGATCCTATGATCCTGGCACAAACTGATGCTCATGACTAGGAATGCTAAGAAATTTGATTCACTTTGGATTTAAAGGCAAACCCATCAAATCCATGCTTCCTGAAGCATTATCTGAACCAAAACACAGCTGTACTTGCCATTTCCCTGAATTTTGCAACGCAGTTCACCAGCCAAGTAATGGGTGCAAAAATGCATATACATAAGAATGCATGTTAGTGACCGTAACACAAAGCTGCACCATATTATGGGGTTTCTTTGTTTTTTTAAAAAAATGCAGATTGCTGCAGAAATGTAGAGAACTGAATTGAAGACTGGAAAAAATAAAAAATAAGAGAACTAAAATTGACATAACACTTCACCCAACCTGGATCCCAGCATGAATAAATTCAGGGACTAGGCTAATACTTCATTAGTGTTTTTTAAAAAACCCCGATTAAATATACAGTCAGGAGAGGGTAAGTGCAGCGGCAGAGCAAGCACCTGGGCACCTGGGGCGGTACGCACGCCCTGCGCCCAAGGGCGGGGCTAACTGCCCGCGGGAGCGGGGCCAGCCACCTGCAGGGCAGGGTGAGCCAGCACAGGACACTCTGCGGGGCCTCCGAGGAGTCTGCGTACCTCCTCCCACTCAGCCGCTCTACAGCTGAGGGGGAGGCGGTGGGCAGACCGTTTGGGGCAGCGTGGAGCCTGCGGGCGCCCAAGCCACCGTGTCACTCCCAGGAGAGATGCATGGCTGGGGCGCGCTGCAGGCCCCGCGGTGAGTGCCACCTGCCATTTTGACAAACCCCCCCAGTGGTGACACCCAGGGTGGCCTGCATCTACCGCACCCCCTTTTCTCCGCCCCTGGGTAAGGGAAGGAGGTGCCACATCTCCTTTGCCCCTTCTCAAACACATTGCAGAGAGCTGGGGGTTCAGTCCTGCTGGGCATTGCTTTGGTGGGCAGCTGCTGGCTCTGTTTCCCCGGCACATTCTCTGCAGGGAACATGCTGGCAAAGCAGTCCATTGCAGCCAGCAGGGTTGAACTCTTTCATAAACAGCTGGTGAGCTGAGGGTTCAGACCTGCTCTGAATGTCCAAAGCATTGTGCTGTTTGAAAGACCTTTTGCAAACAGCCCCATGTTGCTTTTCTCAGAGGCTGCCTGCCTGATGCCCTGTCCCCTGACAGCCCTGGATAACTTTGAGGAGCCCACCTTGACCCAGTATCCTATTCTCACTGTGCCTATGGAAGCCCACCAACAGAAGCTGAATGCAAAGCACTATACACACTTGTGAATCTTAGGAACTGCAGTTGAAGTAGAATCTAGTCCTCCTGACTGGTGGACATTGATAGTGTTATCCTCCATGAATTTATCTGCTCCTGTTTATTAAGCTTGTGGTCATCACTACATCTTGTGGGAGTGACTTCAATTGTTTAGACTTAAGAACTCTCTTTTGTCTATTCTGGATCTTCCAGCAGTCAACTTCATTGGATGGCCATGAGTTCTAGTTTTATGAGAGAAGAAGCATTTCCCTATCCACTTTTTCTGCGTCATGAATAATTTTATTCACCTTTATCATATCATCCCTTACTTGCCTTTTTGTTCTAAACTAATGATCCCAAATGGCCTAGCCTTTCCACATGGTGGGGTTGTTCTAAGCCCATGATCCTTTGGCTTGCCCTTTTCTGAACTCACCCCCCCCCCAGCTCATTCTGTTTGAAGCGAGGAGATCAATACTGTTAAATGGACTTCACTCTCAGGTAACTAGATATAAGGCTGAAGCTTTTAAGCGCTAATCACCTGCTGCCAACCTTGTATTTTTCATATCTAAGAGCAGAACTTTTCCTGCTATCTCATTAAGATCATATTCCAACCCCTGCTTCCAATTACATGCTTTGCCTTGCCCCTGCTGTGCATTGATACATCCCAGCCAAACCTCTGCTGAGCAATAGCAAGATTCTAGGGGTCTTGGCACTCAACCAGGGCTTGTGTTCCTTTGGAAAGAAGCACAGTGGAGACTACTTTCTTTAAGAAATATGGTTTATTTACACATATTTACTGTTATGTACTGAAGTTCTCACCCTGGGCCAGCAGGGGGATACTGTAGATAGTTATGCAAATAAGGGATCGAAAGTGATGTTCAATGATTGGATATTTTTAGAAAATTGTTACAGTTACATTGTACTGGAGCTCTATATAAGCAGGCTGACTGAACCCTTCAATGCAGTTCTGTCCTGGCCTGTGAATAAACAAGAGCTGTTTGAAGAATCGCTGTGTCGTCTGATATGTTCATCCACAACTTAACATTTACAACCTGCGTTTTGATGGAAAGAGAGCCCACAGTATTTACAGGATTGGATTTGGAGGGATCCTAAGTATCATCCTCATGCCCTTCAGTCCTCACATGGAGCTCTGCCCACTTCATCCTTCTCCTTCCCAGCAGCACTTGCAGAAAACAACTCCTTCCCTTCTGCTTTCAGTACCCCCTCCACTCACCCTGACAACCTCTGTTTCTCAAGTCCATTACATCCCCTCCCCCTTCCCAGCTGCTTACACCAGGCCAACGGTAATCATACCCCAAAAGCTATTGGGCAGAGAGTCTGGTGTTTTCTAATGGCTTACCATTATCAAACAAACCAGGCCATTATCAGACTTTATTTCTTCAAGACCCATTCCCAGCTAGCCATTGCCAGGCAGGGGATGCAAAAGCCAGCCAGTGTTAATTCCCAGCTCTTGATAAATTCCTGAAATCATGAATTTGCTCAAATTCTAACCCCTCACTGAATGTAGATGTTATGGGGGGAGGGTCTGCCCCCAACTCATAATAGTACGTTTGTATGCATGTTGAACTCTTCCTTGTAGGGGTCCAACCCATCTGGTGATCTTTGTCCACCTTTAATATGACAATAGCATCATAATTTGTCATTTAAGAACTGGAAGCTCCCAAATCTTTCTCACTGTTTTGTGGAGGAAGAAGGTTAAAAAAAAAGCGAGGCTCTGGGATTAAAGATAATGGAATGGATATCTTCACTTATTTGTTCCTTAGACCAGTCAGTTTGATGTGGAAATTCACAACTCTCTATAGCATCAAAGCAAAGCAGGTAGTTGCTTTGGGCAGCTTGATATTAGGAGCAGCGAGAAACTGAGAAAGGATTTATAGCGTTGAATCTGAATTTCAATTTTGCCTATGGCTACCAAACCCTAGAGCCAAGCCTGTAGAATAGAAATGCTTTCCATGTAGGAATATACGATGCATCAAGGCACTGTCTCCACATTGTTGTTTATTATTGAGTGGTATGCCATAATTTGGGATCAGTATATAGCATTTTGGGGGTTAGTGGGTTGGGAATAAAGCCTTTGTAGGCAGAGCAGTGTATAAAACAAAAAAATTAAAATTAAGAGTCCCTGAAAACGTGGGAGACCGTGTGATGCATGTCAAAGTAGCATTGCCAAGCCAGTCAAGAAAATCATGGCTGTCAATAGAGTTAGCAAGCTTTATGTTAAAATATAAGAACACATTGTGGCCCATGAGTATGAGCATGGCGTATGGTAGGATGCTATTGTCAGTCAGCCTCCTTGTTGTCCAAGGCCCTTACCCAGTGTGCCCCCAGCAGGGAGTTGACTGGCAATTTGGGGAAACCTTGGTGTGGGTCATTCCTGTGATCCCTGTTGTCAACCTTGGTGTGTGGTGACAGAAGCCCCATCAGTTGGTCCTGGTACCGTAGTACACCACCCCAAGACCCCTAATGGGGTCACCCATTTTTATTTTAGGAATCCTGCCAACCACCAAAGTTGTAGAGTAGAATTATGAGAAATACGGATGCAACTAAATTAACCCTGGGCTCCCGATCCAGGGAAGGCAGCAATTCCACATTCCTAAGGCAAGTTATGGATGTGGGTAATATTATTTCAAAGCTCTGTAAACAAGCAACTAACAAATGTCCTAAGCAAAGATGAGAACAAAGGGAGGTTGGGTCACATCCTGTGGCAGTGACACAAATGGGCTACACCATGGCCCTCACCTGGCTTTAAAGGCCAGGTGCAAAGCAGACAAGGGAATTTCTCTGTGTAGTTTGTCTGCCTCGCCTGAACAAAAAGGGGGGCAGACCTTTCAGTGTAACAAAGCAAATTTAGTTTTTTATTCAATTGGTAATCAGCCTTTCAAAGCAAATTAAAAACAAGGAAGGAGTTTCCACTCTGACTCCTATTTTTCTCAACTACCTTAACAAACTCCAGCCCCAAGGGTTGCCAGTTTAAAGTGATATGTTACTCCTTGAAATGTAGAGTGCAGATAGGACTCCAGTCTTGCTAAGTGTGGAATGCATTTCAGAAAGTTCTAATTTAGTGTCATTATGTCCCAGAAGATGCTTGGCAGATTGCTAACCTGAGCTCTGGATTTCTGGTCCAACATTGCTGGAGTCAGTGGTATAAGCTCTTTTTTTTTTCTTTTTTCTTTTTTGTAAGAGACAGGCATCAGTAGAGGCTGATGCAGTCAGCAGAGTACATGATTGGATCCATAATGCACAAGGGAAACCACTGGAACAGCAGGAGACAGGAGTGTGAAATGTCACACTGCTGAGAAGTTGAGAATATATTTTTTTGTGATAGATCTCTCCCAAAGTGAAAACTTTCTCACCCTGTAGTCCCTGCCTGCTACTTGATTTTGCTAGCACCTGTCAAATAAGATTAGGAGGGGTACAATGACAGCAAATCAGTGAAAGGAAGATTTCCAGTGGTTGGAAGCAGTAAGGAAATTTTTGTCACAGTTCTGCACCAAGACTTTGTTTTTTTTAAAAAAAGTTTAGGCACTCAAATATCAGGTCTCAGCTGTTAGTACTGCTATGAACCAGGACACCCAAGACTTGCTTGCCCCCAGATAAAATGTGAGGTTATTAAATGATTAGAAGAAGGTGTCTCTCATCTTTGAAGAAACAGGCATAATGATGGCTCCATGCAGACACACCACTGCTGGGGTTTTTCAAGTCTTGCACTCATGTTTGTCTCAAAATTGCCATCAAAACAATTACATGCAATAATACAAGGTGGAATGGAAAACAATGTCTTCTTACATTCTTCCTTACCACCATATCAATAATTTATTTACACACGGTTTTGTCGGTTTGAAAGTGGGGAAGGGCTGTAATTCAGTGGTAGAGCATCTGCTTTGCTTGCAGGAGGTCCCACATTCAATCCCTGGCATTTCCTGTGTTTACAAAATTACCACTATCAGTTCTTGCACTGGCAATAACATGATGGGATGGAGAAAGAATATGTTTTAAATTGATTTAACAATTAAAACATTTCCCCAAAGAATTCTAGGAATTGTAGCTTGTGAGGGAATGGGGTCTCCTAAAAACTCTCAGGATGTTTCAGAAGTGGTCAGCCCAATGACTCTTAGGTTCCTCGCCATAATGCGATGTCATGAACTGGGGCTGTTGTAAGCTCTCTTGAGAATTATGTCATTGAAAGTGCATGCATTTTCAATTCTTTTTTCCAATGGAGTGAGGGATGAATTTCACGGCAGATACAGACCCCGATGCCTGCAAAGATCTCAGACCTGCTTTATTTTTTATTCTCCTATATCAGAAACTATTTGTCATGCTGCTTTGCAGCATGGGACATACATTTATATGGTTCTGGGAGATGTAACTCATTTTCTGTTTAATCCACTGTCTGTCAAAAAGCAAGATTTAAGACAGAACTCTATGGGTTTTCTGACATGGCTCAGGTTTTATTTAGGTACACTCAATCTGATTCACAAGAGGATTCTAGTTTCTTTGGAAAAGATGTCATTTGGATGAGAAGCAAAAGAACTGACTTACAGTGGGCCTGATTTTCACACTCCATAATCATTTGCTGAATGTGAAGTGCAACAGGCTCTCCTGAAGTTGAGATCCACTTAAGTGAAGCACGACAAGGACAAAAGAATAACTGACAAAGTGTGGAGGTCAGTAATTTTATTTTTTTTAAAGTACCCATCCTTTGGATGGGTGGTGGTGTTTGTGTGGTACTCCCTGCATGAGCCCTATTCTCATCTTCAGACCCTTTCTCCAATGGCATTAAGCCTGCAGCTCCACCTTCTGCATGCCCAGCAGAATATGTGAATGAAACTCTGAGGATCTCACATGCCATGACAATCCTGCACAGCCAGGATTCATGATCACATGGAAGAGCCTGCATCATGTGAAGGACACTGACAAACTGGAACGTGTCCAGAGGAGGGCAACCAAGATGGTCAAAGGCCTGGAAACGATGCCTTATGAGGAACGGCTAAGGGAGCTGGGCATGTTTAGCCTGGAGAAGAGGAGGTTAAGGGGTGATATGATAGCCATGTTCAAATATATCAAAGGATGTCACATAGAGGAGGGAGAAAGGTTGTTTTCTGCTGCTCCAGAGAAGCAGACACGGAGCAATGGATCCAAACTACAAGAAAGAAGATTCCACCTAAACATTAGGAAGAACTTCCTGACAGTAAGAGCTGTTCGACAGTGGAATTTGCTGCCAAGGAGTGTGGTGGAGTCTCCTTCTTTGGAGGTCTTTAAGCAGAGGCTTGACAACCATATGTCAGGAGTGCTCTGATGGTGTTTCCTGCTTGGCAGGGGGTTGGACTCGATGGCCCTTGTGGTCTCTTCCAACTCTATGATTCTATGATTCTATGATTCATGTGTACCATTCTGGATGCACTGAGTTCAACTGTACCTTCTAATCAACACAAAGAGGTTAAAGATTGGGGCAGCAGGTTCCAGAGCCGGGATCCTACTGCTAAGAATCTCATGTCTTGGGGCTCTGTTCTTCATGATATTCCTACCAATGGGACCAAGAGCAGGGCCTCTCTGCCATCACAAATTTATTTGAATAATTATAAGATCTTGTATCCACCAATGTCATTTCATTAGTACAAGGACTTCTGCCAGCACAACAGGACTTGCTCTCCGGCTCCTCATCCCATGCACTGTCCTGCTTCCTCTCCCAAAAAATCTGGTGTGGGAGGTTGGGAGAACCTCAGAATAGAGTTTGGAGAGCACAAGAAGGGCACAGGGAGAGGAGCAGGAGGGTAAGTCCCATTGCACAGGTAGACGTTTTTCCACTAATTAATTTGTTGGATACAACCCAAGATTTCACACCCACCCATCACTGTAAGATCTGGGGGAAAGATTGCAACAATATAATATACAATTGAAAAAATATAGAAACAATTACAACTATAGAACAAGTGCAGTAATTATAGAGCAGCCTAAATTCAACAACAAAACAAAAGAACTATCAAAGGTAAAAAGGTGCCTCTTCAGCATATGGCAAATGGTGTAAATTGCAGGTGCCAGGTGTACCTCTTTGGGGAGGGAATGTCACAATGCAGGGGTTGCTACAAAGAAAGCCTTTTCATAGGCTGCTCTGCTAGGGCGTCAACTCCAGCCCCAGATTATGAGTGCCCAATGGCATCCGCAATGTAATGCGACGTAATGACACCATGATGTGATGTTATGTTGGCGCACCACAGCGGCACTTCCGAGGCCTCATAAAATGTCATAAAATGGCTGTTGTGGTGGTGTGGCTTGGCACAAAATGGCTGTTGAAACTGAAAGAGCAGGGAAGGACCACAAAATTGTGAGGGCATCCCTCTCCACCCTACACAAAAACAATGGTGGGGAAGGAACCTACATCAACTGCTGCCATGCTTGTTCACAGATAGAAGCTCCTTGCATCTCTCCTCCATTTAGAACAGGTGCCATGGTGGGCATCCAATCCAGGCATCCAGTGATATGTGGGCATGTTCAAGGGGATGTGTTCAATATTGGAGAGACTGCGCTCATACAAACATGAACTGTGCAGGAAGTGTAAACATTACCTTGGGCTTTATGAATTTTTGAGGATATTTTTGAGACCTTTTGTGTGTGCCAGTGGAGGTGTACTGGAAGACACACTGGCATGCATGGCCACCACACTGGTGTCCCCTGTGCTAGCCTTTACAGCTATTGTTCAGTAGCTAATTATTATTTATTTTTGGCACTGTGGGATTGATGTAGCTCCTTACATATGCTTTGCCTGACTTCCTGGTGTTCCATTCTACTTTTGATATCTCATCTTCTGCTGCTGGGATGATGATGATACTGTTCCAGGGGTATAATGTAAGTAAGACACCAAATCCTCTATCCGTAGAAAATGGAAAATTGATATGAAAATGCCAAATTCATGGAACAAGGAGTGCTAAACAAAGAACAAGATGAATTAATTCAATATTTGCTGACTTCTGGATTTTGTTGTCTTGCATCGTATTTTATTTATTTCCCCATTTCTTCTACCATGCTTCATGTCTCACATGAAATACACACATGCACATACGCACACAGACACACATACACACACACACACACACACACAGGTGGCTAAGAATTTTATCATAATGAGATGCATAAGGACAATTAAGAGCGATGATTAAGATCCATCAAACAAATCATAAAACTGTAATGATCAATAGTAAAATTTTATGGGAACCAAAATAATAAAAACGTAATGATGTTAACATTAGAAGAGACTTGCAATTGCCCTATGCTACCTAGCAAAATATGTCTGTGGTGTGTGTGTGGGGGGGGAATATAATACAGAAAAGGTAAAAATAGTTTAGAACTATAAAATCAGACATCAGTTAAAATGTCTGCTGGGATGAGAAAAACGGCTTCAGTAGGCACTAGAGGTTCAACAGGGAAAGGGCATGTCTGACCTCAACTGGAAGTGAGTTCCATAATATAGAGCCCACCATACTGAATGCATGGCTGGTGGATGGTACAGACATGTTATCCATCTGAGCCACAGGGGATGACCAGCAGCGACTTCCCCAAATACCTCATTGATCAGGCAAGGATATAAGAGATTGAGCAGTTCTTGAAGTATCCTGTTGTTAGTGACAACAAAATGTTTTATTTTTATTTTTACAACTCAGACATGCTGGGAGGCTTAATGTTAATAAATTATTGCTGAACACATGGATACAAGTAGAGTATCCTGTCCTCTCCATCAGGAGGACAGGAGGAGCTACAACTGGCGTGAAGATCAGAAAAAGATACCATTAATTCAAAGCCAGACCAACTATGCTGGGCCTTAACAAAGTCTGGAAGATTCTTTTGACTCAGCTGTGTGTGAAAGGAGTAATAGACCATTTCTCACTGTGGATTTATATGTTGCATATAACCTTTTGAGCCTCTTTGATGGCAAGTGTCATTAAAATTCATTCTTCCCCCCACACAGCTGTCATGGTTTTGATTCCTCCCCACTCCCCACCCCGCCCTGTCTGATAGGAGTTAGGAACTTAACTTCTGTAAGGTTTGCCTGACATGAGCTATGTTAGCACATCAGTTAAAGCTTAGTTCTTCTGAACTTCAGAGGTGTTTCACAACCTTAAATCTTGGCAGTTCTACTCTCCAACTTGCTCAAATGTTTAGGCCTCAAACACCTAAAGGAACTTCTATTTTAAACTCTTGCCTCATGGCACAAGCATTTCACTTAAAAAAAGAAAAGAAAACAGGTAGGCTGTCAGTTGTGTGACCAACTGTCGAGGACAGAACACCTAACTGCCAATACAGGACTGCCTAGGTGTGCAACCCTGGAAAATCGGATCTCCCAGATTGTGTGTACAGGTCTCTGTGCACATTTGGGAATACACAACTGTTTGTGTACACAAGTTCCAAGTGAAGCCAGGGTGCATAATCTGCTGCAATGATCCTGTATGTCTTAAATGAACGTCCACATGCTGAATGAACATGGATTTGCACTGTGTATACAAATCCATTGACCTTAGAGTGGGAAGGCCAGCTGCAGGGAATCTTGGAAGCATCACAGCTATTGCACAGGGAATATAACCCCATCCTAATGGGGCCCTGGGAAGTAATATTAACTGTGTGGAACATTGGTACCACTTGCGTGTGTAGGTCCCCAGGCCACCCCTCAAATAATTTCACACATAACACATAATTTTAGTTTTGGTTTTTGGGCAATATTTTGGCCACAACTTTATTAAAATACAAAATCAGTGAGTGGTTGTTTAGACATTGGTTATGACTATCTGTCCCCCCCGCCTGGGACAGAACTGACATCCTGAGGTCCGATCGGAAACCAGTAGAAGGGAAAGTCAAAATTGGGGATCATTTGAGCTAAGCGTCGGACCCACGCCGCTCACCCCAGCAGCTCCCCAAGGCTTGCTGGCCCTGGTCCCATGACAGGGATTGGATGAAATCGTGGCAAGCCCCAGAATTCCTTTAATGGAATTCCCTTCAGCGCAATAGGAGGGGCAGGCACAGCCTATCCTGACCCCTCCACCACCAGCATTTTATAACCAATGCCTAACCGCAACCTTACAAGTTGTGACGAATTGCTGAGTAGTAGGCAAAAACCAAATGGCACAGCCAATCACCAAATGGCAAAATTCCTACTAGGCCCCTGCGCCAAGGCAGATGACCCCATGACAGGCAAAGCAAGGTCAACTGGAAAAGAGGGCGGGCGGGCGGGTGATCCGATGCACTCTGCAAAAGAGAAAGAGAAACCCGAGTGCCCCAATATTTAAAGACTATGGTCCCACCCACCCAATTTGCAACATACAATTTGCCCCAGCAACCCGGTTATCCAATCAAAGTACCAGGCAACAACCATTAACCTGCCTGGCAACAACAGGGCTGGCCCGGCCCGCAACACACGCTCTCATTTAATTGGAGAACTCGCCTTGGCAGATATTTTCCCTTCCCCATTTTGATGAGCATGCATTTAGCCTTAACAAAGCCTATAAATATGTGGACATAAGTCTTAATTCTACATTGCATACAAAATCTGAAATGCAGCATTACTGTACATTTATTTATTTATAAAAAATCTATATACCGTGCTCTCAGAATATATCAGGGCAGTGCATAGCAAGATAAAAACAAAAAGCCATTAAAAGCAATGCAGAACAATTCTTAAAACAGTAATAATAACAACAGTAACAATAATAATATTTTTGTTATTTGGTTGCCCCAGCCACTCTGGGCAGCTTCCAACATATATAAAAACATAATAAACAACTGGCTGCTCAAGAATTTTTTTATCAACTGTATAGGCCTGTCAGCATAAACATTTTGGAATAAATTGTGGAATATATCTATTACTTTTTATTTTGATGCATTTTTTCCTTTCCCACTTGAGTGGAACTGCAGGGGGAAATGCCTTCATACCTTTTTTAATGTTTAGTAGAAGCTCTAGGACGCTGACTCCACCCAACCCAGGCATCATGAGTCCAAATGAGGTGTCAGGGAAGGGCTGGTCAGATCTGAAAGAGGTGGAAGGAGCTTGAGGAGTTTCCAGCTGATGTCCCTGAAGAAGGCCCCAGTGGATTAGGGCAATCCATAGCAGGGCTCCATGAAACATCAGAGCTTCTGAGGACAAGGTGTCTGAAGTGAATGTGTGTTGCAACCCCACCCCACCACTCCCTTGGTTTCAACACCACTTCACATTCATCCTTACTCCGGCTACAAGGAAGTGCTGGATACCCATGCGACTCTGAGCCAACGCTGTCACCCCTTGCATCACTTAGGACACAGAGACACCACATTGGCACAAACAGACAGCTCATGCCCTGCTCCTCAGACAGAGTTTCCATTTGCTTGCTCAGTCCAAAGATGTATCCTGCTTACTGCACTGGCATACAGTAGGTGCCAACTCCCTGGGGCCCCGGGTTCCCAAGCACCCACAAAATTCCCCATGAAGGGACTGGGCACCCACAAATTTTGGTGCCAGGGCCATGTACGTTGCATGGCCCCAATGGCTCCGAACACCCATGGCGCAGGGCCAAGCTGGCACTCCTGTGCAGCAGAGTCATGCCCACCCCATTCCTTTATAACCAGAGCCCAGGTGCTGTCCTAGTTGTTTGATCAAGAGCTTAGCTAGCTTAGCTGTGTCCTGTACCTGCTGTGCTGGTGATCTATGCCTTGCTTATGTACTGTACCAGAATTGGAACTCTGAACATCACATGGCAGCATTTATTTTTTAATTTGGTAGGATCCACTTTATTATTTTTCAATATTTATGTTCTGCTTTTTCAGACAAGTATTTTCAAAACAGTTTACATAAATACTTAATGCAACACAAAAAGCTAAAAGATGATGAAACAAATAAAGAGGTCCTTCAAATTTTGCAGGAAAAGCCTCGCTTCCTACCCAGTCCTACAGCAAACCAACTGGAAATGAGACCCTGTTGCTATCACTGGGACTTTCTACTTAAATATATGTTTTTAGGATTCCAGCTCTAGTAATCAAAAGTGGTTTGATCATCTCCGTCTGTATATAACTAAGGAAAAACAAATATGTGAATGTCATATCCTTTGCTATATTTAATTAAATGTAATATGTGAATAAATAAAGGAAGAGTGGTGAACTGAAGACCTTTAATTCTGCTCCTTAATCAGAATCAACAGAAATCCTTCCATGAAATCCATTCTCATTAAATTCTAGGTTGTAAATAATGTCTCAGGTGCATAGCATTGAATTTGCAGCCCAGCCCAGGATAATTCCAAACTCGTTATATCAAGTAAGGTAAAGGGGAGTTCAAAGAAATGTGAATAGTCTAATAATGGTCTTGAGCGGAGAACAAACAGTCTTGAATGTGACACAAAGGGAAATCAAATGGGCAATTTAAATAATTCAGCCTGGGTCTGCATATAACCAAATAAGAAAAGAGCAAACAAGGACATAACCCTTGTTTTGTGATTAGAATGTGAAATGACAGGTCTGTGATGGGTTCTGCCATTTTCTTTAGGCATCAGTTTCACCGTCCTCACTCCTCTGGTACTTCAGGACAGTACAAGAAGGGTACTGATCACATCTCGTAGAGCAGGGATAGCTGATGTCTGGAGCACTTTGAAATTTTAGAATCCCCAAGCATACAATCAAGCTTACATGGCTACAGTCTATGTCAGGGGGCATCAACCACAAAGCAGGTAAGTGTTATGGGCACTATGAACCCCAGCAAACATATAAATATTGCAGATATCTACACATGCATGAAAACACCACAGCCACACACATGTACAGTCATTGCAAGCACACAAACTCACTCTCTACTCCCAGAAATTAGACATGAAAAAGCCTTCTGTTGGGTACAATCGAGTGGTTCTTTCAAGACGAAGTTCAGTCAAGAGCAGAAGGATGGGACCTCCATGAGTACTAGGGAAGGCCTGCATGGGTGCCCATGAGTGCTGTATTAGCAACCCATGGTGTGGGGCTTGAGTAAGGTGCCCCACTGCCCTCTACTCTCAAGGGGTCCCCCTCCTCCTCACCATTGTCATTGCTGCCCATTCACTTCCTCTGGGTCTTATCCACGCCATCCCAAAGGGGAGAGCAAAAGGGATGTGAAAGAAGCTGTTCCATCTTTTCACTCTTAGCACTCCTTGCACGGTCAGAGAGTGGAGGTGAACATGTCTTTTTGGGCTAACTGTTCTTAATTTTGGCTAACTGCCTTTACACAAATTGTGTAGGTGGAACATGATGTGACATATGCTGCTAGCCCACAACATCCCCATCTCTACACACTTCACTCTTGACCTTCTTAAATTAAGTGAGGGATCTAATGGGTGGGGTTATATTTGGTTTTAGAAGCATAGTGATAATGGTCTCCAATAATAAGAAGGCTTTGAAGCACAGTGAGTGTCGTAATTGGAAACTCCTTTTCAGACTTTCCTGCCCCAGGAGTTGCCTCTCCTCCCACATGAATTGTTTAAACACAGTTAAGATAATGCTTAATAGGACCAACGTGAAAGGTTTATGTCTGATATGTCCACTGCTGATGCTTGAGAAAATTCCCTTGCAGTGCTCTGTACCTTGAGATATCCAAAGGCAATAAGATTAAAGTGTTAACCTTGAGCATGAGAATTGAATCTGTCTTAGTCACACTGGTAAGCAACAGTAGACTGAATTCTTTTTTAAAAATAACATGTGTTTTACAACGTTCTGTACAAGCCCTGCCAAGCGAAGCAGGGAATCAAAATAAAACAGACAAAATCATATGATTTGTCCTCTGGTTTATGGTACTGTTCCTTTAATTTATGATATCTAAATTCCATATGGTGTCGTCCCCCCCTAAATTACAAAACACAGACCTTTGTCTTTGTCAAGGGGATTCACCTTTCCTCACTTTCCTAGGACTTCTCCTATTTTCTTTGTTCCAATTGCTCTAATTCAGCACTATTTTTTCTAGAAAAATCAGTGCTGGAACTCACCATGAATGAGGGTTGCCATATGTCCCCTTTTCCCCGGGCACAACCTCTTTTTCAGGGGTAAAATCTCCATCAGGCAGATTTTTAAAATTTTGCAAAATGTTTGGGGGGGCTTTGCCGCCGCCCAAGTATGTCTGTGCAGCTTTATCATACAAACGCTGGGTGTTGTTGCTTTTTTTTCCTTTAAAGTGATCCCTGAGGCAGATGGCAGCCCTTCTTTTTCCTGTCCCCTCGCTGGCTCCTGCGAATGCCAGTCAGTTTTGTTGCTCGGACACCAATCCTCCCACCTCTGTTGCTTTGTGCCCATCTCCATCCTTAGCCTAGGATGAGGTGGGCAGGGACTAGCCTCCACACGCTTGAGGGCGCTAAGGGGGAAGGGGTTTTAATGGCTCCCTGCTGCCACTGGGGAGTAGACTTGGAGAGCTTCCTCACCTCTGTATTTGTGCCAGATGGAATGTGGTGTGTGAGGTATATTGTGGGGAGGCGGGGGCGAGGATAGAAAATGAGAGGGAAAGTGCATGCCTTAAGAGTTTTGTGGCTGAGGAGGTTTAAAGCTAAATGGTCAGTTCTCCATTACTCAATGTTTCCTGCCCAGAGAGCGAGCATGAGAACGCATTAATAATCCCCCACGGCCCCCTTCACACACACACTAAACCTTGCATGGGTTTAGCACCACTCGGAGCCCCTCATGCCGTGTGAGGGTGGTGAGGCTGGCCGGCCAGGGTCAGTCAGTGGTATCTGTTTTGCTGCCAGAGAGTTGTGTTGCCTGTTACAGCATAACTATCAGAAAGAGTTGAGACCGTGGGATGTGATACATAAGTAGCAGTCAGGTACAACATTCCTTGTTTTCCTAGAGTGGACATGCAGGGGAATGTTTGGTCCAGCCAGTCAAAAACTTCCTGTTTCCTCCTGGCTGGGACATACTTCCTTTGTAGGTGACTAGAGGTGGGTGTGACCTTACCTGTCCAGGTGACAAAAAGGACAAGGCACACAGCACCCTCTCTCTTTTTGACTTTCTCCGTTGTTGGAGCAGCTTTTAGCTAGAGATGCTCTGTTGGCTTCCACCCAACAGAGGACACTGGGATTATCCCCATATGGGATAGCTCCACATGTATATACTTTGTAACTAAGTCTGCCTTCAGGGATCCAACTGTGAACTGAATGAGTGAGTAAACTACTTTTACAGTATATACTTTACACAAGATTGTGACATGTTTATTCCTTTAAGAGGGATATAAGGGAACTTACCAGGCACCTAATAGTGAGAGGCTTACACAAGCCTGCAACCAGCTATGCACTGTGCATTTAAAAGGGGAATGTGAAACTCTGCTAAGTAAAAGAACATACTAGCACGAGTTAGGAAGGATATTAATAAACAATATATCCTCTCCTCTCTCCCTGAACATTCCCACAGAGACTCCTTCTCCCACCCCCTGCTCCCCAGACAAAGTGCTTGGAGGGGAAGGGGGAGCTGAGAGACCCCCACCCCAGTCTCTCCCCTCATATACACATACTGTTACCACAGTCTTCGGAAGGGGAAAATGCCTTCCCACCCTCTGCCCAGCCTAACCCTTTCCCCCTTGCCCATGTGACCAACAGACAGACACATGGTTTCAGTTGACTGCCAATTTCATTGTTTCACCTAAATTGGGTGACATTATTTTTCTGTTGAAAGTTAAGAATATTGCTCGTAGCAATTTATCACAGCTTCTATAGCCTACATATAGTAGGGGTATTTAAAATGAGAGTTACCATAGCAATCCATAGTTTGCTCTGGCAACCCTACCATGAATGTCTCCCTTGTTCTCTTATAAATGGCAATGATTCCAAGAAGAAGAAGAAGAAGAAGAAGAAGAAGAAGAAGAGTAGTTTGGATTTGATATCCCGCTTTATCACTACCCTAAGGAGTCTCAAAGCGGCTAACAATCTCCTTTCCCTTCCTCCCCCACAACAAACACTCTGTGAGGTGAGTGAGGCTGAGAGGCTTCAGAGAAGTGTGACTAGCCCAAGGTCACCCAGCAGCTGCATGTGGAGAAGCAGAGATGCGAACCCGGTTCACCAGATTACGAGACTACCGCTCTTAACCACTACACCCCACTGGTGGCAGAACTCGTTTCCAGTGTGTTCCAGCTGCGGGGGG
This sequence comes from Podarcis pityusensis, assembly GCF_964106645.2. Lineage (NCBI taxonomy): Eukaryota > Metazoa > Chordata > Lepidosauria > Squamata > Lacertidae > Podarcis > Podarcis pityusensis. The sequence continues at coordinate 40,739,788 of NC_138040.1, forward strand.
CGGGGGTGGAGCCCTGCTCAAACTGAATCATCTAACTTGGGGATAGGGAAGCACTGCTCCCTGAAAAATTTACAGTAAACCATTAATAATTTTTAGGTAGTTTTTTTTTAAAAAAAAGAAAAATTGCAAATTGCTTCGGAACCCTGGAGAACTAAAATTGAGATTAGAAAATTGAGAAACCGAGAGATGCGAAAATGACAGATACTTCCAGCCCAAGTTCTGTCTGAGAACATTACTTTGCCTACATAAGCTGGTTAAGTCAGGTTCAAGGGGAGATAATTGCAGTCTGCAATTTGGTTCTGCTCAAAACTAAAGCCTTAATCTCTGAAATAAAAATTAATGTCCTCTATCATCCACTGAAGTGATAGAATAATTTGGATATGCAGGAATATCCAAGTCATTTAGAGCACCATTGGTAAACCATAAAAGCATGAGATCATGGAACTGAAGAGACATCTGTCCTGTGTCTAAATATATCTCTTTATGTTCTGTGAACAGTATGCAAATTTGATACACAAGCCCATTATCTCTTGCTCTCACGAATATGCGGCTTACTTTCTATTTGCTGAGAAACACTTTCATAATAAATTGTAGATATTATCAAGACTCTGTGCTGGCAGACACCACAGCCCCAAGCTCATGCAAAATTTTCTGAAATGGGTTCAAATGGGGGAAATGATTATTTTAAGGTGAGTGGTTTGCCCGAGGTAATTTGAGTAATTTAGAATTAAGGAACCAGGCCAAATTCATTTGATTCACATTTTAATATGACCCTAGAAATGGCATCGTGTGGGTTGCCAGCACCTGGCGCTGCATGGGGGGGGGGAGGGAAATGGACAGAGTATGCATGCACATTCAACCGCCTAATGCTGCCCACATCACCCAGGAGACAAGAAAAGAAGAGTTGTTCCGTTGTCTGGAGAAGTCACTTCCAGGTTCAAATGGAGAAGCCATTTTCAATGGAGCCCAATGACGGAAGTGCACAGCTGCATTGAGGTAGCACCGGGTATTGACATTTTCTGCCCCTAACAATTTTGTGTCTGGAGCAACCACTCCTGTGCACACACACCCCTCCCACACTATGCCACTGGACCCTGCCTAATTCATACTTCCTGTATGAATATACAAACTGCAACACTACTATCCTACAAAGTTTGCACTTCACTGAATTTTTAGAGCCGGTTCTCTAACTCCAAAATGTGAACAAAAATGCTATATTAGTGGAAACAGCATACAAAATGGCATCATGCTTAGAAATGTAGCATGCAAAAAAATGCTTTATTAAGTGAAATTGTGTACAAAAAATTCTGGAGAGTTTTGTTTTCTTGTTTTAAATCACCCAAAAAATGTGGAAACAGTGTATGTAATTTTTTTTTTTTTAAGTGAAACTGAAATATGCTGAAATGGATCACTGTGGACTTGTCTATACTGAACTGGGATCTTTCCAAAGCACCCCAAGCCAAACCGCTGAACCAATTCAGGGTGCTTCACAGATGTGACTGTTAAAAAATGCTGCAGAAAGTGTGTTGGATAAAGTGAAATCTTTCTCCCGAAGTTTGCATTAAGAAAAATGCCAGGGTGGGTAGAGGAGAGAGCTATGTCTAAAAATCCAGCTTCTAATCGGAAGGGATGATATTCCCAGTGATTTGAGGGAGAGATGTTAAAAGTCATGTTTCATTTTCCATGCTTTTTGCTAGTTCTGCTAGTGGGGTTTGCACAGAAAATTCTGGATGTCTAAGCCATTCTGCCTCTGTGCCACATTCTCACACTCCTGTCAAATCAACTTTACACTTAGCTTCTGTGAATTTTGGTGCCAACTGAACAGAGCACAAACCTGATGTTTTCTTTTTTTTTAAATCACATTCTGCTTAGTTTCTGCACATATACTTCTGATATTCTACAGATAACTTTCCTTAGGCCACCTCTACAACTTCATACTAAAACATTGCCCTCAAAAAACCTTTAAAGATAAGCAAAGCAGGTCTCACGTGTATCCTACTTTCATTCAAATTGCCCACAAAAATATAGGGAATATTGTAAAGTACTCCAAAAATAAATGTTCAACTTTTAGGACAGCCACTGTAGCTATCCTTATGAAATCTGAACTATTACCCCCCTCAGAAGGGGATACTATACATGCATATTTCATCCAATCTGCCAAAAAATCAAAAGGTTTGACAGTTGCTTCAAAAAGAAATTAAGGGTGATTCACAGGAAAAGTCCTGGACCTGGTTGTCTATAGTTTGGCAGGTGTTATACACCAAGGAGTGGTTTCTATGCTTGCAAATTTCAGCCAATTGTATCGAAAAGGAGGCAGGTTCAGGTTTCAACCAGGGTGTCCCACATGACTGTAAAGTGGTGCTGTGCAATGCCAGGTCAATGACCAATAAGACAAGTGACTTGATCATAGATAGAGGAATTGACCTGGCTGGCGTGTATAACAGAAGTGGCTGGACACAGCAGCTGTTCTCACCGCTGCTTGTCCACCAGCTTTCTGTTATGCACTGCAACCTAGGTCATGTGGGTGGGGAGGTGAAGTTGCAGTGATTGTTAAGAAGTTCTTAGTTTTCACCAGGAAAAATCCAACTTTCTGGATTGTGGAAGTTGGGTAATAGGGGCAGAACAGGATTTCTCTTTGCATGGGGCTGTCTTTGAAGCTGACTTGGGAACTACAATTAATCCAGAATGCGTCTACCAGACTGGAGACTGTTCTGCCTGCTGAAATTGCAGGAGGGCAGGTGTGATGCTGGCTGGATTCCCACTGGCTGTAACCAGCAGAAAGCCCCCAAACTGATGCATTCCAAACGCAGGGAGTGGCTGAGCCTGCCCAGATTCGCTGGCTCCCAAGCTGGCTCTGGTACCACCACCTGACAACATCAGGCCTGATATGGACTGGATCACTATGGCAAATACAGGCTGGCATTTCATAGATCATGGATTTGCCTGTTTGTTGCCTTCTGTTCCATCTGGCATGAATATGGCAGGACTGTGGATGTGATGGTGAGGATTATCTGGGGTTAGGATTGCTCCATAACACTGCAGCCATGGACATTTACTTGAAGGTAAGTCTCATTGACTTACTTCTGAGCAAAAATGCACAGGATCCAGCCATGCCTAACAAATTCATTTGCATCTCTTGGCTTTTGTTATAGGGATTAGCATTATTGTGTGGGTGCTTTGCTGTCAGTAATGGATCTTGCCTAGTCCAGGCCTTTTTTTCTTGTCTCAATACAGACATATCCCTAGGCAGCTGAATAACATTTGTTCTGATGTGCATCCTCTGATCTTTGTCAAAAATAACCACATTTCATCCTGACTAAAATCACATATCCAAGCCTTGACAAGTCTTGCCAGTCCTGCCAGTCCCTCATCTGTCAAAGTTCTCTCCATCTGAATAAATCTGTGTACTTCCAGAGTCTACCAAGGGAGGTATCAATAGCTCCTTCCAATAGTTTTTTTTTTAAATGCTTTCATAACACAGACATCAAAATGATCATCAGCAACAAATCATATTTTCCTCTCCCCACACCCACATCCCAGTATCTCCAATGGAGAGATTGGGGAAAACAAAGGAATCTCTGAGGAATGCACTGGCAATATTTTGCACATAAGCTTTCATTGTGAAACCATCCTTGTCAGATAGCTTGAGGACTGATCTAGACACGCAGGACTATAAGGTGGGGGAGCTTATTGCATGGGGGATAGTAATACTTTTAAAATCCTCACCTGCATAAAAAAATTAAATATACATTCTATACTACAGTCATACCTCATGTTACGTCCGCTTCATGTTATGTTCTTTCACGTTACATCCCGCGGCGACCCGGAAGTACCAGAAAGGGTTACTTCTGGGTTTTGCCGCTCGCGCATGCGCAGACGCGCAAAATGACATCACACCCATGCGCAGAAGTGGCAAGTCACAACCCACGCATGCGCAGATGTGCTGCTGCCGGTTGCATTCTTTGCATGTTGCAAACGGGCCTCCAGAACGGATCCCATTCGCAACCAGAGGTACCACTGTAGTAGAATTCAGCAGAACAGGAAGAGTGTCCATCTCCTTCCTGGTGTGCTATGCTAATCTTCTACTTGCAAAGAGTTTTAAATGTCAGAGAAGCATCAAAAAATGCTTTAATCTTCCTGTTTGAGTTTAGACTAGGGGTGGGGGAGAAGTTCAATATGGTTCATATTATAAGGTGAACATATCTAAGTCATTCTTTCTGAAACATCATGTGGACCAAAGCACAGTAATCCTTTGAAACTCGCACCTCCATTTTTTCCAGTGCATTTCTGCAGCCTCGTAATATGTACAGAAATGCATATACTCACAGAAAGTGTGCATCAGCATGTGTATATTTGAGAAAATAACACAAGAATGCATTGTATTAGTAAAAACTTCTTTGCAAACATCTACATGTTGGACAAAATTGCATTCAAATGAGAAATTTGCATCAGAAATCTGATGTGGAAATATGGACAGTTTAGAAGGGGAAAAAATATAAACTAAGAAAAACCAAAACTGACATTCACCATTCCATAGCTCTGACCCTACTTTTTAAATTTCTGCCTCATTCCATTGTGTGCAGATGCAGCTTCAATTTGCCCCAAAGTTAAACAAATCAAGTGAAACTATATTGCCAATTGATTTCTCTGGTACCTTTGTGGTCCCCCCCATCCCCCTCCTTCTGGTATGTGTGAACAACATAACACCCTCTCCCCACAATGCCACCCCAGTTTTCCTTCCTCGTGCACAACAATACAAGTCAGTCAGCACTGTGTGCTAGCTGAACATGCTCAGTCCTCTTGCTTTACACAGGCTATCACATCCACCTGAAACAGGTGTTTGTTTATGGTCACAGATATACAGAACATGAGCAAGGGGTGGAGTGTTTCTTGATAGGGAATTTCAAGGAGACTTCAATCTATTGCAGGGGGGGAATGGTCTTTATCTCATTAGTCACATTCCTCTCAAGGCAACATTCCAGGGGCCGCCAGAAGAAAATGAGCAACTAAGATTAATTTTACCTTTATAAAGTACTTGTTGGGACGCAGGTGGCAATGTAAGTTAAACCACAGAATCTAGGGCTTGCCTATCAGAAGGTCGGTGGTTCGAATCCCCATGACGGGGTGAGCTCCCGTTGCTCAGTCCCTGCTCCTGCCCACCTAGCAGTTCGAAAGCATGTCAAAGTGCAAGTAGATAAATAGGTACCGCTTCAGTGGGAAGGTAAACAGCGTTTCCGTGTGCTGCTCTGGTTCGCCAGAAGCAGCTTAGTCCTGCTGGCTACATGACCCGGAAGCTGTACGCCGGCTCCCTCGGCCAATAAAGCGAGATGAGCGCCGCAGCCCCAGAGTCGTCCATGACTGGACCTAATGGTCAGGGGTCCCTTTACCTTTAAAGGGGTCCCAATGCCTTAAAGCAACAAAAAAAAATTTATTTGGAATAAGAGCACAAACAGGATTCTAAGATCAAATAGGATGTAAGCAGACAAATAAATGAGGGACGCAGGTGGCGCTGTGGGTAAAACCTCAGTGCCTAGGACTTGCCGATCGTATGGTCGGCGGTTCGAATCCCCGTGGCGGGGTGAGCTCCCATCTTTCGGTCCCAGCTGCTGCCCACCTAGCAGTTCGAAAGTACCCCTAAGTGCAAGTAGATAAATAGGTACCGCTTTATACCGGGAAGGTAAACGGCGTTTTCGTGTGCTGCGCTGGTGCTGGCTCGCCAGAGCAGCTTCGTCACGCTGGCCACGTGACCCAGAAGTGTCTCCGGACAGCGCTGGCCCCCGGCCTCTTAAGTGAGATGGGCGCACAACCCTAGAGTCGGACACGACTGGCCCGTATGGGCAGGGGTACCTTTACCTTTACCTTTTTAGACAAATAAATAAACCACTTGAGAGCATTTGGAATACAGAGAATAACGCATAAATCTATGTTAGTCCTCTTTCCCAGGTACCTGAACACCAGCCTGGACCCCCACTCCAGGCAAAACCTGGTTTCCACACCTTCGTTTAAAAATAGGCCAAAGTAAAATAAGAGGGTTAACACAAAAGAAAAGGGGGTGGGGAAAGCATAAGATAGGTGTAGTTTCATACCTTTTTTCTCACACCAGTGATGGAATCTACCAACCAGAACCAACCAGGAATCTACCAACCAGAACCAACCAGGTACTGAACTCCTCCCTCCTGACAGTTGATCAGGAAACATACACTCCAAGTGTCTCTATTTTCCAGGAACAGTCCTGGAATTACAAAAGCCATCCCGGTTTCTGATCTGATTCTGGAATGTCCCTATTTTTTTCATGAATTGGGGCCTCTTCACACACTATGGTTTTAGGTCTATTGTTAGAACAAAAAAATACTAAAAATGTTGTGTCAATCAATCAATCAATCAATCAATCAATCAATCAACACTCAGTAGTTTCATCTTAATACACACGGTCTGCATAAGGCTTCAGAGAGATAACCCGGTGTGAAATTGTCTTCCATGTTTTTCCCATAAAACTACCTGACTCAAAATTGTCTTCGGCACCTCAGATGTCCAGCTGAATCCAGCCTACCCGAATCCTCCACAAAATGCCAAATAATAAACACGGGCAACGAGTGTAGTCATGGACTGTTGATGTTACATTAGACTCACAGATCCTTTGAAGAAATCTAGATTGACTTTTAAGAAATCAATAATGGATGCCTTTTGTGAACTATTTGTTTTTTTGTTTCACATTTGATTATTAATCATTCAGTAACTGAGGAAGTATGTAAGAGCAAGGAAGCAAAACCATATTGGATATTATGAAGTTTGATAAAGTCTGAGGCTAATCTCCAGCTAGGGAATGAATCAAATATGACTTGAAAAAGAAATGGAAGTTATGGATCATTAGAGTCCTTAATGATAAAGAAAGGAACATTTGCAGTGAAAGCCTCATGAGTTGAAGACAAAAAGGGAGCACACATGGGGTATGAATTTGTTCTTTATCGTATTTCATTTGAGGGGTGTCTGAAGCACCCAGATACTTCTCATTAAGAATCCTGGAATATGTTTAGAAATGAGCTTTGGTAAAGTCCAAGTCAATTAGCAGTGCAATCCTATACATGATTTATATTATTTTTTAAATAGGCAGATTTTCTGACCAATGTCCATCCAAAATACAGTACTATTCAAACTACAGTATTTCCCACAGATTCTCCCTCAAATGGTTGGAAAGAAAGAAAGAAAGAAAGAAAGAAAGAGAATAAGAGATGTGTTTCATGTTTCTGCTCCTTAGTGATTACATACTACATGTGAAATAATCTCTCACAATAGGGCTAATCTAATCTCTTTCATACACACGCACATACAAACACACACACACACACACACACACACACACGTGTGTATTTTCACTGCTCACCCTGCTCCTTGCCTTTCTCCAAGACAATATCTCCACCCTTCATGCCTCAGTTGTCCCTCAGACCACAACATCTCCCTTCTTCCTGCCTCAATTTCCCTCACCCAGAGTTTTCCTCACCATTACCACATCTTTCCTTTCCATGCTTCTGTTTCCCTCCACAATGCCAGTAACCACCTCCTATTGTCAACTGACTTGAAGGGCAGTTTGCTCTGGTGCTCTTGGGGCCTGGCAAGTGTCACATGCTGTGTGCTGAACAGTGGAGGTGGCTGGCATCAGACAGATCACACATCAATGGGTAGATTACTTTTGCCTCTCTACATGCCTCCTTGGGTGAGAAAGTTGATGAGGGTCCTTTGGCTTCAGGGGTGCCATCTTGAATAAAATATTGGGGGGGGGTGTAAGCCTTGCCCCACATAATCAGTCACATGACACTATTTGAATGGCAGTACCCATCAACTTTGAGGGTGGGGGGCAAAGACCCCCTAGGAGTTGGCTCTTATGTTTGATCCTTAGCAGCAGGCAGGAGATTTTCTCCTTGCCAATACAAGTTATACCTGTCCACAGTTATGTTTTATGGTTTGGTGTAAATTCTTTGTTATATTTAAATAAATATAACCTTTTCACCAATCCCTGCTATCAGTACTTCCTTTCAGGTATGTGACTAGCATCCGGATGAATCTTTTAGTTGGCCCAACCAATTTCAACTAGAAGTCGGGCATTTAGGATTGTTTCCAAGCAAGTTCTATTAAGAGTAGATCCCTTGACATTAACAAACCTAAGTTAGGCATGCCCGTTAATGTCAGTGGGCCTACTCTGAGTATGACGAACATTGGATACAACCTCCTGTGTCACTGGTCCAATGTTATGGTAGGAATTTCCTCCCTCCCTGCCACACTGATGGATGCCATCCATCAATGGAGAGAAACCATTTGCATACCACCAATTGTCTCTAAGGTTCTGTTGGATCAGGTCTTTAGAGCTTTTCTGTTTTTTCCAGCATGTATAAAAGAAAGTATTTCAGTCCACTGAATTATGACATCCAGGGATTTAACACCCTCCTCCCCTGCCACCATGATTAGCTTCCATAAAAATATTGTTTCCTAATTAATCACTTAGTCACTTCATTAGGTACTGTCACTTTTGAAAAATGAAACAAAAGAAATATTTTTCTCCTTTTCTGGTTAATTTAAAAATGCAATATGCCATTAAGTGAGAGGGTTATTGTCTATCTGACGATAGCATCCTACCCCCCCAGCATGGAAGATTAGATGGAGTCAATCTGAAATATTGGTGCAAACTTGGCATCTGAGCTTATGTATGTTTAAAAGTACCTATTTGCAGATGAAGCACAAGATCTTAGGGGCAGGGACTTAATTATGCGTCTTATAACTGCAGCACATCTTGCTGTTGCTAGGCACTGGAAGGCATTGAATGCAAAGTTATATGCAGTTCGGTGTGCTTATGTTTGAGACTTGGCAGAAAAGTTGGAAGAAAGGGTACGAGAAAGAAAACAACAAAGTCTACAAAACTTTTACAAAATATGGTGCACTTTTATTAAATTTGCAACCAAGAAAGAGCATGTGTATAAACCACCCAAGAAACATAAAAACCTGTGCAATGGCACTTTTAAAATTGGCAGCTATTGAATTGATGTTTTGTTTTATTATTACTAATACAACTGGATGCAGTTGGGGTTGTTATGGGGGAGGGCAGGGAGGAACTGTAATGGACTGTACATTTCTTCCTATATTTAATGATGATGATGGTGGTGGTAGTGGTGGTGGTGATTATGACAACAATGACTTGGCCAACCATCAAACATGTTATTTTATCCTGGAGGTTGATCCTGCCAATGGTGACAAGCCTTGGTCAAGTTCAGAGAGCGGTCACAGCTGGGGATCCAGTTCCAGTGCAGGCAAAGCAAACTCTAGTAGGCAGACAAGGAGGTTGGGTAAGGCAAGGCTGTCAAAAGTTTCTCCCAGTAACAGAATACTCAAAGGGAGAAGGTCTTATTAATCATCTCAAATCAAATTTATAGGGCCTAGCTTGTCCTCATCGGCTTGTGAGGTCAGCTGACAATCACTGTTCCTCAAGGGGAGAATCATGTACACCACCTTGAGGAAAATGTGGTATATAAATGAATTCAAATAAATAAGCAAATGAATGCGTTCCCGGACTGGAGTGGCCCTTGTAGTTCTTTTCTGCTGAAAATCACACATACACACATAGATGTAGAGTAGTAACATTGTTTGAATATGAAATTTACACTGCACTTCTTATGCTGAATGACTTTTTGTCAAGATGTGTAAACTGCTGAGAGATTTCTGTTGAAATGGGGAACAACATATGAATCAATTAAATAAAATGATGTAAAATTGCCTCATCACTGGCTGCACAATCTTCAGTGGGCAGATAGGCATGAGCAGGAAGGCACAGGGCCCTGATCTAGTTTGAGAGCACTTCCTGATCAGAGTCAGTGGATGTTTTCCTCCTTCTCAAAAAAAAGGAGCCAGTGTAAGTACAGTGTTTGAAAAGCATTAATAATGTCACATATGGTTTCGCCCTTACTTTTTAAAAAATTGTATGAAAAGGAAAGGAATAAGATTAAAGGTTTGTGGCTTTCTTGACTGTGAGTCCAGTTATACTCTGCAAATTTAAATGCTACCCTTTTATTTCCCTACCACCACCATCTTGCAATTTTCTGATCATTACCATCCTGCATGACTGAACAAAGGGCTTCTCTGTGGTTGGCAAGAAACCACCTCTTTTCAACCTCTGCCCTCAGGTTCCAGGGGCTCCTGAATCACCGGCAATCACTAATATCTCAGCAAAGTGCAGCTAAAAGTCATTCCTTCCAAATGTTGTCGCTTCCAGGTGATACGTTTATTGATCATTTATCCTGATTTGTTTGGAATTAAGTTAGATGATGTTGCATCAAGCAAATGTTATTTCACACTTTTCAATGCATTTTTTCATCACTTCCCTTTTGACTAAAAAGCACCTTTTGGGGGAAAGCAGGTGCAAGAGCTCAAAATCAACTTTAATTGTGACCTGGATTTTCCCATAGAGGAGGGGGAGAAATTTGATTCCGTTTGCAATTAAAGATGAAGCTACCTAATCTGCACTTTCAGAAACAATTTGAGACACAAAACAGAGTCTTCCTTTGAAATCCGCACTACTCCAATTTTTGCAGTGCTTTCCTCTAGCCAAGTAATGTGCACAAAATTGCATATACTAGAGGAAAAAATGTGCATATAAATGCATATATTGGTGAAGTGAGTGCACAAAAATGCATTGTACAGGAGGAAATTGTTTTACAAAAATGTGTATATTAGCCATAATTACATAGCAACATGTACCGGTATATTAGGGAAAATTTGCACTAAAATAAGATGAATATTCAAGACAACACTTTTCAAAACACAGACTATGGAAATGTGACAAAACGAACTTAAAACTGAAAAAATGAGGAACTGAGAGCAATCAAAACTGACATTCAACCATTGGTTTGTTTTAAGTTGCTTTGGGTTGCCATGGGCAAGATAACGTGACTAACACATTTAATAAATAATAATTCGTATTTGCCAGTATATGATTTAAGCTCACCTGAAAATTTCAGCAATATGGAAGTGACCTCTGTTCATGCAATATAGGCATATATCATTGTCTACCTTCTTTTTTTTCCTTGTAGATATCAGTCATTGTTTGGTTTCTGCCTATCCATGAATAGAGATGGAGGACCGGCTTTGTACTTTCCTTTGAACTGAACCTTTTGAGTGCTCTGCTTGAATACCTCCAAACACTCAGGAAACTTTGGGGGTGGATGGAGAATGTTGACTGAAGCATTGCAGAAGTGCTAGCAAAGTTTTCTCACGCAGAGAAAAACTCCCTTGATTCCTGGCAGAAAGTGATTTTTTAAATATATTTAAAGATTTTATTAAACTGTTTTTCATAATAAAATAAGACAAAAGAAACTACTCTAAATGAAAACAAAGACAGAGAAAGTAAATGCAGAGTCCTGTCTCAAAAGTAGCTCTTAAGATTTGTCACCCAAGAGAGTAGTGGACCCTTCCAGCTCTCACCTCGGAGTTTCCCTTTCTAATCCCCAGCTCTCACCCTGGGAGATCTTCGCTTCCCTACCTCTCACACAGGGCCTTTCCACCAACCATCTACCACCTCCATGTGTGTAATGCTTGGACCCCTATAATAACCAAGAGGACACCAAATATGAAAAATGGGGGAGGGGGGAAGGAAAGGAAAGAAGGAAAGGAAAGAAGAAAAGAAATGAAAAGAGAAAGAAGAAGAAGAAATTAAAAGGACTTCTGATTTTCCGTCTGTCAGTTACATAAAAGAAATTATTCAAAACTTTTGCTCTATTCTACTTTCTGTTAAGTAATATCCCCCCCCCCAATCTTCAGACCCGAATGTCTGAATTTTGTTCATTTTCCTTTCCGCATCAAAAGTCCAAAGGGGGTTCTCTAATTATTAATAATAATAAATGTCAGAAATTATTTTTCTCTATTCATACATTTCAAATAATTTCAACAACCATGCTTCCATATTAAACAATAATTAATCCTTCCGTCTTTGCTCTTATAAGAGTCTCTCTGCTGTGATCATATATTGAGATATTATTCCTGGCAGAAAATAATTTGGCTGAATGTACATGCAGTTGTATCAGGATATTTTGTGTGTTGTGCTTTCACTAATGCACAGGAGCAAATGTAGAATGTTGCACAGAAAGAATCACCATTCAGTAATACATATGAGAAAAATTTTATTGATTTGATGAAGTGGTTTATCAGTGCCTACATGTTCATTAGTAAGACTGGGGGGGGGGGGAGGTTGCAAATGGTCTGAAGCTATATAAAACTCACATGCTCCAATTACGGAATTATCTTTATAATTCTCCTAGCCAAACCTTGATTCAAAAGAAGGAGAGTGCAAAGGAAGCAGAAACCTATATCTGAGGGGACTTCACAGGGGAACGCTTACAACAGTAACAAAAGCAACAAGAGGGCAAACTTTAATTCTTGAGAAAGAACTTTCATTTATCATTATCATTGTTTTCACTGTAAGGTCCCAGGCAGTTTAGAATAATACAGAAATAAATCAGAAGAAATCAGAAGAAAAGGGTAGGTCCTATGAAATAAAACTGGGCAAGTGAATGGAATAACAGGAACTACCAGGGGATGGGGAGCTGCTATTCAGTGCTCGGAAGTGGCTCTCCAAGTGGGATGGAGCTGCTAGGTTAATGTCCTGGCAGGTGGATCACTGTTGCTTCCCAGGGAGGTTGGTATGATGCAAATTATTAGTAGCAGCACACGGCTGGCTTCGTTAAAATGTTTGCACCACACCAATCTCCCTGCAACATCGCCACTCCCAATAAACAACAGTGACTCTCTTCTGTCCTTCACCTCAGAGAGCAAAACATTGTGGCTTTTTCTTTCTGCTGCTCTTTGGAGCCGTTCCTGATCAACTCAATAATAATGTAAGGGGGAAATGGTATCTTTTTAGTCCTTAGCAAGAAGAGAGACAGAAAACAAGGTTTGTTTACAGGTTGTAAACATACCAGCAAATTAAAAGTGGAGTCCATGTTGAAAGCTAAAGACAAGTCCAAAGGCTGAAGAATGCTGCTCCAGTCAATTCGGTCTAATGAAAAATATTTCACCCCATCCTAAGTCTTGGTCTGAGCATGTTCTCTGTGTGGAGCAAATTTGCCAGGCAGTGCAGAGGCTCCGAGAGCAGTGAGGAATGCAGGATGTTTTCCAACCCTGAGTGGAGTGCTATTCCATCAGCAAAGATTGAACAGATTAAGGAATTAATCCTCCCCCTACTGCCATGCCAACCGATTTACCTGCTGTGGCAAGTTGTAGGCTTTCATCCAACAATGATGTCCAGTTTAAGTCATTTCCACTGCACTCATGAGCCACAGATGTGCACCAGCTTCAAACTCTTGAACATCTCTCTGTGTGTGTGTGCGTGTGTGCGCGCACACACGATATCCAGGTTTCCAAAACAGTACAATTTTACACTGTCAGAGAAAGATGGAATATACAATTATGCACTGATGCCTTGTCATTCTCTAACTGGCCTTCAAATCAATGTCAGGGGGGCTGTCAATACATACCTGGTTACCTTTTGATTGATAGTGCACAGTATTTTAACAATAGCATTTTATATTGCCAGGGTAATCAATGGTACATGCCCATCCATCATTAATAGATCACCTCTTCTGTTTTGCCCTTTGTTCACAGTCTGTGGATAAGTGAGAAAATGACAATATAATACTAAAGATCTAAATTAGTTACAATGGCAAACATTTCAGAAAAAGAAAAGAAATGAAGTATCCAAATTTGAAATGAATTGGTACGCGGTTCTTGTCTTTGTCTCTCTCCCCAACCCCCACCCCAGTTCATTATCTCTGTGTTTAGTATCAAGCTAACAAGAAAGACTTTTCACTTCATAGGTTTTCAGAGAGGGAGTTAATGATAGTAGCTTCATTCTGAAGCCAAAATTAATAAGGCTTTTCAAATTTGCATTTTAGTGTGGTTTTTTTATGTTTGATGAATACTCAAATTTTCACCACAAAGAACATTTGTAGGCAGCTCAACTCTGACTTGGATTTTTCCATTTAAAATCTGACTGTGCAAATAGCAGTACGATTAGATCAGTGAGTTTAATATTATGCAAAGACAAAGTAGCACTTTTCTGAAGCCCTAGATCATGGCAGGTTCCATAACAGCAGTAAGTAGAAGGTCAGTCCCATTGCTCTACAGAAATAATGGTCTTAATACAGCTGAGCCAACTGAAATCAGTGGCTTTGAACCCTGAGGGTTCCTTGGACATTTGTCAGTGCTTCTCAGTGAGAGGAGAACAGTTGTGGACATGTTTCCCTGAATGATTACCAACTTCCCCAACAATGTGAAGCCTCATGGGTATGTATTGCATGTATAATAGGCGCACATTTGGAGCATAAAAGGAAGCCCAATGGTGTTCTACGTGTTCTGAGTGTGGGCCCTGGAACATGCTCCAGAACTGTCTGCAGTGCATTGGGGGTTGTGCAGATGCTCATGGGTTCTGTGGGGAACCGGTGGATATGGAAAGTCTTTTGTACAGATCCAAAGCATGAAGAAAATGCCACTGCTCTCCATGGCAGTAGATGTTCAGACATCATGCGATATGACATAGGGTGATGGTCAAGCTCAAAGTAGTTCAGAGTTTGAAAAAGCTTTAAGTGCAAATTGTGTGTGGCATATTCAACAATACCAAGTATGAGCCGCCAAGTGCTTAATGCAATATACTAGATGGAGGAGCAGCTCATCTGATGAAGTTGCGGCAAGAGCAGCACTGCTGCTATGGCTGGAGGGTGGTGCTTCTAGCCATGCTTCCTGGCACCATTGCAATTGACAATGGTGGCAGTAATGAACATTTCCAAAGCAAGTTTGAAAAACACTCCCCTTCCATAAAGAGCTCACATAGAAAATCAAGTTGTGTTTTGCTTTAGTTTGCATACATTTTGATGCTTAATTTTGAATGTTTATGTATTCCCCACCCAGGAACCTTTGGTGTGAAGGGCTGATACACACACACTCCCGCCACCAGCACTCTTAAGTTTTGCTGTAATTCTGCAATGTGGGGTGATAGGCAGCTGCCTTATACTGAGTCAGACCATTGGTCCATCTAGCTCAGTGTTGTCTGCATAGCCCACACAGACTGGCAGTGGCTCTCCGTGATTCCAGGCAGGGGGCACTCCCAGCCCTACCCGGAGATGCCAGGTGCTTAACCTCTATCAGCTACACCCCTTCCAACATTCAGTTCTATTCTGTAGCAATTGATTTGCACCTTTGGTCAGATAACATTGAAATCCTATGGACAGACCAGTACTAAATCCATTGGACTTATTTCCCAGGGCTGCTGTTTGGCCGTTTTCAGTGTGACTCTATTCTAAGTTTCAAAATGGTTGGCGCATCTCCAGCTGGAGAAAAAGTGTGTGGATTAATTATAGGCCTAACCACCTGCTTCACCCAACTTTAGCGCTCTGAATTTTGAGCTAATTTGAAATTGGCAGTCTCAGTTCCCGTGAATATGGAAATGGGACTGGGTTTGTAGAACACTGTTTTAAACCCATGTAATAAATTCAGAGCGCTCTGTTCAATATTCTGCAAAATAGATTGGAAGCTGAAAATGAGATTTTATTCATTAAACCCATGTACACCTCTGGAATGGAAAGAGGAAAAGTGATTAAATGCCATTCAGGGTTACCAAACAGTCCCTTCCCTTGGGCCATAGTGTTTTATGAAGGAGATGTTAAAAGCTGACCATAAAGATTTCAGAACTGGAAAATATGCGTTTTGAGGGCATTACTGTTGCATGCAAGTCATTTTTGCTTGTTGCAGTTACTTGACTGGGACTGGTGAGTTCCAAGTTAATTTCCCAGTTCTCTAAGAAGCTTTCCACATGACATCAACTCTCCACATTTTCAGTTGTCAGTAAAGTTATGATAATTAGGCTGTTTTTTTATCATTTTTGTTTTTCTTAAGAATATCCTCTGGTATGGTAGGAAGTGCACCTATGATTTGCATTAGCTGTGCTGTTCAAATTGGCCTGTATCCTATGAGGTTATTGTGTGAGTGGAACAATTTTCACTCAAACAGCAGAACTTTTCTTCATTCTCCTTCCTCTGTGTGTCCCCTGTAACTCCCAAAATCTGCTTTGGGGGCTTCCCCAACTCTTCATGGTAGATTGGGATAGTGGTGCAGGGCCAAATGTCAGGAGGAGAGGGAAGGGAGGTTCTGTTAAATGAGTGTAAGTTGTTTCACATACTTTCTTGGATTCAATCCATTGAGAGTAACTGATGAAGCTGGAAGGCGGCTTGAATGCAAATGGGGGAAAGATCCAAATGAATGCAACCAAAGGGCTCATTATTGAGCCTACCTAGTGGCAGCAAAGGCACCAAAGAAGGCATACTTTGCTGCTTCCATTCCGTCTTCATTATGTTGTGCGGCAGAGCTTTTCCATGTTGTACAGGGTCTTTTACAGGCTGGCCCAAAAGAGGTGATAGAACAATGGTAGCTCGCTGTGACTTGTTTGCAAAGCATTTTGAGGATAAAAGTTCTGAACGTCTAGTTCTGTTGAATGAGTTTCAGTTGCTAAGGCTTGAGGATGTGGACAAGGTGCTCGGATCAGTCAAGGCGACTACTTGCGCTCTAGACCCCTGCCCCTCTTGGCTGATGAAAACCAGCAGGGAGAGAACAGCTGGCTGGGCCAGGGAGGTGATCAATGCCTCTTTACAAGAGGGGGTGGTCCCTGCCTGTTTGAAGGAGGCAGTGGTAAAACCCCTCCTTAAGAAACCTTCCCTGGATCTGGAAAATCTAACTAACTATTGACCAGTTGCTAATCTCCATTTCCTGAGCAAGGTTCTGGAGCAAGTGGTCGCAGACCAGATCCAGTTGCTTTTGGAACCATTTCAATCAGGTTTTAAGCCCGGTTTTGGCACAGAAACTGCTTTGGTTGCCCTGTATGATGACCTCTGTTGAGAGAGAGAGACAAGGAAACATGTTCCTGCTAATTCTTCTCAATCTCTCAGCTGCTTTCGATACCATTGACCATGGTATCCTTCTAGAGCGACTCTCTGAACTAGGGATAGGTGGCACCGCTCTGCGGTGGTTCCAGTCCTACTTGGATGGTCATTCCTAGAGGGTGCTACTTGGGGAATGCTTTTCAGCCCCGTGGAACCTTCAATGTGGGCTTCCGCAGGGCTCAATCCTACCCCCCATGTTGTTTAACATCTACAGTACATGAAACTGCTGGGTGGGGTTATCCGGAGGTTGGAGTATATTGTCAGCAATATGCTGATGACACTCAGCTCTATTTCTCCTTTGCATATGCAGGTGAGGCAGCGGAAGTGCTGGACCAGTGTCTTGCCTCGGTAATGGACTAGATCAGAGCCAACAAACTGAAACTCAATCCAGATAAGACTGAGGCACTGTTAGTGGGTGGTTCCCTAGACCAGATGGATAGGAGATCGCCTGCTCTTGATGGGGTTACACTTCCTCTGAAGGAGCAGGTTCATAGCTTTGGGGTACTCCTGGATCCTGTGCTGTCACTCGAGGCTCAGGTGGCCTCAGTGGCCCAGAGTGCCTTCCATCAGCTTTGGCTGGTGGCCCAGCTACGTCCCTATCTGGACATGGATAGCCTAACTACTGTTGTCTATGCTCTGGTAACCTCAAGGTTAGATTATTGCAATGCATTATACATAGGGCTGCCTTTGAAGAGGGTTCGGAAACTTCAGCTGGTGCAGAATTCAGCAGCCAGGTTGCTCACCAGAGCAAGATGGTTTGAGCATATTACACCGATCCTGGTCTGACTGCACTGGCTACCAATTAGTTTCCGGCCCCAATTCAAAGTGCTGGTTATAAACAGCTCAGGACCGCAATACCTCAAGGACCACCTCTTTCCATATGAACCTACCCAGAGCCTGAGATCACCTTCTGAGGCCTTCCTTTGTGTGCCTCCTCCTCAAGAGGTCCAGAGGGTGGCAGCACAAGAACGGGCCTTCTCTGCAGTGGCTCCTGGTCTGTAAAATGATCTCTCCAAGGAAGTTCACCTGGCACCTTCATTATACACCTTTAGGCACCAGGCAAAAATGTTCCTTTTTAACTAGGCCTTTGGTTGATTTGATTGACATCCTATGCCCTTCTAAAATGTGGTTGGGTTTTTTTGGGGGGGGTGTTATTGGGTAGTTGTTTTTATTTTGATTATATATATTGTGTTTCTTTATTTTGATTTTGTTCTGTGAACTGCCCTGAGACTTCTAGGTATAGGGTGGGATATTAAATAAATTGATAGATGATAGATAGATGGATGGATAGATAGATAGATAGATGATAGACAGATCCATTCAGCTCTTCTCCTACTTAAGCTCCATCAAGGCTTGTGCATCACTGAGTGAATTTACAGAAGATATGCCATTACTCCTCAAGAATCTCAAGGATCAGTCCTACACATGATGGCTTGCTGGCATAGGATTCTGGAGGGGAGAGCTTAACACTTGCAGAAGGCACAGATCTCAAACCCCTGACTTGTGCTCTCCTTGCTCTAAGATCAGGTATATCCCTCCCCTGGTTTTCTTTCTTTTTAATCCTGTGTTCCCTCTCAAGATTTGGGGATAATTAGGGACTCTTATACTTTTTAGAATAAATATAGTGCAAATATAGTTAATGATTGTTTGCTGCATGTGTAACCTCACTGCCTAAAGCAGAACCCCCATACTTTTGTCATTTTTGCGTAATAAACCAATCTTTGTCTACTTCCTGGTGTGATACATTCTTTAATATGCATAATTGCAAAGGTACGTATACACACATGGTTTCTGAATACACATCCTGACTCCATGCAAAAGGTTCCATTCCTCTCACTAGTGTATGCTGGATATGTGGTGGACATGTATGTGGGTTCAAACATACACCTTGTATTTTTTTAAAAAAATAATATTTATTAAAATTTCAAAAGAAAAAGATCACATTAATAAGAAAATTAACAATAAAAAGGAAAAATACAAAATACAAAATACAAAAAAGAAAAAACAGTTAAAAACAATTCCATCTTTTCATCACTTCTTTTACATTTACTTGTTTCCCGGACCTCCTCATACCTCCCTCTTTTGTATTCCAATTCAATATGTTAGTCCAGCAATTCCTTTCCCTCCTTTTTAATCCTGATCTTTAATCTTGATATATTATAACATTAAATTTTTACATATTAAAAACCAATTTTTCCATATTTTTTTATACCATTACCGCTAGAAACCGCTTAACTTCAATCCGTCATCATTCTAACATTCATTAATTTTACAATATTTCTGTAAGTAGTCTTTAAATTTCTTCCAATCTTCTTCCACCGACTCTTCTCCCTGGTCTCGGATTCTGCCAGTCATTTCCGCCAATTCCATATAGTCCATCATTTTCATCTGCCATTCCTCCAGTGTGGGTAGATCTTGTGTCTTCCAACGCTTTGCAATAAGTATTCTTGCTGCTGCTGTAGCATACATAAAGAAAGTTCTGTCCTTCTTTAACACTGATTGGCCAACTATGCCCAGGAGAAAGGCCTCTGGTTTCTTCAAGAAGGTATATTTAAATACCTTTTTTAATTCATTATAAATCATCTCCCAGAAAACCTTAATCCTTGGGCACGTCCACCAAAGGTGAAAGAATGTACCTTCAGTTTCTTTACATTTCCAACATTTGTTATCGGGCAAATGGTAGATTTTTGCAAGCTTGACTGGGGTTATGTACCACCTGTATATCATTTTCATAATATTCTCTCTTAGGGCATTACATGCCGTAAACTTCATACCTGTGGTCCATAACTGTTCCCAGTCAGCCAGACCTCAAACTTTATTATGAATCAGCAGCTTTTTGCTGGTTGAAAGAATGGCTGCTTCTTGAAAACACTGACATTTTGGATTTAGAAGGTTTTAACAATGTATTTGGATGGCATGCATATTTGTGGTATGATAAGGTCAAAGCACATAAAGCATTTAAAAGCCATATTGTCAGGAAAGCATTGTTTAATGTTTGGATAAGATATAAGGATTTATTGGAAAATAAAACACCAAGGTGGCTGTCACCAATGGAAGCAAAAGCTCTGAAAAAGCTCAATATGGAGGTCAAATGGCCGAAATATTGGGAAATTTTGGAACAAGATGGAGATAGATTGAAACTGCAGAGTTTTGAAAAACTAAAAAACAAAGTGCGAGACTGGCTTCATTATTATCAGATAATGGAGGCATACAATTCGGACAAGAAAATTGGCTTCCAGGTGGAAAAATCAAAATTAGAAACAGAATTGTTAGAACCCAAAACTAAGATTTTGTCAAAGATGTATAACTTGCTGTTGAAATGGAATACTCAGGATGAAATGGTGAAATCTGCTATGATTAAATGGGCACAAGACGTTGGACATAATATAATGATGGCTGACTGGGAACAGTTGTGGACCACAAACATACACCTTGTAGAAGTACTACTACATTGAATACAACACTAAATCAGCAACTGCACTGATTTTAGCCAGGTTCACTTCTCTGATGTCTCTTACTGTGCGGGAGCGAGTTCAGATGAGGAACCACAGGCAGCTGGGAAAGTTGTAGAGCACTGGAGAAATTGTTAATGGAAAGATAAACAAGAACATCATCAATGGCATCTTTGCAACAATAATAAGCTGGATCCAGACACATCAAATCAACATTTCAGTTAAACGCGTTGTAAACTTTGTATGAGAAATCAGGTTGGCAAATCAAAACTCCACAGCGCCCTCTGGTGTCACAGTGTTATAATGCACATATAAAACATTTTTCTTCACCAATGGAGCTGAATTCATAATCTCCACACTGCGTAGATCAAAGTTATAGAGCTGTTTTAGTGCCCTTGGGGTAGAAAAAAGCAGAAAAATCGAAGCCCCTTATTTCACAGGGGAAGAACATTTCAATAGCTTTCAATAAATTAGAGGGCAGGTTTAGGTCCAGCACTATTAGGAACGGACTACCTACCCTCACAACTATTTCGATCATGACAAAAGAAAGAGTTTACTTTTTCAGGAGGTGCTTCTCTGAATAGGCTTCATTTGCCCTCACATTCCTGATTTGCTAGCATCATATGACTAGTCCATACACTAGGCCTGCCCTCACATTGATCTGGGGCAGGGTGAATGGTGCCCAGGTTGGCTCGGGGGGGGGGGTCCGACCAAACTAGGGGGCTCAGACTGAGGCCACAGTGTGAATTGGGAAGTGGGGCTGTGCACATTAGTTTCTACGCCCACTTTTGCCTGTAGCCCTGTCCACCACTGGCTTGTGGCCCTTGGAAGGTTGCCCAGAAGGGAATGTGGCCCTTCAGTTAAACAAAAAGCCCTGGTTTAAGAAGGCTGTGTCCAGAGTATTAACTGTGCCTGATTTACACAAAGAAGAAATCTCAGTAACATTATGGTGGCATTGTTGGAGGAAAGCTAAGGTGGAGAGAGGCAGGGATCTTGCCTAAGGCCACCTAACGATTTAATGGCAGCAATGAGTTTTGAGCTGTGCATCTTCTTATTCAAAGCTCAGTATCTTAGCCCCTGATATCTGGCTTCCTCTCCTGCCCCCTTATGGGCCATGTTGAACACTATCAGATTATCTATGGTATCTGGGAAATTATTTTTAGGCCAATAACTTCTGATGGACGCCTTTTAGGAAATAATGTCAATTATAACCTTGTAGGACTTCGTTATTTCAGTCTATTACCTGCAATGAGTTATTCTCAAACAAGGAGTTCAAATTGATAAAAGGCAAAGGAAAATCAATACTTGAGATGGTTGAGATTAATTGGGACTTTATAATGGATTTCTTTCCCCCCTTCTTTTTCCATTGGGACTTCCAATAGCTCCAGCAGCCAGCCCATCCTGAATGTGGATTTAGTGCTGCCAAATATGTGAAGTCAAAACTTGAAGAGATTCATATTTTTCTGCATTAAGATGATTAATATTTCAAAACTGCAGACCTGCCAAGATAAATGGGGCCCAGTATGCACACTCACCTGTACACACACTTTACCAATAAAAGAAAAATCAGTAACTATTCTTCTCACTGGGGGGAAAAATCTAGTGGTCAGGTCATTGTTAAAAGTGTGTTTATTTTTCTTGCAGAAAGTGCTGTAAGCTCTCATAAATTGCTTTCTGTAGAGTAAGAAATTAGAGAAACTTGGGAGGCTACAGTGCAACCTCAATTGGCAGCCATTCAATAAGTTGTCAGAGAAGCTTCAGGAAGAAGATAGCAAGCTGCTCTACTGGACAGTTCGGTTTCCTTGCATTCCATCTTGTCATCTGATCTCAGACATCTCAAGTTGGGGAATCTGGCAATTTTCTCTATAGAAGAATGCTGAGTTTTAGTTGCTCCCCTGTGGATGGCCAGATGGGGCAGTTCAGGTATCAACTCAGCAGTGCCTAAAACCAGGGCATTCAAAGGGCAGCAGAATTCTACTTGATTCAATACAGCTACTGACTCTGGCAAGGGTGAAGACAAGGAGAAAGCAGGTCCCACAGAAGTATGGGGACAGGGAGGGAAATGTGGGAACCAAAGGCAGGGACTGCATAACCAAGCAAAAGTAAAGATTGCTGAGTCAGATAACCAGAGTGATCAGAGTTAGGTTCTTCAGGGCCTTGGACAGTTCATAGGAAGAAGATGGTCTGTTTTGAGTCCATGGCTCCCTTGACCAGCTACATGCTTTCTGTGGCTCCCTTGTGGGAAAATGGCTCCAAGCCTCAGTTCTGTCCCCCCTTGCCTGAAGATCCAGCAGCCTCTCACCCCTTTTCAAACCCCTCCCTTGTGGAGTGTTCCCTCAGCCTCCTCTCCTCTTTCCTTTCCTTGGGAGTTCTTCAGGCAGCTGTCCCTGGTCTCTGAGCTTCCCCCACCCCCACCCCACCTCAAAGAGAGGTGCCTCCTCAGACCGTCCCACAAGGGCATGAGAGCAGGGTGCCCACAGCCTTAGTGGTCCAACGGAGACTGGCCAAATGGGAACAGCACCTGACCTTGGGAGGCAGCAGGGGTGCCAGAACTGTTACAACGAACAGACACACAAGCCTTTGGGAGGCAGAGACATGAGAGGGCATCAGACGGAGGGAGGGGAGGAAAGAGGGACAGAGGCCTGTGTTGCTTGAGGCACCCCTGACCATCCTTCAAGGCACCACAGGGTGCCATGGCACGCTGGTGGAAAACCACTGGTACATTTCATAGAATTCTAGAGTAGGAAGGGAACATGAGGATCATCTAGTCCAACCCCCTCCCTGCAATGCAGGAATCTTTTGCCCAACATGAGGCTTGAACCCACAACCCTGAAATTATTTGTTTCCATTATAAAAAGATTGACATGACTCATAGAATGAGCTGGAAGATACCTCAAGAGTCCAGTGCAGGAATCACAGCCCAAGAATCCCTGATAGATGACCCTCCAGCTTCTGTTGGAAAAATTCCAATGAAGGAGAATCCAGCACCTTCCAACGGAGTCTATTCCACTGTCAAATGGCTCTTACCATCAGAAAGTTATTCCTAATGTTTAGTTGGAATCTCCTTTCTTGTAATTCGAATCCATTGGTTTGGGTTCCACCCTCTGGAGCAGCAGAAAACAAGCTTGCTCTATCTTCAGATATTTGAAGATGGATACCATATCATCTCCCAGTCTCCTCTTTTCCAGGCCCAACACCCCTAACTCCCTCAATCATTCCTCATATAGCTTGGTTGCAGCCAATTGATCTTCTTGGTTGACCCCTCTGCACACGTTCCAGCTTGTCAATATAATTCTTAAATGGTGGCACCCAGAACTGGACACAGTACTCCAGGTATGCTCTGACCAAGGCAGAAAAAGCAGGACTATTACTTCCTTTGATTGAGACACTCAACTTCTGTTGATGCAGCCTAGAATAGCATTAGCTTTTTTTGCTGGTGGATCACACTGTTGACTCATATTAAGCTTGTGGTCTACTAACACCCCTAGATTATTTTTGTTTGTACTACTGGCAATCCAGATATCTCCCATCATCATATATTTGTGCAGAACCTTACATTCATCCCTCCTGAAATTCATTTTGCTAGTTTTGTCCAATTCCACCAATCTGTTAAACAAATACACAAATAAACAAATATTTAGTTGTTTCCATTGGGTTTGAACACCACTTTGAATTACAGCAACTTTATTCAATGGTACTGGTGGATCTGAGTAGTCCAGTATCCCTTTTCTAAAAATGAAAAGTTTTATAAAAAACTCTATGGGGACAGACAAGTATTATCTCCCTATTAGTCTGGCAGAGGTTGGAGACGTCTGGTACTGTGAAATAATTTCTTGCTTAAGTTAGGGCCACTTTGTAAATTCATGATGAGGGGGGTCTTTGAGTTTCCCAGCTCATTGGTTGCTTTCCTGGTCACTCGAATATCCATTCTCCCTGCAGTCACTGTGTTGGTCCCCAGGTAGATGACTCCTTTCAGATTCGGTGATGTTCATGTGCTATGGACTCAAAATATTTCTTTGTAGACTTACAAGTCTTCTACAGAGACTTTTTCTGAACATGCGCGTGGGGATTCCTTCCCTTATAAAACGTGGGACTGAAAATATCCAGCAATCCCAATCTGAACCCCTGAATGGGAGACCACCTCAGCGGCAGAGCAAGCCAATTGGGTGCCCAGGGGCAGGGCCTGCCGCCCACGGGGATGGGGCCAGCTGCCTGTGGGGCGGGGGGGCAGGACGCTCCGTGGGGCCTCTGGGGAGTCTGTTTGCCTCCCCCACTCAGCCACCCTACAGCTGAGGGAGAGGCAGCAGGTAGACCGTTTGGGGCCTGTGGGCGCCCAAGCCACAACATCTCTGTATAGATAACAATTTTGCCGTGTTGTAGCAGGAAATCTGTTCCTAAATACCTGTGGTCTTCTGTCAAAGTCATTCCTAGCTGTAAATCACTATGGGAAAGCTGTAAGGGGCAGAATTGTATTTACAGCAACAATAAAAACTGGAACTCAGTTCCGGCTCCTCTCAGGTTGGCACTGTTGCCATTACAAGAGAACAAGGAAGACATTCCTGGTGAGTTCCAGCACCTCTTTTTCTAGAAAAATAGCACAGTTTCTACCTTGGGGCCCGCTCCACTGTCATGTTTGGTGTTCAGCAGCAGGAGTTTTTGAAGGAATCCTGTAAGCAGGGCCAGTTGGGGGGAGGGGCTGCAGGGGGCATTTGGCCTGGGGCAAAACCTCAAAGGGGGCCTCAGATTTAGTCACTTCTTAATATTTTTGGTATTTGATTCTTTTCTTAACTTGTTTCTACCTGCAGCAGACCAAAATGTGACACCCACTCTCAGCTTAGAGCTGCAAACTTAAGCAAATGAGAGATGTGATTTGGTAAAAGACATGGTTCTTTTTTGTTCGCAGATATTTCATCATATTTAATTACATCTCACTTCTTTGGTGTGCGGCGCTATTTTGTTTTGTGCTCCATCATTTTTAATTTTTTATTCTGCCTAAAGCTGGAAGTGGCCTAGGTCTCTCTGGACCACTGAAACCGGGTGTCCCTGATCATTGTTCTTGCTGGCCAGGGCTGGGAGCAGCACACAGGCACTCAAAGGCTTGGCCAGTATTCTCTGTAAAACGGACCACACAAACACACACACACACACACACACACACAGAGGAAGCATGCCCCAGAACCTTTTGCAATTTGCAGTGTTTCTGAAATGCAGAAAATTCAAAAAGCGCCATAGACAGTCGAGTCTGCAGCAAAATAAGCACTCCAGCATAAGTTTGCGATGAGATAACATTCTTTTTATTGCTAAAAGAGATATAGCATAAATTAATATCTAAATATAACAGTTTTATACTTTTCATTTATTCCCCCATTTATAGTTAACACTATGTTGTAAGCATCCCAGAAGCATTCAGTTTTTTTAAAAAAACAAAATATGCATAAGAAAATATAGACAACGTCCACTGCTTCAATTTAAAAAAAGCCAGTCACAGGACGGGAACCATTCATTAGCCATATTGCTAGTGAGCCTGGCATGGTTTCCGTTTTAATATGACCTTGACATCTCCGCCAGATAGGGGGTTTTTCTTCTTCACATTCCAGTGTCACAGAAGAGAAGTACTGTCTGTATTTCATCCTCAGCTTTGGGTTTTCGGTGTCTGTAACACTTTCTGGGTCATTTACAAATTTTGGCTTGGAAGTGTTTATTTCACTCCTTTTCCAAAAATATTTTTCACCCAGAACCAGAGTTCCACTTAACAGCTGCAAAGCTGCAGCAAGAAACCCAACATAGATGGCCATTCCAGCACGTTGTTCTGTGGGAATCGGAGGCACTCCCAAAACCTCCGAAAGCGGAATTCCTTCGTTTCTTAATACAGAGTGAAGATTCCATGCAATGGGAATCAGTACACAAGTACCCGCTGCCAACTCTATCCTTCCTCCAATTGAAAAGAAGGTATCAATGAAATTTTCGTCTTTTCCCGGCTCAAAGATGTTGCATAGAGCAAAGGCCATCCAAAGAACGGTCACCGCATTGGCCACTGAGGCCATTGGCATCAAGTCCTGGGCCACAATGATTTCAGGTGGTAGGGACTCCTCATCATTGAATGGTATGCATATCATGTTAGTTTTCTTCATAGTAACTCTTCTTATGGAACAGGCACCCCAGATGCCAATGCCCACAACGCCCTGCTGGTTGCTGCCCATGATTTTGTCTACTTGCCACACTCTCCAGTCAAGGTTGGCAGATGTGGAGCAGATGCTCATTAGGCAGCCCAGGACAGCCAGGAGAAAGGCAGCTAGTTGCACGCAGGACACCCTGCACAAGAGGCGGACTGGGAAGGACCCATCATGCGCCTGGGGTGGAAGTTTCGCTTTAGCGCTGGGAAGGCTGGCGATAGAAGGCATGCTGGAGAAAAAGACAGACAAAAGATAACCGTTAGATACTTAGGCACAGTATCATATGGACACCTCCTAAAGTTTGAGCAAATAGTGATGCGCAGCTAAAACAATGCCATCGTTCTAGGGCAAATTCTGCATTTCCCACCTTGAGACGTAGGAATGGAAAAGTCTGCTGTACCTGCAATCATAAGTGCCAGGAATCAAACTTCCCCAGGGGTGAAGAAATTGCACAACCGCACAACCCCTTTTGTTCTAGGGACCCCCTCCATGCAGATAATTGGGCTCTTGTCTAGTCCACTCCTCCTCTGCATTCCTATGCTCCCCTCCCTTCCCTCTCCATTGGTAAAATGTCAGGCATGATCCCACCAAAGTTATGCATTCTACCCTTGAAAGAAAGTTGGTGCAACAGACCAATACAGCTCCTGTTCAGGAAAGAATCCTTTCTGGCTTTAGTCCTCATTCTCTCTCTCTCTCTCTCTCTCTCTCTCACACACACACACACACACACACACACACACACTGTGAAAAGCCTACCAAGTGGCTCTCAGACAGGACAAAAGGAAATAAAAGTCAATCTGTTCCTATCTGAGAAAACACTGCTATGTTGGTGGGGAACTGAGGAGCGCTGTATATATGCACCTGCGTGAATCAGTTCTTCAACCAGTCTTTTTCCAGAGCAAGGGCTTTTTCCAGGTCTTTCTCTTCCAGCGTCTGACCTAGGACAAGACCTGAAAAGAGTGGAGCTGGTCTGAGCACCGTAGCAACTGCTCCTTGGAGTTCTGAGGCAGTTAGAATGCAGCTTGCTTTGAACGCTCAGAAGAACACCAATCATAACTCCAGGGTCCTGGTCGTTTGGAACTGTTGGCAACTGCTTGGAGGCAGTATGCATTTGAATAGCAGTGTGATTCTGCAACTTTTAAAAGACACTTTTTTGTTAGATGTAAGCTTATGCAAAGATTGGATGCAAAATGTGGAAATAAACACCCCTGCTGCCAGTTCCAAAGGAATGAGCGAGCAAGATTTGAAATAAACCAGGGGTCAGCAACCTTTTTTAGCTGTGGGCCGGTCCACCATCCCTCAGACCATGTGGTTGGCTGGAGTATATTTTGAAAAAGAAAATAAAAAAATGAACGAATTCCTATGCCCCAGAAATAACCCAGAGATGCATTTTAAATAGAAGCACACATTCTACTCATGTAAAAACACCAGGCAGACCCCACAAATAACCCAGAGATGCATTTTAAATAAAAGGACACATTCAACTCATGTAAAAACACGCTGATTCCCGGACCGTCCGCAGTCTGGATTGAGAAGGCGATTGGGCCGCATCTGGCTCCCGGGCCTTAGGTTGCCTACCCATGGTTAAGGTCATATTGAATCCCTTCAGGCATTCAAAGATGGCTATCATATTATCAGTTGGACAGTTGACAGGGTTTTTTGTTTTGTTGGACCCACTTTTTCTATTGAATTGATATTACCATGCTCCATTTGGGAGGGTTTTGCTTGTGATGCAATTTTAATGGTTTTGTCTTTTTTCATAATTACGTGTTTTATTGCTGTAACACTTATGGTGGGACCTTATAATGAAGACTGGGCAAGAAATCTTATAGGTAGATGGATCAATAGTCAGTCTAGCAAAACCAAATGTGTGTTTGAATGGGGAACATGATGGATAAGAGCAATCCAAACTGTAGGAAGCTGCTGTAATATATGACGGGGTAAATGATGCTGCTGTAACTTACCTCTGTTTCAAACTCCATTGAGGAATGGGGCTACTGCTGGCCAGGCCAACTTGAGCCTGACGGAGAGAAAACAACTGTTACACCACTCATTTTGTGAGTGTATCTTCCACTGGGTTACCAGGTCATGTGCCTGAGCTGAGCAGAGTTTGGAATAGGGGCAAGTTCCCCCCTCCCCATTTCCATCTTCACTTTCCCAGAGCACCTCTTTTGGGGGACTTACCCAAGCCTTGGCTGAGCCAGGACAGAGGACTGACACCAGTGTCTCTCCAGCTGAGCAGAGATGAGGGACTTCTGTTGCTCAACCACAGATGCACCTTTTCCAAACTGCTCATCTTGGCAGTTCTTGGGTTTGGAATGCTCCCTTAGTTTTTATTTGCATTAATTTATTGGGAAAAAATTTAATTCCACTATTAATTGCAAGTGCTTCCAGGCGGTGATACAATAAACTTTGGTAATAAACTTAGCTTGCATTCTCCATATTCTTCCAAACCCTTTCCGAGGACTGGTAAAATGTGTAAAGTGGGAAGCCTCACACTGCTCCCGTACGTGATATGTGGCTTTCTACCTGTTGAACAAGTACCCTAATGATATCCCCAGGAGCCACAATGTGAGTTAGTGAGGCCCATGCCTTTATATATGATGGCAGAGCTGGGAGTACAAGCAAATGAGTCAAGTGTAGTGAAGCATATTTCTCATTAAATAGAGCAACTGGAAACAAAGCTCATGGAAAGGTGAGCTCATTTATCAAATCACATGTGGATGACACAGGCGCTATGTTTTATTACCTCCAGGGCTCGAGGTAATATCAAACAGTTTTTGCTGGGTAATGCCAAGGATTCATAATGTTGTTTTTGGAGGCGCTTCATATATTGCGCTGAATGGGTGCATCATTGCCAGTTGGTTTGCTCTAGGAAAAACAAAAGCAAAAATGAGCTTCAGGGGAAGCTCAGTGTTAGAACACATAGCTTGCATGCAAAAGGAAATGGTCCAGACCTTGGCATCTCTAGGTAGAGCTAGGAAAGACTTCTGCTGAAACCATGGAAAGTCACCAACAATCCATGCATGTCAGGGATGCAGAGCTTGTAGTCCTCCGTATGTTGTTGGGCTACAACTCCCACCATTCTTGACCATTGGCGATGCTGGCTGGAGTCCAACATTATTGGAAGGGCCACTGTTTTTCTTCCATGGTATAGACAGGAAGCAAAATCTCTTCCTGTGACCCTATTGCTGCTGACTTACTTGCTTCTTCCTCTTGCTCCTGACTCACTTGCAAAAGTGCTTCTTGTCTCTTTGGCACAGTACTCTTCCTAGAATATCTTAGTGCTTCTTCCTCTTTCCTGAGCATCAAGACCATCTAGCTATGGTGCCATGCTAGAGGGAGAAGAATTGCCTTTGTTAATAAGTTGGTGCATTTCTTCCCCATTGCAGCATTGTGTTGTGATGAGTGGTGTCTCTTGTTCTTCGGAAATTGTTGCCCGAAGAACAGAGACAGCATCACAACACCGCAACAGGAGAGGAAATGCTGTCTTTCTAAAGAGCAACAAACAACATTTCTTCTCCTCCAAATCACAATGGGAAGGAAGGAGACCACTGTTTCTGTAGTTGATAGAGAATATGAATTGTGTGTGTATCTGTGTGTGTGTGTGTGTGTGTGTGTGTGTGTGCTGTATGTAGAATAACAGAATTGTAGAGTTGGAAGAGACCTCAAAGGTCATCTAGTTCAACTGTCTGCAGGGCAGGAATCACATCTAAAGAATCCCTGACAGATGGCCAGATGGAAGTTTAAAAACCTTCAGTTTGTGGGTTGTGTGTACTGTATGGCAAATATGTATGTGTGATGCATATCTGTGTGTGGTCTATATGTGTGAATGCATGGTGAGTATGCTGCGTGGTCCATATGTGTGGTCTGTATGTAGCTTTGTATGCTGTGTCTCTGGCGAGTGTATATGTGTGCTTTGGCCGTAGCTGGTGTGTGGCCCTGAGAGAGTTGGTGGACTGTGAACGTGGCCCCAAATTGTAACCACTGGTGATGCAGACAACATTAAGCTATATATACCAATGGCCTCGTTTGTTATGTGGCAGCTTCCAATTCATTTGTTTTTTGAAGTTGATTTTCAGCTTGTTGAGCACTGTCAGAGACCTCATCAGCCATGTCTGAAGTCTCATTACTTAATTTTTCAAAAGCTACTTCAAAATTGTGATGTATGAGAGAAGATCAGAATGAAAACAGCCCATATTAGTAAAAATGTGAGAGAGTGCATGCTTAAAATCCTTGTGCTGCAGAGGACAGTTCAGCAATTATTGGAAGCCTGGGGCTGTATCCAATTAAGCTATACTCAGAGTACACTTATTAAAATGAAGGAATCTAAGATAGCCATATCCATTAACTTCAGTGAGTCTGCTCTGAGTAGGATTAGCATTGGATACAACCCTTGGAGTCTTCTCTCTGCTGAGACACCCAAAAAAACACAATAATGAATCCTGAACAATTGTGTGGAAGCCATTGCATGTAAATCTCTATGTGCAAATGCTTTCCCTGTATGCCTGTGAATTGTTGATTAGATACAGGATGCTGGGCAGGTTTCTGATGGTATCTAGCATGCAAGGACACATCGCAGCATAATAGTTTAACCTGAAGGGTTAAAAAGAGCAGAAGCATTACTTTTGAAATGAAAAGATTCAAAAGTCTCTATTTTTGTTGAGAAGAGAGAAGCAGAGCCATCGTCCACAAGAATATCAAGCCACGGCAGTAATATGTGGTTGAAATAAAACTGAGGGGTTTTCTTTTTGAACTGTTTATTTTCTTCATTTAAAAGAGTTAAAAAAGAAAGAAAACGTGTTCCATTTGAAATGTAAATATGTTTGGGGGTTTAGATGTTCAAGGGGGGTGTGTGTGTGTGTGTGTGTGTGTGTGTGTGTTCAAGTAATCAGTACAATGCAAGCTTAAGGTGAGCAAATATTTTGCTCCTATTGTTTTATGTTTGCTGCTGACTGTATTTCAGAAGGCTTAAGAAGTCCTCACTTTGCAGCTTGGCGGGTTCTGATTGTATCCAGTAGTGAGGCTCAAAGAGGCTTTATATAATTCAGGAGCAGGGCAGAGAAAAGAGGAAAAAACCCAACTGCCATGTGAATAAAATGTCAAAGTATCTCCTCTCACGAAGCTATCGGTGTGCTGGTCTTGAACACGTAAGCTCGGCTGGATAGAGAGTAAATGATTTTTTACAGATAATGTGCTTTTATGATCTAACAAAGGAAGAAGAATTGCCTCTGAAGAAAAATGTCCTTTTTGTCTTCCTTTTGTGCCCTTGAAGGGTTTTCTCTCTTTTTTTCCTGGAATCCATCAGAGGATAAAGAACTGGGTGTCAAACAGGAGAGGGAGGGAGGGGATAAGAGTAAGAAGACTAAAAATATAAAAGGGACCAACTGGCCTTCTAGAAAATCCCTTCTACAGCATCATGTCTGCGAGGTGGCTCTCAACTGCTGCTGTTGTGTGGAAGTCCAAAGCACTACCGTCCCTTCTTGTCATGTGTGATTCTATAGAATAAAACTATTTATTTTTTGGCTTCCCCTTTGGCTTCTCCCAAGAGAACTTAATTCATTCTGGAGGTCCGTTCTTAACCCCAAACTGTTCTTAACCTGAGGTATGCTTTTGCTAATGGGGCCTCTTGCTGCTACTGCAATTTCCATTCTCATCCTGGGGCAAAGTTTGCAACCTGAGGTACTATTTCTGGGCTAGCGGAGTCTGTAACCTGAAGCGTATGTAACCTGAAGGGTCTGTAACCCAGGGTACCACTGTACATAGGAATGCAATACTGCAAAAAGAAGAATTACCAAGGGTGATATGTGTATTGTGCTTTTAAACCGCGGCAGGCAAACAAAGGCCCGGGGGCCGGATCTGGCCCAATCGCCTTCTCAATCTGGCCAGCGGACGGTCTGGGAATCAGCGTGTTTTTACATGAGTAGAATGTGTGCCTTTATTTAAAATGCATCTCTGGGTCATTTATGGGGCATAGGAATTCGTTCCTTTCCCCCCCCCCCAAAAAAAATATAGTATGCCCCCCCCAAGGTCTGAGGGACAGTGGACCGGCCCCCGGCTGAAAAAGGTTGCTGACCCCTGGCATAGGCTGTTTTATTTAATACCTAGGGTTGAAAGCCATTGTACATATTAGGGGTGGAAAGGTGGCAAAGCTGAGATAGTAGAATTCTGGACAGTACGTCTTCAAAACTACAGGTATACTTGGTCAGCATATGTTTTAAATGCAAGCCCCAAACATTGGGGAAAAGTAGCTCGGCTTAATTTCTGAGCCAGTCACCCCCTCTCAGTCTTAGTCTACATCATGGTAGGAAGGCTCACATTTGCTGCTGTCAGCTCCTTGGCTGACGGGTAAGGACGTAATGACAAAAGGGTTCTGTTGTTGCATGTTCCTCAAGGAGGTTAGATTGGTCTCAACTAGGGCCAGGGCCTTTTCAGCACTGGCCCCGACGTGGTGAAACGCTCTGTCACAAGAGACTAGGGCCCTGCAGGACTTGACATCTTTCCGCAGGGCTGCAAGACGGAGCTGTTCCGCCTGGCCTTTGGTTTGGACTCGGTCTGACCCTTATGTTTCCCTCCCCTTATGGTCTTGATTTATCAGCTACTTTAAAATGAGGCCGCATTTTAAATTGCATTTTAACCTGTATTTTAAATTGGTTTTTCTTTTCGTTTCTCCCCCTCCCCTTTCCCCCCCCTATTATGTTATTACTGTAATTTTATTGGTGTTAGCCACCCTGAGCAGGGAGGGCGGGGTATAAATAAAATTTGTTGTTGTTGTTTGTTGTAAAAGTATCTGTGCTTCTGAAATATTTTGGCACAGGTGCACCAAGTTCCGCCCAATGGGGGGGGTTGCACAAGCATGTGACATGCGTGTGATACACACATGTGATGTCGCATGCATTGGGAGGAGACTGCAAGGCCTAGAGGGGCCCACCACCATCATGGGGAGGCCGGCTTCCACTGTAGGAAAGTCCAAAATCCATTCTATCACCATTTTTAAAAGAGATTAATAATTTTGGCACCCCTCAAGTCTGCTGGGATCTCCTCTCTATCCCAGATTTTTCTGATGAGCTTGTGAAGTTGTTGTGTAAGTTCAGTTCCGCCCATTTTGAAGACTTTGTTGTTTTTCATTTGGTCAATAGCTGCGCACAACTCTCCCAGATTTGGAGATACTGCACACTCATCTCTAATTTCTTTCTTTGCAGAATTTGTGAGAGGACTGCATTCATGAATCCACCCCATAACACGAGTTCTTTGGGTAGGTCATAAGAGAAATATAAATATATTTATCCCACATCAAAACACAACAACAAATAATGTATTCTTAAAACAAGAAACTGAAACATTATTAAATCACAAAAAGCCCATCCCAGTATAAAACTGAGAGGCCCTTGCAGTAAAAGTTATTTAAAAGGCCTTCATGAATAGAAAGGTCATTAATATTATTACATTTACCCCAAACACCAAGCGGTTAGAGACTTCAGCATAGAGCTCAGGTTTATTTTCCTTTATTACTTTCTCATTCCTTTATTACTTTTAGCTTTCTGTTCCTTTCATTGTTTTGCCCTTGCTTCTGCTTTGTTTTGCTTTTTTGTTTTATATGTGGGTGCCCTTTGCGGGATCGCACGCGAGGCTACAGTTCCCAGGGAACTTAATAGTAGAAGGGGGCTGACTTCTTTCTCAGTGTTAATTTTTGGAGGTTCATGCCCAGCCTCAGTAATCAAGTTTCTTGCTGGGAGGTGGGGCCAGCCCCATTTATAAATAAGGGGTGGAGCCGACAATAGCCAGACAGTCAGCTCTGGAGATTCACCTCCCTACCCTCCCCTTGTTTAATGTTTCTTGTTGCAGGTTAACTTTTTCTTCCTGTTTAGCGGGTGCTGCTATGGTCTTTGACTGGTTGCTGTTGAAGGACGGGGAAGAAATATTCCTGCATTGGCAGATTTTGTCTTCCCTGTAGCAATTCATCACAACTTTGGCGGTTATGGCCTTGGGTGGAATCCTTTAGTCTTTTCTTCCCTTTAATGGTGGGGCTTGAAGTGGGGACTCACCTCCCTGCAGCAGTGATTCCAGTGTCCCCCTCTTAAAGGGGATATATATATATATATATATATATGTACAGTGGTACCTCAGGTTAAGTACTTAATTAGTTCCGGAGGTCCGTTCTTAACCTGAAACTGTTCTTAACCTGAAGCACCACTTTAGCTAATGGGGCCTCCTGCCCCCGTATGATTTCTGTTCTCATCCTGAAGCGAAGTTCTTAACCTGAAGCACTATTTCTGGGTTAGCAGAGTCTGTAACCTGAAGCATATGTAACCTGAAGCGTATGTAACCCGAGGTACCACTGTATAGGTGTCACTGGCCATACACTGAAAGGTTGTCAGTTAACTACCCTGCAAGCAGTGATATGGACTGGGCTGCTTGCTACACTTACGTCTTGCAGAGCACCCCCATATCCCATTTACCCTGATGTGCCCCAGTTCCCCCGGCTGGGAGGGATACATGCCCAAGGCCTAAGCCAAGGTCTTCCTACATTTGGAAGTTTAATAAAGCTGTGGCCTAATTTTAATTCCATAACACACGTCAGAGTCTTTATTCCTTCCTTATGATCCCTGGGGGCTGGGGCTGTTGCGCCTGGTCACGCAATGAGGAGACTGCATACAGATAAAGGTTACTGAAGGACCCTGTGTGAGAGGCAGGGAAGGGAACATCTCCTGGGGTGGGAGGTTGGGAGAAGAAAGGAGAGCTCCCAGGTGAGAGCTGGGAGGGTTCACCTCTTTCTGTGTGGGGCAAGAGTTATGAAAAAGGACTTTGCCTTCTTTCTTCTCTTTTTTGTTTTCATTTTTGTTTAGTTTGCTTTCTATTGTAAAGTACTGTACTATGAAAAGTGTTAACAAAATCTTTCTTTTTTAAAAAAATAGCTGCAAGCCACATGATGCCAAAGCACATTCTGCACTCATCCAAGTGGCAGATGTGAAGGCAATAGCTAGGTAGGTACCGGAACACACAATGACAAAGCATTGGTCCATGTAGTTCAGTTCTGTCTACACTGGGGCGGCAGTAATTCCACAGGGTTTTCCAGCCCTACATGGAGAGAGCAGAGATTGATCAGGGACTATTTGTATGCTACACATTCCCTCTACTAAGCTACAACGCTCGTATGTTTTTGAAAAGAGAAACACCACATCTCAATTTCTTTTCCATGGTGTTTTCTTCCCACGTCTTTGGGGCAAAAGGATGGACCACCAGGAAGCTCTTGCACATCTTTTGAGACAGGGAATAGTCAGTGTGCTTTAAGTAACAAGTGGCATTTCTTTCATGTATGCCATTCAGATTGTCAAGAACATTCATGCACAAAATATACAGTAAAGATCTTA
Organism: Podarcis pityusensis; assembly: GCF_964106645.2. Lineage (NCBI taxonomy): Eukaryota > Metazoa > Chordata > Lepidosauria > Squamata > Lacertidae > Podarcis > Podarcis pityusensis. The sequence goes on from NC_138040.1 coordinate 40,775,748, forward strand.
GAAGTATTCCCATTTCCCCCTACCCTTTGAAAGTTCATTGTGCTCTGGGAGAAGGGGGTGTTTAGGCATTATCATTTGAGAACTGGCACCTGTGTGCTCCATCTTAATATGCATTTCTCATTTTAATCAAACCTCTGTAAACATCAACCCCTTGAAAATAATAATCAGCATCAAAAGATGCATTGGCAGGCACATACAAGATGAATCAAAATGCTTTTCTTTCTCCAATGCTAATCTTTTCCTAATTAGTCTCTATTAATATTATGCTGCATACAGCACTGCTCTTTTTGTGTGTGTGTGTGTATCTTAACTACCTTGTCAGTAACAAAAAAATCAAATTGCAAATGAATGAGATCTGTGTACAGCCTAATAATTTAAGCCTCCAATTTCAATCTCACTGTGTGTGTTTTTCTCTCCCACTAGTCCTTGCAATTATTTGAGAACTAGGCAGATTTCTGTCTTGCCTTGTCTGCCCTTCTGGAGGAGGGGTATAATGTGATGGTTGAGACCGGACATTTTGTTATGGTGAGCCAATATCCTGAGAAACAGCTGGAGAATTTCTCTTCTCCTGGACATATTTGGTGAAATAGCACGCAGCAATTTCTCTGCTAACAAGTAGGGTGTGCAAATTTGAGAGGCCGTTTGTGCACAGGTCTAGTTAATTCTGCTTGACACACATTACTTTTGTTCATGGAAGTGCAGAGTGGTGTGGGGAGAAAGCTCCATAGGATTCAGCAAAGGAACTTCAAATTCTGTGAGACTCCATTTGAAGTGGAACCTGCTACTGTCTCTAAGGCAAATTAGGTGCCATCATGCAGAATGGGCACCGCAAACAGGCAGTCTAGGATGTGCTATAATTCTGTAGGAGGGGAGAGAACACACTGGCACTGATGCCCCATCACCCTCCCGAAATTGGGAGGTCGCTGTGCGAAGTGAGGAGCCTTGTCGGGGCTGATGAGAACAAGAATGAGGCAAGGGAGCTAGCATCCCCTTTACCTCTGCCCTCCTTTCCAGTTAAAGGAACATTGGGAGAGGATTTCTAGTTGCTCTGTTCTAACACTGGGAAGAGAATTGCAATGTTCTCACCTGAACAAGCAATCTTTTCACCCTTGAACTACAGCAGCTTTGTGATGCATGGGGAGTGTGGGGGGTGGGGTGGGGAGTTCCAATGCATAACACCCCCCCCCCTACAATCCTGGTCTCTCTAGCTATACATGCAAGACTTTACCAGTTTATTTCAGGTGGTCACGCTTCTGCTTTCTGACAGTTCCTTTGTTTTCCCCAGCCATTTGTTGGGGGGATATGAGCTGACCTTTGATCTCAATAGAAATGTTTGCTTCACTTGGTGAAGAGTACTTGCAAGGCTCTGTAGCCTGTCAAAGACATGTCAGCAAATTGTACACTAAGATGGTTGCTCCTCTGCAAGCAATAATAATAATTTTCTTTTTTTAAAAAAAAAAGTTTTCTGAGGGTTAAAATGCTTCTTGGAAGAGAATGCTCTTGTACTTGGATCAGAGCAACACTGGACATTATAGTATCCTGATCCACCACAGGGAGGTGATGGCGACGCACAGGGGAGGTCAGTAGTTCCTGGCGGTCAGAAAAGAAAGGCAGACAGAATCAGCTAGTTAGATAGGGACCTAGGTATGGATTTCAGTACCACAATTCATGATCCTGCAGTTGAGGCAGAATATAGGGTTTCAGTGGCACCCCAGAGCAACTGGAAGATCTTTATAGCCTGGGCTAGGCATTCATTGACTGGAAGCTTCATCTCCTGAATTCTGCATCTGGGCAGTTAAAGGACTTCTTCTGCAGCCATTGGCTTCTTCTGGGCCTCAGTGTTTCAAGCTGAGGGGGCTCCTGATCCTTTGAGGAGTTTGTAGACCAATAATCAAAGTCTGGCAGCAAAGGTGTTTCCTTTGTGTTCAGGGGAGAAGATGGCTACAGCTCTACATAAAGTTGTAATGGGGTGGATACATCTCCTCCTCAGGGATGCCATCTTTGGAATAATCTGCCTCCAAGAATTCATGGTCTGGAGCCTTGGCATCTAATCTCAAGTTTCAAAAGCATCACTCCTCTGATCACCAGTTGCTATGGTAGTCAGAGGGAAGGTGGTTGTTTTAATCCAATGCCATGGTCTTCCCAGCTGGCCTATGTTTCAAACAGGATGCAATATTAGATAGCCCCTTGTTTTGATCCAGCAGGGCACTTCTGATGTTCTTGTGTAGTGCTGGTTTCCTCATGGAGTACGTATTTCCCTGACATGTGTAGTGCAATGCTATGCATTTTTGCTCAGATGTAATCATATTCCCAGGAAATTGTGGATAGGATTACAATTTCAGGCACCTAATTTGGACTAAGTCCAGCTGAAATGCATGAGATTGACATCCATCAAGACATTTCATGGGCTGAGGCAAAGGACAAAATGACACCCCCTTTCATTTATTTCTTTGCTGTTTATATTGCTGGACACCTTAAAAAACAAATTGTCTAGGTATAAGCACAGCTCTGCTCGCCAATGCCTTGCCACCATCCCTTGCTCCTGCGCCCACCAGTCATTTACTCTTGAGAAGGCTGTCTCATTCTGCCTAATACTGGGACTGGCCCGGCATTCTAGTATCCATCCATGGAATTAATCTATTTCTTCTCTTCTGCTTATTGGTCCCCTTTCTTATCTTTCTCCCAGTACTATTCAACTGCTATTGCATTAGGATCTACTCCTGTATCATTGAACTTTGGTATCTGAGGGTTACTTTTTTTTGTTCACAAAACCATGGTTTGACTTCAAATGCCCACAAGGGTTTGCTTATTCTCTCTACTGTACTGGCCTTTTTTTTTTTTTTTTTAAGGAGCAAGAGAGAGAATTGTTTCAAAGTGAAAGCTTTGTTTATTCAGTGCAAGTGGAATGGCTGCAAATGGTGCCCTTTTTGCTTTTGATAAACACAGAGGTTTATCAAACACAAAGCAAGATGTAACTGCAGTATGACTCATGCCTTTCAGCCATCTCACATTTTACATCCTTGATGTTACCATTTTTCTTGTCACTCTCATGCAAAGAATACAGGAAAAGAAATGCTAAATGTCCCTGCTTTGCATTTCTCAAGTGCCTTTCAGCCATAGATCTGGAAGCATTTCTTATGCCTTAAGAAAAAGAGCCTTATCATAGTCCCTGGATATATTCCCTGTGTGCATGGGTGTAACCAGGATTTTTGTTAGGGGGTCAGGACTTGGGGGGCAGGACTTTTGTTAGGGGGCAGAATTGAAGTGATTGGTCAGTTCCTTAAGTATTTCTGTTGTTTTACTTGATCTGGGGGGCAGCTCCAACTCAACCCTTGGCTACACTCATGCCTGTGTGGGAGACATACAGATTCAGACAGGGGAGGTTTAGAGCTTTTTCTGGAGTCCTAAAATAAGTCGTTAACACTTCCAAGTAGATTTGGGCCATATTTTTGTGGGGTTCAGTTCTCAGCTTGACATTTGCACATTCTATTGTGCAAAAAATTACACACACACACACACCAAACACACAAACACACACACTCCATGTTTTGGGCATTAATGACAGCTCTGATAAAAAAATGCAGAAGTTCCCAAATGCTGTTTTTTAAGACTCAACCAAATTGCAATACAGGTCAGGACACAGGTCAGGGAAACACTCAAGCCTTGGAAACAAAGGAATTATGCAATTTTTGGTCTTGTCTGTTGAAGTTTCAGTATGCAAACAGCCTGTCTGAGGAAGCCATGTACTGTATTTCTCATGTGTTCAAAGCATGCCTGTCTTCCTTGTTCTAATGTAGGAATTGGAACCTTTTTCAGACTGAAGACCCCGTTCCCTTGTGGACATCCTTCCAGGGACTACATGCAAGTGATGGGCAGATCAATAGATGCACATGTTAGCTTTTTGCAGTTGGCTAGTTTTCACATATAACAAGTCCTCTAATTCCGTATAGTAAAAGCTATGGTTTTCCCAGTAGTGATGTATGGAAGTGAAAGCTGGACCATAAAGAAGGCTGATCGCTGAAGAACTGATGCTTTTGAATTATGGTGCTGGAGGAGACTCTTGAGAATCCCATAGACTGCAATAAGATCAAACCTATCAATTCTTAAGGAAATCAGCCCTGAGTGCTCACTGGAAGGACAGATCGTGAAGTTGAGGCTCCAATACTTTGGCCACCTCCTGAGAAGAGAAGACTCCCTGGAAAAGACCCTGATGCTGGGAAAGATGGAGGGCACAAGGAGAAGGGGACGACAGAGGACGAGATGGTCGGATAGTGTTTGCGAAGCTACCAGCTTGAGTTTGACCAAACTGCGGGAGGCAGTGGAAGACAGGAGTGCCTGGCGTGCTCTGGTCCATGGGGTCACGAAGAGTCGGACACGACTAAATGACTAAACAACAAGAAGTTTTCACACACACACTCATGTCCTTCTCTGTCTTATATCCAGGCAAGCAAGAGGCATTCCAGAGCTTCAAGATGCATTCCATCCACTCCTGTTCTAGTGTGTTTCTGTGTTTCATGACTCAGCTCCTAGTTCCTGGCTCAGCTATATAGGTATTCAATGAGACCATCAGACACACCCACACAAGATATGAAATGTGAAATGGAGCCATAAGCAGACTTTTAACACATACTATTCAGTAGTATTGTGCACCAGCTTTAGGCAAATCCCAGATACCAAACTCATTCAGGTCAGTCCAGAATTTACCCAGAGTGGGCTGTGGCAGACCCAGTTTGCCTCATGACAGTTTACCCACAGCAATCAAGAGTTACAAAAAAGGGAGGTGGTCACAGAAGCATATGAGGGGTGAGAACTAGAAGCAACTAGTTGGTGATGAGAAGGGATTGAACATATAGGGATGTGCAAGTTCTCTAAGTCAGTTTGAAACCTGGATCTGGCCCAGATTGTGTCAGGACTGGTGCTAGTCATCTGAGGGCATGTCATTAAGTTGGGTGCCTGTGTACACAGCCCTACTGTCAGCTCTATGTATAAAAGGTCTCAGTTAATTTTCATAAATCTGAGTCGCTGAGAATTTGGCTCTCTATAGGTACCAACACTGAACTAGAGCAGCTCCCATGAGGACAGAGATTTTAGTGCTCAGGCAAATGTATCTGATAAGCTGCTTCTCTCCTCTCCTCTTTTCTTTTCCAGAAAGAAGTTTCTAGTTATCACTGAGAGGGATGAGTATAAGAGCACTAGAATAGCCCAGATAGGTCTGACCAAAAACCTGACTAGCCTAGCACTGTGTTCTCAGAATTGCCAACTCAGATGCATATGGGAAGCACACAAGCACAACCTGCGTGCAATACAGTCATGCCTCAGGTTACAGATGCTTCAGGTTGCACGTTTTCGGGTTGCGCACCATGCCAAACCCGGAAGTACCAGATGCGGCGCTGCGGATTGCGAATGCTGTGGGTTGCGAGCGTGCCTCCTGCACGGATCACGTTCACAACCTGAGCATCCACTGAAGTGCCTTCCTGCTTGCAGGTGGTATAGCTTGGATGTACTACAGCCATCATGATCATTGATAGCCTCATCCTTCATGAATTAGTCTAATCCCCTTTTAAAGGTGTTCAAGTTGGTGGCCAACTTGTGAAAACATGAAATAACTGGTGAATTTTGATTATCATTTGCCAACTGGAAGCACAATATATGATTTTTAAAAAAAATAAAAACCCCCAAAATAGCATGTGAGTTCATTGCATTCTTGGTGAAGTTGTTGTGAATTTGGATGCTTGAACACAGGGCTTTTTTCCCAGCCAGAACTTGCCAGAACTCAGTTCCGGCACCTGTCAGGTGGATTCCCACACCTCTCAGGTGGGTGCCATTGCCATTCTAAGAGAATGTGGGAGGCGTTCATGGTGAGTTCTGGCACCTCTTTTTCTAGAAAAAATAGCACTGCTTGAACTACATGTAAGTAAAGTCCCCAGCAATGCCTTTCATTTCAAACAGTGCTGTAGATCCATTTATTTTGTGTATCTGATTCCAAGGAGAGTAGTGTCATCTTGAAGTATTGTGAAGAGCCTGTGAAACATGTCTCATTTGTAGCAGTTTGCTTGTCAGCTGAGAATGAAGAAATAATTCCTCACCATCAGACATCATACAGTTAAAGCTAGAAAGATTGATTAGGTTTTTGTCGTCGTCTCCCCCCCCCCTCGAGTTTTAAGTCCCTAGATTATTTTTGTTAACAGCAAATAAAGTTTGAAGTCACTTGTCTTTGTCTTAATTACTTATACTATTAGTCTGCAGTTAGAATAGTTACTTAGGTAGTGCCACCTCTTCCCAATTGTGGACATAGTGTTAGGTTTTACATTTTATCTACAACTGTATTCTCTCTCAATCAATCCTTTTCATTTATACTTCAGCACCCAGGGTATTATCATTCTTTAATTGCTGCCTTCCTACCTACCTAGGTTTATCAAAATTCCCTCATTGCTGATTGTGTTCCGAGGCTATAGTAGTCACTCACTGCACTACCTTTACCAAATCACAATTTTCACTTGCTTAAATTTGCAGTTCTGTGCTGTGAGATTGTCATAGTTCAGTCCAATATGTTAGGAGGAAAAAAATTGTGAAACTTCTCAAACGCCTCTTTTCCCAAAGTGTCTAAAGTTGAGGTCAGGGGACAAATGACCCTCCTTGCCCACCTCCGATAGGCCCTGCCTCCGACAAACCCGATGGGGATTGCATTCAGCCCATCTAACAGAACGTTCTAGCGAAGAAGTTGCCCTTCTAACTGCACGGGAATTGATGATCTGTAAGGAAATCCCACCAGCTGGGAGAACATTTCATTGCATGCATCCTTCCCACACAATCAGCACCCCACTGCTGCTCACAGCAAAGTTCCTGTTCTGTGAAGGGAAAATTCACATTTAGCCCAACTTAGATGGGCCATTTTAGGTACAACTTCCTAACCCCATAGAAACTACTTGTGGATCAGTGCTTCCAGCACAGCAGGGTAATATTAAAAGAGCATCTAATGCATCTCAATTAGCAGCTGATCTGACTAACACCCTCTAGAGCAACAAAAACAAGTCTCAAACTAGATGTAATGTTACCCATATCTTTGAAATTGTGTTTGGGAGTATTGCATTTTTTTTTCTTTATCATTTTTTATTATTCTCCTCTGGCTTTAAAATCTCACAGCAGCCTCATGTACTCTTTCCCCAGTTGTGACTGGGCCCGCAGGGCTGGGAAGGGTTTTAAAACTCTTTTTGCTAGTCCACTTTCCTGTTGAAAGTTGTCCAGCCATAGCTGTCAACGTTTCCCTTTTTTTAAGGGAAATTCCCTTATTCCGAATGGGATTCCTCGCAAAAAAAAAGGAAAAAGTTGAGAGCTATGTGTCCAGCCCAAAAAGTAGTGAGCCCTCAAGGCTGGGATTTGCTGCTGTGACGGATAGCAGAGCCAGACTGGAGTCTGGTGAGGCAGTCCTGCAAAAATTTCAGCAGAGTGGCTACAAAGTCAGCTACCCACAGAGGACGGAGGAGCAGCAATTTGGGAGGGAGAATAAAAGGGAGAGAGTTGGATAGGGCTTGATTTGAGATGTTAGACAGGATTCAGGTTAAGGGATAGGGCTTGATTTGAGATAGGAGACAGGAAGTAGGATGATAATAATAATAATAATAATAATTTATACCCTGCCCATCTGGCTGGGTTTCCCCAGCCACTCTGGGCGGCTTCCAACAAAATATTAAAACACAATAGTCCTTCAGATATTAAAAGCTTCCCTAAACAGGACTGCCTTCAGATGTCTCCTAAAAGTCTGGTACAGTGGACGCTCGGGTTGCAAACGTGATCTGTGCGGGATGCGATTTAGCGCTTCTGCGCATGCGCGACCACCGAAACCCGGAAGTAACCCATTCCGATACTTCCAGGTTTTGGCAGTCCGTAACCTGAAAAAACGCAACCTGAAGCGCCTGTAACCCGAGGTACGAGTGTAATTTTTTCCTTTGACATCTGATGGGAGGGCGTTCCACTGGGCGGGTGCCACTACCAAGAAGGCCCTCTGCCTGGTTCCTTGTAACCTCGCAGGGAGGGAACCGACAGAAGGCCCTCGGCGCTGGACCTCAGTGTTTGTCTGAGAGAGTTGTTTAGAATTTGAGTGGAACATCCGTTCTGAGGAGAATATAGCTATAGGAAGGAGCCTCATAGCTTAGGTATTAAGACTTGAGGGTTGAGGGTCTGGGGAAGGTATACAGACAGGACTTTCCTGGAGGGCTGAGTCTGAGCCGGGAGAGGTAGGAGCTGTGGGAAGACAGACTCCCTGGGTCTCATACTAGCCAGGAGGGGAGAGTTCTTCCAAGAGAAGACAACTCCCAAACCAGTAACAAGGGGTGAGGTGATCCCCTGGGTCTGTTATACCAATTGGGATACCTCAGGAGTGGGATTGTTAAGAGAGGGGGGAACTGACGGAGAGTGCCCCTCACTCATGAACCAAAGAGTTAAACTGTGAAGGAAAATTAATGAAAGAGAATTAACAAAACAACAACAATGGAGAATAAAAATCCTCCAGCCATAACAGACTGGTTGAGAAAAATCTGATCGCAAATATCTGATAGCAAGTAGTAGTCAAGCAGACAAATTTATTGCAAGTTGGGCTTTATTTCTCCAACCCTGGAATGAAAACGTAACTTTATTTATTTATTTATTCATTCATTCATTCATTCTCTCTAGTGTATGTTTTTCTTCTTACAAAGATGTACTCCTTGCTGTCTGCCTCTTGTAACGTTTCTCTGCCTGCCTGGGACAAAAATGGAAAACTTAATAAATATTATATACAAAAATAAATAAATAAAATAAAATAAATACTCACTGACCTGCCTTTCAAATAAGTGGAAATGAAGCAGCTGGTTGCCATGGTGAAATTATGATGACACTGTCACTCTGTAGTGGCAGTGCTGAAGTCATAAGTCAGATTCAAGGGGGAATTTCCCCCCCCCCCAAGGCCCTGCCTATCAGTTAACAGTGACCTAAGATTTTCAAGTAAAACATGAAATGGTGCACACACTACATTTTGTTCGTGTGCTTAGTTCATAACTTTTCTCTTAGTTAAATAAATAATAATAATATTTTATTACTTATCCCCAGCTACTTTGGGAGGCTTCCATCAAACTATAAAAAATAATGTCAAACATAAAAAAAAACTTCCTGCTACAGGCTGCCTTCGGGTATCTTCTAAAAGTTCTGTAGTTCTTTATCTCCTTGACATCCACAGGTAGGACGCCACTACCGAGAAGGCCCTCTGCCTGGTTCCCTGTAACCTCACTTCTCGCAGGGAGGGAACTGCCAGTAGGCCCTCAGAGCTGGACCTCAGCATCTGGGCTGAACAATGGGAGTGGAGACACTCCTTCAGGCATATTTGTATATTCAAACATACCCTCATGTTTTAGGTTAAAAATAAGTCCATTGAAATATTTATATGTGACTGGAAAAAGTGGTGTGCACTATTATTATTTATACAATGGATTTTATATATGCTATGCAATTATTTATTTTGTATGCATTCACCCCTTTATGCTTAAGAAAACCAAAATAAAACTGGTATACAGATACCAAATGTAAACCATGCATTCCTGAAGGGTTTGTAAATGGCTAGTGGAGTGCATGTGCCGTTGAATAAATAATTTTGCCTAAATACTGTTTTGTTTTTAATAATAATAATAATAATAATAATAATAATTTATTTATACCCCACCCATCTGGCTGAGTTTCCCCAGCCAGTCTGGGCGGCTCCCAATCAAATGTTAAAAACAGTACAGCATTAAATATTAAAAACTTCCCTAAAGAGGGCTGCCTTCAGATGTCTTTTAAAGATAGGATAGCTGCTTATTTCCTTCACATCTGGTGGGAGGGTGTTCCACAGGGTGGGTGCCACTACCGAGAAGGCCCTCTGTCTGGTTCCCTGTAACCTCACTTCGCGCAATGAGGGAACCGCCAGAAGGCCCTCGGCGCTGGACGTTCAGCGCTGAACGATGGGGGTGGAGATGCTCCTTCAGGTATAAGGACCGAGGCTGTTAGGGCTTTAAAGGTCAGCACCAACACTTTGAATTGTGCTTGGCAACATACTGGGAGCCTTTAGGACTGGTGCTATATGGTCCCAGTGGCCACTCCCAGTCACCCCTCCAGCTGCCGCATTCTGGATTAGTTGTAGTTTCTGAGTCACCTTCAAAGGCACACCAGCCAGTGAGCGCTTGGTAGGCAGGGCTGAGGAGTCAGACTCTTAAGTCAGGGACACTGAGAACTTGGAAAGTTTTTGTTCCTTCCTCAGAAAGGGAGAAATGGTTACCAAATAAAAATAAATTGGAAAAAAGATACTCAAAGAAACTGCCAGAACATAGTTCAGATAAGAGATGCGGAGAAAAAGCAAAATGCCACAGTGCTGGAATGGTTTCAAAATTTCTGATTTTGGAGTGCATTATGTGACTTTCTGAAACTTGCAGCATTTCTTGGAGTGCGAGATTAAAAGTATTCTCTTGGAAGTCTTCCTTTGTAACATAAGAAAGTTGCCTGGATCAGGCCAGTGTCCCAAGTTCAGCATCTCATTCTCACAGAAGCCTGTGCAAAAACTGCAAGCAGAATCTGACCACAACAGCCCTCGTGATTTTCAGGAACTGATAGACAGAAATATGCCACCTTTGAACCTGGAGGTAGTATGTAGCCATCACTTGACACATCGCTGAGTTCACATGGCATCCACCTGGCTTCTTCCTCCAAAGAATCTGGGAGCTGTAGTTTGGGTCATTGGGTTTGGTGCTTTTGTAACAGGATTTGTAATGGCTTTCAGTCAAATACAATAAATGATTGGTTGATTGATGAAAAAGTGCTTTTTTCCTGAGATGCTAACTTTATCTCTGCATGTCATTCCTTGAACAGCTTCCTGAACAAAGATAAGGCTTGCTTTCATTGCTCTGTTCATTTGTGCATTTGACTAGTGTTGTGTGGGGGGAAATGCAACCACTGGACTGAAAAATGTCCCCCTCCTGCCCCCTTGGGTTTCCAGTGTGGCCTTCACACACATTGGCACAACTTGGGGTGTGGGTATGTTTTGGCTGCTGAGCTGCACTCACTATTGTGAGGGCTGGGGGGGGGGTGATGATGCCTCCCCAGCTGCTGCCATTGTCTGTGGGTTGACTATAATGTCACAAAAACATTTGGCAGCTGAGCTGGTATAAATGTGGGCCAAGGTGCAAGCCTCAGCAGTTGCCCTCCCCAGAGAGAAAGGGGCAGCTCGGTGGCACTCAGCCCTGGTGGTCTCCTGCCCCGTGGTGGCAAGCTGGCAAGTGGAAGGAGGCAATCACCCGGTGCTTGGATGCTGTGGAGCAAGGAGAAGGCAAGTACAAAGTTGACTTGCTGGTGGGATCGCTACCTGAAGGCGACGGATATTCAGCTCTGAAGCTGGTTGATGTCTGGCAATGGACCTGGCGAGGCTGCAGCTGGTGGATGGTTGTCGGAAGAGTTTGCATGCAGGCTAGTTGATGCCGTGAGGCTACGCTGGCTGAGATGGATGCAAAGTGGTTTGGAAGCCTTGTTTGTTAACAGGCAGCCAAACAGAGGAGGAGTTTGGGAGGACGCTGTCGGATGGGGGCCATCCCACTCACCTGCTTGCCTTTGCCTTGCAGGGATGTCCGGAGTCGGTGAGGTTTTCCCCAAGTCCAGCCTTCAAAGTCATGAAGAGAACTGCAGGACATCCCTATTTACTTTTTTTTTTTTTTTTTTAAATAATATTTATTGAGATTTCAAAAGAAAACAAAAAAAAAATACAAAAATTACACAAAAACAAAAAATAGGAAATGCAAAAACTTACACACAATAAGAAAAAGATACAAAAGTAAAAAAATAAAAATATGAAAAAGTAAGAAATACAGAAGAAAAATAATAATAGAGAAGAAAAAACATTAGACCTCCTCCCCCTCCCTTCCTTTGTATTCTAGTTATTAATTATCCCAGCAAATCCTTTCCATTTTTCTATTATATAATAGACCTTACAATTTAAAATTTAAATCTTAATTATACCAACTTCTTATATGCATAATGTTCTTTCATGATCCTTCTATTATAAAATAAACTTTAAAATTTTAAAACTTAGATCTTGACTTTACCCACTTCTTATATTCCTAATGTTCTTTCATAATTCTTTATACATTTTTGCTAAAGCCAGGTAAATTCTTCCAACATTTTCCTATCATTCATTTTTCTCTCATTCTATCATTCATCAGCTTTATAAAACATTCTATTAATTAAGAAAAACAAACAAACAAAAAAAACGAAAAAAGAGAAAGAAGCATATAATCAAGTCCAATCTTAATCCAACGTCCCTTCCTCCTGGTTTCGGGATTTGTCAGTCCTTATTCATCAAACTAACCCGGTGACCTTATGTCCGAGGCCCTCAAGTCACTTCCATGGCCCTTCCGCAGCTTTTCTTCATATTTGTGGCTGTAGTCACTTGCTCGTAGTAGCTCCAACTTAATAGTGCTTTTAACCCTTCTCATCAGATCAGATCCTTTTCCCTGTTCATCGCTGCATTCCATGTAGTATTTAAGAGCATACTTCAAGGGCCCCCCGAATTTGTGGACCCCCACATTTCCAAACATATCGCAGCCTGTTACTGAATTTAAAAAGTCCAAATATCCCAACATAGGGGGGTCAATCCAGCCCCCCATTTCCAAACCACACCGAACTTTCCCTTCCCATATCTGATTTTTCCCAAATTCCATTATCAAGTCCGAAGGATCAAGCTCCTGTTGAGACTGTTCTGTCAGGCCACACTCCTGATTTAATGCCACAAACCCCTGTTCTGTCAAAACACACTCCTGGTTTAAATCCTGGATAGACTCCACATCTATTCCCACAGTTTGATCAACGCCTTCCACTGCCAGTCCGAGATTTCCAGTCGACTTGGCCATCTGGTTCACCTTATCATGTAGTTCTTCCAGTAGAATATTTGTTTCTTTGAGCAGGCAAACCACAGCTTCTGAAAACATTGTTGCACTCTCCCACGGTTCTTTGTAACAACTGTCAAGTCCTTGGCATTTAGTTACAGTTTCTAAAGCTCCCCCTAAGGGGAAGACTTATATTTGTTTCTGATACATTTCCATGTTACTTAAAATCCTTTATCCTTATATATTCGTTTAAAATGCGAAAGGGAACAATAGAGTCACAAAAATTCTCTTCTTTTAACCATCTGACACACACAGATACCTTGATTTGTTCACGTCAGTCCTGACTTCCCCGCTCCAGGATCAGGACGAAAATAACTTCCTTTTACTGCTTCAAATAGTCCAAAAAAAATATTCCCAATTTAAAATGTTGGATTCCACTCTTTTGAGAGCAATTTTCAAAGCTCTAGTACAATTTGACTTTGCTTTGTTATATTTACAAAAGAACGGAAGGGTGACTTCCTGTTTAGCCCTTACCGCTCCGTACCAAATTCAATCAATTTTTCTTTCTTTTTTTTATAGTCCAATTCTGCCCTTTTCACTAATCTTCCTTTAGTATCCCAATTTGTCCAAATTCTGGGTACTCACGGATATTTGTTTTAAAGTCCGAATTGTCCAGGAAAAAAGGCAGCGCTCTCCGGCAACAGCTACGCGGCTTCACTCCACAAAAGAAGCAGACGACTCACAGCACAGCGCCTTCACTTCCCCGCTCTGTTCCGGAGCCCGTTGCCGGGTTCCTTTGCAGACCGGGGGGGGCGCAAACAGTGCCCGCCGAGTCCCAGGGTCACAGGCTTCACCCGCCTGTGGTTTGAAGGGTCCCCGCTGCGCCGAAGCGGTTTTAGACCCGATTTCTGTGGAGCGATCTCCCTCTGGGTTAGAGGGATTCCGCCATTGCCGTTGGCGCCACCTCCGGAAGTAGGACATCCCTATTTACATCGGAGAAATGAATGTGAAATACTGGCAGTGAGCAATGGACAAGGCCGTGGGCGTACCTGAGAGAAGGAGGTTTGAAGGGAGACTGCAGACGGACATCTGCTGCATTGCAAGTGATGGGGCAGTGGGGAGAGAGAAGAAAAAGAGGGAGGCAACATTAGGCCACATTAGGCGCACTGTCCATTGGAAGTGCTATCAAGACGCTTTGAACAGTAATGGCTTCCCCTCTGGGATTCTGGGAACTGTAGGTGGTTAAGGGGACGGAGAGTTGTTAGGCGGGTTAGGCTTAGGGTTAGGAGTAGGGTTAGGGTTAGGAGTAGGATAGGAGTAGGGTTGAGTTGGGGTAGGGTTAGGGTTCCCTTCTTGTCAGGGAACTCTGGGAATTGTAGCTCGGGTTAAGGGTTAAGGTGTAGGGTTAGTGTTAGAGTTAGAGGTAGGGATAGGGTTCCCTTCTTGGCAGGGAACTCTGGGAATTGTAGCTCTAGTTAAGGGTTAAGGGTTAGCAGTAGGGGTAGGGGTAGGGTTCCCTTCTTGGCAGGGAACCCTGGGAATTGTAGCACTGGGAGGGGAACGGGGGGGTCTCCTAACAACTCTCACCACCCTTTTCAAACTATAGCTCCCAGATTCTTTGGGGGAAGAAGCCATGAGTGTTTAAAGCGGCTTCATAGCGCTTTAAATTGTGTGGATGTGGCCCTGTCCTCCCTCACCCCACTGCCTCATATGATTGAGGAATCGAAAGGATTTCCCCATTCAAATCTCTCGGAAACAGGAAACAGGAAGAAGAAAGACTTTGCATCTCATGCCATTTTGAAATGCCTTAACTTGAAATGCCAATAAAGGTATTTGTATTGTATTGTATTGTATTGTATTGTATTGTATTGTATTGTATTGTATTGTATTGTGATTAACATGGGAAGTGGGATGGTAAAATGTTAAGGAGGCGGACGTGATACTTCTGTAAACTGGCACGCCCCTTCTTGTGGGCATGGAAGGAGGGACTTGCGGCTGGACAGGTGACTTTATAAGATGTGTTTTTCCTGAAGATGATGTGCCTGATCTTGGGTCACCCCACTTGCAAGTGTGTATAATAAAAATGTTTCCTAATTCACCCATTTTGTCCAGATCACTTTATTTAAAAGGATTCAGAGACCTTAAGTCAAAGGAACCAGTTTATTTATCTCTCACAAAGGCCAAAATAAATAAATAATACCAATCCCTCAACTGCCAAAACAAACGGTCTTGCAGCACTGTAAAAACTAACAGATTTTGAGAAAACTTTTTTAAAATGGGAGGGTCAGGGGGCCTTGGTGGGTGCCAAGGAGGGTTTCTGAGGGTGACACGTGTCACAAGGAGGGGGCTCCTCAGTCATCATTTCTTTTTTAATAAATGCCCCCTTGAGGCCTAGTTTCCCCAGCCCTGTCTATGCATGGTCTCCTGTGATGTCACAAACAGACATGGCAGGGGAAAGAGGCAGTTTCTTATTCTAGAATTTCAAACACAGGAGGGGGACATTTTTCAGCCCAGGGGCTGCATTTCCCTCCACATAACACTAGTCAAATGTACAAATGAACAGAGCGATGAAAGCAAGCCTTATCTTTGCACAGGAAGCTGTTCAAGGAATGACATGCAGAGAGAAAGCACCAAACCCAATTAAACCCATTAAGAAATAGGTTGTCCAACCCCCTGGAATGCAGGAAACTCAGCTGAAATTTAGGAAACGTTTGTATTTCTGCATGTGTTTATAGTATCCAGATTGCTATTCGGAATACTCGAAATGTGGGGGGGGGACCTCAGTTGCACCCCCACCTCCCTTCATTTTGGGGGGGGGTCTCTCTCCCTCCCCCACCTGCCCAGCAGCTTCCCTGCCTGCTATCTCCCCCTCCATCATCCCACTGGCATTGTGTTATGTACTGAGTTGAATAGGATCCAAACTGTAGCAGTCTGATTGGTCCTAGAACAATAGGATCCAAAAGGCAGCAGTCTGATTGGTCCTAGAACAATAGGATTCAGAATGCAGCAGTCTGATTGGTCCTAGAACAATGCAGCAGTATGATTGGTTGGCAGGAACCACCCAATCCTGCTCCAGATAGAAGTGAATCCACAACCTGATTGGCTTACAGTAGAATTCCAGAATTAGCCAATCATGTGCAGCCCATTGTGTAAATAATGTATATAAAGCAGATACTGTGAGGGGACAATTATTCATTCCTCCTCACCACTATGAGCTGAATAAAGAGCATGAAATCACTTTGCGACTCTGAGTATATTTCACTGGCGACGAAGGTGGGATCCCGCTGAGCTGACTGCCACACACAGCACCGCAGCACCGCCAACTGCCGCACCGCTGCCTCGCACCGTGTATCCAGGCTTCAGCTCCGGGGCACATGGAACTCAGAATGGCAGCCAACAGCAGCTTCTCGCCATTCAACCCAGCATCTGGAGACTGGGAAGCGTACGCCTCCCGTTTCACCTTCCTCCTAGAAGCCAAAGGGGTCACCGACGAAGAAGACGCCAAGAAGAGGGCGATATTCTTCAGCGTCTGCGGAGAGGAGACGTTTGAAATCGCCCGGGCTCTCCTTGCGCCTGAAGACGTCGCTACTGTTCCATACAAAACAATAATGGAACAGCTGAAGGGGCACTTTTCGCCGCAGCCCTCAGTGGTGGCTCGTCGAAATGCCTTCTACGCAAAGCGGCAAGCCCCTGGGGAAACCATAACTGGGTTTGTGACCTCTCTCCGCCAAGCCGCCCGGTTCTGCAACTTCTCAGAGCTGGAGAACATGCTTCGTGACCGCCTCGTCGGTGGCCTGAAGGATGAGAAGCTGCAACGACACCTCTACGCTAAGAAGGACCTAACGTTCCAGGTCGCTCTGAAGGAGGCCCTGGCAACAGAAGCTGCCGAGAGGTCGACCCAAGAGGCACGGCCGAGCCTGCCATCCCAACCGAGGGTCCACCATGAAGACCTCACCGACGACTCAGGATCCGACAGGGAGGAGGTGCACCGAGTACAGCAGCGCACTCAAGCAGCGCACAGACCACAGCTGCCTCGACGAGAAGGAGGGAACTGCGCAAGCTGCGGGGAGAGTCACGAGAGGAGGACCTGCCGTTTCCGCAACGCAGAGTGCAGGCAGTGCAGAAAATCGGGACACATCGCCCGGGTGTGTCGGGCTCGGCCCACCCGACACCAGGCATCAGATGACCAATCCAAGAGCCCCAGGTCCCGGGGCCCAACGCACCAAGGCAACTCGACGGAGCTCACGGACTTCCAGGTATACCAGTTGCCCCACCCCAACGTAGAGAAAATTTATGTAGAGGTACAGATAGAGGGGGCCCCATGCCGCATGGAGCTTGACACGGGTTCAACTCTATCCATAATCTCGGCAAGGACCTTAAGGAAACTGTGTCCCACTGGGGGTCCCAAACTCAGGCCGGCCCCATTCACCCTCCGGGACTTCCAGAAACGTAAGGTCCCCACAATGGGGGTGGGGACCTTCAGGGTGCAATACCGAGGGCGGACGCGGCAACTGGACTTGCTTGTGGTCAAGGGCCCCTACATTAGCTTACTGGGATTGGCATGGTTTGGACCACTGGGGCTAGCTGTCACCGGGGTGAACCACACTAGCTTACAAGTGGACGTGGACGCCATATGCAAGGAATTTCCAGGGGTTTTCGATGGGAAATTGGGACAGTATACGGGCCCCCCCATTGCGCTACAGCTTGACCCCGCAGTACGACCGGTCAGGCTCAAGGCCCGCCGGGTCCCGTTCGCCTTGAAACCCCGCATAGACGAGGAATTGGACCGACTCGTAGAGCAAGGAGTGCTGGAGCCGGTGCCTAATGCTCCCTGGGAAACCCCAATCGTCACACCCGTCAAGCCTAATGGTTCGGTCCGCATCTGCGCAGACTACAAATGTACCATAAACAAGGCCCTCACGGCCCACGCATACCCAGTGCCAGTGGTCAGCCATGTCCTTGCCACCCTGGCTGGGTCGAAAATTTTTGGCAAGCTGGACTTGGCCCAAGCATATCAACAGCTGCCAGTAGATGAGGCCACAGCAGAGGCACAGACGATTGTGACGCACAGAGGAGCGTTCAGGGTAAAGCGACTGCAATTCGGTGTCAGCGTGGCACCAGGCATATTCCAGAATATAATGGACTCTCTCCTTAAAGGGATTCCTGGCGTCACCCCCTTCTTCGATGATGTGTTGATTGCCGGCCCCACACCAGAGGAGTTTGAGGACCGCCTCCGCACCGTTCTGCACCGTTTCCAGACGGCGGGTCTCAAGGTGAAGCGGAAAAAATGTCTACTAGGAGTGCCTCAGGTGGACTTTCTGGGATTTATGGTGGACGCAGAAGGGGTCCACCCGACTGGGGACAAGGTACGGGCCATTTGTGATGCCCCAGCGCCCAAGAGCAAGACTGAACTTCAGGCCTTCTTGGGACTATTGAACTTTTACCATTCCTTCCTTCCCCACAAGGCGGCGGTAGCGGAGCCCCTACACAGACTCCTGGACAAGCGGGCCCCTTGGGTGTGGGGCCAGCGCCAGGAGGCCGCATTCCAGGCAGTCAAGGACTTGCTTGTCTCAAACTCGGTCTTGGCACACTTCGACGAGAGGCTGCCGGTGGTGCTAGCATGCGACGCCTCACCCTATGGCATTGGAGCTGTCCTGGGGCACCAACTCCCGGATGGAAGAGAGGTACCGGTGGCGTACTTTTCCCAGACACTCAACACAACCGAGCGGAACTACTCGCAAATCGACAAGGAGGGTCTGGCAATCGTAAAGGGAGTAAAAAAATTCCATGATTTCTTGTACGGGCGGCCCTTCACCGTGGTGACTGACCACAAGCCGTTGCTTGGCTTGTTTGCCCCCGAAAAGCAGACCCCCCAAGTGCTGTCTCCTCGCGTCCTCAGGTGGTCAATTTTCCTTGCCAGCTACCAGTATGCACTGATTCACCGACCTGGGAAGGCGATGGGCCATGCGGACGCCCTCAGCAGGCTACCACTACCGGAAACAGGCCCTGACCCAGCACCTGCACAAGAGGTTATGAGCCTGGAGCTGCTTCCCGACCGCCCCATTCAGGCACAAGAAGTTGCACACCATTCCAAGAAAGATAGGGTCATCTCCCGGGTCCTGGACTGGGTGTGGAGGGGATGGCCCAGCAGCAGCCCCGGGCCAGAATTCGCCGGCTACACAACCCGCAAACATGAACTGTCGGCCCACAAGGGGTGCCTGTTATGGGGAAGCAGAGTCGTTGTTCCCCAGCCCCTCTGCAAAAGGGTCCTCACAGCCCTACACGAGACACATCCAGGGGTAGTAAGAATGAAGGCCCTTGCCAGGAGTTATGTGTGGTGGCCGGGGATCGATGGAGAGATAGAGGCCTGGGTCAAACACTGCCAGGCCTGCCAAGAATCCCGCCCAGATCCCCCAAGGGCCCCAGTCCAGTCCTGGGAGTCCGCCCGAGCACCATGGTCACGCCTGCATGTGGATTTCGCTGGCCCCTTTCAGGGGAAAACATTCTTCATAGTGGTGGACTCCTACACCAAATGGCTGGAAGTCGCACTGGTACCGTCCACTTCCACGTCCGCAGCCATCCGGGTACTACGCAGGCTGTTTGCAACCCACGGGCTCCCTGACACTCTCGTCTCAGACAACGGGACTGCATTTACGTCAGGAGAATTCCAAACCTTCACAGCGCAGAACGCCATCCGCCACATCCGTTCGGCGCCGTTCCACCCTGCCACCAATGGCCAAGCAGAACGCATGGTGCGGACCACCAAGGACACCCTTCGCCGCATGACGCAAGGGGACTGGGAGTACCGCCTTGCCACATTCCTTCTAGCACAGCACAGCACCCCCAGCTCAACGACTGGCCGGAGCCCCGCTGAACTACTAATGGGTCGGCGCCTTGCAATCAGATTGGACCGCCTTCACCCCGATAGAGCTCAGGATGAGGTAGTGGTGGGGGAAGGCAGGAACCCCCGGACCTTCGAGGCCCAGGACCCAGTGTACGCAAAGAATTTTGGGGCAGGCCCAGCATGGGTACCCGCCACAATCACCAGGGTCACTGGCCCCGTGTCGTACGAGGTGCTAACGGATGGGGGGCAATGCTGGCGCCGCCACTGCGACCAGATACGGCGACGATTCCCGGGAGAAAACCAGGAGGAGGACAGGTCAGAGGAGTCCCAAGGGAACAGCGGGGCAGTGAGGCCCATAGAGCAGGAGGGGCCAGCAGGAGAGGCAGAATCAGTAAATACAGAGAGGACCCGTGAGGCCGAAAGGACACCGGAACCAGAACCACGACTGAGCGAGCCGGTTGCACCAGACCAAACAGCCGCATCACAGCCAGCATCCTTGGAACACGAGCCAGAACCCGGAGCCCGGACCAGGGAACACCCCAGGCCACAACGCACACGTAGGCCGCCGGCATACCTTGAGGACTATGAATGCGACCTCCCGGGCAGGACTGGAACTTAGAGGGGAGGGGTGTTATGTACTGAGTTGAATAGGATCCAAACTGTAGCAGTCTGATTGGTCCTAGAACAATAGGATCCAAAAGGCAGCAGTCTGATTGGTCCTAGAACAATAGGATTCAGAATGCAGCAGTCTGATTGGTCCTAGAACAATGCAGCAGTATGATTGGTTGGCAGGAACCACCCAATCCTGCTCCAGATAGAAGTGAATCCACAACCTGATTGGCTTACAGTAGAATTCCAGAATTAGCCAATCATGTGCAGCCCATTGTGTAAATAATGTATATAAAGCAGATACTGTGAGGGGACAATTATTCATTCCTCCTCACCACTATGAGCTGAATAAAGAGCATGAAATCACTTTGCGACTCTGAGTATATTTCACATTGCATCCTCCCCCAGCCCCCCCCCCAAGCTTACTGCGCCCCAAGGCGTTTTGCACTCACCTGAACCCTTGCAGGGAAAGGGGCGGGGCACAATGGGAAGGGGCGGGTGGCTGGGCTGCTTAAACCACGCCCCTTTTCCAAAGGAAGCGGCATGGGGGACTCAGTATCCAGCACCCCCTTCTCTGCTTCTCTTGAACTCTTTGACTTTAACCCTTAGAGATCTTCTAACATATAAAAACATTATAAAAATGCATCGAAGAAACAAATCACACCATCTAACTTTGCTACTGTGCAAGAAACAGAGACAGTTTCTGAGCATTTTTATATATTTATTCTTTATACCTCAGTTTCCACAACCCCAAAACATTCTGATTTCCTTCCGGCTGTGCTCTACTTCCTGAGCCAGATCACCATGGAAACCACGCTGCCAGCCATCATTTCCATGGGAATTTGACTGGCACAGGAAAAGGAGTGTAGCCGGAAGAAACTCAGTCTTGTTGGCCGTGATTCACAACCACTAAAGTGGGTGGTTTTTTTAAGTGTAAAAAAAATAGAGGCCCTATGTTTGACCACCTCAGCCAGAAAGTAGATTTAGAAAGTTAATTCAACTCCCCTCCCCCTCAAATTCTTAGAAGACGATGATGGTGATTGTGATAATAATGTGCTGAATTTCCCTCTCCACTTTTAAAGGGGGTGTGATGGTCCCACAACAATGAAGAGGGAAATTTGACTCACCAAATACTAATGTGTCATGACTTATGTGGCCAGTTCTTCAGCATCAAAATAAGGAGGGAGGTCTCAGGGGACAAAGCAAATCTCCACGCCTCTCTGAAATGGCCCTCAGCACTCTCCCTCAGCCCCACCCTTCCTGGGTCACACACCCAGGCCATACCCTCCCATACACTGCTTTGCACCCTCCTGGAATGTTTCTTGCCTGGCTGGAATGTGTCCTCTGATAAAGCTCTTGCTTTCCGGGATAGAATGGTGAAATTTACGTTTGTTGCTCTGCTCACTTTTGCCTTTGGGTCCTGCCCACCAGTAACAATAGTGTGCCTTATAGCATGAACGTGTTGGGTAAAATTTACTACAGCATCAAAACCAGTGCATTTTGTCAGGGAACACTTGAGCACAGAACACATTCAATAAAAGCACAGGGCAAAATCACATTGTCTAATGAAATGCCTTCATGCACTATTCCTGGGTTTTCTAGAGGCATCCGCCTGAACACTGATGGAAATAGAATGCTAGACAAATAGACCTTGGTCTGATCCAGCAGAGCTCTTGTTATCCTTTGTATGTTGACATTCCAAGTCCAAGGCTCAGATCTCTGCTATTGAGAGTGAACAACAAAGAGACACATTGTGGATGCTGCAAGGTGCGAAAAGGTGAGGAAATGAAAGTGGACAGTAGAGAACTGAAAGGGTCAAGGAGGATAACATTACCTGCTGGGTCTTTTATGAACTGGAGGCTATTTCATCCCTTCCTACTATATGTTCTTGCTAAAACAATAAACACAAGACTTTGTGTGTGGTTCACAATACAGACTTTTTCAGCTCAGGGGAGCTGCAGAGTCATGCATAAGTGTTTATAAAGACACATACGCACGCAGCTTGTGTACATTCCCATCATTTAATAGAGGAGAGTGCCAACTGGAGACATCTGTGATGTGCATTGTCTTGCTGTTACATGCATCCGGCCTTTACGCCCCAGAGTTTACTGATGACAACATGGGAGAATGAATGCAGGGATGGAGCAATGATGGAACTCCCAGAATGTTATACTACAAGTGATTAATCTGAATGAAATGTTGTATATGCTGTAAAGTTTGCTAATATTTCTATCCATTCCTATGAAAATGTAAGAAAAGTCCTGCTGGATCAGACAGAGGGCACATTTACTACAGCATGCTCTTTCCCACAGTGGCCAACCTATAGGAAGCCTGCAAACAGAACCTGAGGGCAGGGACTGACAAATTGGTTGATTTCTGTTGACATTGGTTTGTGAATATTTATTTTAAATGTCATTAAACTCACCAGCATTTAAATGTGAATTTCCCCTAGTATGCAATTTTTAAATCAAAATTTGACTGAAATTCACATAATGTATGAATGTGAATGTTATTGTGCAGTTGCAGTTAGCATTTGGAAACATATGGCATGTAGCAGGAGAGACTGGGCGCTATAGGGGAGCAATTAGTATGTGACAGCATCTCTTAGACTGTCTGCAAGCTAATTAATTCAATTTTATATTAACCTTATTCATTGACTTAGCCAACTAGGAAAAATCAACTTAAATTGGCCAAAAAAGGGGGGGGGGGTAAAATTCTCAGCTTTCAATCCTGACATTCTGATGTCAAATTTTGTGAGCAAATGATGACCGCAAATCCAAATTTGAAAATCTTCTGTCATTTGGTATTTTGTGAAATGTCGTTGCAGACATTGTTCTACATTTTCCAGAGTAAGGATTGTGGGTGCCATCCAGCAGTGACTGCTGATGGAAAGAATCATTCAGTAGAACAGGGAGAGGAAGCTACTGATGGTCCTCTCCTCCTGCCTGTAGGGCCTCATCCCACACCCCAAAATACGTTCCAAGGGAAAATCTTCAGAATAAGTTT
This sequence comes from Podarcis pityusensis, assembly GCF_964106645.2. Classification (NCBI taxonomy): domain Eukaryota; kingdom Metazoa; phylum Chordata; class Lepidosauria; order Squamata; family Lacertidae; genus Podarcis; species Podarcis pityusensis. Next base: position 40,799,082 of record NC_138040.1, read on the forward strand.
GTTTTTTCTCTGGGGAAGGGAACGATGACAGGGTGGAGGGCAGTGGCGTAGTGTGGGGGGTGCAGGGGGGGCCGGCCGCACCGGGCGCAACATCTGGGGGGCGCGCGCTCGCACTCGCAGCTCTCTGCCCCTACCTGGCTCACTCTCTCTCACTGCAGTGCTGGCTGTGCGAATCCGATCCGAGCCGCTGGGTCGCCGCCCACTGTGGAGGGCGTGGGTGCCAGGCGTGCAGTGCGGAGAGAGAGCGAGGGACTATCTGGGGGAGGGACAGTGCAGTGGCCGCTCAGCGCAGCGCTGAGCGCGGGAGAGAACCACACCAGACCAGACCAGGCAGCAGCAAGAAGAAGCTGGCAGCGGCGGCAGGTTAGGGGTTAGGGGGCGCAAATTACTTGCCTTGCCCTGGGTTAGGGGGCGCAAATTACTTGCCTTGCCCCGGGTGCTGACAACCCACGCTATGCCGCTGGTGGAGGGTAATCACCTACAATTTGCCTCCTCTCTGTTCTGCTAATCGATTCAGCAGACTGTCACTAAGGAGACTGGTCCTTCAGGGCAATTAGGGCATCACCCCACCAAACCCATTCTGTCCTCAGCCTCCACCTGCCTGTGTTCTTGCTTCCAGGTGGTCCAGAGGGTTCTGGTCGTAGCTGTCACTGCCCTCCTCAGTCTCACTATTGCCTTTGTAGAACTGCGAAAGGAAGACGATAGGAACAAAACTAGAAATAGTTGGCTCTGGGTGTCATTGGATCTCACTCCACCTACTGCTCGACTCCTGGCCTTACGCCAGGGGTACCCAAAGTTTTTTCAAAGAGGGCCAGGGCCAGATTTGGTGAAGTGAACATGCATGAGGGCTGACCAAAGTTGTTGAGCTTTTTCAGGGATTTTACCTGCCACAAGAGCCGGATTAAACTGACTGGTGGGCCGGATTAGACCCCCAAAACGGACTTTGGACATGCCTGCCTTATTCCATACTAGTCCAAATGGGTACCAGCCACAACTGAACAGCCACCGTTGAATGCAGCCAGCTGTTTTATATAACCCTTCTTTAAAATAGAACATGTTAATAGATCTGGTTTTTGTTGTCTGTTTACTCTTTCCCCCTCCTATTGCATTCATGTATATTTATGTGACACTCCGAAATAGCCAAGAGCACTTTAATCAGTGGATTATCTGCAACCTAATCAGTGAAAATACTAATCAGGAAGTGCAGAAAATGTCCCCACTCAGTGCAGCACAGGGAATGTTTTCTGATTTTCTGATTCCCGAACAAGAATTAGGCATTTATTCTTTTAAACTGCTTTTTAATTGTGCTTGTTGTTGTTGTTATAAATTTTTAAACTGTTTTAATGTGGGGGGGGGGGGGTTTGGGGGGTTATTTGGCTGTTTCTGTTTATATTTTGATTATGTATTTTGTGCTTTATATTGTAATTTTATCTTGTGAACCCCCCTGAGACCTGCGGGTATAGGGCGGTATATAAATTTAATAAATAATGATGATGATGATTTTATTTGTTTGTTTGTTTTGCAGGGTTTTCTGGGGGTGTGATGATTCTTTAGATTGTGCCCAGTAGGATTTAAAAAAAAAAACAAAAAAAACCAATAAAAATCTGCATAGCATGACCAATAGATGTTTGATGAGACTCAATAATGATCATTGCCTTAAAGAGATTTTGGGGGAAAAAGCAAGCAAAATGTTGGTTTCCATTGTGTTGTGTGTTTTGATTAGACCCAATAGAAAGGGGGTGGGGAATTAGTGGCTCCCCAGAAGTGGGTGGGTGGGTTACAACTTCAGCCCCTGTCAGCCTGACCACTGGTCAGGGATGATTGGAGTTGCAGTCCAGCAACATCTGGGACATCACAGGTTCCTTGCCTCTGCTTTAAAAATGTTAAGTGGTTAGGAACATAAGACGAGCCCTCCTGTATCAAGCCAAAATCCTGCATTTTGATGCCGCTGAGGGCCAGCAAGCAGAACCCTAGTGCAACAGCCACTCTCTCCACTTCCCAGCAACTGACATTGATTGTCTCCCTCAGAGATCCTCCTGAAAAAGTTTCCTGGGAAAATGTAAGATCTAAAAGTCTGCTTTTGCATAATTGCCCACATTTATTTTAAGAACTTAAGAACCGGATGCCTATGTGAAGCGTGGAAGGCAGGACCTGAGTGCAATAGCACTCTTCTCTCTTAATTTCACAGGAACTGATATTCAGAGGTGTATACTCTCCAACAGTGGAGGTAAAACATGGTCATCATGGCCAGTAAACATTGATAGCCTTATCCACTATGATTCTTTCTAATCTTTTGTTAAAGCCATCTAAGTTGGTCCATACCTTGTGGAAGTAAATTCCACCTTTTACCTATGTACTCTGTCAAGAAGGGCTCTCTCTTGTCTTTCCTGACTCTTCCAACATTCATCTTCATTGGATGCCCCTGAGTTCTAATATTGGGACAGAAGGAGAAAAACTTATTCCTAGCCACTTGTTGATTGCCTTGTGCCATCCAAATAATCATGCGGAAGCATGGCTGCACCTGTTTAAGGCTAGCAAGCGTCCCTCAGCCATAGTTGTTAGCTGCAGCTACAGCCTCCCCATTCACTGAATGCCTAGTCATGCAGGACTGAGCTTGTCACAGCAGGAGAGGGAGGCCCCCAGGTATCTTCAGAAGCCTCTTGACCCTCCTGCTCTGCTTCAGGCTCAGAGTCTGAACTGCTCCCTGAACTGCTTCAGGTTCTTCCTGCTCACTAAATCCTGTTGCCCCTTCAGCATCCAGCCCCTCTTCCCAATCTCCTCCCTCTGACCTCCTCCCAGTGTCCCACCACCAATCCTCTGACTCTGAGCCTTCCTCCTCTGGGGTTTCCCTTGCCCAACGCCTCCCACCTCTCCTCTTTATCCACAGATGCCAACAACAATATTTTCTCACAATAAAAACAAAACAGTATTTAGGCAAAATTATTTATTCGAAGGTCACATGCACTCCACTAGCCATTTACAAACCCTTCAGAAATGCATGGTTTACATTTGGTATCTGTATACCAGTTTTATTTTGGTTTTCTTAAGCATAAAGGAGTGATTGCATACAAAATAAATAATTGCATAGCATAAATAAAATCCATTGTATAAATAATAATAGTGCACATCACTTTTTCCATTCACATATAAATCTTTCAATAGACTTATTTTTAACCTACAACATGAGGGTATGTTTGAATATACAAATATGCCTGAAGTATCTGTTATCCATAGGAACATAGAAAGCTGCCTTATACTGAGTTAAACCATCATCTAGCTCAGTATTTGTCTACACTGACTGGTAGTGGCTCTCCTGGAGATGCTAGGGATTGAATTTGAAGCCATCTGCATGCAAAACAGATGTCCTACCATTGAGCTATCCATAAGAATGAATGAAGCTCACACAGTATGTTATATGACCATGTTCTCCTCTATGCCATTGGCCACAATCTGTGATGCCTGTACATTTTAAGATCAACCTTGTATTTCATAGATATTATACAGTGGAACCTTGGTTGTCGAATGTAATCCATTCCGGAAAACCGTTCAACTTCCAAAATGTTTGACAGCTGAGGTGTGATGGGCGGTCAGCAAATTCCATTGAGAAAATGGAGAAGCACACCTTGATTATTGTATTTTAGTGTTTTGTTGGAAGCCGCCCAGAGTGGCTGGGGAAACTATTATTATTATTATTATTATTATTATTATTATTATTATTATTAGAAGCCATTAGACTTCCAAGGCGCATTCCAAATTGGAAGCATTCACTTCTGGGTTTTCGGCATTCGGGTTCGTAATCATTTGGCTTCCGAGCTGCTCGAAAACCAAAGTTCCACTGTGTATGCACACACACACACACACACACACACACACAAACTACAAACAAACTCGAAATGGCTTAAAGCACGATTACCAAAATTCACCCACTGAAAGAAATGCTACTTCCTGTTTACAGAAACAGCAACTGAACAAACAAGCAAACAAAGAATAAATAAATAAAATTTAAGCAACAATTAAAAGTGCTAGGTATCCAGGCTGGACCTTGGTAATAAGGTATCCTGTGTGAGGCCAAAATTTGAAGTGGGGGGCCCAGCGCAAAGCCACCTTCCCAAAGCTGGGCAAGGGAGGAGTTAAGCTTTGGGAAGCAGGCATGAGACTCTGGTAGGGTCCTAGAGCCCTCTTCTCCTTCTTCCCCTTCTCCTTCTTCTCAAAGCTGGCCAAGCACTAACTAGGCTTTGGGAAGGACGTAGGAAGGTGCCCTTGCCCCCTGCATGGGGGAACCGGTCACACTGCCCTAAAACCTCTGTAGGTGATCAAATAAATAAATAAAGCCAAAATACAATTCCATATTCTTTGGAGAAGATGCACTGAACATTTGGTCTTCTTCACGAAACTTGGCTCAGTGAAAATGCATAACAAAGCATTTGAAAAACTTTCTTTGTCTCATTGCTTTGCTTCTGTTTTCAACCACTTGCCGTCATGCAGTCTCTTCAGAAATATTTTTAGATTTTCCAATAGTTGCTTGGGGCTTCCTTTTGAAGTTTTACAACTGAGGTCACTTTCCTTTTATTAAAAAAAAAAAGAAAGAAAACTGGTGTTGAAAGATGTGGTGTTCCAAAGTTGTAGATCAGGTGTGAATTGGAGTCCGTAATATCAACTACCTATCTGCTCTTACAACAAATTTTTCATTTGATGAGTGTGATTAACATAGCTATTATGCATGCACACAGAGACATTAAATAATTGCTTGTTTTGTAATCAAAAAATCACTGTTAATTGATTTTTATCATCAAGTAATAATAGTCTTTAGTGAGTGTGGTCTCCACAACCAGAAGTTCATTTAGATGGGGTACAGTGATAAGGCAATCACACGCTCAGAAGATGGGTCAGTGAATGAGCATCAAAATTTGATTACAACTAGTAGAAATTAACTTCAGCATGGCTTATTTTCAAAGATGGAAATTGAAATAAATATACTGCGAGTATTTACTTTACTGGGAAAGCCACTGTCTCTCAACCTTTCACCTTTTTGCATGCAGGTGCTAATTCTGCTTCTTAATGCCCAAGTGTCTTACTGCATTGTGATGCTCATTTAGGCCTAAGTCACATCCACACCATACAATGAAAGCAACACCATATATCCCATGCATCCCAGCATGAAATGAACAGTTCCACAGAGCAAAGTAATCGCGTTGGTATGTATGGGGTAAGGTGAATCCTCAAGTAAGCTGGCCCTAAGGTGCCAAGACCTTTATGTAATAATAGTAATGTCTTGAACTTGGCCCGGTAAAACATCAACAACCAGAGGAGATCTCTGAGCAGAGGTCTTCTACGATGGCAAAGTTTCACTCCTGCTCAGCTGCGATACAGCATCCAGCAGGAACTGCAGTTTTCAGATCCAGAGCAAAAGCACATTACAAAAACCCAGTTATGAAGTCACCGGTGCCTGAACTACTGTGGTCAAGCTTCCCCAGTCCAGTCCAGATAAACGGCCAGTGAACTCTCCCTGATACTGGTTCCCTCCCCCCCCTTTCCAAGTGTCAGAGTTTTTGTTTGTGAGGAGGGGGTTGTCTAATGGCAGGGATGAATCCCATTATGAACTGGGTATAAGCTCATATTGGGTTGAACATTTTTGGAACTGTGGGAGCTCGGATTTCAAACTCTTCAAGTTTTGAATTTGGCCCCATCACTGCTCCTAAATAGAATGGAGCCAATCAGTTAGCTTTGATCCATTTACTATGCTCAGGATTAACCAGCTCTGTGCAAACACCTGCTTTGCATCACTGCAGATAGACAGCTCTTTGTGAGCAAGCTATCTATGCTTCATAACTCAAAATTGCAGCAACATAATGTGTGTGGATGATCATAGCTATGGCTCTGGATTTGTCATGCTAAAATAGCAATAATCCACTGGGGACTCAGCTAAGCTGGTAAAGAAAAAGTGATTTATATGCGTTGTATGTGTGATATACACTGTGCCACCAGATGGCGACATGGAGACCAGTTTTTCTCTACCTGTTTTCCCTATTTGAATTTACAATACTTTAAACTGAAACGCTTCTTTGATGTGTCTAGATCCAGCCTAAGGGTCACCAATTTCTGCCACTAAGCCCAAAACTAGTAACAACTCTATACATCAGATACAGCCAGTATAGTGCCCTCCTGTCGTTTCTGGACTCCATTTCCCATCATCTCTGACCATTGGACATGCTGGCTGGGGCTGACAGTCCAACCACATTGACTACCCCTCATATAACCATTGAGTTATGCCTAATGTGAGTATTTAAGAGAAAACTGAAACAGATCTACTTACATTCTGTGAATGCCACCTCTTGGCAAGTTCATGAAGGCTGCTTCTAAGATTATGATATTCGTGGAACTGTGGCACAGAATCCATGGAATTGTTAAATGTCTTCAAATCTTTCTTTTCACACTGTTTCTGAAATGAGAGGATTATTTTAAGGTCATCTGTCAGATTAAACACACCATTGCTGAATATGGCAGCACTACAGCATAGCTGTGGAATTCAGGGCCTCTTCTGGTTCAAAACCCATTCATTTCCGTAGGGCTTTTACCTGAGAAACTCCAAATGATCATAGGTAGCACCGGATGAGAGGCAGGGAGGACAGTGCCCCCCAAACAAGGAGCTTGCCCCCCCCCATCCCCTCCCATTTCTGAACTTCTGTCATCAACTTATGCTATTATTTTTCTTTCTCTCCCATGGAGAAATATACTTTACCTGTTCTGTGCCAACAAAGACTTCTTCTTTTTTTCTGGTGCCACCACTGCAGATGAGCCTTCCATTTTCACAACTAGCATTTCCTCTCACAGTCATCTCTCCGCCTCTCCCCCGATCCAGATTTAAAAGGCCTTCAGAATGTTCGAACCCCAATTTTATCTGACTAGAGATGCAGATCCTGAACAAACACTGACCACAGGAGGGAATTCATCCTGACTTCCGCAGCTAAGTAACCCTCACCATGATAACATAATGGAACAACTCTGTCCTGTGTTTTCAATGTAGTCATAAGCAACTATCCCATAAGCATAAGGGTTTACCCTTGTATAATGGGACTTCCTCATCCTCCACAACATGCCCTATGCTCTCCCCAAACCTGCTTCAGAGCAGATTTAGAGGGACATGGAGGGAAAGGGGTCTTGTTTTGCAGGTGCAAATCCTTGTGTTGATTGGACCATTACTTAGCGCTATATTGGATATAAGACAGGGTCATGACACAACTATGATATCAAAACAAAGATTCTAAGATACTAGCAGAAAGACTACCTATAGCTTATCTGCGTGTTCATTCTTGAATATAATTGCTGCAAATATAGCACAACACTTAAAACAGTGTGCACTCCCTTAGATATCAAAACGCTAGATGCTAATTCTGAGAGATCAACATGCTCTGGACTTATAAAATCCCAATAATTAGATCAGACACTTATTAACAATGTGACATTCTCAAGCACAGTAACATTCATGATCGCCAATTAAATCCTGATACCGGCAGTCTGCTTCACTTATCCATGTTAATACATCAATGATATCCCCACTGTTGCATTGTAGATTTTTTTTTATATTAAAAAAAACATGTAAGTCCAATTCTTCTCCCATACTTCCTGTAAAGTGATCCACACTTTGTAGATTTCAGGTGACTATTTTAATTGAGATGTGGAGCCTGTCTTGCTCTCATCTCCCTGTCTATTTGGTCCTTCTGATTAGGCTGATGGTAGGGAGACTCCAACAACATATTGAGAGCCAAAGGTTCCCCATCCCCATGTTACAGCACATACCAGTGGGAGAAATTGTCTCTGGACAACGTATAACATGTGGTTTGAAACCAGAAAGTCAGTCATGGAAAACACGTGTTGTGGTGGGGGCTAACAAGACACCCACTGTTGCTGGGTGGGAAAAGAGGGTTGGCCACCATTATGATTGAGTTCTGCTTGTTGCTGGGGGGATTTATATGTTGCCATTTTGTGATTGACAGCCATAGCCTTTATATGCTCTGTGTGCAGCGTTGAGCTTCCTCTTTTCACTGCGCGCACTGGATCACCCGCCCACCCTCCCTAATTTTAGGGTTGTTCGTTTGACCTTGCTATGCCTGTCATGGGGTCACCTGCTTTTGGGGCAGGGGCCCAGTAGGAATTTTGTCCATTTGGCTGATTGGCTGGTGCCGTTTGGTTTTTGCCTACTGCGTAGCAAATCGTCACAACTTGTAAGGTTGCGGTTAGGCGTTGGTTTTATGAATTGGTTGGTGGAGGGGTATGGATTGGCTGTGCCTGCCCCTCCAAATGCTGCTGCTGCAAGGGTATTCCATTAAAGGAATCCCGGGGCTCGCCATGCTTTTGTCCGAACCCCTGTCAAGGGGTTAGGACCACACAAGAGCCCCTGGGAGCATTTGGGGAGAGGTGAGGGCATGGTACCCAACTCCATCTTTCTCCCCAAAATGTTTTCCCTTTCTGACTTTGCGTGTGTGCAAATGTCAGTCTGTCCCCATGCGGGGTCAGATAGTCACAACCAATGCCTAAGCAACCACACACGTTTCTTGTATTTTAATAAAGTTGTGGCCAAAATTATGCCAAAAACCTTAAACAAAAATTATGTGTCAATTGTGTGTTATTTGTGGGGTGGCTTGGGGACCTCAACACACAACTAATTTACAATGATATTAGTATGACTTAACTTTAGCTGGAACGTGTCTCAGCTCAACATCAATTATTTTCAGAGACAGTTTACTATCTCAGAACAACCCTATTTCAAAAATAATGAATTACTGTTATTTCAGGGCATCCAAATGCCACAGTACTATGCAGGGCTTTTTTTCCAGCTGGAACTCAGTTCCGACACCTCTCAGGTGGGTGCCATTGCCGTTCTAAGAGAACGAGGGAGACATTCATGGTGAGGAGTTCCAGAACCTCTTTTTTTTAAAAAAATAGAAAAATAGCACTGGTACATTCAACAAGGGCTGGCCCAAGACATTTTGGCACCTGAGGCGAAGTACAAAATGGTGTCAGCCTCCTCACCAGGGAAGAAGGGGTGAGTGAAGATCTATGTCAGGAACAAGAGAGGAAGAAAGATCTACATCCAGACCTACTGCTTCTGTGGATCCTGCTGCTGTCTCACCTGGCTGTCTCACCTGGCCTCTTGGGTGGGCAGGCCCTGCACGCCACATACAAGTACTTCTCCCAGAAATACCAATATATCAGAGGATAGCTCAATCGGAAGAGCACAAGGCTCTTTATCTCAGGGTCAGGGGTTGGAGTCCCACATTGGGCAAAAGATTCCTGCATTGCAGGGGGTTGGACTAGATGACCCTTGTGGTCTCTTCCAACTCTACCATTCTATGATTTTATCTGGCATGCTAATACTTAGTTTGAATTTTTCCCCGCAAATTTTTCAAAGAATTTTTTTCAAAAAAAAATCAAGAACATTTTTACTTTCTTACCGGGTTTTGTTTTTCTGGAATATCTACCAGTGGTGTTGAGAGGTCTTTATTCTTCTGAAAATAACAATGACAAAACACAGTTAGGTAACAGAAGTTAGAGTAAATATTAGACATAACTGGATCCTTCCAGCTCTCTTCTTCAAGGGTCTTTTTCCATAACAGCTATAGGGGGTGACTCTTTCAGGAATGCAGTATCTCCTCTCACTGAATGTTCAGCTTTCATTACAAAACATAAATCTGGAAACCTCTTACTTGTGACTTCCCTCGCTTCTTGGTAGTTATGCACAGTATTGCCCTTCAGGTAACTTTAAACACATTAGGTTACCTATATGCTATGTTCCAACTATTCTGCAATGATCTCCCACCTTAGTCCCCTTGACTACAGAAGTTCTGGCTACTAGTTTGTGATGCATTAAGATAGTCTGATATAGTTGTTCATGCATTTATCTCTGTAAGTGCATTCATTAATTGTTCTTATTACCCCAAGGCTTTTTAAAAAGGGAACTCTAGTGGCTGCAACTTCACAGTATCCCATTAGGTTTTTGAATGCTCATCAGAAGGAAATGTAAATTTCTACCAATTTAATTCTATGCAGTAGAACCTCTACTTACAACCACCTCCACTCGCGGACGTTCCAAGTTACGACCGTGGCAAACCTGGAAGTAACCGGCGGGTTTGCCGCCATTCGCGCATTCGCAGGAGTGACTATCGCAGTCCATGCATGCACAGGATTAGCGATCACTTTCACGCCTGCGCAGAAGCGGTGATCGCCGTTTGCGCATGCGCAGAAGCGGGCAATCACTGCCCCCACCTGCGCACAATGGCGCATCTCCCAGCGACCCATTGTTCCATAAGCACATGCCTCCGGAACGGATTGTGGTCGTGAGTAGAGGTTCCACTGCACATAAATCTTAGATTAGGGTTCAGAAACCTGTGACCCTTCCAATGTTGCTGGACACCAACTCCCAACAGCCACAACAAGAGGGCCATAGATTCACTATTGCTGTCTTAGATTGGCTGCATCAACAGGAATATAGGGTCCAGATCAAGGGAAGTAACACTACCAATATTCCCACTCTATTCTGCCTTGGCCAAACCGCACCTGGAATCCTGTGTCCAATTCTGGGAACCACAGTTTAAGAAGGATGTTGACAAGGTGGAAGGTGTGCAGAGGAGGGCAACCAAGATGATCAAGGGTCTGGAAACCAGGCCTTATGAGGAGCACTTGAAGGAGCTGGGTATCTTTAGTCTGGAAAAGAGGAGACTGAGAGCACATGTGATAGCCATCTTCAAATATCTTAAGGGCTGTCACATGGAAGAGGGAACATGCTTGTTTTCTCCTGCTCTGGAAGGTGGGACTTGAACCAATGGCTTCAAGTTACAAGAAATGAGATTCCAACTAATTCGAAAAAACTTTCTGACAGTAAGAGCTGTTTGACAGAAAAACAGACTCCCATGAGAGGTGGTGGACTCTCCTTCCTTGGAGGTTTCTAAGCAGAGGGTGGAGGGCCATCTGTCATGGATGCTTGAGCTGAGATTCCTGCATTGCAGGGGTTGGACTAGATGACCCTTTGGGTCCCGTCCAACTCTACAATTCTATGATTCTATTATTGTTTTCTTTACCATTCCCTCACCCTTGAATTGCAGTCGATGTATAGTATAAAAGTCAAGGATAATGAGCACTATTCTACCCAAGGAATGGACCCAATAAGCCATGTCTATTAATTTCATTGTATATACTCTGAATAGAACTAGCATTGGATAGAACGCTTCATATATATATATAGTCTAAAATTTGGAGTTTCCCCATATGCTGTAAAAAACAAAATACAAAATGTGGTTCAGTATTACATATACATATAAATTTGCCTTCAGTCCTATCACTCAGAAGTAAGACTCACTGTGTTCAGTAGGCCTTACTCCCAGGAAAGTATACATAGGATTGCAGCCTCAAGTCAGACAAAGTCAACCAGGTTCTGTATATAGTTATAACATACCACTTGATCCATTGCGTGATGCAAGTATTTCTGAGTTTCAATAAGGGCAGCTAATAATTTTCCCGTTGGCCGGCAACTGGCATACACTCCAAAGCAAAGCAAAATCAAACAGCTGGAGTGCATTGTGGTGAGAGTAGCATGCTTCGGTTTTCTTCTGCTGAATCTAGCAAAACTTTTGATGCTCACCCTTTTTATATACAAAGGATGCTAAAGGAAATGATTAATATCTACCACAAAATCGGGTAGACCAAACCAAGGTTGGGACTGCTGGAAATTACCTTGAAGAGTGCAGACTTTTCACTCTTTATCTGATGTTGAGGTGCATGCAGCTTTGAAATAAGAGCCATACATATATGGGCACACTTTCTACCAAAATAAGCACACGCATAAAGCCCACCACCATCCAAGAATTGAGACTGAATCTTTGAAACTAGAAAGTACCTTTTTTAGAATCATGTCCTTAGTTGATGAGACAGAAAGGTACTTTTTGTTTAATCGTGCCCTTAAATAACCTAATTAATTAATTAATTAGGGGAGGAGCTTAAATGTGATCTCTGAAAGTATGGGCTCAGTGTCAAGGACAGTTTACATTTGATCCCTAAAGGTTGAGGGGTGCTGCTACTTCTTAATAAGGGCTTTGCAACAATTTTTATTATATTTCATTTAGTTAGTTTATATACTGCTTAATTACAGATGTCTCTCAGCTGCGTGTAGAAACTCAAAGCAATGGGGGAAAAAATGAATTAAGACTATAAAATCAGAATTCAGTTAAAAGCATGCTGCAATAAAGAAGAATAAGTCTTCAGTAGATGCCAGAGGTTCAATAGGGCGGCAAATGGAAGGGTTTTCCATAAAATTGGACACACACAAACACAATTTTGAATGCATGGCTCCTGTGGAAGCCAAGCCATGCAGCCAAGCCCTGGGAGCTGCCCAACAGTGAGTCCCACAAAGATCTCAGTGATCTGGCAGAGACTTCAGGGATCAGGCAGTACTTGAGCTATCCTGGACTCAAGCAGTTAAGCGCCTTGTAAATTAATACCAGAACCTTGGAATGCCGCCAGTGCATTTGTCTCATAGATTTGTGTACTGGGGATATGAAACATGCTCATGGTGCTTGGTCTTGTAATGGCCATTTGTAATCATGCATATATAGCACAGAGATACCACCGTAGCCACTATAAGCTTAACCAACAGTACCCTAATCAGCTGCAGGTCCCAGATTTCTTTGGAAAAGCTATGATGGTATTTTAACTTCTGTTTGTTTTAAAGTGGGGTTGTATTTCCCCCCCTCCCGTTTTTCCTGTTTTCTCTTTTGTGAATTGTTTTGAGGGTTGTTGTTGTTTTTACAATCAAGTAGTGTTTAAATTTTACGAAAAGAAATAAATAAATGGAAGTTGTGGAGTTTACAACTTGGAAAATCATACTGCCTGAATTTTCATCGTCATAAAAATTTAGCTATCTGCTACCGGTTGCAGCTTTAGACAGCAAGCTTTACGAGAAAATGAGTGAGTGATAGGAATCAGGCAGTGTATGGAGCATGTGCTGTTCTTACTAATTATGTAAACCTATTTAGGACAATCTACCGTATTTTTCTGTGTATAAGACTGTTTCAAAACACAGACGCACACCCTTTGGTTGAAGGAGAGAAGGAAGAAAGTGCAATGTGGCCGACTCTGACCTGCAGTCATCCCTAATTTGCTATCGCAAAGAAGACTCAACACTCCAGCAGTTGGGAGAAAATGTTATATTTATTTAAACATAACACAGAATATGCAGCTGAATGGTCTTTGCTGAAGACTTACATCAAAAGACAGCATATGGCTGTCAGGTTCATGCAAAGTATGGTTTTATCTGGACTTGACTGTATTCCAGGACATATTATTGACTGCTCCATTGTGCATTGTTTATATCTGTCTGCAGTAACCATTTCTCCGTTTTCTTTTGTTATGGACAAAATGTATCTCTCATACATGACAGATGGCCATCCAACCTCGGCTTTAAAACTTCCAAGGAACAAGAGCCCACCACATCTTGTGGGAGTCTGTTCCACTGGCAAACAGCTCTTACTGTCAGAAAGTCCTTCCTGATGTTTAGTTGGAATCTCCTTTTCTCTGGAGCAGGAGAAAACAAGCTTGCTGCCTCATAATATTTGTAGACTTGCTTCCGACTTGGTCTTTTATATCTTAGTTCATCTTTTATGTTTGTTAACAATATGCATTAACTTGTAAATTGTTAGATGCCTTGGACATTTTAAATTTTAACATTTTATGGAATGGTTGAAATTTTAAAAAGGAAAAAGAAAAACAGGAATGACAATTTGATACTGGCCTGAGTTCCCACCATTGCCAAATCTCCTTTTTACATGTACATGCACACACACTTCTAAACATAACTTCTAATTAGAACATGACCGAGAATGGTTAAAACTGCAGATCTGTGATCAAAGTTAGTAACACTCCCAACAAAATGTCTGATGAGGTTAGAGTAGCATCAGATAAAGCTAAGCTAAATCATCTTGTGCAGAATATATGTCTACATGACCATGGTGTATCTTAGATAACAATTGCTAAATGTAATACAGATTAACTGGAAGGGTTGCAATAATTTTTAAATGTTTATTAATCTCTTTCCTGTACCACAAAGTGATTCGTGAGTGCCCAAATCTATGTTAAGCAACGCTGTCACAACACTGACCTTTGTGTGTAGACTAGGGGTGGAAAAGAAATATGATCCAGCTTGAATTTAAAGGTAAATCTACCTAACTTACTTCCAAAACAATGCACGAACTAAAACACAGACATCCTTTCATGCTTCTCTGATGTTTGCAATGCAGTTCTCTGGGTAGGGTAAGTAAAGTGTACACACAATACATGTGCATACAAATGCATATATTTGGTAAATAATGTATAAAATGCATTATGTTAGAGGACATTGCTATACTAAAAATTCACACTGAGGACTCTTTTAAAATATGGGCATGTGGAGAGCTGAGCTTAAAATTGGGAAAATGGTAAACTGAGAGAAAGTGAAACTGACAGATTCACCTATCTGTAGTGTGGATTAGATATTGATTTTATGGGCCCATGCAAAGTAACCCCTCCCCCTCCATAGAAGGCATTCATTTCTATTATAATTGGAAAACCTTTACTTTCACTACTGATTGCCTTTGTGCATTGGCCTGGAAAGCTCTGTTGGTTAGAACGTGGTGCTGATAACGCCAAGGTTGCTGGTTCGATCCCTGTATGGGCCAGCTGCATATCTTGCATTGCAGGGGGTTGGACTAATGATCCCCAGAGTCGCTTCCAACTCTGCAGTTCTATGATTCTATTCATCTATGTATGACCCATGGCTTATGATGTTAACAACACAAAGAACCCCGCACTTACACTTCTTTCCACACTGAAAGTGTTTCTTCTAATTAGTACACTCTGAACGAACTCATTAGCTACAACATTAAGATCAATTTCCTGAGATTTCCATTTCTGTGTTTGAGGCATGCTTGTCCCACGCTTAACCCTACAAATGTGTTTATTCTGCAAAGGCATGAGAATGACCTTTCTGATGTACAAGAGGAAACAGGCCTGGCCAGATAAACTTTGTCAATTCTGGTAGCAGCTCACACAGATGTTTCTTTCCTTGCTCACCAGCTGGAAGATCAACCACATCCTGATTCAAGAGCTGCAAGTTCTTTCCACTCCCTTGCAATATCCAACAATATGTCATGATGAAGCTGTACAGTGGTACCTCTGGTTATGTACTTAATTCGTTCCGGAGGTCCGTTCTTAACCTGAAACTGTTCTTAACCTAGAATCATAGAATCATAGAGTTGGAAGAGACCACAAGGGCCATCGAGTCCAACCCCCTGCCAAGCAGGAAACACCATCAGAGCACTCCTGACATATGGTTGTCAAGCCTTTGGAGGCTTAAAGACCTCCAAAGAAGGAGACTCCACCACACTCCTTGGCAGCAAATTCCACTGTCGAACCTGAAGCAGCACTTTAGCTAATGGGGCTTCCTGCTGCCGCCGCACCACTAGAGCATGATTTCTGTTCTCATCCTGAAGCAAAGTTCTTAACCTGAGGTACTATTTCTGGGTTAGCGGAGTCTGTAACCTGAAGCATATGTAACCTGAAGCGTATGTAACCTGAGGTACGACTGTACTCAAATAGTTTCCAAGTCAGTTTTGTGAAAACTTAGAATATATGTGCTGTCATCCTCTCCTACAACAAACTTTTCTGTTTTGCTCATGTGAGAAGCAACTGTATAAACTGATGCTGATATTATCAATGATTTCATAGAAGATTTTCCTGTCGAAAGCTTTAGGAGACTCAAACTGGTGAGGACCAGGGGTGTAGCATGGGGGACAGGGGGGGCATGGCCCCAGGTGCACAATTTTTGAACAGGTGAGCCAGGTGACCCCCTCAGGCGACCCCAGAGCAGCGCTGCAGGGTGGATTCTGCCACAGTCTGACAAGCTATATTTAATATGTCCAGTTGCCCAAATTTAAGCAGTAATAACTGAAGCATGAAGTAAAAAGCAAACCTTAACATGTTTCGGGCATATCCATCCCCCAGGACCTCTTCTCTCCTCAGATGGCACATTCTCAACTCATTTGGGCTTCTATAAGAAAAAACTACAATTATAAGGTACACACAG
Organism: Podarcis pityusensis; assembly: GCF_964106645.2. NCBI lineage: Eukaryota > Metazoa > Chordata > Lepidosauria > Squamata > Lacertidae > Podarcis > Podarcis pityusensis. The sequence goes on from NC_138040.1 coordinate 40,815,190, forward strand.
AGCTACAGTTCCCAGCACTTTGAGCAAACTATGGTTGCCATGATTCTTCTGTGCCGTGAACTGGCAGGACTGCGAGGAGGAGAAAAGGGATTGCAGCAAGGAGTGTAACTGTGACTGGGGCACACTGGGGCAAGCTGGGGATGGAGAAGGAGAGGTTGATGGAGACAATGCTCACAGAATGACGGAGGATAGCAAGGGGGTGGGAACCAGAGCAGCAGAACCCATCAGCAGAGCCAGAGGGACCCCTGTCTCCCCAAACACAGCAGAGCTCTGAGGCTTAAGGAGCAGTTGGACATTGTAGGAGGCTAAGTCAAGCAAGGACCCACAACCCAGCCCACTAGCTGGCCAGGTGGGGCTTTTGCTAGCTCTGGGAGGTGGTTTGTGATTCCTCTGCTGGAGTAGGCTCAGAACAGGTGAGGATCACATGCCTCATCAAGCCCAGATGCTGCAATCAGCATGTAAGGTATAAAAGGGAAGCAGACCTGAGGGGCTGTGTCTACTGAACTTCCACTGCTGGTCGGACCACAGCTTGGATGTTCCAGCAAGCTCTTTGGGACGGTGATTGTGCAGGATTGACCTCCAGATGTCCTGATCCCTGGGTTGGCTGCAGAGGCAGGAACATGGCTGGACTTTGGACTTGTTGGCCTGCCAAACTATGTGCTAGCATCTGCCATAGGCTTGTGTGCACCAGTGGGACTTGCTGCCAGTTACCCCATGGTTCATGGGGAAGCTATGTGTTTTGGTTTTTTACTTTTAGCTTTTATAGGACACTGTTGTTTTGATGGGTAGCTAATTTATTTTCCCTTTCTGAAGGGATCATTCTTTATTGTAGTCATCACCACAACTTCATTATACATTGACTTTAACATCTGCAAAATTAGGCTGAACTGAAAACAGAAATCAATTGCTGCACACGGTGACCTGTTTCAAGTAGTTCTTGAAGCGGGCAGTGGCAAAGAACAGAGAAGTGACTGTAATCAAAGAAATGAGAAGAAAACAAGGTACTTTCAGAAAACAAAGTACCTCATTAAAATCAGATTTTTCTCTGTGTTCGCATCATTTATTGATAATCCTCTCTTCATTCTGCTCACTTGGGAGGGGGAAGTAATTTATTTATTTATTTCTCAGATACCCTCCTCATTATTTTGCTATTGCATCCAGGGTTATTAAACACTTCATGAGGAGGACGTGATGGGCTAGGTCACAAAAGGGCATCCATCAACTGATGGATGCAACATCAAACAATAGCATGCTTGGATTAGTGGATCATCATAGCCTTAACAGCACAAACAGAATTTTCACAGTACCCATTGGGTAGGAATGGGGGAGAAATGTGTTTGGGTCATATTTTAATGAGGACTTACATAATTTGCATTATAACATTTATTTATTTATTTATTTATTTGTTTGTTTGTTTGTTTTATTTATTTGTTTGTTTTATTCATTCATTCATTCATTCATTTGTTTTTTTACATACCACTCTTCAGCGGAAGATATTAAGCAGGAATGCACATAAAATGTGTAAATAAACTGAAATATGCATTTTGAATTTTGGTGCAGCCATTTATTTATTTTAAAAAGTAACAATCGCACAGTGAAGTGTCAATGGGTTGAATTAAAGACTTGAAAAAGGGGAGCAAGAGAGTAACAGAAACTGACTGTTTTCTTCATCCCTACTTCAAATGTTTTCCTTCGTTGTTGTTTTTTATTTCTATCTCTATCATTATGGCCAAGTTCTTTATCAGATTGTCCAGCAACAGGTGGCTTGAAAGAGAATATGGTCACTGCAGAGTTGACCTTAGTTCAAAGGTTGTTTGTGTGTCATTTTGCCAACATTTCATCAGCATCAAGGAGAAGTCCTCCTTGCCATTTTGCTGATTTTCAGAGATTTCTATGAGAGGAAATGTTTCCCTATTCATGAAATGTTGGGTTGCCAGACCTTTAAATTTTGCTGTGAACCATCTGCTTTTTGCTGGTTGAGAGAATGGTTGCTTTTTGAAAACACTGAAGTGTTGGACAATGGCAGATGAAATTGATGGACTATATGGAAATGGCGGAAATGACTGGCAAGATCCGAGACCAGGGTGAAGAGTCGGTGGAAGAAGATTGGAAAAAGTTTAAAGACCATTTATAGAGATATTGTAAAATTAAGGAATGTTAGAAAAATGTTGGAATGAAATTATATGGCTTTAGCAGAAATGTCATAAGGAATTAGGTATAAATAGATTAATAGAAAATTAAAGGAAAAGTATGGCAAGAATGTGTTAAGATAATTATAGAACAGAAAACAGAGTAAGATGGAAAGGAATTGCTGAAACAAATAATAGAAGTGAAATACAAAAAGGGAGGTGGGAGGAGGTCGCTGGAAATAAGTGAATGAAATATAAGATATTGAAAATGTTTGAGGTGATTTTAAACTGTTTTTGCTTGTTTTTATTTGTTTTTTTAGTCCATGTAGCGTTTTTGTATTGTATTTGCATTGTTTTTTTCTTTTTTTGTTTTTTCTTTTTTTGTTTGTATTGGAAATGTTAAAAAAGTAATAAATATCATTTTTTTAAAAAATGAAATGTTGGGTTTTCTGTGACTAGGATTGTATCCATCAGTGTGTAGTTAAATATGTTTTGATTTGGCTGCAATCATGGGTGAGCCCTAGAAGCCTAGTGTGCTGGTAGAGGTGATGTCTTCCCCTGGCCTGCGCTGATACCGAAAGTCCGTCCTGCACCTTTGCAGCTGCCCCAGACCACAATCACCACTTCCCTCCAGCAGCTGCTAAGAGGGCCATCTGAATAATGAGGTGAATAGGGGCAAGGTAAATAGGTTGCCTTCTTCCCTTGTTGCTCAAACGGCGTTTTTTCATTTCTCTCTGCAATCTGGGCACGGAAACTGTATTTTCTATGTATAGCACCCATTTTTGGGCCCCTCACTTCCTTATCATTTGGTGCGTTGCAGTGAGAATCAGCTTGTATTCTGAAGAATACAAGGGAACTTCAATGGAACTCAGAGGCAGTGGTAAATTAAGAATGGAAGGTCACATCTAGTTGATATGGACAGCAGACCAAGTTAAAATTGCAACTGTGCTTAAAGTTCCCTGTTGCCATGGCATTGTTTAATGAAGATGGGACCATGTTTCTGTAACCAATGAAATGTCCACATGTGCTGATCATGCCCCAAGTAGCTTATGCAGTGTTCATGTGAATTTCATATCTTTGCATTGTGCACAGAATCTTGGAGTGTAAACTCTCTGTGTCTCTTTCTTGCTTAAGCTTAAAATGAAGTTTTTTCTATGTTTCAACCAGTGCTTTTTTCTGGGGGAATGCAGGGTACCCTTTTGTGAATCTTTGTATTTTTGTTCATTTACTGTATTTATTTTTCCCGATTTGACCTATAAAATGGTGATTTCCTTGAGTCAAAACATTTTTTTAGAAAAAAAAAGCACTGGTTTCAACCCCTGGCAGGAATTTTATTGACTTTTGAGTTACCCCAGGAACACTACATTACCAGTTGCTGTAACCACAGGAGGGGAGAAGATTTTCCCACAGGCATCTGAATGGCCACAGTGTGAACAGCATGCTGGATTAGGTGGGTCACTGGCCTGCTCCAGGGAGCTCATCTTTTGTTTGTCCTCAGTAAATTTATGTCAAACCAGAACACCACCGTGTTACTCTAATGAATAAGAATGGACTGGTGTCACTCTAGGAAAGAGGGGCGGGGGGACTTAACCCGAGAAACAGAAACCTAGGGCATAGGCAGCTCACAGTTTTGAGGTTTGGGGTTGGTGGTATGAAGCAGCCCTTGAAGTAGAAAGAGCAGCTTCCTCCTCCTTAGTTTCAGTTTTGCTCTTGTAGGTCTTAGCAGGGAGGAGCTGGGGAAAGAGCTAAAATTAGTTGCCTCTGCCTATCAAGGAGACGATGATGATGATGTGGGGCAGTGATCGATTCACAGAACTGATTCAAGTTATTTCACATACTCTTTTTCCAGAAGAACTCTGATGGTTTCTGAGATGATCCAAGGTGAGATTGAAGGAGTCCATCTCTACCCAGGACTGCCTTGCAATTAGCTGCAGGTAAGGATGTCACAAGGCACTGATTTCCATTCCACTGGAGTTCATATTCTGCCATGTCACACTGTCCGTTGTGGCAAAACTGCATAACTTACGTAGTTTACATAATTAATTACATAAATTAAAGGTAAAGGTAAAGGGACCCCTGACCATTAGGTCCAGTCGTGGCCGACTCTGGAGTTGCGGCGCTCATCTCGCTTTATTGGCTGAGGGAGCCGGCGTACAGCTTCCGGGTCATGTGGCCAGCATGACTAAGCCGCTTCTGGCGAACCAGAGCAGCACACGGAAACGCCGTTTACCTTCCCGCAGGAGCGGTACCTATTTATCTACTTGAACTGCATGCTTTCGAACTGCTAGGTTGGCAGGAGCTGGGACCAAACAACAGGAGCTCACCCCGTCGCAGGGATTTGAACCACCAACCTTCTGATCAGCAAGCCCTAGGCTCTGTAGTTTAACCCACAGTGCCACCCGCATCCTAATTACATAAATTACATTGCTGTAATGTTATTCTTTTCCATTCATCTCATTGCAAAGGAAAGACAATGCAAATACAGGGGAGGGGGAGATAACCGATTACGTATTGTATGCAAACCAAGAGCAACAAGAACAGTGAATATGGATTTGCTGGACTGATTTCTATTTGGGGCATGAGATTAATAAGCAAACATTGACCATTTCTGCTCACATCTCCACTTTCAATGGAATTCTGACATCGCTCCTCCCAGGTACAATAAATGAGAATACTATGTAAATGGGAAAAGATGGGCATTTTTATATGGATTGCAATGACACCTGGGTAGTGTGAGCCAGGACTAAGTACTTGGGAAGAGCTGGTAGCATTTTCTTTTCCATCCTAGTTACAAGGCTGTATTATTGGTGTGTATTTGCATGTGGTTTTCACTATCCTAATTCTCCATCTGTTTGCATAAGTGTGTTTAACACAGGACTTTACATGCAAGCTTAACAAAGTTGTTATGTGTCTTAATTTTCTTTTTATGGCTTCATAGTCAATTTTCCACCACTTCAAACAGCAGACAATAAGGCAGAGCTCCTAATAAAGCCACATACTTCAATGCCTTGTTTTCTTGCCCCACCCCCCACCCCCTTTTATTTTTACCTCCAAGGACAGCCTGATCACTCGGACAATGGATGCTTCTGAGCTTCCAATTAGACCTGTGTTATTTTACTGGTGGTGAAGAGAGATTAATTAAATCACTCTTCTCAAAGCTGGAACTCACTCAGGGAACATTTCCATGTTTCTCTCCCCTCTTTTTCATCACCATCCGCTCCCTTTGATATATCTGGCAAGGAAATAAGTGTGCCTGGTAGAAAATGTGGGAAGTGAGACAGAAACTTTACTTTCTGGTTTTATTGTTATGAACGGAGCACTTCATTCTTCAGATGTAAATCAAAAGAGGGTCGGAAAGGAAGAACAGAGACAACACTTGCTGCTTAATCCACCTTGATCTAAAGAATGCAGGGGGTTTGTGAGAGAGATACTTTGATTGCAAGTGAATATACCTTTAGAGACACTCAAGAGTTTCATGGTTCTACATTTTATTCTGTTTTACAATCAGAGTGAGATCTGAAGGCCCTGTCAATGGCATGCACCTGAAACTGAGCAGCTAGTCCCTCCACAATAGAAGGGGGATGATGCTATTTTAGGGTCCCAAATTTGGCATGGGTCTCCTGTCACATGCCTAGCTTATGGTTATTCCAGCACAAACTAACAAACAGGTCAGGCAGGTTCAACAGGCATTGAAGTATGCGATCTACTGGTAGATCATGAGGTGTTCCTGGTAGATCCTGGTTGATCTCTGGCCCCTCAGTGATCTCCTTACAAAAAAGCAAAAAAGAACCCCCTCCCCAACTTTGGCTTCCTAAAAAAAGCTCTACAACTTTGGGTAGATCACTGCCAGTCTTTTTACGACAATGAGTAGATCACTGCCGATTTTTTAATCCTGTGAGTAGATCGCAGATTATTGGGAGTTGGATGTCCCTGAAACAGGTTATTTTGTCACAGCCAAGCAAATAGGATGGAAAGGATTACAATATAATTAGGCTGAAAAAGAGAACAATATAATGAGGCTGCATACGCACCATACATTTCAAGCACATGGCCTCCCCCAAGAATCCTGGGAACTGTAATTTGATAAGGGTGCTGTGAGTTGTAGCTCTGGGAAGGGCAGAATTCTTTGGAGGAAGCCAAGTGCTTTAAAATGTGCTTTACATGTATAATCATAATCATTAAAGCATATTACTCACCTGGTACCTAAAGGGTCTCAAAGTGGCTTACATTTTAAAACATAAACTTATTAGCAAATAAAAAGGGGGGAAATCATATAAAACACTGACACTTTCATACAACACATAAAAACAACAACCCCACTCCCAAATGACAACATAAGCAGCTTTGATGACCCACTGTCAGTAGAACATCTGAACATCTCTCAAAGGAAGGACCTGGAAAAGGATCCCAGATGAAGGTCTAAGGGTCTGGATAAATCCCTATGTTACAGACGTTACTGGGGTCCTGAGCCATAAAAGGTTTTAAAGGTGAAAGTCAGCACTCTGTGGTGTGTACACTACTCTGGGCTCTCATCATCTGTGGTATATACACTGTCATTATCTGTGTAAACAAAACCTGGTCACCTCTAAGTCCCTGCCCACCTGTCAAGAGGGACTCCCCACCCTCAACAAACTACAGTTCCCAGAATTATTTGAGGAAAAGAAGTTCAATGGCTGCTTATGCTGTTTGTCAAAAATTGCCTTTACATTCTCAAATAGCCTTATATGTATGGCCATATAGTAAGAAAGGGGAGGGGGAGAGAATCTGTAGCTCTAGATCCCACCCCCCACCCCCAATATTCTTATTTCAGTGTATTTCTATTATGTGTTGTGTGTGTGTGTGTGTGTGTGTGTGTGTGTGTGTGTGTGTGTGTGTGTCCAATTTGCTACCTTGGCTAGTGTTTTGTTTATATTGTCCCCCATGAAGTGCTGGCTTCCACAGATACAAGATGTTGCCTTGGCCTGACTTCACTCCCTCTTTCCCCCTCCAATGCAAATGGTCATGTTTATTAATGAGACAAAGCTCGGGCAGACACCATATCTGCAGAAGCCATGCCTTTCTGGGTTATCTCCTACATTACATGAACGATGAGCAGGATATGGGCATCTGTCTTGTTCCTGAGGGGAAGGGTCAGAGGCTGCTGAAATTACAAGACAGCTCCCTCTGGCCCAACATGGCATCAACTCTGCCATTAGCCAGATATGTTAGTGTGCCATTTCATGTTCCAACTGAACATATGGACAGTCTAATCAAAACACACACTGTATCTATGAAAGTTAGATGGCAGTCTCACGTTGAGTTTGATTCAAGACCCTTCCATTGTAATAGGAAGTGACAAGACACATTGGCTATCTGCGGGAAAAGAGCCACAGAGGTCTTAGTTTTGCCTGTCATCTAATGTTTACTTCTACTGGCTGGTTTCCTTCCACTGAAAATAGGGAGGGGAGGGCTTACAGAGAAAGAGCAAAGTCAGGCGTCTAGCTAGGTCACAATTCTGATATCCTTTTTGCACCCACACCCAGAATAAAGAGGTAAAGCACATTTATTTATTTATTTATTTATTTATTTATTTATTTAATGAGTTGCTTTTAAATTTTATTTATTTTTATTAAGGTCAGGGGTGGAAACCTCAGGCCTGGGGGGGGGGTGAATGTGGCCTTCCAAGTCTCTTTATGTGGCCCTATACTGTGGCACTGGAACACATTAAAGTAGGTACCAGGTGATTCTCCTCAAGGAAAATGATCCACAAAAAGGGGCCATCACTAAGAAGGTTGCCTTTCTCGTTGCTACCATCTGTGCTTCAGAATAAGGTGGAACTCAGAGAAGTGTCACTGTAGATCAGGCTTCCTCAACTTCGGCCCTCCAGATGTTTTTGAGACTACAATTCCCATCATCCCTCACCACTGGTCCTGCTAGCTAGGGATCATGGGAGTTGTAGGCCAAAAACATCTGAAGGGCTGAGGTTGAGGAAGCCTTCTGTAGATGCTCTTAAGGTAGTGGTGGAGATTTTCCAGCTGGCAGACTCAAATGTTGCCATTTGGGGCAAACCACATCCATCTATAAAGGGCCTGATATCAGCTGCAGGAATATCAAGCCACAAAAAAACCTGAAAATGAATTAGGGTGCACTCTGTATGTGCTCTAGATTTTCCCTCTGCATCAAAGAAAGTCAGTGCTTTATTGAATTTGGTGCCTTGTCTGTCACCCTGCACAGGCACCAGGAAAGGGGTGGCCAAAGTTTAAAAAGTACCAACCTTCATTTCCACCCCAACTTGAACTCAGGATGTGGGGCGTGGGGTGGCTTCCTTTGCATGCCCTGCTTCAATACCAGCCAGGGGTGCAAAGAAACTTTTTAAGAAGCACATGAGGCAGGCTGCAAAGGAAACAAAAGTTTATTTTCAGGCATGAAAAATTTAAGCCACACCTGAAAAGAAAGAAAGGAAAGGATTGGAAGTGCACTCTGACACTGAGTGACCTGATGTCATTGTGACATCTGTCAAAGTGGCTTGTGAAGCCTGGGCAACTCAAGATCTGGACTACCTGTCAGATCCTGTTCCCCACTCCTGTCATAAAGCCCAGGTAGATACAGGGATATATACAATATACAATATATTTATTCCCAGCCCATGAAAAGCCTTACATGTTACAAATAGAACTTTGAACTGAGCCTGAATAAGAATTGGAAGCCAGACTGGGAAGGACCAGCATAATGGTTTCAAAATGTCTGGTATGAGTTAACAATATGGGATAAAACATATGGAGTAAAATAGGGTCAAAGGTTGATTAACATTAAGGAAGGAAATTTGCAACACAAAGGCAAGTACTATATCACAACCTCCTCCTAACTGCCTTGGTAAGGATGAGCTTGGCACAGCTCAAGCCAGAAGCTAACTGCCTCTGTCCCAACTGGCCACACCTTTTGGTATTGAGGAAAGCTCACCTGAATCACCACACACACACACACACAGTGTAGAATCCAGTAAAACCCCAAAGGAGCTTCTGTGAGCCAGTGTGGTGTAGTGGTTAAGAGCGGTGGACTCATAATCTGGGGAACCAGGTTCGCGTCTCCGCTCCTCCACATGCAGCTGCTGGGTGACCTTGGGCCAGTCACACTTCTTTGAAGTCTCTCAGCCTCACTCACCTCACAGAGTGTTTGTTATGGGGGAGGAAGGGAAAGGAGAATGTTAGCCTCCTTAAAGGGAGTGAAAGGTGGGATATCAAATCCAAACTCTTCTTCTTCTTTCCTCAGCCAAAGCCTTTCCTGTAGGGTTGCCATGTGTCCTCTTTTTCCAGGACATGCCCTCTTTTTCATGGGTATGTGAAATGAGAGTCGTCATAGAGATCCATAGTTAAAAGCAGAAGTCGGCAAATGTGTCCTCTTTTTTGCTTTTCAAAATATGGCAACCCTACAAGGCTTAGTGACAAGTGTGGGGGAACCCCTCCCATACTAAGTAGTGCCTTGGGTTGCTCATCTGTCGGACATCCGCTTTTCTAGTACTGTGAATGGGAGGATACTTCAAATGAACAGATAAAGCAAACGAGCCACCGCATACAAGAATGCCATAGTTCTCTGTAAAGAACAGTGAATCAAGACAAGTGTTCAAATTATATCAGGTTCTCCCATAGTTATGTGTACATCTGAATCAGAAGGAACCTAGTCCACATTAATTCAATCCCATGGTTTTTCATACATACCATTAAGCTGTCAGGCAAACCATAAAGCTATGGGGGCATTTAAGAACAGAAGCACAGCTTACTGGATCAGGCCAGTAGCCCTTCTAGTCAAAGGAACTAGGACACTGTCTAGCATCATGCTTTCACAGTGGCCAACCAGGTGCCCATGGGAACCCCACAAGCAGGACCTGAGAACAGCACTCTCCCCTATAATTTGCCCTATAGCTGTGAGAGTTCTGATCATTTTCTATCCATTTTTTTTGGTCAGATATATTGCATCTGCAATGTAGCATCAGCTGGGGTGCCAAATATTCATGGCCATCAAAAACTTCCAAGGATTCCTTCCTTCCATGCTCTTTCTTTTTCAAATAAATAAATAACAGGAATGTCATTATGTTTCTATTTAATTAGGGGCGCGGGTGGTGCTGTGGTCTAAACCACTGAGCCTCTTGGGCTTGCTGATCAGAAGGTCGGCAGTTCGAATCCCGGTGACAGGGTGAGCTCCTGTTGCTCGGTCCCCGCTCCTGCCAACCTAGCAGTTCGAAAGCACATCAAAGTAGATAAATAGGTACCGCTCCGGCGGTGCTGCTCTGATTTCGCCAGAAGCGGTTTAGTCATGCTGGCCACATGACCCGGAAAACTGTCTGCAGACAAATGCCGGTTCCCTCGGCCTATAAAGCAAGATGAGCGCCGCAACCCCAGAGTCGTCCATGACCGGACTTAACTGTCAGGGCTCCTTTACCTTTACTTTTTTCTATTTAATTATTCACATTTAATAGTAATAATAGCAGCTATATTAATTTGTTTTTATGAGGCTCAGTTTATAGTCAAGAAAAAATAGTAGGCTTACCTTTTTACAAATAATAAGTAATGCATTTCTTTTATCAACAACAACAAATCACTCCTTTTCTTTCAGAGGGGGAAAATGTTTCCTAGGAGATTTCCTTTGGAGTTAGAAACATTTCATGCCATTGAAAAGCTATTCTTTCAGTTGAAAGAGGAGTAGGGTGGGGAGAGGGAAAAGAAAAAACAATCTATTCTCCAGAGACTAATAGGCAAAGACGTGTTTTTAATTAGCATATGGAGTGATACACACACACACACACCTCTCTCTGAAAAAACCAAGTCAAACCAATTAACACCCTTACATTTTACATATGAATGTCAACTCCACCCCCTGAGGTGCAACCCGGAGATGATTTTTTTCTTTGAGTGTTAATAAAAGTTACCATATTGGTAGATATACACTAGAACTGAGCCCCTGTTTACTTAATCTGCATATTTAATTTAATGATTTTAAAGTAAAAAACAACAACTCAACTGCAACAAATGTACCTTATGCTAAGATTCTGTTTACAATATGTTTCTCAACTGTTTACAGAGCAGTCACCTTGCATTAAAGCAACTTGTTTTTATTTGAAAACTCCAGCAGGTTTCAGGTTGCTCTTAGAACCACAAGATCATGGAGCCATAGGTCACATCCACTCCTTGCATTTAAAGCACATGACTTCCCACAAATAATCCTGAGGACTGTAGTTTGCCCCTAAGAGCAGGGACAGATTTAGAGCTGTGCAACCAGTGCTTAAGCAGTGGGTGCTGAACCGAGGAGATGCTCCCTCAAAGCCCAGTAAGCGAGGCGCTGGGCTTTGGGAATGAGGCATGGGGCTCTGACAGGGTCCCAGAATTGTCCCACCTCCTTCCCCAAGCTTAGTTTGCACTTTTCCAGCTTTGGGAAGGAGGTGGAAGGGCTCTAGGGCCCTGCCAGAATCCTGACGCCTCCTTCCTGAAGCTGGGCACCTCCTTACATTAAAGGAAGGCATTGGGAAGGCAGCTCAAGGGCTGGCAGAGGTGTGGCGGACCTAAGTTCACCACTGCTAACAGAGCTACAGAGCTTTGCTATGCAAAGCATATGCAAAACCCTTTACCAAAACCCACCTTTGGGCAGAGAGTGGGAAAGCCCGTGTAACTCAGAAGCAGGAAGGGGGCTAAGGGAAGGGGTGGTGGTTTTGTTCCAGGGACATGCAGGGGTGGGTGAGTCTATATTAGTAATGTGGTGTTTCCTATGACTGTGCTTTGACATTTGATTTTGAGTTCTCCGTGTCAGTGCTATTGCTTTAATAAGGTCTGTGCATAAACTCCTCATCATCTCTGGTTCCCCTCATCCAGATGTGCACAGTTTTTCTATGTCCTGCTTTAAATATGGTGTCCAGAAGTGACCACATTTCTTCAGTCCTTTGCAATTTTCCACTTTCTCTTTTCCAGCGTAGAATCTCAAAGTATTGCTAACAAAATTAAGGTACAATGCAGTGAGGCTGGGCTAATATTTCTATTCCCAATCTGTGTCATCATGCATTCATTTTATTTGTTGTTTTTCTAATTGTTTTCTTATAAGAACAAAATTCTTATAAGAAATTTCTAACTTTAAAAAAAACCCCAAAAAGTAACGGCATAAATGTGTACATTTACATTTTTAAAAAATAGACTGCATACATCAAGAGCAGAAAGTAACATCTTCAGCAAGGACAAAAAATTAAGTATCCAGTGGGGAACTGGATGCGACTGGCAGACTGGATCTCCGCCACCCCCTTCCCCTGTTTGACAGGTGGATGTGGGTGTTCACTCGTCAATCACCTGATGTCATAATGACATCAGGTGGCCCATTTTCATAGTTTGAATTAAAACTTTATGGAGAAAGACAGCCACTATGCAAGCCACAGTGATCAGCTGATTGCCAGAACTTGCAAAGCACCATGCATGGGTGCCTGAAAGGCCCCTTCCACCTAGCATGGCATCATATATGATGTCAGGTCTAGGGCTGGGGTACATGGCTTAGCAAAAGCAGCCTGATGGAACAAATAGGGAGGCCCAGGCCATAATTAGGCTCACAGGGCATAGATTCTTCCTCCTTCTGTTGTAAAAGAAGCGAATTATGGATCAATGATAAATATGCCATTGCTTGGTGAACACATCTGATAGTAAAAGTAAAGCTAAGCCAGTGGCTGAAATTACAAAGATTTTAAATAAATTTATAATTTTTGTCTCTTGTTATACACAATCCCATTCCATTTCTCATTGATTTGCATTTTAAAAAAACTTACCTAAATATATGTGCAAATGTTTTTCCTTTCAATACATGTTTTAAGTGCATATTTTGATATGTTTTAACAGACAAGAAATGCATCACAATATTGAGAGAAGTGTGAAATCTGAAGGACAGTTAACTTCCAGTCTGCACATGAAGCTGAGAGGTGTGAATCAGGTCATCTCACATCTGAGTTTTGTAAATATTGAATTCCTCAGGCATCCCTAAACAGGTTAAAGGAAATGTCACTTTCCCCTGCTCCATCCCATGCAGAGTGGCTGGCTATGGCTGGAATCGGAGGGATGGTGTCAGGTGGTCCATGGACAATGCAGGCTGATGGAAAACTTCTTCCATCGTCACCTTTTCCCTCTGCTATACTGCAGAATGAACTACATTCCCATTGTGAAGCCCAAAAGGGTGGGATCCAGAAAATACTTTTTCTTAAGCTTCCAGGAGATATGAGTGCCATGGGCCAGGAATGGCTTCACCTGCTGAGCAGCAGCCTGAAGGAGCAGAAGGCAGAGTGACTCCATCGGCTGCTGATCGGCCTTCTTGCTTCTGATGTGAACCAGCTGGCTCCAGCTTTCTTAAGCAGGGTTTCCAGCCTCAGCCAGCTGCTGGAAACAACATTTGTTGTTCCTGCTTCTTGCTTCTCATGAACTTGGACCCTCAGCTTTCTTGACCCACTGTTCTAAGGTCAGGAGTATCTCAGTTCACATAGAATCTGAAGTGTGCATGCACACGAAAGCTCATACCAATAACAAACTTAGTTGGTCTCTAAGGTGCTACTTTTATATGCCTGTTGTCTTTGTCCATGGAGTTTTCTTGGCAGGGATACTGGAGTGGCTTGCCGGTTCCTCCTCCAGGTGGATCATGTTTGGTCAAAACTCTCCACTATGACTGTTCATCTTGGGTGCCCTGCACGGCATAGTTCATAGCTTCTCTGAGTTATTCAAGCCCCTTCGCCACGGCAAGGCAGTGATCCATGAAGGGGGGCAGTGATCCATGAAGGATCAAACTGACCAAACTGCAGGAGGCAGTGGAAGACAAAAGTGCCTGGCGTGCTCTGGTCCATGGGGTCACGAACAGTTGGACACGACTAAACGACTAAACAACAACAACAACAACAAGGTGCTACTGGAAGGAAATTTTTTATTTTGTTTCAACTACGGCAGACCAACACGGCTACCTACCTGTAACTGATATACTCCTAACCTTAGAACTGGACTGAACTTTGCATATGGACTCTGCCTCCAGGCAAGTACGCCCCTGGTTGCCTGACTTCTCCCTCCACTGAGCTCAGCACAGGACAACAATGAGCTGGTCACTTTCACATGTACGTACGAAGACGTATGGCTTGATCCTATCAATGTTTATTCGTGTTTACTCAGAAGCAGGGGTGCTGGTTATAGGGGGAAGAAGGGGCTTTAGCCCCCTCAAAATTTTGGTGCAGGGGGCTCAGGACCCCCCCCCCCCAATATTGTTGGGGCTACCACCTCCCACCGCTGCGTAAGCGCTTGCATGCCAGGTGGGAGTGGGGCATGCGGAGGGTGAACATCACCTTCTGTGCGCCAGTCCCCCCTCTCCCGCTGCTGGATGAGCACTCGGCAGCCAGACAGGGGCAGGATGCACACCCTATCCCCTACCCGCTGCCAGGTAAGCTGAGCGAGGCCATGCAGGACTGTCAGTGCTGGACTTACCTATAAGCTTAAAAAGCTATAGCTTAGGGCCCCACTCTCTTGGGGGCCCCCAAAAAAATTAAAGGGAAAAAAACAAGTGGATGTACATTTCCAAAATATAAGATAAACTGCTTCTTAATTGTAGAGCGGTTGCTGAACAGCTTGGTAGGTTTCTGGATGAAACATCGGCTTTGGATCCATTCCAGTCCGGCTTCCGCGCTGGTCATGGGACCGAGATAGCTCTGGTCGCCCTAACAGATGATCTCCGCAGGCAGCTGGATCGAGGTGGGTCGGGGCTGCTGATTCTTCTAGACCTGTCAGCAGCCTTCGACATGGTCGATCACGAACTCCTGGACCACCGCCTTGCCGACGTGAGGATCCAGGGCACAGTCCTTCAATGGCTGCGCTCGTTTCTCTCTGGTCGGGGACAGAGGGTGGCACTCGGGGGGGAATTGTCATCACGCCACTCCATGGTGTGTCGAGTGCCTCAGGGTGTGATACTCTCCCCGATGCTTTTCAACATCTTTATGCGCCCCCTCGCCCAGCTTGTCCGGAGTTTTGGGTTGGGTTGCCATCAGTATGCTGATGACACCCAACTCTATCTGTTGATGGATGGCCATCCTGACTCGGCCCCAGACACACTGATCAGATGTTTGGAAGCTGTGGCTGGATGGTTACGTGGGAAGTTAAATCCTTTGAAGACAGAGGTCCTCTGGCTGGGACGGGATGATATGGGATTGAGGGGGCAACTCCCATCTCTTGCGGGGGTGCAATTAGTGCCAGCACCGTCCGTTAAGAGTTTGGGTGTAATCTTTGATACCTCCCTCTCCATGGAGGCGCAGATTACAGCTATAACAAAGGCAGCATATTTTCATCTCTGCCAAGCTAAGCAGTTGGCTCCTTACCTCTCTCGCCCTGACCTAGCCACTGTGATCCACGTGACGGTCACCTCCAGACTGGATTATTGTAACTCGTTCTACGTGGGGCTGCCCTTGAGACTGACCCAGAAACTCCAGCGGGTGCAGAATGCCGTGGCGAGACTCCTTACGGGGTCTTCGCTGCGAGATCACATTCACCCAGTGCTATACCAGCTGCACTGGCTCCTGGTGGAGTACAGGATCAGGTTTAAGGTGCTGGTTTTAACCTTTAAAGCCCTATACAGCCTAGGACCCTCGTACCTATGGGACCGCCTCTCCTGGTATGTCCTACGGTCTTCAAATAAAAACATCCTGAAGGTCCCAGGCCTCAGAGAGGTTAGGCTGGCCTCAACTAGAGCCAGGGCTTTTTCGGCTGTGGCTCCAATCTGGTGGAACGCTCTGTCACAAGAGACTAGGGCCCTGCGGGACTTGACATCTTTCTGCAGGACCTGTAAGACAGAGCTGTTCCACTAGGCTTTTGGTCAGGGTGCAGCCTGACTCCCTCCTTTGGCAATCTCCACAGAATTTTAGCTTAAGGGTTGCCAACAATTTGATTTTAATTAATTTTTATAATGAAATGTTTTTAGAATCTTGTACTATTTTATTGTTGTTAGCCGCCCTGAGCCCGGCTTCGGCTGGGGAGGGCAGGATATAAATAAAATTTATTATTATTATTATTATTATTATTATTATTATTATTATTATTATTTCAGTTCAACAATTACTTTGATAAAATACATATTTTGTTATGTGAAAATGGCTTTAGATACCTATTAGGTCCATAAATTACCATATAGCATATATTCGACACAAAAGACAGGGAGAATTTGTTGTTGACAAAGGACACCTGGACCTGATGGTCCTCCATGAGTAGTGTAGGTAAAAACAAACCAAACAACAATCTGCTAGCAATAGCCAAACAGCAGGAAATGAGAATGAAGAGACTGGCAAAGAGCAGTGTGGATTTGTAAAGCTCCTTATAGTTCCCATTGCTAATTTGCTTCACCATGCAAGCCTGCAGAGTGGAAGTGATGTCTCCCTCCACCCCACACACTTGTACCCAGCACAGCTGAATAGAAGAAGACCCTGTCTTTAAATTCCCAATCTAAGTCTATGAATTGAAATTCATCATGGCTGCCTAGGACCGGACTTTTAAGATGCAGCTCTAAACAAAGTCCTGTCTTACTTCTTGGGATTTCTTTGCATGCAAGCCTTTTAAGGCCTGGGCTACTTCAGAGAGTTTTGTGAACGTGAATATTCCACCCACAGCTGTATCAATTACTATGCTCTAAAGGAGGAACCCATGCAGGCATGCTTCTCTGTTGCTCTAATTATCTGGAAGACTCCAAGGGTGAAGCCTTTGTTCCTCTTCCTCTCTTCTTTTCAAATTAAAATTATTTTCCAAATCTTCTATTATTAGCTGATGGCCACAGGGAAGCCTTCTTAGCTATGTATTATTCTATTCTATTCTATTCTATTCTATTCTATTCTATTCTATTCTATTCTTCATTCATTCCCATTCTCAAAACACAGGACCAAGCACAACACAAGCAAGCTCATAGAAGAATATATGTAACTCTGACAGCTACCCCCTAACAATGGGTTGCTGCTGCTCTTCCCAAGGGGTTGTAATTCCAGCTGGTCCAGAGGCTGCAGCCTAGTAGTGCCCCTTATTGGGCACATATCTTGCCACTGCAGTACTAAGGAATCTGCATTTGCATAGATAGCCCTAAGCAACACTGGACCAGGTTACGCGAAAGACCAACATCCTCACCATTTCCTGGTATTAACACATGGAATCTAATTTGTCTCACATTAGCCTGGTGTTTATCAGTGTTTATCACATGGAGGTGGGCTTTTTCACTGGTGACACCAGCATTACAGATTGCATGCCCTGCTGAAGTGCAAAAGGCCCCATCTACATTGGCATTCCACCAGCTTTTTAAAAATTGTGTGTTTTTTAAAGATTTTCTTGAAAACACACTTGTTTACAGCAGTATACCTTTGATCTCTTAACCTGTTTTACTAAAACTGTCTGTTGCAAGGAGGTTATTTTTTGTGTAATTTAATTATGTATGTTTATAATGGGATTTCTTTTGTTTTGTATTTTAATTATGGATTTTATATTTCAGTGCTTGTGTCACTGGATTTTATACACGTAAACCACTTAGGAGCCTACTTTGGCACTAAGTGGCACATTAAGAATAAGAATATACTCTCCATTGACCATCATTTCACTTGCCCAATCACAGGACCATTATGTCACTGAATCTAGAAAACAATAGGCTTATTCTTTCTCCTGGCCATGTTTAAGTTTGCACCTTGCATAGTCCCCTACTGCCATTACATCTAAATAGTAAGTTGGAATGTTCTGTAACCTGCCATTTAATAATATGACTCTGTCACAGCCAGGGGCATAGTGTGGGGAGTGTCTGGTGAGTGATGGCTCTGGGTGCATGGTTTTTGAGGGGGTGCGAACCAGGCACCCCCCCCCCCAGGCACCCCCAGCGCAGCCTGGTTCTCCTCTCTGCCTGCCAAGGGCCACGTCCATTGGCCAGCTGGGCTCCCCCCTGCGCAGGCAGGCAGACAGCTTAGTGCTGCTCCACTTTGCTCTGGTGAGGTTGGGGTTGCTCTGGTGGCATTGGTTGTGAGGGCTGGCTGGCACACACACACCCTGCCCAGCATACATGCCCCAGGCACTGGCAACCACTGGTACATTGCTGGTCAGAGCTCCCACGCTCCCAAGGCAATTGTCAGAACTTCTCATGGATGGAAAGATCAGAAGTGTTTCAAGCAGGGGGAACCTTAGTCCCTCCAGATGTTGTTGGAGTCCTGCTCCCATCAGCCCCAGCCAGCTTGCTTGTCTACCTGCTCAGCTGTGCCTCAGTCTGAGGAAACATTGTGAATAAGGTGGCCCATAGGCTGCCTGTCTAAAAGCTTCAGATTTTTCTGCTGTGAAACTTCATAGGGTGTATTTGCTGTTGCTGCAGCAAATACTGTTCAAAGTTTCACAATGGTAAACTGAAATTCCTAACGGTATTTGTCACCACTGCAAAGCAAGTGTGGGTACTCTCAGAGGCCTCCTCAACCACCATGCCTCACTCTGAGGGAAAATGTATTGTAGGGTGAGATGACCCAGATGATATGGAATGACTGCATTACCACTAGTAAAAGAGCACCAGAATCAGAGGCTGCAACTCTGCTTGCTTTAAAGCGGTATAATGCCTGACCCTGATGTAAAGACTTGATTACCTTTTCGCTGATTTTTAGCATACACATAACTATGAATGTGGGACGCGGGTGGCGCTGTGGGTTAAACCACAGAGCCTAGGACTTGCCGATCAGAAGGTCGGCGGTTCGAATCCCCGCAACGGAGGTGAGCTCCCGTTGCTCGATCCCAGCTCCTGCCAACCTAGCAGTTTGAAAGCACGTCAGTGCAAGTAGATAAATAGGTACCGCTCCGGTGGGAAGGTAAATGGCGTTTCCGTGCACTGCTCTGGTTCGCCAGAAGCGGCTTAGTCATGCTGGCCACATGACCCGGAAACTGTATGCCGGCTCCCTCGGCAGAAAAGCGAGATGAGCGCCACAACCCCAGAGTCGGTCACGACTGGACCTAATGGTCAGGGGCCCCTTTACCTTTACCTTAACTATGAATGTAAATCTGGGGTGGGAAACCACAGGGTCAGGAATAGAATGCAGCCCTACAGGCCTCTGTATCCATTTCTCAGGAATCCCCCTGAGCCATGTCACCTCCCCAAACAGCACTCTTCACTTGACCTGCCCCACACCCTGCTCACTGCTTTCATCCTGCATTGCTGGCCTGAGTGGAAGAGGGTTGAAACCTCAGACTTTTCTGTAGCTGGAATACAGTATAGCCTGTTGTACCAAGTTCAGAGTTGTCCCCATTGATCTGTCATGCTTGCCTCCAGCCAGAAAACCAGAGCTGGTATGTGACCCCTGGAAGGTTTTCCAAATGGCTGAAAAATGTTTTCCCGCCCTTGACATTAAAGATTCAAACTCTCTTCACAATAAGAATCCTTCATCTAGAGATAGGCACTAGATGACCCTAGGCAGACAATGTGTGTATGCTTGTGTCTGTGTATACATGCAGCCTACACCCACTCCCATTTTAAGGTTGCTCCATAATTTCCTGGCATTACCTTTAGGTAGCAACTTTGTGCTTTGATTTCTAATTCGTTGGGTCTGGAGTGCACAAACTGTGGAATGAAGAGGACTTGTATTTCAAATAATGAGAAAACAGGCTGTGTCAGGAAGAAAGGAAGCAAAAGGGAAATGAGGGAAATGGGGCAGGGAAGAGAGAGGGAGAAAGAAAGAAAGAAAGAAAGAAAGAAAGAAAGAAAGAAAGAAAGAAAGAAAGGTGGGAGGAAGCAAAATTAAATCAGTCTTTCCCCTTGTCAATGTGAAAATGAAGTCTCATTTCCTGGTGGGTATGACAGCATACTCTTTCCCCTCCTCCCTTCCTCTAGCTCACAGGTTTGTGTTTGTGTGTGTGTCTCTGTGCGTGTTTCACAGCTTACACTAGCTATCTGCTGGACAGATGTGAATATGAGAAGCTATTATAAGAAACTTTGTTGTTGATGGGGAAAGTGATTCACCATCTCCTGGTACTAAAAGTATAGACTTACTTTAAAAAAAAACAAATTTTGGACTGGCGTAACCTCCTTTGTAAACGAAACAGTGAGTTCAGCCACAATAGCTCTTTGCCAACACACCCAAGAGGACTTGAGACCAGAAAGATGGGTAACAGGTTATATTTATTAAAATATAACTAAAAAGGAAACTGCAATCATAATAATTCAACCAAATTAACCAAAACCAATGAGGTGAATTGATGGGAGGGTTTCAGCTGAACCCCATTGGCCAATATTCACCCCAACACCACTCTGGCTTGGATATTAGGCAGATCCATTCACCCACCCAGACCAAATGCCAATTAGCCAAACTCAAACAAAAAACCACTCCTGTCCTACAGACAACACACAACAGGTTGAAGTAGGTGACAAAGATGTGATACAGGCCAATTAGTGTCAAAATTCCTACTCAGTCCCCTCAAAGAAGGTAACCAGCAGAGCCCACACTAGAAAGGGGATGGGAGGGAGGGAGGTTCAATGGGAAGAAGGTGTGTGTGGTGTGGAGTGAGCTTAAATAGCCATCTCTCCACTTCTCCCCTATAGGGCAAATGCCCCATGTGGTTGCCCACATTACGCCTGCAGGAGAGTCCATCTCTCAACGTCTTTCAGGGGAGGAGGGAGCAGCAAATGTGTGCCCCTCCCACACAAGGAAGGAATGGAATTATTTTCAAAATGTAAGTTTGTCTTGATTTGATTGATGAAGATTTGAACCCAGAACAACTGGGAGCTCTGATTATAGCTGTACATGAATTTCAGCCTATTTCATTAGGGTATGCATCCAGAATATTGTGTTTGTGAGAGTCAAATTTTTGATTTGAAAAAAAGCAGGCAGGATGAAGTATCCAAAAGATTATTTACTTCCTTCATCCCACCTTGCTGCAGTCATTTCATATCACTTTGCTCCTGTTTACTGCTCATTCCAACAGCTGTATTAATGCAGTAATTGCCCATGCAGGTACATTGTGTGACCCACGAGAGCAGCAAAATAAGAAGACTGTACCATGGAGATGTGATAAGATCAGGCCAAATCTCTATTGACAGCAGCAGGTAGGGTAAGAGTTGGCATGGCATTGGATCCACCAGCTTTGGGCTACCCCAAACCTGTTCCATGGGAGTCGGCCAATGTTGAACTTTGCCATGGTACAAGCCAAGCAAGCAAGGTCTCACCGGGCAACCAGGATGCCGATTCCTACCAGGCAGATACCTCAAACTTGGGGTGCTGTGGTCAATCCTTCCCTCCGGCCCCTTATGGGGCCCCCCTATACTATGTTGATCCTGCCCAATGCCATTTCCACCCTCATACAAACAATGTTCTTCACTTAACAAGGAAAGTCCATAATTTCACTGAGGGAAAGGTGGAAAAACCCAACCAAGTTGCCAAACAGGTTGAGAGAGAAAAATTCCTTTCCAGCCCTGTCAACCCACAACCCAAAATTGCTCTGTGAAGGCTCTAACCCAGGGTTTCCCAAACTTG
Source organism: Podarcis pityusensis (assembly GCF_964106645.2). Taxonomy (NCBI): domain Eukaryota; kingdom Metazoa; phylum Chordata; class Lepidosauria; order Squamata; family Lacertidae; genus Podarcis; species Podarcis pityusensis. Next base: position 40,836,796 of record NC_138040.1, read on the forward strand.
GGTCCCCAGTGATTGGGGGGGGGCTACAATTCCCATTATCTCTGACCACTGGTCCTGCTAGCTAGGGATGGTGGGAGTTATAGTCCAACAACAACTGGAGGTCCAAGTTTGGGAAGCTCTGCTGAGTGTGAGCAGGTGGGGCGCTCTCAAAACAAAATTGTTCTGAGTTCCAGGGAAAGTAGCCTCACATAGGCTTTCTCATCCCCTTTGCAGGGCTGATGGCACAGCTTTTTCCCAATATTTTGTGTCGCCAGGCAAAAGCGTCCCCTGCTTATTGGGCATAGAACAAGCCTTCTAAAAAAATGTTGAATGGTCCTTTTTTTCTTAGGTATGCACTATAGCCAATCAGTGTGAAGAAGAATTGCCCTCACTTTGAATGAGACATTTCCACTCTCTTCCACAACTGCAATCATCAATAATAGTTGAATTGGAGCACATGTTTCACAGAAAATTAACTCTTCCACTTTCCAACCTCTGCTGACTCATCTAACACAAAGAAGATGGTAATGAAGTGGAACGTTTATTCCATGTGGGAAAAGCACAGAATGGTTCTGCTTCTTCTGAAAGTCTAATGTAGAGGTTTCTACTTCCCTTCCAAAGCAGCTAGACCTTAACTTGATATTCTTGGTGTTTGACAGCTGCTGCATGTGACCTAACATTGCTGGGTGGGGCAGCCATTCCCATGGAGACTTCTCCACCTCCCACCATCTCACTGTCATGTTTACAATCTGGTAATGCATTGATTGGCTTCATCATATGCCACAATTATCTGAATATCCTGATCCACATTGCTGGAGCCACAGCTAGGGGTGTGGCTACTTATAACAAGATAAGGCTGATCTGATTTAGAACCTGTAAGCATTATAACAGGTTTGTGTAAAATTCACATGATGTCAGATCCCAGTTTAATGTTACTTAAGTGCCATTTACTCACAATTTGCATAAGAGCATGATTAATAAACATAACAAACTCAGACAGCTCTCCCACCACAAGTCTTACAAAGCTGATTCCCAAGTCTCTATGCTTCTTTCTCCAGGCAATGTATGCAAATCAATCATTCCCATGTGATGTTTTTTGACACTGTAGTGATTGCTGAAGTATTCCTTCCCTTTCTGTTCTTACAGTATTGTGTAAGAAGCCATTCTGGATCTCTCCATAAAAGAAAGAACAAAAAGGCCTAATTCGTCATAATTTCATAGGGCTATAGCGATGGAAAGGCATCTTGTTTGAAGCAGAACATTCAGAGCTAGGACAGAAGGCCAGGTCTGTGTGATGGCTTCCAGAAAGATATTGTGAGATTTCGGCAAGATATTGTAAGATCTCACCAGAAACTGGTGTCATTCCCATTTCATCCAATGTCATTTTGACATCAGGTGACCAGCTGGTGGGTTCTCACATCCACCTGTTAAAGTTGGCCCTCGGAGGTGGGAAAGAGATACTGTCCAAGTGCGATTGAATTCCGTGCACACCAAAGAATGTGCAGGAAGTTCAATCCTTCCTTGTGAAGCTGTAGATCTACTTGCCCCACAACTCAGATGTGGGGCAGGTGGATGTGTGTTCAGGAAAGCAACCTTGCAGACCAAATAGGAAATGCTTGATGGGACAAGTCTGGCCCACAGGCTGGAGGTTCCCCATCTACCCATCCACCCCACCACGTCTAGCCCTTGGCCTAGTTTCAAAAGCACTCTGCATTAAAATACTATAGTTCAGACCTCCAGCATGACTGATGTGTCCACCCCACATTTTCACACCAGATGGGGAGGAAAAGGGAGAGAGGAATGTGTGTCCTACTTCTGGCACTGCCCACAGCTGGCTTTGGTCCTGCCCACACTCAGCATGCAGCCCCAAACAGAGCACCCATGAGGGAATATGGCTTTCAGCAGTTAAAAATGGTTGCCTCCTCCCACGCAACAGGGGGAGACAATGTGGCCCAACGTGCAGGTTGTTGTACTTTCACAGTACAGTAACCCTTTTTTGCTTATAAATATTGGTCATCGCCGTATAGTTTTTACATATGCAGAACATGATATAAAGTAATAATAATAATAATAATAATTTTTATTTATACCCCGTCCTCCCCAGCCAAGGCCGGGCTCAGAGCGGCTTACAAGCAATAATAAAAACAAGTTGAATGATTACAACTTAAAAACAAAATTAAAACACAACATTAAAATATTACAACATTAAAATATTAAAATGTCGCCTCATCGCAGGAGGAGAAGGAAAAGAAAAAAGAAAGAGAGGGAGGGAGGGAATCAAATTGGCTCCAAGCCAAAGGCCAGGCGGAACAACTCTATCTTACAGGCCCTGCGGAAAGAAATCAGATCCCTCAGGGCCCTGGTCTCATGAGGCAGAGCGTTCCACCAGGCCGGGGCCAGAGTTGAAAAGGCCCTGGCTCTGGTTGAAGCCAATCTAACTTCCTTAGGGCCCGGGACCACTAGGGTGTTGTTACTTATGGACCTTGAGGCTCTCCGTGGGGCATACCAGGAGAGGCGGTCCCGTAGGTACGAGGGCCCTAGGCTGTGAAGGGCTTTAAAGGTCAAAAGCAGCACCTTAAATCTGACCCTGTACTCCACCAGGAGCCAGTGCAGCTGGAAAAGCACTGGGTGAATATGATCCCATGGCAGAGACCCCGTGAGGAGCCTCGCTGCAGCATTCTGCACCTGCTGGAGTTTCTGGGACAGCTTCAAGGGCAGCCCTGCATAGAGCGAATTACAGTAGTCAAGCCTGGAGGTGACCGTCGCATGGATCACTGTGGCCAGGTCAGGGTGGGAAAGGTAAGGGACCAACTGCTTGATGCGGCGAAGGTGGAACGTGTTCTTACTTATAGCAAAGTGTGGGGGGAAATAACTCATCAAGATCATCAAGATCAAAGCACATGTCAGAAATTGGGAAAGTTTCATGTGAAGAAGCACAATGAAGATTTTCAGGAAATTCCATACCCACTCAGGCTTAGGCACATAAATCCTAAAGGAGTCATATGCTGATGGACAAGGTTTATATCACACTTTACTTGGGAGAGATGGAGGGCAAACACATTATGATAGAATTATGCCACTGCAAATTCTGTCTCCTTTGTGAGTTCTCTGCCTTCATCTAGAGTGGCATTGTGCTTCGATATGGCTGGCATGCATATTTGTGTTGCCAGAACATTAAATTACATAGAGCTTTCCTAAACCAGGTAATAAGGAAAACGATCTATGAAGTACAGGAAAAATATAAGAATTCATTAGAACAAAAAACACCATGGTGGTTTTCCCCATTGGAGGTGATCTCTCTAAAAAAAACACACAAAAAAAACCTGACAACAAAAAGAGAAATGACTGGCATCTTATAAAGAACTATTAATGGGAGTAGATCATGAGTTGAAATTAAAGAGGTATGAAGATATAAGAGGATTACTAACTGATTAGTTACAACACCATCAACATAATGATATATTTAAGATGGACAAAAACCTCTAAATTGGGGAAAGAACTATTAGAAAATAAGACTAAATTACTTTCAATAATGTATAAACTATTATTAGAATGGCATACGAAAGACGAACAGGTCAAATCAGTTATGATACATGGGGCAAGGGATTTTGGATATAATATACAACTAGCAGCATGGAAGAGGTTATGGAACTGGGATTTAAAGTTTACGGCATGTTATGCTTTGAAAGAAAATTATATGAAAATGGTGTATCACTGGTATTTAACCCTAGCAAATTAGCTAAAATGAATAAAGCAAGGTCAAATACATGCTGGAAATGTAAGGAAAAGGAGGGCACCTTCTACCACATGTGGTGGAACTGTAAAGCAGTAAAAGAATTTTGGGAGATGATATATAATGAAGTGAAAAAAAATGATTAAAATAACCTTTTCCTAAAAAAAACGGAAGTTTTTCTTCTAGGAATTGTAGGTACCAAAATTCCACGGGACCAGAAGAGACTTTTTATATATGTGGCCACTGCTGCCTGAATACTATTAGCCCAGAGATAGAAAGAAGGCACAGTCTCTACCAGTGAAGAATGGCAGATTAAATTGATGGATTAAGCAGAAATGGCAAAACTGATTGGAAGAATTGGGAATCGGGGGGGGGGGGGATTAATAATGGGGAAAATATATGATTTACCTTAAAATCACTGTAAACAATTACAATTATTAGTAGGATTGGAATGACACTTGTATTTAAATGTTGGACTATTGTTGTAATGGAGATTTAATAGAATTGGATTAACAGAGAAGATGTGGGAGGGGGGGTGTTAACATAAGGACCCACAAAGGGGAGGAGGAAAGTCCATGGGAATTTATGTTGGGGAAAAATATTTGTTTGATGATTGTTTGTAAATTTGAAAATTATAGATGATAAGAGATAGATGATAGATAGATAGATAGATCGATAGATAGATAGAGATAGAGAAATAGATAGAGAAATAGATAGATAGATGATAGATAGATAGATGATAGATAGATAGATAGATAGATAGATAGATAGATAGATAGATAGAATGGCATTGTGCTGTATTGTTACAATGTAAATAATTAAAGATCCTTCTAGCAGCCCCTTCTCTCCCCATGAAGTTCTTAAGAACACTTTTAATACAACCGTACTCTAGCAGACTATATTGATTTATTTAGTAAATTTACATCCAACCTTTCTTCCATCATGCAGTCCAAGCTTGTCTCCCATCTAGACACCAGCCAAACCCAGACCTGCCTAAGTTCAACAAACTGTCTGCATTGCGTGTTCTCAGACCAGGCAATGTATGCTTTTCTCTAGCACCGATTAACAAAATAAATTTCTTTGGAGGGTTTTGAAGATCAGCCTGTTAAGCAAACTCTAACTACACACTCCAGCTTTTCATAACTAGGGAGTGAATGATAAAAGCTTCACGTTGCTTCTAATATGGTGCCTGCATCTGCTGTTCTTAAGGTGAGGCAATAAAATGTGTGTGTGTGTGTGTGTGTGTGTGTGTGTGTAAGAGAGAGAGAGAGAGCTCATCAAAATTAATAGCTTATGGTTATTCGCGTCATTATTCTTAATGGGACTGAACATGTACCATAGTCTGCAGAAGGAACACTTGATTCACCTACAATTTATAACCCATTATGACCTGACTGGTCTAACCATGAGCATAAAAGCCCTCATTGCTAACAACGATATGATGTGTGCAATAAAAGGAATACTAATCTTGGTTCCAAATAAGGAGATCTCTCTGTCTTCTTGCATCAGTTTGTTATGAACTGATTTAAGAAGAGTTTATATGTATGCTTTAGTTGAGATTCCAATATTGCAGGGGGCTGGACTAAGTGGTAGAGTGCTGTTGTGTTCAGGTCCCAAAGGCATCCGGCCAGCCACTCTGAGAGCAGGAAGCTGGACCAAGATGAGCCATTGGCTTTATTCAGCAGACTGTTCATATGTTCCTATGTTAAATAGTGTCTCTTTCTTTTAATTGTCAAATAATTCTGTGTACATTGCAGCAGCCTTTGGCTATGTGCAATAAAACTGACTGAGACTGAGACTGAAATAGTGTCACACGCCACCTCAATCTCTGAGCAGGGTGAGACTCCAGGGGTTCCAGGTGCTTACTCAGGATTCATGTTTCCTTTAGGAATGAGGCACAGCAGAGACTGTGCTGTCTTTATGATATATTGTTTATTTACACTTACAGTGGTACCTCGGGTTACATACGCTTCAGGTTACACACGCTTCAGGTTACAGACTCCGCTAACCCAGAAATAGTACCTCGGGTTAAGAACTTTGCTTCAGGATGAGAACAGAAATTGTGCTCCAGAGGCCCCATTAGCTAAAGTGGAGCTTCACGTTAAGAACAGTTTCAGGTTAAGAATGGACCTCTGGAACGAATTAAGTTCTTAACCCGAGGTACCACTGTATATACAACCTGAGCCTACGATGGTGGGGTTCAGAGCGTTAACACCCCAAGAAGGTCTTGTTTCTCCTATAGCCATAGCCTTGGATTCCAGCAGATATTAGGCATGGTGCTTTCTTTCTCTCTCTCTCTCTCTCTCTCTCTCTCTCTCTCTCTCTCTGCCTTTTTGCTGCTTTTTCCTCTGGCTCACATCACTGAACTCTCAACTCTCACCTTTGTCTTATATACCAGCCAGTTGAGGGGGAGGAGCACACATTTCCCACCTCACACAGATCCACTTCCTTTGTTCCCTTCAATGGCCCATCACCCAGGCAGTCACCTCATCAGGAAGCTATATTTTAACAGCTGCTGCATCCAGGGATTAGAAGGGTCTTGGGCATACAGTCTATGTTCCCAAAACTCATAACACCAGGCATAGATGAAGTTGTCTTCGTCTAGTCCATGTTGTTATGATGAGTTACATGATGAGCTCCAAGCCAACTGTTCAACTCTTGGTTTGGAGAAGTGCAGTTGGTGTGAGTCTTCTCCATTCAGTCTGGCATCTCCATTCCAGACACTTTCAGGGCCTTTGGAGGCATGGGTCACTTCTGGATTTTGAACCCCACAGTGCTAATAAATGCAGCCACATAAAAATGGTGACACATGCAAACAAAAAAAGGCACCCCAAAAACAGGGAGCAAAGCACGTTGGCCTTACGTGTACTCCCACATGCAGGGATATTTTGCACGGAACTTGGAGAGCAGTGGGAGAGGTAGGGCAGCACACTTCCAGTTTTACTTCCAGTTTACTTTTCCTGGTTTAGCAGTCAGTCATGTAAAAATTGTAATCCAAAGATATACTGTGGGGTCAAAATGTGTGTATTGCAAGGGTCCTGGATCCGTTTGTATATGCCGAATGATTGTCTGATTCTCTGACTCTCTGCAATGAGTGAGTGGAGCTGAAGGTAGAGACAACACAAAAGGCAGACTATTGATTATAGGAAGAATGAATGGGAAAACAGGGCTTCAGAGGTCTTTCCCTAAGCAAAATCCAAGGCAAAAATCACAAGTGGGAACACCCAGACCAAAGTGAGGGAAAGTGTGTATGGTCCCTTTGTGATGGCAGCTTTTCTTTCTCTATATTTTTTTCATGGTTCTAGCTCCCAATGTGTTTCCCCCCAAGTGAGCACTTTTCAATAGGTGTATTTTGCTGTCATAGCCTAACAAATTCACATTAAAGGGAAGGTGGGCAGGAGAATGAAAAGCATTGCATTACACAGTTACATTTGGTTTTATTTTGTGATCATAAAATTGGAGCCATTCAGGTGTTTATAAATATCTTTCTTAAATAAACCCTGGGACACTAGAAACCTGATGTCAGTACTAAGGATAATCTCTCTCATCCTTTTGACGAAACAATTGTTTAAAAATTGAAAGACCAATCGTGGAGTTTCTGGAATGTGGCAACAGTCAGAAATCAAGATACATTTGCACTAAATGCATTCTGCCTGAGATGATACACTAGCCACATGAGAGCATGTTCTTACCAGATTTAAGGTGTATATAAAATAATTGTGACTCACCAGTCCTCTTACAAATCTGAAATTGAGGGGTCCCCCCCCCCCCCGAGTGCAGTGTGCCATATTGGTGATAATCCAATCCTGAATTGTGACTCCAGACTGGTTATTCCTGTGTTGGGCAACCTCTGTTTGAGCAGTTGCTAGTAATGAGTTAGATTTAACCAGTGGCCTTTCAGAGCTCCCAGTAGCTCCAGATGGCATTGCCAATAATCAGAGATGGTGGGAGTTGTCAGACAACAATATCTGAAAGACCACTGGTAGCATATCTCTAGGTTAGACCCTTCATTTGATACAGCATTGTTGCTCTGTTCTTTCATTCCCTGTGGAATGCACAGTAGCAGTACTATATTTATAAAGTGTCAGGAGAGTTTCTTGAGAAATGCACTGATTGATTAACATATTGCTATGAGTTGGGTGGTGGGTGGGCAGGTGGCGCTGTGGGTTAAACCACAGAGCCTAGGGCTTGCCGATCAGAAGGTTGGCAGTTCAAATCCCCGCAACAGGGTGAGCTCCCGTTGCTCGGTCCCTGCTCCTGCCAACCTAGCAGTTCAAAAGCACGTCAAAGTACAAGTAGATAAATTGTTACCGCTCCGGCGGGAAGGTAAACAGCGTTTCCGTGCGCTGCTCTGATTCACCAGAAATTGGTTTAGTCATGCTGGCCACATGACCCGGAAGCTGCATGCCAGCTCCCTCGGCCAGTAAAGCGAGATGAGCATCGCAACCCCAGAGTCATCCACGACTGGACCTAATGCTCAGGGGTCCCTTTACCTTTACCTATGAGTTGGGTGGGTGGGTGTCTAGATTCCCCATTAATGTATTATGATTTAGTAAAAGTTTGAATTAATCAAGGTTTCCCTAAACTTTACCAAACACAGAACCTCCATCCCTACCCTCCCTTCAGTTATGCTAATGAGCCAAGCCAGCTCAACAAAGCTAGCTGGATGGGCATTAGCAGGGGACAAAGGGCAGTGATGGAAACCATCAGGGGACAAGACTGCCAGGCAAGGTGGAGTGGGGCTCCTTCTTTGTGGGGCACTAGTGGGCAGAGGCAAAGGCCAGGTTTAGGATTTCAAGTCTGAATGACGTAGACTAGGGGGAGGTCCTTGGAGTCGGTTGGCACCAAGAAGGAGAAGGAGGGGCAGAACTCCATGTGAGCTGGGGATACCAGGCTAGAACAGAGAGACACAGAGGATAGTAAATAGAATCATATATCACAAGGACACCACATTCTCTGTTGTGCAGCATTGTTCCAAAACATTCCCAGTGCAGAAGTGCCACATTGTTTGATTGCAGAACTTCTGATTTGCAAGCGGAATGCCCAAGGTTCAATCCTCAACATGTCCAGTCAGGGCTGGAATATCCTGTCTGAAGCCCTTGAAAGTGCTGCTGCAGAGTTTGAACAATAGGGTTCTAGTTTAGTGCAGATTCCTATGTTTCTACTGCCTTCTTAAAACTGACAGTGAAATTATTTCTTATTTTTATGATATCCAGGTATTCTTTAATAAATTATTCTATGGACTGTTTGAATTAGCTACTTCAAATGAACTTTTAGAGGCCTCTTCCTAGGAATAAGGGTGGTGGAACCCCTACTGTAGTACAACATTTTACATAAATTTCAAAGGGCTGCTTGACTGCTTTTAAGAAGAGACCATTCCAACCTTTGATCATCTATTTGATCACTATTTCAAAGCTGCCTGGCAGGGGCTTATTTCCATGGGATTTTTTAAACCCAGTGTGTATATCCATAGGCAAAGAGACCAGAATGGATGCAGCCACTCCCCCTTACATAGGAATGCCAATTTTTCATTTTTGAGTTCCTACTCAACTATGGGAGAATTTCAGCAATCCACCTGGAGAATATCAAATGGAATTTCCCCCTTTCCCAATTTCACTTGCAGATATGAAGGAGAATTTTGGGTGCAACTGTGGATCCAGATTTAATATTCTTTAACTTTATTTAAAAATTGTTGAAGGCAGAACCAAAATATCAGAAGAGTCTTCAGGATCACGCCAGTGTCCTACCTGGTCCAGCATCCTGTTCTCACATTGGACAACCAGATGCTTGTGGAAACCCTCAAACATGAACCAAGCTCAAAAACACTCTCCCATCCTGTGGTTTCTAGCAACTGGTATTCAGAAGCATTACTGCCTCTGACTGCTATGTTATCTTTCTGGTAAGTGGGCCACTGCTGCTTGCAGGGAGGGAGAGGATAAAGGGAGAGGAGGTTGGTGCAGTGCAAACACATTGGCAGAACCATTCCGGTGCTCCTGTTGGTATATTTGCACTGTGCCTTCCCCCTGCTGTCTCTCCCTGCTTGCTTCTCCCACACTACCTCTCAGTAAGAAACTATGACCTACCTGCTAACACAGAGGTTCTACCCTTCCCAGCAGGCCCCTCATTTTTAAAATACATTTGATTTTCACACATATAACAAAAATCTACTTGCAGAAACACTAGAAATAAGACAAGCATACAGGAAAATATAAATTATAAAGAACATAAATGATTACAAAATTAAAGAAGATGTTACAGGTGAACTGCTGTGGACTATCCATACTAAGAGCATCATCTTCAACTTTAATATTTTTCTTTCCCTGTCTATAAAACACACAGGTGAAGAAATATCAGGTTTGTAAAAACAGTAAAGCCATTCTATACTGCAAAACACAAATCATTCTACTCTGGCCCCCTTTCACCTTAAAGTTATGTGTCAATTTCTCAAGTAGAACTTGTCAAGATAAGGGTATAAAAGGTAAGTCAATTAAACAAGCTTCCTTATTGACTAGCCAAGTCCAAACAGATCTACCAACTGGCCACTGGTCTGGGCACAAGGATTTAGAAGCTGGACTTGCACTCAAGAAACCATACAAGAAACTAAAAAACACATAGAACTTTATTTGGACTAGTCACAAGCAGAGACATCACCTTGCCAGCAAAGGTCCGTATAGTTAAAGCCATGGTTTTCCCAGTAGTGATGTATGGAATGAGAGCTGGACCATGAAGGCTGATCGCCAAAGAATTGATGCTTTTGAATTCTGGTGCTGGAGGAGACTCTTGAGAGTCCCATGGACTACAAGAAGATCAAACCTATCCATTCTTAAGGAAATCAGCCCTGAGTGCTCACTGGAAGGACAGATCGTGAAGCTGAGGCTCCAAGACTTTGGCCACCTCATGAGAAGAGAAGACTCCCTGGAAAAGACCCTGATGCTGGGGAAAATGGAGGGCACAAGAAGAAGGGGACGACAGAGGACGAGGTGGTTGGACAGTGTTTTCGAAGCTACAAACATGAGTCTGACCAAACTGTGGGAGGCAGTGGAAGACAGGAGTGCCTGGCGTGCTCTGGTCCATGGGGTCACGAAGAGTCGGACGTGACTAAACGACTAAACAACAACAAAGTCACATTTACTATAAAGGGTCCCTTTACTCAGGTGGAATCTACACACACATAATAAACGCTGTGAAAATGCTTTTTTTAAAAAAAAAAACCACACGTTGAAATTGCCATAGCCATCTAGTGTCACATTTGTATATTGCACCTTACAACACACTCAAAACGTTTTATTTGCAGCTGTACAGCTGAGTCCCCAGACAAACATGAAACAAAATCAAAGAACTACTAGGATAAGGGTTATTGGAGCAAGTCAGAAACCCCACAGACTTCTTTAAAAAAAACCTATTAAGTAACTAAACAGTCATAAATCAACTGACACCTGCCTGCCCCCCCCCCACAAGTGCTCACCCCAACTGGCATTTTACACAGTCTCAAAGAGAAAGTAGGAAAAGAGGTGTTGAGGGCAGAGGTGAAGTTTTTATAATAAATCACTGCTGCTACATCCCTGCAGGGGTAGAGTTACCTGCCCCGGCACCCAGAGTGGTGTGGGGGCAGGGCTAGCCATCCCGCAGGAGCAGGGCTAGCTGCCCGTGCAGCGAGTGTCCTTAGCTTCCTGCCGCCTGTGTGGCGAGCATGGGGGGGGCACTGCTAGCTGCCCACAGCAGCATCGTCCCTAGCGGCCCACTGCCCACTCAGCAAGCAGGGTGATGGTGGTGGCGGCGCAGCGATGTCACCTGGCCTCACAGCTGACACCCGGTGCGCACCGCACCCCCTGCACCCGCCCTCCTCCGCCAGTGCATCCCTGGTGATCATGGGTCTAGTTACACGCTTAAAAAAAAAGTGGGCAGGAACTAGGAAAAACTTTATGCAAGATAAGGAGGGGGGAAATTGCAAGGAGCAGTCATCTCCGACCTCCTTAGCCCTTTCGGCACCAGGTCTTGACAGCACTATGTCCCAAATGTTTTGCTACCTGGGGGGCCACTTCTTTTTGGGGCCTGCTCCTTCCATACCCCACTGCTGCGAATGGCAGAATTTCATTTTCAGTCTTCAAGCCTTTCCTTGATTTCACTTATATTCTTACTGTTTGGTGCTGCATTTAATTCTGCTGTCCTGTCTTCATTTTCTGATGCCTGCTTTCTGCTGGATTAGACTTTGTGCTGTATCACTTTCAATGGTTTTGTATTGTATTTAGTTGCTTAAGTTTTTATTGGAAGCCCCCCAGAGAACTTATATTTATTTGGTACATAAATAGGATAAATAAACAAACAAACAGATTGGTTCCACCTCCCTGCTGAGCCTTAGGATTTATCATAAACCCCTTTCAAATATCCCTCATCCATGGATTCACTCGAACCATGGAGGAGGGTTGTGCCCAGCCACACTCCAAACACACCATTGGCTGCAGCACCTGACATTCAGGGTGGGCCCAAGCCATTTTGCTGCCTGTGGCAAAGGACAAGATGGGAATCCCAACCAAGTTCTGAACACTGGAACCAGACATGCTGGCAGCTGAATCTTGCTTCAGCACTGGCATCCGAGCATCCTCCTCTAAAACATATGAAACCAGAAGGCTACTGTCAGGGAACTGACATCGGAGCTAGAGGCGGAGGGAAGGCTCTCAAATGATGCTGGAGAAGGGCCCAGCAGGGAGAGAGGCAGCTCAGCAGATGGGGAAGCAAGTCAGCGCAACACCAGGAATAAAGAGGGGCAGATGGGGGAATCGGCGAGAGGGCTCCCAGACTCTTCACCGGACACCAGCGGGGAGAGCACGGGTCCTCCGCTACCCACGCCCTCCCTGCACAGAAGACTTCCGCGCAGAGAGAGTAGGAGGAGACTGGGTGTCAAACAACTTTTATGTTGGAAAAGGTTTAAGAAACGCCAACTGACGGATACTGCTAGCAACTGAGGCAGCCACGAAGTGAAGGGCTGTCCAGACTGAAAGGTTTAACAAGGCAACAAAGCCAGGAGAGGCGGCAACTTACGCACGAGCAACCCATACTCTTTACAGCTACCTTAGCAGGTGCAGGACAAGGCATGCTTCATACACATCCAGCTACCCATTACTATCTGCCCCACAGCATCTCCTTCCTGAGACGGCATGATAGCAATGAAATGGATGCTTAATGAGTAGGCCTTTTTTATATATAATAATTTTTATTAACAATTTTAACATAACAAATTATTTCAACAATTGTATTTTCTCCCACTTGGTAAAAAAGTAAAATGGCTTACATATGCGGATTTGTTAAAAGACTATGAAGGAAAATGGAAATTAAGAGATTATGAGGAAATAAAAGACCACTTTCAGAGTTGGTTACACTATTGGCAATTACATGAGATATACAAAGAAGACAATAAGAAAGGGTTCAGTTACACGACATCTAGGTTTCAAAAGAAAGTGGAAGGGAAGGTAAAGTTGCTGAAGGGTGCATATAGTATTCTGCTAGAATGGGAAACAAAAGTTGAAGAGGTGAAATCAGTCATGATTAAATGGGCACAAGACACAGGTCACAATGTAATGTTTGAAGTTTGGGAAAGATTGTGGAAAACTAATTTAAAATTTACACATTGTTCTTTACTGAAAGAGAACTATATGAAAATGATGTATAGATGGTACATAACACCAGTACAGATAGCAAGAATGTATAAGACCAGTTCAAATATATGTTGAAAATTCAAGGAAAAAGAAGGCACTTTTTATCATATGTGGTGGGAATGAGTAGGCCTTTTGAAGCAGAGAGGAAAGTCTGCATGAGGGCACATGTACATAGAGTCATGTGAGCATAGACATGCTCTGCCCAGTTGACAGCCCTGCCCAGCAGAGCTTCCCAGTCACATCAGACACGCGCATGCCGACAGCATAAGCATATGAGTGCCTCTTTTCAGACTTCTTTCTCCACACTAGAGGATGGTAGGTGGGGCCAATGACTCATCTCTACTCCCTCCTCCATATATAGAGTGAATGTGTGGAGAAATAAGTATGAAAGGCTTTTGAGTCAGAGCCCAAAGTAATCAAAATTGACTATTACACCTGAGTGTTTTCTATTGCCTTAGATGTTATTTAATTTAGATCTTGCTGCAACAGCTGTGTGTGAGAGACAGAGACAGAAAACCTCAGAATTTTCATTGTTAAAAGCAGCTACAAAATAGTTAAAAGCAGTACTTTAAAAGCAACTAGTAGAAAATGCACACAGCTGAAATGCAACCTTCTCTCTGTTTTGATATTCTTATTCTTATGTATCTCAATGTATATGATAAAACAGATAAAACAGTTTTTAAAACAGTACAAAAACAACAGAAGATATTTTGAAAAATTCATACACAAAAACGGGGCAGAATGGACTGATGGTTGAACACATGTGAAAGTGAGACAGACTGGAAATAGACTGATCCTGTCCCCCTGTGCTCCAGTTGGAGTTAGCCCCCTCACTAGCCTCCATCCTCGTCAATGAAATGAAAGACTGCCTGATTCCTTATATCAATGTTCCTTTGCTGAGATGTTAGCAGTGGTAGTCCCCCATAACTCAGATTTAGGTGCACTCAGATTTAGATACAAATTGTAGGAATATCCACAGGGAGCCCTCATTCTATGCTATCCAGGTTTTAGGCTCATTTGAATTTCCATTTCAGATTTGCTTTCAGATCATGCCTGCTCCTTCAGAAAGCCAACCCAATCTCTACCAAGCTGTACTGAACAGACAACTCTGACGAAAGCTCCATCCTTCCCAAGGTCCACATATGACTCACTGCTCTCATAAAGCACAGCTTCATTTACTTTTTTATAGTTAAGTTTATGGCCCATTTTGGGCCCCTTATTCCTCGGTGCATTTTGTCCTGAATTGTCCCCTATTTTACCAGTGCAGGTTCTGAGAGACATCATGAAACAATTACTTGAGCTGAAGAGAAAGATGCTCATTTTGTGACATATATAAGAGCAGGGTCCCGTCCCCCCGCCTTGCCTTAAAACCATCTTTCTGTTCCAGAGGCACTGTAATAATGGCAAGCTTCCATTCTCCTTCCTTCATAAAGTTAGTCAGAACCTTTTCCCAGCATTTCACTTAGATTTATGTCCTGCTGCTGTCCCCTGCTGACTGCTCACATCACCCATTTGGGCTGTTGTGGTATGTAAGTGCCATCTAGCGGGGACAAACAAGAAATGAAATATGGATACTTGCGTAACAAAGGGAAGTATGGCATTATTGAAAATGTTTCTTTATGTTCCAGAAAATATTTGGGTTATTTAAATTGTCATTTTCATTTCTAGCTCTCTAGCTAGTAGAATATACAGTATTTCTTATACTCACAAAGAAAATGTAGTCATTCACCTGACCATTCCAGGTGAATGATTTATACATGAATGACAACAATTACCAAGGCTTGGGTGAATATTGCAGTTTTAACACCACTTGCCTGGGAGTAAGTCTTATTGAATCACATAAGATTTATTTCTGAGTAGATATCTATCAATTTCAGTTCCTCTGTTTTTAATTTTTTTCCAAATCTTAAATTCTCCACATTTTTGTAGCAATTTATGTTTTTTGTTTAAAAAATCCTTCAGCATTTTACTGTCCTAATGTACAAATTTTTGTCATACATACACAATTTTTGCAAATAAATTTCCTTAATATAATGCATTTTTGAATGCTGTTTTTATTAATGCATCTATTTATATGTATATGTACACTTTCCCCTAGTGTGTTTATGCACACTATGTTGAGTGTAGCTGAAGTCACCTGTTATTACAACCAGGCAGTGCTTTTTTTCTTTAAAAAATGTTTAGGGGTACTCTCATTTTCCTGCTCAAATTGAAATACTGCCCCCCAATGAGAACAGCAGCACAAGAAGATAAATAGGTACAGCTGTGGCAGGAAGGTAAGAGGCTTTTCTATGCGCTCTGGTTTCCATCACAGTGTTCGGCTGCACCAGAAGTGGTTTAGTCATGCTGGCCACAGGACCCAGAAAGCTGGCTCTCTTGGCCTGAAAGTGGTGATGAGCACCACACCCCATAGTTGTACTCGACTGGACTTAACCATCCAGGGGTCCTTTACCTTTTTACCTTTTATTGGTTCTCTGTTCCACCAGGTTTCTGTTATGCCCACTATATAAAGGCTATTTTCTAAAAACCAAGCACTCCTGTTCACCCATCTTGGCTCAAAGGCTTCTTGCATTAGCATATAAATACTTGCATACAGGCTCTATCTTCAAGTGTCTTTAAGTGACCCTCCATATTCTTCTCAGACCACATTTTCTCAGCTGTGCTTGAGTGGACCAGACTGTGTCCTTGAACTCTGATAATGCCTCTTGCTTCCCTAGATGGAGTGTGTGAGTTTGCGTAGAATCTAGCCTACCCTACAAAGGCAAAAGTTCCAGCTACTGGAATATGGTCTCTGAAGGCTGCCTAGAATAGACTATGGCCTTCAGGCTGAAAAGGATTCTTCATTCCTCTTTATACTTTTGGCAAATGACAATGCAGTATTTGTTCCTATTTAATGCTCTTGCTAATGAAGTGGTCTGCTTTCAGACTGTTTGTTTTCTTAAACTGTTAAATTTAAACTTATGTGGATTTCACTACTTATTGGCTTGTAAGTTGCCTTGAAGACTTTGGTTTGTATTAAATGCAAATCCTACTCAGTGTAGTTCCATCTCAGTTGATTTCATTGGGACTATTCTGAGTGGAACTTAACACGATACAACTCCATGGATGCCAGAAAGTTTGGATATAAATTTTAAAACAATTAAACAGAATAAGCCCACCACACAAGCAAGGCTCTGGGAGCAATGAGAGGTTAAAAACTAACTGCCAAATACATTCTTTCACCTTTGGTGGACGTGCCCAAGGATTAAAGCTTTCTGGGAGATGATTTATAATGAAATGAAAAGGGTATTTAAATATACCTTTCTGAAGAAACCAGAGGCCTTTCTCCTGGGCATGGTCGGCCAAATGGTGCCAAAGAAGGACAGAACTTTCTTTATGTATGCTACAACAGCAGCAAGAATACTTATTGCAAAGTATTGGAAGACACAAGATCTACCCACTCTGGAAGAATGGCAGATGAAGGTGATGGACTACATGGAATTGGCGGAAATGACTGGCAGAATCTGAGACCAGGGTGAAGAGTTGGTGGAAGAAGATTGGAAGAAATTTAAAGACTATTTACAGAAAAATTGTAAAATTAATGAATGTTAGAATGATGTCAGAATGAAATTAAGTGGTTCTAGCAGCAATGTCATAAAGGTGTATGAAAAAATGGCTGGTTAATAGGTGAGAATTTAAAGCTATAATATATTAAGTTAAAGGACTAAGACAAAAACAAAGAGGGAAAGGAATTGCTGAATTAACCAATTGAACCGGAATACAAAAAAGGGAGGTGAGAGGAGGTCAGGAAAGCAAGGAAATGAAATGTAAGATACAAAAGGATAAATTTGTTTCTAAGTGTTCTTTCTATATTTTTTTATATATATATATACTTTGCATTTTGTATGTTTTTTCTCTTTTTTTCCTATATTTTTCATTGTCTTTTATGTAATTTTTTGTTTTTGAAATCTCAATAAATATCATTTAAAAAAAAAACAACTAACTGCCAAATAGGAAACACTTAATGGTTACTTAGGTTAGCTCCTTAAGAACAAAACAGACCTCACCAGGAAATCCAGAACAAAAATCCCTTTTGGTCCTGTGGACTGCTGATAGTTCAAACAAATCATCATGCTAGTTCTCAGAAGGACTGAAGAGCCCGAATAAATGGCCAATTCACATTTTGCAAAAAGAGCCTCTTTCCCCATCTCCACAAATTCCTAAGATTCTCATAGCAGAGGAGCAGGCCATTAGTAAATTCATTTGGTATTCTAGTGGATGTCAAATGTAGTTTGGTGGGTATTTCATTGTGTTTTGACATTAATTGATGGACACTTAAACTCTTCATAACTCAGCGGTGCTTCAGAATGGAGGAAATTAGAAAGATGAATTTCTAAGAAATGAACCCATTGAAGAGAGATGTGACTGCAAATTCATTACAATCCAGTTAGCCGAGAACCGTGACACCCAAGCCAGAAAAATGATGGCCAATTGTGGTTATATGTGACAAAACAGATCTTGGAAAGCAGGAAGGAGGTGCTGGCTCTCATTGAAGAAGTTACAGGTATTAAACAGGGAAGGAGATGGTGTCTAGTGCACCACCAGCTAACTGCTATGTGCTATTGATTCTTCCCAACTTCCCCCCAGATTTTAAGTGGGGGTGGGGTGGGGGTTGAACTGTATCATAACAGATTACAACAACTTTAGAAGCAGACATGCTTGTGCCTCTAACTTCATGTGTGGAGACTTAAGAGCAGGAATAACCTTTTTTATTCAGAGTTCATTAACTATAAGTGGGGGTGCCCCCTCTTCTGCTTTTCCTGTATATGCCATTCACTCATGTCATGTATTAATATTTTACCAGTTTATACAGTTTGCACAGCACACAGAAGACATTCACAAGGATGCGGGCTGCGCCCTGTTTTTAAAAGTATTTGGGGGCTGTTCTTCAGCTTCCAGCTACTAGAAAGTATGCTAACTGATAATTCTGACTCCTTTAGTCTACCAGTGGTTCCAAAGACTGCTGTTCTGTTTTTAGTTGATTTGTTGTTGCCACCCAATTGTCTCAGGAGACAATGGAAGAATGCGCCTCCCAGGGTAAATTCAAACCATTGGAGAGTTACAGCGCCTGCTGTGATTCTACAGACTGATATGGGAGAGACATGTTTTATTGTAAACAGGGCAGGCGAAGGCATTCAGTTTTGTCGCTACAGGCACACCATGACATTTCTTCTCTCTGTACTTCTCCCAGCAGTCACTCCTCCTCTGGTAACTGCTGTGCCCATCTGTTTCTCTGTCTCCAGTCACTGTGATCATCTGCAAAGGATTCCCACATGACAGGGTTAATGTGGCCAGCCTTCTTGTCATGTTTGCCAACATCTTTGTAATGCAGAGTTTGGTCTGCCAACAGGCCTGGTGCCTGAAGCCAAGTCCCAATAGAGCAAATCCTTGGAGACCCTGCCATCTTCCGTTCTGTGGTCAGGACCAAACCACTGTGCAAACATGCTGGGGATGTAGGCTTGGGGGAGCCAGGGGCAAAAGAAGGGGTGTGTGGTGGGGGCAGTTCGCCGCAGCTGTCACCACTGAGGAGGGTGACAAATTGTCGGGCGGCACTCACCAAGGGATCTGCAGCGCGCCTGAAACATACGTCTTTCCTGGGAGTGATGCAGTGGCATGGGCGCCTGCTGCCCGAACAATCCGCCTGCCACCTCCACCTCAGCTGTAGGGTGCCTGAGTGAAAGGACGTAGGCAGATTCCTTAGAGGCTCCGCGGAGCGTCCTGCCCCGGCTCAACCCAACCCCACAGGGAGCCGACCCACCCCTGGGCACAGGGTATGCATGCCGCCCCAGGCGCCTACGGTTATCTTTTGTCTGTCTTTTTCTCCATCATGCCTTCTATCGCCAGCCTTCCGAGCGCTAAAGCGGAACTTCCACCCCAGGCGCATGATGGGTCCTTCCCAGTCCGCCTCTTGTGCAGGGTGTCCAGCGTGCAACTCGCTGCCTTTCTCCTGGCTGTCCTGGGCTGCCTAATGAGCATCAGCTCCACATCTGCCAACCTTGACTGGAGAGTGTGGCAAGTAGACAGAATCATGGGCAGCAACCAGCAGGGCATTGTGGGCATTGGCATCTGGGGTGCCTGTTCCATAAGAAGAGTTACCATGAAGAAAACCAACATGATATGTATACCATTCAACGATGAGGAGTCCCTGCCAGCTGAAATCATCGCGGCCCAGGACTTGATGCCAATGGCCTCAGTGGCCAATGCGGTGACCGTTCTTTGGATGGCCTTTGCTCTATGCAACATCTTTGAGCCGGGAAAAGACGAAAATTTCATTGATACCTTCTTTTCAATTGGAGGAAGGATAGAGTTGGCAGCGGGTACTTGTGTACTGATTTCCATTGCATGGAATCTTCACTCTGTATTAACAAATGAAGGAATTCCGCTACCGGAGGTTTTGGGAGTGCCTCCGATTCCCACAGAACAACGTGCTGGAATGGCCATCTATGTTGGGTTTCTTGCTGCAGCTTCGCAGCTTTTAAGCGGAACTCTGGTTCTGGGTGAAAAATATTTTTGGAAGAGGAGTGAAATAAACATTTCCAAGCAAAAATTTGTAAATGACCCAGAAAGTGTTACAGACACTGAAAACCCAAAGCTAAGCATGAAATACAGACAGTACTTCTCTTCTGTGACACTGGAATGTGAAGAAGAAAAACCCACTATCTGGCGGAGATGTCAAAGTCATATTAAAACGGAAACCATGCCAGGCTCACTAGCAATATGGCTAAGGAACGGTTCCAGTCCTGTGACTGGCTTTTTTAAAAATTGTAGCAGGGGACATTGTGTATATTTATTTTCTTATGCATATTCTGTTGTTGTTTTTTTAACTGAATGCTTCTGTATCCCACCCTGGGATGCTTACAACATAGGGTTAGCTATAAATAGGGGGAATAAATGAAAAGTATAAAACTGTTATATTTTCCTGTAGATATTTATGTTATGCTATATCTCTTTTAGCAATAAAAAGAATGTTATCTCATCGCAAACTTATGCTGCAGTGCTTTTTTTGCTGCAGACTCTACTGTCTATGGTGCTTTTCAAATTTTCTGCATTTCAGAAACACTGCAAATCGCAAAGTTCTGGGGCATGCTTCCTCTGTCTGTGTGTTTGCAGTCTGTTTTACAGAGAATACTGGCCAAGCCTTTGAGTGCCTGTGTGCTGCTCCCAGCCCTGGCCAGCAAGAACAATGATCAGGGACACCCGGTTTCAGTGGTCCAGAGAGACCTAGGCCACTTCCAGCTTTAGGCAGAATAAAAAATTAAAAATGATGGAACAGAAGACAAAATAATGCCACACACCAAAGAAGTGAGTTGTAATTAAATATGATGAAATATCTGCGAACAAAAAAGAACCATGTCTTTTACCAAATCACATTTCTCATTTGCTTAAGTTTGCAGCTCTAAGCTGAGAGTGGGTGTCACATTTTGGTCTGCTGCAGGTAGAAACAAGCTGAGAGAAGAATCAAATACCAAAAATATTGAGAATTGACTAAATCTGAGGCCCACTTTGAGGTTGTTCCCCAGGCCAAATGCCCCCTGCAACCCCTCTCCCCAACTGGCCCTGCTTACAGGATTCCTTCAAAAACTCCTGCTGCTGAACACCAAACATGACAGGGGAGGAGGCCCCAAGGAAGGTCAGGTGGTACCCGGTGCGGAAAATTTCTTGTCACCCCCCCCCCCATTTATTTATTTATTTATATTTATTTTTGACTGCAAAAATGGTTTTACGTTATTTCATAGTATCTTACAAAGGAATGTGGATTCTGGGCCTCTGATAACAAGTAGGCGACTATGGACAGATACTTAAATCTACAGGATGGATTGTGTTTTGGCTTGTGATATTTTATTCATATTTATTGTTTATTTCTTTTAAAAACCTGCAAAGTGGTTTACTAAAACAAAAAACACCAAACATGACAGTGGAGCAGGCCCAAGGTACAAACTCTGTGCTATTTTTCTAGAAAAAGAGGTCCTGGAACTCACCACAAAAGTCTTCCTTGTTCTCTTATAATGGCAACAGTGCCAACCTGAGAGGTGCCGGAACTGAGTTCCAGTTTTTATTGCTGCCGTAAATACAATTCTGCCCCTTACAGCTTTTCCACAGTGATTTACAGCTAGGAATGACTTTGACAGAAGACCACAGGTATTTAGGAGCAGATTTCCCACTACAACACGGCAAAATTTTAATCTATACAGAGACGCCGTGGCTTAGGCGCCCACAGGCTCCATGCTGCCCCAAACGGTCTACCCACTGCCTCTCCCTCAGATGTAGGGTGGCTGAGTGAGAGGAGGCAGGCAGACTCCTCGGAGGCCCCACGGAGCGTCCTGCCCCCCGCCCCGCAGGCAGCTGGCCCCATCCCCGTGGGCGGCAGGCCCTGCCCCTGGGCACAGGGCACGTACACCGCCCCAGGCGCCCGATCGGCTTGCTCCGCCACTGAGGGCGGTCTCCCATTCAGGGGCTCAGATTGGGATTGCTGGATATTTTCAGTCCCACGTTTTATAAGGGAAGGAATCCCCACGAGCATGCTCAGAAAAAGTCTCTGTAGAAGACTTGTAAGTCTACAAAGAAATATTTTGAGTCCATAGCACATGAACATCACCGAATCTGAAAGGAGTCATCTACCTGGGGACCAACACAGTGACTATAGGGAGAATGGATATTCGAGTGACCAGGAAAGCAACCAATGAGCTGGGAAACTCAAATATCCCCCTCATCATGAATTTACAAAGTGGCCCTAACTTAAGCAAGAAATTATTTCACAGTACCAGACGTCTCCAACCTCTGCCAGACTAATAGGGAGATAATACTTGTCTGTCCCCATAGAGTTTTTATAAAACTTTTCATTTTTATAAAAGGGATACTGGACTAGTCAGATACACCAGTACCATTGAATAAAGTTGCTGTAATTCAAAGTGGTGTTCAAAACCAATGTTATTTGTTTATTTCAAATCTTGCTCGCTCATTCCTTTGGAACTGGCAGCGGGGGTGTTTATTTACACATTTTGCATCCAATCTTTGCATAAGCTTACATCTAACAAAAAAGTGTCTTTTAAAAGTTGCAGAATCACACTGGTATTCAAATGCATACTGCCTCCAAGCAGTTGCCAACAGTTCCAAACGACCAGTACCCTGGAGTTATGATTGGTGTTCTTCTGAGCGTTCAAAGCAAGCTGCATTCTAACTGCCTCAGAACTCCAAGGAGCAGTTGCTCCGGTGCTCAGACCAGCTTCACTCTTTTCAGGTCTTGTCCTAGGTCAGACGCTGGAAGAGAAAGACCTGGAAAAAGCCGTTGCTCTGGAAAAAGACTGGTTGAAGAACTGATTCATGTAGGTGCATATATGCAGCGCTCCTCAGTTCCCCACAGACATAGCAGTGTTTTCTCAGATAGGAACAGATTGACTTTTATTTCCTTTTGTCCTGTCTGAGAGCCACTTGGTAGGCTTTTCACAATGTGTGTGTGTGTGTGTGTGTGTGTGTGTGTGTGTGTGAGAGAGAGAGAGAGAGAGAGAGAGAGAGAGAGAGAGAGAGAGAGAATGAGGACTAAAGCCAGAAAGGATTCTTTCCTGAACAGGAGCTGTATTGGTCTGTTGCACCAACGTTCTTTCAAGGGTAGAATGCATAACTTTGGTGGGATCATGCCTGACATTTTACCAATGGAGAGGGAAGGGAGGGGAGCATAGGAATGCAGAGGAGGAGTGGACTAGAGAAGAGCCCAATTATCTGCATGGAGGGGGTCCCTAGAACAAAAGGGGTTGTGCAATTTCCTCACCCCTGGGGAAGTCTGATTCCTGGCACTTATGATTGCAGGTACAGCAGACTTTTCCATTCCTACGTCTCAAGGTGGGAAATGCTGAATTTGCCCTAGAATGATGGCATTGTTTTAGCTGCACATCACTATTTGCTCAAACTTTAGGAGATGTCCATATGATACTGTGCCTAAGTATCTAACGGTTATCTTTTGTCTGTCTTTTTCTCCAGCATGCCTTCTATCGCCAGCCTTCCCAGCACTAAAGCGGAACTTCCACCCCAGGCGCATGATGGGTCCTTCCCAGTCCGCCTCTTGTGCAGGGTGTCCTGCGTGCAACTAGCTGCCTTTCTCCTGGCTGTCCTGGGCTGCCTAATGAGCATCTGCTCCACATCTGCCAACCTTGACTGGAGAGTGTGGCAAGTAGACAAAATCATGGGCAGCAACCAGCAGGGCGTTGTGGGCATTGGCATCTGGGGTGCCTGTTCCATAAGAAGAGTTACTATGAAGAAAACTAACATGATATGTATACCATTCAACGATGAGGAGTCCCTGCCAGCTGAAATCATCGCGGCCCAGGACTTGATGCCAATGGCCTCAGTGGCCAATGCGGTGACCGTTCTTTGGATGGCCTTTGCTCTATGCAACATCTTTGAGCCGGGAAAAGACGAGAATTTCATTGATACCTTCTTTTCAATTGGGGGAAGGATAGAGTTGACAGCGGGTACTTGTGTACTGATTTCCATTTCATGGAATCTTCATTCCGTATTAACAAATGAAGGAATTCCGCTTCTGGAGGTTTTGGGAGTGCCTCTGATTCCCACAGAACAACGTGCTGGAATGGCCATCTATGTTGGGTTTCTTGCTGCAACTTTGCAGCTGTTAAGCGGAACTCTGGTTCTGGGTGAAAAATATTTTTGGAAGAGGAGTGAAATAAACACTTCCAAGCAAAAATTTGTAAATGACCCAGAAAGTGTTACAGACACCAAAAACCCAAAGCTGAGGATGAAATACAGACAGTACTTCTCTTCTGTGACACTTGAATGTGAAGAAGAAATACCCACTATCTGGCGGAGATGTCAAAGTCATATTAAAACGGAAACCATGCCAGGCTCACTAGCAATATGGCTAACGAATGGTTCCCGTCCTATGACTGGCCTTTTTTAAATGGAAACAGGGGACATTGTGTATATTTATTTTCTTATGCATATTCTGTTTGGGTTTTTTTAACTGAATGCTTCTGGGATGCTTACAACATAGAGTCAACTATAAATAGGGGGAATAAATGAAAAGTATAAAACTGATATATTTATATATTTATGTCATTTATGTTATGCTATATCTCTTTTAGCAATAAAAAGAATGTTATCTCATCGCAAACTTATGCTGGAGTGCTTATTTTGCTGCAGACTCTACTGTCTATGGTGCTTTTCGAATTTTCTGCATTTCAGAAACACTGCAAATCACAAAAGGTTCTGGGGCATGCTTCGTGTGTGTGTGTGTGTGTGTGTGTGTGTGTGTGTGTTTGCAGTACGTTTTACAGAGAATACTGGCCAAGCCTTTGAGTGCCTGTGTGCTGCTCCCAGCCCTGGCCAGCAAGAACAATGACCAGGGACACCCGGTTTCAGTGGTCCAGAGAGACCTAGGCCACTTCCAGCTTTAGGCAGAATAAAAAATTAAAAATGATGGAACACAAAACAAAATAGCGCCGCACACCAAAGAAGTGAGATGTAATTAAATATGATGAAATCTCTGCAAACAAAAGACCACAGGTATTTAGGAACAGATTTCCCGGTACAACGTGGCAAAATTGTTATCTATACAGAGACACGGTGGCTTGGGTGCCCGCAGGCTCCACGCTGCCCCAAACGGTCTGCCCACCACCTCTCCCTCAGCTGCAGGGTGGCTGAGTGGGAGGAGGCAGGCAGACTCCTCGGAGGCCCCGTGGAGCGTCCTGCCCCAGCTTGCCTCACCTGCAGGCGACTGGCCCTGTCCCAGTGAGTGGCTGGCACCACCCCTGGTCACAGGGCATGCACGCCGCCCCAGGTGCCCAATTGGCTTGCTCCGCCGTTGGGGAAGCACATCCTTTTTTGAGATTGTCCTTCTATGTGATGCCCAAAATCTCTCTAACATAGTCCATATGAAAGGCATTGAGGGATTTCTCCTGGAGGGTATAAGTTTCCCATGACTCCCTTCCATAAAGCAGCATGCTTAACATGCAAGCCATGTAGACCTTCAACTTGGTGTTGGTCATTAGCATCACATTCTCCCACCTTCTCTGGCTGATTGAGGTGGCCATGGCGACATCCTGACATCATGCACATGGCCCTCTGAACATTGAGGGGCCCCAACTGCTTAGGCCCCAAAGAGCCAGCGCCCTTATTCTCCAATACCCTTTTGTAGAGATGAGCCATTGCTAAAGCTACCTTGCCAATACTCATGTCCAGCTTAGCATCAATGGGAAGGTTGTTGGTTATGGTGGCACCTGGCCAGACAAAATTGTCTACCACTTCCAGTGTGTGCATGGAGTGCTGATGATATCCTGACCCAGGATACTGGTCTTTGTCAGGCTAATGATGAGGCCAAACTTAATGCAGACTTGGGCAAAACGGTCTAGAGGCCTCTGTAGAATTTCCTCAGAGTGCTGGTAGAATAGAAATTTTGCTTTGACTTCTGGAACTCAAATAATGTCCTCGACAAATGGGCATCTCCCCTTCCTCAGCCCCCAGCTTCATTAAGACAATTTTATTTTTATTTTTTTGAAATGATATTTATTCCAAGTTTAAAATTACAAAAAAAGAAGAAAAAACAGTACAGAATACAAAGAAAAATTTAACCATAACAAAGCGAAAATATAACAGGAAAAAATTGAACAATAAAATAGAGTAAAAAAAAACACGAAACAAAAAATATAAAAATGCATTGAGTTAAAATAGAACAAAAACAGATTAAACCTTTACATAACCTTTTCCCTTTACTTATTTCCATGACCTCCTCTCACCTCCCAATTTTGTATTCTAGTTCAGATCGTATTTCCAGCAAATCCTTCTAACCTTATTTTCATTTGCGTATTTTAATTTAGTATAATGTAGTTAATCATCCTCTGTTTCATCAATTTCATCAACTCATTTTTGCTTAATCCTTTATATCATATCTACCAAAACGACCTAATTTTCTTTTTCCAACATCTTTCTAACAGTCTTTTATATTACAATATTTTTGAAGATATATTTTGAATTTTTTCCAATCTTCTTCCATAGACCCTTCTCCCTGGTCTCGAATTCTGCCAGTCATCTCAGCCAGTTCCATGTAGTCCATCACTTTCATCTGCCATTCTTCTCGGGTGGGTAATTCTTGTGTCTTCCAGTACTTTCCGATGAGCATTCCTGCTGCTGTTGTAGCATACATTAAGACAATTTTAATTTGGCTGGGGCACTGGAGGTGGAGTTGGATATTTATTCCAGTTGCTTCACTTCCAATCATGGAAGTGATTTGTTTAGTTGAACAGCTCAACTATTGGATTCTACACTAGTTAAACATAGCTTAAATAACTATATGAGTGTACAGCTCAACTACTTGTGCCATAGGTAACACTAAATGAATGTCATGCATGGACAACCCTATTGTGAGACCTCCTGCTCCCATGTGATGATGTGAGCCCATTGTGTGGAGTTGCATAGCTGGCTTTATAAGTCAGATTTTCATCTTTCCTGGATAGTTCATCACCCCTTAAGATAGTATAGGATCAGCCAGTTGCAGTTTCAAAATGTTTTTATTGGTATTTTCAATTTACACAAGATGTAGGGAATACACAACACAATAACAAATACACAGTTTTAGGGAAGGGTTCTCTGATTGGCTGCAATGAGCACCTTTCTTGTTTCGGGCCTATTCCATACTTTTATTGCCTTCTCCTAATTGGCTTGTGTTACTTTTGTCACAGTATGCAGATGGTGAAAGCAAGGAGGGGCATCCTTGGTCAGAATACAAGGCCACCAATTCAATGAATGAATGTACATGCCCTCTGTTCCTATTGTCCACCAGGTGGTATGCTTCTGGAAACCACGCAGTTGCTGGAAACCATAGGATGGGAGAGTGCTGTTGCTCCCAGATCCTGCTTCCCATGAACATCTGGCTTTCCACTAGGAGAACAAATGCCGGACTAGATGGCCCACTGACCTGATCCAGCAGAAATGTTATTAACCAGCTTAAAATGAGGGAGATGGAGAAATAGATTTAGGGTCCTGGTAGCGGTATCTTTCCTAATGCAGGACAGTGATGAACAGGTGATGCACCACTTGAATGCTGCCTTCAGCTCACATTTTAAGCAAATAGGCAAGGAAATGTATCTATCAGTTAACCATCCTGAACCTGAGAGGCACTGTCCCACTGAAGGTCCAGCAGGTTCTACTTGAAACTTCATCAAATTAGGTTACCTGCATTGTTTTCTGGTGAGTTTTCCCTAGCTAACAGTGGGGAACTAGAACTATAACTAGAAAAACCAATGCAGTAGTGCCAGGATCTGAATGCACCCAAAGTTGTTGTTATTTATTTATTTATATAGCACAATCAATGTACATGGTGCTGTACAAATAAATATTAAAAAGTCCATCCTGATGAACTATACAATACAAATCAATAGTTTAAACAGCATGATTATATCAGGTGTACTAAAACTGCAATAGCCAACTGGAACCAGAACTCGTCACAGTTTGGGGCCAACAGGGGTTGCTCAGCTGATGGTTGATTTGTGGCTAAAAGTCATGATCAAGAACTGTTTAGTGTCTCCTAGAAATAGCTGAGGTGTTGGAGGAACAAACACAAGCTCAGAACACAGGATGAAGTCTCCCTTCTTTCTCCCTCCAGGCCTCTCATCTGTAGACCTATTGAAATGAATGGAGCTAAGTTCATCATGCCCATTGCTTTTAACGGGAGTGGAACTTATTTGGATACCATTCAAAATGCAACTGCCAGCCTTGCTCTTAGTATTTCAGAAGAACCGTGTAAAGTTTCATGCTAAGAGATTGGTTCTTTTAAAAAAAGCGAAAGCAAGAAATATTTGTGCTTAATTAGTCTCAGACAATTCAGTGACATCGGTTGGTTTGGCATTGACTAATTACTGCTGTTAATGTGAGCTGATAATAATGAATGAAGAAACCCTCACACAGGCCTTAGAACCAACTATCCATTTCCTCCTGCAAGGCCACAGAGGCTACATTCATATTTCATCTACATTCAGTATGAGAATGCATCAGAGTGGGAGGAATCAAATTTCAACATGCCAGAAACATTTTTCTTACCCACTTGGCTTTGCAGGCTCTTAGATTTCATGCCTTGCCAGTTTTACAACCTTTTTTTATTTTTTAAAAGAGCCCTTCCTTTCAATTAGATCCCTGGTGCTTTTATTTTATACGAACTGGCGTAGCCATTGTAGCAACCACGCCTTTGATAAAACAGATTTTTCTCTTTGGTTATTCTAGGAGAGAAACCCAAAATCTATTGTGAAGATTTTTAAGTAACATTACAAAAAAGAACAGCAAGCCAAATCCACGGAATAAGCATTTTATTACTGAATTTTTTTTTGATTGTACAAGTAATAACTTGTTCCTCCTTTTTAGAAGAAGGAAACACGAAGTTGCCTTGGTGCTGTCTGATAATCCCTGCCTCCCCCAGTCCAATTTTACTAGGTGTCTAGCATGAACAAGGAGATATCTTCCAGCATCTTCTTAATTGACTTCTTAAATTTATTTCTTCCTGGATCTTATGGTGCTTGACTAAGCTGAATACAATAATTGCCTACATTTGTTTTGAGTCATATAAGTAATGAACGATATCCAACTATTAGTGCCATCTTTACCACAGGTTGCACTCAACTAAGTCCTACTCAGAGTAGACCCATTGAAATGAATGGACACAAGATTCTCATGCCCATTAGTTCCAGTGACTCTACTCTGAGTAGGCCAGCATTGGACGCAACCCCTCTCTACCAAAAATTAAGTCCTATTGAATTCTGTGAAGCTTATTCCCAATTAAGTAAGGCAAGGACATGTTACTCAAGTTCACTTGTTTTCAATAGGCCTGTTATGTACATGACTATCCTTCTATAACACTCAATAACTGGTTGGTAAACAGGTTTCCATTGAAGCCATGGCAACCAAATAAGTAGGCGGTTTAGAGTTTTCTGCCTTTGCAACAGTGCTTTTTATTATTAATGTTTTTAAATATCAAAATTGTCCCTTGTTATATACATTTCATGGTCAAGTTTGATTAACATTTCATCTACAGACCATGGTTGTTGTTCTTTTACTGCCTGTTATCAAACTTCGACTCCATAGAAATGATTTACACAATACAGTCTTCTATTTTTAAAATGAAATATTATGAAGGGGAGTCCTGAAGGTGGTTAGTATTTGAAACATGCTGGTCTTACTCCGCATACCTGGAGGCTTCCCCCATCTTTCCTTCCATTTGGCTCTTTTCTGCCCCCCCCACCCACCCCACCCCCGCTACTTTTTCTACTAGACTAAATAGAAAGCAATATAAATAAGGAACAGACATACAGTATTTTCAAGATCTTGGGTTCCTGCCACAGCAGTCCTGCCTCCCCTCAGGCTTCACGTAATCTCCATAATCTCCTTCCAATCATAGCGACCAAGCAAAGAAGACGTAAATTATGTACCTTCTAAGGCAGACTGGTCAAAGCTTTCAGCAACCTTCCCGAGTTAAGTGCTTCCCATTTATATATCTTGAAGCTAGCAAAATGTGTGACTTCCCCTCCGCCGCTTCCTCCAGTGCTTTTCTTTCCACTTCCCAATGAAAGAATTACTGTTATTATGCTTTCTGCTCACCTGCTCCCTGTCTTCCTATCTGGCATCTCAATTTCAAAGTAATAATAGCTGCCTAGAGGTTTCAATTAGCTTATAACGAAATGTTGCTCATTAATAAAGCCCCAGGATAGTAAAACATATGCCACTTCAGCACTCCCCCCCGCCCCCCCACCCCACACACAGAGAAAGGGAGAGAGAGATCACAGTTTTCAAAACGAAGCAACCTTTATGTTTGCAATCAGCATGCAAGTAGTTTATTGAGACATTTGTCTCAGTAAACACAAAGGGATTATCTAGAAGCAGGTCCCATTGCAGGCAGTATCCTCCGCACAATGTTGACATTTGAAGCAATGTTAAAATAAAACTGGGAGTGGTGCTTATGTTGTGCTAAAAGTTGGAGATCTGATTAACATTTGCCAAAAACGTTTGCTGATCTTTCTGAATCCATTTTGGGGAAAGGCAGGCAGAAGGTAACAGAGGAACAGCTGCTCGGATCTTGGGTCCTTTTCAGGACGAACTCTTTCTGCAAAAGATCCTTTGCTCCGTGACTGAAGGGGCAAAGCAAGTAAGCGTCTGTCCCCAGTCACACATAAGGAAGCAACGTAGGTGCAACATTCATTATCTGAATGCAGTCAATGTGCAACTAGGATGAGTAGGGTAATGTGAAGGATCTGCAGGTAGGATATGGCAGGGACCATGAGAGGTGGAGGGAAGGAATTTGCACAAACACAAACCCCATGATCCCCATGAAAACTGCTCTCCACAATTCTGCTATTTGCATTCAGAGGGCAATCTCCATTACCTTCCTTTTATATTTTTTCTTCTAAAACAGCACATATTAATTGCCTTCAAACAATTAATGTCACATCTAGTTTGGTTCTGATATAGCTAGGGATGCGTGAGCATGTCAATTACAGTTTCTTTCTCTCTTTTTTCTAATCTTAACTTCAGTCCTCCCTATTTCTATATGAGTTTGCTATTTTATGCCCCGTGAGATTTCATCGTTTTAATATTTATCTCCAAATATACACATTATTAGTATTCAGTTTTGCAAAGCAGTTTTCCCTAACAAAACACATTTTTCCCCACTAATATATGCAGTTTTATGGAGACACATATTACCCTAGTGTCTCCATTGTTGCACACATTACAACATTTTGAAGAACGCTGAGCTTCAGTTCTTGTGTTGCTTTGGGAAGTGTGAATTTGGAAGATTCACATTTAAATGTGAACTGGGTCGGATTCCTCCTGCTTCTCTCATTACTACAGCTCCATTCCCACAAGAAAGGAAAGAACACCCTGATTCCATCTCCAGGAGAATGGTGCCGGGATGTGTGGGGTGGAACTGGTGCGCTCACTCCTGCTGTCTGTCACGTCATTCTCATTCTTTGAGGGAATTAGAATGCCAAAACAGGTCTCTTCTCACCAAACTCACATCTCTGTGTGTATTTCAATCCTAATTGGGGTGTTCATTTAATGTGTGTGGGCAAACATGGAAGGGGAATCTCTGGGTGCACTACCAAGACCCCATAGGAGCCAACTCCTACAAGCTGTGGGAGCTTCAGCCCCCACAATAAAATATTTGAGGAGGCTGAGCCCCCACAAAGTTGATGGGCATTCCCATTCAAATGGTGTGTGTGCACTGCGTCATGTGATAAATTATGCAAGGCAGGGCTTATCTGGGCCCCCCACAATATTTTATTCAAGTTGGCACCCCTGCAAGACTCAGTGCCTCTGATGCACAACTTTCATGCCCCCTGCCACCTTCCCTGAGTATGAGCGCAAAGGTTTTCAACAAGGACAGCTCCACTAATAAAGTGGCTTTCAAACATACAGTACGGATTTCTCCCCTAGAACACTCTTCTGTGTGCATTTAAAAGGGGGACAAAGTGCCTATGGGGGGGAATGGCATTCATGTGCTAGCCCTCCCCTTCAGTGCTCTAGAAATGATGTTCCCATCTACTGGTCCTACATCTAGCTCCACTTGACTTCCCTCAGGTTGATTTAGGACTGGGGGACCATTTCTAAATGCTAAGAGTCCCCCAAAACCCACTGGGCATTTTGACATACTTATTTTGATGTAGCCTGCACAGTTCGAAATCAAGCTGTATGGGCAAAGCTGCAGCATTTTGCAGGCACCAACTACCAGCAGATTGCCTTTTCTTTTCTTTTTTCTTTTTTTTCATTTTTTTAAATTAATTTTCCAAAAAATTTAAAACAAACAAACATACATACATACATCCTGTTTGAATCTTGGTAACATAATTAAGTGACTTCCTCAAATCCCCTTGGTTGAAATTCAATATATATCATTTTAACGGTTTTCCAAAATCAAATTTCTCAAAAAATTAACTTAACATCTTTCATTCTTTCTAATTTATCTTTAAACATCTTAAATCCTATCCTTACATATTTAAATCCTAAGCCTATCTAATATTTGCAAGCTTTTCCAATTAAGTTATCTTAACATATTTAACTAAATAGTCTTTAAATTTCATCCATTCTTCCTGGTACTACTCCTCCTAAAAATCCATCAACTTCATCTGCCAATCTTCCACTCTTGGTACTTCTTGTGTTCTTTTCTTTTTTCTTTTGGTCAGGGACTCATATTTTTCCTTGCCCCACCCCAATGTCATCTATGATTTCATGATTGACAGGTGGGCATGGCTTGGGCAAAACCTTGCAGTGGATCCAATGTGGAGGGTTGTCACGTCTAATTAGGCCTGCAGACTGGAGGTTCCCCACCACAATTTTTGATTCTAAGCCTTCAGGGTTAGACTTCCCATTGATTTATACTAATTTGCACTAAAAACATCAGTGTTCCAGAAATTAGAATTCAGTTGGAGGAGGAGAAAAAAAAAACCTTTATTGAAGGAGAGCAATGATAAAAAATAAACATGCAATAAAGTTATAATGCAGAACATAAAATGGGTCAGTAAGTCTAGCTGTTAATCACGTTTGGTAGTTCAAGCTCACCCAGGCATGACTGTGGGCAGGATTCCTGCACTGCAGGGGGTTGGACTAGATGACCCTCAGGGTCCCTTCCAACGCTACAATTCTATGAGTCTATGATTCTATGAACTGTTTAAAATGACAGTGAGGAAATCTGGGTGCTAGCCATTCATCTTGCACTAGAGGGAGCTCATTGACCATTCTCTGGAATTAGCTGGCAACAATTGTTGCAAAGTTAAATTTTAGAAAAATCTGATGATATCCGGCTATTCCCATTTTTGTCTTGCTTAACCAACAAAGTCTGTGCATCTTGTAGTGTTACATAATGTCTATGGCTGACCGTCATCTAGAAAATAGGTTGTAGCTTTTTTAATAATAATGATGATGATGATGATGATGATAGAATTTATATACTGACCTATACCACAATTTTCAGGGCAGTTCAGATGATAAAATCAGAACACAAACCCACAAAGCACACAATCAAAACAAAATCGAAAACAGCCCAATAACCCCCCACCACATTTTAAAAGGGCATAGGATGTAGGTTAAAAACTCTTAAAACACTAAAAAATAAAATAAAAGGACATTTTAAAAACAATTTTAAAAGAAGAAGAAGCACTCTGCTGAGCAGCAGCCGCTGCAGTCTTTATGAAGCCTGTCAGGCCCCTTCCTGGGCCCAGAGCAGAGAGGCAGAGGCCCTCAGGCTCTCAGCAAGGTGGTGGGATACAATTGCCTGTCCACTGAAAGACCACACTGAGTGTGGCCTTTTTAATGTAAGCTGCTGTAGGGGAAAATAATTTGAAAAGCTAACTATAAAAAATTTAAATCAATAGATTTAAATTTAACCATATCTTAGAAGGAATGCTTCAATTCAAAGGGGAATATTGATCATTTCAAGATCAATTAACACTGCATCTCAGATTTCATCTGCAGCTGTTTTAGATTTACAGATGAATTGGAAGATATCATGTTATGCAAGTTGACTTATAGGAAGGGGGCTGAAGGCAGGCAAGAGACATCAAGAAATGAAATGAGGAGGAGCTCAATATCTTACTGGAATGTCCAAACTAAGGAGGGGGGACAATTTTTAGCCTGAGAGCCACATTCCCTTCTTCGGGCCACATGTCAGTAGTGGGCTGGGCTAGATGCAAAAGTGTGTGTGTGTGTGTGTGTGTGTGTGTGTGTAAATTTCACAGTAAGCAGGTTTCTGCATGCATTTTCATATGCCCAGGTCTGGCCCACCCATGAGGCAAGGTGAGGCAACTGCCTCAGGCAGCAGGATCCACAGGGGCAGCAGATCCTAATGTAGAGCTTTCTTTCCCCCTTGTTTCTGATGAAGAGCTTCCCTCATCCCTTCTTCCCTGGTAGGGAGGGGGTACCATTATGGGGTCCACCTCAGGTGCCAAAATGTCTTGGGCTGGCCCTGATTATACCCCTCTCTGTTCTCCATCCAGGCAAGTAAGAAGCATCATCAGAGTTCAAGAACACATTCCGGCCAGGGAGAAACAACATGAGGAGGGCGCATAGAAGAGATGGTGAGAGGTGTGGCTGAGGAGAGTCCTGGGGGACAAAGGCTTGGAGGTGCATTTGACCCACCTGACCTGAGAATCCCTACCTTTGGCATAAACCCAGTCAACTGGTGGCAAAAGTGGTCCTTTATATGCAGACTATGATGAGCTCTACACAAGCTCTGAAAAGTAGCTGGAGCATATCTTCCCCACCACACATTACTGTCTCTTGAAGGGTTTGAACATCTTTGTTGAGCCAGTTGTAACTGACTAATCCGAGAGAGAGCATTTTGCACTAGAGAATTCCAGTTTGGTTTAACATAGGAAATCCCATTAAAATGATTTATGTCTTAAGGTTCCGTTAGTCATAGATCACGTATACAGAAGAATTGTTATTTGAGTTTTATGTACAGGGAAAGCAAACCAGAGGTAGCCTCAGCCAACTTATTCAACCTCTCTCATGACCCCTAAGTCAGGATAGAAATTCTCATTCCTAATATACCTATGGCTATCATCAAACATCTGAAAACTTACAGAACAAATTGCCCTGTGTAGACCACATGAAATATATGGATAGTCACTGTTGTAACCTGCAGGTATCCCCATGTAGAGCAATCCTAGGCATATGAAAGTTCACCCCTGATTAGGACACAAAGGGGGGCCATGAGGCCAAATCTCATTCCCTCAGCCGTGAGCTGATCCACCCATCTTGTCTGCACAGGACAACTGATTTTCCCCACACAATGAAGACCTGTTACTAAGCATCATCTTCAAGCATAGCTGTTAGCGGTATGTCCAGGTTTCTCATCTGCCTTTCTGGTAGTTGTTTTCAGAGTTCCAGGAAGTGGTGACAGGCTGTACACTGGATTGAGCTGACTCATAGAACTGCAGAGTTAGAAGTGATCCCTATGGTCATCTACTGTATAGTTCAACCCACGGGTAGGCAAACTAAGGCCCTGGGGCCGGATCTGGCCCAACCGCCTTCTAAATCCAGCCCGCGAATGGTCCAGGAGTCAGCGTGTTTTTACATGAGTAGAATGTGTGCTTTTATTTAAAATGCATCTCTGGATTATTTGTGGGGCATAGGAATTTGTTCATTTCCCCCAGAAAAATATAGTCCGGCCCCCCACAAGGTTTGAGGGACAATGGACCGGCCCCTGCCTGAAAAAGCTTGCTAACCCCTTGCCATTTGCTCCTGAATGGTCCAAAATTATCACTGAAGGTTCAGCCCAGCGCAAGCCATACCATGGTCTGGGCAGTAAAGCTTGAGAGATTCTACTTCAGAACCCCAGTTCAATGGATTCTACTTCCATCCTTAGCCTCCAATGGCAATGCTGGCTCAGTGATGTAAATAACTGGAAACATCTATGGCTGTTTGCTCTGTGAGCCACTGAAGAGTGGTCAGATAAAATTTATTTTTGACAGGATCCTGATTACTGGAAGTTGCAAGGAAGCTGTGTGTAGAAGAAAAGGATTGTAGGCAATGCTATTTTTAGTTCCTCCTTCCCTCAAGGTTAGTGAATCACTTCCTTTGATGGATCACAATGGCATCTTGTTGACTGCCGTGAGCTTACTGCAATCAACCTCCTTAATTGAAACAATGGCAATAAGTATTGATTCAACAAAATGAACCATGAGAGACCTTTTATGCATTACTTGGATCTGGAGAGGATTTGCTAAGTGGCATGACCAATTCAGATGACAAGAAATTTTAAGTAAATCATCTTGGCACACACGCATAAAAATCACTTTGAGAAGCTTACATTTTTCAGATGAGAGTCCCTCCCCCCAGGCTGTACATCATCCGATGGTTTAACTTGTCACTGGACTACATTTGGATTGACAAATAGAAAGATCTCTGTTGATATATCCAAAAATGGAGGCTCTGCAGTTATTTATGAAGATGCTGGAAAATTCCAGCCACTATTGACGTCCACAGAGTCTTCTCCCTGATGTAATGGAGCAAAGCAAATTGGAAATGTTCTTTGTGGTCATTGCCACATAGAAGTATTTCTTGACATAAAGTGTGTTCACTCAGTACACTCAAAAGAACATGAGATCAAGATCTACCTCAGCCTTCCCCAACCTGGTGCCCTCCAGTTTTTATTGGACTGCATTTCATCAGTCATAGCCAACATTGCCAATGGTAAGGGATGATGAGGGTTGTAGTCCAAAACATCTGGATGACACCAAGATGAAGAAGGCTTGTCTACCTTGTCCAGTTTTATGCTTCTAACAAAGGAACAGTTGCAATGCTTGGGGTAAGGTGCTGCGGTGTCACCCTCCTGGTGTGGCAGTGCTGCCACTTGTTGGGGCCAGGGTGGGGTGGGGCAGTGTGATGTCAAGGGGGCAGAAGCACTGGGTTGGGGGCAGGCAATGTATGTCCATGCCCAAGCAAAACCAACGTGCTCTTGCCTATACCAGTCCTAGAGGGTGGCAGCATCATGGCAACCAAGAGGGCAGTGTAGCGGCAGCACTTCACCTCATGCACAAAGACTTCATGGACCATGACTACAGATCTTTTCAAGATGGTGTCTGGTTTGAAAACTTTATAGTGGAAGATAAAAATCATTTTTAAAAAAATGCTTGGGGCATTAAAACATGATATATTATTTCTTACAAAGATAATTTTGCAGGTACCTCACCCTTCTTGTCTTTTGCTCTGTAAAGTTCAAGAGTGGTTCATGGTCAACTGTCCCCAACCTGATAATTCTTTGATTCCACAACTATTCAGATGTATGTTGCCCATGAACGTGGGAACTCTATTGAACTGTTGCAGCTAGCAGTTACTGATAAGCCTTCTGTCAATGGGTTTAGATGCAAACCACGCATTTAAATAAATAGGCACACCACCACGCTGCATCCAGTAATGATGGCTGCATTTAATACAGTAGTACGGTTTAATACATTTAGTACAGTAGCATCACCCTATGAGGAAATGGCTGCAGTTGAACAATAGGGCACATGTTTTGCACGCTACAGGTCTGTGTAGGGCTAAGATCATATATAGTTGCTGCTAGCCAGTCAATATGAAAAATGCTGAGTGACCAAAGTTTTGATTAGGTAGGAATGCACTGGTGCAATTATCCTAGACCAATGATACTAGCATAATGCCATAAATCATAGCCAGGGATGGTACAGTACTTGCACTCTGTCCTGGACAATGGTTTACTGAAATACTGCGACTCATAGTCATAAATCAGCTTCAGCCCAAGTCCTTAAGTGTCTTGAAGTTTGCACTGCCAGTGGTTTGCCAAGTATTCAACCATTCCAAAGCTTCCTCTTCTCCTGATTTAAAAGGCAAAGTAATTTGCTTCACCCCCTCTTTTCTGTCAAGTCATAATGTATTTCAATGTACTGAGAATAAACACTGTGTTTCAAGTGTGAAGCATAGACCAGCCTGGTAATTGTTTGTTCGCTCCCTCTCCCTCTCTAACACACAGCTTGGTTCCTAACAGGGATTTCTTACTACCCACATCCTGCTACAGCACCCTGCTCCTCCCTCTTCCAACAGCTACTGCCCCAGGGGTGGGGACTCTGCAGAATTGCATAGTTTGTATGTGGGGAGAAGGGGAAACTAGTTAAACTGGGCACCCTCACTTCTCTTTCTTTCACCTTGCACAACACCACCATTGGATCCAAGCCAGCACCTTTCAAAAGTATTGTGATTTCTTCTTCCAATGCAGTTTTATCTTAGAGAGAGGTATCATAGAATCATACAATTGTAGCATTGCAAGGGACCCTCGGGATCAACTTGTCATTCCTGAAATGCAGGAATATGCAGCTGTCCCATACGGGGACCAAACCTGCAACTTTTGCATTATCAGCACCAGCCTCTAACCAACTGAGCTGTTTCTTCACAACCCTCCACAAATTCCTACACTGGGAAATTCCTACCCTTTCCACAGCTACCAGAAACTAATTTAAGGACATAAAAACTCTGCTTTATTCAGGTGTGTGGAGCCTTTGGCCCTCCAGGTATTGCTGAGCTACACCCTTGCTAAGGTGGGTCAGATGCTCCCATCCCTGTCCTATCACCACACCAGCCAGGACAGGACTGAGGGTGAAGAAAGAGCTCTTCCCTTTCTTTGGACAGCCTGGGAAACTCAGCCAACCTACTGTACCTGGAATGGGGCATACCTGTGTGGAATGAGGCATACCTGTGGGCAGCCTGAGGAAGTGCCACCCCCCTTGGACCTGCCCATAAAATAGCAAGTTCAGGGTGAGAGACAAGGATGATGTTTCCAGGAACTCTTATCATGGTGAGACTTTGTTGAGTGAGCTGAGAGTTTGCACCAGGTGTGAGAACCTGGAGGCTGAGAGGGAGGGTGTGTCAGAATTGATATTGATTTGATTGATATTGATGAATTGATACTGATTTATATATATTAGTAAATCTGTACTAATGTAGCATTTTCTATCTATAACTGTGTTTTGTGGTATTTTAAGTTGTCTGTTGTTGCTTCAGTTTTCTATACATTGAGCAGAGATACTTTTTAATGTATTAGGCAGTATAGGAACTAAATAACCAATCAAGTCCCCATTTTTCCAAATGTGCTTCGTGTTTTGCAAGGGCTTTGCTTGCTCCTCTTTATGAAACACACATATTCCAATATCTAATTGTGAATAATGAGAATCCATGGGAGCAATGTGACTTGGGAAGGAGAGGAAGAGGGAAATGTTCCATGGGAAAAAATGCTAAAACATCAAAACAGATCTAATTAGGATGATGAGTCCTGTTTTTAATTAGCTAAGTGGGCTAGTGGGGGTTTGTATATTTTATTTTTCAAGATAATGTATTAAGCAATATGTACCAAAATAGAAATTACCATTTAAAAATGCCACAGATCTCATCATTGAAACAAATTGTCCTCTCCCCACATTCTTCTATAGTAGATAAAGTAAACAAAATAGGGATGTTGGAGAATCCTGATGAAAATAAACATGCACAGAAATTGCCAATGTTCATGTATTTGTCCCGTGTTTGGAAAGGAAACCAATCCCGCAAATACAGTTGTTGTTTTTAGTCTGCAAATGACGCACAATTGATTGCCCCCCCCCCTTTAGCATTATGTTTCCTTTGCATTGAAATGAATGGGGTGGGATAATATAATGACAATATAACGTACATAACTTATGCAATTAATCACATGAATTGTGAAAGTTATTTTGCCATGGTGAACGATGAATGATGTAGTTTTTGGAAGAAGATGAACTGCAGGTGAACAGAAACAGTGCTGTATGTGACAAATACAGGCTGGAACGTAAAATGGTGCCTTTCTATGTCCCCAGAAAACTGCTCTGGAGGTTCTCCAATTCTCTGGAGCAGATTTTGAGGGTGCAAAGGGGAATGCAGAGAAGGGGAGAGAAGTGCTGTTGTGTGAACAGAACGGCAGCATTGGTAGCTCAGGGTGTGCAAGGCAGAGGTTCTAACACCCTCTCTATTGTCAGCTTAATTCAAGCACTGCTGCTCTAAGACTTCAATCCTAAAAAGGTCTACTCAGCAGTAAACACCACAGAATTCAATGACAATCTCAGTTAAGTCTGTCTATATCTGCAGCCCAAATTTGGGATTGTAACCATTGTACCATTCTGGCTATACAGGCCACAGTAGCCTTATCACTGCCCACAGGAAGTCCAACTTGTTGTTGTTCTTTTCAGACTACAAACTTATCGAAAACATTAATTTTAGCTACAAAATATAACAAATCAGCAGCCAAGATTAGGAATGAAGAGAAACTCGTTTCAATTTGCATTTAAAAGCAAACCTGCCTAATTCACACTTTCTGAAACAACACACAAACCAAAACACGGCCATCCTTTCAAATTCATACCTCATTGTGCATTTCTCCAGCTAAGCAACATTTACAAAAGTGCATACACGAGGGTTAAGAGTGTACTGGCATAGCATACAAAAATGTGTGTATTAGGAGAAATTCATATAGAGTTTGCAGCTATATAGCAGACTGAGCATCACACATATTTGCATAAAAATCATACATAAACTTTATGCAAATCTGTATCCTCTGTTTTGGTAATGATTCCTCTCTTTTGGCAATGTGTAAGTGGACACCTTATAAAAGGGATAGCCAACATCGTACCCTCCAGATGTTGCTGGACTCCAACTCTAGCTGGCATGGCTAAGACTCAGGGAGGATGGGAATTGTGGTCCATCAACATTTGGCGGGCACCATGTTGGCTAACCAACCTTATATGTTCTTTTCCTGTCCTACCAGGCTTTGTCCCCTGATGTGTGTCAGGGACTAGCTGGATGACAAGGAGTGGTGGAAGGTTCCCCAGAAGAGGAAGGCTTAGAGCTAGGGGAGTGGTGGTGGAACATTGAGAAAAGATCTGAGGATAAAGAGGGGGGACAGAATGATTGGATGCTGAAGAAGCAACAGGCTTGAGTGAGAGAGAAGAGCCAGATTCAGGAAGCAATTCAGACTCTGCATATGAAGCCGTGAAGGAGGGGCCAGGGTGTCAGAAGCATCCACGGAGCTTGCCTTTCCTACTGTTGTAAGTTCCCCTCCCCCTTTGTCTCCAAGGTCATGAAGAGCCTTGTGTGTAACAGAACAAAGGGCGCAGATGGTCCCTTCCAGGCATAGCTTAAGGCTGCTTGGGAGACACCCAGCTGGGGAGGAGACTTAGGAGGAAGTAGGAGACGCAGATTGTCAGTCCTGACAACTGGGGGGGGGGCAGTCTCTGCTTGCATGCTGTTTTCTTGAATAAAGAATTAAATTTATTACTTGTCTCTGAGTCTCTGTGCTGACCTGCAGCTGAACCTGTCCTGGCAATGTGCCAGGTATCACCCTCTGTTTCCACCCCTTTGTCTGGGGATTTGCCACTCAGGAGAGAAACAGTTCTAACACTGAC
This sequence comes from Podarcis pityusensis, assembly GCF_964106645.2. Classification (NCBI taxonomy): domain Eukaryota; kingdom Metazoa; phylum Chordata; class Lepidosauria; order Squamata; family Lacertidae; genus Podarcis; species Podarcis pityusensis. The sequence goes on from NC_138040.1 coordinate 40,878,105, forward strand.
AAAAGACTAGTGGAAACAGGTCAGCAAATTGTAATGGACCGCCACTGTAAGGCTGAGCATGACCAGCATTCCATTGCTGCTTATAGGAGATGCTGAAAGGGGGGTGGGGGGGCCACAAAAGAGAAAAATGCAAATTATATGCATTCATATAACTGTTCCAAGATGCACCATCATATTCTAAGCTATCAAAATTCATTTGATCCAAAATGCAGCTGCTTTTCACAAAACACAGAGCATACGCAGTTGCCAAAAGATCTGATTAGAAAGAAATACTGGCTTACCAATAAACGTTGTTTGCGAAATAAAGATGAAAGTGTCATAGAAGAGTAAAATATTATAGTTATTGTACAAGCTTCTTTTTTAAGGGAAGCATTATCCTCCATCTGCCTAAAAGCCATTATGCTCACTGAGCCTGTTATCTTTCAAGCCATTTACTTGCAGTTAAAATTCTCATTTCTGGGAGAAAGCTTATAATTGCCTGCTCAGCATGTATTTCTTATGCTTTGCAAAGCTGTTTTCTGCCTGGTACATTTTGAAAGCCACCTTTAATTTTTATACAAGAGCGTGAACATCATGCAAAGGGAATGAGCGGTTTGTAGACCACAGGTCTGTTCTGACAACTGCAAATGAATGAACTGCATCACTAAAGTAGAGAAACTGCATCACAAAAAAGAGCAGAATGGATTTCTACTTAGAGTAGATCCATTTAAATTAATGGATTGATTTTTTTTAATTAATTTTTTTTCTTCTCTTATAATTTTAAAATTTTGATAAGAAGAAGAGAAGAGTTTGGATTTGATATCCCGCTACCCTAAGGAGCCTCAAAGCGGCTAACATTCTCCTTTACCTTCCTCCCCCACAACAAACACTCTGTGAGGTGAGTGGGGCTGAGAGACTTCAGAGAAGTGTGACTAGCCCAAGGTCACCCAGCAGCTGCATGTGGAGGAGTGGGGAAGCGAACCTGGTTCACCAGATTACGAGTCCACTGCTCTTAACCACATGAAAAAAAGAAATGTGCATAAAATTTGTGAATGCCAGCTTTATAAAGGTTTGTATTTATAAAGATAGATGCAAATTTAGGAATTGCAGCTATACTTTTAACAGAAATGCTATACATATCACCAAAATGAGGAAGAATATGGCCAGCCCTCCTCCACCCAGGTTTACATCACTTTTGTTGTTGTTTATGTTATGTACTGAAGTTCTCACCCTGGGCCAGCAGGGGGATACTGTAGATAGTTTTCACTCGGACTTCCGGGTCAGCACCATCGGTGAATGGCGGAGTTCCTCCGACCGGAGGAACGGGCTCCATGGAAACTGGGTCTTCCCACCGCGGCGAAGGTGGGGACCCGCTAGAAATCCCAGGTGGAGGAAGCCTGGGAACGTGGGGTTCGGCAGGGCACCTGGAGCGCCCCCCTACTCACCGGGAACCCCATTTTGGGGCGCCGGAGCAAAGTGGGGTGAGTGGCGCGGTGCTGCGAACTGATTGCTATTTTCACGGAGCGAAGCCGCACAGCCATTGCCGGAGAGCGCTGACTTTTTCCTGTGGACAATTGGATTTAAAACAAGTACCCGTGAGTAGAAACGGAAAACTTGGATTAAGAAATATCTCAATTTGGCATCAAAGTGGGAAGGTTCAAAACAGGAAGTCCGCCTTCCGCTTTTTGTATATAGACTAAAGCAAAAACTTTGTAAGCTAAAGCCTGGAAAGCTGTTAAAAAAGCCTAAATTTCCTTCATTCAGAATTACTGAAACCCCCTTGGAAGCAGGAGAAAAGGGGGTAAAACTTTGTTCAACCCTAGCAGGAGAGGGAGTGAAGAAGGATAAGTTTCCACCGTCTCTAACCTGGGAACGGGGTGTCAGAGATAGAAACTGTTGGAGAGGTCCATTGACTGTGAATGGAATACTTTGACAGATAGCTAAAGAAGAGAAACAAACTGATTCCAATGTTGCCTTTTGCATTTTAAAGAAACAAAATATCTGAAAAATATCTGAAAAATGAAAGTAATTTTCCTTTGTTGGACTTGCCTTAAAAAAAAAAATGGATACAAATAGAAACTGTCTCCTCTAGAGGGAGCTTGTTAAATTGTTGCTGCAGTATACTTGAGGACTCAACAGCTGTGAGATTAAGATCGTGGGATCAGTCTCTTCTGACCTTGACTAAAGATGAGCTGGGAGGAAGATTGGGTGCTTGCTCTATGCAAGACAAGTGCCTTGCTGGAACAGATGCATGAGAAGATGGATTTGATGAATGAGAAAATGGATTTGATGACTGTTGTGGTTAATAACTGTGGACAAACAGGGAACATTGATACAGAAATCATTCAGGAACCAACTCATGAACCTGCACTGTCTGGGCAAGTGCAGAAGAAAATGGAGGAGGATGCGGTTGCACCTCAAATAATACAAATGGAGAGACCCGAGGCCCTACAGGAGCATAAGCCGCTGTCATTGAAGATTGAAGTTGGAGTGGGCCAGGGGGAGTTTGGAGCTGAGGAGGTTCCTAACTTTGGAGAGACCTGGAAATATGCTTTTAAATACTTTTTGGACTATAGCGATGACTGTGGGGAATGGGTCTGTGGGGAATGGGTGGGTTTGATGAAGAGATATGGAGACAATTTTGGGTTGGAATTCCCCAGAGACCTACTCCTCAATTAGAAAGGAAAGAAATTAAGAAAGAGACCAACAAAAGACAAGGAAAAGGGCAAGTATAAACAAGAAGAAGAAGAACTGCAGAAGGGACATGGAAGAGACTTAAGGGCCTTGGACATAAGGCTTCCAGGTTGATGGACTAGATGGAATAGACAGTAAGGACTGACACGATCCGAGGCCAGGAAGAAGAGACGTTGGATGAAGATTGGAAAAAAATTATAAATAAAAACTTTCTATTTAGGGAATTAGCTTAAAATTAATGAATATTAGGGAAAATGTTGGAATGAAACTATATGACTCTAGCAGAAATGATATCAGGAGTTATGTATATTTGAAAACTAAGATTTAAGCTTTAAGGTATTTTAGGGTAAGATAAGGTTAAATAAACCAAGGTAATTTGAATAATAGAATATGGGGAAAGATGGAAAGGATTTGTTGAGCTAATTGTTAGGTTTAAATTGTTAAGATAAATTTTGTAACAAAAATTGAGAAAGATGGAAAGAATTTGCTGAAATAACTAATTGAACTAGAATGCAAGAAGGGAGGTGTGAGGAGGTCAATGAAACAAGCAAATGGAAGTTATAGATATGTAATTTGGGATTTGTGTTTTTTTTTCTTTTTTTTTTCTTTTTGCTGTACTGTTGTATTGTTGTATTGCTGTACTGTTTTTTTTTCTTTCTCCCTTTTTTATGTATTATTGTGTTGTTTTTTTATTTTTCTTTATTTTCTATAATTCTGAAACTACTAATAAATATTATTTTTTTTAAAAAATAGATAGTTTTCACTCAGGTCCACGTCAGTTATTTTAGGCGGGAAACCCTGGGTTGTTGTTGCTACAATGTTGACAGCCGGCTGCCTATAAAAGCAGGCCGGCTGAGCTGTTTGCTGCTCAGTTCTGTTCCAGCTTACAAAATAAAGAGCTGCTTTGGAGAAATCGCTGTGTCGTCTGCTATGTCAACCCACAACTTAACACTGGCGACGAAGGTGGGATCGATGGACATCAGAGCACAGCCAGATGCGGCCAGCCTCTAAACTGAGCTGAATCACTGAGCTGAATCACAGAGCGAAATCACTGAGCGAAATCACTGGACAGAACCAATTCAGAGCTGACTGTTCTGGCTAGAGCACTGTGTTCCATCCATTGCCCTTCACGCCGGCATCGGAATCATGGCTTCACTTGTGCCTCTACCGCCGTTTGCGTCAGCCTCTGAATTGTGGGACTCCTACCTCGCTCGGTTCGACTGCTACTTCCAAGCCAACGAGCTGACATCAGTATCAAATGAACGGAGGCGGGGCCTATTCCTCAGCCTCTGTGGGCCTGAGGTGTTTGAGACGGCCCGAGCATTGGTTGCGCCTGAAGCAGTCCAGGCAACACCATGGGACACGATCCAAGAGAAGCTCCACAACCACTACACGCCAAAGCCGTCCAAGATTGCTGCCCGCCATGCGTTTTACCACCGGAACCAGGCAGAGGGGGAGTCAATCAGCAACTACACCACTGCCCTCAGACAGGCTGCAATGCACTGCGAGTTCCGAGACTTAGACGATGCCCTGATGGATCGAATCGTCTGTGGGGTCCGGGACATCCATCTGCAATGGCGTCTCCTCGCCAAGGAGATCCGCAAGTCCAGCAGCCCGTGTCTTGCTAGGAAGCCAGTTCCAGTGCATCATGAAGAGGCCAGCAGTGATGAGGCATCCTCCAGTGAAGACGATGACGTGCACCAGACAAAGCGGGAGCGCAGGAAGTTCCAACAGAAGTCCAAGGGCCAACCGGAATGTGCCGGCTGCGGAGGCAACCATTCCCGTGCCAAGTGTTGATTCAGAGACGCCATCTGTAGGAAGTGTTCCAAAAGGGGCCACATCGCTAAGGTCTGCCGATCGGCTCTGTCTGACACCCCCCCTTCACCGACTCGCAAGTCCAAGTCTTCACTCCAGTCTGCCAAGGAAAGCTGTTTCGCTCTCACCAACTGCCGCTGCCCGTCTGGAACCACGATTGGCCAAACCGACTCGCCTACGCGATGCAAGCTGAACGTCACAGTGCTCATTGAAGGAGCTCCATGTGACATGGAGATCAACACCGGGTCTGCCCTGTCCATCTTGTCTTGGAGCACCATCAAAATACTGGTACCCAGAGTGTCCAAAAGGCAACTCGACTCTCACCGCATACACCTGAGAGACTACCAGGGAAACGATATTCCCGTGGTAGGTGTTGGCCGGTTCTGGATCGCCTTCAAGGATTTTTCGGGCCTGCTCCGGTTGGTGGTGGTCGAAGGTCAGCGGCCAAGCCTCCTAGGGCTAGACTGGTTTGATGCCCTTGGCCTGGAAGTCACCGGCATCAACTGCATCTCTAACGCAGAGACTGAGGGTCTGGTCAAAGACTTTGCCCAGGTTTTTGACGGCACTTTGGGGCAATATACAGGTACGCCCATCTCCTTTAGCCTTGATCCACAAGTCACCCCCATCAAGATAAAGCCACGCCGGGTTCCCTTTGCTCTCAAGGCTAAGGTGGACGAACAACTGGACAAGCTGATCGCCCAAGGAGTTTTGGAGCCGGTTGACCACACCAAGTGGGAAACTCCCATCGTCACGCCTGTCAAGCCAGATGGGTCGGTGAGAATCTGTGCTGACTACAAGTGCACGATCAACAAGGCACTTCAGCAGCACGCTTATCCGGTTCCTGTTGTCCAACACCTGCTGCATTCCCTGGGTGAGGGTAAGGTCTTCGCTAAGCTGGACCTTGCCCAAGCCTATCAACAACTGCCCGTCGATGATGCCACTGCTGAAGCCCAGACGATCGTCACCCACCGAGGGGCATTCCGTTGCCGCCGGTTGCAGTTTGGGGTGAGTGTGGCTCCTGGCATCTTCCAAAGCCTTATGGAGTGTCTCCTGCAAGGGCTTCCGGGTGTGGTACCATATTTTGATGACGTCTTGGTGTCCGCAGACTCACACCAGCAGCTGTTCGAGCGCCTCCGTGCCGTGCTGACCAGGTTCCAAGAGGCCGGGCTCAAGGTAAAGAGGGAGAAGTGCCAGATCGCCGTTCCACAGGTAGAGTTCCTGGGCTATCTTATCGACGCCTTCGGCCTTCACCCGACCACATCCAAGATCCGCGCTATCCAGCAGGCCCCCATTCCAAAGAACAAGACGGAGTTGCAGGCGTTCCTGGGGCTGCTGAACTTTTATAACATGTTCCTGCCCCACAAAGCCACGGTGGCTGAGCCTCTTCACTGACTCCTCAGCACAAAAACGCCTTGGTCCTGGGGTCATCAGGAGACGGCGGCCTTCAACGCGGTCAAGGCTCTCCTTTCATTGGACCATGTGCTGGTACAGTACAGTGAATCCAGGCCACTGGTCCTTGCCTGCGACGCCTCACCTTTTGGCATCGGCACTGTCCTTAGTCACCGTTTTCCAGACGGAAGAGAAGCACCGCTCACCTACTTTTCCAGGACTCTATCTCCGACGGAACGGAATTACAGCCAGCTCGACAAGGAGGCCCTGGCACTTGTGGCTGGAGTGAAGAGGTTCCATGAATACCTCAATGGCAGGACTTTTGACCTCATCACTGACCACAAGCCGCTCCTGGGCCTCCTTGCCGGTGATCATCCAATTCCACCGGTCCTCTCGCCACGCATGCTGCGATGGACTGTTTTCCTGGCTGCCTACCACTACCAGCTCGTCCATCGCCCGGAGAAATCGATGGGCCATGCCGACGCCCTCAGCCGTTGCCCTCTTCCAGCGTTTGTGGAAGACCCGGCTCCAGCTTCATCGCTCCTCCTGATTGAGGATCTTCCGGCAGCGCCTGTATCGGCTGCCACTGCGGCCTCCGCATCTGCCCAGGATTGCACCATCAGCCGTGTGCTCAACTGGGTGTGGAGAGGGTGGCCACAAGGGCCTTTTGCATAGGAGTTCCAGCCCTTCGCAACCAGACAACATGAACTCTCGGCTCATCGCGGCTGTCTGCTGTGGGGAGACCGCGTCGTGATTCCCCAAAGACTCCGTCAACGCGTCCTGGAGGCTCTGCACGTTGGTCACCCGGGAATTGTCAAAATGAAGGCGTTGGCTCGGTGTTACGTCTGGTGGCCTAACATGGATGATGCCATCACTGCCTGGGTGTCCGCCTGTCAAGCGTGCCAAGAATCGAGGCCTGCACCACCGGCAGCTAAGGGACACACCTGGGAGACGCCCAAGACACCCTGGTCGAGGGTGCACATCGATCTGGCCGGCCCCTTTCACGGCCGGACCTTTATGGTAGTGGTGGACGCCTATTCCAAATGGCTGGAGGTGGCCCTGATGCCCTCCACCACTACCGAGTCCGTCATCCGGGTGCTGCGAGGCTTGTTTGCGACGCATGGGTGTCCTGATGTCCTTGTCTCCGACAACGGACCGCAGTTCACGTCAGGCACTTTTGAGCGGTATCTTTTGGGACTGGGCATCTGCCATGCCCTAACGGCACCCTTTCATCCATCCAGCAACGGGCGAGCGGAGAGAATGGTGCACTCAGCAAAAGAGGCACTGGCGCGCCTGGACCGGGGAGACTGGCACGAGCGGGTTGCCAAATACTTGTTCGTGCAACACATCACCCCTCATGCGACCACAGGGCGGAGTCCTGCTGAACTGCTTATGGGCAGCCGCCTCAGGTCACCGCTCGACCGGCTGCACCCGGACTTTGCCGTGGCCGAACCCCCAGGCTGTGCCAACGTGCCACGGTCATTTGTTCCAGGAAACCAGGTCTTTGCCCGGAACTATGTGGGGGACATTCCTTGGGTGCCAGCCACAGTAGTGGGAGTCACTGGACCTCGCTCGTACCAGGTGGCACTTGAAGACGGAAGCTTGTGACGCCGGCACATAGACCAGCTTAGGCGCAGGGTTGGGGACTTGGACACTACCGTGGTGCCCCCAACTGCGCTTGTGGCTCCAGAAGAGACACTTACAGATTGCGAGGCTCCACCTACACCTCCCTCGCAAACTGCCAGCGTGGAGCCGAACCAAGCCACTTCAGAGGGTCTGCCAGACTTACCACAGACTCAGACCACTCCACTTGCGGAGGCTCCACCCACAGCAGGATCCAGGGGATTTGGTTTCAACGCCACCTAGGGTCGCACCACAGCCTCAGCAAGAATTGGGTGGCTCCCCGGACTTGGCTACCAGTCCCCGGCGGTCTGGCAGAGTTTCCAAGCGCCCAACTTATTTAAAGGACTATGTTGTTGGACATGTATCACTGTTGGTCTAAGTAGGGGAAATGTAACCGATATGCTTTTGTGCCTAATTGAACCATTACGTGTAGTGCTGTATATAAGGAAACCATTACGATTGTAACTAACGCCTTATCTCAGTGAGGAGGGGTGTTAGGTACTGAAGTTCTCACCCTGGGCCAGCAGGGGGATACTGTAGATAGTTTTCACTCAGGTCCACGTCAGTTTATTTAGGCGGGAAACCCTGGGTTGTTGTTGCTACAATGTTGACAGCCGGCTGCCTATAAAAGCAGGCCGGCTGAGCTGTTTGCTGCTCAGTTCTGTTCCAGCTTACAAAATAAAGAGCTGCTTTGGCGAAATCGCTGTGTCGTCTGCTATGTCAACCCACAACTTAACAGTTTAGTTGTTTAGTCGTGTCCAACTCTTTGTGACCCCATGGACCAGAGCACACCAGGCACTCCTGTCTTCCACTGCCTCCCGCAGTTTGGTCAAACTCATATTGATAGCTTTGAGAACACTAGCAAATAGTAAATGCCACTCCAACACGTGACACCATCATTCCCTCAACATAGGAGGAAGAGAACCATCACTGCTCTGCTTCCCCATGTTACTGCTTTATTATATCACAGTTACTACTTGCACCCATACAAACCCACCTGGGCTTTAATATTGGCTGCAGAGGCCCTGCTCATGAGTCCACCATTAAGATATTTTAGACTGATGGACAGTAAAGACAGAACCACTTCAGTGATGGCCCCACATTTGTGGAATTCTCTCCCAAGGCATATACATCTTTATTAGCTTTTAAAACAAGACTGTTAAGATTTTTCCCATTTCAATAAGTTGCTGAGCTGGGTATTTAATTGTTTGAAGTGGGTGTTTTAATCTGTTTGATCAGAATTGCTATACAAGGTTATACAAACACACAAACAAGAGCACACTGCTGTTTTTAGTCTTGTAGTTATGAGATTGTTTTAGTTGTATTTTATGATTATAAATGCTGATGTGAGCTGCTTTGGCAGGGCTTTTTGCCAGCATTTAAATACTAGGAATATACAAGCAAATGGATCCAGAAATATTGCAAAACTTCATAAATGTCTCTAGAGGATTTTATCTGAACACACACACAATCCCGTTATCGCAATTCCTCATGTACTTTGCAGGAGCAACTGTCTTTTGCATTGCACACCAAAAAGTGTGTGTGTGTTTCTGCTCTAGAAGATACCTGGATTATCCTGCTTAGAAAAGAAACGTTTTGTTTTGTTGCATAAACTAATTTAAATAGACTGATTCACACTGCAAAGGCAGACAAAATTAGGAAAGGGAATGTCATAAGCATTTAGACTGACAGCCTAAATTGTCTCCACTAAAGCTTAATTACCACGGTTTATACATTCTGCATATGTAGTCCCGACACCCCTTACTAAGTGTCTTAATTTGCTTTCTAAATGTGGAGCAGCCCCTCTATCTTTTGCTCCCTTGTACCCATATCTGAGCAAACAGACCTTGCCACATGCCCAGATGACTTATAAAAATGAGTCAGGCAGAATGAAGCTTTGGGAAGAGTTCCACTCTGAGAGTTTAAATGGGCATTTGAATAATTTTTCTCACCTCAGATTCTCCTCCTTTTCCTCCACCCTCCTCGTTTCAATCATGGAGTGTTCTCCATAATAGAGAGCACGTGTTGCGGTGGGGGCCAAAAAGGCCACCCCACTGTTGTTGGGCAAATTGGCCACATGCTGTGATTGGGCAAGGAGTGTTGCTGGGGGGGAATGTTATGTTGCTAAAGTGTGGGAGGGGTCAGAAGTCTTAAATACAGGGCTCTGGGCTGCGTGCACCGGATCACTCGGCCACCCTCCCTTACCCCCCCGTTCATTGTCCTCTAACCTTGCTATGCCTGTCATGGGGTCGTCTGCCTTGGGGCAGGGGCCTGGTAGGAATTTTGTCCATTTGGCTGATTGGCTGGTGCCATTTGGTTTTTGCCAACTCCGTAGCAAATCGTCACAACTTGTAAGGTTGGCGGTTAGGCATTGGTTCAAATTGGTTGGTGGAGGGGTAAGAGCCTACCCCTCCAATGGTGGTGCGGAAAGGGAATTCCATTAAAGGAATCCAGGGGCTTGCCATCCCTTTCGTCCTAGTCCCTGGCATCGGACTTGGGCTGTGCAATCCCCAGGGGACATGAGGGTGAGAGATGGGGGACCGATGTCCAGCTTCATTTCTCCCCAATATGGTTCTCCCTGATTGGCTTCTGCTGGAATCCGGAGGTCAGTTCTGTCCCTGGGGCAAGGACAGATAGTCGTAACCAATGTCTAAGCAACCACTCACGTGTGTGTATTTAAATAATAATAATAATAATAATAATAATAATAATAATAATTTATTATTTATACCCCGCCCATCTGGCTGGGTTTCCCCAGCCACTCTGGGCGGCTTCCAAAAGAATATTAAAATACTGCAATACATCAAACATTAAAAGCTTCCCTAAACAGGGCTGCCTTCAGATGTCTTCTAAAAGTCTGGTAGTTGTTGTTCTCTTTGACATCTGGTGGGAGGGCGTTCCACAGGGAGGGCGCCACTACCGAGAAGGCCCTCTGCCTGGTTCCCTGTAACTTGGCTTCTCGCAGTGAGGGAACCGCCAGAAGGCCCTCGGTGCTGGACCTCAGTGTCCGGGTAGAACGATGGAGGTGGAGACGCTCCTTCAGGTATACTGGACCGAGGCCGTTTAGGGCTTTAAAGGTCAGCACCAACACTTTGAATTGTGCTCGGAAACGTACTGGGAGCCAATGTAGGTCTTTCAAGACCGGTGTTATATGGTCTCGGCGGCTGTTCCCAGTCACCAGTCTGGCTGCTGCATTCTGGATTAGTTGTAGTTTCCGGGTCACCTTCAAAGGTAGCCCCACGTAGAGCGCATTGCAGTAGTCCAAGCGGGAGATAACCAGAGCATGCACCACTCTGGCGAGGCAGTCCGCGGGCAGATAGGGTCTCAACCTACGTACCAGATGGAGCTGGTACACAGCTGCCCTGGACACGGATTTAACCTGTGCCTCCATGGACAGCTGTGAGTCCAAAATGACTCCCAGGCTGCGCACCTGGTCCTTCAGGGGCACGGTTACCCCATTCAGGACCAGGGAATCCCCCACACCTGCCCGCCTCCTGTCCCCCAGAAACAGTACTTCTGTCTTGTCAGGATTCAACCTCAATCTGTTTGCCGCCATCCATCCTCCAACCGCCTCCAGACACTCACACAGGACCTTCACCGCCTTCACTGGTTCTGATTTAAAGGAGAGGTAGAGCTGGGTGTCATCTGCATACTGATGAACACCCAGTCCAAACCCCCTGATGATCTCTCCCAGCGGCTTCATATAGATATTAAAAAGCATGGGGGAGAGGACAGAACCCTGAGGCACCCCACAAGTGAGAGCCCAAGGGTCTGAACACTCATCCCCCACCACCACTTTCTGAACACGGCCCAGGAGGAAGGAGCGGAACCACTGTATGACAGTGCCCCCAGCTCCCAGCCCCTCAAGACGGTCCAGAAGGATGTTATGGTCGATGGTATCAAACGCCGCTGAGAGATCCAGCAGAACTAGGAAACAGCTCTCACCTTTGTCCCTAGCCTGCCGGAGATCATCAACCAGTGCGACCAAGGCAGTTTCAGTCCCGTGATGAGGCCTGAATCCCGATTAGAAGGGATCCAAATGGTCCGCTTCTTCCAGGCGTGCCTGGAGTTGTTCAGCAACCACTCGCTCAATCACCTTGCCCAAGAATGGAAGATTTGAGACTGGGCGATAGTTGGCCATCGTGGCCGCATCTAAAGATGGTTTTTTAAGAAGCGGTTTAATAACCGCCTCTTTCAGCGGGTCTGGGAAGGCTCCCTCACGGAGGGAAGCATTCACCACCCCACGAAGCCCATCGCCCAGCCCTTCCCGGCTAGCTTTTATAAGCCAGGATGGGCAAGGATCAAGGAGACAGGTGGTTGGTTTCACTCGTCCAAGCAGCCTGTCCACATCCTCGGAGGTAACAGATTGGAATTGATCCCACACAATTTGACTAGACAGGACTCTAGCACTCCCCCGCCCCGGCCCTGCTCCCACGGTGGCGTCTACCTCTTCCCGAATCTGAGCGACTTTATCTGCAAAAAACTTTGCAAAATCATTGCAGGAGATCATGTGGCCCGTATTGGGCCCCGATGTAGCAGGTGGTTCCGCTAAATTGCGGACCACCTGAAAAAGTCTCCTGCTGCTGTTTTCTGCAGATGCAATAGAGGCGGCGAAGAAAGCCTTCTTCGCCGTCGCTACCGCCACTTGGTAGGCTCGACACTGAGCTCTAACCTGTGTCCGGTCAGCTTCAGAATGGGTCATCCGCCACCGGCGCTCTAGCCGTCTCAACGATTGTTTCATTGCCCTCAGATTCGTGGAAAACCACGGGGCCGTCCGGGCTCCATGCAATCGGAGAGGGCGCTTCGGAGCCAAACAGTCAATAGCCCTGGTTAACTCCACATTCCAGCGGGCCACCAGGGAATCAGCTGAAAGGCCATCAACATGGGATAAAGCATCCCCTACCGCTCTCTGGAAACCATTTGGATCCATTAAGTGGCGGGGGCGGACCATCCGAATCGGTCCCACCTCCCTGCAGAGGGGAAGGGTCGCGGAGAAGTCAAGTTGCACCAGGAAGTGGTCTGACCATGGCACTTCTTTTGTTTCGCTTTTACTTAGTGTCAGAACACCAACATCCATGGAGGTAAACACCAGGTCCAAGGCATGTCCGTGGCTATGGGTTGGGCCAAACTTATTCAGGGACAGCCCCATGGAGGCCATGCTTTCCACGAAGTCCCGAGCGGCCCCTTGTAAGGTCGTGTCGGCATGGATGTTAAAATCCCCTAGGACAACCAAACTAGGTGTCTCCAGGAGAACATCCGCCACGACCTGAAGCAGCTCGGGCAGGGAATCCTTGGTGCAGCGGGGAGGTCGGTACACCAAAAGGAATCCTGTACTGCCCCTATTGCCCAACTTCCAGAACATGCACTCAGAGAACTGGGTCTTCCCAATAGGATGCCTGGTACAAACTAATGACTTCCTAAAAATCACTGCAACCCCCCCTCCCCGCCCACAGGGCCTGGGTTGCTGTGCGTAAGAGAAACCTGGTGGACAAGCAGCGGCAAGAACAGGCCCACCTGCTTCATCCAACCAAGTCTCTGTTACACAAGCCAGGTCAAATCCTCCATCCATGATCACGTCATGGATGGCAGTGGTCTTATGAATCATTGACCTGGCATTGCACAGCAGCACCTTCAGGCTATGTGGGTATCCCTTGCTGATTCTAGTATCCGTCCAGACAGGACCAGACCCGGAGGCAGGGATAGTCCTCAGACAACGACTAAACCTGCCTCCTCTGTAATGACATGGTCTGGTCTTAGCGTAACTCCTCCTCCTACCCGTGATCACTGAGATCGGTTGTCCCAGCGCATCCCCCTCCGTGGAACATACCCCAGCCATTTTGTTGGCTGGGACCCACTCCCCGGCAGCCCTGACCCTTCCCCTTAAGAACAAAATAAGACCTTAAAACAATAAAAAACCCCAGAAAACAAAGAACAATACAAATGAAAAACTATAAAAATTACAAATCCATTAAAATCAAACAAATTCCCAACTAAACATCCATCCCACCCCCATCCCCGTCCCCGCATATACAAAAAAATGAAAGGAAAAGGAACATTTTAAAACAAACTCTGCGCCCCTCCGGATCCCCCTGGGTCGCAATAAAGTTGTGGCCTGCCAAAAACCTTAAACAAAAATTGATGTGTGAAGTGTGAGTTATTGGGGTGACCTGGGGGACCTCGACGCACAACTGCATTCTTCTTTTGGCAAAATTGGGTATTACCTCTCCTTCCTCTTTTCATGGAATGCTAACTGTGTATATCTTTTTTAAAGTTTCTGAAGGTGTTTTCCAGCTGCTCACAGTGCCAGAGAACAAATAGATCTCCTTTAAGTCTGTTCTCCTATGTAAACATTAATTGAAGTATACTCCACCATTAGTAACAGTTTACATACAAATACTCTCAGACCTCAGAAGCAACCAGTTGGCACAGCATTGCACATCTCAAGAAATCAGCCATCAATAATTACAGCAGTGGTGGATGCGTCATGATAAACATTTGGATTAATGTGGCTAGGTGCTCTGTGAAAGCAGAAATGTGCTTAGCTTCTTATTTTTAAAGCCTCTTTTATTATAAGGTTGAAAAGAAGCTGCAACTTATCAGAAGCAGAAAGAACAGAAAAGAATGCAGATATTATATTTTTCATCAGTCTGGTAATCTAAGTAGAGGCAGCAGTACTAATAGGAATAGTAGGGAAGTAGTAACAGTGACATGTACAAACTCCCCCCACCACCACCCCAATTGCATATATAATTTATTCAAAAAAAAATTACAAAGTATATACACCACTGCTCAGATTTCTGAAGAGCAGCTTTTGTGATGGATGTCTTAGCTACGGCTTTTATTCAAGTTTTGGGGGTATGATTTAGCTAAATTGCATGTGAATTTCGTAAAGGGTATGCTTATTCTTTTCCCCATAATTCATGCATTGATACACATTAGGGCATGGACATGGGTGGCGCTGTGGGTTAAACCACAGAGCCTAGGGCTTGCTGATCAGAAGGTCGGCAGTTTGAATCCCCGCGACGGAGTGAGCTCCCGTTGCTCGGTCCCTGCTCCTGCCAACCTAGCAGTTCAAAAGCACGTCAAAGTGCAAGTAGATAAATAGGTACTGCTCTGGCGGGAAGGTAAATGGCGCTGCTCTGGTTCGCCAGAAGCAGCTTAGTCATGCTGGCCACATGACCTGGAAGCTGTACGCCGGCTCCCTCGGCCAGTAAAGCGAGATGAGCGCCGCAACCCCAGAGTCGGTCACGACTGGACCTAATGGTCAGGGGTCCCTTTACCTTTACCTTTAGGCAAACTAAGGCCCAGGGGCTGGATCCGGCCCAACCTCCTTCTAAATCTGGCCCGCGAACAGTCCGGGAATCAGCATGTATTTACATGAGTAGAATGTGTCCTTTTATTTAAAATGCATCTCTGGGTTATTTGTGGGGCATAGGAATTCGTTATTTTTTTTCCCTCTTCAAAATATAGTCCGGCCCCCCACAAAGTCTGAGGGATAGTGGACTGGCCCCCTCCTGAAAAAGCTTGCTGACCCTTCCATTAGGGTGCCACAGCACAGAAAAAAAACAAAAGGATAGATTGCTGAAAAACAGCCATCCAATTGATGGGCATTTTTGTTACCCACTTGCAGCTATTGCTTTCTTTGATCTGTAAGAAGCCCAAGCTTTAAGTGCTTTACCAACAGCAGTAAGTAATAGTCCTTGAAAGAATAAAATTCCCTAAAACAGTTCGGTTGATTCCAAATGTTGCTTTGACACACCAACTTTAATCTTATGCCCTAAGGAAGGTTATGACGAACCAAAATGTGTTGTTTCACAAACTGTATAAGCTCACTAAATCTTCAGACGCCTTCTAGGGTCAGAAACCTTCACAATTATGCTATTATAAGGGCTGTTCAGGTGTTTCTGAAGTTCTGTTCTGACCATATGTGGAAGGGTGTTTGAGCATGCCATCTCTGTCTCTGCCATCTTTGCATACTCAAGTTGGAATCAAACATCACCATTATAGCGTGTGTGCTAAAATGCCATATCAGAGTATCATGGGTTAGAGGAAAACATTCATCTTTGTCCCAGAGGCCTTTGAACTCTTGCTTAAGAATTCTTAACATGCAGTCTTGTGCTTTCGTGTATCTTGCAAGTCTCTAGCTGTGAACAGCTTGCTACTGAGTCTGCCTTACCGTTGTTCCTGTAGCAGAATGTTGAAAGTAGCAGGCAAAGATGATATTGATTTATTCTCATCTTAAATTTGATTCAGTCCCATTGGTTTTTCTCTCTCTGCCTTTTCACTTCATTATTAGTCAAGTCAGAGTTTCAGAGTCATAAAACAATATTCGAACTTTACCTAAAGATCCTTGTGGCACCAATAAGGAGTTCCACTCAGACTAGCTCTATCTTCTTTAAAAATTAGTAACATGACAAATGAGTTCAGAAGAAGACTGGCTGATTAACAAGTAAGGTACTGTTGGCATTATTTATTTTTTATGGCTGAAAGAATGAAAATGCAGCATGAAATTGTTTTGATCCTAGAACTAAATCATCACTGTAAGAACTTATCAGAACCAGGGCTGAAGTGCTGAGCAGGAAAATATTCAAAGGCAAAGGATAAATGTAGCTGCTAGAGCTCTTTGCTGGCTAAGACAAGCACAAGCCAAGGTCTGTGCATGGATGTTTTTAATCAGGAACTGGTGTGTATGGTCCTGCTTTCTTTGATGGGAATTGGAAGAGAATATATTAATTATATTTACTCCTCTATAGACCCATGAACAAGGAAAAGTGTGGAGTTTTACAGACTCTCAGACAAGAGACAGCCCATAGCAGAATTTAAATATCATTCTTAAGCAGTTTAGTGAAGTGTAGAATATAGGCTGTTAAACTTTTCTTTATTGTGCATTACTTGCATGTAGTAGCTGACCTCCTTCTACCCCTGTTTGCAGTGAATAGACTGCACACTGAAGTAAATTAAATATATACTTTACTTACGGATTTAAGGTCTCAGTCACACATTGTCCTATGCTGCAAGAATAGAAAATGCAGGCAAAATATTCTTTAGCAGGTATACAGCAATGTAGCTTCAGACACGTCTGAAGCTGGGAGCTATAGTGAAGCACATACTCCCTCCATGGCTCAAATCACGAAGAAGAGAATGAGGAAAGGAGGAGACGAGAAGAAATACATCACTTCCTCCCTCACTGGGGGTGATGGGGCATGAGCTCACTGCCCCTACTCTGTGGTCCTTAACCCCTTCAAATACCAACTAGCAATCATGCAGTGGTGTTTGACTGCAAAATCTCCCACATTCATTTCTTTTTTAGCCCATACATATGCCCCTCACCTCTGAGCCTACAACTACCCAAAAAAGAATAGCATGGTGTCAGGACTTGTCCTGTTTCCTTTGCAAGCTGACAGCAGTCAGTCCTGAAAGCCTTCAGAGCAGGCCCTATTGACTGCCGGTTAAAAATGGGCCAATTTCCCTCCCACTAAAGACTTCCCTCAGCTCCCCTCTCTGATTTCTTTACACATATCATTCTCTGCATATTATAAAATTATACATATCTTTGTTTTGTCTATCATATGTTCACCTAATAAATTTGTGGATATTTATTCAAAACCTGCCAAGGAATCCAGTTTATTTTGTTGTCTTTTTAGATAATTTGTAAAAAGCTCCCATTCTTTCTTAAAGTTGCAGTTGTCCTTGTCCCGCAATTTGTATGTCAATTTAGCCAACTCTGCATAGTTCATCATTTTTTCTTGCCATTGTTCTTTCATTGGGATTTCCTCATTCTTCCATCCTTGTGCAATCAAGACTCTTGTCGCTATTGTGGAGGGATGGGGGGAGGGGGGGAATATTGTAATTGATTAAATGGCCTGGCTAAAAGATTGGTGCACTTTGCAGGATCCGGACCTCCTGGACCTGGAAGGTTTTGACAACCGTTGGGGATGGCACGCCTACCTAATATATGGAAAAGCGAAAATTCATAAAAATTTTACCAACCATATAATAAGAAAGTCACTCTTTGCTGTATGGGGAAAATATAAAGACCTGATGGAGCCTAAAGTCCCGTGGTGGACTTCTCCAGTAGAAGCCATAGCAGTAAAACGGAAATATACTCAGGAAAGCTGGCCAACATATAAAATACTTCTAAAAAATGAGGATAACCAAATAAAATTAAAAAACTTTGAGGAGATAAGAGAACACATTTCAGACTGGTTCCAATACCATCAGTTATTTGAAAAATTTAAATCTGACAAACAAAAGGGGTTCTCAGCAGAAATTTCCCGATTCGAATCTGATCTTGTAAACTCTAAAAGAAAAACTCTTTCCAAAACTTACCGACTCCTCCTTGACTGGACAGTCAAGGAGGAGGAGGTAACAGTGGCAATGGTGAGGTGGTCCCAGGATTTTGGCCATCCAATAACCATGGCCCAATGGGAAAATTTATGGAAGATCAATTGGAAATTCACAAACTGTTACACAATTAGAGAGAACTTTCAAAAAATGCAACATCGATGGTATCTAACACCATGGAAACTTTCAAAAATGTATAAAAATGTGTCAAGTAATTGTTGGAGATGCGGAGACTCAGGAACATTCTACCATATGTGGTGGATATGTAGGAAAATACAGGTATTCTGGGAGAGTATACATGCAGAACTGCAAAAAATGCTAAAGATCTCTTTCAATAAAAAACCAGAGGCCTACCTCCTGGGAATAACAGATCTGGATATTCCACAAAAGAGGAAGGGTATCTTTTTATATGCGACGGCGGCAGCAAGAGTTTTGATCGCGGCAAAATGGAAGAGTAATGAAATCCCCTCTATACAAGATTGGATCCAAAAGCTGACAGAATATGCCGAATTAGATGGTTTATCAGAAAAAATAAAGAATAAATCAAAACAGGAATTTGTTTCTAAATGGGAGGTTTTCAAAGAATATCTGAAAAATAAATATAGTAGTTTAAATTCTGTTGCAGCATTCGAGGAACTTCAGTGATAGTTGCTAGGTAGATAGAAGAAATTAGATTTATTGAGAATAAGTTTAATTATGAAAAAAAATGTGTATTGGCAATACGTAATATGAATTTGAAATATGGAATAGACGGGAAGTTGGGTCTTTAGTGTTAAGACCAATAGATGTTTTATTGTTCGCCAAGAAAATTATGTGTCTATGGTTATTTTTGTAATTTGTGTGTAATTTGGTATTTGTGTTTTTGTGTGTGTTTTTTTTTCTTGTTGTATGTATAAATAAATAAATAAATAAAATTTTTAAAAAAAGATTAAATGGATTGATAATTTGTTCAATAATAATAATTTTAAAAATGGGCCAGTTTAAGCCACCAGCTGAGTTGTGCTTAACAGGCAACCTTTGTGCAAACTGGAGAAGCCTTGGGTTTGAGAGGCAGTAATAATATTTTCTAAGTTGGTATTTAAATAAGTGCAAAGGCCACTGGATTGTCCTCTCAGTTACTGCATAGCAGATAAGAACTACTAACCTGTATGGAGAAAATGCTCCTAATTGTAAGCAAGGAGCAAAGCATGCTTTGCACTCATTTGTCTGATAAGAATTTGTGCAATTGGGAAATCTATTTAAAACAACAACAACAAAAGAAACAACAACCCACAGCTGTCAAGTGTCCCTTATTTGAAGGGACAGTCCCTTATTCCAGCGCCATGTCCCGCTGCTGTCCTTTATTGATGGATGTCCCTTAAATGTCCCTTAAATGATATCCCTTAAATTTCAAAGGAAGCAGCTCCTCTCCCTCCCTCCCTGCCGGCCAGGGAGGAGGGAGGCTCCAACTGTGTTGCTTGGCTATGTTGCTCAACCAATAAGAAGTCTAAGAACGACTGGGGGGTGGAGCTTGCATGCCTTGTGTGTGGCTAGTTAATGCAAGCTGAGGAGGTTTTTGAATGCTGGATGCCATTTTGTTGCACGTGCTGCTGCAAACTTTGCAGTGCAAAGCCAGGCTGGGGAGCCATCTTAAGTTGAGGCTGCATAGGCCTTGTGGTGCATGTGATTCAGATTCTATTCAGTTGAACCTCTGGTTACAAAGTTCGTTGGACAGTGTTCTCGAAGCTACCAGCATGAGTTTGACCAGACTGCAGGAGGACAGGAAGACTGGAGTGCCTGGAACAGGTGAGGCTGCAGGTCCCTTATTTTGGCTGCTGGTCCCTTATTTTCAAATCTGTAAGTTGACAGCTATGCAACAACCACCTGAGGGTTGGATCACTCCTAACAGGAGAACTCCCTGACAGTCAGGAAATCTCCTAGTTTCTCCTCTTCTCCATGGTAACAGCTCAGAAATATTGGGTAATACTTTTAAGGAAACAATAAGCTCCTTAGAATTTTCAGTAAGCTTCTGAAAAATCTATTGTATGTGGTTTTTCTATATGTTCTATGCTCTTGGGGCATATCTTGTTATTATGTAAACATCATGTTTTGAAGTAAATTTGTATAAAGGCCTTTTCTCATGTCTGATCTCCTGGAATATTCTTTTGTTACTGTAACACCTGTTATAATAAAGGACAAACAGGTACACATGGGAGAAAGGAAGCTGCCTTATACTTAGTCAGACCAATGGTTCATCTAGCTTCTGACTGACAGAAGCTCTCCAGGGTTTCAGACAGGAGTTTGTCCAGCCATACCTGGAGATGCTGAGGATCAAACATGAAACATCTGGGGACCCACAGGTTGAGAACCACTGCTCTACCACTAAGTTAACATCTCAGCAACTGAGGCAGCATAAAATAGTATGCTTCCCTTCCACCTTGCAGTCATGTGGTATAAATGGGCTTCTATTTTTGTTTCCAAAAGTATTTCAAGGCTGAGTGACGAAGTAACTCATGACAATTTGTGCTTTGGGGACATCCTGTGTTCATTTCCAGACACTCTAGCTAGAAGAATATGTAGAACCACTGGCTGTTGGAACAAAAACAACCCATAAACATTTCCTGGGCAAGAGAGTCAGCTCAGCTCTACCCTTCTAGAAGTCAGCATCTGAATCTTGAAAGTGAGCAGGATTTTGCAAGCAATAAAGCTCTTCAAGAGGAAGTAACAGGTACCAATATTTAAGAAGCCTTACAAGTCACAATTGTGGCAAAACAGCAATTATTTTCAATGGAAATATCTGAATGTATTTTGAAAGAGACCTCCCATGCCTGAGGAAATAATTCAGGAAGCACATAATTAATTTATGTGTGTGGCAGTACAACTGACATATAATGTCTGGAACAAAGTATGGGTGAATGCACATCTGAGAAACTTGGGCAAATGAGGTTTCCCAAGAACTGTTCAGCTAACAGGTTCCAATGAATGAACATGTATTTCTGCATATTTGGATCTCACTCACTGACCTACCCCCATGTTTTGTTTTGTTTTGTTTTGTTTTGTTTTGTTTTGTTTTAAATCATTTATTTAAATTAATAGTATTCTGCCCTTTTTCAGAATACTATGGGGCAAATAGCAACATTTTAAAACACAACAAATTCACAATATAATAAACAATTGAGCACTCTCATAAGAAAAGTCTTCTGGATCAGGACAATGGCCTATCTAGTCCAGCATTCTGTCCTTATAGTGGCCAACTAGATGCAAGAGCATTTTATCCACTTGTGATTCCAAGCAACTGGCATTCAGACACATTCTGCTTCCAACAGTGGAGGTAGCCATTGATTGCCCTTACCTTCTCTGAATTTGTCTAATCTCCTTTTAAAGTCATCCAAGTTGGTGACCATCACTGCTTGTGGGAACAAATTTCATAGTTTAGCTATGCTCTCTCATCAAAACAAGAACTACATTCCCTAAGTCAAAGATCTCATTACCCAGAGACTTCACAGAAGAAGAAAGTCTACAGATGGTAAAGTGAACTGGAACCAGGTTCATGTTTGAGAGAATATTCCAAAGCCAGAGGGTTAGACTAAGTTCTGTGGATGGCAGATTGTGAGTCCCCAAGAAAGAGAATTGATCAAAGGCCCAGTCCACCCATCAATGTATCTTCTGGGTTTCTCTACTCTTGAGCACTCTGCACTTGAAAATGTGTGAAGGCTAATTCAATATAAAGCACCACTTCTGACTTACTAAGTTTTGTGAACTTCTATCTGGTTCAGTGAGTAACATACTCAAGTCACCACCTAATGGTATCATGATGAAGATGTATGAGCAAACCATTAACAAGTGGTCCCTTGATCAGATTTTGAAGGATAGCAGTTGTTGAAACTCTGATGATCTTGATTATATTAATCACCATATAATTATCTCTGCAGATGGGAGTGCCAGCAGTTGATATCCTAGTCTGTCATTTCCTCTCTGGAAGTCCCCCTCTAATTCTTACTTTCCATGAACTTTTCTGATGTTTGCAATGCAGTTCTCCAGCCAAGCAATAATAATATTTTGAAATGTTTATAGTAGGGTAAAGTGTACATAAAAATGCATATAATGGTGCAAATAAAATGCAAAAAAATGCACTGTTAGGCAAAATTGCTTTGCGAAAATGTGTATGTTAGGAAAAGTTGCACACAAAGATATGTATTGTAGGAAAAACACTAAAATGCTGAATAATTTTCATGAGAACTTTTAAAAATGCAAATTGATATAGAGAACTGAATTTAAGATGGTGGAAAATGAAAAACTGAAATTGACAGATTCTGCCATCCCTACCTCAATCATGACAACAGAGTGCTTTGTCTGTACACCTGGAAGGCCCATTCAAGCATCCATAAAGGGATGTAGCACGAGGGACAGAGTCGGGTGCCACCCCCATGACCATTCACTGGACATGCAAGCTGAACACCTGCATTGAAAAAATGGGTTGTATCAAGTGCTAGTTCTACTAAAAGTAGACCCATTAAAGTTAATGGACATTAGTAACTTAACTGGAAGCAACCCAAACTGTTGTGGTAACACACACACACACACACACACACACACACACACACACACGTACAGGCATTAATTTCCCCTCTTTGTATGTTTCAACAAATCAATGCCTATTTGTAGACTACAATTATCTTAAATTTTCAGCTTATGCTGAAAAACTGAACCATCTACTGGAAAGCAGGTGGGGTCTTGTCCATCTCATCAGGGTCTTGTCCAACAAAAATGAAACAAAAGGAAAGTGCTTCTCACAGACTAAGAAATGCTGATTGCTCCAAAGTGAAGGTAGAAATGGGGGGGGGGGGGGGGAGAGAGAAAACATACAATTTATATCTTGATCTGATTTTTTCCTCAACTAATCTTATTTCAGTGCTGCTTTCTATTGTCTGTGATAATTAAATCAGTTTGAATGTCTGGAAAGTAATTCTATCAAATGAAAAGGTTTGACTCTCACAAGAGAAAACAATACCAAGCTGTTTTGGCAGAAGGTGACACATTTTGCATTCTTATCAAGATGTTGTATTCAGGATGACATGAAAGAGGTGCTACAGCTTTGCTTATCTGTTGAGTGTGTGGGGGCTCACATGTGTATATATAATGTGAACTATAGCAGCAACACAAAATGCTAAACTTGGCACATGAGGGAAACAATTCAGATCTATGTATAGGTATATTTAAAGCTGTTTAAATTAGATTTTAGGTCTGGTTGTATGATTCGTTTCAGGATTCAGACTGGGGCTGCATACGAAGCATACACTTAAAGCACATGACTTCCCCCAATGGTACTTAACTCCCAGATACCAAAGATTTAAGGGGGGAGGAATGTTTTCTGTGTGTGTGCGTGTGTGCGTGTGTGTGTGTGTGTGTATTCTGCAGATTCATTTTCCCTTCTCTCATACCTGGACCAGTGTTCCCCAACCTGGTGCCATCTGAGACTACAACTCCCATTGTCCTTGACCACTCATTCTCCCAAGGCTCAGAGCTTAGATTCAAGAGGTAGAACCTGAATCAGGAGTTTGTGTCAGGACTTCAGAATTCTTTTTCTGATTTATCCTGGGCTACAAACCTGGTTAGAAGGCTCAGGAGTTTACACTGGAAACTGTGGATAACACAAAACCACAGAATCAGAATCTTTTTTTAAAACTTGAATCTATTACAAAAATTAAACTGGATTCCATGTTGTCACAACAACTATGGGCAAATGCAATTTTAGAAACAAATGGAAGAATTACTTGCACGTTTTTGCTGTTTTTCTTTTTTGTCTGAGTTGCAGTCACCACCAAGCTATGGGAATTGAGAAAGGCAATTTGTTTCTGTCCTTGAACACTTTTCAGCCCTGAGATCATGGCAGTCTAATCAGCCCCCACAAACATAAATCGTCCCATCAAATTTAAGCCAAGCAAAGCCTCCGTAATCTTTTGCCAAAGTACATACACATGCTTCTAGCCTGAAACTGAAACTTGAATCGGGTCATTACAACTCTTCTCAGTACCTTTCATTATTCTTTTCCACCTTTGTGCAGTTGACTTCTATAAAAGTTAATCTTCATATAAAACTTGCTGTCTTCATGTCATAGTGTTACATCGTTAATTCCCCCAGTCTCTTACTAACGGGATCCAAGTTGCTAGATAACAAAGTTTTATGGCATCTGGAGATACAAACCTTCCATGGTGTTACAGTAATCCTTAGGCTATGGAGTTCAGACCCTTTAAAATGCAAGATTTATAGCAAAATCATTGGACAAAGTGCTGAGCTTAATAATCCTGGTGTCAAAAAGTACAACTGCTATACTGGTGAGACTGGATAGGGACAGAAGCACCCTCAAGTCTGGATTTGCTTATGTTGTGGAGGCTGGTACTGGCAGTGGGAGTCCACTGGGGTTAAGTAGTCCAGCTGAGTTAACTAGCCTCTCCCAGGCCATGACTTCAAGAACAGCAAAAACAGCAGGGAAGAAAGGAGGCGGGGGGGGGGGGGGAGAGAGAGATAGTTTTATAAACTGTGTGTCTTTGTTTCTCAGTTTGATCCTTTTATATGGTTTTGTATGTATTTTATGCATTGTGACTTATTTTTATTGATCATAGTTTAGTTGTTAATTGTTGTAGTTGTTAATTTCAGTTTAATTATTATTTGCTGATGTTTTGAGAGTTAATTTTATTGTCTAATATTATTCTCTAATCGATTGTTGTATATTACTTTATTTGATATGAATCGTCCCATTTTAAAGTCCCATATTTTAAAGTTAAAAGCCAGGGCTTTTTCGGCTGTGGCTCCAACCTGGTGGAACGCTCTGTCACAAGAGACAAGGGCCCTGCAGGATTTGACATCTTTCCGCAGGGCCTGCAAGACAGAGCTGTTCCACCAGGCCTTTGGTCAGGGCACAGCCTGACTCCCTCCTTTGGCAACCTTTACAGAACTTTAGTTTATGGTTGCCATCAATTTTGATGTTAATTAATTTTTATAATGTTTTTAGAATGTTGCACTATTTTAGTGTTGTTAGCCGCCCTGAGCCCGGCTTCGGCTGGGGAGGGCGGGATATAAATAAAATTTATTATTATTATTATTATTATTATTATTATTATTATTATGTTTATTATGTTTATTATGACTTTTTGTATTGGATCAGATTATTATAAGGTATGTGTTATTTGCTGTATATTTCGTTGCTATAAACAGCCTTGTGTATAGCAATATATAAAGGTGGTATACAAATTAAAAGTAGAATGAAAACATGAAAATGAAATAGAGATGATTATTCTTACTTACCCAACAGGCCCCAAGTGCACTGCCAATCTCCACCAAGTAACAAAAGGCCTTCTCTTAATCACAATCAATGAATTGCATCAACTAACCTATTATGGCGTGCTCTGGTCCATGGGGTCATGAAGAGTCGGACACGACTAAATGACTAAACAACAAAACAACAAACCTGTTAATACTTGCCCAAGTATTCATGGGCTTGATTTAAGCACAAATATTAATTTGCTTCATAGGATATTCCTCTGCAGTCACAGCTCTAGGTGTAAGCCATGCCCACGAAGGACTTTCTTTTAGTTTGGCACCTCTGATATCACTGTGATATGTGACAGGCAGAGGGGAGGCCTCACTTATCTGTCAAAATGGAGGGTGGGGGAGGTCAGGATTCAACCTGCTGGTCAGATCCTGTTCCCCACCCCTTGCAGCACTGCTAAGAGGTATGGGCTTAATGGACATTAACAGCTATTCCATTTTTCATTATTATAGCATTGGGTATTTTAACTTGTTGGTTTCAAGTATGTGTACCAGCCCAGCCTCTAAGAACATAGGACTGTATCCAACTAAATTCTACTTAGAGTTGACTCATTTAAATTAGTCATCTATTTAAAGAGCCAGTGTGGTGTAGTGGTTAAGAGCGGTAGACTCGTAATCTAGTGAACCGGGTTCGCTTACCCGCTCCTCCACATGCAGCTGCTGGGTGACCTTGGGCCAGTCACACTTCTCTGAAGTCTCTCAGCCCCACTCACCTCACAGAGTGTTTGTTGTGGGGGAGGAAGGGAAAGGAGAATGTTAGCCGCTTTGAGACTTCTTAGGGTAGTGATAAAGCGGGATATCAAATCCAAACTCTTCTTCTCTTCTTCATATATATTAATTTCAATAGATCTACTCTGAATATGAAAAACTGGCCACAACCCTTAGAAGGCCATTACAACAAGTAAGTGTTTGAGGATTGGAGACGGGAATAGGATGCAAGCAATCACAGCCAATAAATCTAATCTTTGAACTCATTGCTGCCAATCTGTAAGGATGGGCAGCAAAGAGTTTAAAGATTAGATTTTTAGGAATTTCTACTCCCAAGTGTTTTTCTCTTGCTGTTGTTGTGAAAGCATGCAAGGTCATTAATTATATTGCCAGATTTTGAAAGCTCCTTTTGTCAGTTCACCTCATGCTGTGAGTTATCTGTGACATTTATAGGACAGCTTTCCAGTTATCTAGGACTATTATGATGTTTCATAATTGTCCTACAGAGACTCCTCCACAATCACAAGCATGCCCTACTCCTTAACTGAAATACAACTTGCAGACCAAGAATAAAATGATGTAAAATGGCATCTCATCAATCAAAGAAGAAAAAAGTAAATGAAAGTTAAAAGGACTTAAGTATCTGATAGGTGTTACTTAAAAAATAAACATCTCCTAATGATGTTCAAAACACAAGAGCATGGAAGGAGGCTTTGAAACATTGGAAATCTAAAATGTGCTTTCTCCCATTCCATAGACATTCTCTGCGTTGTTCTGGATTCAACTTTCAATGCAGGTCATGCACACACACACACACACACACACACACACATACAAACAAAGCCATGTGCCAAAATTTCAGTCATACATTGGGGCAACAGACGCACCTAACCAGCTTGTCCCAGGAGAGAGCTGACACAGGTTGTTCTGCATACTGTAATACTTCTATAATGGCTACATGAATTGGTTCTCAAAAACTCAATAGTATTCAAGCTCTAGTTAGACACGAGGAACAGCTAAGGAACTGATGTCAGAGTTGAGGTTATGATCTGATTACATGGTCCTGTATGGGCATCATAGTGTCTGAGAAGATGCAGGAAGGATAAAGGAAATGTGGAAGAACTGCAGTTTTATTTGAGCAGTGAGCAAACAACAGGGGCAGACTTTGTTAATAGGGCACCCTGAGAAAGGATAAAATTTGGTGCCCCCTGCTGCAGGTGTTTCCAGTAGACCCTGCAGGAGGAGAAACGTGGTCTGCTTGGAGGTGCTGCTGGAGCAGTGGCATAGCTGTCAGCTTTTCCCTTTTCTTGTGAGGAATTCTATTTGGAATAAGGGAATTTCCCTTTAAAAACAGGAAGTGTTGACAGCTATGAGCAGTGGGGAAGAGGAGGAGCAGGAGGAGAGCCACCCGCCCTGTCCAGCCCCTACATATCCAGGGTGCACAAGGAGACATTGATGGGCCCCTCCAGCCCTGACAAGCCCAGGCTGCATGAGCTGGCATCAGGAGAGTCCCTCCTGACCATGCCCTGCAGCTCTTTCGGGGGGGCTGTGCTTGCCTCCTTTATTGCCCCCTCATCTCTGGAAGTGCCCCTGGGATCAGGAGCTCCCCCGACTGCCCTCTGTGTCTGGTCTTCAAAAGTGAGTCTCCTGACTGCAGCAGTGGCATCTGGAGAGAGGGAAGGAGGAGGATAAAGAAGCAAGTGGAGCTGTACCTGGATCAACAGCAAGGTTGCCCTGTCTGTAGGTAGATCTCAGGGGGGCCCTCTTGGCTCAGCGCCCTTTGCAAGAGAACCGCCTGCACAAACCTAAATCCAGTGCTGCAAATAGGCAGTTCCTGAGCACAATGGAACATGCTTTTGAGCAGAGGTATAATTAGTGGAACCTCTATGGGGAAAAAATACTGGGTGGTTGTGTTTTTTGGTATTCTTTCTAAAACATTTTTTAGCACCTTCAAATTCTTTCAAATTCCTTCAGTTTTCTTTAAATTTCCTTTTTCTTTCCCTTAAGCAGTAATAAGAAAGTACCGTATTTTTCACTCTATAAGACACACTTTTTCCCCTCAAAAAATTAAGGGGAAATGTGTGTGTGTCCTATAGAACGAATGCAGGCTCCTTGGCTTCAGCGATAGCAATGCGAAGCCTCCGAAACGCAGAGGGAGCGTTCCCTCCGTGCTCTGGAGGCTTCAGGGATAGCCGCCTGAAGGCTGCGGAGCACAGCGCAAGTTCCTGCTGTGCTCCGCAGGCTTCAGGTTCCTTTTGCTGAAGCAAGGAGAGCAAGACTCTCCTGGCTTCAGCAGAGAGGGAGAGCTGCGCAGCGCCCCTTCAGCCAAGCGGGAGGAGAAATGGAAGGGGCTCCGTTTCTCCTGCCGCCTCGCTGAAGGGGCGCTGACAGAGAGGGGGATAATTTTTTTGTTTGTTCTCCCCCTCTAAAACAAGGTGCGTCCTATGGTCTGGTGCATCCTATAGAGCGAAAAATACGGTATATTGCAGAACCTCAGAAACTAGCAAGTTTAGTATGGCACAAGTTTTGTGGGTTAGATTAGAAACAAGCAGGCAGTAAAGATGTCCTGCTCTGAGGGCCTTCAGGCACTTCCCTCACTGTGAGAAGTGAGGTTACAGTAAACCAGGCAGAGGGCCTTCTTGGTAGTGGCATCTGATCTGTAGAACGCCCTCCCATCAAGGAAATAAACAACTATCTGACTTATAGAAGACATCTGAAGGCAGCCCTGTATCAGAAAATTTTTTATGTCATGTTATATATACTGTAAGCCGCCCTGAGTGGCTGTGGAAACCCAGCCAGACGGTAGGGGTATAAATAATAATAATAATAATAATAATAATAATAATTAGTGCTACAACTTCTTATCAAGCAATATGGGAAGCCAAAGAAGAACAAAAATGATAACTTGTGATGCACTTAAGATGGGCTATGTGAAAAGTTAATAAAAATATAAATAAAAGAAGTTTTGTGGGTTAGCATGCCTATCACTCTGGAAAGTTGGAGCTATGGATGGGGGAGATATTTGATTAAGGGCTTGTTCACACTTCCACTTGTCCTATGCCCAGAGAGTACAAGTCCAAGTAATTTTCCGCTTCTCCTGTACTTTCTAGGCATTGGTCTGAGCAGTTTTCCATTTGCCCTGCTGCTTTCTCTGGGAAAACCCACTCTTTACTGCTAAATCAGCGCAAACGTCAGCCTACGGAAAACTCGATTGATGTTTGCTCTGATTCAGCAGCAAAGAGTGGACTTCTCTGAGGGAAAGTAGTGGGACAAGCAAAAGTGCGAATAAGCCCTAAACTTAGATTAAAAGGTAAACCTAGCTAATTCACAGTTTCCAAAACAGTCGTCTATTTTAAGTCTGCAGATTTGAATTCTTCTTGTTTTTTGTTTTTGTTTTTTACTTTTGAACACTATTTTATTATTGATTTTATGTTTCCTGCTTGAGTTTTCTCTGAATGCAGAGTGCTTTATACATTCTGAAATGAATAAACAAAAGGTTCTCTGGGCAATCAAGTTCTTCTCAAGGGATTCTTAGTCTTCCCAGGAAGCTCAATTTCAGTTCCCTTGGCTGCTCTTGTAACAACAGCACTGGCAGCAAAAACACCCCAAAGGACAACAGTTGTAATTACACTGGTGAGCGTGTATTTCTTTAATGCCACAATGACCCTGCAGGCAGGCGTTTACATGACAAGAACTATCATATGCAAGGTAGAGCAATTCAAACCCAGAGGCAGAAGGAGGCTTCGGTTACTCTCCTTAAATTGATTATGAAGTCAGCTTAATAATTTAAAAATAAAGGGGGAAAACACATTTCTAGCTCTATCTGGCATTGTTCCTGTCCCCCTTTTCCATTTGTGAGTATATGGGCAGCCCCAGATGACAAAACAACTCAGTCCCACGGGCAAAGGGTCAGACCTATTAACTGGACAAGTTAGGCCTCAGTATGAGTTTGACAACAGAACTAGGACTCTCATCTTTTGATATTAAATCACTGATTTCCAAATAAACAAACCCAATGGTTTTCAAGCAGTGTGCCATGGCACCCTGGGGTGCCTTGAATGATGGTCAGGCATGTCGCGGGCAACACTGGCCTCTAAACCTCTTTCCTTTCCTCCCTCCTTAGATGCCCTCTCACATCTCTGCCTTCCAAAGGCTTGCACAGCTGCTTATTGCAGCAGCCCTGGCTATAGGTTTTGCAGGCGAATGGTGCCTCTGGGAGGCTCCTCTCTTTGGGGCGGGGGGGGCAGCTCAAGGACCAGGAATGGCAGCAGTGGCTGCCCAGAGGACTCCCAAGGAGAGGGGAGAGGAGAGGAGAGGAGGCTGAGGGAACACTCCACAGGGGAGGGTGTTGGGAAAAGGGTGAGAGGCTGCCAGCTCTGCAGGCAAAAGGTAATATAACTGGGCTTCTGAGCCCCACAGGGGTAGAATGTACTTGGTCAAGGGAGCTGTGGACTCACAAAGATTGAAAACCTCTGAACAAACCCATAAAATACTTATTTATTATTCTAGTTACAGGTAGGTAGCCGTGTTGGACTGCCGTAGTGGAAACAAAATAAAAAAAATTCCTTCCAGTAGCACCTTAGAGACCAGCTAAGTTTGTTATGAGCTTTCTGAAGAAGCGTGCATGCACACGCAAGCTCATACCAATAACAAACTTAGTTGGTCTCTAAGGTGCTACTGGAAGGAATTTTTTAATTTTATTTATTATTCATTATTCATTTCAATCACATTTCAGTTTATTGACCACTGAACTTTATAGTTTCTAAGTGATGCACCATGAGGTTACCCAAAAATTTACCATAGAGATAAAATCAGTTGAATTAAGTATTTTTTTTCCCTGATTATACAGTTAATTTTATTTTTAAAAAAAATAGAAAATAAAAACCCAGAAGGGATGTAGGGGCCATTCAAAGGTGAATACATCAAATCTGCACTTACTGAAACATCAAGAAAACCCAAACACAGCCATCCTTTGATATTCACACTAATCCACAAGGTGAAGTTCTCCAACCAACGTTTACAAAAATGCCTATATTAAGAGAAAGTGTGCATAAAAAAAAATACGCTAATGAAAAATGTACAAAAATGCATTATATTGGGGAAAGTGCATGCAAAAGTGTGTACATTAGTCAAAACTGCATTAAAAGTGTTTTTGGAAGAAATATGGAATTTTCATGAGGATCTTTTATTTAAAAAAAAATAATAATCACAAGTTGCTGCAGAAATGTGGGGAACTGAATTGAAGACTGGAAAAATGAGAAACCAAGAGAACTGAAATTGGCAGGTCCTCCCATCTCTGCTTGAGGCCAGGGTAGCTGACTTAGAAAAGTTGAGTCCGCAGCTCCCTTAATCAACTACATTCTATCTGAGGTACATATGATGTACCTCCCGCCAGGGAAGAAGGGGTGAGTGAATAACTATATCAGGAACAAGGGGGTAAATAAAGACCTACATTGGGAAAAGCAAATCATATGGCTTACACTCAAACATTTAGCAGAACAATCAAATTCATTTGTTACAGAGATGATTAGAATGAAGACCTAGTTTGAGCAGAGGATGGGTGGCCTTCTGCCAAGGATGAAGTTGTTGAATCCTGAATTGAAGAGTCTTCATTGAGCAGGGGGATTGAAATAGATGAGCCTCAAGATCCCCTCCAACTTGATAGGTCTATTATTTCTAGAGCAATTAACCAGTGGTTGTTAATGGCAAGCCTCTGAAGGGTAGCAGTTTGGACAGAAACCAGCAAAAATTATCAGTGGTATTTCCCCCAATAAAAAGAAGAGACAGATATTAATGATAGCATAATCTAAAACTACATTATAAATACACCAAGTTACTGTCTTCATATTAGAGCAGGATAATCCCACAAATGCAAAAAAGAAAAGAAAAATACAGTTAAGGATTGACTTTAATGTTCTTTTTGGATAAAGGTGTTCGTCTGAGATAAGCCCCGACACCACATTATTCAAGAGATAATTTCAGGGACCACCAGATAAGGTCTTGGTTGTTTTTAAATCTCTGTTCACCTCCATCATTCTCCAACCAAATTGTTCTCCAGTTATAAATACTCGAGTATCAGTGGAACAAGTTGACACTTGATTTAGACTTTTGTTGTTTTGTTTCTGAGAAAGACTTGAATTGATGGTGTGCTACATGCTATTCATTTGTCTCTTAGCCTTTTGTCTTTGAAATTAGCAGGCAGAAGACACAGATATAAAAATAAGAAAACTAAAATGTTTCTCCCACCTCCGCCTGCTGCCAATGAAAAATACTGTAAGATCATGATTTGTGCATAAGGTTTTTTTAGCTTGAAAGTCACAAGTATGGAATGTAGGCAGGGGAGCTAGATAAATAATGGCCATTGCCCAGAAAATCACAGAATGTGCTCCCCACTATATAATTTAGTAGTTTCCAGAGTGTCACAACATTGTTACTTTAAAAATAACATTCTAGTCCTCATGGTGGCAGAAAAATAAATATGAAAATAGGCAGGAGTATCAACCAAAGTTTACCTTAGATTACAGAGGGAGACATCACAATCCAGAATATGAGAACTATAAAGAAAATATGTACAGTTGCAATCAAAATTATTCAACCCCCGTTGCAAATTGGGTCGAGCTATTTCCATCGTGTTTGTTTGATTTGCTCATTGCAAACAGCTGAAAGTCTGTAAATTTTGGTAAGATACCTGATTTGCAATGGTGGATGAATATTTTCGATTGCAACTGTACAATCAGAGTGTCATTCTCCATGATGACCAGACCAGTGAAAAACTGATGACCCTTCTGATTTTCCATGGGATATGATCAGCATATTATTCACTACTTCGTACTGTTTGGATGATATAATTGGCTGTTTTTTTCTCTTGGTCACAACTGCAGATGATGCACACTTGTAAACCAGGCTTCACAGGTAAGCACTTAGTAGGTGAAGCAGGGACACCGATTTGGGTCCCAGATTATGGGTCCCCAGTAGCACTTGCATCACGTTACATTGGCATGCCGCAGTGGTACTTCCGAGGCCTTGAAGAGCCTTGGAGGTCATGTCTGAGGCCTCATGAGACCTTCAACACGACTTCCAGTTTCTACAGAAGTTAGAGGCCTGACAGGGCCTTGGACATAGCTTCCAAGGCCTCATGGGGCCTCTGAGGTCCTGTCCAAGGCCTCACAAAACCTCCAACAGAATTTCTGACTTCTACTGGAAGTCTACTTGGAGTCTTCACAAGGCCTCAGACATCACCTCGGAGGTCTCCCTAGTGAGGTGAAGGGACCCTATCCCAAGTTACCTCTTAATACTACCCAACTTGAGCAGGTGTGGGAAGGGCCCCTGGCAAACAACAGCTCACCAAAAACTGACTGGCCACATCTGTCATATCTGTTGAGGTCAAATGGAAATATGTTTTTCCTAGTATCCATGTATCATTTATAACAGGATGAAGGCGTAAGCATGAACTTGGGCCATTCGTCTTCCCGGTAGCAGCCATTGTGGTGTTGCAAAACCATACAGCCACTTTCTTGGATGGGGTGGGGCAGGATGGTGACAAGGTTATAGTGGCATGTGGCACACCAGGAGACATGATTGGCTTCACTGGGGTGTCCATGCAGTCTTAACCTTAATATCACCCTTCCCCCTGGCAACCAGGGAAGCGGCAGTGAGAATGATGTTGAGCCCCACAGCTCTGACTCACTGCATAGGCTATCAACATCACCATCATCCATCATCATCAATTGGTCGGTTTTATTCAGAAAGGTGAACTCAAAGTAACTTAGAAAAACAAACATTAAAAACAAGTATAAAAACAAGAGTAAAAATAACGTAAGATGTTCTAGTGCATCTTCTCTAATTTCAGGTGGAATTAACAATCTTACCAAATCTCTCAGGTTGTGCCTGTAATCCAGATCCTGCTTCATGAGGCTTACAACAAGTTTAGGCAGCTTTAAGGACTGAGATGTCATAATGCAGTGTGACTTCAAATTAACCACAATGTAGGAGACTCCTAAACGATGATGCTTAGCAATGACTAAGGACCTCTCCATACATCCCTTTTATTTCACATCATTAATGAATTGTGATCACAATGCAATTGGGGCAGTCATACAGGATACTGCTTTCAATACTAATTTCATCTGCAAAGGTTTTGGGGTGGGCATATCACTTCATTTCCAATCAGTGCACAGCCTGTAACTTCCTGCTGAAATCCTGTAACTTTTCCTACCATAAATGCTCTGGGGCTTTTCTGACCTGCTTTTGTTGCACAGTAGCCCCTCTAGGCAGCAATAATGTGGTAACTTTGGGGAAGCCTTGCTAAACTAATAAAGCAGAATAAATTATCATCTGAGAAGGCAGATAGGTTTTGCTTAGCAATCTGAAGTCTTCAGACAAAGAAATGGAATTTCCTCTTGGGGTTAACATTTATATACATGTCTTGGTATCAACGCTTTTCTTCTAGAAAAAAAGGTGCTGGTGTTGCATACCTTTGAGTACCCCCAGAAAAAAGCACGGCTTAGTACTCAGAACTGTGGGGAATTCCATGCCCTTTGGATAATAAAAAAGGCTTTCCAATTTCCAAATCTGTCAATCCAGCTGCAAATAGTATGTTTTAAATGAATATTTAAAATGGACATCTTCCCTTTTCTTGACTTGCAGATGGGAATTAAAAATGTAGAGCAAGAGTCATTCACATGAATGGATTTGGAGACTTCTATTTCAGTTTCCATAGAAATAGTGTCAGGTGGTGCAAGTTGTTTTTCCATGTGTACAAAATTTGGCTTTGTTCAGTAAGAACCCCAGTGGGCCAGGAGCCAGTTCATAAGGTTTTCCAAGAAGTAGATAATTCTATGAGGATTTGAAACATAAATATAGTTTGTAACTTCCTTAAAAAGTAAGAGGCGTCTTCCTGGGTTGGAGTCTGGGCAACATTATGCAGATTTTTGTACACAGCAGGGAAATAAATAATCAGCAGCCTGTAGAGTTTCATTTTGCTTGCAATTTATCAAGGTCCATGCCCCTGTTGGGAGGCCACTGCTGCCCCCTGGAGCTTCCACTTCCAGCTTCTCCTACTCTTTGCTCCAATATCTCTACCTGCTGTCTCTGAGCAAGGAAGCAATAGCAAGAGTTAGGAGATGGAGCAGTAACCTTATGATCTTCCCCAGATGGTTGTTTGCTGATCCTAGAGGGAGCAAGTGAGGTGTGTGCAGTGGTTAAGAGTGGAAAGGAGAAAGTGGGTGAACTCAGAAAGGGATGAACTCTGTAGGTATCTTGCCCCAAGCAAACAAAACATGGAGCCAGCACTGCTCTCTATGCAGGTACCGATCTCCCAACTTGCAATTTCATGATTATTATTTCTGTCTGAAAGTTAGGAATGTAGGAAGCTGCCTTATACCAAGTCCATAGCCTCCAACATCTTGGTGTAACACCAGTTCCTTTACTGACACTACAATGCAGCTCCACAGCTTAGCAGTTACATACAGCTGTAGTTTACAGTCATTCCAGCAACATACAGTCTGTTTGCAGCTTTCTGACACACATTAGGCTCTAGTCAAGGGCGGAGATTCCAGGTATCAGATATGGGGCCTTCTACATGCAAAGCACGTGCTCTACCACTGAGCTATAGCCTTCCTCCCCCAAATGTTTTGTGGGTTCATTTTTCAACAAATAGGAGGTATTTGAAACAAAAATTCAACAAAACTGTTGAACTGGCAACAGTTGACTGGCAACACAACTGCTCCAGCAAGGGAAGCAATATAATCCCAGAGGCAATGGTCCCCAGATCATCCTTTGACAGGAAATACATAAAACAGTGGAAATATCTGCTTGAAATGCTACAAGAATAGTAATCCTTCCCACACAATTCCTTCACAAAGGGAGCTGTTGCCAAGGCTTAAATTTCTGAAATGAACGCTGTCAGGTTTCAAGCCTGATTACCTTCACTTGGAGAGTCTTCCCTGTAATTCTGTATTTTTATGATCCGCTTGTGATTATCCAGTGATGGCAGGAAGAGCATTCTGCACATGCTCTTTGGCAAAGCAAGCTAAGGATGATGATGCTTTCATCAAAACACAGTATTTAAAGCAAGGCATTTGTCATAAAAGAAGTTCCTAGGACATTTTCTTTGAACACTCTCTTTTTCATGCTTTCCCTGAAATGTAAGAGGATTTCATTCCACTCCCTTCAAGTGTATAATTGGCAAAATATTTAGGGTTAAAAAGGAGGGAAAGGAATTGTTGGATTAACAAATTGAATTGGAATACAAAAGAGGGAGGTATGAGGAGGTCCGGGAAACAAGTAAATGTAAAAGAAGTGATGAAAAGATGGAATTGTTTTTAAGTGTTTTTTCTTTTTTCTACTTTGTATTTTTCCTTTTTATTGTTAATCTTTTTATTAATGTGATTTTTCTTCTTTTCTGCTTTTGAAACTTTAATAAATATTATTAATATATATATATATATTTCCCCCACTCACAAGTAGGGTAGATTATTTAAAGGACAACTATGGATCTTGTTTTAATTATGCATGGAAAAGAAAGTTTGTTCAGTGTGCATCGTAAAGCAAACTGCATTATTCACACTTCCCAGACTAATACATGGATTAGAAAACAGTTGTTCAGGTTGTGTAATTCTCTGTGTTTTGCTTTGTTCTCTTGGCTGAAAGAATAAATAGAAAAATATTTATTTTAGGAGGAAAGGGAATATTATTATTTTGTGGGAAATATGTTCCTGTTATTTCTCCTTGATCTCTCAGTGGCTTTCAGTATCATCAAACATGGTAATCTTCTGGAGTGGCTCTCTGAGTCAGCCACTTTGCGGTGGTTCTGGTCCTACGTGAATGGTTGTTTCAAGAGGGTAATGTTTGGGAAGTGCTCATTGGCCCCATGGAGCCTTCTTTAAAAAAAAATTATTTTGACAAAGTAATGATCACAAATAAATAAGAATAAAAATGTGCACCCCACCACTGAGACCATACCTATCCAACCTCCCAAAATTTCAACCATGGAGCCTTCAATGTCAGGGTTCTGCAGGGTTCATTTTTGGCCCTTGTGCTGTTTAACACCTACAGTACATGAAACCGCCAAGCGGAGTTATCCAGAGGTTTGGAGTACGTTATCAGCAAAATGCTGATGTCACACAGGTCTGCTTCTCATTTGCATCTGCAGTGGATGTGCTGGACCAGTGTCTTGCCTCGGTTATGGACTGGATGAGAGCCAACAGACTGAAGCTCAATCCAGATAAGAAATATTGCTAGAAGCATGCCTCTACATCAGCTGTCCTGGAGCACAGGAATGATCTTATTTAAAAGGTGTGTAATCCTCCCCCTACTGGATTTTAGAAAGGGCTGCAAGGCATAGACCCCCACCTCTTGACCTCTATCCGGCAGTTCGTCTTGCTGGCTAGTAAGTTTTTTTCCCCCTCTGGAGGACGCTGTGTTATCTTTCTGTTCTTTTACATTTTTTTAAGGTTTATTTTCTGATGTTGCCCTGAGTCTTGAAAATCTGCCAGATAAATGTTTTAATTTTAAATAAATGCAGGTGGAGACATATTTTAGTGGCTTCAATAGCTTTACACAAGATGGAGGGAATTTGTTTTGCCTACTTTGCAGACCAATCTGCAGATTAAAACATTTCGGGGAAATTCATAGTTAGAAATGTGGCTTTCCTTTGCAAAGAAGGGTTATGTTCCTCAGCCAGAACTCTGGAGTCAGCATTGTACAGATTATATCTAAGATCGTTAATAGCATTCTTCAAATAGGTAAGTGGCAATACCTTTGAAAGGCTTTCAAAAAGGATTTGGTAACAAGCATCAGTAGAAAGCAGTATTCTGAACAACACTGACATTGTAATTGCTCAGTTTTAAGGGTTCAATGAAAATAGGCAATATAATTTTCCTGATAAAGATGGTTTGCCATCAGTCTTGTTGGGCCAGCTGCTTCAAGGCTCATCCACACTTTGTTTCATGCCTAGGGTCCAAGAGTTCTCCTGTGCTTTCCAGTCATGGCTCCAAATGGTTTTCCATTTGCCCTGCCATTTTCCCACTGATTTGGAGTAAATATTAATCTGTGGGAAATCCAATTGACATCTGCTGTGATTCAGTGGTAAAGAGCATGCTTCCTCAGAGGAAAGCAGCGGGACAAGCAGAAGTCTGCATGAACCTTGAGTTGTGTTTTGCTTCTAGCAGGAGCATGTATATTGTTGCAGATCTTGGGTAACAGAGTTTGGGGGTGCAAGGGCATCCACAACTTCTAGAGTTAGTGAATGTTAGAAATTAATAAATGGTAGAATTTAGATAATATTTGGAGTATTGAAGGAAAGATGATTGGCCAGTGGAAAAATACAGGCTACGCTCCCTTTCCAGGGGTAGAAGCCATGAAGCAGGGCAAAAGGTGTTGACGGCCCATCACAGGGAAATCCTTGGGTCTGTGCCAACAAAGACTGCCAAGGTTACATTGAGCAGTGATGTAGGTTACAGGAAAATTACCACCTTTTAAAACTAGGCTTGGAATAACAGAGAAGTGGGGCGAGCAGACAGAAAGGGAGCAGTTGCTTGGCAAGAGGTTTTTTGGAAAGGAGAAGCAGGAAGAGCGGAGAATGCCATGGAGAGTTCGCTAACTTTTTTGTTCTTTGGTTTCTTCTATCCAATAGGCCAGGGGTGGCCAGCTCTCAAGAGACTGTGATTCAGAATTCAGCTCAAAGTTGTTGAGCTTTTTTTAGTAAAGAGAAAAGCCCCATTTTTTTAGGGGGGGCAGAGGGGCGAAGTCACTCACAAAAAGATCACTATGGATCAAAACAGCAGTACAGAGAAAGCTCCATCTTCCCTTCTGGAGATCATACAACAATGGAGGGCGAGGCGAGGGGGCGGGGCAGGAGTAAGTTTTAGCGACGCTAATGAAAGGGAGCCAGAGATACACCGTGATCTACCAAAACCTCATGGGGATCTACCAGTAGATCACGATCGACCTGTTGGACATCCCTGCAATAGGCGCTGTGCTCTAAACCACTGCTCTGTTGCTTTGTCCCAGCTCCTGCGAACCTAGCAGTTCGAAAGCATACCAATGTGAGTAGATAAATAGGTATCACTGTGGTGGGAAGGTAAACGGCACTTCCATGCACTCTGGCACTCATCACATTGTCTCATTGCACCAGAAGTGGTTTAGTCCTGCTGGCCACATGACCTGGAAAGCTGTGGATAAATGCTGGCTCCCTCAGCCTGAAATGAGTGCCACACCCCATAGTTAAGTGTGACTGGACTTAACAATCCAAGGGCCCTTTCCCTTTCCCTTTCCCTTTACCTTACATGAGGCTGCCTAGACTTCTGTGTGTGGAGTTCAGAAGAGCTCTAGGTTTGTTTGGTTGTTGTTGTCAAGGCAAAGCAATGTAAGATTATTATTTTTAAAAACACCTAAATGAAGATTTCAACTTAAAAAACAACAACTTTGTTGCTGTGCTTTAACAAAATAAAAAAATTAGAGCTCGCCAGTGTTTTGCAGATAACAGCCTCACTTCCTGAGTGAACAACTTGTTGTAACAAAGGTTTAGAGCAGATCTTTTAAAGCCTACTTCCCCAACTATGTCTCCCACGCTCTGTCCCCTTGTCGATAACTTCAGTTCTTAAAGGGCCAACTATCTGCTCTGAAGATGGGCGCTGTTCCTCTGTTTCATGGCTTCCCACCTGATGCACTTCCTTTGAGAGGGTTATGTTTCCTCAAGCTCAAGGGAAGACAACCCTGAGGGTCCCATACAGGCCCCTGTGGTATGGGAGGTTCTTCTTGAGGCTATTCTCTGCCAGACTCAGGCTCAGACTCTGCCAGACTCAGACCACTGTCTCCCAAATCCCAGAAGTAGGTTCAGAGCCTTCAGCCTGGACTGACTTCTTGTCTGACTCCTCAGCTGGAGACTGCAGCCCCCAATAGCTCTTGGACTCCAGGGAGGGGTCATGTTACCTCCAGTCCACTCTCAGCTTTACATGAGCTGGATTTGAGGAAAGGGGGAGGGCTGAGACCATTCTCAGCCTCTAAGCAAAATGGCAGAGGTCACCTGGTGCCAGGCAAGATCCCTACATTTGAACTTACGCTCTGTGCAGTAAGAGCAGCAGTACACAGGATCAGGCTGCTAAGAGGGGTGTGTATTTCCCCACTCTTTAGAAGTGTCATCATTGGTGCTTTTCATCTGTGAACAGCTGAAGAGGCTATTGGATGTCACAACCTCCTGAAAAGTGAGATGCGTAAGTGCCTGAGTTACCCTTTGAAGTATTCAGCCAGCACATCGCAGATAGAACAAAAACAACCCCAGTGATGGTGTCTTGAGGAGGGAGCCTGTTGCCCACTGTGCTAACAGACAGCAAGGGATTAAAAGGCAGGGGGGATAAAGTTGCACTCCTCATATGTGCTCCTTGCTTAACTGATAAATTGTTCATCAGTAATGTTGTGACGTGGGGTTTGTGATTTCAGCTCTCCTGATATAACATGCTGGAGACAGTTCTCTAGTAACACTTCTTTATTAAAGCAACAAGACTGACGACTGGGGAGAGGAAAGCTACATTTATAGGGACAGGGAACTAGCAAGAAAGGATACATTTTGGAGGGAAAAATATCAGGCAATCACAGTCCTGTCTTTTGGAGGGAACCAATAAGACAGAGGATCCAAATACAGCAGCTTAAATGAACCAATAGTAGCTGTACCCTCTGGAACCAAAAGGCAGTTACTTTACCCTAATGCAAATACAGACAATAATAATACAGATATAAAATCCTTTGACTCAATACACAACAAGTAAGCTCCTTTTAGGATGGACGGATGAGCCTTGGCAACACCTTTGCATTCCTTTTACATGAACTCTGCTTGTTTACACTGTTGCTCTGCCATGCATTGCCTAATGAATCAAAGCCAGTGTGTGTTTAATTTTAGCTCTACTCACTTGTTATGATTAACGATCTTTTTCTTTCTTTTTTTATCATCCCCTCTCAAAGCCAAAATTCTGGGAGGATAACCTCGAATTAAGTGCATTTTTAATTGAACTTCCTCCTCCTTCCAAATTAGAGCACACACCAAACAAAAAATTCATATATCTATGCAATATGACCCACATCTCCAGCTGTGGTTGAGGCACAGGCTTTGCATGCAGAAGGGTCCAAGGTTCAATCCTTGGCAACCTCAGGTTGGGCTGGGAGAAGCCTCTGCCTAAAACCTACTGCCCCAGAATGACTTGACTTCAAGGTTATTTGGAGCAAATTCAATAAACTGGCCAGAGGTTCCCTGGTGCCAGAGTACCAGATTTATTTATTTTTTGATCTTAAAAATGAGACCCAAGGCAGCATAGGAGCCAACTCCAGACCCAACCATGTCATTTTTACCAGGAAATCCCAGATCACAGTAGCAAACCCAGGCTCTTGTTTTGACCTCAGAATGTCCCATTTTGGGGGGCTTGGTGCTCTTTCAAGAATACCCATAGGCCTTAGAAGAGCTATGAAAGCATTAGCAGTATATTGCAAGGAGGGCAAATTAGAACTTAACCATCAGAAAACTAACACCATGGCATTTGCCAAAAGGCCCAAACCCCTCCTATGGCACACTAGTGGCCATAAGACTGAGCAGGTTACTTGCTTCAAATATCTGGGGGTAGTCCTTCTGGAAGGGAAAAAAGCCCATGGGGACTGTGCTGCTGAGAATGTACAGAGAAGTGCCGCTGCCATACTTAAATATCTTAGAACCAAAGCTAGACATTATATACCCATAACCTTTAAACTGTTTGAAGCCAGGGGTCCTGTACCTTTACTCAGGGGTGTAGCTAGCAGCTCCAGCACCCAGAGCTATGGGGACGGGGGTGAGCCACCCACGGGGGTGGCACAGCGATCCGTGCACAGGGGCAGGGCAGCGATCTGCTGGGGGGGGCGGGGCGGGGCGGCGAACCTGCCCATGGAGTCCGCCAGGCGGATGCAAGCCCCACGCTGCCAAGAGAGACGCATGGCTCGGGCATGCTGCAGGCCAAGCCCCATGGTACGTGCCGCCCCTCGTGTTGTGCCATTTTGTCACCCCCCTCAAGGATGACACCTGGGGCGGACCACACCGCCACGCCCCATTCCTACGCCCCTGCCTTTACTACCTCACCCCCCCAAAAAAAACTTATCTTGAAATACCAAAACAGAGAAGAGCTTTGACTCTGGCTCATTGCCAGACTCTCCCCTCAGCCATCCAGGAAGGTCATTTCAGAAAGAGACCTTATGAGGAGAGAAAATGCCCCTGCAGCTCTAGACACATGGAAACAATCGAACACATTCTCTTCCATTGCCAGTATTACACAAATGTATGTGCTAGGTTTATTCTGCCAATAGCACACAAATTTCCAGGACACGCAGGGCAGTTCTATATCTCCTTACTGCTCCAATTCTGTTATAACATATTCAATTGCCAAATATTGTGCTGCCATGATTGGCATACGCCAGAGGATGGTATGTGCCACACAGCAGGTCTAAAATCGAAGGATTGATTTACCTGTTTTACATGTTTTTATCTTATGTTTTCAACACTTTTCAACTCTGGCCTGGTGGAACGCCCTGTCTCTTGAGACCAGGGCCCTGCGGGATCTGATTTCTTTCTGCAGGGACTGTAAGGCAGAGTTGTTCCACCTGGCCTTTGGCTTGGAATCAACTTGATTCCCTCCCCCTCTTTCCTTTTTCCTTTCTCCTTCTGTGATGGAACCCCTATTTGGGGACTTCCCTGGCTTTTCTGGCCCACGTAGGACCAGTCTGGATAGTTGGCCTTGGTGAAGATTTGCTGTTTTCTCCCCCCAAACAGTTTTTGATCTGGGCTTCCACTGAAATGAGGCTGCATTTTAAGTAGTATTTTAATTTTTAAGTTGTTTTTTAATCAATTTTTTTAATAGATGCCCTGAGCCCGGTCTTGGGCGGGGAGGGCGGGGTATAAATAAAATTAAATAAATAAATAATGTTGGTCTACTGCATCTGAGAGTACGAGTAGGTATACCCTCTACCTCTGCAGTTACCTTACTGCCTGTCTAGTATGTTTTATTTATGATTGGAGGTGCTTTTACCTTATGCTGGTCTATGACTGTAATAAAGATTTGGATTGGTTTGGTGCTCTGGCACAAGCGCTGGACCAAAAGACGTTCACTCTGGTGATCGCGCACCAAACTTCCTTCCCATGCAGTGCTGTGGTGTGACTCTGCTGGTGGCCAGAGCGCTGGGCTCTCTGGGTGGGTGAGTGGCACAAGCAGATGGCAAATGTGGGGAGGGCAAGGGTGAGCAGCTGGAGTGGGCAGGGGGTAGCAAGGCGGGTGTCCAAAATTTAGTTAGGAAAAAGTTGGAGCATATGCAGCTCCTAGGATCCAAGGTCCCTTCACCCCCCCAAAAAAGTGGTTATGCCTTGCCGTTCAAATGGTTTGAGTGTGATGCATCTTGTGATTGATTACGCAGAGCAAGGCTTACCTCTGCAAGGGACATGTTCTGTCAGGGCACCTGAGCCCGTCAGCTCCCTGAGTGTGATTTGTGCAATCACAATACCCGAACTGAGCCTTTAAAAGGTATGTCAAAAATTCACTTATTCCTTCTATTTATGCCACCAAGGTCCCAGAGAGTTTTCACAGCAGAACAAAAAGTATTCAGCATTAACAGCCATTATATGGTAATGCTAGATGAAGGGCATCGAATGACTTTTTAGCTTCCTAATATGTAGATGCAGCAGGCTTCACAAGCTCATGAAAATGTGAATTCCAGAAACACAATTAGGTACAGATGAATATTGTTGACTATCACCATTACCCCACCATTATTTTCAATTCTTGGTTTGCAAAGGCTGAGTCATTATAATTGTTATAGCTGGGAAGGTTTATTCATGGAATTCATTGTACAGTTCAAAGAGTCCCTCATTTTCAGAAAAACACACTGTACTCCTCTGGAATATTTATTGAAGTAATCATGGAGAAGATGGAGTGATGTGCAAGGAGAGTACAATTGGATATGGTGACATTGTTAATTTGCTGTTTTGTATATGACTATTTTATTTTACTTTACTTTACTACTTATGTATATCATTTAGAGAGATTTGTTGCTTAACTGTGTTGTTCCAAATGTGAAATTATTATTTTTTGCAGTTATATCAAAGTTTGTGTCCTTGTGTGTGATCCTCCTGGAGACTGCAGCTAAGGGTGGAAGGTTAAATTATCATTACTCCAGGAAGATCATTCCCTTTTAGCAATT
This sequence comes from Podarcis pityusensis, assembly GCF_964106645.2. NCBI lineage: Eukaryota > Metazoa > Chordata > Lepidosauria > Squamata > Lacertidae > Podarcis > Podarcis pityusensis. The sequence goes on from NC_138040.1 coordinate 40,922,169, forward strand.
AGACTTGAAAATCACTAAGGAGGAGGAGAAGAAAAACTTCAAGCATAATTGCTGGGGTCAAGGCATGCATGTGATGGTTCCTGTGTGTGAATATGTGCAGGGATGTAAGCGTGTGAGACGGCCACACCTACTTTTGTCTTTGCCGCTCCCACTATTGGCATGTGGCCCTCAAAGGGCTGATTAAGAGAGAATGCAGCCCCCCCACCTCAGTATGCAAAACACCCCCCTCTCCCTATTATATGGGATTGAATAATTGAGGCTACCCGCTTGGTGATTTGATAGAAACCAGGTCTCTGAGAAGTGGAACTAATGGGATAGTGATTCATAACTGACCCTTTAATTAATTTATCTCTAAGCATCTAACTGTAACAGCTGCCACTGACATTCTTCTTAATCACTTCCAACCATTCACAGGCATTACGGTAAATGGAGAAAAGTTTCTGTGCTGTTATTTTTAAATTGTTTATTCTCAATGAAACAACTGCCAAAGATGATTTGTACATATCTCTTAGACTGGATGCAATGGCTTATGGCACCATAATGTACAAAAGGGGGAGGAGAGGTTAATTTGCCCCACCAGAAAAAAAACATTTCTGGCTGTTTAACTAAGACCTATTTGAGGAAGCACAAATGCTTAGGGATGCCTTGGTTTCTGCAGCATCTTGCAGGGTTCACACACACACACACACACACACACACACACAAAACAGGTGTTCAAAGAACATATGAGGGAAATTGCACAACTATGAGGGCTAGTTCCACTCTTTGGGATGGACAAATCTGTTCATTTCCAATCCATTCCTCTCATTTTCTTGTTCCAATATTGAAATCAGCTCTCCACAGTTTTATTTGTTTATTTATGTTAAAGTCCACATAAAAAATCATCCACATCTTAGTGCAATAATAAATACATCACTGAATGCAATTTTGTGAGAGAGACAAATTTTTCAAGAAATGTACTGTAACATTTATATGTTATTTTCATTAAATATATATGTTGTTATATGTGGTTTTACACAACAGACACATCACCAAATTCAAAGAAGAACAGATTTTCACGGGTAGCACTTGTGTGTGTGTGTGTGTGTGTGTGTTCATGTATTGTTTTGGGAAGTGCATTAAAAACCAAACTGAGCCAAATATCTCCCCCATCCCTATCCACTGCTGGTACTGAAGCATGCAGTAGCCATGCACACAGTTGCTGGCCGCACAGTCACCATCCCATCAACACTAATACCGACTCTGCATTTGACCCATGTATGCAGGAGCTAATGGGTGCACACAGAGTTCCTCTAAGCAAGAGGGGTTTGGACCAGGGAGGAAAAATTAGAAGCTTATATTGAGGTATAAACTGCCATACTATATAAGACTTTGGGGTGATAGAATTAACTCAGGTTGAGTACCACAGAGAACATGGGGTCCACTTTACTTTACTGGAACCACGTGAAACTGTCTGACAGTGTTGATATGATTTTATAATATATTTTGATTTATTTTACAGTACATTGCATTTTGGTCTATACCAAATACCACAGTTTGCATCAGGAGTCCCCCACTTGGTACTCTCCAGATGTTTTGGACTTCATCAGCTCTATCAGCTTGACAAGACCAGTTGTCTGGGATGATGGGACCTAGAGCCCAACAACATCTGCCCCAGGTTGGAGAAGGCTGGTTTTGGATGATATATTGTTATGTTTGCTGTGCGTGTGTATTTCTTCTTTTTCAAATAAAATATATTTAAAAATGAAAGAAGAGAACTGGGCTCCAAGTTCTCTCTGTTTCAAGACCTGAATGTAACACATAGAATCATATAGCTGGAAGGGAACCTGAGAGTCATCAAGTCCAGCCCCCTGCAATGCAGGAATCTCAGCTAAAGCATCCATGATAGATGGCCATCCAACCTCAGCTTGAAAACTTCCAAGGAAGGAGAGTTCACCTCCAGAAGGAGACTGTTTAAAACATGAAATACTTTAAGGTAGTGCTTAAGTGCATATAGAAACTAGCCTACTGTATAAAAATAAATTTCACATTTATTGTTCTGACCTCTTTGCCTCTGCTCCTGCCCACTGTTGTCATGTGGCCATGGGAGTTGGAATTCAACATCAACTGGAGGGTCCCAGCTTGTAAGGTGATATAATGATGGGAATCACTTGTTGATATTTGTTTATTTTTCTGCTATTGAAAGGTAAATCAATCTGTTGATGGGGGCCTGGCCTCCCTCTCATACAGGAGATTCTCAACAGCAACTGGCAAGATGTATGCCTACCTCTTCAGGAAAAGCTATCAGGTCCTTTAAGTTCAACATCTAATTGAAAATCCAAGGGCATCTGAATGGCAGCTCAAGGTGTTATTTGCCTCCTGCCGTTAGTCACAAAATCAGTGCTAATGAATAATGCATCAAGGGGGCTGCTGACAACCTGGCTTCCTTCACTGCATAAATGATAAATGCCTTGACTTTACAAAGTGGTGGTACTTAGTGCAAAATTAAGTCAGTGGGAACCATTGTAATGCAAATGACTGAAGGTATTCTGATTTGCATAGGCTCTGAGATGTAACATGCCTAATAGGTCTGTCCCCACCACCACATTGATGAAATTGTATTAGTCTTAAGTGGAGGGACATTTTTTATGACTACTTGGAGTTTTGCATCCCACCCCCCTTTTATTTTTTTCACCACAGCATAATCCAGATGTTAAGCACTTTTCAGACCAGTTGGAATGAACGAGACTGAAACAAGAGAGCCTAGACATTACACAATTGCACTGGGCTCATGCCTTCTTTTCTTTAGTAAAGGTAAAGGGACCCCTGACCATTAGGTCCAGTCGTGACGGACTCTGGGGTTGCAGCGCTCATCTTGCTTTATTGGCCGAGGGAGCCGGCGTACAGCTTCCGGGTCATGTGGCCAGCATGACTAAGCCACTTCTGGCGAACAAGAGCAGCACACGGAAACACTGTTTACCTTCCCGCCGGAGCGGTACCTATCTATCTACTTGCACTTTGACGTGCTTTCGAACTGCTAGGTTGAAAGGAGCTGGGATCGAGCAACAGGAGCTCACCCCATCGTCGGGATTCGAACCGCCGACCTTCTGATCGGCAAGTCCTAGGCTCTGTGGTTTAACCCACAGCGCCACCCGCATCCCTTTTCTTTAGCCCCTTATAAAAACTGGGGTCCAGCTTCCCACCCTTTAGAATTCCCTTCCATTAAATATTAGACAGGTACCATCTCTGTCATCTTTTTGACACATACTGGAAACTTTCCTCTTTCTTTTAAGTTGAGATCTTTGTCCCAGCCCACATCTGCATTGGGATTGTGTTTGAGATATTCTAATTGTTTTAGGGAGGCCTGATCAGGCCCATGGGTCAACAGTTTCCCATTCCTGCTCTACATAAATAAACAGTAAATTGATTAAACATGTTAACAATAAAAATAGATGACATTCAAACATTGCCACAAAACCTCAGATTCACTCCCAGTGTCTCATTCTATCCATCTTACTCAAAATGTCTTCATGTACAGTAAATCTAATCTTACATGTCAATATTTTTGTGTCTTGCACAAAAAACACACACACCAAAATACCATGAGAAAGATAGTGATGGGTAAATTTATATAATTTGTAATCTGCTAACCGAATTATGAATCCAATAGAATTAACGCAGATGAAAGTTAGCCCTTGTCATGAGGTCTTGCAGTATCTTTGAATTTTTGCAAATGTGTGTCAGCTCAGCAAAATGCATTTTAGAAACTAGTGTGTATAATGTGGTGTTATTTACCACAGTTATCCAGCTGGGTGTTATTACATGAATTTTGTCTGTTGTCACATGAATTTTGCTTACAATAGTAGACTGAGCTGGAGTGGGAGACACAGGCAAAGGCATTTGCTGTGAAAGCAGACCAAACACCAACAATGAAATTGCTTATCACTGGACTCATTATGTTGCTGGCACTGTCAAGGTGAAGACTGAAGAAATTTTGTGCCTATATGCACAGAGTTAGAGCAGCAGTCTCCAACCTGGTGTCCTCCAGACTACAACTCCCATCAGCCTCAGCTAGCATGATCAGGAAAGACAGGAACAGAAATGGGCAAATCTGTAAATTTTAGTTTCTTGTTTTTTCATATTTAGGTTCACTTCTCCATATTCCTACATCAGTCTGCATTTCAGTGAAGATTTATTCTGTAATACTAATAATAATGTCTTATTTATACCCCATCCATCTGATTGGGTTGCTCCAGCCACTCTGGGTGACTTCCAACATAATAAAAACACAGCAAAATATCACTGCAGGGCTGCCTTCAGATGTCTTTGGAAAGTTGTGCAGTTGTTTATCTGTTTGATATCTGATGGGAGGGTGTTCCACAGGGTGGGCACCACTGCCAAGAAGGCCCTGCAACTTCACTTCTTGCAGTGGGGGAACTGTCAGAAGGCCCTTGGAAAGGTATGCCCTGTCTCACTAGTCTGAGAGAGAGAGAGAGAGAGAGAGGTAATTCAGTCAGCGTTTTGTACTTGGACTTTCAAAAACCTTCTGCAAAAGTATTTTGCCATAGACTCCAAAGTAAGCTTAGCTTTCATAAGATAAAAGAAGATATCCTGTTATGGATCCGTAAATGACCAATGAGGAGGAAACAGTACGAATAAATGTTCCGCTATCCCACTGGAGGGACATAGAAAGTAGAGCCCCACCACCCACCCAAATATTGTTATTGGAACTTGTGTTTTTAAACTTGTACATAATATGAAAATTTCTCCCAATATACAGTTCTGTAATTTTTCAATATGTATGCTTTGCTGCTGGGCAAGTTCAAGGTGTTACTATTAGTATATAAAGCCCTTAAGAATTTGGGACCAATTTACCTACAAGATAGCTTTACCCCCGCTTGACTGCTTCAGTCGGTGAAATTGGCACAACTTCAGGTGCCACATAATACCTGCTCCACACTTGTAAGAAGTCATAATGGAAAACCCATCTGGAAGCAATTACGGTAAGCTAATATCTGGCCGTTCTACTGAGCAACTATATAGGTTTGTCCATTCAAAGGGTGGGCAGCTAATCAACCCAGCTATTAAGATCTTTGTTTCTAAAATCATTGCCCAAATGATCTACAGGGCTGAGATTTGGGGAATTGGTGTCAAATCTGAAATAGAGGTCCTACAAAATAAATTTATGAGTCAGATTTTGGGGCTTCCCAGTGGGACACCAGCAGCCTACCTCAGAACTGAGTCAGGCCTCCCCTTGCTGTTGTTGTTTAGTCGTTTAGTCGTGTCCGACTCTTCGTGACCCCATGGACCAGAGCACGCCAGGCACTTCTGTCCTCCACTGCCTCCCGCAGTTTGATCAAACTCATGCTGGTAGCTTTAAGAACACCATCCAACCATCTCATCCTCTGTTGTCCCCTTCTCCTTGTGCCCTCCATCTTTCCCAACATCAGGGTCTTTTCCAGGGAGTCTTCTCTTCTCATGAGGTGGCCAAAGTATTGGAGCCTCAGCTTCACGATCTGTCCTTCCAGTGAGCACTCAGGGCTGATTTCCTTCAGAATGGAGAGGTTGGATCTTCTTGCAGTCCATGGGACTCTCAAGAGTCTCCTCCAGCACCATAATTCAAAAGCATCAATTCTTCGGCGATCAGCCTTCTTTATGGTCCAGCTTTCACTTCCATACATCACTACTGGGAAAACCATAGCTTTTACTACACGGACCTTTGTTGGCAAGGTGATGTCTCTACTTTTTAAGATGCTGTCTAGGTTTGTCATTGCTTTTCTCCCAAGAAGCAGGCGTCTTTTAATTTCGTGGTTGCTCTCACCATCTACAGTGATCATGCAGCCCAAGAAAGTAAAATCTCTTACTGCCTCCATTTCTTCCCCTTCTATTTGCCAGGAGGTGATGGGACCAGTGGCCATGATCTTCGTTTTTTTGATGTTGAGCTTCAGACCATATTTTGCTCTCTCCTCTTTCACCCTTAATAAAAGGTTCTTTAATTCCTCCTCACTTTCTGCCATCAAGGTTGTGTCATCTGCATATCTGAGGTTGCATGTGTCATCTGAGGTTGTTGATATTTCTTCCGGCAATCTTAATTCCGGCTTCGGATTCATCCAGCCCAGCCTTTCGCATGATGAATTCTGCATATACCGGTAAGTTAAATAAGCAGGGAGACAATATACAGCCTTGTCGTACTCCTTTCCTAATTTTGAACCAATCAGTTGTTCCATATCCAGTTCTAACTGTAGCTTCTTGTCCCACATAGAGATTTCTCAGGAGACAGATGAGGTGATCAGGCACTCCCATTTCTTTAAGAACTTGCCATAGTTTGCTGTGGTCGACACAGTCAAAGGCTTTTGCATAGTCAATGAAGCAGAAGTAGATGTCTTTCTGGAACTCTCTAGCTTTCTCCATAATCCAGCGCATGTTTGCAATTTGGTCTCTGGTTCCTCTGCCTCTTCTAAATCCAGCTTGCACTTCTGGGAGTTCTCGGTCCACATACTGCTTGAGCCTTCCTTGTAGAATTTTAAGCATAACCTTGCTAGCGTGTGAAATGAGTGCAATTGTGCGGTAGTTGGAGCATTCTTTGGCACTGCCCTTCTTTGGGATTGGGATGTAGACTGATCTTCTCCAATCCTCTGGCCACTGCTGAGTTTTCCAAACTTGCAGGCATATTGAGTGTAGCACCTTAACAGCATCATCTTTTAAAATTTTAAATAGTTCAGATGGAATACCATCACTTCCACTGGCCTTGTTATTTGCAGTGCTTTCTAAGGCCCATTTGATTTCACTCTCCAGGATGTCTGGCTCAAGGTCAGCAACCACACTACCTGGGGTGTATGAGACATCCATATCTTTCTGTTATAATTCCTCTGTGTATTCTTGCCACCTCTTCTTGATGTCTTCTGCTTCTGTTAGGTCCTTACCACTTTTGTCCTTTATGATGGTAATCTTTGTACGAAATGTTCCTTTCATATCTCCAATTTTCTTGAACAGATCTCTGGTTCTTCCCATTCTGTTGTTTTCCTCTATTTCTTTGCATTGCTCGTTTAAGAAGGCCTTCTTGTCTCTCCTTGCTATTCTTTGGAAATCTGCATTCAATTTCCTGTATCTTTCACTATCTCCCTCGCATTTTGCTTGCCTTCTCTCCCCCGCTATTTGTAAGGCCTCGTTGGACAGCCACTTTGCTTTCTTGCATTTCTTTTTCATTGGGATGGTTTTAGTTGCTGCCTCCTGTATAATGTTGCGAGCCTCCACCCATAGTTCTTCAGGCACTCTGTCCAGCAAATCTAAATCCTTAAACCTGTTCCTCACTTCCACTGTGTATTCATAAGGGATTTGGTTTAGATTGTATCTTACCGGCCCAGTGGTTTTTCCTACTTTCTTCAGTTTAAGCTTGAATTTTGCTATAAGAAGCTGATGATCTGAGCCACAGTCAGCTCCAGGTCTTGTTTTTGCTGACTGTATAGAGCTTCTCCATCTTTGGCTGCAGAGAATATAATCAATCTGATTTCGATATTGCCCATCTGGTGATGTCCATGTGTAGAGTCGTCTCTTGTGTTGTTGGAAAAGCGTGTTTGTGATGACCAGCTTGTTCTCTTGACAGAACTCTATTAGCCTTTGCCCTGCTTCGTTTTGATCCCCAAGGCCAAACTTGCCAGTTGTTCCTTTTATCTCTTGATTCCCTACTTTAGCATTCCAATCCCCTATAATGAGAAGAACATCCTTCTTTGGTGTCACTTCTATAAGGTCTTGTAAGTCTTCATAGAATTGGTCAATTTCAGTTTCTTCAGCACCAGTAGTTGGTGTATATACTTGGATTACTGTGATGTTAAAAGGTCTGCCTTGGATTCGTATCGAGATCATTCTATCATTTTTGAGATTGCATCCCAGTACAGCTTTCGCCACCCTTTTGTTGACTATGAGGGTCACTCCATTTCTTTTACGGGTTTCTTGCCCACAGTAGTAGATATGATAGTCATCCGAACTGAATTCGCCCATTCCCGTCCATTTTAGTTCACCGATTCCCAGGATGTCAATATTTATTCTTGCCATCTCATTTTTGACCACATCCAACTTACCCAGGTTCATGGTTCTTACATTCCAGGTTCCTATGCAATATTTTTCTTTACAGCATTGGACTTTCCTTTCGCTTCCATGCATATCCACAACTGAGCGTCCTTTCGGCTTTGGCCCAGCCGCTTCATCAGCTCTGAATCTACTTGTACTTGTCCTCCACTCTTCCCCAGTAGCATGTTGGACACCTTCCGACCTGAGGGGCTCATCTTCCAGCGTCATAACTTTTATATGCCTGTTGTCTTTGTCCATGGAGTTTTCTTGGCAGGGATACTGGAGTGGCTTGCCAGTTCCTCCTCCAGGTGGATCACGTTTGGTCAAAACTCTCCACTATGACCTGTTCATCTTGGGTGCCCTGCTCGGCATAGTTCATAGCTTCTCTGAGTTATTCAAGCCCCTTCGCCACGGCAAGGCAGTGATCCATGAAGGGGCCTCCCTTTGCTAGCAGCCAGAATTGATGCCTGTCTGAGATGCTGGCACAGGCTAAATGCCTTCGAGGACCATACCATTCCTAATCTCAGCTGATTAGAGCAACTAAGTGCAGGGGCCTGGGGACAATATAAGTTTAGGGCTTATACTATTCAAATGGAGAACTACTTAGCCCTTAGGCCACATGACCTTAGAAAAGAGATTTTTGATCAGGATGCCATCAAAGACAAAGTATTCATCATTGCTGCCCATTACTCTACTTGGTACCCCCAAATTAAGCCCAATCACTCAAAACCCCTTTACCTTGAGCCTCTGACCTTCCCACAACTATGCAGGGCCTTTGCAGAACTAAGATTCCAAAGGATGCCCTCAGCATATTTAGAGGGGAGATATCCAGGAATTCCTCATATGGATAGGAAATGTATATATGGATGGAATCAGGTAGAGGACATCACACACACTCTGCTGATTTGCCCCCTGTAGACAATGCCCAGAGAGAAATTTATATTGCCAATTCTTAATTGGCTTCCAGGTCAATCTGTACAAGACGTGACAGTTGAAGTCCTAGCAGATAAACATCTCATGGAGGTTCCCCAGCCTCTCACCACTCCTCTACATCCAGCCAATCCATGACATCCAGGTTGGTGAAGGTTGAGTTACAGCAACAAACAACTGGCTGCTAAATAGGTGCAGAAAATATAAATTATTTTAATTATGACCCATTACAAAAGTATTAAAGCTCTTGATTCAAAGTCAGGACGTGTAACACATTTGAGAATTGCATACCTACAGGATTCAACTTCCAATCAATTCAGCCACAGTTTCATCAACATCACTGCAGAAAACTATTTCATAATTCACCAAGAACTACAGAGTAATTCTGTTTACTCAGAAGTAAGTCCTGCTGGGATGTATGGGGTGTTAGAGAAGGGGTAGCACCTCTGGTGGGGGACACGTTGTGCTCCTGCTGGGGAAGTTTGGCCACCTTTGGTCTCCACCCTGCACTTAACTCTCGCCTGTGGTTCCTAGAAGCTGTCAGCATGTGACAGCAGCCACTTCCCAGGAACAGCTTTGACTGGATGGCTAAACCAGGTGAGGGTAGCCAATAGGTCTAAAACCCTTGGTGAGTTAGGGACTTCCCATGCATGTAAAGACAGGCTCCAGCAGATTGAGCAGATGGGACCAATAGCAGGTCTAATGGTCAAGAAGGTGGTTTCTGCTGTAGAGGGAAATGAGGGGTAGATGGGACTCATCAACATGGGAAGGGAGCCCATCTAGGAGTAGGAAAACTCTTATCCCAAACCTCTGCGGTTTTGTGGGATATCTTCAGGAGAAGAAAAAGATAAGGAGCAAACCGTACACAAATCTGGAATGGAGTCCCTAAGATGGTTTGATAGTGCCGGCAACTCCTGGAGCCAACCTGGAGCCAAACATATCTCAAGACAGATGGATGCCAACAAGTCCTGCTGTGTCTAATGGAGCTTACTCCCAGAGAAGTATGCATAGTACTGGAGCCTTAAGGAGGTAGGATTTATAGTTGCTAAAGGGAAGAAAGCTTTGAGAAAAATGGCAGCATATGATCTCATGCTACATTATATATTTTCCCCAGAAGGGAAATAAAACACACAAGAGCTGATATCAACCAGCTGCAATAAAAAAGCCCCACTTTGGCATTTAGGAGATGGCTGTCAAAGCTTTTAGCGACACCTTTGAGGTAAAATTGAGGTGCTTCAGTTGGAGAAATATGCAAAAGGATTAACTCTGAACATCAACACACATGGAAAGAAACATATCAAAATCAAGATTAGATCAAATATTTGCTTAGTGGTGTTGGGCCTGTTGGTTAATATTTACTCCAACTTTGCAAATGTCAGCTAGACACGCTGTGTGTACAAAGATGTGCCAGGTTATGTGTGAGAGAAAGTGAGAGATTTCCCATAAAAGTTTAATCTATTCATTTTGATTATAAAGCTTTTGCTGTCTTGTATAGATGATTCATGATCCAGCACAACTCCTTCTGAATACTTGGGTTTCCATGTGTCCTTATCTACACATGCAAACGCTTGCACACATACCTGTGTACTGAGCTTAATATGCATATGTTTGGGTCTTCAGTTCAGAGTCAAGGCATGCCACAGGGAAAAACAAAACAATAACAAGAGTCCCACTGGAACAGGTCAAAGGCCCATCTAGTCCATCGTCCTGTTCTCACAGTGGCCAACTAGATGCCTATGGGAAGCCTGCAAGCAGGACGTGAGCACAACAGCACTCTCCCCTCTTGTAGTTTCCAGCAAGTGGCATTCAGAAGCATTACCGCCTCTGATAGTAGAGGCAGAAAATAAACTTCAAGATTAGTAGCCACTGAAAGCCTTTAATCCTCCACGAATCTTCCACTGCACTACCACCGGTAGTGTGGGAGCCTTCAGTTCTGAAAATAACATATTTTTGCAATCCAAATTCTTTTAAATGCCTCTCTCCATTATTCACCTTTTAACCACTATCTCAAAGTGATTTATGTGTAATATCATTAAAAGCAGTTAGAAACACAAAGGCAAGTGTTGGATCTGTGTATTGTCTAAGCCATCCCTAACATATTTTTGAAACTTCTCTGACTGTTTTTTGTTTTGTTTTTTTCCCCATTCCATTGTTTAAATTGTATTTGTAATATCTATTGTTAGCCAGTTGGAGAGCTTCTGGGCTGAACAGCAGGGTAGAAATTTTCAAAATAAAATAAATACAATCAGCCTGTTTCTCGTGCAAGATAACAATCTTTCCTGTTCACTGTTAGAGACGGTAAGCAAGAACAAAGATGGGCTGTGGACTTTTGGGGCACTATGTAATAATAATAATAATAATAATAATAATAATAATAATAATAATAATACTGACTGACCAAGAGGTAGGCAAGATACAAGTGTGTAAGGGAGCTTGATTTTGGGATTTGATGGGGCAGGAACTCAGTTCTGGCACCTCTCAGGTGGGTGCCATTGCCATTCTCAGAGAATGAGGGAGGAATTCTGACACCTCTTTTTCTAGAAAAACAGAACTGGGCATGCTCATAAGTAAGGAGCTCCTGGAACTCCTTTATTACTAGCAGCTGGGGTTAGGGGGTAGGCAAGGAGACCTGAGTATGAGAGATCTCACTCTGAGCTTTCCAGCAGCTTGGTCTAGAATCTAGTGCTTCCTTCTCGCTGAACTGCCTGGTATACTAACTTTGGATTGTTTCCTGACCTGGATCAGATCAAATCTGCTTCTGGATCAGTTTTGGGACCTAAACTGATTCTCTGAACTAGGTTTGTAGAGACTATGTTGCACCTTGAAACTGCCTCTCTTGGTTAAGTGTTTTGATAATTGGTTTTATACATCTGAAGGCAGCCCTGTTTAGGGAAGCTTTTAATGTTTGATGTATCATAGTATTTTAATATTCTTTTGGAAGCCGCCCAGAGTGGCTGGGGAAACCCAGCCAGATGGGCGGGGTATAAATAATAAATTATTATTATTATTATTATTATTTCTTGAGACCTAATCCCTGGAGCGTGGCAGTGGAGTTATGGTGAAATGATAGTCACCAAGAGGAAACTTCTGACTGTAGTATTGCCATTTGTTGCTGAAGCAATCTAAATGGAGGAGGAAGAGGGAAAATCCACTAACAAGTAGTCTACAACCCTGGAATATAACATAGAATCCACCACCAGCCAAAAATGGTAATGAATTATTGGGGCACCTTTCATCAATAGGCTGAATGTTCTCCCAGCTCTGTTTCCATGCTTTATGTTCCTGAAGCTGATCTCTTTTTCCCTCCTGGTTTTTCTTTTCTTTTTTTCAGGCAGATAGCTATTTGTAATGAAGGAGATTAATGATTTGCCCTTTAGGCAAGAAAAAAAGGGGAAAACAACAGGGCACCCGACTTGCATTTATTTATTAAATATATATACAACAGAGTAGTGGGAGGGAGGGAGCAGAGAGCACTTGTTGCCTGCTATTGTTTGCCTGGCAGGGGAAAAAGAGAACTTGACAGCTGATACCCTTTTGTGTTTTCACATTTGCAGACAGACATAAAGGGAAACACGTGCTTTGGATTTCTAATCCACAACAAACTCTAAAATCACAGCTCCTTTTATTCTGACTTGGTGTGTCAACACAGAGCAAGTACACGATTATATGCAAACATTTGGAAACATTTGCTCTAGGTAATTTTGCTTTTGTTCTTGTTTGCTAGTTTTGATGGACCATTTTGTTTTCCGCCTTCCACTCTCCTCCATCGTGGTTTTTTCTTTTTTTATAGAAAAGATGAAACACTTTGCCAAAGGAAGTAGAATGTGTGTCTACATAATCAAAGTTTATGCATTTTTCAAAAGCGCCGTAAGCAAGCTCATTGAAGGATGAATTTTAGAGACCAGGATTTATTTACAACACTTAGAAAGGAGTAGTATTTTATGTCCAATATTGATTTTATCTGTTTGGGTTGTAATCTTATGCACACTGACTTTGCAGAAAGCCTAGCTAGACTCAGGGGGATTTATTTCCAAGTAAACATGAGTACAAACAGGCTTGTAATCTATCTATGGAAGGGGCAAACCATCTGCTTTGTATGCAGAAGGTTCTAGATTCAGCCCCTGGTTTATCCAGTGTTGACAAAAAAGAGCCCACCCCCACCTTGTGCTGAGTTTAACAACAAACAATTTCCCAAAATATATAGCAGGTATGATATATTATATAGTAGATATAATTGTTTGGTTCATCTTTGTTCGCTTTGCCTTTCTTCTACATCTTTTTGGTCTGCTTGCATTTCCCAAAGTTTATTTCCCTTTCTTCTTCTCCTCTTCATTTGGACAAAACTTCCGTTTTCAGAAAGAAGCCTTCTTGTAATAATTTCCTTCATTCTGCTCATTAGTCATGATGGCATCCTCTTGGGCCTGGTGGTACCTTTCCTCATCTGTGGTATACATTATACAGTGGACGCTCAGGTTGCGAACGTGATCCGTGCAGGATGCACATTCCCAACCCACAGCGTTTGCAACCCACAGCAGCGCGTCTGCACACGTGCAAGTTGCGATTCGGCGCTTCTGCGCATGTGCAAAGTGCAATTTAGCATTTCTGTGCATGCACGACCGCTGAAACAGGTTACTTCCGGGTTTCCGCGGTCCATAATCTGAAAAAACGCAACCTGAAGCGTCTGTAATCCAAGGTATGACTGTATTACTATGGGTTTTTTTAACAACTGACAAGCATTCTGGCACCTGGTTGGTCACACGATTCTGGACCAGATTGGCTTTGGTCTGATGTAACTGGGCTTCTCCTATGTTATTCCAGGTTGTTTTCCCATTTCAAAAGAAATCAGGCCCAAGAATCGTGAAATGCTCATCACATGTAGTTTGGCCTTTAGCTTCATTCTAAACAAAATTGTCCTTGATCACTTGAATAAATACTCTAGGAGAAGCACTGAGTTTTTTAATGCTTCACATTTGTGATCATCCCAGAGATAAGCACTGTTAGGAATTGATTGCTAGATGTAATGCCCCAACTTTTCTCACAACAAAAATATAGGTTGAACAAGAAAAGCAATCACATGTGGGAATAATCTGTAATGTTTGTTTGTACATTGAAAATAGATTTAGTAGACATGACCTGATTTTAACTCGCTAGGAAGATTTGTTCAGGCTTTATTAAACTCTTGAGTTTGTTCATTTATTTATTTATTATACTTCTAGCCTAGTCTTCCTTTTAGAAAGCTCACAGCGGATTATACAAAGCTCCTACTGGTCTCTCTACCTTTGCACCAGTCCACCCTAGAAATGAGTTAACTCCATTCAGATTGGTTCCGGATTAGCTTAATATTTTTCTGGGGGAAGTCTGAAAAGAAGTAATGGTGCCTCAGCAAAACTACTAACACATTTGCAAAGCTAAGCAGAGTCTGGTATGCTTTCAAATTGGATGGGGACTGCACGCTGATATCCCTGCATTGCAAGGGGTTGGAGTAGCTGTCCCTTTGGGTCCCTTCCAACTCTACAATTCTTTGTCCCCACCTCAAAAAAATGTTCTTTTCCTACTCATAATGTTAGTACATATGCCACCATGATATTGCATGTTTATTATATTCCAATGAATAGTAGCATTCTACAGAAGTGTACATTGAAGGCAGACCAGTGAAAGGCTGTGGGGGGCCTTGGCATAATGCCAGTGATGGACCTCCATCACCACCCCAACCAGCATTATGGGCAAGAGGAATTTAGATGGGAAAATAACCTAGCACCACAGCCCTGATCTGAAGTGATTCCAGGCAGTGGCAGAGCATCCCCTGCCTGTGCCCGGGGCGGGGTGTGCCATGGGGTGGGGCTGTGAGCGGGGCATGCACACGAGCAACCCTTGCCCACTGCTGCAAAGTGGGTGTGAGCCCAGCGTCACTTTGCAAGACTCACAAAAACGACCTGGGATGCCCTGAGCAGGCATTGCCCTGGCCCTTCATTGCCCTGGCCCTGGCTGCTTTTGTGAGCTTGCAGGGAGGGTGCCGTGAGAAGGACACAACAGCGCCATAGCGCCAGGCTCACAGAGGCCAGGGCGCACACCTGCTGTGTCCTTCTCAGTTGTCCTCCAGCTGGAGGTTGCAACTGCTCATGACAGGGCAGGGCATCATGAGTGGTGGGGAGTTGGCTAATGGGTCTATAGCCAGTTAGAATAAAGAGCAGTGCTATTTTTCTTGGAAAAGATACTGGAACTCACCATGAACATCTCCCTTGTTCTCTTATAATGGCAATGGCGCCCATCTGAGAGGTGCTGGGACTGAGTTCCGGTGAGTTCCAATCACAATACACATTATGTGTGATTGTGGTTTGTGATGCAGGCTCCCTCAGCCAATAAAGCAAGATGAGCGCCACAACCCCAGAGTCGGTCAGGACTGGACCTAATGGTCAGGGGTCCCTTTACCTTTACCTTGGACTGTGTACAAAGTACCAATATCCATAAGACTTACACCCACACCACTAGTGCTAAAGAGTTAAAGAATGACAGGCACAGAAAATATGTTTTTTTTTAAATCCACAACAAGCTAGACTGGAAGGGACCTATCCCTCAACATGGATACCAGAGCTTGAAGAATTCAGTCAGAACATTTTGGAGAGTGAGGGGACAAGTCTTGAGCTATATTCACTGGGTGATGGAGGTTGTGAAATCCTGAAGGAAGTGAGGCCAAAATAGCTCCCATGATTAGCTTCCATCAATGCTTTGCAAGTACTTTTGCATAAACATGGACAACCAAAAAAAAATAAATGATGTAAAAATATGCTTTTTAAAAAGAATGAGGGAGGGGGAAGGAATCCTCCCACTTCATGTTTTGCAGTTGAAAAAGTCTGGAAACATCTAGTCTATGTCTGAAGCCAAATGGTCCAAGTTTCAAGTAGGTTGCATTCTCGGCACCCATTGTAATATATCGTAACCGAAGAAAAATGCAGTTCAAGATCCCAAAGCTTGAAAAATGTAAAAAGGGCTCTAAAAAGGACTGCTTTATCCCTTGTTTCATTTTCTGACTAATTTCCTGGGATTATTCAGTTTTAGTTATTGGTTACCTTCTTTGGCAATCACTTGTAGCCAAGTAAGATTGTCTTCTACGAACACAGTCTTAACAGTGAGTCCATAAGTGACTTGTGGAGGCCAATTCTGGATTCATACATCCTTCCACAGTGGGGAAATAGGTTTCCAGGTGGGAACTGATCATGGTGAGGGTTTGCCAAATGTGCCTTCCTCTTAGCTCCAGCTGTTCTCCAGTTGGAGTGCTTGCAGGTCAGTGCTTCCCAGTTGTTGGTGTTTATACTACATTTTTTTTTATTTGCCTTGAGGGAGTCTTTAGACCTCTTTTGTTGACCACCAGTTTTACGCTATCCATTTTTAACTTCAGAATAGAGTAATTGCTTTGGAAGACAATAATCAGGCACCTGAACAACATGACCAGTTCAACAAAGTTGATGTTGTAGAATCATTTCTTTGACACTGGTGATCTTTGCTTCTTCCAGTACACTGGCATTAGTTCACCTGTCTTCCCAAGTGATGTGTAAAATTTTTCAGAGACACCGTTGATGGAATCGTACTGATTGCACAGCTTTTAGCAAAAGTAATATCCTTGGCAGTGTGTATCAATAGCCAACACACACACAAAAGCTACTTTAGTCTTAGTGTCTTCCCCTTTTTTCTTTCTTCACTACCTTCCTGCTTTTCTTTCCCCACTTTCTATCTTCTCTTCAAAACCTACAATCCTAGATTGACTCTGACTTACTTGGCAGTGAGTCCCACTGAAGTGAGTGGGGTATACATACTTCTGGGTAGAGATGGTGAGGATTGTAGTGTCCCGTCATAAGCTCCCACCCCTTCCCATCCATGCCACCCCACGTTTTGCTTCAAGACTTGACAGAGCTCTCTCCCATTTTTTAGGCAACGCTAACTTTTGAATGTGTTTAGTTTTCTGCACAGGAAGCTATTTTAAAGGGAAACCGAAGGAATTTGGAAGTGTCCTTGAAGTGCAGAAAAGCTTTTTTTTATGTATGCAACAACAGCAGCAAGGATACTTCTCGCAAAACATTGGAAAACTCAAGATCTACCCACACTGGAAGAATGGCAGATACAACTGATAGACTACATGGAACTGGCTGAAATGACCGGCAGAATCCGTGACCTGGGAGAAGAGAGGATTGAGGAGGACTGGAAGAAATTTAAGAACTATTTACAAAAGTACTGTAATTTGAGTGAATGCTAAACAAGATGCTAGATCAAAATAACTGAGCACCACTAAATTTAGAAGTTTTTAAGAAAATAAGTAAGATTGTGAAATTTAGCTCCTTTTGAGAATTATAAGATTATGAAATATAAGGGATATAAGAATTTAAATAAGATGATAAATTGCTGACAAAACGTTACAACGATGAAAGTGGGAGCGGGAGATGTGAGGAAGTCCAAAGAAAATGTGAAAATATGTTAAGATCAATGTTACATTGCTTATTATGTTTATTTTTATTGTAAAACCTAATAAATTGCTTTAAAAAAAAAAAAAAAAAAAAAAAGAAGTGCAGAAAAGCTGTTTTGCTGTCTTGAGAAGTCCGGAGGAGGAGAGAAAGCTGGGGGTGGAGTTGGAAGTGGAGTTTGAGACTATGACTGTGGGATGATCACAGAATCACAGATTTGGAAGGGACCTCTGAGGGGCATCTAGTCCAACCCCCAGCAATGGAGGTACCTCGACTCAAGTAGCCTCAAATTAAGAGAGCATAAGGCTTCCCCCCTCCATTTACCCCTATTGTGACACAGAGGATACCCCCCAAGCCCCATCCCACCAATCTCTCCCTTTTTATCAAAGGAAAGGGGAGGCAATTAAGCACCTTAATTTTTTTAAAGGTTCCTTTTAATTTTGTTACAAGGTTCATTTTTAACATGGAGTGAACAGGAAAGCTGTTTAGGGGGAACCAACATAAACACCTAGACACTTAGACACAAACCTAGACAGCATCTTAAAAAAGCAGAGACCTTGCCAACGAAGGTCCATATAGTTAAGATAAGATAAGATAAGATAAGATAAGATAAGATAAGATAAGATAAGATAAATTTATTGTCATTGTCCGTATATACACAGTATACACAACAACGAAAATCAAACACCCACCCAAAGACCGGGTTCACATACACATTTGCACGTATCTCCAACACTCTCATCCTATTCAGACATAATCTATAAAAACATATCATACTCCAGAATGTAACATAACCTATTAAAGACATAACATAACCTAAAAACCTGTCTCATTCCTTCCTACTCCCTGCTTGCTATTTCTTGCAACTGGCCCTGAGATCATTATTTAGTGCAATCAGAGCTCTTGGATAGAAACTATTCAGAAGGCGTGTGGTTCGTGTTTTCATTGTCCTATATCTTCTGCCCAAAGGCAACAGTTCAAAGAAGTTGTGAGCAGGATGGGTGGAATCTCTCAGGATATTGTGTGACTTCTTCAAAGTGCGAGACGTGAAGATCTCATCCAGGGTTGGTAGTTGGAGCCCAATAACATTCTGGGCAATTTTAATTATTCTCTGTAAAGCTTTTTTATCCGTTTCAGAGCTGCTCCCATACCACGATAATATACTATAGGTTAAGACACTCTCGATGGTACTGTGATAATAGGACAGAAGTAGGTGCTGAGATAGATTCAGTCCCCTGAGCATTCTCAGGAAATACAACCTCCCCTGCACCTTCCTCACAACCATATTAATATTTGCAGTCCATGAGAGGTCCTCAGAGATGTAAATGCCCAGGTATTTAAAACTACCAACCCTCTCCACCTCCTTGCCATTTATGTGCAATGGTAAAAATACACTTTTCTTTCTCCTAAAGTCAATTATGAGTTCTTTGGTTTTTTGGTGTTAAGCATAAGATTGTTTTCTTTACACCATTGAATTAACCCCTGTACTTCTTTCCTATAAGCAGTCTCATCGTTCTCACTAATGAGCCCCACCACTGTTGTATCATCCGCAAATTTGATGATTGTGTTGGACTTATACAGTGGGGTGCAATCAAATGTGTACAGGGAATAGAGAAAGGGACTTAGCACACATCCCTGAGGGGCTCCTGTGCTTAATACTAGAGTAGAAGAATAGTAAGGGCCCATTCTCACTGTCTGCGGCCTATCAGTCAGGAAATTCCTTACCCACAGACAGATCTTCTGATGTATACCCAAATTGGTCATTTTAAGAAATAACCTGTCTGGCAGAATTGTATTGAAGGCAGAACTGTAGTCCACAAACAACAGCCTTGCGTAGGTTCCCTGTCGTTCTAGATGACTCAGTACAGTATGGACAGCGATGGAAATAGCATCATCAGTAGATCTATTTCTTCTGTATGCAAACTGGAACGGGTCTAGAGTGGATGGAAGACCAGCCTTAATATGATCTAGCACCAATCTCTCAAAACATTTCATAACGACAGATGTTAGGGCTATTGATCTATAGTCATTGAGAGATACCACCACTGACTGCTTGGGGACTGGCACTATAATCGATGTCTTCAGGCAGGTAGGGACAGAACCCTGCAACAGGGATAGGTTAAAAATGTCCGTAAACACACCAGCTAATTCTGCAGCGCAGTCCCTAATAGCCCGTCCCATGATTCCATCCGGTCCAGCTGCCTTCCTAATGTTAATGCTCCAAAAGGCACGTTGTACGTCACAGGTCTGTAATAAAAATGGTTGTCTATCAGTAGTAGTTTCTGATGATGTGCTGGTAGCCAATGCTGTAGTGACGGTAGTTCCAGTTCCCACCTCAAAGCGACTAAAAAATTGATTCAGTTGATCAGCCAGGTGCGCACTGCTGCTAGCCAGTTCGTTTTTAATATTTTGCCCTGTAATTTGTCGCAGGCCTTGCCATACTCGACGAGGGTCGGAGCTCTCAAAATGTTTTTCGATCCTCCGGCAGTACATAGCTTTGGCGTTCCTAATGCCCTTTTTCAATTTGGCTCTGGCTTCTCTATACTGTTGCGCATCACCAGAGTGAAAAGCAGCATTTCTTGCCTTTAACAAGCCAGGGCTTGTTGTTAGGGAACACCCGTATTTGTTTGGTGGTAGTGACAACATCAATGCAGCTTTTAACGTAGAACAGTACTGTTGAAGCGTATGTGTCCACATTATTCTCCACAAAAAGCGACCACTCGGTGCTCCGAAAGCAATCTTGAAGTTGCTCAGATGCACCTACTGGCCACACTCGTATCTCTCTAGTTGATGGTCTAATTCTGCGTACGAGAGGTCTATATGATGGTATCATAAGTAAAGATATGTGGTCTGACTGCCCCAAATTGGGCAAGGGCTTGGTCTTGTATCCATGCATGATGTTACTATATACTCGGTCCAGGGTATTTCCCCCCCTAGTGGGACAATCAACATACTGGTGGAACTTAGGGAGCACAGTCCTTAAATCGGCTCGGTTAAAATCACCAGCAACCACAAATGCTCCAGCTATGGTTTTCCCAGTAGTGATGTATGGAAGTGAGAGCAGGACCATAAAGAAGGCTGATCACCGAAGAACTGATGCTTTTGAATTATGGTGCTGGAGGAGACTCTTGAGAGTCCCATGGACTGCAAGAGGATCAAACCTATCAATACTTAAGGAAATCAGCCCTGAGTGCTCACTGGAAGGACAGATCGTGAAGCTGAGGCTCCAATACTTTGGCCACCTCATGAGAAGAGAAGATTCCCTGGAAAAGACCCTGATGTTGGGAAAGATGGAGGGCACAGGGAGAAGGGGGCGACAGAGGACGAGATGGTGGGACAGTGTTCTCGAAGCTACCAGCATGAGTTTGACCAAACTGCGGAAGGCAGTGGAAGACAGGAGTGCCTGGCGTACTCTGGTCCATGGGGTCAGGAAGAGTCGGACAGGACTAAATGACTAAACAACAACAACATAAACACACACACACCCAAATAAACATAAAACATTCCTCCCCTTTTCTTTTTTACTAGTGGGGGGTGGATGCAAGGGAAGAAAAATGAAGAAGCAGCACAAACTGTACATGCAGCACATAAAGATGTAAAGGGTTGGGGAAACAAATGTGTGAAAAGACAAAAGGAGAATTGGGAAGAGTTTATGGGAAAGGAGGAAAAAATGGAGAGACAGACAATAACGCACACAGAAGGGAAGGAAGTCCAGTGTAGCTCACAAACACGCAGAATGGAGCAAAAGAGGTTTTAAAGGCAAGGCAATTTCCCCCACCACCGCCCTTAACTTTTAAGCAACAGCCTCTGTCTGGGAGAGCGAAGGGAAGGCTCAAGGCAGCATCCTGCTTTCTGCCGGCTGGGTAGCTCAGCTCACAAGCAGTCAGAATGCAGCAAAGGGGGCTTTAAAGGCATGAAAAAGTGCTCCTTCTTCTTCTTGAGCAAGCAGGAGAGACAGGGGTGCTTGCAGAGCTGTCGTGCAGGCAGTGGCGTAGCATGGGTTGTCAGCACCCGGGGCAAGGCAAGTAATTTGCGCCCCCTAACCCGTGGATTTGCGCCCCCTAACCCTAACCCCCAGATGCTACGCCACTGCGTGCAGGGAGGCTTCTTTCTTGCAGCTCAGCTCTGCCGGTCCAAAGAGCAGCCCTGCCTCTCCTGCTCAAGCCAACAAGCAGGAGGCGCAGGGCTGTTTGCAGAGCTGACGCAGAGGGAGGTTTCTTTTCACGCGTCAGCTGTTAGGCGGGAGAGTTGCAGCAAAGCCGCACTACACCTCAGGCTCCCGAGGAGACCCTCTCTGGAGCTGGAGCGGATGACTGCTTCTGGCTCTGGGGAGGGTCTCCTCCTGAGCCAGAGGTGCAGAGGGGTTTTGCTTTGACTTGCTCAGGTCTCTCCCCCGCTTCCCGGCCCCTTGAGAAGTTCTGGGGCCTTCCGCTAAAAAATAAAAGCCCAGGAGGGGAAGAATCATGCACTGTGAGTGAAGCCATGCGCTTTAACTGTATGAATGTGACCCTCCAGCTTCTGTCTGAAGTGGTGCAGCCTGGACAGAGTTTTGCCAGACACTGATTTTCATCTATTGATGAAAATCATAACTATCAGTCACATGGGTGACAGACAATTCTTGTGTTTACAGAGAATGAGAGTATGCGGTTATTATTCTGCTGCTTTTGCAAGCCCTGGTACAGTGAAAGTGAAAAATAGACCTGACCCACATTTGAGTAATTAACAGAAGAATCGCAGGGTGCCTAGATTCAAAACATAGGACTTTGCACACTCTCCAGTGGAAGAGAGCCCCCGGCAGTGTTAAAAACACTATCAGAGTCCACTAGCAGCATTGCATTGTTAACCCTTTTTGCATATCCTGTTTAGGCTGCCTTAAAGCTCTTGCCCCCTCTCTATCCCTTTTGCAATAAGCAGACCACACACTGTTAAGTAAGTCTAAAAGGTCTGGATCATGTATTATTCCATGCAGCAGCAAGGAGAACATAGGTAGATAGCTCTTGGGTGCAAAATACACAATATAGTTTAAAACATGTGGTCTGAACTTGCGTCGGGAGAAGCGGTGTAGGCCTGGCATGCCTTCTGGATGGCTGGGGCAGCATTCTGCAGGCTGCAGACAGCCTCCGCCGCCTGTTGTGGCTTGCCGGAAGGCTGTCCCAGCCTGCACTGCATCTCTTGAGGCGGCATAGAGATGAGCAGCCTGGGGAAGGTTGCACCGGCCTGTGCTGCGTCTCCTGAGGCAGCACAGAGTGCACTTGCCTCTTCCAGCACCAGACAAACTTCTGAAAGAGGAGGTCAAGGTAAGTTTTTTTCCATTTCTTAGTCCTGTTTCTGGACTCGTGCCACAGCAGAACTAAAAAACGCTTGTCTTTTGCTCCCTCACTCTGGCGTGACCGCACAGGGGAGCAAAATTGAGGCACTGGGGATTGGGAGGAGAAGCAGGGGCATCTTCTGCCAATTTGGGATGTCCCGAACTTGAGGGTTCTGTGAGTTGCATTGGCGGAGGATTGTCTGCAGCTTTTGTGGATTTTACTTCAGCTTTTGATTTAACAGACGCGGACTTCATTTGTGGAGAAAATTATCTCATGCTGAGTGCCTGCTGCCTCTGATTCCTTACTGTTATTCACAAAGGACAGAAGAAGTGTTAGGCAAGGTTGCTTATTGACATTTTAAATGTTTGACTTTTATATAGCCTGGAATGTCTACCCCTTTCCCTCTCTTTCCATCCTAAGGCAGACACCAGATGCAGACTCGGTCAGAAAACATTCCAAACACACACATTCGTTACTCTGTTTACCATGTAACCTGATGACGAGTTCTGACTCTTGCACCATAATCTGATTATGGATGAGGAGGCCAATCTGATCTATATCACTGAGAACTGGGTGGGTGAACACGGTGGAGTTGGTCTCACCCAGCTGTGCCCATCTAGGTACTCAGCGAAGCATCAAGGTAGACTTGAGGGTTGGGGAGGGGGAGTTATTGTAGTTATAAAAATCCTCTCTTTCAAGGCTATCTGTCCAGTTGGGGTGGGGGGATATAGAATTTGTGTTCCTAGCATAGGTGCCGGGTGGGGGCGCACTGGGGCCCCCCCAACATTGCCCATGAAGTGGCTGGGCACCCACAAATTTCTGCACCATGTATGCCATGGGGGAGGATACATCTGACATCAGCATATCCACTGGCATCTCTGGCAGGCTTTGCATGGGCTCCTTCAGGCCTACCTGCAGCCAAGACGGGCTTATATACATGAAGATCAAGCTTTTTTCCCTTTCTTTTTTTACTAACAAGACAAATAGGAGATAATGTAAGAATGGTGATGAATATTATGGAATATTTGGAGAAACATAATGATAAGCATTTGGTAATGATTTTTTCTAGATGCTGAAAAAGCTTTTGATAATATTTCATGGGATTTTTTGGTTAAGCTGATGGAGATAATGGGGCTTGGTGAAGACTATATAACAGGTGTGAAAGCAATATATATGGATCGGTATGCCAACATTACAATAAATGGTAATCTTTCTGAAAAATTCCCTATTACAAAGGGAACAAGACAAGGTTGCCCATTGTCAACCTGTTTATTCTTCTGCTGGAGGTATTATGTAGAAAGACAAGAGAAAGCGAAGAGAGATACGAGTTGTACAAATTGGACAACAATTAAGGGCATTTGCAGATGATGTAGTTCTTTTTGTAAAATGAAGTCTCCATATATTATTTTAACTGCATTTTTTAAAAAAAAGTTTCCTCCTTTGTTTGAGTTTTAGGGTTGTTTTTATAGCAATGTTATGCTGCTCCCTGGTTTTTTTCTTTTTTTTTAATGGTCAAGATTTATACAGTGGTACCTCGGGTTAAGAACTTAATTCGTTCTGGAGGTCCGTTCTTAACCTGAAACTGTTCTTAACCTGAGGTACCACTTTAGCTAATGTGGCCTCCCGCTGCCACTGCGCCGCCAGAGCACAATTTCTGTTCTCATCCTGAAGCAAAGTTCTTAACCCGAGGTACTATTTCTGGGTTAGCAGAGTCTGTAACCTGAAGTGTCTGTAACCTGAAGCACCTGTAACCCGAGGTACCACTGTACTGATATTGCTTGTTTGTGCAGTTTGATAGTATTTGGTAGGGTTTTTCATTGGTTCATGAGCAGCCCAGAGGACTTTGGGCAGTATACCAATGCCAAATAAATAAGTATGTTGGATGTGAATTTCTTTCAAGAAACTGTAAGTATCCAGCAAAGGGGGTGGTTGGTCGAAGGAGCTACTTGTCTAACACTTTCCGTGCTCTGGTGCCATCAGTACAAATACACTATGCACATCAGGAAAAATAAACTTCTAATTAGGTATAGGCAATCTGTGCATTTTAATTCTGCACAAGTTAATTTATCTCTGCACATCAACAGATGCAATTTTGCAATGTCATAATAATATAAGGAAAGCCCTACTGGATCAAACCAAAGGCTCATCTGCTCCACCATCTTGTTTTCATTGTGGCCAACCAGATGTTTATGGGACCCTACTTGTGATTCCCAACAACTGGTATTCAGAGGCCTGGTGCCTCTGACAGTGAAGGTACAACATAGTCATTGCAGCCAGTAGCCATCGACAGCCTTACCCACCACAATATCTCAAAAGGACGTAGAATACACACGAACACGCAAACACAAATGATGCGCAAATCTTGCAACCTTGCCAATTGTGCTATAATATAAATTCACACTTGGTTTAATTTGTATGAACAGCCTATCTCACTGAAATTTGCTGTAAGAGCAAGCTAGTGCTCCCTTTCTCCTAAGCTTCTCCTACATGAAAAAGAAAGTGTCAGCTATTTTGTGTGTGTGTGTGTGTGTGCGCACACACACACACAGATCTATATTCTTATCAGATGCTGCAGGCAATTCTATTAGGTGGCTTAATTAGTTTAGGAAGGCAAAATGAGCCTGGAATGAACAAAGTTCCCAGCAGCCAAAACTTGGTATGGATGATACAAAGTAGTCCAGAGGAGTTGATTAATGTTGGCTGTTACTGAGTGATCACTTTCCAGAGTGTTGTGTTTCTGCTACTGAGAGGCCATTTTGTGCCAGATCCAAGACAAGACTCAATTTGAAAAGGAATAAGAACAATATTAAAGCCTAGTTTTTTAAAAGACTATATATGTGAGTATATAACTGACGCTGAAATGTGAATGGAAGAGTTGAAAAATGAGAAACTGAGAGAAACTGAAATTGACAGATTAGCCCTTCCCTAGTGCTAACATCATAGGACTCCTGCATTGTGCTATCTGTATAAACCCAAATATTACAACATCTTCACAGATCTTGTGGAATTCTTTCCTCTGGAACTTTTTACCATTTGAACTTTGTACAGTTTTTATGAAGCAAGGCAGTTTTTTTTTAAAACTGATTGATAAATCTTAGTTGCCCCAGCAGGGGTGGAGGAAAGGGGTGTGTGGTGGGGCGGGCCGCCCTGGGTGTCACCACTGAGGGGGGTGACAAAATGCCAGGCAGCACTCTCTGCGGGGCCTGCAATAGGCCCGAGCCATGCGTCTCTCCTGGGAGTGACGTGGTGGCTGGGGGGCCTGAAGGCTCCGCGCTGCCCCAAATGGTCTGCCCGCCGCCTCCCCCTCAGCTGTAGGGTGGCTGAGTGGGAGGAGGCAGGCAGACTCCTCAGAGGCCCCACAGAGTGACCTGTCCCAGCTTGCCCCACCCCGCCCCGCGGGCAGCTGGCCCTGGCTCCACCCCTGTGGGCGGCTGGCCCCGCCCCTGGGCGCAGGGCACATGTGCCGCCCCAGGCGCCCGATCAGTCTGAGTGATCCTGGCTATTAAAAGCTAAACAAGAACAAAAATCCCTTACACCTCTTTGGATTAAGCGCTACTCACTTCACTTCACTGGATCATCATTGCAACCATCCTCCTTGTTTTAGCATACACCTTTATTTTATTGCTACATTACTCCTTTTAATATATTCCTAATGGTTTCAGGAGAGGACAGAATTTACACATGACAGGTCAAATTTGTTTTATTGAAATATTTATCTTTGCCTTTCAAAAGAAGATGACATTCAGAACTTTCTGAACAGTTAACCTTTTTCTGAACTTGATTAAGCACCGAGTGGATGATATAAGTAGACTGAGATTTAAATGTTGACATTGCTGGCTGAAGAGTGAAACAGGAGCCTAGGTAGAGCAAATGTCAAGCTGTATCCCTGGTAGCCCCAAGTTGCTTTGCTTGTGTAAATATTTATTTACTTGTGATCTTTCTTTATCAAAGACATGGAGAGACATTCCATAACCTACAATCAGCAATTATGAATATGTGTATATATAAAGTTAGGGTAAAGAATGTTCAGAAATGTTTTCTTTAGTGCTGTTACTATACAGTAGTACTTCAGGTTAAGTACTGTACTTAATTTGTTCCGGAGGTCTGTTCTTAACCTGAAACTGTTCTTAACCTGAAGCACCACTTTAGCTAATGGGGCCTCCCGCTGCCGCTGCGCGATTTCTGTTCTCATCCTGAAGCAAAGTTCTTAACCCGAGGTAATATTTCTGGGTTAGCAGAGTCTGTGACCTGAAGCGTATGTAACCCAAGGTACCACTGTACTATGATTATAATCCAAATGTAATCTCAGACTAGGTATAAACTCTGGGACCCTCCAGATGGCATCTTTATTGAGCTTTCATCCTGATTTCCTTGCACAAATCATGCATGGAGGTTAGACTATCATTGGACTTTAAGGAGCATTCACGCGGATTTGCTAGCATGGTGTTTATACTTCTTCCAGTTAATCATTTGTTCATCCTTAATGCATTTCCCTTTCACTTTTCTAATCACAAAAGATGTGTCATTTTTTAAAAAAGTGAATTTGTAGTGCTGGGGTGACAGACCACTTAAATTCCCATTAATTGTGTACACCTACAGTTTTCATGATAGTTTGTGGGCAGTCTTTACTTCCCCTGCAGTATCCCTTCACTTTGATAATTCCTTTAAAAAATTCCTCCTGTTTATTAAGAACTCATATGGGCAAAACCTCTCACATGGTAGTTTATATGTTTCAGTTCACATGTGCCAAAGCACATCACTATCAAACACTTATTTAAGCAGAAGGGCATAGGAAGAAAGAAAGTGTGTTATACAGCAGTTTCCTAGGGATTCAGTCAGAGAAAGGTCATTCCCACCACTGGCTCCCTGATCCTTTCAGCTGCAGGTGTGTGTCAGGGGTTGAACCTGGGACTTCTGCATGTGAAGCCTGTGCTGTAGTACATGTCTACCCTGAACAAGACACAATGGAACTTCTTAAAGCGCAATGCCTCCATTTTCAGGCCCCCCCTCCCCGTTTCAATGAATATGGTTATCTATAATGTATAAATATTGGCCCAGTTATCTATGTTGCAAAAAAAAATATGTATCTCTAGAGTAACAGCTTAAATGTTCATGCACCATTTCCATAGTGTGTCATAAATTAATAAGGGACACTGTTCTTTTTTCTTTTTGTTCATGGTTGCACTGAAACTTTAATACAAAAGAGTTCTAGCTCTAGCTAACTTTGATAACTAATAGATTCAGCACAGATAAGACTGTGCTTGCAGCAGCTCAATTCTCACAGAAAAGATAATTGCCTGAGCCCCCTCCCAACGTTGAGTACTTGCTGCACTTGCCAGCAGCTGTACTCAGTCATTCTGCAACACACTGTCCTGCAGTAGTTTCTGAAGTAGGTGCTACAAAGCAGTTTCTTTCCTTTCCGATAGATAGATGGACAGATAGATAGATAGATAGATAGATAGATAGATAGATAAGTAGATGAGACCACCTGCGAGCATAACACTTTAAAAATGCAAAACAAATTGAATCTGGACTTAGTACAGAATAGCTGCAGTTCAAACACATTCCACAACACCTCAATAGGCACTTCCAGTGTGCAGGGTGGGCTGGGACACAAGGGAAGCCAGTGTACTCCATAGTGCACATATTCCTAGTGGTAAGCACTGTTTGGCAGCAGAAAAGAGTGCCTCAGAAGGAGGTGGCCGTACCTTCATTGGAGGCGTTTAGGTAAAAACCATCCCTCATAAGGGTTTATGGAAGAAAATGTATTCACATTTCCTCCATAAACCCTTATGTGAATACGTTTTCCTTCCTCCACAAAAATCCCCTAGACCCATTTGTCTGCAATTTGGCAGGCTTAATCTGTTCTGTTAGAGCCCAGTAGGCCTGTAAATTTCATCCACTTTAGCCAAAAGGGGGAAAGGTTATATCTGTTTATAGATTTCCTCATTGTAGTGAATGGAGACCAAAGAGTTTTATACAGAGAACCTGAAATACAGATTGAGATGGAGAGATCACACAGCAACTCAGTCTGCATATACACTGAATGGTTTGTTTTCAAGTGTATATACTAGGGGGATAACATGGAATCAATCTAAAATGAACTTTTATTTTAGGAATAAAATCAGTTTGCCAAGAAGCACTTTTCAGAGGCAAAAAATGTGCTAGAGGTCTAAGATTGCTGCCTATCAACGAGTTCTGATAACTGGCAAAGTACCTCCCTGGCTACATGACAAAACTCTTTGTACTTGCCCTTGGTAAAAATGCATGATGATATAACATGCCTTGCTTGTTAAAAATAGGTAGAATCCCCTTGCATGCTTTTATTGGGCTAGGTTTATCATCATTTCCGTGAAAGTCCTCTTGCTTGAGTGCATAGTCTTAATTTTAGACTAATAAAACTGACACTGCACACCAATAAAATCTACCGTGAAGAAGACACAGAAGGGGAGGCATCAAGTAAATACATCAAGACCTTGTTCAAATTAATTCCTGAAGCTGAAAAGCTCTTTAAAAATATGTCTTGAGCAGTCCCTGAATTGATATCTTCCATTAATGGAAGAGGGGACACTTTTTTCACCCAATGCCCATTCTCCCTGCATCTCCCTCAGTGCCATCCACCATGCTGTCTAGAGGGTCCCTCAACCCTCAAAACTCATTTTTAGGGCACTAAGGGCTGCAGGGGGGGGGGCAGCAATCAGTTCCACCTGAACAGCAGTTTGGAAAAACTCCAGAGAACCTAAGAAGAACCCTAATAGATCAGAGCAAAGTCCCATCTAGACCAGCATCCTGATCTCACAGTGGCCGATGAGATGCCTATGGGACTCGAGAGAGCAGGACCCGAGTGCGACAGCAACCTCCCCTCTTTAGATTCCCAACAGCTGGTATTCAGAGGCATGGTGCCTCCAGCACAGGAGGTAGAACATAGTCTTCATGCCTTACAGCCATTGACAGCTGTATCATCCATGAATTTATCTTTGAAAGCCATCTAACCTGGTGGTCATCACCACCTGCCTTCTACAAACTGGAGGGAAGATAGTATCTAGGCTTGCCACCAGGGAACAACCACTTCCATCTCCTTGCCCCATGCTTCAGTCATAAGGGAACCCATGCAAGAACAACTTGGAGTGGGTCTTTGGGCCTAGGTATGAAAGTTGGAGGGTATTGCTAGGCACTATTGCCATGAGCTTTGGAGTGACACTGGGATGTGAAAGTCGTGGAGATGTCAGACATACAGTATGTTTTTTAAAAACAAAAACAAACCAAAAATGGTTAATTGTGAAACAGTTAATGTTGTGGAGATGTTGGGTTGTACCCAGTCCTTTTTTCTAGAAAAAGAGGTGCAGGAACTCCCACCTTTTTTTTGACAGGCAACCCTAAGTTGTTGAGCTTCTTTTAGGAGGATGCCGAAGTGAAAATGAAATAATGGAGTGTTAAAATCAATGGATGTCTAAACTCTTGCTTATGTAATTTGACCACCAGTGTGTAATTCTCTGCACATGCATAATCTTGAAAAGAATGAAGGAAAGCAACACGTTTTCCGATTGCTGCCTTGGCTTTAATCCACAGTCAGTTCCCAGGCACACAGATGCCTCTGGGAACATTTATGGAGGTGCACTGAATTCAGAGCTGAGAAATTGATTTATGCTGTCATCACATACAAGCTTCGTGGATATCGTTTCCAAAGTGAAAACCTGCATGGGGTGAGGGTGCACATGAAGGAACAAACAGCGAGGAATTAAAAGTGCAAAGCAGATTAACCCATCACCACCTCTGCATTTTCTCAATTAGAGAGATAGAGAGGTGTGACAAGGGTGAGGGAGCGGATGACTCAAAGCAACAGTTCTCTGCTTAAATGCTTCTCTTCCTCTCCCCTTGGGGCATCATAGAATAGCACAGGCAGAGAAATCGCTGCAGAGAAATGTCATTCATTTCGCATTCAGATACAGTACCTTCTCTCTCACAGCAATGGCACCATATTTATATGTGTCAGTTTCCTATTAGGGCATCATCCTAATTTGCAAAAGACCACTTCCATCATCCAATTGATCCAAATTTCTTATAACTGTTGGAAGCTTCCCACTTTCAACTAAAATGGCAAGATTCTTTGCCATTGTAATGAAACCTTTATACGTCAGAATAATTAAACACTCATATGAATGTTTCTGGCATAACAAACACAAGTCCCATAAAAATGGTGCCACTACAGGGTCAGTCATAGCATCAAACAATTCATGTTTCCTCTTCATTGACATTATTTGTAATTTGCTGCCTTTCTCTGAAGCAGACACCAGCAATCTCTACTTTCCACAATAATGGTGTTTCAGTCTCATGATATGCTCAGCTTTTGTTCCTTACACCACTTTCCTGAAAACAAAGAGACATTTTAGGATTAGAAATGTTAGAAATCTTGCATATTACAAGTAAAAAGTAGGTTGTGGCCTAACAGAGTCTCAGATCATTGCTTAAAGGTGGGGATGAAGGTTTTATGGTCGTATTTGCAGGGGATGCAAAGTCTGTATGCAAGGTCCAGTCCAGTCCTAAGGTCAGGAGTATCTCAGTTCACATAGTCAGACGATCTGGGGGTCAAGAAAGCCAAAGGTCCAAGGTCACAAGAAGCAAGAAGCAGCAAGGTCTGGCCAGGAACAGCAAATGTTGTTTCCAGCAGCTGGCTGAGTCTGGAAATCCTGCTTAAGAAAGCTGGAGCCAGCTGGTTCACATCAGGAGCAAGAAGGCTGATCAGCAACAGGTGGAGTCACTCTGGCTTCTGCTCATTCAGGCTGCTGCTCAGCAGGTGAAGCTGATTCCTAGCCCATGACAGTTCAAGCAGCTTGCCCACACCCTTGGAGGTAACAGAACTGATCCCATGAAACTTAACTAGACAGATCTCTAGCACTCTCCTCTGGCCCTGCTACCACAGTGGAGTCTACCTCTTTCCGAATCTGAGCGGCTTTATCTGCAAAAAAATAAATAATCCAAAATCATTGCAGGAGATCTTGGGGGCCTCACCAGACCCCCATGGCGAAGGTGGTTCCATTAGATTGTGAGCCACCTGAAAGAGTCTCCTGCTGCTGTTTTCTGCAGATGCAATAGAGGCGACGAAGAAGGTCCCCTTCGCCGTCACCATTGCCACTTGGTAGGCTCAACGTTGAGCTCTACCCATTGTTTGGTCCAATTCAGAATGAGTTATCTTCCACCGGTGCTCTAGCCATCTCAGCGATTGTTTCATCACCCTCAGCTCTGGGGAAAGCAATGGGGCCGTCCAGCTCCTTGCAATTGGAGAGGGCACTTTGGAGCCAGTCAATAGCCTTGGTTAATTTCGCATTCCAGCAGGCCACCAGGGAATCCGCTGAAAGGCCATCAACATGGGATAACGTGCTTTGAGCCTTCAGAATCCTAGTTTTTGTTTTTCCTGAATCACTGAATCATAGACTCAGAGAGTTGGAAGGGACCCCTGGGTCATCTAGTCCAACCCCCTGCAATGCAGGGATCGCAGCTAAAGCCTCCATGACAGATGACCATCCAACCTCTGCTTAGGAATGAGTCTGTTCCACTGCTGAACAGCTCTTACTGTCAGAAAGTTTTTTCAAATGTTTAGTCAGAATATCCTTTCTTGTAACTTGAAGCCATTGCCTCAAGGCCTACCCACCAGAGCAGGAGAAAACAAGCATGTTCCCTCTTCCATGTGAAAGCCCTTAAGATGTTTGAAGATGGCTATCATATCTCCTCTCAGTCTCCTCTTTTCCAGGCTAAACACACCCAGCTCCTTCAAGCGTTCCTGTAAGGTTAGTTTCCAGATCCTTGAGCATCTTGGTTGCCCTCCTCTGCACATGTTCCAGCTTGTCAACATCCTTCTTAAATTGTGGTGCCCAGAATTGGACACAGTATTCCAGATGTGCTCTGACCAAGGCAGAATAGAGTGGAACTGTTAATTCCCTTGATCTGAACACTACACTTTTGTTGATGCAGCCTAGAGTAGCATTAACTTTCTTTATTGCTGCATCACCTTAGTGTTACTGCTCCAATAATTTAAATTTAAATAATTTAATTTAAAAAACAACGTATCATAAGAAAATATTCCCATTGGGGAACTTGTGTTTGTTTACATGTAGTTCCACCCACTAAATGTCACCACTATTCCAGCTCCTTTAGGGATATCTCACTCTTTTATGAAAAGTTCAAAGTCTTGATAACTGTGGCCGGATTGCACAGCCTATAGGAAGTATTATCAATGCAAGAGGAAAAGTATGCTCAATGTAATATGCAATGCTACCCCCATTCCACCCCCCTCCCAGACTATTGCTAAATCCTTAGGCTGGCTTTGTCTCCCACCGCCCTCCATTGAACAGACTTTCTGCAATAATTAACAAAGGTTCCTGGCAACCTAAAGTCCTATGTCAAAAAGGTACACATTGTAATTAGAGTAATTATAACTATTTAGGAACACTTATTCTAACTTTGAATCACAAAGCGCAAACAAGATCAGGAGGCATCAAGCGGTAATTATGGCCTTTGGATTGCCGTGCTGTGGGTGAGTGGAGGTGGAGAATAGCAAAGGATGGAAACCAAGTATTACTCTGTATGTGAAAAATAACCTTACAAAAATGGTAAGAAATGGGAATGCACAAGGATCCTGCGGTGGGACAGAAGTATCCCTTACGCATAATAGTTTTGTTACCTACAACTCTTCCAACTCTACAGTTCTATGATTCTATGATTCTAGAACTCAATCTACATAAACAGATCCCTTGAGTAGGTGGGACTTTTGTCTTTATCCTGATGGAGCTGCTTTCAGTGGTCCTTTATCCATTCTTGAATCACTTATCAGTCTGAAGCCACATGATAATAAAAAAACATTTCAAATTATCCAGGACTAATTACAGCATAAGCTTTCATAGACAAGACCAGGCATAGGCAAACCGTTTAGCCATGCTGGCCACATGACTTTACCTTTACTTTTAACCATAGTTTTTTTTATCTTTTTCTATTTTTGACTGCAAGCCACTTTGGGTAGGCATTTGCCCAGAAAAGCAGCCTAAAAAAAACTTAAATAAATAAGTAAGTAGATAGGGTTGCAGCCTTCATATTAGTAGGAAAACACACCCCAAACATTCGGGAAATGGATATTTATTTATACATACATACATACATACATACATACATACTTGTCCTGTTTCTGCTTAGGGGGGAAAGAATTCAAAGCAGAAATTCAGGCCACTTTAGAAATAAATCAGTTCCTCCCACACACCCTGAAAATAAAATTAAGGCTGCAAAGCTAACTTCATTTACATGGTAGCAAGCCCTATTGAAATCAATAGGACTTAATTCTGCTTGGACATGGTTAGATTTGCACTGCAAGCCAGAATCAAACATCTTGTTTCAGACCTTATAATTGCTTCCCTGAATCATATAACCTTCTTGACTCTCATAATAATTTTGTTTTCTGGGATGATTGTTTCTGAGATCCTGATTTGTTCCAGATGCATTTTTTTCAGTCTCAGAAAGGAGAATGGCAGCCCAACAAACCTGCAAAGGATACCAGGAAACAAGTTTGTGAGTGGCAGCTGACAGATGAGGATGGAACTGGCACAGAGTGAATTATCTGAAAGGATTTTTTCCCTCCGCTTGTGCATTCACTGTACTGGGATGAGGTCATCATTCACAGAATGGGACGCATATTCTTGAGCTAAGATGCTCTTTACAATTGGAACAACATAGAACAAGTTAGGAAATGAAGGCAAAGAAATCAGTAACTCAAAACAGATGTATATTCCCAGAACTCCCTGGGAACTCAAAGGAAACTGATCTGAGTGTATGTCAAGGAAGCAAAAAGAAGTTAAAAAACAAATTTTCTGTGTGTGTGTGGAGGGAGAGGTAAAATGAATATGCTACATTAAAAAAGAATTTTCAGTGGAGCATGAAAGCATTAGCATTCTTATTTTTTAAAAGAAACACACAAAAGACTAATATCACTATAATAACCAGCACTATAATAACCAGCAGAAGGGACAAATTCACTTCTTGGTTGATCTGATTTTCAATTATTCACAGACTTTTTTTTAACTTACTCATTTTCCACTCAAGGAATTCTTCGCTTACAGCATCTTTCCTAATAGATTTATTCATGCCTTCTGTTTGGAGGGAAGAAACCAGAACCATAATCTAAGATGAGTTTAATCTCGTCATTAGAAAGGAAAACAAAATCTGCAGGATCAGGCGAAAGTTCCAAAATTGCATCAAACCTAACTTTCTTCCTGTCATGGTGGCCAACAGAGAGGCTTCTGGGAAGTTCATAGAAGTAGCTCTCTCCCTCTATTGCTTCCCAGCAACAGCTGTGGATTGGTATTCTGGTTTTTGAAGAGGGACATTCAGTAGCACTAGCATGGCTAACAGCAATGGATATGCCAATCCACCATGAATTTATCAAATTATCTGTTTAGTTAATGGGCTTCTAGGCTGCTTTTTCAGACACAAAGGCTATATAGTAAAGGTAAAGGGACCCCTGACCATTAGGTCCAGTCGTGGCCGACTCTGGGGTTGTGGCGCTCATCTTGCTTTATTGGCTGAGGGAGTCGGCGTACAGCTTCCAGGTCATGTGGCCAGCATCACTAAGCCGCTTCTGGCGAACCAGAGCAGTGCACAGAAATGCCGTTTACCTTCCCGCTGGAGCGGTACCTATTTATCTACTTGCACTTTGACGTGCTTTCGAACTGCTAGGTTGACAGGAGCTGGGACTGAGCAACGGGAGCTCACCCTGTCGCGGGGATTCTAACCACCGACCTTCTGATAGGCAAGCCCTAGGCTCTGTGGTTTAACCCACAGCGCCACCCGCGACCCTTCACAAAGGCTAGATACCAGGGTATAATAAAATTATGTTATGCATATTAATAAACATATAGTTTATTTATGGTCCAACGACCAAAAATAAAATGTTGCAGAATTTAAAATATGTAACGCCACAAACATACACACACCAAAAACTATCAGAAAGCAAACATTAATCATCTAAGGAGGATTGCAACATTTAGAAGTGCATTTGATGCTAGTCAGAGTATCTACTTCAAGAAGGACTAGCAGTAGATACCACCCTTAGAAGCTTTGCAACTTGCTTAGTAATTAAATAATTAGAGCCATTCAATAAAATGATCAATAAAAGCGATCAGGAGGCTTCAAAGAGACTCCAAAGAACTGTTTAATAGGATACATGATTGTTTCTCTAGCCCCCTGATGAAAACTTCATTTTAAAAGAGTACATGACACTAACTTCACCTCTTGGTTATTACAAGGGCAGCATCTGTTGTTGATAGGAGCATTCTCATATATGTCCTCTAAAAGTTTGGAGGATAAAGCAATGTTTTGAAAGAAACTGAAGAGGTGTTTGTTTTCTCTTAGTTGGACCTACTGCCCATCAGTGCCACTGGGGTAACCTCATTTATGGAACACCCTCCCCACACTGCTTTTCTCCCCCACTTTTAACAGACAAGAACAGCGATGATGAGAATGTTTTATGATACTGCCTAACACTGAGCTTTTTTGTTATTCCAAGCAGGACCTGCAACAAGAATTCCAGTGTGGAGTGCTGTTACTCAAGACTCCAGCCACCCCATTCCATTACCCCTTGCCCAGTTCTTCACCCACAGCAGCTTCCATGGCCATCAAGCACACTATTCAGTATACCTGAAGGTATACCCCCATCATTCTGCCCGGACACTGAGGTCCATCTCTGAGGGCCTTCTGGTGGTTCCCTCACTGTGAGAAGCAAAGTTACAGGGCAGAGGGCCTTCTCAGTAGTGGCGCCCGCCCTGTGGAACGCCCTCACACCAGATGTAAACAACTATCTGACTTTTAGAAGTCATCTGAAGGCAGCCCTGTTTAGGGAAATTTTTAATATTTCATGAATTATTGTATTTTAATATTTTGCTGGAAGCCGCCCAGAGTGGCTGGGGAAACCCAGCCAGATGGGCAGGGTATAAATAATAAATTATTATTATTATTATTATTATTATTATTATTATTACAGTGGTACCTCTGGAAGCGAATGGGATCCGTTCCGGAGCCCCGTTCGCATCCAGAGCAGAATGCAACCCGCGTCTGTGCGTGCGCGGGTTGTGATTCACCGCTTCTGTGCATGCGCATGACATCATTTTGAGCGTCTGTGCATGCGTGAGCGGCGAAACCCGGAAGTAACGTGTTCCGTTACTTCCGGGTTGCCGCGGAGCGCAACCCGAAAACGCTCAACCTGAAGCAACTTCAGCCTGAGGTATGACTGTGCTTACTCCTCACGGGGCAGTTTGGAAGGTATTGCTCACCTTTAAGATCCCCCTACCTTTTTGAGTGTGTACTGTTTTAAACTTGGGGGAGAGACTCAAAATACTTCCCTCTTATGCATGAGCGATGCTTTTTGGCTTAATAAGCAGCAGCACCCAGATTTTGAATATTATA
This sequence comes from Podarcis pityusensis, assembly GCF_964106645.2. NCBI lineage: Eukaryota > Metazoa > Chordata > Lepidosauria > Squamata > Lacertidae > Podarcis > Podarcis pityusensis. The sequence goes on from NC_138040.1 coordinate 40,959,349, forward strand.
TATAAATTGAATCATTTCACTTGGTTTTTGTGCCTTTGTTGGTTTATGGTTTAGTTTTAGTTTTGTTCTTTCGATATTTTTAATATCAGTTTATGTAAGGCAATTTGTGCTTAAGGAATTGAAGAAATGTCATGAACGTGGTTCAGATACAGGGATGCCAACTTAGACATCCATATTTCCTCATTTATCAGTAGCATGAGATGGTGGGGGGGAGATTGTTCTTATCTCAGTTCATTAAGCATCTTGTTCCTGGAATCTCCTTTAATTTAAGGTTACCAAAATAAATTCAGTGAATCCGGGGACACTTTTCAACTTCAATGTATTTTGTATGGGGACTGATTTGTAAATCCGGGGACTGCCCCCAGGAAACGGGGACATCTGGTAACCTTACTTAATCTTGCCATGGGTTAGCTAAAGAGGTTCACTGCTGCATCATGCACATTGCTAAACAATACAGTGAAAATACAATTTCTAGTGCGCCATATGCTCCTAGTTCCCCCTTGCAAACTGGAAAAAAAACTTAATGTTATTCAGTGATTGTCCATAGATGTTCACTACACAATGGAGAGAAGGGGGAAACATAAGGCAAAGAAAGAGAAGTGCCGCATTTAGAATAAATAATGCAAAGTCTGCCCATCTTCATAAAAGTCACATCATTTGGTCTGACTATGGGCTGGTTTGCACACTTACTGCTACTGATTATGCAAATCACTTACCTTTCACAGGAATATGTGTGGAAAAAGCATCCAAGCAACCGTGTACCCTATGCAATTATTTTTATAGGTTCAGTCTCTCATATATTCTGCTGCGATCTTGGAAATTGCTCCAATTCAGTTACCTTCAGCTTACACTATGGGGGAGGGATTTAATTCACTTCACATTTAAAAGTGAATCTTTTTTAAAAAAAAAATTTAAAAGTGAATCTATCAAATATGAGAACCAAAATGCAGTTATCCTTCAAAATTTGCACTTATCCAAATTTTGCATTGCAATTCTGTGTCCAAGCTATGTGTAGTAAAATGCAGATATTGGGGGAAAGTGTACATTAAAAAAGGATATATTCATGAAAATAACACACAATAGTTTGTTTGCAAGTGCTTGCAAAAAGAAAAGTATATTAGTGAGAACTGCATACAGAAATGTTCTTAAATGGGAGAAATTAAAACCAAAAATCACAAATTGCTGCAGAAATGCAGAGAACGTAATTTAAGCTTGGAAAAAAGGGAAATTAAGAAAACGAAAATTGACTTAGCCTTTCAATCGTAGTTTACACAGCACACACACCCCAGCCCTCTGTCCCATAGAAAATTATGTGCTGAAAGCTACCATCTTCCCCAGCTATTTGTTTGTATCCCTTTTCTGCCCCATGAATCAAAGTGTCACACATCTGCTTCTTAGGTCCCTAGGATTCTCAGAGCCCCATCTGCCATGTTTATATGCAGGCAAATTGTGTGCTCAGATGTGTGGTGTGCATGCTGAAAAACTCCACTAGAGACAGAACCAATCACTACTTTGGGGTTGTGGCATAGAGCACTTGGGGGAAAGGGGTGGGATTAAAAATTCAAAACTGTCATGAAGGCAGGAAGACCGCCTTCTCCCTGCTTGCCTCTGAACTGAAGACTGGGGGGAAAGAAACCGAGAAAAAATGAAATTGACAGATTCTCCTACCTCTATCTCTGCCTGAGCTTTGTGCAAGCAAATCAGGATGAATGCTCAATAAACAGGTCATCTAGAAGCGCCCTTTGTCTGAATGGATACACACTCATGCTGAACTTGTGCATTTGTTAACATATGTTTACACAGTGGGTGCTACCCTACCCATTCCATCATTGCCTATGACGCAATGATCAGTGTTTAGCTGTAGCAAAGCTTCTAAACCAGGGAGCATAAAGGGTATGTGCCACGTGTGAGTACTTTGGATTGCCTTGTATAGATTTTTTTATTTTTTTATTTTTTTTTAGAGAGTGAGAGAGAGGATGGCTTCCAATATGTCTGAATTTGTTAACCGCATGAAGCATGGAGGATCTGGCAAAAACAGAGGGAGCAGGAAAGTAGGAGCATCTGCTTGGAATTAGCTTACAAATCTCTGAAGTCCAACGGATAGCACTTGGCTATTGGAAAAGCTGATTAGGACAGACGGAAAATGAGAGCTGTTTGAAGACTGTGAGAATTGGCTCCCCAAAATATGATCATCTTAGCCAGAGGCATGACCAGGCTTTGTATTAACAAAATTCTGCACCCAAGCAATCCAAATTCTAAGCCAATGAAAATAGCACACAAGGCAGCCACTGAGAAAATGTGCCAATTTTCCCGCATCAGTGGTACATTTGACACCTGAATTGTCCAGATGATTCCAAGCCGACCTTTGAGCCAAACTAGTTGTCATGTTGATTATGTGGGTGTAATTGTGCACATTTTTGTAATGTAAACAGCAGCTCAGAACTAGGAATGACTGTTTAAGGTCAGAAGAAAAGGAAACTGAGACTCCTTGAGGAAACCTAAATAGTCAGCTATATCAAATTATAAATCCCTCTGAGATTAAGACAAATACTTGAACTACATCTTCAAGGTGCAAATGTAAAAATCTGTCTCATGGAGTAAAGCAAGTAAAGCATGGAGTAAAGCTTCAAGTAAAGCAAGCTGTCCAAAGGAGTGGTTGGAACAATCCGTAGATTGATGCATTTGTGAATGATCTGGAATGGTTCCACAATATTTCCATGGTGTGGAACGTGTTTTGTGTGATTTTCTGCATTTAGAGATATGGTGACTTGTGACTATTTATTCAAACAATTGTCTCTAATGGTGTTCAAGAAATGCAATACAGAGAAGTAAAAAATGAATGAAACTATAAAATCAGACTTCAATTAAAATGCCTGCTAGAATTTAAAAAAGGCTTCAGTAGACACAGGAAATTCAAGAGGCTTGTCTAACCACCGTTGGAAGGCAATTCCATAACATTGGGCCCACAGTACTGAACATGCAGTTCCTGATGGATACGAGCTGTGCATGTGAGTCATGCGGTACCTCGAACAGTGGGCTTATTATCCACACTTACCTTTTGCTCTGCACTTTCTAGGTGTAGGTCTGGGCTTTCCCGGTCCATGTCTGAGCAGTATTGGTGTTTATTTGTTGCCTCACTGCTGAATTACAGCAAACAGCAATTTGGGTTTCCCACGGATTGCTGTTTGCTCTGATTCAGCAGTAAAGAGTAGGTTTTTGCAGGGAAAGAGGCAGGACCAAAAGAAGAAGAAGCAGCAGCTCTCAGACATGGAAACCCCAGATCTATGCCTAAAGATGCAAAACAAAGGTCAGTGTGGATGAACCCTATGACTCCTCCAAAGACTTTAGTGGTCAGGGACAAATACAAGGGATTCGGTGATCTTTGAGGTATATTACACCCAAGTTTTTAAGGGCCTTGTAGTGTATGGGCCAGTAGTGTTAACTTTTGAGCTTTTCTGCAACGTCTAATGTTGCTTTCACACTTTTATTGCATTATCTTTGAGGCAAGTTGCTAAGTTGGTGGCTGACAACCCATGTATTCTCATGAGCAATGACTTTTGCAGTCACTCATACTGCATACATACATACATACATACATACATAACAAATGCCAGTGACATGACTTACACAAATGGGTTCTGGGGGTCATTATTATTTTTTTATTATTTTTTGCATTCAGTCACATTGATGTCAATGGAAAAGCCTTTATTTAGGAAAGGGGAAAGAGTTATATGCCCAAATCATTGGACCAGAGACAGACAGAATAGTTCGGGGCACAGAAAAATATAACATAGTGATGGAACAATATTTGTGCCAGGGGCCACCTCTGCAGCCTGGATTATGTGGTGGCAGGTACAGGCAAGATGTCTACTTACCTTGACTAGTCAGGTAGTGTTGTGGTGTGGCCACAGCCACACCTGTGATCCGGCAGCCAGATAAGGAGCATTGCAGCCTGTCTGGGTACTGGCCAATTGCAGGCAGGCTTTGGTGCAAGAATTTCCTCAGGGGTGGGCCTAACCGGTCAATGGGCATCGCTTTGGTCCATTCCTGGAACAAATTGAGCCCTGCACAGCTTTCCTCCCCAGCTCATCGCTAGAACTCCCACCCTCCCTCTCTTTTTCATCTTTTACTTCCATACCTTGCTGTGGCCCAGGCTGGCCACCAGAGTTGGGGCCGGACAGGAATTTTCCCACTTGGAACTCCAAGTGAACTCCACCAGTTCCAGTTATATGGTGGACCCAAAGAGTTCTGAATTTGTGTTCAGCTTGAAATGAGGTTTGCCCCTCACAAGTCTTTCTGTCATTTCCAGAGCCTAAAGTCCAAATTAACCACTTTTCTCTAACAATGAACCAAATGCAGTGAATATATGGGGGGAAAGAGTTTGTTTTGAACTGCGTGGAATAGTCCTAAAGGTTCTTAGACTAGATGTAATTGTTCTTCCTTAATGCTGTCAGTTCCAGGAAGAAGCTGGTTCAATGTCTCTTTTTCTCTCCCCCTTAGTGCTCAAGTTTATTTAAGTTTGGTTTCATAAGGCAGAACAGGCTAGGAAAGTCAAATTAGGCCATAGCTATTGGCTTGCTTGTCAGAAAATAAATTATTACAAAGCTCTTCTCATTAAATTGTGATTCTTCCACCTCCTTGTAGTTAAAATGAGTTATTTCCCCCCTTTTAATATGACACATGGTGGGAGGGTAGGGGCGGAGGAATTAATAGACATTCCAATAAAATTCATTATGAGAACAACAGTTGCATTTGTTTTTCTCTCTGAGAAACTTATGATAAGTACATGGGAAGGAAAAAAAATTCTCTCTCTCTCTCCCCCTCCCCACCCTCCATATATGGGTTCAAATTAAAGTCAGGCTGGAAGAAATACGAGCACCTCAGTAACTAAGTGCAAACGTATAATCTTTGGGCTCCCCAGCCTCCTCCATTTAAGGAATGTCTGCACTCTCAGAAGAGGGACAGCAGGGATTATTTAGCTTGTAATTTAAGGGTTAATTCTGTGACTGTTAAACTCAACAGGCCAACAGGTGGATGGGTAGAGGTGTTCTTTAGCAACCAAGCAGAGCAGCATGTTCTTCACTGAGGTAGCACTTGCTATGATTGGCTGTGTAGTTGAGAGAGCTTTTCCTGCTTTTATGTATGTTTGATTGAATTTCTCCCTGTTATGTACATGGCCTGAACTAAGAAAGACAATACCTCTGTTTATTTTTCCTCAGGTTATACACTGCTTTATTCCTCAGTAAAGTGCCACCAATACTTTCCTCTTTCTGGACTCCATCTTTGTTATTTAAGTGACTTTGCTAACATGCACTCTACATTCATAACTGTCACCAGCCAGTGCTCTCCAGTCATGGAACATGTAGCAAGACATTTTAAACAAAGAACACTACACACTCTTGTTAACACCACAGTTCCCTGAGCAAGTTGTCTGTCTTCTTATATACCGAACCAATCACTGCAGTCTGCAGGAGACAGCCTTCTGTTGATACTGCTGTTTGTTCTGATTTGACACTAAAGAGCAGGTTTTCTGGAGGAAAGTGGTGGGGCAAAGGAAAACCACTTGGACCCATGCTTTCTAGGCACACAACAAGTGTGGACGAGCCCTAAGCTTGCCTTGTGCCTTCCGGTGTGTTGCAGGGTGCTGTCCCCTTTAATACGATTCAACAGCCAGTCTGTTCAGCTACTGTGTGTGAAATGAGAGAGGTGGCATCTTGTCCTTCACCACACGGAGTAAAAGGTATTGGGCCAACTCTGTTTATGGTCTGTTTTTAGCCAAACACAAACTCAGTTTCAAACCAGTTTACATTTGCAATGTATAAGTCCCCTGAAACTCTGCATTGCTTTGAAGATATGTGGGTGTTCTTACAAAGATTCAGAAGATAGTCACAAGAATCCTCCAGGAACTCAAGCACATGCACAAGGCTGTGTTACTCCAAGGATGTGCCTAGTGCAGAGTGTTATGTACTGAAGTTCTCACCCTGGGCCAGCAGGGGGATACTGTAGATAGTTATGCAAATAAGGGATCGAAAGCGATGTTCAGTGATTGGATAGTTTTAGAAAGTTGTTACAGTTACGTTGTACTGGAGCTCTATATAAGCAAGCTGACTGAACCGTTCAGTTCTGTTCTGGCCTGCGAATAAACAAGAGCTGTTTGAAGAGTCGCTGTGTCGTCTGATATGTTCACCCACAACTTAACACAGAGGAAGGCCATGGAAGTGGCCTCAGGCCTGGTTTATCCATGCAGAAGCAATGGTATACTGTTCTCTACCCCAACATTGCAACAAGGTCATTGTGAGGTCATTCAGGCTGAAAGAAAATGGGCCAAGTTGACCCAATAAACTAGAGTCTGACAGCACAATTCACTGTACAGTGGTACCTCAGGTTACAGACGCTTCAGGTTACAGATGCTTCACGTTACAGACTCCGCTAACCCAGAAATAGTACCGCAGGATGAGAACTTTGCTTCAGGATGAGAACAGAAATCGTGCGGTGGTGGCACAGTGGCAGTGGGAGGCCCCATTAGCTAAAGTGGTACCTCAGGTTATGAACAGTTTCAGGTTAAGAACGGACCTCCAGAATGAATTAAGTTCTTAATCCGAGGTACCACTGTAAATAAATCAACCACTTTCCTGACTGACAGAATAAGTGAATCCACACAGCTTTGTAAAGGCACTTTCTTTGAAGCAAAACTGTCTGAAGTTGTAAAGAAGTGCAGAATAGTGATGAATAGCCCTTCCCAGTGCTTTTTTCTGGGGGGACGCATACCCCTAAACATTTTGTGAATCTTTGTACTATTATCCATTTACTGTATTTATTTCCCCCAATTTGAACTATAAAATGATGATTTTCTTGAGTCAAAATGAGAGTACCCCTAAACATTTTTTTAGAAAAAAGTACTGACCCTTCCCCTTTTATGACATTCTCCAGCAGTTATAAACAGCCCATCACTTCAGCAGAGACATCACATGCTTTCCAATTTAACCTCTGAATAATCTGTAGGACATGGAAGTTGTTGAGAGTCAGTTTTACTGCCCTGCATAGACTTCAGTTACCATGCAAGAAAATATGTTTCACTACATACCTTCCCTGAAATGTTGACTTGGTGGCCAAACAAAATGTTAGAAAGGTTTTTAAATTAAAAATATCCTATCTGTTACTTGTACTTGCATATGCATTCAATCCAATCAAAGTAGGGAGCCACATTTTTATTTTTCCAATTCATCAGTTCATCATAAGGGCATGGAGAGTCCACTCATATTGTCTTTTTGTAAGATTCCATGTGCTGGGCATATAATTCGAAAGGATATTTTGCTCTGTAAATGGAAGGTTATTCGGTACAGTTCTGTTGATAGTTTCAGTAACCTTCTGCCAAAAACCTTTCAATATAGGACAATGAAAAATAATGTTTTAGAGAAGCATTATCCGTATTGCATCTCCAACAGTTAGATACCTTAGACAGCCCTTTTTAAAACAAACATAATGGGGTCCAGTATATTTTAAATATCATTTTTTTGTTGTATGTGGCTCAATTTAAGATCCAGAGACACCCTTGTTACAGCACTTAAAAGTTTCCCACTGTGGTCGAAATTGAGATCTTTATTCCACACCCCTCTCTGGCAAGGAAGAGTCATCATCTCCTTCCAGGCAGACAACAAATGAAGTGGGGCTGGTGAGGGCTGTGGCCTGGGGAGAGGGTGTGTGGCTGGGTTGGAAGGAGAGACCCCTGAGGGCCAGATAGAGAGGCCTACCCCAAGAATGGGGAACATGTTGCCCTCCAGGTGTTGTTAGACTCCAATTCCCATTAGCCCCAGCCAGCATGGCCAAAAGTGATGGATGATGGAAGTCAAAAACGTCTGGTGGGCCACAAGTTTCCTATCTCTGGTCTACACTGTTTCCCAACAGATTTCAGACTGGAGCTTCCCCAGCCCTACTTGCCAATTCCAGGGGTTGAACCTGACACCTCTGCTACCACTGAGTCTTCCCTTGGGGGAAAACATCAAGGATGTTTGATCCAAACCAAGATACTGTACTGTACTTCAAATCAGGTCCACTTAACCAACTCCCGGTGTACTGAAAGGTGTTTGTATTCATTGAAGTGTTTTATGTTGCTAAAAATATCTGTCACGAATGGATTTGGAACCCAGTCCTGATCTGGCAGTTTTATAGCTAGTAACTGATTGCAGACCTCTTCTGGAAAATGTTCATTGCATTCTAAATCAAGTTTGAAAAATGGATGACAATTCTAGGAAGTGCATTGGTACGCCTTAGTCCTTGATAAGAGCAATAATACATAGTTGAATCAAATATTGTCTAAGAGACAACCCCTGATTGCCTAACTGCGTTTCATTTGCTCTTGAAACTCTCTAACTCACTTTTACAAGGTTAATTCACATTGTTGTGCTGTTTTCTTCTCCTGCTATTCATAGATTCCGGTACTCATGTTGAATGTCAGTAAAATCATTTGGCATGAGTGTGAGTCACAATTCTACTCACAGTCATTAAATAATAATTTGGAAAGTTTGCAGTAGCAAGTGGGATGCAGCTACATGTATGGATGCATCAACAACCTAGACTGAATTTCTCCAAAAAGTCCACTTCCCTATCTCAGCTAGGAAATTTTGGTTTCTCTCAGTTTCTCCTTTTTTAAATTCTTGAGTTCAGTTCTCCACATTTCCACATCAGTTTGCTTTTTTTTCTAAAGACCTTTTTAAAAAAATTCAGCATTTTTGTGTGAATTTCTCCTAAAATGCACATTTTTTTGTATGCAATTTCATCTAACATATATGTTTTTGCAAGCAATTTCACTTAATGTAATGCATTTTGGTATTTATTTTCACAATAGATGCATTTCTGTGCACACCTTACCCTGGTACATGTTTTTTTTAACTCATTACTCGGCTGGAGGACTTCACTGCAGAATTTGGAGAAGTGCACATTTAAAAGACTTTGTTTCACTTTGCATACATTTGCAAGTAGTGAAAAGTAGGTAGATTCCCCTTTAAATGTGGACTGAACTGAATTTCTCCTCATTCTCTAACAACAGCACAGTAGATTACTACCAAAACCCCAAACATACTGAATTGCAACGGGTCTTAATAGCACTCTTACACTGAATTGTGTTGGACTTACTCTCAGGTGAGTGATCTTAGAGATTGCAGCACTGGGGAGAGTTTCACAAGTAGCTGAAGTCAAGTTGAGCAAGTACCATAATTGCCTCTTTACACTCCTACAGATCAGGGCCATTGCCTAAAATCTACAATTATTTGTGTGATGTAATAGAAATATTTTCACTTTGTAAGTCTCTTGAGGAAAATTATCTGAAATGCAACTGGAAAAACACTTTACAATGTTAACACCAAAGCTCTTTACATGTCAAAATATGTTGCCTTTGTGAATTTAATGAGCATTTCCTCTCCATGCTGGTATTTTAAGAGCAGCATTCAAATGCCGCTCAGTTGGAACACCATGTTTTGTTTTTTGTTTGTCATGAAATAATTATGTGTAATTATTAAAGTGTTCTCTTCATACAAGGTTTGGCACAGAGAAAGAAAAGGATCAGTCTGGGCAAGATTAGAAGAAGCAAGGAGCCAGATTTTAAAATAAACAAAATGCATAATGTAAGAGGAGCACGGTGAGAAAAATAAGAGAAATGGGTCACTAAAAATCCCGTTAACACAAAGTGGAGGTTGCAATGATTTGCTTTTAAGGATTAGCTAAAATTCATATCTGAGCCCCTGTAGTTTAAAAAAGTCTTCCATTCAGATATGAATAGAGTTCCCTTTCTATGCAAAGCAATTACAGAAAATCAGTGGAAGAAAGTAAGAGATTTGGTTTTTTAAAAAATTTAAACAGAACTGAGTTGTGGGGGGGGGGGGGAGACCCAGCCTACAACTCTGAGAGTTTGGAATATGTTTTGTGTGGAATATGCAATATTGTGCACCTGTGCTTTGAATTTGATATAGAACAGCAAGGAACAAAGGCACAGTGCAGTCAAGACTACCAATGTCTAAGGGTGCAGTCCTGAAGATGCTAAATTTGCAGCTCAGTGGAAGTAAGCCTCACTGAAATAATTGGGACGTAACTTCTGTGTACATCTGCTTAGAATTGTGTTGTGCTTCTCATTGATGCCCATAGGAGAGAATTAAGAATGGCTAGGCAGCAGCAAGTGCTTGTGGAAAAACAACTGGGATGGAGGAGAGGCTGGGTCAAGGTGGGCTTCACCCAAATTGTGCTCACAGCAATCGAAAGAGCTGCTTGCTGATGCAAGCATACCTACTAAACTTCTCACAGGCCTGAAATCCCTCATTATCCAGTCTGAACTTTGTTTGCAAGATAAAGGTCATCCATAGAGCTCTGTTTGTAGACTGAACTGTGTATCCAGTGGTGCAGTTAATGCTTAGACCTTAAGGTTGAGCATTAATGTACAAGAGCTGCCCCACAGTCCACCGGGCAGCTCTTTTATATTGCAGAAAGCTCTGCTCTTCCAGATGCTGTTTAAAACTCAGTAACATGTTTTTGTTTTTTGTAGGCACTGTGGGTTAAACCACAGAGCCTAGGACTTGCTGATCAGAAGGTCAGCAGTTCAAATCCCCGCGACGGGGTGAGCTCCCATTGCTCGGTCCCTGCTCCTGCCAACTAGCAGTTCAAAAGCACGTCAAAGTACAAGTAGATAAATAGGTACGTCTCCGGTGGGAAGGTAAACGGCATTTCCGTGTGCTGCTCTGGTTCGCCAGAAGTGGCTTAGTCATGCTGGCCACATGACTCGGAAGCTGTACGCCGGCTCCCTCAGCCAATAAAGCGAGATGAGCGCCGCAACCCCGGAGTCGTCCACAACTGGACCTAATGGTGAGGGGTCCCTTTACCTTTACTTTTAACATGTTTTTTCTTTGGGATAATGATATTCTTAAGTGGGGAGGGGCACACAAGTGTCTTACAGTATGATTATCAACCATTCAAAGCAGACCACAGCTACTGTGTTCATGTGTATGCTTTGGCACTGGAGACAACAAATCCAACTCTAACTGAGAGATTTAACTTCTAGGAACACTGAGAAGGGAGTTGAAACTTTAGGACTGATAAGTCTAGTAAGTCACACACACACACACACACACACACACTTTAATATATATAATTGATTTTCCAATATCAGTGCAATAATAAGCTCATTATAACAATACCTTTTTATCTACCTATTAATGCCAATTATTCAAATGTCAAATTATACAGTTTAATTAAACTGGCCCCCTCGCATGCTAGACTTGTTGAGTTCATTCTTCTACATTTTTTCTGCATTCCAAAATTTTATTTATTTCCATTCCATTCAGATATAATAATCCCTTATATAACAGCTACAAACTTGTGATTTCAATTTGTGTTGGTATAATAGGTAATATATAAAGTTTCAAGTGAGGAACTTTAGCTGTAATCCTTCTACTTTCTTGCGTGTGACCATTTTTTCCATGATGTTTTTCAATCCATATATATATAGTGTTGTATCCTTTATTCCTGCAACTGTTGTTGGTTCCTGTCATGTCTTGGGAGAAGCTGTTATCTCACAGTTTCCAAAAGCCACTGAATTGCCTTGTTTTGGGAATTGTGGTGGAAATTGTGCTACAGATTCCTACCCCCCCCCCACCACGCTACAGTTCCCAGGAGTTCATGGGTAAAGGAAACCCATAGAGGATGTTGGTGCACACTGAAGACAATTTTATTCCACCGGCCCCTCCCAGAAGGATAATCCTGGCCTGTTAATTTTGGAGCAGTATAATGCTATTTTAGCAGGATTTTATCTAATTATCAATATAGCATATTGTATTGATTTCTGTTTTGTACATTAATTTGAGGTTCTTTGGAATACAAAGCAATTAAGAAATTTTCTCAATAAATGTTATCAAGCCAGTTTAAATCTGAAGTATCTACGGCAGGCACAGTTGACATGGAGCCCAGCAGATCTGGTTGACTCCTGTCATCCTGGACCATTAGTCATGCCAGCTGAGCCTGATAGGAGTTGTAGTCTAACATCTGGAAGACATCATGTTGGCTATTGCTGATCTACAGGCCAATGAATCCTGGCTGCCTTACAGGAACCAAAGGGAAGGGAAGTAGAATTTTGCACAATAGTTTATTTCATTGAATATCCCACAGTTAAGACAACTTGGTGGTGTTTGTTAAAATTCTGACAGTCAGACATTTCTTCCATTTCTGTTCTCTACTGTCATTCCAAATGCTGTCATTAAATCAAAAGGGGTTTTGTAAAGGGTTATTTGTGGAAAGAGGCAATGAGTCATCCAGCCCCGAAAGGATTAATCAAATACCACATTAAACACACACACACACAGAGAGAGAGAGAATTATACATAGCTGAAATGTCATAATGTCCTCCATTGCACCAATATCTTTAACTAAGGACTTCTTATATTAGAATGATAGATTAAATAGAGGTCAAAACTTCACTCACACGCAGTTTGGATTTTTAAAAAATTGTGACATTTGATTCTTCCGTTTGGGACCAGATTAATCATTGTCTCTTTCCATAAAGTGTTTAAAGCACTTTGTATCAGCAATCGTCCCAGCAACCATTTCAAACATATGAAGGTGTCTTATACTGACTCTGACCATTGGTTTATCTAACTCAGTATTGTTTACATAGTCATGTGTTAGCTCCCCCAGGTTTCAGAGGAAGGACATTCCCAGTTATACCTGGAGATGAAAGGGTTTGGAACTGGAACCTTCTGCATACAAAGCTTATGCTTGACCACTGAGCTATGACCATTCGTCTAAATAGGCCAATATTATTATTATCCTGATATTGAAGATGGAGAAACTAGTGAGCTTATGGTTCAGGTAAAGTTTGAATCAGGGAGTCTGTTGCTATCAAATCCAGCTTGCAGGAAGTGGCAGTGGGAGAGTGCTGTTGTGTTAGGTTCCCTCTTGTGGGTTTCCTAATGAGGCATCTGGTTGGCCACTATGAGGACACGATGTTGGACTACATGGGCCACTGGTCTGATCTAGCAGGTTCATCTTTTGTTCTTATGCTTCTTGAGGTCCACAGGCATAGGCAAGGTTCTTGGACATGTATAATCTACTTATTGTAGGCTCAGTTTTCTGGCCTATAACATCAAGCTGAAAGGGACTGACTAGTACAGAGCTGAATTGGCCTTTTCACCATCGCAGGCACTATCCATCTAAACTATTTCAGTGTTCACTCGGAACTTCTTAAAATGTTCAGGGAGTAGGTGACTTTGGGTCATATCCAACGTTAGTCTTTTTCTGAGTAGAGCCATTTAAGTGAATGAATACAACCATAGTAGTTGGGTGCACCCCTTCCTTTTGCAGAAGTTCACGCCAGTGGGTTCTCTTTCTCCTACCAACACTACTATCACCACCACTATTTCTCTTTAATCTCCTCCTATTTGTCCTCCTAACTTTCTTCTTTCTTCCTTCCTTTTAAAAGAAAGAAAGCCCCAATGGAAGCACTTCTCCAATCCAGGGGCATGTCATCTCACAGTGCCTCTGTGGAAGGATCTTTGTAGCTGTATTGTTAGGGCAGCAAGATGTATCTGGGAAGGGATGCTCACTTCCTCAGAAGCATTGTGGGTCGATATGGCCCTGGAACGTAGGAAGCTGTCTGTATACCTTCTCAGTACAGTAGTACCTCGCGTTACCCTCTGGTTACGTAACCTTCAGGATGCGAACACGGCAAACCCGGAAGTATTTTTCTGGGTTTCGCCACACGCGCATGCACAGAAGCGCTCTACTGTGCCACGCGCAGAAGCGTTCTACCACACCACACACATGTGCAGAACAGGTATCTCCGGTAGCGAAAACCTCGGGATCCGACCGGAGCTCTGGAACAGATCCCATCCGCAACCAGAGGTACCACTGTATTGTGTATGCTGACTGGCGGAGGCTCTCCAGGGTTTCAAGCAGAGTCTTTCCCAGCCTTATTTGGAGATGCTCAGAATTAACCTCAGCAAAATAAGACCTGTCACCCCTGCATATACAAAAGTAAGCCCCCGCTCCCCTAAAGTTTTCTTTTAACTGCTTGCTCTGCTCACCTGTACTTTGTGCAAAGTAAGCAGCACATAAGCGGCACACAAAACACTACCAAACCATTCTACGTCCTAAATCTTATATTAATAATCAAAAAATTGAAAGAGCTACGTACAAGATCTACTACAGAAGCCACAAACAGAAAACTCATTCAAATTGTGTCCAAAAGGAAGATTCAGTCTTTAACGTTCCTTTAGCCAGGCCCCTGTAGATATCAAGAAAGGTAAGTTTGATCAAACGAAGTGTTGGTGATGTTACGCACAAGAGTTAGTCAGGGGGGCAGCGTTTGTCACCTGTTTCGCCAGCGTCTCGGGCTTCTTCAGTAAATTCTCCCTCACGGTTTTCATATATTTATAAACATTCAAGTCCATATGTTACATTTCTTCTTAGATTAAGCTACAATATTTAATTTCTTTCTTCAGGAAATTCTCCCTCAAGATTTTGGTGTATTTACATACATTCAACTTCATATGCTCTTTCTTGACTTAAGCATTTATTTATTTACTAAGCTTCATGGGCAAAACAGATCAAACTTATCCTCATTGATATCTAACCCTTGAGTACAACATCGCCAACACTTCGTTTGATCAAACTTACCTTTGTTGATATCTACAGGAGCCTGGCTAAAGGAACTTTAAAGACTGAATCTTCCTTTTGGACACAATTTGAATGAGTTTTCTGTTTGTGGCTTCTGTAGTAGATCTTGTACATAACTCTCTCAATTTCTGGATTATTAATATAAGATTTTGGTAGCGTTTTGTGTGCTGCTTATGTTCTGCTTACTTTATACTGGTCTACTATGAGAATTGGCAGCATAGGTTCATTTCTTCAGCACCTGTACTTGGTGGGCTTATTTATCACCCCCTTTCACATACATCACCCTTGCAAATATACCAAGAAATGTTTCTTTGGGATTTTCCAGCAAATCCCTAGTTGTCTGGCTGGGTTCAGGGGTTCATACTGTAAATGTTTTCCTTCAAAATAGGGCAGTATTAGCTGCCTTTGAAGGAGAGAGCTGTGTGGCCAGTGCTGAACACACACTCTTTAGATCCAGATAATTTTAGGAAATATCAACTGGTCACTAAGACTTCTTTCCTGGGCAAAAGAGTGGTTTGATTCAAGGAACTCTTGGAAGAGACTGATTATCTGGATCTAATTCAATAAAGTTTCAAGCTTGGGTTTGTTTGTTTATTTATTTATAGAGTATTAGGGCTTTCACCTTTCTTAGAATAAAATGATTCTGCCTCTTCTGACCCCTTCCCTCTCCCCACCCCACACATTCCCTTGCACAGTTCCCTCCCCTTTTCACAAGGATATTTTCATTTATGCCATGAAATCATTTGGCTTGTTGTAGTGCTCAGATTGGCATGTTCAAGTGAGGATAGGCAACAGCCAATTCTGTGTCCAGCGTCCAGCTTAGCAGATGTTGGGTTGAGGGTGAACATAAGCAGCTTTGGAGGATGGCCTGAAATAAAATAAAGAGGGGAAATGCAGCAACTTGAAAGTTTGGATTGAAAGATGGATTGAAAGTTTCTCATTTTTCCAATATAATATATACTTCTCCACATTTCTGTATTGATTTGTGATTTAATAAAAAATCCCATTGAAAATAAACCAGTATTTTAGTGTGAATTTCTCTTACCAAACACAAATTTGTATGCAATTTTTCCAAATATATACCATGTTTGCAAAGCGGTTTTCACTATTATATTGCATCTCTGTAAGTTATTTTCATCTATATATACACTTTTATGGACACATTAGCCAACCACGTGCATTTTTGTACACGGTCCTTGACTGAGGAACTGCACTGAAAAACTCGGAGCAGTGCGAATTTCAATAAATGGCTTTGCTTTGGTTCTTGTTGTGGAAAGTGTGAATGAGGTAGGTTTACCTTTAAATGTGAACTGAATTTAATTTCTCTCACATCTCTATAAGAGCCACCTCATGCCTTTAAAGAAGCTGCTGTCAGAAGTACGACAATGGTAATTTTTCTTTTGATAAAGGTCAACCCTGAAACAGCCTTTCAAATTCTTTAGGGCACAGACCCAAAGTACAAGCAGAAACTGTGCACCAAAGCTGGTTAGCAATTGGGCTTCTTATTGAAAAGTAGTGGCTCACACAGCTATTTCTTTGGGACTTTTCTGCTTTAAAGGAGTTTAAACAAGATATATAGTCAGCAACTAATGGGAAACCATATTTCTTGACAAACTTCGATAAATTGGCCATGCTGCACAACATTTCATGTCTCCTTTTTAAATACTATATAGCGTAATGTTGCTGACACAGAGCTGTTCCCCTAAAGGTAGTGTTAGCAAAATTGAGTTTTGAGCTTGCATTTTTTAAAAAAAGAATTTAAATGGTCAGTGCACCTCTTTGGATAAAAAGTGATCTGTCTATTTATTGACGTGCCTTCAACAGTTTAGAAAAATAGGCAGCCCAAAGTTGCTATTTAGACACAAGAGGGAGATGGAAGCTTTAAAGGGAAGACAAGACAATAGCTGTATATTGTCTGGTGATAGAAATATTGGGTGGAGCAAAGCTACAAAGTTCTAGAATGATGAACCCTGGAGCCACAAGGATGGCAAAAGGTAAGTATTAATCTCAAAATGAAAGAATAGCCTTTTGCAAGAATGATCTGCAGCTTAAGTCAGGAGAAATCTTTCCCAGAAAAAGAAAGCTGTCCTCATGCATCTTCAATGCAATTAAACAAACTGGCTGTGTTGTTTCCATTGGGTTTTTTTTTTTGGGGGGGGGGGGTTTAATTTAATTTTGAATTTTGCTTTACATATTGCATTACAATATTCTATGAAATTACAATTCATGAAGCAGGCACAAAAATCATTATGAGGTCTACTAAGACCCTCAGAAATTTTCAAGTGGTCTGTAGCAAGTAACGTTTGAGAACCACTGGTCTAGGTGACGGAAAGAACACTTGCCATAGGTCTGAACCAATGTGTTGTTTCCATTGTGAGGACATAGCTTTAACACTCTGCTCTATCTTCTCTGACTGCCATCTTGCATCCTGACTTCTGCTTCCCACTCCGCCATTATGTGTTTGCCTCTGTGATCTCAGGGTCAACACACAAGCAAGTTTGCTACATGCTGATATAGCTACACATCCCTTCAGGGCCTAGTTGAGCTGAGTTGTCTGTGATTACTCAGCATAATTTTTACTGGAGGGATTGCACTAGTAATGCAATTTTTTTTCACTAAGGAAAGCTGGATATGTTTGCTATTGTGAGCAGCAGAAAATCTGCCAACAACTCTTCAAATTAGGGATACTTCCCAAAATTGCAATGCTGAAGGCTCAGCTCTTCTGTAAGGTATATTTGTTTTTCTGTGGCCACTTCTCTACCAGTTTAAAATCAAGGAGGATCTTTGCTGTTCTGTGGTTTAAAGAAAAATCAGTGAGTTATCAATAAGTCAAAATAACAATTGAAATCACAGGCTATGTGGTGCTTTACGTACCCCCATGTTCCTCCAGCCAATAAATGTTGCAATTATGAGCACGCTCAACTATGAGCATGGGCAGAGCCCTTTCACACTGTTCTTTCTTTTGGGGATTTTTTAAATAAAATAACAATAATCCCTAGTATACTGGAATTCTAACCTTGTGTCTGCCTGGTAAATCTGGTTACTGTGAAGGAATTTTGTCTGCAGCTAATTATTGCTGTTATGGGCAGGACTAAGACTTAGTACCATCATTTCCATCTTACATATCTCTCATCTGAACTAAGTTCACAAACTGACAGCTAGCACAAGTCAGAGGGAAGTGACACAAAATAGATGTCTCACAAACCATCCCCACCACACAGAAACTGGGATGATGTTTGTACACATCCCACTCAAAGAAATTATTGAGAATTCATTCTTATCTTTCATTAAAGTTATTATTTTTGCAGTGGAATTAAAAATGGGATCCCTTAATACATTATTAGCTAAATAATGATGTCATAGTGTAGTAGCATGCCAAGAAATCTGTGGTGGGAGAGAACAACAATTATACCACAATAAATGGAAAGTGTGTGAGGGGGGAAACCCCTTATTTTCCAGCTGTGATTGTAACTCAAGACAGAGAAGTATTTATGTCCACCCTCCAGAGACTAGAGAAAAGGTGTACAGAAAGTGGCCTGCTGTACAGTGGCTAATATTTGTATTCATTGCTCTGCCCACAGTTGCCTCTGGTACCACCAACCATGAACATGTGGCCTCCAAAAACGTACCGAGAAGTGAATGTGGCCCTCAGGCTAATAAAGGTTTCCTGCCCCTACTCTGCATTCTTCTCCTGCTTTAATCTTGCTGGCCATAATTTATGTGATTTACACCAGAGTAAATCATGGCTTTTCAATGACATCACCTTGCCAACAAAGTAGAGACATCACCTTGCCAACAAAGGTCCGTATAGTAAAAGCTATGGTTCTCCCAGTAGTGATGTATGGAAGTGAGAGCTAGATCATAAAGAAGGCTGATCGCCGAAGAATTGATGCTTTTGAATTCTGGTGCTGGAGGAGACTCTTGAGAGTCCCATGGACCGCAAGAAGATCAAACCTATCCATTCTGAAGGAAATCAGCCCTGAGTGCTCACTGGAAGGACAGATCGTGAAGCTGAGGCTCCAATACTTTGGCCACCTCATGAGAAGAGAAGACTCCCTGGAAATGACCCTGATGTTGGGAAAGATGGAGGGCACAAGGAGAAGGGGACGACAGAGGACGAGATGGTTGGATAGTGTTCTCGAAGCTACCAGCATGAGTTTGACCAAACTGCGGGAGGCAGTGGAAGACAGGAGTGCCTGGCGTGCTCTGGTCCACGAGGTCACGAAGAGGCGGACACGACTAAACAACAACACAAATCATGGCTGTGTAACTTCCTCCTGTTCCAAGCTCATTCAGGTACAGGGCTACTCCCAGCTGAACTAGCCCAAGCCAGATAAAGAGGAAACAAACCTTTAAAACAGCTTTACACCTGTGTCTGTTCAGGCTTCATCTGAGCTGGCTAATCACTGGCTCAGCCAGGATGCAGGAGTTACATCAGTGTTCCTTCGACTGAGCCAGCACTTTAGCTGGCTTAGCCCAAGCACCCTCTATTCCAAACTCACTCCTCCTGGTGGATCTTGGGTTTGGATCAAGTTGTTTACTGGACAGCACTGAATTCCCATACATCTGCATCAGAGAGAACAAAAAGGGCTTTCAATTCTTGCCTGCGTATGAGAACACGGATGCTTTGGCAACGCTGCCACACTCACGTTTCCAAAGCACAATTCCACCTCCCCATTCCTCCCTTTTGATAATTGCTATCTTCCCTGGAGCTGCCTTCCCATACCTGTGTTTGTCAGTGAAACATTGCAAGTGTCATTAATCTCTATGAAATGAAGTAATTACTTAACTGAGAGCACTCAGCAGTTCCTTTGAGCCTAATGATGCTGAAAAAGAAAAAGAAAGAAAAAAAAAAGATATCAGCAATACCATGTAAGGACAAAAGAGCCAGGAATGACTCTTAGCCTCCCCTTCGACTTCCCACACTCCCCTCTGCAACCTGCTGTGCAGGCGGACACTGGTGGCCCCCTCCCATGGAGTTCCCACTGCAGGGGGTCCCCTTTCCTTTCTGTGATGAGTATGAGCAGGATGAGTATGACATTGGGGGAGGATGCCTGCCTGCACATTAATTAAGTTCTCAAAAGAGAGATGATGGGGCAAGTGTACCTGCCAGGAAACCATGTGCTCTTGGCCTGTCAGGAACTTTGCCCAGTAATCACAGGGGCTGAAAGGCTAGCTGTGGTTACTCACTGATTAAACAAATGTACTCTGCACCTAAAGGATCACTCTATTAGAAAACTTCAGGGCTGGCTCCATGGTAGTTCCTGAGGCTCAGATGAAGTCTTGCAGTCACACTCTTGTAGCAGTGTCCAGTCAGTGTGGTGTAGTGGTTATAGTGTCAGACTAGGACCTGTGTGAGGCACCAAAGTGATGGGCCCCTTTTACTCCGCAGTTAAAGCCAAAGGTTAGAGTGAGGAGTAGGTGACGGAGAAATAGAAGAGCTGGAGGCAAGGCCTTTGGGAGAAGCATCACTCTCTTGGGGTGCTAATGCTGTGAACCCCTCCAAAATAGTCTCAGCTTGTATATATGTGTAAATAAACCACATATGATACAGACACCACAGTCTCCTCTGTGCCTCATTTCCAAAAGGAAACACAGGGTAAGCATGCCTGGAATCCTTGGAATCTGACACCACTGTAGAGACTGGGGTGTAACATTGGTGGCAGGCAACGATATATATATGAAGTTGGCATGAGACCAACAGTGCATGACATAGG